>NC_132841.1:51881353-53143353 GCF_048164855.1 Canis lupus baileyi
AAAGGCAGATGCTCAACCACTGAGCCACCCAGGTGCCCCTGACTGAGTTTTTTTAAAGCATGTTGCAAAATAATAAGTACGCTACAATTCTAGTTGGGTAAAATATCAAAAATATATGTTTGTATGAATGTTTAGAACTATACTTATGAGCAGTCATGCCTGAGGAACAAGATTGGAGACAAAAGAGAAAGGTTTTCTTTCATTTCATACACTCTGTATTGTCAAAAAGTTTTATAATTAGCTTCAAGAGCTTTGGCAATGAAAAAAATATATTACTATTTTGCTGAACTGTTTACAGAAAAGTATACTGTATTTACAATTTACTTTGAAATATAAAAAAGATAAGATGGATTGATAGTATGGATAGAGGACCGGATGGTTGGGTTGACATATGATAAAGCAACATCTTCTTTGTAAAATCTAAATGTGAATATATGTGTGTTCACTGTACAAGTTGTTCAATTTTCTGTATGTTTGAAAATGTTCATAACAAAATTGAGGGTGGAAATTTTACTTGTTCAATGAACATTTCTCAAATGCCTGTTATGTGTCAGGCGTGCACTGTAAGTTTCGTTTTATTTCTATGCTGCGAAAGTGGCACCTAAATGGCATTTGGCTCGAAGGTCATCATCATGTCCTCTTCCCTTCATTCATTCTACCACTTATTCCACAAGTCAGGCCACGGCCCTCCTAGCATCCTAGAAAAATAAAACCCATCAGTTTTATTGTTCTGCCTCCATATGGATTTAGGGTTCCCTGTATTAAAGAGCCCCGTGTGCCAGGTGGAGACTGGATCAGAGTATTAAAGAATCTGTATTTGTTCAAGTGCAGCAGGAAATAGGCAGCACACTCAAAACACTTAGCTGGAGAGAATCAAATGAGGGACGCTATACAGAGGTGTGGGTAGAGTTAAGGAAATAGCTGGGCGTGGTGACACACCCAGGGAAGCCATTACCAGCCCTCATCCCTAGGTCTGAAGGAGCCAGGTGAGAGTGATGTTAATAGAGCTCAGGCCTACAGAAGATGTGGGTGTAGGAAGCAGCCCTTCCAAGGTTGCAGCAGAGGATTAATGTCCCTACTTCTCTCTTTTCCCACACATCCATCTGCTGGTACCTCCCATTGCCAAACCCCACTGGAAGCCAGAGAGCAGAGGTATCCAAGTGATGGTGTCTTTAGAGGTCAGTGTCTCTGGTTATGAAGTGAGGCAGAGCATAGATTTGAGGCAAGGCAGAGGCAGGGTCAGGTGATCTGAAAAAAAAGTTTAAGACAAAATTATAACTATAAGAAACAAATCAAACCAAACTTACAATTTATCAGGCAGTACAGGTCACTTAGAGAGTGAAAGAAGTTATTATCAATAACTATACCGGATCTATAGACAGAGCCAGGACTGTATGGTCATGCTCCTTTAATTATCTATGGGGTCTCCTCAATTTGCAGATGAGGACTGAAGAGACTCAGAGAGGTAAAGTGACTTGAGGAAGGTTGCACAGCAACTCAGGAGCAGAGGCGGAAAACGTCTCAAACTGCTGACACCAAGTCCAGAGCTTCTGGTGCTTCATCTGTTGGTTGTTCGAGAACTCAGCAAAACACATGCTCCAGTTTGCTGCAATGCCCTCACAGGACTCTGGAAAAAAGACAGCTCATTCTTCTGTCCTAAGAAATATGTGGTTTGGAGCTGTTCTTTTTCTCTTAATTTTTCTTCCCCCTTTTTGTGGTCAGATACTGGGCTGGCTAGCGGGGAAGCCCTCAGGTAGCATCGGGTTTCACTGCTCTTTCATTACACAAGTGAAAGCCCTACAAGGGGGAGAATGAAATACAGAGCAGGGCCATCTGACAAGCTCCGGGGAGGGGCCCAGCACTGTCTAAGTCACCCTCAGGGACAGTTCTGGGAAATACTCTTTCAGTATACTTCTTGTCCAACAACTATTCCTTGAGCACGTGCTAGGTGCCAGGCATGGCATCTTACATCTTACATGGTATGTAAGAATGGATGAGAAAGACAGGGTCGCTGCCCTCATGAAGATCCTATTAAGGGTGTCTGATAATAAATGTACTTACAAATAAATTAATCACAGATGTGGTTAGGTCTAGAAAGGAAACAGAGTGCTCTGATAAATAGTAATAATAGCTGACATCTCTTAAAGCCATCCTTTGCCCACCTCACTCTGCAAAATAGATATTACAGGTTTCCCCTACAAGAGTAGCAATTCCTATGATATGGCATAAAGTGAAAAGCATCCCCTACTTTCTGAAAGTTTCCATTATACCACTCAGTTTTTACAAAAAAAAAAAAAAAACTTTGTTAGTATGATAATGGCTTTTTATAGAAGTGCAATCCTCTTCAGATTTCTTTTAGTTAGTGAAAAACAGGTAATACGGCAGCTCTTTTGTAAAAGTGAAATGAACTTGGACTTTCAGAAAGTGGGGAGTACATGTATTAATATTTCCATATTATAAAAAAAAAAAAAAAAAAAAAAAATATTTCCATATTATAGATGTGGAAATTGAGGCACAGACAAGTTAGGGGATTAGCCAAGATCAAAATCTAGTATGTGGGGATGCCTGGGTGGCTCAGCAGTTGAGCATCTGCCTTCGGCTCAAGTCGTGACCCTGGGGTCTGGGATCGGGTCCCACATTGGGCTCCCTGCATGGAGCCTGCTTCTCCCTCTGCTTATGTCTCTGCCTCTCTCATTCTTTCCCTCTCTCTCTCTCTCTCTCTCTCTCTCTCTCTCTCTCTCTCACTCTTTGTGTGTCTCTCATGAAAAAATAAATAAAATCTTAAAAAAAAATTAGTATGTATCAGAGTTTAACTTGAACCCAAAAGTCTCGCTGGGAAGCCTGGGTTTTGAACCACTTGCTATGTTGGGGCGACAGAGGCTCAGGAGGGAGTATGTACTTTTAGTGGGTCCGGGAAGGCCTTTCTGAGGAAGAGGCATTTAAGCTGTGGCAAGGCAGGACAAACCATAGGAAAAGCTGTCGGAATATTCTAGGCATAAAAGGAGGACGGGTCAATAGACAAAGATGGAAAAAGGTGCCTTCTATAATCCGTCAGAAGCCCCAGGAGATGGGGCCAGAGGCTGCGGTTTATTCTAGGGGCACCTTACATAGTGTCTTTGCAGACAGCCGAGCTAGTGTTATCACCCATGTTTTACAGAAGACTGTACATTGTTTCTGGGACCCTAGGAACAGAAGTGAGACTGGTCCCTGTGACTCTGAACTCCTGTCAAGAGCTCCTTCCACTCAATGTCACAGCTGAGGAACCAGCTGCCCCTTTGCTGTCCCAATGGTCCCTAAGTTACAATGCACACCTGTATCCCCAGCAACTCTTCCTCCTCCCCCCTCAGAATTTACCTCTCTGGCCAACAACTTAATTTCTAGGGGAATCTGATAAACAAATCTGTTCTCATCTGCCAATGGGTAATAAAACCTTGTTGGAAACCTAGAATCAACTGTGAGAACTTAGAACAGCCTTCCTCTCTTGCAGTCATCAGATCAGCCTCCAGCTATTAGCATCTCCCTCTCTGCCAAAGTGGAAGCCATTAGTTGATTCATAGCCTATTGCCAGAGAAGCGTGGCCAGGGCTTGAACCCTGGGCCTTTGGTTACCAGGTAGCAGTTTGCAGATGCCAATAAATCATGCTCAGATCGAATCAGCTAATTCCTCATCTGTGAGTATGATCTCGGCCACCTCGATAAACCACCTCCAGGAGATGGGGCAGGAGGTCCAGTTCCCAGGGTGCCTCTCAGCTCCTCATCACAGCACTCAAACCTCCCAAGTTCCAAACACAGCCCTCCTCTCCACCTCAACTTGACCCACTACCCACCTTGACCTTGGGGCCCAGGCATACCAGAACCTTCACAGCTCTGAGAGCACACCTCCTTGCTGCCCGCTCTGTTTGTGCCGCCCTCCCCACCTTCTTCCCTGGGCTTTCTCCTTTACACCTGCTACAACACAACCCAGATACCGCTCGCCAGGGAAGCCCTCCCTGACTGAGTCTGTGTTACATGTCCCCTCTCTGTGCTTCCGTAATCATAATGAATAACATTTTCTGAGTGTCTCTGATGTGCCACACACTCTGCTAAGCATTTTATATGGAACCTCTCAATCTGATAGCAATTCAAAGAGACAGATTCTATCATCCTATTTTACCACTGAGGTAACATGACTGAACAGAAAGCGCTGGACACAGGATACAAACCCAGGCAGTCAGACTTCAGGATCTGCATCATCACTATCCCTTGTGCTCACCAGCATAACTAACATTTAATGGTGCCCACACTATACCTCCCATGGCTCTCAGCCATTCACACATTTTTCTCACTGAATATTCCTTAAGAGTCCTATAAAATTGAGTCTCTGCAAGGGAGGTGTTATTATTAATTCCATTTTGAAGGTGAGAAAATCGAGGCACAGAGAGGTTTAATTATTTAGCTAATCCACACATTCAGGAGGATGCACCGAATACACAGCCATGCACTAGAATCGCCTGGATTAGCTGAGGCTGCGAGCAATCTACCCAATACCCTCTCTCCAATTCTTTCATAATAACAAAGAACATACTATTGGAGGTAGCACTGTGCCCAGTTAAAAAAAAAATAAAGCTAAACAAACAACATCCTCCAGCCACCTTTGCAGACAGGGTAGCAGGTGACACCTAAGTCAATATCTTAGTGTGGAGCTGCCAGGAAAGTGACTGGAACAGGGCACACTCAGCAAACACGTACCCATTTGCATTTTCCCCTTTCTCCTTCCTGCCTGAGAGATAAAGTCTGGATCTCCAAGAGCCGCTTTCTGACCAGGAAGCAACCCTACAGGAAAAAGGTGGAGCAGAAGCAAAGAAAGAACCCCAGGTCCTGGTGACAGCACAGTTACCAGACCAGCCCCGGGATGCCCAGCTCCAAACTTCAAGGAGTCTGTAAGAAAAAGAAAAGACCTTTTCTTGTTCAAACCCCTGTCACTTTGCTGCTCTATTACTTGAAGCCACATGTAATTCCCAGCTCATTATGTTGCAATGCGTCGGACTGACCATCGCAGCGAGCTGTGAGGTCCTCAGCAGTGAATCCAGGTCCCCCTTGTCTTCCTACATATGTCAAGAATGTGCACTTTGCTCATGGCACTGGCCTCAGTTGAACTGACTTTCTTGCCACTTTATTCACTTCCCACACCGGCCAAGGGGTAAAGTTGGCAAGAGACACTGCCCTTCTGTGGCACAGAATTAAGGGAAGAGTAAAGGCAAGCATGAAGGGGCAGCGGCTGGCTCCAGCGTGAGAGCTGGAGCGGGTCTCCGAGGGCCAGGGGCCCCACCTGCCCCTCTGCTTCAAGCAGCGGTGGTGCCATTCCTATGCCTGGGAAACCCGGGGCCGGGAGCCAAATCAAACCTGGAAAGTGAAGTGGGCAGAGTACCTGAGCCAGAGCCAGCTGTCACCTTATGCAAAACAGCCAGGCTCCCAACTATTGCAATTTGAGGAATTACGGCTCCACCTTCTCACCGCACCCAAAATGCTGCCACAAGGCTGTGATGCCAGTGAGATGTGATGCTTGCCACGTCGCCCATGCCCCTAGGACAGTGATCACGCTGGTTATGGGAGTAACCAACCTCTGGAGGCCTCGATCTTGTCGTCTACACAGTTGAAATGATACTGCCTGCCTCATGTCCATAGCTAGTGAGGGGTCAAATACATCAGTGAACAAAGAAACCCTTTCGTAAACAGTAAAACATTACACAAACCCAAGATAATGCATGCATCCATTTTTTTTTCCTGGGGCCTCAGCATCCAAAATTATAAAAAATTCTTTCCAGGTCCCACATTTTATATTCATTACCATCTTTTCTACACTTGAATGAAAGCCATCAATAGAAGGCTTTTCTGAGAGGGAAACGGTAAGAATAAGGTTAAGAGTTTTACAAGAGTGGAGGGAGAAAGCAAAGAGTGTGGAAGACAAAATACATATGAACAAGACCACACTGTGGTTACAATTTGCAGCCCGGAGGGGTGGAAGAAGGCAGAGATGATGACATTAGGTGG
This sequence comes from Canis lupus baileyi, assembly GCF_048164855.1. Classification (NCBI taxonomy): domain Eukaryota; kingdom Metazoa; phylum Chordata; class Mammalia; order Carnivora; family Canidae; genus Canis; species Canis lupus. The sequence goes on from NC_132841.1 coordinate 51,887,383, forward strand.
TTCGTTTGTTTATGATCTCTCTGAGGACAGAAGAACCAAGCTTGCAGGTGGTCTTTCTTAATTTAGATAATTATAAAAAATTAATGGTAGGTAGTTCTTTCAGGGAAAAGGAGTGAAGTTCAAGGGACAGAGACTCTCACTCTTTATATCTTTACGATATTTTTTTCCTTTTTATCACAAATGTACTTTTTTACCTTTTAAAAAATATTTATATGTTTATTATGAGCTTAGAATGTGATTAACCAAAAAAATGACTTTAAAATTGCCATGGCTCTCCTCCCTGCACCCCACACCCTGCCACCTCCCACTCACTGTGGAACCACCACATAATACAGAAGCCAGAGGATCCAATCCATTCATTAGGCTCTGGCCATTTTATGGATGCCCCAGTTAGAAGGAAACATGCCTGGGTCACGTGTCCATTCCTGCCCAGTCTTGTGCCTAGTGTGCCCCTAGAGGGTAGTTGCAGGGATACTGGGCAAGGAAATGTGAATTCCCACTATTTGTAAATCCCTCAGGTCAAGATCAGAAGGGATATACTTTAACCCAACTATGCATTAGGTCATAGGAGGAGTTGCCCATTAGCTAATGTGCCCATTAGTAGAGGTTAGGTTATCTGATTAGCTCACTGCCACCACCCACTCCAACCAACAAAAGGCAGAACCTGAAGAGAACTGACGAAGGATGTGCTCATTTTGATGGGAGGCAAAATTTTAAATATTGGAGCTCAAAAGGAACTAAAAGATGACCTAGTCAGGAGGCTGTACATTGAAAAGCTCTGGCTTTACATACCGTTTGCTGTCGCAGCGGTGCGTTTTTCTCGCATCTGAATGTCTTCATATGCACTTCACGTTGAATCACCCACTTCTCCCTGTTGTCATTTTCCTGACTGTCCTCCATAGCCATATTATCTGCTTGGCCCATGAAGTGGCTCATCTAGGGCTGGGGTCCTGCCTTTTAGTACCCATCCTGATACCCTTCGGTTAGGGCTGATCATCTAAGAGGATTACAACACTAGATGCCCACAATAGATGCAAGGCTGCTCAAGGAGAAGGGGATACAAAAAGGAGTAGAAAAAAACCTGGACCAACAGCACACTCTCTCTGAATCTCAGGAACCTCTGAGTATCTCCTATAAAATGGAGCTAATAATGCCTATGGCACAGGCTGGGGGAAAACTGGATCTGAGAAGGCATGTGAATTGCCTGGGATATGGAAGATCTTCACTGAAAGTTTCTTTCCTTTCCTTCTCAAGGATTCAAGATGCTTCTCCGCACTTGTGCCTTGTGACTCCATACTCCTTATGTAAAGAAATAGGTAAGTAGCAAATGCAATCAGGCGGCTTCAGAAAGGTGAATGGACTCAGAAAATTAGGAAGTTCTCTGCCCCCAGCCCCCACACTTGGAGTAGGTGCTTCCATTACGGCAGTCATCCATACGCCTAGCCAATATCAGCAGCAGGAGCTACGCCACCAACTCTACCCAGGAGCTAGGTATTGCATGGTGTTGATACTGCTGGTACTGGCAAATGATTCCACACAAGTGGGCCAAACGTGGCAAAGACCAGTCACTCCAAACAAGCTGAGAGCTTTCTCGCTTGTTTCTTTCCCCCTGCTTTATTCTTTTGGAGAACAATATATCCCATATCCAGATTCTTGGCTTTGAGGTTGTCCCTTGGGATTAGTTCAACAGTCAATCCATGGATGCCACCCAGCCAACCGTCTCACCAACTTAGCTAAATGGGGGCAAATTAATTGTTTGAAATCATGGAAAGCCATCATCCAGGGGCTGGGTACCATACAGCCTCATGAGCTCAGTGCCCAAACAGACTGCTCAGGCTGGTCCAGTTGGCTGGTCCACCTGAGAGATTCCTGTGTTCTGGGCCAGGCTTCTGTGCTGATCTGTTATACTGAACATTAACCCAGTTTTAAATGACTAAGCAATCAAATTGCAATAGAAACCAGAGGCTCTGGTCCTGGCTGAAATCTTGGTATTTCTGTCGCTAGTAAAAAGTGACCTTACATCTGAACCCCTCTCTTCTTTCACTCTCTCCTCACAGTATAATTTTTCTTTGGATTTTCCGTGGAGTTTCCTTTCTTAGCAGCTAGTTCCTTGGGTTTTTATTATTTTACACTAATTTCCTCTTTATCACTAACCTAAGTCATACTCTTCTCTTTACCTCCTCCACATTACTTTCTTCCTCCTTTCCTCCTCTCTATCTTCTTTCTGGAAATATTCCTTGAAATGCTTCTCTGCTCTTGATGAGAATTGAAGAAATCTGTCCGAGAGAGGGGAGAAAAGTAGAGTTTATTGGTTAAAAGCAGAAGCTTTTGTGTCAGCTCTGAGTTTGAAGCCAGAATTTGCCACTTAATAGCTGAGTGACTTTGGGCACATGATCTAGCCACTCTGAGTTTCAGTTTCCCCATCTGGATAACAGGTGAACCAATACTCATTTCATGGGATTAAGCATAATGTTGTATATATAAATTAGTTTGTTTGCAAAGTGGCTAGTGTATGATATGCACTAAATAAAATTCTACTTGGGATGTGGGGGTATTAACACAGTCTTTGTTCTCTATCTTGGTTTAAATCAACAGGGTTCCAGGGCACCTGGGTGGCTCAGTCAGTTAAGCATCTGTCTTCAGCTCAGGTCATGATCCTGGTCTTGGGATTGAATCCCACCTTGGGCTCCTTGCTCAGCAGGCAGTCTGCTTCTTCCTCTGCCTCTGCCCTTCCTCCCTGCTCACGCTCTTCTCTCTCTGAAATAAACAAAATCTAGAAAGAAAGAAAGAAAAAGAAAGAAAGAAAGAAAGAAAGAAAGAAAGAAAGAAAGAATCAATAGGGTTCCAACTGGGTTTCTTGAAGGACTAAGTCTCCAAGACTTGCAGGGATGGGAAGGCACAAGTTGGGTGGCAACAGGCTGAGCTTCCTTATCCTTCCACCTTCAAAACAGATTCTATTTTCTTTCTTTTGTATATTTGGTCTCCGAATAATATTCTGAAATAAGGATCTCATGGAAAAAATTTTCTGGAACTGGTTTTAACTGATTTTTCACCTCTCCTTTTGCCAGAACCCTCCTATCTTTGTTCACTTCAAATGATTAGGTCCCTGACACATAGAACCCACTAGATCGTTGTTCACTCCCTGTTGTTTCCATGCAATTTGAAGCCTCTCTCTATTAAAAACTGTACCTGACATTTTGTGTCCTGTAGAGGAGTTTGACCCACCCAGCAGACTTTGCTGGGAGTTGGTTTCATAAGCTCTGATGGTTAGATATTGAAAGATATGCTTGGTTGCATTTGCAGAAAGCTAACTGCCCACTTTTTCTAGCATTTGAGAAATGTGGTTACACCCAGAATTCCACACAAGACCCTGTAGTTGCAAATTGAATCTGAAAAAGTGTTGTCCCTACTAAACAATGTTGTTTCACTACCTTAAAATTTTTTTATCTTAAAAAAATAAAAAAGCCTGACCTTATTGAAACAGACCACAAACAAAGTGCATCTATTTATAACCTACAATTCCTTCAATGATCCCCTGGAGGGAAAGGCTTCTAGAACTTGATGCTCACAAATACCTGTGCAGCCTTCAGTCAGGTTCTAGGCTAGTAGCAGGTAAATTCAAATGCCTCCTCCTCCGCTTGGATCCATTTTACATCAGCACATTTGCATCCCTTGTGTTTTGCTGAGGAGCATAGGAAGTTGCAGGGAAGGTGCCTACGGAGGAGAATCCAACACGGTTAGTTGTCCTCTTAGTGAGCCCATGTGAAAGCATGTGGTTCATGTGAGCCCCGTAGCATTAATGGTCATAAAAGACCATGTGTACAGCCAGCACTGCTTGAGGACCCAGGAAACCAAGAGGGACATTTGACTGAAGGCTCAGTGGTAGCACAGCTCATGACAATATATCAGCATTAAACTCAGTTGCTAACACACAACAGAAACTCAAGAAAGAGCTACTTTGAATGAGTGAATAAGAGCTGGGGGAAGAGTCATTCTCCCTGCCTCCCCTACTTATTCCATGGTAGTCAACAGTGAGGTTGCTGCCTATCTGCCTCTGTTCCTGTTTCCCTCCAATCCATGTTCCATGCTGCAGCAAGGGTGATCCACTTGAAACATAAATCAGGTCTTGTCACTCCCCTTAGTCAAACCTTTCACCTAGGACTTAAAATATAACCAAAATCTTTGTCTTGATCTTCCAAGTCTCTGTGGTGTCATCTCTGGCTAACTCTAATGACCTCATTACTTCCTCATATTCCCTTATTCTTTGTACTCCACCCACTCTGATCTTTTGCCGGGTCTCTGAATAAACCAGACTGCCTCAGGACCTTTGTACTTGCTGTTCCATTAGCTTGAAACAATCTTCCTCCAGATTTGCTTTAAGATTATTTATTTATTTATTTGAGAGAGAAAAAGAGCAGAGTGAGAGAACACAAGTGAGGGGGGAGGGGCAGGGGGAGAGGGAGAGAGAGAGAATCTTCAAGTAGACTCCCCACTAAGCACAGAGCCAGATGCAGGGCTCAATCCCAGGACCCTGGTATCATGACCTGAGCCAAAGACAGAGGCTTAACCAACTGAGCCACCCGGGCTTTACTTCCTCCAAATTTTTAAATGAAAAGTTATGAGTTTTTTCTTTTTTGTCATTCAAACCTCAGGTCAAATGGCATCTCAGAGTAGCCTTTCTTATAACCTAACCTGAAGTACCCAACTATTCATCCTTTACTACATCACCATTTTCTTCTTTACTGTTGTAAGCATTTGGGAATGTTTTGCTCGTTTATTTGTTTGCACAATTGTTGTCAGGCTTGCACACTATAATGCAAGCTCTCTCTCTATTGAATTTACAATTGATAATTCTCCAATGCCTACAACAGAACTTGGCACATAGAAGACCCTCAATAAGTATTTTTTGAATTAATGAATAAATGCAGCCTTGGCATCCTGAGAGCTCTGGGCAACACCAAATGAATTCTCCCAGAGGGCCAATGCTTTAGAAGCAGCACACAGATGCCTCAAATAAAAGGGCCAGGAAGAAAGAAATATGAATGATAATAGCAACAAAATGACACCAAAAAAATCCTCAAATATTTGGATAATAAACAACACACTTGTAAATTCCCCAGAGGTCAAAGAAGAAATAACAAGGAGAATCAGACAATATTTTGAACTAAATTAAGATGATGAGAAACCTTTGAAATTTGTAGAACCCAATTAAAGCAGTGCTTAAAGGGAAACTGATAGCATTAGATGCTCATATCTTAAAAAAAAAAAAAAAAGGCAAATCAATTAAAGTTTCCACTTTATGGAACTAGAAAATTAAAAGCAAATTCAACCCAAAATAAATAAAAGGAAGGAAATAAATAATAAAGATAAGGGAAAAAATATTGAAAGAGAAAACAAATATAGTAATCACAGCAAAACCAAAAGCTGTTGCTTTGGAAAGATCAATGAAATTGGAAAGTCTCTTGGGATACTGACCAAGAAAAAGGATAGAGATCCAAACTACCAATGTTGTGAATGAAAGAAAGAATATAATTGCAGATCTATCATTAAATCATTAAAAAGAATAACATAAGAACAACTTTCTGACAATCTACTTGACAACTTAGATGAAATAGACAAATTCCTTGCTAATACTCAAGAGAAAAAGGAAAACTTGAATGGTCTTACATCTGATAAAGAGATTGTATTCATAGTTAAAAATCCTTCCCACAAAAAAACTCCAGGCCCAGATGACTTTCCTAGGGAATTATACCAACATTTAAAGAAGATAATGAAGGGATTCAGAACAGGCCACACCCCAACCCATCCCACCCCTGCCCCCCAAACATGCCACTTTGATATATGGATTATTTTGAGCTGAAGGCATTTGAGACCCTGCAGGCTCAAGAGAAATATTTGCCCCTCCCTTAATTAGAAGAATCTCAAGGAGCACCTCGTTGACTCAGTTGGTGGAGCATATGACTCTTGATCTTGAGGTTGTGAATTTGAGCCCTATGTTGGGTGTGGAGATTACTTAAAAATAAAGTCTTTAAAAAAGAAGAAGAAGAAGAAGAAGAAGAAGAAGAAGAAGAAGAAGAAGAAGAAGAAGAAGAATCTCAATAGGAGGGTCTTTCTGGGATAAGAGTTAATGGCAGAGATAAATTTTATCTGAGTAACCCATCTGTATGGCAGGATAAACATCTAATTACCAAATACCTGCTCTTCTCCTTATACCCCTGTGAATTGTATTCCTTTCTTTTGAAATCACAGACCTCTAACCCTTTCCCTTGGTTGAGGATGATATATATACCTCATTTGCATGACTGTCTTTGAAATTTCCATGTCTATGTGGATTCCCCTCATACACTGTTAAATTTTATTTTCTCCTGTTAATCTGTCCCGTATCAATTTGATTCTTAGTCCAGCTAGAAGGACCTTGAATAGGACAGGAATTCTTGCTCCCCAGTAGTACAATATCAATTCTACATGAACATTTCCAGAACATAAAAGAGGAAGAAACACTTCCCAACTTGTTTCATGAGGTCAGCATGACCCTAACACTAAAACCAAATTAAAAAAAAAAAAAATCAAGATAAAAATACTCTAAACCAAAATCTCTCATGAAACTAAACTCAAAAATCCTTGAAAAAAGATTAATAAATGAAGTCCAGAAAAAAAGATAACACACTATGCTCAAGTAGAGTTTATCCCAGGAATGCATGCTGGTTCATCTTTAGAAAATAGATCAATATAATTTGTCATGTCAATGGGAAGAAAAACAACAGCCAGATGAATGTCAATAGATGTCAGAAAAAAAAGATTTGACTGAAGTCAATATCCATTCATGATAAAAAAAAAAAAAACTCATTAGGATTATAAAGGAACATCCCCAATCTGATAAAGGGTAGCTAAAAAAGTCCTACAGCTAACACCATTCTCAATGATAAAAGACTAAACACTTTTCTCCTAAGGTTGGTAACATGGCAATGGTGTCTGCTTTCACCACTTCTATTCCATACTGTATTACAGGTCTTAGCCAGTGATTAAGGGAAATAAAAGAACCAAAAAGGCACCAAAATTCCAAGGAAGAACTGCCTTTATTTCCTGATGATATGATGATCTACAAACAAAATCCTAATGAATCTACAAAAAAAAAAAAAAAAAAAAAAATCAGAGCTCATAAATAAGCTTAGCGTGATTGAAAGATACAGGGCCAACATACAAATTAATAAATATTAGAAAATATGTGCAAGATATTTCTACTGAAAATGATACAGGAGAGCTTGGTTCTTGTCTCACAGAGTTGGAGAATGTATCTCACAGAAAAAGAAGAGTGAGTAAAGCAATAGAATAGAAGTTTATTAAGTAAAGATACAGAGAAAGCTCTCAGAAGTGAGAGGAGTCCTGACAGAGTTGCCACTGAGGGCTTGTAGGGTTGATCTTTTTATTGAAAGGTAACCAGGGAACCTAAATCCTTTTAACATTATCTATTGATATCACCATTGAATAAGGACTAGTAATAACATCTTTAATTTCTTACTTCTTTGGGGTCTGGTTATTCTTTGCTGGTCACAGATGACTATCATAAAAGGACCCCACCCACCCACCCAAATACACACACCTAAGGCAAGGTGGTCTGGCTTGTTTCCTTATCTCTGGTTTCTTTCATCTCCACATTTTTGGGATTTTTGTGAGCCTGATTTCGTGGCCTCCTACCTAGCCCTGCCTAGCCTCATTTATCCCTAACTCAAAAACTACAAAATACTGCTTAGAAAAATAGCTAAATAGAGAGATAAACTATGTTCATGGATCAAAAGACTCAATGTTATTAAGAAGTCAATTCTCCATGAATTAACCTATAGATTTAATACAACCTCAATCAAAATCCCACCAGTCTTATTTTTTGTATAAATTGACATAATGTCTTAAATTTTATATTAACTATAGAGGAATTTAAATAGCTAAAACAATTCTTTAAAATATATGTCAAAGTTGGAGGACTTATAAATGATTTTAAAACTTAGTATAAAGCTACAGTTATCAAGATAATGTGGTATTTATGGATAGACATATAGATCAAAATATCAGAATAGAGCCCAAAAATAGATCCACATATATTCACTGTCAACTGATTTTATTTTATTTTATTTTTTTTTTTACTGTCAACTGATTTTAGACAAAAATGCCAAAATAATTTAGTGGGAAGAAATAATCTTTTCAATAAATGGCACTATAAAAATTGGATATTCAAATGAAAATATTATAAACCTCAATTCTTACCTCACACCATATATAAAAATTAATTCAAAATGGATCCAGATCTAAACATCATAGCTAAAATTATAAAACTTATAAAAGAAAACATGAGGAAAATCTTTGCGACCTTGCATTAAGCAAAAACATGTTAGGACAACATATCACAAAATTTTAAAATTAACAACCTGGACTTTGTAAAATTAAAAAAAAAAAAAAACACCTTTTCTTTGAAATACATTGCTTTTTTGTAAATAAAAAGGCAAGTCACAAACTGGGAGAAAACATTCTAAAATCATATACCTGAAAGACTTATATCTAGAAAATATCAAAAAATTCATTCGATTCATTAATTTGAAGACAAGTGACTCATCAAAAAATAGGCAAAAGATTCAAAGAGACATCTACCAAAGGAGATGAATCTCAAATCCATCTCAAATGCATTATGCTAAATGAAAAAAAAAAAAAAGACACAAAAGCATACATGCTGTGGGGCGCCTGGGTAGCTCAGTTGGTTAGGCTTCCAACTCTTGATTTCTGCTCAGGTCATGATCTTAGGGACTTGAGATTGAGCCCCACATTGGGCTCTGAGGTCATAAGGAGTCTGCTTGAGATTCTCCCTCTTCCTCTCTTGCCCCTGCCCCCACTTGTACTTGCACTCTGTCTCTAAAATTAAAAAAATAAATAAAAATTAAAAAATACTATATTCTGTGTGTTCCAATTCAGACAGACTAGGAAAGCAAAAATATAGGGACACAGAACAGATGAGTGGCTTCAAGGGACCAGGAATAGGGAGAAGTGATTAACTAAAAAGGGGCATGAGGGAACTTTTAGGGATGCTGGAGATGTTCTATACTTTGTGATAGAAGTTGCTCAGCTGCATATATATATATATATGTATATATATATATACATATATATATACACACACATATGTGTATTCATATATATGTATATATGAAACCTCATGAAATTGTATGCTTCAAAAGAGTGAGTTTTATTACATACAAATTGTACCTCAGTAATTCTAAAATTTATTTTAGAATTTTAGTAATTCTAAAATTTTTATTTTAGTATTTTTAGTAATTCTAAAATTATTTTAGAAATATTACCATTTGAAAAAACTGGGTAAGAGGTACACAGGATTTTTCCATAGTATTTTGTACAGATGCATGTGAACCTACAATTACTTCAAAATAAAAAGGATAATAAATTTTCTAACTATGAGACTTAAAAAAATCTCTTTGAGAGAAAGATGAAGCAATGAAGCAACAAACATTACTTTTATTCATAAAAGAAGAAGTAGTAGAAGGAGGAGGAGAAAAAGTCTTACCCTACAAATTAGGGCTCAGTAGAAGTAGAGATCATACCCATGAGCCCAGAGTTCAAGGTGATTTTACCCAAAGTCATATTCCTGTGAGACAGAGATGGCTTCTCCTCTGAGCTTTCTTGTGTTGCCATCAGAAAGCCACTGCCAGTTATGACTCAAAACGTCCCTCAAGATTAGGAGGAATCCTGCAATCCTGAACAACAAACTTCAGTTCAAGATCTCACCAAAAAAGCTCATAGTGACAGTGAGCTTGCCAAGAGTCAAAGTCAAACTGTAACCATTCCAAATATCCCAGCCGTACTTTCCACCAGGGGATAGGGTCAACCCAGGACGAGTGGCCCTGCCTAGTGGGAGACTGGTGAGCCACAAAAATACTTCCCCAAAAATCCAGGGGGCATAAAGTGGTAGAGCAGTCCATGTGGTGGATTAGTTCTGCTTTTGGATTCCACATCTGCCTGGCAGACTTCCTATCTTTGGTCAAACAGACTGTGTTCCAATAACCACAGGTAGGCATCACCAAAGACCAAGCTGCAGGTGAGGCATTCTGGCAGGAAGCAAACGGGCCAAAAGTCTAAAAGGTCTTGAACTTCCATTTGGGAAAAGGCCCTCCATGCATTCAGCTAGAAGCCAGAATTTGACTTTCATCAGAAGACTCGAGTTTCATCTCAGTTTGGTTTTTGTGGAAACTTGCACAAGTTCTAACCTTGGTTTGCTCATCTCTGGTGGTGGTAATAATACTTCATGAGGGATAAGAGGCAATGAGGTCATGGTTCTCAAATGTGGGTTTTTTTGCTTTTTCTCTGAGTCAGTGTTTTCCAAAGTGTAGTTCACATATCACTGGGGTCCATAAGAAAATGTTAGGTCATAATAGACTTCTTGATTTTAATACTTATAAACTTAATTTGAAGAGCCTTAAAAAAATAGAACTGGCCCATCTATCTTGCTAAAATGAAACATAGGGTCCAAGTAAAAACTACATTAAAAATATGTTTAGGTTAATAATGTTTTAAATGTAATGAATTTGAGAAAGAATACTTCCAGCTCTGAGAACCAGGGCTGTGAATCTCATCCCTGAGTCTCCTAGAAGGGGCCCTCACCTTTTACATTATCCAACACAGTGCTCTCTTTGTAAGAACCCAGGGCACCTTATTTTTGGTCATAGGATCAGAAGCAATTGTAATTTTCCGAAGGATTTGGTTTGTTTTGTCTCATGGAATTGTAGACTGGGTAACTGATTGTGTTTCCCCGCTTGTATTAACAAGAACACTTAGAACCCAACTTGGGAACCAGTTGTCAAATACCTATAGGATTGTATCATATTTGTTATTTATTGGCCTCAGTCTGAACTCTATTTAATGTCTCTACCTGTCATTTTTTATTTCTTATTAATTTTCCGTATTTTTATACCCTTGGAAGCCACCTTAAATCTTATTTTTGAAATAAGAGAAGACATACATTTTAAATGTCCTAAGTTCCTTTTCTTGTCTTCCTTTTTTTTTTTTTTTGAAGACGACATAAGCAAAATTTGTCCTTAAATTCAAAGGATTGTTCTTTCTACACCCAGAGGTTAATAGAATTTCAGTGTGCTTTGATAAGAGTGAGACAATTAATCATTTCATATCATTTGGAAATCAGTCCTTGTAAAAAGCCATTTTTTTCAGGGTCACATCACTATGATACAAACAGATGGTTATGACTGATTTCAGACCTGGGTAACCCCACAGGCCTGAAGTAAGATGGAAAGTGGGTCCTGTGGTGGAACTGGGCTTCCTTTGTTTCCTCAAAAGTCAAAGTTCGCTGACAAAGGGGGAAAAAAAGGAAAAAAAAAAAAAAAACAAGCTAAAATGATACCAAAATTTGGTGTCAGAACATTCTGAACACCCACAGTAATGGGAAGCTATCCTATTCATAGTTAATAGACTGATATTTTAGCATCTTGGTTACATTTTTTCTTCTGATCCTCATTTTTTTTCTCCATAAAATAAAGATAATCCCTATTCTACCTATTTCAACATGAAGTCATAATGAAATATATTTATCAGGACTTTTAGCTGCGTGACAAAAATTTACCCCAAACTAGCTAAGGGCAAAAAATAGTGGTGGCAGTGGGTATTATTAAAAGTCATTCATATGGAGATTGAACAGTCAAAGCAGTATGAAAAAGTGGATCTCAGAGACCCCTGGAATCAGATAAATAAATGCCACCAAGACTCTCTTTGTGTCTCTCATTTCTGTTTCATTCTGCAGGTCAACTCTATTCTTTCTTAAAATAGACCAGCCAGGAAGATGGCCACTATAGCTCCAGTATCTTAGAACTCACAAAACACAAACCCATAGAGGAACCGAGATTCATTCTCTCTAATACCAAACTCAAAAAATCCAACAAACAGAACGAAATAGCTAATCTTGGGTCAGGTAAACATCATTGAACTCATCAACCATGGCCACAAATTTGGGTATTATGATTGGCCCAAATTAGATCAAGTGTTTATTTCAAGCCAATTAATGCCATCTAAAAGAGAGGTTTTTTAAAAGAAGGCAGCTCCCATTCAAGTGACACGGAATAGAGGAAGAAGCATTTCCCAGAAACAGAGAGGATAGAGAAAGGTAACAGTTATGGAGAGAAGATAACACTAGAAATTTATTATAGAAGGTTTTAAGAAATTTGGATTATTAGACAAATAAGTGTTTTTCAAATTAATCAAGACCCAAGACTCATATCAAGCGCTCCTCTAGGAAGACTTTACTGATAATTGTTTCCACTTAGGAAACCCTTCCCTCACTGACCTACCCATTATGTTTATGTGAAATATAACAATTATGTTATAATTCTACTCAATTATGTTTAATTTCTCATTTTAGTATATGCTGCATAAACTGCTTTGTAACAAACTATTTTAAATTTTGTCTTCTCCGGGCACCTGGGTGGCTCAGTGGTTTAGATCTGCCTTTGCGATCCCACAGTCCTGGGATTGAGTCCCACATCGGGCTCCCTGCTGGGAGCCTGCTTCTCCCTCTGCCTATGTCTCTGCCTCTCTCTGTGTGTGTTTCTCATGAATAAATAAATAAAATATTTTTTAAAAAAGTTTTTGTCTTCTCCTTTTAATTGTTCCCTGATGATAGAAATTGGCTGATGTAGTCATAATGACTGGAGTTCATTGCTCCCAGAAAAGATACCTCTGGGGTCTTCTACCAGAAGTCTTAGCCTAAAGGAGGAATGAAAATGTTGGGAATGTTAAACATTTGCAACAGGACATCTTTGGCAGCAGGGCCCAAATGTTATGAAATCAAATATAACCTTTCCATATTACTATATTTGTTACCATCATCATTGTCATCATCAATTCTGGTCTGTTGATAGACTAATGGCAGTTATGCATTTAGGACGTATTACTTGGATGTGGGGAAGTGTGGGCAGCATTGTATTCATGATACCATGAACTCTGGAGCCAAGCAGACCTGAATTTGGTCTAAGTTCTGCCACTTAGTTGTATGACTGAAGTCAAAGTACTTCATACCTCTGAACATCAGTTTCTTCACTATAAAGTGGGTACAGTAATGGTACCTACCTCAGGGAGCTGTTTCAAGGATTAAATGAGATAAGATGTCTAAAGCCCTTAGCTTTGTACCTGCTACACAGGAAGTGCTCAGTGCTCGCTTCGGCAGCACATATACTAAAATTGGCACAGGAAGTGCTCAATAAATGGTGGCATTTCATTAAAGTTCTAAATTAAATAATATGTCCCATTCCCCCATAAACACAGTATTCATAAAACCACAGGACACAACTTTCAGTTGCAGAATGCAACAGTTATGTCTAAACTCTGTGTGGCAAGGGATACAAAGTCACACTAGTATGTTCAAGTATTTCCCATATAAATGCTGTAAAATCTTCTGTCAACACATAGGACTGTGTAATACTCTTGCAAAACTTTATTAGATTTATTAAAGTTGTTTAATCAAGATTTCCTACAAAACCCCACACACAAAGTTGTATAAAAACATAACTTAACTCTGCCCCCAACTCCTGGTAAGAGGCATGGCATGGACCCACAGCAGATTCTATATGGACAAGAAATTACCCTTTCCTTGGAGATGCTACTGAAAATTTGAGGTGGTTTTCCACTGTAGCATAACATAGCTTAATCTGAGCAATAAAAGACTCCTTAATTTTTTTCCCCAGTGCCTTTGAAACCACCCTTCCAGAACTTCCTCTCCCTCATGTTCTAGATTTTTACTTGTTGCTTTCTCCATCAAAACACACCTCTCCTATATCCTATGCCTTTTGTGACAAAGAATTCTATACCAATTCCTACTGACTTGCTAGTGGCTAAAGAAGTGTGAAAATGTTATCCTTTCCAGGAAACATACCTATGTTTTAACTAGAACCACATCTAACAAAATGCCCTATCCCAAAGGAGTGAATTTTTAACGTCAAAGAAGTCCAAAGGGATCCCTGGGTGGCGCAGCGGTTTAGCGCCTGCCTTTGGCTCAGGGCGCGATCCTGGAGACCCGGGATCGAATCCCACATAGGGCTCCTGGTGCATGGAGCCTGCTTCTCCCTCTGCCTATGTCTCTGCCTCTCTCTCTCTCTCTGTGACTATCATAAATAAATTTTAAAAAATTTAAAAAAAAAAGAAGTCAAAAGAAAAAGAAATTTGGGACACATGAGACATTTTCTGACCATAATAGTAAAAATGTCTTACAATTTTTTATAATATAGAACTTCATAAAGAACTTTTATATTCAGTATCTGATGGGCAACAATTGTTATTCATATTATACAAATAAAGGAACTGGAGATTAGAAAGTTAAAATTGCTCAAGGTCACATGGATGATAAATGATAGATTCAGAAATATTTAATCCAGATCTCTTTACTCTAAGCACAGAGTCCATTCATTCATTTAATATTTGTAGATTACTTATTATATGCCAGACACTGTTCTAGGCTTTGGAGAGACAGCAGTAAATAAAACAGAAAAAAATAATTCTTGCTCTCAAGGAGCTTATATTCTAGAGAGGAAAGAAGGAAGGAACCAACACATTTAAACTTATTTTGTGTCAGTTGGCAAGAGGCATAATAATAAAGAAAAAAAATCAGGGCAAAGAGGATAGAGTGTGCCCAGGATGCTGTTTTATGTAGGGTGATCAGAGAAGGCCTTTATGAAAAGGTACATCTCAAAAGAGACCTGAAAGAAGGAAGGGAGCAAGTCATGTGTCTATCTGAAGTATGAATTTTCTAGACAGGGGTGGCAGCAAGTACAAAGGTCCTGAGACAGGAGTGTGTCTGATGCTTCTAAGGAACATCAAGGGGGCCAGTGTGGCCAGAGCAAGCTGGATAGGGGAGTGAGCAGTAGCAGATGAAACCAATGAGAGAGTCCGGGCAGATCATGGAAGGTCAAGTGTGCCAATATAAGAATCTGGGCTTTATCCTAAATGAAATAAGAAGCCTTTAGAACACTCTGAGCATAGAAAAGACTGAGCACCCTGATAGCAGCTAGTGATGTAACAATGGGTAACCAGAATAATAAATCAATTTGGGAGCTCTAACTAAGATCATGCATGTAGAAAAATTAACAATCTTAAAACTCATATATTAAAAAGGAAGACAGCCTGAAAACGTAATGATCTATGCTTCTATCTCAAGAAGTTAGGCATGAAATAACAAAATAAACCTAAAGAAAGTGGAAGAAAGAAAATAAAAACAGAAAGTAATTAAATAAAAAATTAACCTCTATGGAGGCAAATCAAGATGAAAAAAAGGGAACAAATAACTAATAGCAGAAATGGAAAGGAACATTATAGCTATTTTAAACATTAAAAAGATCATAAGGGATAATACTAAAAACTATACTTCTGAATATCAAATTTTAGAGGAAATAGACAAATTCCTAGAACAATATAGCTTACCAGAACCGACACAAGAAGTAATAGAAAATTGAAACAATACTGTAAATATTAAATAAATTAGATACATAATTAAAAATCTTTCCCAGAAGAAAACCACAGGCCCAGATAGCATTACTGATGAGTTTTACCAAGTAGTTAAAGAAATCATGTCCAATTCTACAGTAAACAAAATGGTATACTCACTAACTGGTTTTGAAGCCACCATAGCCTTCATGACAAAATTGACAAGGGTATTCTCAGGAAGGAAAATTACAGACTAATATCACTCACAAACACTTATGCATTAAAGCCAGCAATACATAAAGGAATATATATTACAATCAAGTAGTTTATTATTGAAATGTAAGGCTGAGTTAACATTTAGAAATCAATACCTATAATTTACTACATTGAAAGAATAAAGAGAAATATATTATCTCAGGAAACATAAATCGAGACTGAAGCATAGATAATTGCTCATTCATCATATTTTTCACGTGGTATCAGATGTAATGTCTCCTTTCTTATTCTTAATTTTATTTATTTGAGTCCCCACACTGTTTTTCTTGGTAAATCTAGCTAATGGTTTGTCTATTTTGTTTATCTTTTCAAAAAACAGTTCACTGATCTTTTCTATCATCTCTTTAGTCTGTATTTCATTTATTTTCACTCAGATCTTTTTTTATTTACTTCTTTCTGCTAACTTTGGACTTCCTTTGTTCTTCCTCTTCTAGCTTCTTGAGGTATAAAGTAAGGTTGTTTATTTGAGATTTTTTTTAACTTAATGTAGGCATTTATTGCTATAAATTTTCCTCTTAGAATCCTTTTGCTGCATGAGCAACAAAAGAAAAAAAACCCATAAATGAAACCTTTCCAAAATTTAAAACTTGCTTGCTTCAAAAGACACCATCAAGAAAGTGAAATGACGAAAGAAAGAAAGAAAGAAAGAAAGAAAGAAAGAAAGAAAGAAAGAAAGAAAGAAAGAAAGAAAGAATTATGACAGCCCAGAGAATAGGAAAAAAAAATATATTGGCAAATCATATATCTGATAAGGGACTTGTATTTAGAATACATAAAGAACTCTTACAGCTCAATAATAGAAAGACAAATAACCTAATTAAAAATGGGCAAAAGATCTGAATAGATAAATGAACAAAGACAAGATATTAAATGGCCAATAAATACATGAAAAGACATTTCATATCATTAGTTATCAGGGAATGCAAATCAAAAACACAATGAGGCACACCTCTTACCCACTAAGATGGCTAAAACCAAAAAGCCAAGTAACAACAAATATGGTAAGAATATATAGAAATTGGAACCCTCACACACTGCTATAAAATGTAAAATGTGGAGCCATTTTGGAAAACAGTCTGGCAGTTCCTTGAATGATTAAGCATCGATTTACAATGTCACCAAGCAATTCCAGTCCTAGTTAACTCTCCAAGAAAAATTAAAACATGTGTCTACACAGGAACTTGTACACAAATGCCATAGTAGGATTATTCGTAGCAGCCAAAAGGTGCAAACAATCCAAATGACCACCGATGGACAAATGGATGAATAATATGTGTGGCAACCATATGATGGAATATTATTTAGCCATAAGAAAAAATGAAGCACTGATACAGGCTTCAACACAGATGAAGCTTGAAAACATGCTAAATTAAGAAAACTAGGGGATCCCTGGGTGGCGCAGCAGTTTAGCAGAGATGACAATATTTTGGAAGATCCTGAGAGGGTGGTATTACAGAATGTCCAGCTTCCATTCAAACACACAACCTTGGAGGTCTTGGTGGGACCCTGAGTTATTCTTTAGTTTACTGACACTGGAGTAAATCAATCACCACTAGAGGTTATGATACCTTTCATGGAGACCAGTGGGTCATCTTGGCAGGGAGAGAGAGAGAAGAAAGATTATTTGGAAATCAGTAGTTCCAAATAGCCTGGTCTAAGATGCCCCTGATCCAGTTCACTAGAAATCTGCCATTAACCCCTCCCTATAGCATGGATCATCTCCTTCCTCACATTGTCTAGCCAGCCAAACTTGAAGTTCAATCATTTGATTCCTGGGGTAAACTCACTGAGAAAAAGGTGACCCGGGATCACTGGGTCCATTTTGTTCCATTTTGTTGTTAAGAAGAAGACTGGAAGGGATCCCTGGGTGGCGCAGCGGTTTGGCGCCTGCCTTTGGCCCAGGGCGCGATCCTGGAGACCCAGGATCGAATCCCACGTCAGCCTCCCGGTGCATGGAGCCTGCTTCTCCCTCTGCCTATGTCTCTGCCTCTCTCTCTCTCTGTGTGTGTGACTATCATAAATAAATAAAAATTAAAAAAAAAAAAAGAAGAAGAAGAAGAAGAAGACTGGAGGGCAGGCCAGGTGGCTCAGCAGTTTAGCACCGCCTTCAGCCCAGGGCATGATCCTGGAGTCCCAGGATTGAGTCCCACATCAGGCTCCCTGCATGGAGCCTGCTTCTCCCTCTGCCTGTGTCTCTGCCTCTCTCTCTCTCTCTCTCTCTCTCTGTGTGTGTCTCATGAATAAGTAAATAAAATCTTTAAAAATAAATAAATAAATCTTTTAAAAAAAAAGAAGACTAGATCCACAGGAGGTCAGAAACTATAGAGGTAAGCAAAGATCCAGAGAGTTTTGCGAAGTTCACTCAATGCATATTTTGTTTTTGCCACATCTAAATACCACCTGCACTATTCTGCTTTGTTTTGTTTTTTCTTAACGGGAGCTTACTATTTTTACATCAGTCAAATGATATTGAAAAGAAATTTTACTTCATTACCTTAAATAGAAAAGCAATATAACTTGCCATGAACAGATTCATAAATAAAATGTAAAATGATTTTAATTAGAAACTATTGCCTGGAGAGCTTTTAAAAGTCCCAGTGCCCAGACCTTACCCCAGATCTATTAAACTAGAACTCCTCAGGGGACAGAGGAAACCAGCCGTAAGTAATTTTCTAAAGCTCTCCTGAGGAAATAAGGGTGTGAGCCAAGGCTGGGACCCCCTGGAATGGGTGGTATTGTCTACCACTGACTCTGTGTCTGAGGCCTGCACCCTGTTCCAAAGAGACCAAATGATAGAGAGGTCTTAACGACACACTAACCTCAAACTGAATCTTTCTCCCTGGTGGCCTCTGAGGAACTGAAAAATAAAATGGGGGAAAGTTTTCATTTGGGATTTATAACTGCTTAATGAATAGTTCCTTTGCAGTCTCCAATCACCTTGAAGGACACTTGCCCTTTGGAAAACACTGGACCAGAAGACCCCAAGTGATCTGGTTTCTATTTTCATGACCTTTCCTTTTTGACAGCCTTCTTGCCGCCCAAAGACTTCACCAAGATGATTCTGGAGAATTCCTCCCTTCCATGTGTCTCCAGAAGGAACTCCAAACACCTGCGATGAGATCACACTTTCAGACCCATCTTTCTATTTCAACATGAATCTGTCCAGTGGATCACAGCAGAAAATCTGAAGGCAACCACATCTCTGTTTTCTTTCATTTCCTCTCAAGAAGCCCCTCATTTTCACCCGGGGAATGTTTGGCCCTGGAGATGGTTTAAGTCAGCTTTTGCTTTTTTGGATCTTAAAAGGAAGTATCAGCAGGGAAGGGAGAAATGGGAGAGGTGGCGCAGAAAGCCACATGACTTGCAGGGGCCCTTTTGCTCTTGAGTTTCTCTTTCCTCCCTCACCTCTGAGCTCACGCACGAGCACCCAGAGACAGCCTGTACCCATGGAGGGAGGAGTCTGAAGTGAAAGCTGGACTTCTGGACGGAGATTCCTATGGCCAACACATTGTTTCCTCTTCTAGCCCGGGGCATCACCCAGGCGCTTCCCAGCTGGGACTCAAGTGTGAAGAGCTGCTCTGCAGGACAGCGTGGCCTCAACAACAGGCAGTTTAGCCCACTAACCAGAAAGTTAAGCAAAGCTCTGAGATCCTCACTTCCTATATTTAAAACCTCGAATGCTGACACATTGTCTACTGCCAAACAGCCAGGCCATTTTATTGCCTTGTCAGCTGAACCCTCCTCTTCTGCTTCCCTTGGAGCCTTGCATCCAAGCCTCAGGGGCTCCTCCCTCCTCTCCCCTGCAAAGCTGTGCACCTCCTGCTGTGCCCATGATCTAGAAAGTCCTTCTCAAGGCCAATTGCAAATATCACCCCCTCCAAGAAACCAAAGGTGATTCCTCCAATCAAATAACAATGGTAGTAGAATTAATACAATAGCCAGCATGGGCTTTGAGTGACTGCTATGGGCAAGCAGTAAGAACTCTCGTGCATAATCTGGACCACATAATACATTACACAGGATCTCATTAGCCCTGCCCTACCACTTCCTGTCTCTATGACATCAGTTGAGTTACTTTTTCTCTCCGTGCTTCATTTTCCTGAGACATCAAAAAGGATTATAGAATACCTGTTTCACTGAGGTTGTCCCAAGGATAAAATCAATTAATGCACATAAAGCATGTGGCATAGAACCCGACATGTGGTTTTTCCTCTGTAAATAGTAGTATTTCTTGTAAGAATTTTACAAGAAGTAAATAATAATGTATTAGTATTATCCTCATTTTACGGAAGCACAGAGAGGTGCTTTACCAAAGCACAGAGAGGTGGGGGTAAAAACCCACGTTCAGTGCAGTGCAAGAATTTTCCCTGTCTCCAATCTTTTTTTTTTTTTTTTTTTTATATTCCTGTCTCCAATCTTCACTGGGCTTTGCTCACAGGGCTCAACCGTTCTTGTCAATGACTTGTGTATCTGTCTGTTGTCACCATGCCAACTTCCTTATCCACTTTTTCTTCAGTGGACACTAAACTTAAGGGAAGGAGAACTATTTGGCAACTCTTGGACGCTCGGCCCCTGCATGTTCTTACCTCATTGCCCCCCACTCCTAATCACAGCATAGCCCCTGCCTTCAAATCACCTGTGACAGTCTCCTGCTTCATACAATCTGCCTTCATCCTCCCCAGTGGGTGTGCTCTCTCTGCCCCCGTAAGTTCCCCTAGCACTTCATGTGGTCTTGGAGCGCTTCTCTCATCCTATCCTGTCTAATAGCCATCTGAACACTTGGCTTATTTCCCCTGCTAAACTGTAAACTCCTCAGGAAAATGGATCCCCGCCCAAACAAATGATACACTACACATTCAATAAAAGTGAAATGGATGAATGAATAGATGCACCTGTTTCAGTGCTTCCTCGAGGAGGATCTCTGTCTTCCTGGATGTGTTTGGTGCACTGAAAGCACTTTTATCCTGAGCACGTTGAAGATGAGATCATTGTTAGTTCATCACATTTTCCCTGTAGACCAAGGAGATATCAAGAGATGTCATATTCACTATGTTTCTTGGTGCAGAATTCTGAGCTCCATCATACCTTGGTAAGTTTGATGCATCCTTTCCAAAGTTACAATCAGTACAGTCAAATTCAACCCACAGACATGTTTGTTGTAGTGATTACAATATTGTTGTTTAAAACCGAATTGGAGGTACAGCCACTTTGGAAGACAGCTTGACAATTTTCTGCAAGACTACACACAATTTTACCATACAATCCAGCAATCACACTCCTTGGTATTTACCCAAAGGAGGTGAAAACTTATGTGCACACAAAAACCTGTATATGGATGTTTATTGCAGCTTTATTTATAAATGCCAAAACTTGGAAGCAACAAAGATGACTGATAGTAGGTGAATGAATATAAACTGCAGTACATCTAGACAATGGAATAGTATCCAGCACTGAAAATAAATGAGTATTAAGTCATGAAAAAATATGAAGGAACCTTAAATGCATGTTACTAAGTGAAAGAAGTCAATCTGAAAAGACTACATACTGTATGATTTCAACTCTATGACATGCTAGACAAGGTAAAATTATGAAGACAATAAAAATATCAGAGTTTGCCAGGAACTGGGGAGAAGAGAGATGAAAGGATGGATACAGAGGATTTTTAAGACAGTGAACAGTCTGTATGATCCCATAATGGTGGATACATGTCATCATACATTTGTCTAAACCCACAGAGTATATACCGAAAGTGAACCATCATGTAAACTATGAACTCTGGGTGATAATCACATGTCAAGGTAAGTCCATCAAGTGTAGCCAATGTACCACTCTGGTGGAGGATGGTGATAATGAGGAGGCAAGTGGGGGTGGGACAAGTGGTATATGGAAATTCTTGGTTCCTTCCCCTCACTTTTGGTGGGAACCTTAAAGTGCTCTAAACAAAAAAGGTCTTCATGTTTAAAAACTGAGTTTGAATGCATTTAGATGGGATGTGAACACCCTAGTATTTTGTATATCTCCAATGCCGTCCAGAATCACACATGTGCCACCCTTAACTTCCTTACTTTTCCTACGTGGCTCCTAAAAGCCACACATTTTGTCATCCTACAAGTTTAGCAGAATAAGGGGACTTGACTTCAAGCCTTAGCTCTAAAAGTTTCCAACAGAACAATGAGAGAATCTGAATAAAGATATATCCAGTTCAAATACAATCATTTTGAGTAGACACAGAAGAAAATGAATAGGAGCCTCTGGAACTGTAATTGAGGACCATTTCATTGCATTAGTTTTATGACCAGGGGCCCTAAGAGTTCTTGTAGCCTTCAACAGTACCTGAGTATCTACTGGGGAATATTTTTTATTATTTGTTAATCAACAACACTAATTTTGTGCTTTATATTTTTCTAAAGACTGAAAGACTTAGAAGAGAAAGAGGCATCTTGACTCTTGAAGAATCTCATAATCTAGATCTATAGCTCTGGAGGACAGCAGTATTAAAATAATAAAAAATAACAGGTACTAAGGGTCTGATGTAAGCCAGGTTCTGTTCATAAAGCAGAGGAGTCCTCTATCTGTAGTATCCACTTGAATCTTCACAACAGCCCTTTGTGGTAAGTACTAGAAAAAGCACCCACATTTTAACATGAGTTAAGTACAGCACAGAAAAACTGAGTACCTTTCTCAGTGCCATGTAAACAATAAATCTGTGTTTAAGCCTCTGGGCTCTTAGAGACTGTTACATTTAACTATGCCCTATATTCCACCTCAAAAGGTAGTATAAGTTTACTTTAAATGAAATGTATAGGGACGCCTGGGTGCTTGGCGGTTGAGCGTCTGCCTTCGGCTCAGGGTGTGATCCTGGAGTCCCAGGATCGAGTCCTGCATCGGGCTCCCTGCATGGGGCCTGCTTCTGCCTTCCCCTATGTCTCTGCCTCTCTTTCTGTGTCTCATGAATAAATAAATAATATCTTTAAAAAATAAAAGTAAATGAAATGTATAGAGAGAAAAGGTGGCTCCAGATCATCCAAGTTTAAAAGGATATATCACTGTTTCCCACCCCAGCCCCCAAGAAAGTCATGCGTTTTCTGCATCAGTTATCCACTGGACCCACTCTCCCTGTGGCACGACCAAAGTCAGCAGACCCAGAAGGAAACTCAGACGGCTACACTATGCAAAGAGAACTAGGGCCCTTCAATGGGATGACATGAGTGAGACATTTCCAAGGTTAGGATTTCCCTCGAGGAAGTGTCTCTCTGGTCAACTGCCAGGTAGAATGAGATAGCCTAAAGCCAACTGAAGAGCACTTCTTCGTTCCGAGTATATTTTTTCATGCCTAAAGGGTTGACCAGGGAGGACACATCCTATCTCTGAGTGGTACTGTGGGTTCCCCAGCTGATTTCCTGGGTCAAGCATTCACAAGGATGATGTAAGGATATCTCCCAGTTGCCACGGGAACTGGTTTAATCGGTGTCTCAACCAACCTGAAAAATTTACATACATGATGTCACGCAGAAAGAGAAAGTTTAATTGCCTTGAAGTCAACTGGTTCTACTGACTACTATTCTTTGAAACAACATGGTATTTATCTTGCAGCAAGGTTCTGGAGCACTCCAAAGACAGGTCTGCTCATGTGCTCACTAATCCTCACACTTTCTCTCACTCACCAAGAATGGCATCCAGCTAAGGAAACAGATGAGAGCAACTAAAGAAATGTGCTGGTGGAGCTGAGTGTTAAATTTCTTCTCTCCATGTTCTACAACTGCCTTCTGGAAGGATGTTCCTAATTGCCAAGGGCAACACCCCAAGGCTTAGCCAGCTTAACTGCAGGTTCTGACAACAACCAGCCCTTCAGAATTTGAGTATTCATTTCTTCATCAAGGGCTCCAAAATCACTATTGCATATCCCATACTCACTTCTTCTTTGTTTAACAATGCACGCTTCCATGCCATTGCTGAAGATCTATATGGATTTCTACCACTTTTCCTCCTCTCTCTGCTATCCAAAGTAGTCAGACTGGGTTAGCACTCTGGGGCATCCCTATGGACTTATGGGCATAGGATAGGGTTTTCAGAAAGAGTGGCAACTTTGTTTCCTGGGACGCTCACACAAAATATTACTATGTATTCCCATACGGCTTTGGACTTAGCAGCAAAGAATGATCTCGGTTCTATAATCTAAAGCCAACATGGCTAGGTCTGTGGTCCCCAAACTGTCTACAAAATCACCCCAGGGTACCATGTAAATTCACAGAAGTGCTGTGAAATATTTGAAATTCCCCTACAGGAACCCAGGATATTCAACATCTGTTGAACACTGCACCAACTCAGGGTTGTTTTGTGTGTCGATATTAGACATTCCTTGCCACATTCCTTTCCAAGCTGTGTTTTCAGCAGTCACTATACAGTACTATAAGGAAATCAGAGTGGAACAGGAAATGAAGGTGGTGGTGTCCAATCTGATTCCCCACACAGCCCATTAGTAATTGAGTGACTTGAGAAGCAATAAAAATATTATTTTCTTCTTTTAATTTATGGGTTATCCCCCTTTTTCAAATGACTAGTAGGAAGTTATTAGAACATAAAGGCTTATGAGGTTGTTTGGACCCAACTACTAAATAAATGAAACCATTAGGTGTCTCTTTCAGCCTCAGGGTGCTGTGAAAAAAGTCACTGAGGCACTCAGGGCTCTGTAAACGAAGGAGGTTTTAGAAACCTCTGGTCTAGTCAGCAATACTTCACAGCTTCTGGGGACCTCATCTGTACTGCTCTTATTACAGAGCATACTTGCATGTTGGTTCGGGTGTTGTAGCTGCTTCAGCTCAGTGACTTTTCCACCCACTCCCCAGGCCATCCTAACTATACAGCACGTAGCCCACAGCCTGCCCAGCCTTGCCGGCCATCTCCCACAGTCCTCAGCTCTACCCGCACTGGTCTCTGGCACAGTGTGGTAGATGAGATCAGGAATCCTGGCTCTGCCCTCCTTGCTGGTAGACCTCATTCTGGCTCTACCTCCAATGTCTTTGCCTAAAAGGGGTTGTTATGAGGACTAAGTATAAAGCTTTTATCGGTGTCTGGCAAGAAACAAATCTTTTTATTTATTTATTTTTTTTTTTTTACAGATTTTATTTACTTATTCATGACAGACACAGAGAAAGAGAAAGATGCAGAGACACAGGCAGAGGGAGAAGCAGGCTCCATGCAGGGAGCCCGACATGGGACTCAATCCCGGGTCTCCAGGATCACACCCCAGGCTGAAGGTGGCACTAAACCACTGGGCCACTGGGGCTGCCCAAGAAACAAATCTTCTAAATAAAAGCTGCCATTACAAGGACACCACTCAAAGACTCCTCATTCATGCCCACATATCATTCTTAGGGGAAGTTTCTACCTCTGAAACTGATGGGTACAAATGACTGTTTCATTTTAGAATACACGGATCACTACAAAAAGTGATACATAGGCAATTAATTCCCAGACCCATCGGTGTCCCTTGCTCAACTTGATTGGAACCACAAATAATTGGTATGGAACTTGGACTATCCAGGTGAGTGAAAGAAATGGAGAGTATTCACTGGACTGCTACTAATTTGTCTAGATGTGGCCTTCACTTAGGGCCCCAAACACCCAGTGCTTGCTTGATCCTCCCACTCCTTTGCTTATTTCCTCTTAACCAGCCCTCTTCACCTTCTAGGGTTATCTGTAAGCCCAGTGCCCCCTGATGTTTGTCCAGTGGTACTTGGGGAGCTCATACTCACAGAGCGGAAGGCCAGGTGGCTCCCCTCCTTGCAGCAGGAGGACGCGTGTGTGCTGTCTTCATCCATACATACCAGATTGCTGTTGCACTCTCTTTTCTGAGCCTTCTGCCCCCAGTCTCTCTCCACCTGACCTTCCACATTGTTCTTGAAAACCACTGGAATCACCTCCTTCTGCTCCCCTCCTATTTCCCACATATCAGAAAACCATTTATTCCTTCAGCCTCCTAATACATGGCCTAGCTGAGGATGATGTCTTTCCCACTAAGATAGGGGTTGCCCTCATTTTATAAGCATAACGTAGGGTGGCCTTGCATGAGGGAACGAACGTACTGATGTGCTTGAACATGTGCTGCATCTCAATCTCAGCTTCTCTACTTATAGGTACATTTTTTTTGGCAAGTTAACATCATATCCATGAGCCTCGGTTTTCTCATCTGTATAGTGGGCCAGACAGCACCTACCTCATAGCTTTGTTGTGAGCCCTAGATGGGAAAACACACAGGAAGCAGAGCACGGCACCTGGCAGACAGAAGCAGATTCAAAATGTTAGCTCTTATCGTTTCTCATACAAACTCCTGGTTCTTTAGGTTTCAGCTTAGACATCACCTCTCCTGGGAAGCCCTCAGTGACCACCACCTCAAAGACAAGTAAGCTTCTAAAGCACCAAGCCTGGGGCTCCTGGTTGGCTCAATGGTTGAGCCTCTCCCTTGGGCTCAGGGCGTGATCCCGGGGTCCTGGTATCCAGTCCTGCATCAGACTCCCCACAGGGAGCTTGCTTCTCCCTCTGTCTATGTCTCTGCCTCTCTCTGTGTGTCTCTCATGAATAAATAAATTAAAAAACATCTTTAAAGCACCCTACCGTGATCATCATTATATGATGTGTCACACTGCAGTGACATTGCCTCTTGGCTCTTTGGTGGCCCCTAGGATACGTAAGAACATCACATCAGGGGACCGTGTTCCTACTACGTTGGTCAAAGCATCTGGCATACAGTAGGTGCTCAGTAACAAGTGGTCAAATGGAAAGTAATAAAACAAGCAAATAAAGACAAAATCATTTTTTAAACTTTGCTGTTAAGTGACCTAATAATTGTTCCATTGTAAGACCAGAAACTCTCCTGACAACCAACCACACTCCTTTCTTACACTATTTAACTTTAAATAGAGTTGCCATCTATTGATCCACCTTCTACACAAAATGTAATTTGATCCTTCTAGCCACTCTGAGGTGGATACTACAGTGGTCCCATCTTCCTCAGATGAGGACACTAAGGTTCAGAAAGTTGAAGTAATTCGCCCAAGATCATCATCTAGCAGAACAGAGCAGAGACCAAAATTCAAGACCGGTCGACTCCAGGGTCTGTTTGCTGTGCTGTTTCTTGCTAGTACTGAGGATGCTGCTTTTCCCTTTTGCTAAATTTCTCTGGCTTCCCAAATACTACAGAGTGGCATTTCATCATCACTGGTGCTTACACCACAAACACAATAATGCCTTAGGCGTAAATTAGTTGGGTGACTAACCGTCCAAGACCTAGCCACATTTTTGCCTTGGCAATATTTAACTTTCATGCTTTATCACATCTCCCCAAAGTGAGTGGAGCCCACCTGTTGGCAGTGCCCACGTCATACAATTCTACTTCCTACGGTCTAAAGGAACATTTCTCACCTGTTAAAAAACATAAATAAATAAATAAATAAATAAATAAATAAATAAATAAATAAATAAAATTGTTTCTATTTGGTTGTTCCACATTCAAGTAAAATGACTGAAAGATCATCATCACCAAATGTGATGGGTCAGTTTGGACAGCCTGCCTTGGATCTGTGGTATAAACAACTTTCACACTGGAGAGTCCAGAAGGCACCTAAAGAAGACAGACACACTTAATAACCTATGTACTATTTGATTTCTCTTTTTTTTTATACTATTTGATTTTGTTTAATGAGGGGCATGAGTTATTTTCTAAAGTACCATCAAAAATAAATAAAGGTAGATCAATAAGTAGATAGGATTTTCAAAGCCAAAAATTGGAGAGAAAAATGACAGGGCAGGAGACCAAGGTCAATAGCTACCTTCCAGGGCAGATTTCCAGAGCAAGATACAATAAAAGCCCAGATGGATGTAAAATCCTAATGAAAGGAGAAATGAACATGGGCCCACATGTGAATCCCCAATCAACAGTCAGAGTGGAAGATGCTCCAAATCTCAGGCCGTAGGACACCTGGGTGGCTCAGTGGTTGAGCCTCTGCCTTTGGCTCAGATCATGATCCTGGGGTCCCTGGATTGAATCCCACATCAGGCTCCCCGCAGGGAGCTTGCTTCTCCCACTGCCTATGTCTCTGCCTCTCTCTGTGTGTCTCTCATGAATAAATAAATAAAATATTTTTTTAAAAAATTTCAGGCCCTGATTTTTAGTTAAGTTCCTTCTTGTCTAGAAAACTCTATGTTCCAGGGAATTCTAGCAGCAGGAATATGCTTGATTGAATGATGATATAACAATTTACTCTACAAATGCAGGGGTGGCTAGTTGATCCATAATGATCGTCATTTGGTTTGAGTTGATATAGAAAGGAGCCATGAGATAGTAGATGGTAATACTTCAACCCGGAAGCTTGGACTCACCCTGCCTCGTTCTACTGGTCTCAGGTGACAGGAATACCAGACCAGCTGTTCCCACATCTTTCTAATAGAAGCATTTAAACACCTCAGCAATCCTATAGCCCAGGACACACCCACTTCCTTCCTATTGCCTGCACACCCATTCCTTTCACTGGGATTAACATAAAATTGCACTTAGAAAGGAAGAGAAATCATATGGAAATCATATGCAAATGAGAACATCAATGACAAAGTGGAGCACCTGCTTTACCCTCCAGTCCATCCAGTCTAGCAGGCAGAGGCCCACTTGGGTGATGAACTTGAGCAGTGATGACATCTGACCCACTGTCTGAGCACAGGCCCAGATGGAAGGATGACTTTCTAGAAATGTGACCAGACTCCTTGTTGAAAGGGAGGAGGCTGGTGAAGACATCTCAGCCCCATGAGAAAAGAAGCTGACTTCAGGGATCTTTTACAAAGCATTAAAACAAAAAATGTATATTTGAAGGACACTTGAAAAATTGAATGAGATCACTTCAGGCTGTCCCCTGCCTCCAAAGAACACTACACCTACCACAGAGGCCCCTCCATCACCAGCCATAAAAGTCTAGCACTTTGGCAGTGGCGCGGCGACTTTCAGGAGCACCTTCAGTTATATGAGATAAATATGGATCATGATCTAACCTAGGACTGTATGGTTCTAGAACACAAATTCCCAACCACTACAAATTCTGCCTTTTTTGTGTGCTTCATTGATGACTTTTTTCTTTTTTTTTTCTTTTTTGAGATTTTATTTATTTATTTGAGAAGGAAAGAAAGAGAATCAGAGAAAGAGTGTGCACACCAAGCCAAGGGAGGGAGAGGCAGACTCCTCCCTGAGCAGGGAGCCTGCCTTAGACTTCATTCTAGGACCCTGGGATCATGACTCGAGCATAAGGCAGACCAGGTGCCCCATTCATGTCTTTTTTCAATAACTTTTTTCTGAATAGAAAAGTAACATAAGCTCATTATAGGCATTTTGGAAAATTTAGGAAATCCTAAAGAAGAAAACAAAAAATCATCTACAATCACACCACTCAGATAGTCAATCTTAAAATTTTGGCCATAGAATCACCAGTCTTGTCTCATTTTCTTTCTTCCTTTTTTCCCCAGTCTTTTTTTCTTAAAAACACACATATCCAGGAACGCCTGGGTGGCTCAGTGGTTAAGCGCCTGCCTTCAGCCCAGGGTGTAATCTGAGAGTCACTGGATCAAGTCCCACATTGGGCTCCCAGCATGGAACCTGCTTCTCCCTCTGCCTGTGTCTCTGTCTCTCTCTCTCTCTCTTTCTCCATGCCTCTCATGAATAAATAAATAAAAATCTTTAAAAAAACAAAAACAAAAAAACCACACATATCCCACACAGGTGGGAGCTACTTCCCACACCCCTGAACTAACTAGAAGTGTCCCTTCAAAAGTAACTAATTATTTGGGAAAAGAACACTTGGTCTTGTGTGATATCTACATGATTGTCATATTTCTTCACTTCATTGACTGACCTAACCACTTGGGCTCACCTAACAGATATATTTGATTCTCACTTGCCTACCTGGTGTCTGATGTAGGAAAGACATTAGGGTTTGAAGCCAATGGCCAAGAAAGAATTCTTGAGACGTCTTTGGTGCAGAAAGGTGGTTTTATTAAAGCACAGGGACAGGACCCGTGGGCAGAAAGAGCTGCACTGGGGTCATGAGGAGTGGCCTAATATATATTTTCAAGTTGGGAGGGGGTTAGGGATAGCATAAGTCTCTAAGGAATTTTGGAAGCAGGTTTCCAGGACCTCAAGGGGGCTGGCTAGGTATTGTTGGGAAAAGGCCTTTATTACCCTATAATAAAACCTGAGTCATGAGACCCTTCAGAAGTGCATCAGTGGATCATACGTTTGGGGAATGATTGTCAACATGTATCTTTGGGAAGGAGTAGGTAGAGATAAAGGAAGTTTCCAAAGGAATTTTTATACATTAAAGTAGATTTACAGGATTCTGGGGGTTGGACTAAGATTGCCTTTTGCCCTAGCAAAGTAGTAACATTGAGGCAGCTGAGTTCCTAGAGGAAAGTCACTCTGCCTGTTTCAAGGACTTGTCAATGGGCTTGGTAGGTAGTAAGGAAATTTAATAATTTGTCTTCTGCCTTTGTTTCCCACATCAGTTTCCACCTAGTTGGACTATCCAATCCTCTGGGATCTTGATCCTCTCCACAGCTCAGGGCAAACCCAATTTGTCTAAAACCTGACTTTCATTGTAAACTCATTCTCCTTCTCAATGACTAGTTTATAGGTGACCAGGGAGATGAGAAGACTATGGGGACTTCTGGGACAAATTCTTTGCTCCTAAGAGGGACACACAAGACAAAAGCAGTTTTTTATTACCCTGAATGCTATCCTGTGTGGATTAATGCCTGGAATTTTGGAGCTATTTTGGGAGATTGAGAGAAGCTAGCTGGACAGTAAAGCCCAAAGCACCTAATTGATCCAGACAGAATATTCTAGAAGACCTCTAGCAAAACACAAGAAACCACTGGATACAAAACAGACTGTCGTAAAAGCAATTTACAGAAGAATATGTATAATATGATCCCATTTCTATAACCAGATAGTTAGATATAAATACATAGAAAAGAGCTGGGAGTAGACTCTGGAGGAATATACACTGAAATGTTGGCAATGGTGACCTCTGACAACCAGGTGAATCAGGGCTTCAACTTTTTATTCTATGTGTATTTGTATTGTTTCAGGTTTTTATAGTAGCACACATGCATGTCTTGCTTGTGCCATTTTTTTTAACATTTTAATTTTAAGGGGTATATATGGCTTCCCCTTTATTTGAAACTTATATCAGAAGCTCAGAGCACTCTTCTTTAAAAAAAAAAAAAAGGTTTTGTGGTCAAAAAATTCTTCAAGTTATTTTCAGTTTCTAGGGGGATCCTCTTCATCTTATAGCTCAGCATGCCTGCTGTTGTCAACAGACTCCTCTTTCCCATAGGAAAAACCACAGGGAGATCACAGGTTTGGTTCAGTTTTCTTGGGGCCAGGGTCTGGATTGTGAAGTGGGACAAGATGATAAACCTCTTCTGTGAAATCAGGACAAACAGCACTTGGCTGACATCATGAGAGTGCTGACTGACCTTGTGAGTATCCAAGAGATAAGTACGGCAAAGGACGCATCTCTGGGCAACGGAACGCTGGAGTTGTGCAGAGTGTCTCAGAGTGCAGGCCATGGTCCCCACATCAGGACCACCTGTGAACTTGTTAAAATGCAGGTTCCTGAGCCCCACCCCTGATCTAATGAATAACAATCTCTGAAGGTAGGGCCTGAGAACTTGAATTCTTTATTATCTGCAGAGAAAGTATGAGAACTGCTTTCTCTGTGGATAAACTGGACTCATCAAAATGGTCAGTCCTACGGGGCAGAGATGGGGCAAGCGTAGGTTCTTCTTTCTCATCCTGGTTATCCGGATGCTCAGAGCCAAATTAGGGGCTCAGCTGGAGCCACCAAGTTTCCCTGCATGAGGATATTAGGAGCTCTGTTTCTGGCTCCTCCCATTAATTCCGTCTCTCAACTTCTATGTTCAGCGTCCCCTAACAAGCTACCGAAAGTCTTCCTGGGGCAGGTAGGATAGATAAACCAGTCAATAAAGCAGCCATTTATTAAGCACTTAGCCAGGATGCTGTGCTAAGTGCATTACATCTGACCTCATTTAATCTCACAACAAACCTAAGATCAGGTACTATTATTAACCCCATTTCACAGATGTAGGAACAGAGGCTTAGGGGAGATAAGCAATGTGCACAGCAGGTGCTGGAATTCAGGTCTCTAGCACCAGAATCCATGCTCTTAAACACGTACTACTACTACTTGTTCTTGATGTAGGTGCAGAGTTGTGTCCCCACATTTTTCACACAGGACTGGTCCTGGGGCTGCAATCTGAGTAGAAAGGCGGGGGGAGGGGGGGGCCTGACCTTGAACCTTCTTGTCCATAACTAGCATACTATTTTTACTTAGATTTTATGTTCAAATCAGTTTTTTTTTTAATTTTGAATGTGTTTACTAACACATTGGTAAAATGTTTTTGTCTTACTTGTCTTGTTTTCTATATGTAGGTTCTCATGGAAGGTCACAGAAGGGCTCACCTGTAGCGATGCAGCCACTGTAAATGAGTTAGTGAAACTATTTCATGTCAATTTTATTTTTTTTTTATTTCAATCTTAAATGAAGTTTTCCGTTCAGCAATCTTTGATGATTTGTTGGCAGTAATAACTATTTTCTACAGAAAGAAAGAACCCCTCCCTGCAAGTTGACACAAACTTTAATCTATGTGCGTGTATCATCTAACAACAAAAATCAAACCGCGGAGAGGCCCCTGCCCCATCACGGTCCAGCACTATTCCCCGGAGATGCCCATCGTAAAAAGCCAAAGGGCCTCCACGCTATCACACAACCAACATCCAACGCGACTTACTTTGCCCGCATCTACATATGCCTCGGATACAGGATGCTGTGCTTTGTTGTCTAACGAGAGAAGATCCTCTCTTGTCGCTTGAAGCCTAAGGGCAGACGAGATGGGAGAAGGCGCTGGGAGCTGGAGGCCCTGTCTCCGCCCAACCCGAGCACCAGGTCGGATAACCAGTGGGACCGCCGGCCCAGCAGCCCCCGCCCTCGCCGGATGGGACAAACCGAGGAAGTGTGCGGTCGGGGAGCTCCGCTGCTCTCGCCCGGTTTCCATTCCCCCCGCCCCCCCCCCCCCCCCCCCCGGGCAGAAACTACGAGGAAAGCCAGCATGGGAACCTGCGCCCACCTGAAACTCTGCGGGGCCCCAGGAACTTCCCCGCGCGCGGTAACCGGGCCCGGGCGCAGCTCCCGCACCGCCTCGCAGCATCGCCCTCTGCCGGCGGCTCTGGGAACGACATCCGCAGGCCTGTTCTTGGGGCCGTGGGGGCCGTGGGGGCCGTGGGGGCTCAAGCCGGGGTTTACTTGCTGTTCTTGTGCAGAAATGGGGGGGGGGAGCTAACACTGCGTTCACCTTTCATCCTTCTTAACAATGTTAAATTCCGCTAGGAATTTCTGGCGAATTCTGCTCATTCTGCGCTTTGGTATAGAGCTCCTAGGGCCATAGTTTTGTGTGCAAATGCGTGCGAGGTTATAGTCTGAGTTCCCCGGAGTGGGGTGGGGTGGGGGGGCTTCAGGGTGACATGCTTGTCCATATGCCTGACTGCGGGTATTTCACTTTCTGCCCCTACCTGTCCGTGAGCAAGCACCTATGAGCATGGGCTGTACCCCTACGTATTTGAGTCTTATTAGGAGGCGCACATTTTTATTGCCTTCCCGGGGCTCTGCCTGTGTGAATACGCAAGGGTGTGTGTGGTGCATGAAGCCACAGTGGGTGATAATGGTATGTTTCTGAAATCCAGATGTTAAAGGAAAAATGTGGTTGGAGGGGAACCCCAACTATACTAAACCCTTTACCCTTCATCTCACTTTCTTTGACTTTAGGAGAACCATAGTGTTTGCTTTTGGACTCTCTAGCGTACAATTGCTTGATCTTAACCTGAACCTGGTCTCCTGCCTGACCTCTCCTTGGCCTTCCTTCTCCAGTCTGTGTAGCCCAGGGTAGCTGCCTGGTGCAGGCTCTAAGCACATTGACTGTGATGTCAACGCAAAGAAGTGAGCATCCCATCTCCTTCCTTTTTCCCCACCCAAAAGTCATTTCCTCTTAGTTCATTACCTGGGATTTTGATGTCTGTGTTCCCTCAGCATTATTGATACACATAGGGGAAAAAAAAAAAAAGGAACTTCTTGAAATTCCCCCAGAAGGTTTTGAGAGTTGTTTTTAGTGTTGCAACTTGGACAAGTCAGTTTCTAGTTTAAGTTTCCATCCAAAAGCTCGGTAGGAGTAGGGTATATAAGCTCCAGTAGCAGTAGCAGCAGCAGCAGGAGACTCCGTTTCAGACCCAGGGAACCTTGCAGCCTGGCCAGAAGCAAGGTAAGTAAGCACTTCCTTAGCCCTGGCCACCGTTCCGCAGGCCCACAGGCTGGCAGGGCTACCTGGCATTGCGGAGTGGGTGGGTTTCTGGTGACTTACCTGCTGGGACACTAGCGAAAAGTCAGTACTTTGGGGACTGATGTAGAAAGTATTAATTTAATTTAATTTAATTTAATTTTTTAGAAAGTATTAATTTTAAAAGTCACCTAATAATAATTGTACACCAAGTTCTGTGAATGAACGCACATTTTGTAGAAAGATTTGTTTTGTCTTGTTTTAAAGTGGTATGTACATAAAAGTATGTTGCTCGATATTAATGCCTATCAGTTAAATTGTATAAAGTGAGTGGCACTTCCCTAGTACTGTAAACTTTTTAAAGGGTGTTCATTCATTAAGTCATAATGAATTCAATAAATAATTGAATTCATACTTATACCTCATAGCTGAAAGGTGCAAAGCATATTTGCTCCTATATTTGTGTTGGGTTTATTTTTTGTTTGTGTTTGTGTGTGTGTGTTGGGTTTAATAGTTAGGATCATCAACCAGATTGATAGCTTTTTTGGATTAACTAACTTCGGCACTACTTTAAAAATAAAAAGCAACTGCATTGTTTTTAATCTTTTTAATTAAAAGCGTTTTTAAATCTGTGAGAAGGGAAAAAGATTATACTATACTGGTGCCTTATAGTTGTCCAGGTAAATTGTGTGCAACAATTTTCAGATTTAAAAAAATAGTGATCAGGGACACCTGTGTGGCTCAGCGGTTGAGCATCTGCCCTTCGGCTGAGGAGTGATCCCAGGGTTCTGTGATCGAGTCCCTTATTGGGCTCCCTGTGGGGGGCTGCTTCTTCCTCTGCCTGTGTCTCTGCCTCACTCTATGTCTCTCATGAATAAATTGATAAAATCTTTTAAAAAATAATAATAACAATGATCAAGTCAAAATATCACTTGAACCAAGAGATTACCAAATCCCAGCTGCTGGCCCAGTTTTTTTCAAATAAGAAATTTCAAGGTATTAGAAAGAATTTGGGTAACCTCTTAGTGTTCATTTGACTGGGATCTGAAGTTTTACGGTTTCTGTACATTCATTCATTCTTCCAATCATTAATGAAATTCCTCTATGCTAGAATACTTATGTTGAACTTTGAGGATATAGAATAAGAAAGACATGATCCTTGCCGTCAGAGAGCTCAGTGTGTCAGGAAGAACAAACATAAAGAAGTAACTATATCGGGATCCCTGGGTGGCGCAGCGGTTTGGCGCCTGCCTTTGGCCCAGGGCGCGATGCTGGAGACCCGGGATCGAATCCCACGTCGGGCTCCTGGTGCATGGAGCCTGCTTCTCCCTCTGCCTGTGTCTCTGCCTCTCTCTTTCTCTCTCTCTGTGTGACTATCATAAATTAAAAAAAAAAAAAGTAACTATATCATATTGATGATATATATATAGATATATATAAATTGTAGTAAGTGCTAAGAGTGGGCTTCAGAGAGAGCAAATAGCCAAGAGTCCTGACTTCCTCTGGGCAACATGCTGGACACCTTACACGAAATATTTCATTGACTCATCACCACAACAGGATGCCCGTTTTACAGGTTGAGTGTGAGGCTTAAAGAAGCCAAGTGACTTGCCTGGAGTCACACAACTAATAAATGGCAGAGCTGGGATGCCAGTGCAGCTCTACCTGGCTCTACCTTTGCATGTGCTACCCATGCCTTGTGTGACTATGGCTTTGTATTTTTAAATAATAATTCTCTTTAAGTTAAAAAGTAACAAGGTAAAACTTGAAAAAGAAGTGTCCACCCAAGTGTCATGGGCATGCCCATGTCGGCACCAGCATTAGGGAGTGTAACCATACCTGGGTCCTTGTGTTCCTTATACAAGGATCTCAAGAATTAAGAAAACCTACAAAATTACATGGAAATAGGTTTAATCCTCAAGTCTCATATTTAGCACACCAAGGAAATGTGGACTGTGGAGTATAGCTCTCTGGTATCAGCTGATCTGGAGAACAGCAGGGTAACTACATGCCCCCCCTCCTTTTTGGATTCCCCTGGGTTGGATTAAGAGAGTGATCCACCACCACCTCCGCTCCCTGCCCGTGTTCTGGGGTTTAAAATGTAGGTGATTCTAAAATGCAATTTGTTTCTTAGAATCAACACCAGGGCTCCCTTGACCCTGAAGTGCAGTTCACCTGAAATTCTCATACACATCTAAGGCCCCAGGAGGAAGTGCTAGACACAGAGGCAAAAGGGAAAACCCCAGCATTAAGAGAGTGCAAAAGAATTACTGGGAGATGCCAGGAATCTCTGTTATTTCCCTTCCCAGAGTGCCAGCATCTGGTCTTTACAAGCCTGTGTAATTGCAATACTTCTAGGGCATTTCCCTACAGCCAGGCACGACTTTTTACCCTACTATTGTACACAAAACAGACATATCAGATATTTCCTTTATCTCTTCCCCTTGGTACAAGCTGACATGTTATTGGTTGCCTTCTATGATATGCCCTCTGATTGCGTTGCCTCAACAACCCTCTGAGATGGGTATCATGTCCATGTTATAGAGGAGGAGACAGGCTCAGAGATCATTTGGGCATCACACAACTAGCGAGTGGAGGAACTAGATCAAGCCCATGTCTGCTTGACTCCAAGCCCGTGAATGTCCTAACTGATGCCCCGTGGCAACTAGTCCATTGCCACAGTTGTAACCTGGACTAAATGAATAGACATGTTTGTGAAGGCTGCAGGGACAGAGTGCTGAATCTACAGGACAGCCAGATCTAGTCCCGTCTCTGCCACCCACAGCCCTTGTAATCTAAGGGAATAAAGTGCCTGGCAGGGTTCTCCTAAGTTAGCAGCAGTTCTAACAAAGCCATGATTTGTCAATATTCAGTCACTCCAACCAAGGGATTCTCATTTTTAAGGTATTTGGCCAAAAATTTTTAGTCTTATTCTTCTTATGATTTAGTCAGCGGCTTCTAACCACGTGTCAGAGAACATGGATGCTCTCTGAGATGGATGGAGATGTTCCAGGATGAGATGAAATGATAAATATCTCTACCTAATTCAGAAGTAGGGTACAGTTTTCACATTCTAAATATTTGCACAAACCCTGGATAGTAATCCAGATTGAGTTTTACTATCAGAAAGAGGTGGTGGATTGGGCACAAAATGATGCATTTTGCTTATCATAGTGGGTATATCAATATTTTAGGGTCTTCTCCCAAAGAACCTCTTGATTTTCAGCGCTTATGGGCTTGAACATGGGTTAAACCAGTGGTTCTCAAAGTGTGGTCTGTGGACCAGCAACATCAGCTTTATCTGGAAACTTTTAAAAAATGCATATTCTGAGGTACCCCTCCCTCAACCTGCTGAATCAAACCCTCTGGAGGTGGGACTTAACCATTGGTATTTTAACAAGGCTTCCAGGTTACTTTGATGTGCACTCAAGCTTGAGAATCACTGGTTTTATGATGTAAGAGGAAGTAACCTTTGAGTTTGGAGCAATTACTATCTAAACAAGGAGAGAAACTAAACCTGGCCACCAGATCATTGCCATAATTTGAAATCACCTCTAATTGTCTCCCACCACCACCACCACTACCACCCCAAGTCCTTTACCCCTAGGTGTTACCGCACATACTGCCTTGTGCTACAGTGACACAGGATATAGCTGGTCTCTCTGACTAGAGGGTAGGCATTTAACATACTGACTTCATAAATATTTGTTGAATGAAAGTGTTTGCTCCTAGAAAGCAGAATCCAGGCCAGAAATCCTTTTTTTGCTTCCAACATATCTCGCTCAGAGCCTTTTACATAGTCAGTACCAAGTATATAATTGCTAAATGTTGATCCCAATAAGTCATGTTCCTGCTCTGAGCTGTGGGCTTCTCAGCTTAAAAATAAGAGGATTTTATCAGACAGCTGGTCTCCTTCAGCTCCAGATAGTCTGTGGTTCTCTCTTTGAAGATGTTCTTTCCCAGAGACTGGCACAGGGCTCCTGTAATTCACTTAGTACTAATTTGACAGTGCAGAGAAGAAAGAGAAAATTAAAAATTAAAAACAATGTACATAGAATGAATATGGTTTGCAAAGCAACTGAATGACTACTGACATTGTCTCTTCTCTTTTTCCCTCCTGCTCTCTTTTCCTCCTTCTCCTCTGTTTCTCTACCTCCTGCAGATGCATCCTCAGCAGTTGGTCATCTCCTGGTTTTCCCTCGTTTTGCTGGTGTCTCCCCTCATGGCCATATGGGAACTGGAGAAAGATGGTAACCAGCCTCTTCTTCTCTGTGGTGGCCCCAAATTCTGAGCCAGGACTCATCAGACAGGCCCCGGAGGAAAATCAGGGGCAATCAGGCCTTGGGGCCTCCTAGTGAGCGCCATCACTGGGAAAACGCAGGCCATCTGTCCTTCCTTCACCTTTGAGGGCATCTATGTCATTTGGCTTTCATATTAGATGCCAGAGTAGAAGCTTTTTGTGGACTGTGATGGGAAAGGTATATGGACTTGGCAGGTATTACTAAAAACCAGCGGTATTGTACAATTAAAATTCCAAAGTGAAGGATTTGGAAAGATTAAGAACTCCGTTCGATCATCCCCCACTCCACCGCACAACATCACCCCCTCCTTTGGCACTGAGAGGACTCACTTCTGACCAAGCACTTTTGGGGAAGCATAGTATTTAGACTCA
The DNA here is from genome assembly GCF_048164855.1 of Canis lupus baileyi. NCBI lineage: Eukaryota > Metazoa > Chordata > Mammalia > Carnivora > Canidae > Canis > Canis lupus. The sequence goes on from NC_132841.1 coordinate 51,926,195, forward strand.
CATTGACTTGGGCTCAGAGGCTGACTGCCACTTATCGATTAGGTGACCTTGAGCTGGGTCACCTCTAAGGCTGAGTTTCCTCAACTGTGAACTAGGGATTATGAAATGACACCTACAACATGGATGATTGAATGTTAGTGAATGCAGGGGACAACTCAACAGATGTGAAGTGAGAATAAATGTTAGCCAGTATTGCTTTGGTTGTTTAAAATGATGTCTCTGATGAATCAAGAGAACCTGTTTATTTATAATCCAACTGATCAATAAAAATCACAAGTAGAATAATAGAATAGGTAGGTATTAGTAAAATAAGGGGTTCCTCTATCCTTCTGTTGTCTTACACACAGTAAATAATATATTAACTGATTGTTACTTGTTCCCAAACGATCTTCAGATGTTTCTCATGGAAGCCAACATAATGTTGGCAATTACTATCTCTAATTGTATCATAGTAATAATAGTTAATATTTATTGAGCACAGTATCTCATTTAATTCTCATAACCTCACGTGAAATAGGGTCTGTGTCCCATTTTATCTATGCTGCAAATGGAGGCTACAGAGATTAAGTAACTTCCCCAGTTTCCCAGACCTGAGAAGGATGGAACAGGGATTGATCTCAATTCTGTCTCACTTCAAAGTCTGTGCATTTAAGTATTTGTAGAAGGTTTTACAAGAAGGTCATGAAGCAGTTTTTTCCTATGCTTGGAGCACAGGAGGAAATAGGCATAAGTTAAAAGTGAAGCCACTTCAGTTGTTGATCAGAAATAACCTGTTGATGGTCAGGAGAGTGGCACACTAGAAAATGGAAACGTGAAAGAAATTTGAGACTTTTCCTCCATTCGTACTCTTTTCGGGAAGGCAACAATCCAGCCATCTCCCCTCTGCCTGAGGAGGGTCTGAGAGTTCTAGAGCCTCCCTTGAGTAAAGGCAAAGGCCTGGAGCCAGATGATACTTCCAGATCCCTGTCCAACCCTGGGAGTTTTAGCGAGCTCAGGAAGCTTGGCTGTTGCATAGTAAACCCCAAAGTTACTTCTAATTTGGTAAACCGCAGAAATTCCAGGAAGTCAATGTGAGAAACAGAGGGCGGGACGACTTTGGAGGCCAGGCACAGGGTTCTAGATCCTTTTCGTCAGGCTCCCTCTTGCAGTTGTTGCCTCCTGCGCTTGGGGGATGGGGTCTTCCAGGCCTTCTGAGGCTCAGTTGTGTTGTTCAGTTGCTAGTGGAAAAAGAATAACTGGAGAAAGCCAAAGGTGCCACGTGGGTTTATGTGGGCACAGCCTATTATTTCCAAAGAGCCAGGTCCCAAATGCTTTTTACCTCTTGTTTTTGTTACCCATTCAGGACTTCTAAATCCCTCTGATCCAAAGTGAGAACTTTATATTCCACAACACTTTACATTTGGATGCCAACAATAAGAGTCACCGTGTATAGAGCATTTAAGGGCACTCTGTGAAGCCGTTGTATGAATTAGCTTGTATAATCCGTGTCTCAACCTGCTGAAGCAAGCACTAATATTTTGCTCATTTTAAAAAATGATGACACCAAAGCTTAGAGTAATTGGATATCATGCCTGAGGCCACAGGCAAGTATCAGATATGGAGCTGAATCTAAACTCAGACCAGTGTGACTCCAAAATCCAGGCTCTTAACCAGTGTGGCTCTCAAACTTGACAGGGCATCCAAATCCCCTGGGGAGCATACAGAACAGATCATCGGGCCCATCCCAACATTCCTGATTCATCGACTCGGGTTTTGTATTTTCCACAGTTTCCTAGGTGCTGCTGCTGCTGGTGGTTGAGTGATCAGGCTTGGGGAACCACTGCATTAAATGGTCTAGTTGATTAGTAAGTGATGTGTGTATGAATGAAGCTGTGATAGGACAACTCATTGAAGTACTCTACTAAGCCATTCCTCAGGTTAGAGAGCCAATGCCAAGCCAGTGAGACAGAAGACCTGAGATATAGCTCTTATGTCTCTAACTTTTTTTTTTAAGATTTTATTTATTTATTCATGAGAGACACACACACACAGAGAGAGAGAGAGAGAGGCAGAGAAATAGGCAGAGGGAGAAGCAGGCTCCATGCAGGGAGCCCGATATGGGACTCGATCCCAGGTCTCCAGGATCATGCCCTGAGCCAAAGGCATAGATGATCAAGCACTGAGCCACCCAGGCCTCCCTTGTGCTTCTAACTTAATGTAACCTTGCTTAGCCTGCTGGTTTTGGCACACTCCTCCTTGAAATGGGAAGACCAAGATCTACTGAACTGCTTCATAAGAGTGTAAAACTGCTTTAAAAAATAGAATGAGGGATGCCTGGGTGGCTCAGCGGTCGAGCATCTGCCTTTGGCTCAGGGTGTGATCCTGGAGTCTGGGGATCGAGTTCCACATCAGGCTTCCTGCATGGAGACTGCTCCTCCCTCTGCCTGTGTCTCTGCCTCTCTCTCTGTGTGTCTCTCATGAATGAATAAATAAAATCTTAAAAAAAAAATAGAATGAAAATCTCTATTGATAAGTTTTAGTGGTAGGAACTAAATCCTCAAATGCCCGTGGAAAATTATAGGGCAGTATCTCTGTGCAGTCATCTGACCCTTTGGTGTGTGAATAACAATAACTAACCCTGAGTTTACTGTGGTAGGCACTGTCCTAAATATAGATATATTTAATACTAATATCCAAACCTACAACACAGATGCTATTATTATCATTTTACAGTTGAGGAAACTGAGGCTTATGGTGATTTACTACCTTGTTCCAAATCCCTTAGCCAGTTGGTGGGGGGATAGGATCTCAGTGCTGGTCAGTCTGTCTTGACATCTCTGGGCCCTGCCTTACTGTCCATGCAATTGAAATTGTGCTGGAAGGTTCTTCTCTCCACCAGGCCTTTGGTAGATAGTTTTTTGCTGTTCATGTTTTGGTATATCAAAGCCTTCCCCATTGCCGGCGAATCAGAGGTTAATTATTAACGACAGCCTGCCAGTTAATAACTCCGTGGCAGCTATAAAACTCTTTGCTTGTCTCTTCATGACCTTATATCCAAGTAGGGCCCAGTGGCCTGAAATCAATCATCTCAGCAAGCATCTGCTCTTATCAGCCAGGTTGTGCTCTGGCAGTACAGATGCACAGGTGGTTCACAAAACCCAGTCCCAGAGTTCATGAAGCTCACAATCCAGTTCTCCACTCCCTGTGCTCTCCAGTTTATGTTGTAGAGTTGGACTGGCACCCTGATGCCCCCGGAGAAATGGTGGTCCTCACCTGCCATACCCCTGAAGAAGATGACATCACTTGGACCTCAGCGCAGAGCAGTGAAGTCCTAGGCTCTGGTAAAACTCTGACCATCCAAGTCAAAGAATTTGGAGATGCTGGCCAGTATACCTGCCATAAAGGAGGCAAGGTTCTGAGCCGCTCACTCCTGTTGATTCACAAAAAAGAAGATGGAATTTGGTCCACTGATATCTTAAAGGAACAGAAAGGTAATTCCATTCCCTCAGATGGTGTCAATTTTCTCTTTTGCGCCATAAGAAATAAAAACTTTAAAAATGTAAAAGGCAAGACATGACTAGTGTAGTTAATGAACTACAAGGGAATATCAAATCCCTTGCTAGAACCACCCAGCACTTAGGTTTTTCTTTGCTTTCTTAGACACTTGGAGGAATCAACCAACCAAATCTCATGTTGAGAGATTGTCATGGTGAATCTGATTGGTTTTCCTGAAGTTCTTTTTAAATGCTAATGGAAATTAACCAATGTGTATAGTGAATAACTCAGCACTGGGATGGCAGCTTTGAAAAACTTAATCCCTTCCTCTGATGTGTTAGGTGCATGGCATGCTCTGCAGAATCAGCAACCTATTGAGACATTGCCAGTCCCCATTGAACTGCCTATCAGGGGAGCAGCAGCATTTTCCAAGGAAATAAATGGAAGATCTTCACTCTTGTAGCACTGGGTGGCCTGTGGTTCATCACAATTAAAGTCTATCTGAAAGAAAGCCTCTAAATATTGAATTTTTGTTCTTTTCAAATCCAGAATCCAAAAATAAGATCTTTCTGAAATGTGAGGCAAAGAATTATTCTGGACGTTTCACATGCTGGTGGCTGACGGCAATCAGTACTGATTTGAAATTCAGTGTCAAAAGTAGCAGAGGGTAAGTGAAATCACTCTGATTTCTCAGTATTTGGCTAGAACTATTTCATTAAGAAAACAAGGGCAACCTCTCCATGGCCTATCAGTTAATAATAGGGGAGTAAACAAAGTCAAACGTGTATTTTTTCAACGCCCACTGTTACCTAAACTGGGGAAAGAACATGGAGATTTAAGCTAATCGCCTGAACAAATGTGTGGGTTAGAACAGGATATTACTGGGACCTGAGAATAGCCTCTGCTATGTTTGAACCCACTCATCCAGATTGCCTGGCAATGCTTCATTAAGGCTCATAGCACCATGGGGAGGGATAAAAGGAGAAATCAAAGCTATGATGACTTGCCAAAATTGCACCTTGAGATGAAAATAGAAACAAAAGCTCCAGTGCACAGATCTTGAAAGCCCTGAGGCCAACTCCAAAACCCTGAGGTTTCTAGAAATTTGTCCAGAGCCACCTTAACTCCTTTTCCTTTTGCCGACATCACTGATCTGAAGTTTACTGTTTGTCCAATACACTTGGCCTTCCCCTAAGAAATCCATTTCCACGGATACTGAACCTATGTCAGCGGGTCTGTGTGTCTTCCCTCACTCACCATCTAGGTTCCTGAACTGACAGAGCAAACCCCAGGTGATCACCCTGGCCTTGTCACTTTTTAACTGAGTAAATAAACCCCTGGGGTATCCCTTTTCCATCTTGAAAATGAAAATGCTTACCAAAGGAATGCTTATACAAATGCACTGAAACACAGATGCCAGCGTTCATTGTGATGTTTTTGGTAATCAGCAGGGGAAAAGTTAAAGTGTGATACATTATCCAGCTTAACGTGGATAACCCAATCTGTGTGGTGTCTCATGGAGCACTTCCCATATGTTCAGAGGGGGAAGAGATGGTTATTAAAAACCATACATATATCTTTATATTTATGGTTTATGTATACATATATACATAGTTATATCTATTTAATGAAAAATAAAATCATTGTGTGTATATATAGAAATATGTGTGTATCCATATGTACATGTGGATATATGATTGCTTTGAATATTCATAGACAAAGGTCTGGAGGGATATAACAAGCTATGAATAGTATTTCTATTTGGGGAGTGAGATTAGGGTTAAAAGAGGCACACACATTTCATTTATACAGGTTTTAATCTTTTTCATTTTTTATAATTAGCACGTATTGGTTTTGTAATTAAAGTGGGAAAAATGAATTTAAATTTTTAATAGGGAGATTGAACCAAGGGCTCTGGATCTAAAAATTTCTGAATTCATTTAGGCCAAAGGGATGTAAATGCAGAGTTGTCTCTAAATATTTGTACCGCCTGTTGTGGCAAAGCTTGTTCTCCTGGGGAGGGCAGTTTCTTACGCTTTAAGGAAAAATCAGGGCATACTTGGATCAATTGTATCCTCAAACAGCTGTTTAGCTGCAACCACTGGGAGCTTACCCACAAATGTGTGACACAGGGTAATGTCTGTCTTTGACTTCAGCTTCTCTGACCCCCAAGGGGTGACATGTGGAGCAGTGACACTTTCAGCAGAGAGGGTCAGAGTGGACAACAGGGATTATAAGAAGTACACAGTGGAGTGTCAGGAGGGCAGTGCCTGCCCCTCTGCCGAGGAGAGCCTACCCATCGAGGTCGTGGTGGATGCTATTCACAAGCTCAAGTATGAAAACTACACCAGCAGCTTCTTCATCAGAGACATCAGTGAGTTCGCTTAATTATATGTGCTTAATAAGGATAAATGCCATTTGTCACATGTTCACAATGACCCCATGCACTGAGGTAAGGGGTTTACATGCATTGTCTCTTTTATTCTGTACCCCCAAAAGACTACAATATAGATACTATTCTCTGCATTTTAAGGAAGAGACAATTGAATCTCAGATTAAATAAATTGCCCCAGATATCACAGCTAGGAACTCAGAAACCAGTTCTGCCCCACTGGAAAAAGCGGCCTTTTGGCTACCCTTCTATCTGCTACCCAGGCAGCTTCCATGGTGAATCCAGGAGGACCCCCTCGAACATAATATTTACCTTCAGAACCAGGGCTTCCCTACTAATTGCAATTATTCCCAACCAGGCTTTCTCTAACATTTGAAAAAGAATCTTCATTATTGGAACATAAGCCCCTCCAAAATGGACACCAATTTTTTTAATCGGCAAATGGAGATTTTGCCATTTGTCACTTCCTTTACCATTTATCCATTGGACATTCATCATGAAATAAAACTTACAGAACCACAGAACTTGCTCAAACATTTGTGGAGAAATTACTCTTTGTGGGTAGGAGGAGGTTTGAGTTCCATAGGATAGCCAGGAAAGGTCTCTCTGAAATGATATTTAGCTGAATTCTGAAGGAAAGAAGGTATCAGTTGTGTTAAGAAAGGAGAGAAGAATATTTGAAAAGCATCTACTAGGAGTCATGGTCTTTGGACATTCCACAGAGTGTCTCCTTTCCCCCCATCCAGACAAAGGTATGCTACTCAAAGACAGTCTTTTGTGATACTCGCTGCTGTATCCTCCGCACATTGCACAGTAGCTGGCACAAAGCTGGTGCTCACTCACCATTCATTGAATGAATGAATGAGCATAAAGACAATCTGACTTCAACTGTTGCAAGACAAGTCAGTGCCAGATGCCGTGAGAAGATATCAGAAAGAGCACTAAGTGGGAAGTCTCTCATGTTGTCCCTACCAAGAGATTCAGCTCAAGTCCAAGTTTTGTGCAAAGAGGGATATTGAGCACAGGGAGGGTGGTCCTTCCACACCTAGCCCAGATGTGAGAGTCTTCTTGTCTCTGTGGAATTTCTTCTGAGCACTATGGAGAGGTAGTCCTACTGCCAGGGTTCATCTGCTTGTGCAGGGATGAGGAGGATTCTGAGCCTCTCTCAGGGTCAGCCAGAAAGGATTGGACAACTGGTGAGGACTGCCTCCCATAGGCACCAGTGTGAGCACCAGCAGCAGGGATGCCTCACGTCTGCCAACTAGGTGCCCAGAGAAGTTAAGTAACTATCCCACAGACACACAACCAGTTAAAGGTGAAAGTGGGATTAGAAGGTGGAACTACCTTACACCAAAAGCCTGTTAGGAAAATCAAAGGTGTTTCTATATCTTCTTCCACAGTCAAACCAGACCCACCCACAAACCTGCAGCTGAAGCCATTGAAAAATTCTCGGCACGTGGAGGTCAGCTGGGAATACCCCGACACCTGGAGCACCCCACATTCCTACTTCTCCCTGACATTTTGCATACAGGCCCAGGGCAAGAACAATAGAGAAAAGGTAAGATGTGACTCCAGTACCATGTATTCAGGTTTATGCAGGGCCCACATCTAGGAGGTGAGTTGTGATAACAGTAGCTAACATTTATTTAGCACTTTCTACGTGCCTGAGACTGCACTAAGGGTTTTACGTGTATATCTCACTCAATCTTTAAAGTAACCTGACGAAGGCAGATAGTGTTACTATCAACATTTCACAAAAAAAAAAAAAATAAATAAATAAAAAATAAAAAAAAAAAACATTTCACTAGTGAAGTAATTGGAGCTCAGAGAGGGTCAAGGGCTTACCCAAAGTTACCCAGCTAGGCAGAGTCAGAACCAGGAAACCATTCTGGTGAACAAAAATTCCACACACCCAACCATGCCACCGCCTTCAGTATGGTTGGTCATTCATTCTTGCACTCAGAATTGGTCCTCACATAGGAAATCTGAGTTCCAGGAGCCTCAAACTATTATTGTTGCAATTTAGTGAGTCTAAGGAATGATAGAACATTCATGCTATGTCTCACCCCAAATGGATAATTCCCAGCTCTTCCACATATCGTGAAATTATTTCATTGAGCAGAATGTTAGTGTTTACATAGGCTAAGACAATGGATTCCAACTTTCTTGCCTTGGCATCATAATCCTAAGGTCTTGAAGACGCTTTTATAAAGCCCAAGACTCCTTGGACTGCGGTTTTAGAATCACTGGATAAACGCCTTATTCGGGATAGGGTTTAGCATTTGATAGAAATTCGGTCATTCAGTTACTCCCTGAGAATTATTTTTTGTAGGATGGAAAGGCTATTCTGGAGTAGATTTTACCTATTTATTATTTAAAGTATTGATATGTATCTTCCCTACATAAGGTTTATATCATTAATAGGTATATTTACCGAACACTTTGTACCGATTAAAGACTTTGCCGATTAAAGAATTTTACATGATGATTACCTTTAACTCTTACTCATCTATGAGGTAGGAATGATTATTATCCCTCTCTTATAAAGGATGAAACTGAGACAACAGAGCCTAAAGCATTTTCCAGTGGTCACACAGCTAAAAGTTAGCAATGCCTGGATTTCAGCATGTTTTCTGATAAGTGGATCAGGATATAGTATTTCAGAATATCCAGGCGACAGCTAGAGAAAATCTGCCTTAGTTTCACCATCGGCCTAGTACAGAGGTGAGAGTGCATGGGGCCTTCCGGTAAGGCAGCTGTGCTAGAAACAGGAAAGCTGGACCAAACCATTTCTCCCCCTAGGCTGAAGTCTAAAAGCTTCATCTGTATTTAGAGCTTCTATCAGTAGGTGGCGCACGTTCTACACAACTCCACAGTTTATTGCAACAGTGATGCCCTAAAATCAAGGTGTGCTGGTTTGGGGAGATCAAGCTTTGCAGAAATACCCCCAGCCCATCTTGTGACTGCATTGCCAAAGACTTCCCTCTCCTTTGCAGAAAGATAGACTCTGCGTGGACAAGACCTCAGCCAAGGTCGTGTGCCACAAGGATGCCAAGATCCGCGTGCAAGCCCGAGACCGCTACTATAGTTCATCCTGGAGCGACTGGGCATCTGTGTCCTGCAGTTAGGTGAGCAGGCCCACAAAGCCCAGGCCACACCTGAACACTCAGCGTCCCCGGGGTGCAGGGCAATGGTGGGGGACAGTATGAGAGAAAAGGGAGACAGGGTGCCTGGTACACAGTCACCAGAGTCAGAAACATACATTTGTTCATTAAACAGGTATTATTTTTAAAAATATAAAAATAAAAAATAACAGGTATTATTTGATGTCCATATTGTTCTGGGGAATATGCTGGATGCACAGATATTGCAGTAAAGAAAACAGGCATAGGTCCTGCCCTCCTGGAGGAGAAGGCAGAGAGAGGTAGCCAAAGGAGCAAAAAGAGCTTGCAAGTGATTTTCAGGAATTAGCACCTTATCCTGGGCACCCTGGGTGGGGGGGCACTGACTGCAACCAAATCCAAATCCTCAGCCACATAAGGATGGGCTGGGCCTTTCTGACATGGAATCCCCAAACCCAATTGCCCCAGTATCGTGGTGTGTGAAGTAAGGGGGCTTGCTGCCACATTTCTAATCTACATAAACTATTGGTATTCTTTTTTCAGGTCCACCCCCAGGATGAATCTTGGAGGGAAAGTGGAAGATATTATGCAAAATTTTCTAAGGACACATTGAAGAGGCTCCAAAAGTTATTTTCTGCCTAATTTTCTTTTTGTAAAGGGTCATTATTGTGTCTTCGCAATATTTTTTACATTTAAATGCCAAATGCCCACTGAAACAATCAGCTACTTTATTTATAGATTTTCAGCTAGCAGGCTGCCACTGACCTTAATGCTATTTAAATATTTAAGTAATTTATGTATTTATTAATTTATTGTTATTGAACACTTGTGTGCCAAGATATATTGTATGTTTCATACCCTCAGGACCTGATCTGTAAGGAATAGGCCCTATTATGCAAAATGTGAATTTATGTGTTATTTATACTGACAACTTTTCAAGCAAGAATGTATCATTTTTATGACAACCAGTGAGCACACAATATTATGATGCCAGCACCATAATATATTTGTGATGGATGGGAACACAGAGGTAGTTAAATAGAGACATGGAGACACGAATCCATTTGAGAAGTTTCTGGAGACGGAGATGTTAGATCCTGTATCCATAAAGACTTCCTTGCGGTGGTGTTGATAAAGCAATTCAGGGCCACTTGCATTTTTAAGCAAGTTTAGTTTTTGGATGCCTGAATTTAGAAAGACCTGAGACAAATAACTCAAATTGAGATTCAGCTTCAGCCACCTTGCCAGTCCCCATCCCCATCTATCTGTAAGTCATTGGAGAGTGACCCAGGGACACTGTAAGTGTCTGGAAGTAAAAAGGTCTTATGATCCAAGAGGGAGAACCAACATGGCCAAGCACAAAAAATTGTCAGAATTTCCAGCTGCTCCTTAATAGCCAGGCAAAAAAAGCACATGGATGCAAAGAAAATGGTCAAGAATTGCTTACTGGACAGCGCAAGTGAACCTGACTGGTGGATGTGACCAGAAAGTGCCAATCGCTGAGGTGCTACTTTTAAGTAATGAATGTGCTTTCTGTAAAGTGATTTCATTTCTTTTCTGTTTACTTATTTGTTTTTGCATTCTGACAATGCACTAATAAAAATATAACTCTTGTTTGCAATAATATTTTGGGCTTTCTCAGCTGACTCGAGTATCCTGTTCCCACATTTACCAGGACTGCATTATTTTCCCCCTGCCATTTAAGAGTTGCTCTTCTTTGAAGCGATTTCACTTCCAGTTCTGCAGTGTTGCCCTTTCCCTTTATAGAATTCCCAAAGTCAGTGTCTTGCTGAGCTCAGGGAATGTCCCTGTGGTCAGACCACAGGGAACTCTGGAAGGGCAAGGAACTGCACTTATACCCTCTTCAGAGGTTGGATGCACTTGCTTCTTTTGCCATCTATCCTAGAATCCACTCTACTGTTTCCAAAACATCATGAAATAAAACCCCAATGTGATCGAGTCACGAGCTCCCAGCTCATAGATCCAGGTCCAGTGTTTACAGAAGGTTTGTCATGCGACTTGAGATGGAGGAGTTCCAGAAAACCTTGGGTTGCCTTCCCCAAACAGTGCCCACTCCTGGCGCAGCTTATAAAACAGGGATGAAAAGTTAACTTCGGTACCACTAAATGCTAAAATATTCAGTATACAGTGCCCTGCGGTAAGAACAAAGGAGAAGAACCAGTGAAGCCCAGGAAGGCTCCGTAGAAAAGGGGAGGTCAAGGAAAGGGCAGGCCAATTTCTCTTTGGTGCCTCCCAGGGAAAGAGCAAGCAGTGGGATCGCAGAGAATGGAGTCCATTCTCTACCATCTTCAATGGCCAAGAGTATGTATCTGGGCTTCCTTGCAATGGCAAGATAATCATAATAGGGATGTTGTGAGTGCCCTTATCTTAAGTGTCTCCTGGAGCCCTTATTCTACTCTGCTTTTGACCAAGAGGAATGATGGACCTAATCCAACATTTGAAACCTATTATCTTGTATTATGAGCCCACACTTGATAGCACACGGTTGGGTAATAACAACTATTTGTCCTCGTATAAGGTCTTTCATCTAGAGATACCAAAACACTTAATGGGTACTTAATGAGCAACGCTAACCAAGAAAAAATAATTAATCACATTTATGAGTACAGGGACCAGGGGACCTTACCCAAGACTTCCGGCCAGTGTGGGGCAGAGCTCAGATGTCCTGGCTCCCATCTGACGTGACCTCTTAGCATTCAGTTAATTTTAATTTCAGTACATGCACTGAAGAGCTTTTGTCTTTGAAAGATAGTCTCCAGAACAGTCCTTTTTTGTGGGGCATCTATCCACCACTGGGTCTGTTTAGCCCTGCTAACATGACACGTGACCTTCAGCAGGGCGCTGGGCACAACCTGCTGGTTGTCCCATCACCACTCACTCTCAACTTCTTTCTCTTCCAGTGACCCTCCTGAGCTCTAGAGTTGGGAAACTAAGTAATCACTTTTCTAGCCGTGCTGGCTGCCCAGCAAGGCCAGGAGACCTAGTTCCAGCTCATGACATGTAAGAAAATTCTGCTGGCATTCTCCTGAGAAAAAAACAGACCCATAGCGAGCATTACCCATTCCCCTCTTGCCCTCTTGAGCAGATGAAATTTAAGAAGTCTCGAGGGCGCCTGGGTGGCTCAGTCTGTGAAGAGTCTGCCTTTGGCTCAGGTCGTGATCCCAGAGTCTCAGGATCAAGCCCCCGCATGGGGCTCCCTGTTCAGGAGGGAATCTGCTTCTCCCTCTGCCCCTTCCTCTCCCCCTTCCTCTGTTCCTCCAATTCCTCCTCCCCTCTCTCCTTCTCCCTGCTCCTGCTCTCACTCTCTCTCTCTCTCTCTCAAATAAATAAAGAAAAAAAGAAATTTAAGAAGTCTCAGAGGAAACCTTGCAACCAGAATAGAAGCAATCATGCTGAGACTGTAAAGATAAAGGGACTCAGGGACCGTAGCAACATCAAGAAGCTGAACCAAGCCCTGTAACCACCTACCCCAGACTTCTTGTGTTAGAAAGATAGATCCATGTGTGTGGTTTTTTAAATTGTGGTAAAAGACACATATGATAAAATGTACCATTTTAGCCATCTTTAGGAGTCGAATTCAGTGGCATCAGCTACATCCAAATTGTTCTGCAACTGTCATCACCATTTATCTCTAGAATTTTCTCTTCTTCCCAAGCAAACTCTACCCATTAAACAATAACTCCTCCCATGTTTGTTTTCAAAACAGAAAACAGATAAACTGAAAATTAAATATTCTCTTAAACATCTCCATAGCTCCCCATCTATGAGAGGCACCTGGCCATGGCAGAAAAAGAAGCCAAGCCAGCCTGGTAAGAATTGACATCTGGTTCTGCCCCTTACAGCTGGCATACCCCTAGAGAAGCCCTGGAGCCACAACCAGTGATGTCAAGTCGGGTCTTCGTGATACTCTGCCTACCTGAAGAAAAGTAACCACGGTTAGAAAGCTTGTTCCAGGACAGTCTGAGCCTGAGCAGGACTAACCTGAGTGAGGAGGGAGGGGGGTTCAGGCAAGCAGTTCCCAAGGGAAGATCATCTCTGCTCTTCCTTCATTCACTCAATAATGTGTTTTTGAGTAACTGCTCTGTCCTGGCACCATCCTCAACTTTCTGGAGACTAAGGCTAAGTGAGACTTTGCTCTCCCACTGCTTCCAGTCTCCAAAGGATTAAATGCTTGAAATTCCAAACGCTGAAGGTCACTTCTTGAGGGTTAAGGACTCTATGAGATAATCAGTGTAATGGGATTAGCACAGTGCCTGGTCCGCAGTAGGCACTTGGTAAGTGGTAGCTATTCCCACTGACCAGCTCTGTGATCTTCAGCAAGTTACTTCTTCAAGCCTCAGTTTTCTCATCTGTAAAATGGGATAATAACAGTCCCCACTTCTCAGAGGTGGTTGTGAGGATTAATGGAATAACCCTTGGAAAGTGCTTATAAAAATCCCTGATCCATAAATAAGTACTAAATAAAAGCTGATTACTAATGTTCTATTACCTATAACCCAAAAGAAGAATAATTCAGGACCCTGTGCTTTTGTGGCATTAGGGAGATGGAGGGATCATTGTTAGGAGGTTGTGATGTGTGTCAGAAGTGGATTGGGATGGAGGAAGCATTAATCAGTCGATGAAGAGATCAGTCAAGGTCCTCAGTGTAGAACACCTTTCTTATAAGTAAAATTGCAGAAACATCCCCATGTGGGGAATACCAAGAGGCAATGAACCCAATTTCTGCCTTCAGGAATTGTACAGTCTGAAGGGGGCAAACATGGTGAATACATACTTTAAAATATAGCTACACTGGGATAAGGGTATGTGCACCCTCAAGCTTTCTTTTACAAAGGTTTTCAGCTCCCAGGAAGAGACTTTTCCTTCCTGGATGCAATAATTTGGCATAAGTCTACCAATGCACCTTACCTATAAATCAGATTTTAATCATCTCTCTCCATTTCATTTCAGGATGGCCCCTCTTCTAGGACAGCGTTTGTGAGCAAAATGTATTTGGACAAGACTTTCTCCATAGGGCCATATTATAACCAAGGAAATGAATTCCTTCTCTTGAGCTCATAAAATGCAAAAAAATAAAATCAGCATTCAGGCTGAGGGCAGAGGAAACCAGGCGTGCATACTGAAAAGCCTCCTTCTGCAGGAAGCGCCCTGGGCAGAGCTGATTTGCATTTACCTTCACGCAGGCCTGGGTTCTGGTGGCGTGTGGGGCGGGCATCCTGGCAGCCGCCCCGCAGCGTGCACAGCCCCTGTGTGACCTGCTGCCGGGTTCCTCGGACTCTTTCATTAGGAACGTAAACCGTCTCTCCCAGGCCCTTCGCCCCAGCTGACCAGGCGGCTTCCCTGGCTCTTTGCAAAAGGGCCATTGCTAACGCCAGGATGGGGGGTTCTGGAGAGCTGAGTACTCTGCCGGTGACCCTGGGGTATGGAGGAGAGGGAAAGCTGGAGGCCAAATCTTGCACAAAGTCCAGTCCGCTTCCTCCTTCCCATGCCCACCATCCAACAAGCACCACCAAACACTGATGGAATGGGACCACAGTGCCTGGGAGGATCCAGGGCGCAGTGTACACATGCGTGTGCATGGGCATGCGTGTGCATGTGTGTGTGTGTGTGTGTGTGTGTGTGTACCTGGCCCTGGAACAAGGAGACCTGGGTTCAAATCCCTGCTGCCCACTTACCTGCTATGTGCCTTTAGGCAATTCCTTAATCTCTCTGTGCCTCAGTTTCCTTCCCTCTAAAATAAGGATGCTAGCAGTGTTACATCCCCGGGGATGTTGTGAGAATTTAAGGAAATGAGGCACACAGCACCCGGCATCTGGCAAGTATACCTCAAATGTCAGTTGCAGTTTCTGTTTTTATCAAGTCAGGCCAAAAAGGAGAAGCAGTCCTAATCCCAGCGCTTCCTTCCACCCCACGGAGGTGAGGGCTGGTTCTGGACGTGTACATAAGCTTTCCGGCCCTGACTCAGAAATCTGTGTCCTCCTGCCCATCCTGTGCCCACGGCCAGTACACAGCAGTGATAGTGCCCCCAAATCACAGCATACGGAGCAGTGCTGCATTTCAGCAACCACTGCTTGGCTTTCTGCTTGGCCTTATTAAAACATTCTCCAGCCATGGCTGCCCCCTTTTATGAAATCCCTCTTGTTGCCCCTTTAGGGTCCTTACAGGTAACCAGACCAATGGTCTCCCAGCTTGTTTGAGCTAGAATCCCTTTGTTCAAGTGGAAATCTTAGATGAAATCCACCATAGACAGGCACTGGGGAGAATGGTAGCCAAAGCCTCTTTAGTCTTATCAGCAATGTTCTCATTCTTTACAAGAGGAATATATTAGCAGAGTTCCTGCATAATTAAAAATTAATTTTTTATAAAGTCCTATATGTAAAGTAGGCAAAAGCAGAGAGCTGCTCTGGCCGAAGTCTCCCACCCACTCAGTCCCCCTCCCTAGTCACCACTGAGAGTCCTGAGGTCCCACATCAACACCCCTAAACTCTTCACAGCCCAGTTTGAAGACCTCTAGTTTTATAAAGTAGGAAACTGAAGGCCAGATAAGTGTGGTGCCTTGCCCAAGCACCCGGAGCCTGATTAACGCCAGGGCTGAAACTTGAATGTGAGTCTCCGGACTCCCATTTTGGCTGTTCCTGACACATTAAGTCATAATTCCCAGAAGATTGCTATTAATATGACCAGCCTATCACCAGCAAGGGGCAGCACATGAAAACCTAGGGATTCCCACAAACACTCTAATACTAATCTGCCTCTCAAAATAGTTGCCCAGCTCCTTGGAATGTGGTGACCAGAACCTGAAGAGCATCCTCTGCTCCACTCCATGGGAAGATGGAAAAGAAACAGTAAGGGCATGAGCCCTATAAGATGAGAAAAGTTGGAATTTGGGCTGCCACAGGACTTCTACTAGCCTTAGAGCACCTTAATGCTAATACGAAAAAAGTGTCCCCTCCTCCGGGCAGACACAGCCTCATATCAGGGTACGTGGCTTCCTGAGTGGAGAGCAGGCTAGATTTCTGCTCTCTCTTGACTCCTCAATCAGGACCCCTTGTGCAGGACACAGCCTGCCCATACACCTATGGCAGCCCTTTTCGTGGTGACAGTGGCAGGTACTTGGGGTAAAGGAATTGAAGGATGGGAAGGGCTTTCACTCATTCATTCATTCATTCATTCATTCATTCAGCAAATAATTACTCCATGTCTACTGTGCTAGGCACAGACGTGCAGGGGAGAATACTTGAGCAAGGCGGGCGGGTCGACTGCGTCGAAGATCTTAGAGTCTCAAGAGGGCTGAAGACAGCAACAAGGACACTAAGTGTACAGTGTGGTTGGTGTTAGCATAGGTAAGGAAAGCTCTGTGGAGTTATCTGTGGGGATTTGCCTTTGCAGCTGCTTCAGGTTGCGAGTAAGGGGAACCCCACTAAAAAAATGACGAGCAATAAGGAGCTCTAAGGGCACTGGAGGTGAGGTGGGGGGCGTAATTCGGCAGTTCAATGATATCATCAATAACTCACACTCCTTTGAACTTTCTTCTCCACTAGCTTCAGTATGCAGGCTCATATATGCCCCTCAAGACGGCTGCTGCAACTCCCTGTGTTGCGTTCTCATATCACCGTGGCTAAAGATCGGAAAGGCAGCTCTCCTCAAAAATTTGTTTAAAATCAGAGAAGATGAAAAAATAATAATAAAAAAATAGAAAAATAATAAAATCAGAGATGACAGTCTTTCCAGAGTCCTTGGGCAGACAAGCTCATGCCCTACCTACCTTCCCTGCCCTACACCAGGAGGCTGGGAAAACAAATCCGGCAGTATCTCTCTCTAAAGTGGGAGGCAGGCCCTGACAGCAGGGAAGGGCTGAATGGGAAATGGCTATTGCTTAGGCAACCAACAGTGCCTGCCACAGGACTGGAAAGGAGGGACCTGGAACTGAGATTTGAAGGCAGGCATCTGTGGCAGACGTAATACTGCCCCCCTCCCACAAGACGTCTACACCTAGTCCTAGAACCTGTGAATATGATGAGATCATCCCAGATGAGCCAAGCGGAGCAAGAGTGATCACACCGAGTCCTTAAAAGTCAGTTGCAGTAGAGGGAGAAGTCACAGATGAAGCATGAGAAGGATTTGACCTTTAAGCTGTTGCTGGCTTGAATACGAAGGGGCCAAGTTTCAGAGAAATGGGGACCTCACTCCTACAACCACAACGAACTGAATTCTGCCAAGAACCTGCATGAGTTTGGAAGCAGATTGTTCCCCAGAGTTTCCAGAAAGGAACACAGCCTTCCCTTGTGAAACACTAGGCAGAGAACCCAGCCCAGCCCACCTGGACCTCTGACCTTCAGGTCTGCGAGATAATAAATGGGTATTGTCGTAAGCAGCTAATAATCTGCTAATTTGTTGCAGCAGCAGCAGAAACTAAAACAGGTTCCCAAATGAGGATGTATCCAGGCTGGGACTTTAAGAACTAACAGGAACTACCAGATAAAGGGAATAACATGAGCACAAGTCTGGAAGAAAGACATGTTTGGAAATCAGTGAAAGCTCCTTTGAACTAAAGCATAGTGTGAGGACAAGAAGGGGAAAGATAAAAGACAAGGATGGGGAATAAGAAGGAACTAAATTTTACTAAATAAACTAAAGTAGGTAGGTCCTCAGATGTCAAGCTGGGACTTTACCATAATGGTGATGAAAGCCATAGAAGAGTTTTGTTTTTTTAAGATTCTATTTATTTATTCACGAGAGACACACAGAGAGGCAGAGACACAGGCAGAGGGAGAAGCAGGCTTCGCATGGGGAGCCTGATATGGGGCTCCATCCCAGGACCCTGGGACCATGCCTTGAGCCGAAGGCAGATGCTCAACCACTGAGCCATCCAGGTGCCCCACCATTGAAGAGTTTTAAGCAGAAAAGTGATGGGGCCAGATTTTCGTTTTCACCAAATCACTCAACCTGCTACATGGAGAACAGATTGGGGTAGAAGGTAAGTAGAACAGGTAAAGGGCACAGTAGTAGTCCAGGTGAGAGATTATAACAGAGTGGACTGGAAAAATGCTGGTTGGGGGTGGAGATATGAGGACTACTTTGAAAGAAATGAAGGAGAGAATTGACAGAACTTACTAATTGGACATGAGTGGTAAGAAAGAGAAGAATCAAGAGTAAAGTCCATTCCTACATTTATTCATTCAACACACTGTTGTTAGCACATTCTATAGTATATGGGTCCAAGGACTAAAGGAGTCACAGGATGTTGACTTAGTCCCTACTTACATGGAACTTCAAGGCTCCTGACTTGATCAACTATTCACTGAGAGAGAAGCTGACTTGAGCGGGAAAGGAACAAAGGTGAGGGAATTAAGACAAGGAGTTCTACTTTATATCTGTGGACATACACATGAGACAACCAATGGAGTTTCCAATAACTCTTGGATATATGGGTTCAGAGCCCATGAATGAAATGTGAGCTAGAAAATTACATGCAAGAAAATTCCCTTCAGTCATTCAGAAGACTGTGAGGGGAGGGGGTTAAGAACTGGGAAATGGGGATGTGCCTTCAAAAGCTTTCACCTCCACCTTTTTACCTTAGGAACAACCCTGAATAAGAGACAAACTGAACACTTGACTCTTCAAATCCTGCTGGCTGAGCCTGGTGCCAAGAAGCCCAGGGTTGCTCAATAAAGGTTAATTGAATGAAGGAATGACTCAAAATGGAACAAAATGGACCCCAGTGGGCAATTCTCTCTGATTATTTGCTATAAAATGGAGGAAACATTTACTCTCCACTTTTCTTAAGTAGCTCCACTGCCCCTAGATGCAGTCCTGCGTGATTTGAATGACTGAATGTAATCCCAATACTCACTTAAATTATTAGCCCACTTTCAAAATGGAATCTCTCCTTGGATGACTAATGCTCCTTTCTTGGGAGGACTAAGATGTCAGATGTTGAGTGTTTCCAAATAAGCAGATGTTTGATTTCATCAGGCTGGTGTGATCGTAGAGAAATGAGTGGTGAATAAACAGGATTTGGTATCCCCATGTGTACTTTACTATTTTTCATCCCTGGAATTTATATAGAAGGTATAAAGAGAAACTAATCAAAGGCAGCCATTTCACATCCCATAGGAAACCTTTGGGATTGAAATCCAGGAGGGGGCAGCCCAGATGGCTGGGTGGTTTAGCGCCACCTTCAGTCCAGGGCGTGATCCTGGAGACCCGGAATCGAGTCCCATGTCAGGCTCGCTGCATGGAAACTGCTTCTCCCTCTGCCTGTGTCTCTGCCTCTCTCTCTCTCTTATGAATAAATAAAATTAAAAAAAAAAGAAAGCCAGGAGGACGGTGTCAGACTGTAGAGGTTTTAACCCACTTTGCCATTTATTAGCTATAGTTCCTTACCACTTGTAGCCTCAATTCTCTTAGCCATCAAATGGAAGCAATAGTAGCACTTACTGCAAAGGGCAGAGTAAAGATGAAATGAAATAATTCATGTAAAGAGCTCAGAATAGAATGTGTGTTGTATGTTCTCGATATATGTTAACTAGTGTATTTGTTTGCCAGGGCCAATTAATGACATACCACAAACCAGTTGGCATAAACAACAGGTACTTATTGTCTCACAGTTCTAGAGGCTGGAAGTCCAAGATTAAGCTGTCAGCAAGGTTGGTTTCTTCTGGGAACTGTGAAGGGAGAATCTGTTCCACATCCTTCTATGAGCACATGGTGGTTTGCAGGCAATCTCTGGTGCTCCTTGGCTTCTGCTGCATTACCCTGATCGCTGTCTTCATCTACACATGCCATTCTCCCTCTGTGCCCGCCTGTGTCCAAACTTCCTCTTTTTGTAAGGACTGCATAAGCTTTACCTGTACAATGACCCTATTTCCAAGTAAGGTGATATTCTGAGGGTGCTAGAACTTCAACATGTGTGTGAACTGGGGGAAGGATACAGTCTAATGTATAACAGTATTACTACTATTAACATTACTCCCATGCTTGGGTCAGATTACCAATTAAATATACCTATCTTTGTTTTCGATTTTTTATTTTGAATTCATTTCAGAGAAAAAAAACTGCAAAACCAGTGCAAGAGCTCCCTTATAGCCATTACTAAGCTTCCCCTAGTAACATCACCCATAATCTTAAGACAAGTATCCAAATCAGGAAATTCATGTTGATACAATACTATTAATTAATCTCTAGACCACATTCCAGTTTTGCCAATTGTCCCACCAATGTCCTTTTTCTGGCCCAGAATCCAATCCAGGATGAACATTGCATTAAATTTCATGCCCCTATAATCACCTCAAATTGAAAATAGTTTCTTGGTCTTCCCCAATCATTTGTTACCTTGACATTTTTTGAAGAGTGGTTAAGTTATTTTGTAAAACATTAAGTTATTTTGTATTTGCCTGATGATTCCTCATGATTAAATCTGACTTCTGCCTTTTGGTCGAGAATTCCCCACAAGTGACATTTGGAGCTGGAAGTCAAGGTATCTCAGGACTGGTGATTTTTTAAAATATTTTTATTTATTTATTCATGAGAGACGCAGAGAGAGAGAGAGAGATGCATAGACACAGGCAGAGGGAGAAGCAGGCTCTACGCAGGGAGCCCGACGCGGGGTCTCCAGGATCACACCCCGGGCTGCAGGCGGCGCTAAACCGCTGCGCCACCAGGGCTGCCCAAGGGACTGGTGATGTTAACTTAGATCACTCAATTTAGGTGGTGCCTACCACGTTTCCCTACAGGAAAGCTTTTTTTTTTCCTTTAGAATTGATGTATCTAGTAGAGAGATACTCTGAGAGTATATTAGTATCCTCTTTCTTGTCATACTTTTCACCACTAATTTTAGCATACGCTGATGATACTTGCTACAACAATAGCTTTGCCTGATGGTGGATTTTTTATTTCCATCGTTCTTTCTATATTTATTAATTTGAATTCTACCATAAGGAAGGCTTTCCCTTCTTCCTATATTCTTTTCAATAAAACATCCCTAAACTTGAGGTTATATTAGAATGGGCCATGTGTCAACTTTCCCAGGATCCTTGATATCTGATTCTTGGGTCTGCACATTTGGGAGGTATTCACTTATACACCCACATAAGTAAAAAAAACAAAACAAAAAACAAAAAAAAAAACAACTCCCTTATTTTGCATTTCAACCTCATGGTTTTAGTTCCCATTAATAGAATCTTTGAGGGAAGCTTGTGCTAAATGCTTTGCGGGGTGAAGAAGATGTTTAAATTATTCAAGAGAATTGCTTTTATACAATTTGGATGTACCCGTTTACACATAAAAATTAATGCTAATTAGATACAATTTCCATTTGTTCATTAAAACAAATCCCAAAGCATTCCAGAAATCCTTAGTTAGCCTAACGTTATTCTCAGCACTTAAAAACAAAATTGCTTTTCTTCAAACAGAGAAATCCTGACTCTTGTCTTTTATGAAAACCATGTAGCACTAACGGTAGGGCCTGCAGCTTCTCTTTCTCCTGGCCACCAAGAGTGCTCCTAACCAAGCGGGCACTCATTCCACAACTGCATAGAGACCCTGCTGTGCACCAGCCTCTTGTCTAAGTGCTGGGGCCAACTGCCAGGAGCAAAACAGCTCCCCCCCCCCCCCCCCCGCCGCCCCCGCCGCCCCCGCCCCAAAGCCCTGACCTATGGAGCTTCCAGAGTCATAGAGGCAGATACACTGCAAACAAAATAACAAATCCCAGAAGCGGGTAGCTTCACAAAGAAACATGAAACAACCAAGAGAGGAGGAGAATAAGGGGCCAGGGAAGCTCTATTCATGAAGATAGTGCAGATGGGAGGACCCCTCAAAGAAGAGCTTGGAAGTAAAACCTGATGGAGAACCGAAAGACCTGAGAGAGGAGCCCTAGAGCTGGCATAAGGGGTGGGGCTGGAGCCTGGGCAGAGAACATTCCAGGAAAAGGATCAGCAAGGGCCGAGTTCTATTTCAGGGGCAATGATTGGGCCATATTTGCTAGTGGGAGGGGTTGTTGTGTGTCCTGCTCCAATCTAGTGCACTTTTGCTATGCATACATAGCCTTGTTCGCTAAGTTGTACACTTTTAGTCTTCCAATTTACTTACCCCCTCCCTATTTAATTTTTTTAACATGTAGTTTTGAGTATCTTTTATCATCTGGACATATGGAAGAGTATGATACATATGATAGATATAGATAGATAAACATACATATACAAAGAGAGTCCAATTCCTTTTTTTTTTTTTATGATTGACAGTCGATGGCCTTTGAAGCCTCACCCCTCGTTCTTACCTCCTGCCCTACACCCACATTTGGGCAAGCTCATAAGAAAGCCTGGGTGCTCCTTCCTTTGGTATAGTATCAGAACCAAATTTTGAGTAAAGTTTCACAACACTACACACACACACACACACACACACACACACACAACCTGCACTGTTCAGTACTGGCACCAGTCATATGTTGCTCAGTAGCACTTGAAATGTGGTGAGGTGTACGATCCGTGTAAAATACACACTGGGCTTCAAAGATACTATGAAGGAATGTCAAATATCCCAATAATAATTTTTATGTTGATTATATGTTGAAATGATATTTTGTGTATATTAAGTTAAAGCATTCTTAAAATTCATTTCCCTTGTTTCTTTTAAACTTTTTATTTTTAGTTTTTTAAAAGATTTTACTCCTTTATTCATGAGAGACACAGCGAGAGAGGCATAGACACAGGTAGAAGGAGAAGCAGGCTCCCCACATGGAGCCCGGTGTGGGATTTGATCTGCAGACCCCAGGGTCACACCCTGAGCCAAAGGCAGATACTCAACTGCTAAGCCACCCAGGCATCCCTCTCTTAAACTTTTTAAATGTGGGTACTAGAAATTTCTAAACTACATGTATAGTTCATATTTGTGGTTCCTTTTCTCTTCCTGTTGGAAAGCACTTATATACCAAGGTATTAACAATGGGTATATCCTAAGGTTTTTAAAAAATATCCTTCTTTCATCTTCTCTGTGTTTTTTGAAAATGTATTTAAAAGTAAAAAGCTACTTCCATGCAGTCATTGTCAGTGGAGATTAGGGGAGCTATTTCAGGGCTCAGAGGAGGAGAGATTGCCCTGCTCAAGAATTCCAGACAGTGAAAATATTGTCCAATCTAAAACTGAGGTCCATCCCCTGTCTGCACATGCTCTGTGAGGGACAAGCAGCCTCCCGTAAGCTTTGGAGGAAATGACTTTCTAATGGTGCTGATAGAGCTTGCGAATGCATTGATGTGCCCAGGCCTTCAAGCCCTGGGTCCTTAGATATAGGACCTGCTAAATCTGCTGTGCTGTCATCTGAAACAAGGTGTGGCTGGCTCCATTTTTTTATATGCATCCCTGGGGTGGCCATTTGCACTTGACCCAATCCATGGTGTATACAAGCTTTTAGTGTTTAGATTCTTCTTATTCACAAAGCAAGAAGACCAAGCTCAGAATGGTGATCCAGGCACAGACTAGCCTGCTTTCCTCTGTAATGTTTTGGAACAGACTGTATATACTTAATCATGCAAAAATGCTATTGTTTTGAAGAGGTCAGAATTCAGAATATGCTTGGCTGGTCCAGCAACTAAGATTTTTATTGCCACTGACTCTCAACCCAGCCGTTTGCACATAGGTAGCCAGCTCTTCCTACCAGAAGAAGAATGGATAGCAAGAGAAGAAGGAGCAGAAGGAAAATAACCAAATGGATTTAACTGGATCGTCACACAAAAACTGCCAATGTCGTATCACTTTTCAGAAAAATTCACTGTCTGCTTTCAAATGATTTTGCAATTTGTCTCTTCTTTACATAAATGAATTTAGAAAATTCAATCTGAGTAATTTCAATTCTGTAAGTCTTAAAACTTCACTGGGTAAGAGAAATACTGAGTACTGAATCTCAAAAGGCAAGTGTATACAAATAAGCAATTTGTGAGTTTACATTTGGCCCTAGATCCAAAAAAGGGAAGAATTCCACTTTGAAATAATAACAAAGTTACTCAAATATATACAAACAAATTCTCATTTTTGGCTTCACTCTTTTAACTCTGAAAAGAAGACTGAAGCCATCATTAGCTACTAGAATTCGAATGCCAACTTTTTTTCTAATAGCTATAATGAGTATAATTCACATATTACACAATTAACCATTTTTTTCACAATTAACCATTTAAAGTACACAACTCAATGGCTTTTAGTGTATTCACCAAGCTGTGCACCCATTACCACAATCTACTTTAGAATATTTTCAATACTCCAAAAAGAAACCCAGCACTCCTTAGCCATCAGGCTTCAATCCCAGCATCCCAAAACTCTCCAGCAGCCCTAGGCAACCACTATCTACTTTCTGTACATTTCATATACATAGAATTACACAATATGCAGTCCTTTAGGACTTCCTTCTTACCATAATGTTTTTGAGGTTCAAACCTGTGATAACATATATCAGGACTTCATTCTTTTTATTGCTGAACAATATTCCATTGCATCGATATGCCATATTTTATTTATCCATTCATTGGTTGATGGACATTTGGGTTGTTTCCAGTTTTCAGCTATTATGAATAATGCTGCTATGAATATTCATGTACCTAAGAATAATTTTAAACTAAAGTAGTTCTTGCTTTAAGGCATAAATGCATCCAAGGAAAGTGGGTATAAAGCAAACGTTGCTTATCAGAGCTTGCCAATCATAAATCAACTTTCCCAGGGAAACATCTCACAGCCTGATTTGGAAACATCAAGAAAGCCCCTCCTGGGCAGCCTCAGTGGCTCAGGGGTTTAGTGCCGCCTTCAGCCCAGGGCGTGATCTGGAGACCTGGGTTCGAGTCCCACGTCGGGCTCCCTGCATGGAGCCTGCTTCTCCCTCTGCCTGTGTCTCTGCCTCTCTCTCTGTGTCTCTCATGAATAAATAATTCTTTAAGAAAAAAAAAAAGTCCTTCCTAAAATTGTTTAGTCCTTTAACAGATTCAAACACACACCTGTTTATTGCATGCTTACTAAGTGCAACATGCTGTTTGTGCTGAATAGTTTTGAAATGTTAAACAATCTTTTTCTTTGTATTTCTTTGCACCCCCTGTCCCCCTTCCCAGTCATTGTCTCAGGGAATGGATAATTCAGAAGAGAAGCGAAGCAAAGCGAAGGAAGTGAAGAGGAGGAGAGGGGAGGGGAAGGGAGGAGAGAGAGGAGGGGAGAGAGGAAAGGGGGAGGAGAGGAGAAAAGAAAGGAACAAAGTAATTGGCTTTTGGCTTTTGAATCTCAAAGCCAGCTAATAAATTTGGGAACACAGATGTTGAGTCATATCAAAGCTTCCTGTCTCTCTGCACTCTAACTATGTTAAGTTCTTCCAAAATTGAAGAAAAAGGAGCATAGGAGGAAAAATGAGTCCAGGAGTGGACTATGAAAGAACTCCATGAAGGTGTGTGAGGTCAGAAAACACAGTGAAAGCATGCCTCTCTTCTCAGGTGGGGCCATGAGAGGCACCAAGATCTCAGAGAAGATGGGGCTGTAGGGTCTGCCTGGGGAGAGAACCTAGAGAGCTTCACAGTCTTCTATTGGCTCAGCTTCACCTTCTGAGAAGGCAAGAGTGACCTGCTGCTGCTGAGAGAGGCTCTGAGGTAAGCACAGGGTTTTAGTGCTACTGAGTGTCTCAAGGCTGAGGGAAGCACAGGGATTCTGTACATTTAGCACAAGTACAGACACGAGGTGCATCCTTCAGACCTGACTTGGAATGAAGGATGATGTAGCAGAAACCTATGTGGACCAGTGACTAGGTCCAGTGTCTCAATCTCCTGCCCCCAGTGTCGTGGCACACAGTAAGACCACAGCGCTAAGACTCAACACTGGGGAAGGATGGAGAACTTCAAATTGACCAGCTTATGTTTACATTTCTACCACTCAGAAGAATAGGGGCTCCTAAGAGAAATTTAAGAAAAGTATATTTCTGAGTTAGTGGTCTAAGATTTGTACTTCTGGGCTTTTTTTTTTTTTTTTTTTTAAGAGTACTACTTCAATGACACCAGGAACATAGCTCTAACATTGTTAAAGTTCTTATTCCCTGGATCACAAGATTTTACCTCTTTTCTAGAGGTGACCTACCTGTTCTCCATGTCCCCCAGAACTTTGCTACTTTCCTGTCCTTAGATCTGACCTCACCCATCCTCCTCATTATATCAGTTTCCCCTTATAATTTACATCCCATACTTGGAGTTATTTAATCCCTATAATCTTTAATGGACTGTAAGTTCCATGAGGGAAGGGACCATATATCTGTCTTACCCACCCAGCACTTAACATAATGTTTGATACACAATAGATGGTCAAGTAACTTTTTCCTACAGAACACACAAGCACACACAGCAGCCAAGAGAAAATTTTTTATTGCAGGATTGCTGGTAATAATACTAAATGATTCAAACTAAATGACCATCAATGGGGAAAGAGTTAAGTGAAATTAGAGTAGGATGAGCACTGGCTGTTATATATATAGAATACTATATGTTGGCAAATTGAATTTAAATAAAATACTAAAAAAAATTTAGAGTAACTAGTATACCTCTGTAAAATGGAATAATGTACCTAAG
Source organism: Canis lupus baileyi (assembly GCF_048164855.1). Taxonomy (NCBI): domain Eukaryota; kingdom Metazoa; phylum Chordata; class Mammalia; order Carnivora; family Canidae; genus Canis; species Canis lupus. The sequence goes on from NC_132841.1 coordinate 51,952,785, forward strand.
CAAAAACAATCAGAGAAAGAAAATAAATCTTAGAATTTATTTCACAATCAAGTTAGATATTATTCCTGAATTATGTCCTGCCTTAGATAACCATTGCCTTTGCCTTTCTCTCTGTATCACATAGATAACTGGTTTTGATGCCACCCTTTGAAAGACTCAAGTTCAAAACTGGAAATTCTCTATACTCTAAGAAGTTCTTACAAGGGCCAAGATTTAGGAAGACTGAAAGTAATTATCAGGATATTCATTGGTTATTACCAACAATTATGACACCATCATCACTGACATTTATTGAATGTTCACTATGTGCCAGGCACCATGCAAACTTCCTAAGTGTCATTCACTTTAAATCTAATCACCTTGTGAAGTATTTTGATACCATCTTTACAGATTAAGGTCAGGAGTTGTGGCAAAGAAACCATTAAATAACCCTCAACGATTCTACCTCCTGGTGTTCACACCTTTGTGCAATCCCCTCCCCTAGGTGGGGGGGGATCTGTCACTTGATTCTAACAGAATATGGCAAATGTGACAGGATGTCACTCCCAGGATTTTTTTTTTTTCAAGATTTTAGTTATTTTTTATAGAGATGCAGAGACACAGGCAGAGGGAGAAGCAGGCTCCATGCAGGGAGCCCAACATGGGACTCGATCCAGACTCGATCCAGGGTCTCCAGGATCACGCCCTGGGCTGCAGGCGGCGCTAAACCGCTGCGCCACCGGGGCTGCCCGACTTCCAGGGTTACTTCATATTATATAAGGCAATTCTGTTCTGGCAGATTGGAGTCAGACTCTCCTTGAGGGTTTGATGAGGTAAGTAGCCCTATTGGAGAAGCTCGTGTGGGAAAGAATTAAGGGAAACCTCTAGAACCTGCGGGCAGCTAACAGCCACTAAAAAGTAGGGGGATTTCAGTCATACATCCAGCCACACAGCCCCAAGGAAATGAATTCTGCCAACAACCGTAATGAGCAGATTCTTGGGAAGCACATTCTTCCCCCGGCGAGCTTCCACATGCAGCCTATGAGACTCTGAACAGAGGATCCAACTAAGCTGTGCTCAGACTCCTAACCATGGGAACTGATGAGATAATAAATGCATGCTGTTTTAAGCCACTAAGCTTGTGGTAATTTGTTATGCAGCAACAGAAAACAAATACAGGAAGGTTAAGTTTTTAATCATAGATCCTCCAGAAGTTGTGGGACTGGCTGTCCAATCCAGACCCGTTGACTCCCAAGCCCATGTTTATGGGGGCCATACACTGCCCTGTCGCCAAGTGGTGCCTTCAAGGTTGTGTGAGATCCCAACTGGCACTTCAAAACATGACTTAGCGGAGTTCCTCTAATCACTCAAACCACAGGATCATCCCTGACCTGGATCCCCTACGGGATCGAACTATCTTTTCAAGTACGCTGAAGCTGCCTGATGCAGTAACAATAATGTGGGTCCACCCACTTGGGCCCTATTCGAGAAGCAGCAGAGCTCAGTGGTCCTGGAAGGGCCTTCCTTGGCATGTGGGCTCCCATGCACATTCACTGCTCTGCACAGTGGGGCGGGATGCATGGACGCTTGGTTAGTTACTCAGTGAACCGGATGGCAGCTGGCAAACTGCAGCACTTTGCTTTCAATGATTTGCTGTTTGGTGGCATCAGTATAATACATACCAGTCTCCTATTAATCAGAAAGGACAATCATCTAGTCTTGAGCTCCCAGAATTCCCTGAGAATATCAATGTATGAGAAATAATTACAGCATTAGATATGGTGCTCTGCACTTCTATTACTGTCTAGTGAAGGCATTTGTAAACCACATGAATCCATTTAGTACACTAAAGGCAAAATGTTATCTAAGAGACAGATGAAAATACGTCTCGTATATCATGGAGACATACAAGAGTGGTCCACCCATCCAACGTCATCATACCGGTAACCAAAGCTTACAAATTTCTTCTTTAAAATAAGCTTTCAAAAAAATAAAATAAAATAAAATAAAATAAGCTTTCATGAAAATATTTTCCTTATTTCACTATACCCTCCTATTAAGGTGGATGGAAAAAAATCAATACAGGGATTGATTCTTTTGCAGGGATACAAAAAGAAAAGGGAAATAAATACGTGTATTATATTCTATCAGAGTCTTGTTATAGTTGGAAGCATTTAAAGAAGCAAAGGTAAAAATAATGACATTAAATACATGAATATTTTATGGCTTTATTTACACATTTGTTAGCTTAACTCTTATTTGTTACAGATCTACCAGATTCAGAAGCTTACTATGTACCTGGAAAGAATACAAAAGTAATAGAAATATGAGCTCTGCTTCCAGAGGCTTTCAATTATATGGATCTAAAAATAATCACACAAGCTAATTCAAGCAGAGAGCCACTGAGACATGTCTAGCAATTCTTATACAAATATTTCATCAGTACACATGGAGGATGAGAAAAGCCTGGAAGGAAGTGCATCACTATGTTAACTGGGTTACCCTTAGATGGTGAGATTATATGTAATTTTTAAAAATTATTTGTATTCCTCAAATAAATAAAAATAGTCTTTAAAAATTAAAACGAGGGGGCGCCTGGGTGCCTCAGGGGTTGAGCACCTGCCTTTGGCTCAGGTCATGATTCCAGGGTCCTGGGGTGGAGCCCTGCACTGGGCTACCTGCTCAGCGGGGAGTCTGCTTCTCCCTCTTCCTGTCTGCCACTCTGCCTACTTGTGCTGTCAAATAAAATCTTTAAAAAAAAAAAAAATGAGAACAAAAGTTCTTTTAAACTATTAGGTCTGGGATCCCTGGGTGGCGCAGCGGTTTGGCGCCTGCCTTTGGCCCAGGGCGGGAGCCTGGAGACCCAGGATCGAATCCCACGTCGGGCTCCCGGTGCACGGAGCCTGCTTCTCCCTCTGCCTATGTCTCTGCCTCTCTCTCTCTCTCTGTGTGACTATCATAAAAAAATAAATAAAAAATAAACGATTAGGTCTAACGTTGACTAAACAGATGCACCAGATCCACCAAAACAGTGATGTACACTCATTCTTCTTTGAGCAAAGAGCCATATAGGGAGAAATGAAGAATATTCATAGTCCCATATTCTATCTTTAAAAAAAGATTTTGTTTATTCATGAGAGACATAGATAGAGAGGCAGAGACATAGGCAGTGGGAGAAGCAGGTTTCCCACAGGAATCCCAATTGGGGACTCAAACCCAGGACCCCAGGATCATGACCTGAGCTGAAGGCAGATGCTCAGGCACTGAGTCACCCAAGTGACCTTCTACTTATGTCTTCTTATAACTGAGTAATATCAACAATAGGGCTTAAGTGTTCCTTCATTATTTCCCCTCAGTAGAAGCTCAGGCTTAGTTTATTATTTTATGCTCTGACTAAAATTTCAAAAATTTTATAGCAGTGCATGCTCTGAAAGATCTGGTTGTAACACAGCACCTTTGAACCAGTTTGCATGGCAGGTTGTAACACAGCACCTTTGAACCAGTTTGCTGGAAGAAGGGTTTCCTGGGATTGAGGGTTGAGAAAATACATGGCAGCAGAATTCAGCCACAGATTTACGGCACACACTATAGCCTCATCAGATATTGGGGAGGAAGTGGTTATATTGAGCAGAAATGCAAAGTACTCTGTAAATGACTTTCTCTGCTGACCATGTATGAAACAGCTAGATGTTCTATACTCCCTGCAACACTCTCCAGAGAAATGGAAAAGGTCTTTGATCTTGCTGCCTGACTGCTCCCCTCCGCACCACAGGCCATGCATGTTCATGCTGGACACTTCACCAGAGGTCTAGCCTCTGGACAAGGGGGTTGGCTGAAATCTCAGAGGGCTTTTTCACAGTTGTAGGTGGAATAAGAAGGTTCTTTATATGTTGACTTCTGATATGTTGAGTTCTCCATTCTTCAAATTAAATACCTTAGCAAGTGGCAAAGCCCAGAGGGATGAGTTTGTCAGGCATGGTCCTACACAGCTGCATGCTCCATAGGGCAGGGATCATGTCTGTCTTATTCACCACTGGAGACTTAGCACCTCAAACAGTACCTAGCACATTATGGGGGCTCAACAAGCAGTTAGGAAGTGATGCAATGAAGGAGTGAAGGAATGCAAACTTTCCTTTGGTCACTGGAAACCTCTCACCTGAATAACTGTAACCCACTAGCTGATCTTGTCCTTTCTACTTTTGACCCGCTATAATCCCTTCTCCACACAAGAGCTGGAATTATCCTTTTTAAAACAAGGTTCTGGGGCACGTGGGTGGCTCAGTGGTTGGGCATCTGCCTTTGGCTAAGGGCATGATCCCGGGATCAAGACCCACATCGGGCTCCCTGCAAGGAGCCTGCTTTTCCCTCTTCCTATGTCTTTGTGTCTGTCTCTCAAGAATGAATAGATAAAAAAAAATCTTAAAAACAAAAATAAGGTTCTAAAATTAGATCATGGTCACAGCCGCACAACTCTGTAAATACACTAAAAATCACTGAATTACACACTTCAAATGGGCCAATTTGAGAGTCTGTAAATTTGATCTCAATAAGGCTACTAAAAAATTGTTGTTCCCCTACTTAAAATCCTCCACTGGTTCCCCCCGTTTCACTTAGAATTCACCAGGTTACTTACTGTGACCTGCAAAATCCTATCCCATGAGCTTTGCCTACCTCTCCATCCCCCACTCCCACCAGCCACCACTTACCTCCCACCAGTCCCTGAATCTGCCTATCTTGCTTCTGCCTTAAGGTCTTGCACGTGCTCCTAGCTCTGCCCACACTACTCTTCTCCATATTCTGAGTGATGCCTCTTAGCATTCAGGTCTTCCCACTCCAGCCCACGCTATTGCCAATCACCTTCAATTCCACTTTCTATCATACTACGTTTTTGTCTTTTTTTTAAAAGATTTTATTTATTTATTCATGAGAGACACTGAGAGAGAGGCAGTCATAGGAAAAGGGAGAAGCAGACTCCTCACAGGGAGCCTGCTGTGGGACTCAATTCCAGGACCCCAGGACCACGACTTGAGCTGAAGGCAGACGCTCAACCGCTGAGCGACCCAGGCGTCCCCATACTGTTTTTATAGCACTTCTCACTCTTTGCAAATTATCCTATTTTACTGTTTCCTTTACTCAAACACAAATTCTGTGAGGGAAGAGAATCTTCTTGTGTTTACCTCTCTGGCGCCGGAGACACATAGTAGGTACTAACAAATGTGCGTTAATGTTGACTGCGTGGTTCCTGCACAGTTCATTCTGCCAAGCCTGTCAGGAAAAAACTAGTATCTACCTTAGTATGGCTTTATAAGAAAAACAAATGTTTAAAAAAAATTATTGCTATTGCTTTGGAGTAATTTTTTATTTTTTACATGCATGGCAAAGTTAGCTAGCTTCTATCCAGGACCAGCTGCATCCAAAATTAAAATTAAACGTGTTAATATACTGCTATACAAGATGTAATTATAATGCCCCTAAAGTTTTAAACACATCTACTTTGGGGGATTAGGAGTGGGGCTGGCAGGTCTTCTAGTCCAGACGATTACTAGAAGCAGTTGGACACTTACACAAACACGTAGACCATAGGAAGTCATCCTTATTCTACTTTCCTTGTTTAGAACTCTTAGGAAGTCATGGTTAACATTTGTAAAATATATACTTAATTACAAAAGGTTTTCCTCTTAATACTACATTCTTGGTAATTATAATTTCAAGAATGATCTAGCTCAGGGACATCTGGGTGGCTCAGTGGTTGAGCCTGCCTTGGGCTCAGGTCATGATCCCAGGGTCCAGGAATCGAGTCCCATGTTGGGAGGACTGCTTCTCCCTCTGCCTGTGTCTCTGCCTCTCTCATGAGTAAATAAATAAAATCTTTAAAAACAAAATCTGTATGTTCCTAAAAAGTCATCAGCTTGGCCTTTAGTGTCACAAATTACACACATATACAATGTTACTCATTTGTTGTAGCCATACTGACCTATGGAAATATCACTAATATTTAAACAATCTGTTTTTGATATTTTGTTTCCGATATTTTTAATGATTGTGTTTCCACTGTTAATAAATAGTTTTATAAACAATAGGTTGAACTTTTAAAGCTTTTCAGAAGGAAATCTGGTTTTAATAAGTAACACTTCATATAAGGAAATATCTTTATACCAGCATTTAAGAAGTGCTTGCTTACTTCCAGAGAGTTTTAAACCATTATCAGTGTCAGAGATTTTGTAAGATTTTACATTCTACAGAGAAACTCATTGGCATTAGGTGATTGATAGCCTTTCTTAAACCCACAGGATGCCTGATATTTCTGTTCTAGTTCTTATCATGCATTAATTTCTCATAAGTCTTTGGTAAATCTGTCAAATTAATCTTCAAGGATTTCTCCTTAAGCTCTAAATACTTAGTATTCCCATCAAGAATGACAGAGCTTCTCCAAAGCAATTCCAAAAACTAGTATATCCTTACATAAATATCTAAGTGTTTAATCTCTAGAGACACCTCTTGGGCTGCTATTCCAGTTAATAAGAATAAATTTTGATGTAGAAATACTTTAGGGGAAAGTGTAACAATTTCTTCCTCAACCAGTTTATTCACTATTCACGTTTTATTACTATCCTTGACAACCAACTGTCATTAAAAAACCAAGCAATAACCAAAATAATTTTGTTTTCCTTTTGTGTGTATGTATCCTTCTTTCCCAGCCCCTCTCTCCCTGCACAGCTCCAACTACTCCACAAAACTGACAATCTTTACTTTCTGCGAATAAAGAATGTTTCAGTTGCTCACCGTTAATGATCCGTTTATCTATTCTTTGCCTTTAAAACTGAGTAACCTCTACAGGTATCATTCGTCCAATAACCGATTGTCATAAAGGACCCAAGGGGTTAGAGATCTCAAGGTGCCCTCTGAATCAAAGGTTTAATGATGGTCTGCAGTTTTTAGATTAAATATACTAAGAACCAATTGCTTAAAAGTTTGGAACACAGATATGACAGAACTAACTTGCTGTTTCATCAGCAAGGATATGTATCTCAATTAAGTCATCTCCTGGTTCTGTTGTGTGAACCACATACATAGAGATAGATAAGAGTGATCTAAATCATCAAATGCATTAGACAAAGTGAAACTCTAATACGCTATTACAAGCTGACACATGTGATCTCAGTAAGCTGCCAGTGACAATGTTCTCCCAGAATTGCTAAATGTTGCATACCAGCTAATAAACTTTGGTTTGGGCACCACCTAATGGCAGAAAATGTTTTTTTAAAAATCCTACTTTGCTTTCTGAAGCTTGCTCACTTTTATATTTTATATTGATTTAGAAAATGTTCTGCTCCTTATTGAACAGTTCTAAGTGTTCCATGCCTATCTTGGAATGATAAACTACTTTTTACAATGGGAAAATGCCCCAGTGAAATGAATATTCCAAAAAATTCTACTTCATCCTTACATATTTAAATTTAGCCTCTTAATTTAGAAACATGTTTTTAATTGAATCATTTTAGTTACTTAACGGTTCTCAAACTCTTCTGCACTGTGTAACTTTATAATAACCTGTCACAAAGAAAAATGGCTTATCTTCCTGAAAATGTGGTACTTATTAGAACTAAGTAATTTAATATATCTGAGTAGCTGCTAAAAACAATCCTGAATGAATAGTGATATACACACTTTTAAACCATGTACATTAGTTTTTTTCAAGAAGTCCTTGCCTCAGCCTAATGTTTATTTTACTTTATGATTCAACAAAGAGGCAAAATACTTGCGACAGGAGAAAGCAAACCAATGTTTTAAGAAAAAGTATTTATTATTTACACCACTGAAATAGTCCCGTAAGAACAATATACACCATGTTTATTTGAAAGGATCAGATTCCTTTCAAATACAATAACTGTATAAAGCAATACTGTCAACACAAAACAGTGGTCACATTACATATCTGCAGGCGTAAGCATTGCAAAACTTTTTTTTTTTTATTCTTATGGCTAAATATTTTCACTGAAACACAGTGTTTGCACTTAGACAAGAGATAGCTGGAACAGAACAAAAACTTTTTGTTCATGCTTTTTAGGGCTGAACCAGTGATGTGTCCCACTTAAAAATGTAATGCCTTTAATTGCTTTTATGACAATGGTTTTAGGCAGAAGTGCTTCTACTTAGCCACCAAAAAGAAATAACTTTTGTTCCTTAGTTTTTATTGTTCATATTCAGTCTTATGTTTTCTATTTCTCATACTATGAGACACACTTGTATCACAGCTGACGTTTTCCAGTTTTACTCAAAGAACATGGACCCACATATAGACCAAACTGAGACAGCAGAAAAATTTAGAGATGTAAATAGTGCACAGTAAGAAGAGAAACTGTGTCTATGACAAAGGAATAAAAAAAAATCTTGGTGATTTTAAGCATACCAAACTAGGTTCCTTATTCAAAAACTTCTTTTTGCGGGGTTTAAATGGGAAAAAGCAGTAGTTTCAAGATGGGTTTGGTCTTAGATTTAGTCAGACAATAACAGAATGAGACAAAAACACAAGACATAACTTGTTTCTAAAGCCACAAAATGACATTGCTGAGTATACATTTTTGTCCACTTTTGTGTGTTATATAGGGGGAAAAAACTCAGTACTCAATGCTGGAGAAAATATTTTTCAAGAGTAACAGTATTCATATAGGGGGAAAAAGGATTTTTTTTTAGCATATTGCTATGATCTTCAAAAAATATAAAATTAAATTTACAAAAAACTGGAAGACCAAGTATAAGCAGTCTGATATTCACTGCAGTGTCCAGCACTATCATAATGATTTCTAGCATAAAAGCAAGAAGTTCGTGATCTCAAGTATCCTCAGTAACTGCCAATATAACTTGTAACTACTGTCCTTGCTTCTTTGACAGATACCTGAAAGAAACAGAATAAAGATGTCTAAGCTATTTCATGATAAACTCACAATAACAATCTAATTCTCCTCCCAAAGGAAGCAGTTCATTCAAAACTTCTCCAGATGAGTAATAATTTTAATAGTTGTGAATACCTGATTGTTTAATGTACCAACCATTGTTTTAAGTATAGATATTAATTCACTCAGTCCTCACAACAGCTCTATGAAGAGCTTTCTTTTAGAACTTATTTTACAGGCATGAAGAGGTTAATTTTCCTATTTTTCTTGAGTAAAGACTGGAAACAAACTAAAGGACTCTGATCAAGAGTGTAAAAATACAAATAATTTACTAAGTAAACAATTTTTGCTTCAGGTTATTTTATAGGAATCTATCATTAAATTCAAATTTTTACATTTCTATTTCTTACATTTACAAATTACTATACTCAGTTGTATGGCGGTGGGGAAAGAGCTCTTAAAATCAGAAGATCTGGACACATTTTAATGGTGCAAAACTTGCTTGCTTTGTGGCATTTATTATCTCTATGCTATATTACATTATCTATAATTTGGAGATGAGGATAAAAATGCCTGCCTTTCCTTCCTAAGAGGATTATGAGAATCATCTAATAAGAAGCTATATGTCAGAATGATCTAAAAAGCCAAACTGTCATTATTACATCAATAGTTTCTTTTGTTGCTGTATTAATGCAAGCAGATCTTTAAAGATCGAATTCCAAAAAATTAATTGCAGTACACTATAATCCCATCCACTCCCCCAGGGGTTTTCCCTGCTTCAGAATCTTAATGTTCATATGCAGTCTGTATGTAGATGTGTGCATATGTCTGCACTTTGAATAAAGACTAAAAACATACATCAAGATGGTAAAGGTGGTTCCCTTTGGAAAGGAAAATCCTTAAGTAATTGTTTCTCTATTGGATTACAGTTTTCTAATTTTTCTGCTATACAGAGGGGCTACTTGTAGAGTGATTTTTAACAGGAAATTTTTAGTGTATTTTACTTTATCCTGACCTTATTTTATAGTATGAAAAAACAGGGACTATCTTCCTATATGATTTATAAAAGAGTGAGCCACCCAGTATCACAAAATAATTTGTAAGCGGCATCACAAATATGTACCAGTCTCAAATCTTCTCTCCTACAAGTATTAAAGATCTCGAGAGATGCAGGTTTATGAACAACATAGAGGTTAAGATTAAAGGGAAAAATACTTAGGGGGGGGGTGTCACTGCATTAGAAAATCGTTTTAGAATTTACCCATCTTAAATAAAAGTTCAGAATTATGTGTATACCAGGGTCACCAATGTTTTCATTCATTATGAATAAGCAATTAGCACTTACCTTTCCCAATATTTGTGATTTAGGTCCAAAAAGTCATCTAATTTTGCTATCTCCTTGAGGTACTGAGTTAGTTTTAAAAGTTCTTTGTCTTTATCTCGATTTAGGTGAGCTTTCATAAAAGGCCTTATCTGTTAGAAAATAAACATTCAACATTTCACATTGCAATAAGGAAACTAGCACAAATCTATACTGTCCTCTCAATCAAATTCAGTTAATGAGATTAAAATGTCACTTAGGGGGCAGCCCCGGTGGCGCAGCGGTTTGGCGCCGCCTGCAGCCTGGGGTGTGATCCCGGAGACCCAGGATCGAGTCCCACATCGGGCTCCCTGCATGGAGCCTGCGTCTCCCTCTCCCTCTGCCTGTGTCTCTGCCTCTCTCTCTGTGTCTATGAATAAATAAACAAAATCTTAAAAAAAATAAAAAATAAAAAATAAAATAAAATGTCACTTAGGGATGTCAGTACTAAAAATGACTCTTGGACTATCTCAGTGTTATAAACTGGCAGTCAATGTATAACATTTATAGTGCGAGGTTAAGAGCTCTTCCACCTCATTTACCTTACGTTATCTTTTCAGTCTCAAACTAAGAACACAAGCCTTCTTACAGCACTTGAGCCCTACATGGCTTCTCTACTAGAGAAACTACTAGACTTTTTCCTCTTTGGTCAATCCTTAAATAACTTAATTCATGTCACTCAATTTGTAAAAAGCTAACCCAAATATAAGCTTGATCTAACAGGAGAGAGAGATAAATTTTAACAATGATGATTTTCATTTCAGTATTTTTATATAAAATTTTATATACCTAAGATATTATACATTTATATAACATGTACCCTCATTTTATCACAAGCATTTTTATCATTAAAGTCTCCATAAGGGATCCCTGGGTGGCGCAGCGGTTTGGCGCCTGCCTTTGGCCCAGGGCGCGATCCTGGAGACCCGGGATCAAATCCCACGTCGGGCTTCCGGTGCATGGAGCCTGCTTCTCTCTCTGCCTGTGTCTCTGCCCGCCCCCCTCTCTCTCTGTGACTATCATGAATAAATAAAATCTTTAAAAAAAAAAAAAAGTCTCCATAAGAATATTTTTTAATTATACAAGTTTCTCCATAAAAAGAAGTCATATTTTCCATATTTTTAAGGTTGTTATATTTTATGATGAAAAGCATTCATTTCAAAAGCATAAGAGTAAAAAAAAAAAAAAAAAAAAAAAGCATAAGAGTCAGGATGGTAGAGAGGATAGAGAATTGTAATTAGTAAGGGATATTAATATCTTGACTTGGGTGGTAATTACATGTGCTATTTTTATAACAATTCATTAAATTAGAAGTTAAATTATAAATTTTATGTACTTTTCTATATGTCACAGTTCCAATAGACTTTTGCTTTTTTTCAGATATCAGCTCAAAAATCTTTATAAAACTCAAGACAACCTTCCAAAATTTTTTCATTAATTTTAGATGAAATGGTATGTCTGGGATTTGCTTCAAAGTATTACAGAGAGGGAAGTAGGTAGGGTACAGAGCAAGCATAATCATCTATGAATTAATAAGTTGTTTAAACTGAATAATGCATACATAGGAGTTTGTTACATAATTCTATGTAGTTCTATTTACATTTGGCTTTTTTCATTTTATAAAAAAATGTTTCTTAAAAATCATCCTTCTAAAACACACATGTAAGGACTAGATAAATTGTACTTAATAAAGTACTAATATATCCTTATTACAATTTAGAGAAAATGCAAACTGCTTATTAGTTATTAATTTTACATGGCAACACTGAAAAAAAGATGACATTAAATTCTGTCACTGGTTGAGAACAAAGAAGTCCATATTCTATCTATCAAGAACAGGAAAGATTTAAAATATGTCTTATACACTTTCTTCTCTGTTATCAGAAAAAAACACACCATAAGCCTGAAATGCATAGAAGAAAATTTTTCCATGTATTCTACTCGCATCAGAACAGGTGCCAGGGACCTCCACAGCTATTGGTCAGCTGAGCTCCCACAACCTGCACGGCACCGGAGTGAGTCTGTGCAGAAGCAAGTACTTGCAGGAGTTCCTGCTTCCAGACAGGTAGAGTGGGCAGTGCTGCTTCACAGCAGCAGCAATGAATGTGGGAGATCAAGATTCTCTTGAGGAATCAGACCTTGCTTAAGCCCTGGGGCTGAAAGTTAAGAGGCATGATATTGTGACGTAGTGAAATGAGTTTCTAACTAATCTTGGGCAATACTGTAATGTTTCAAAATCAAATAAAAATTATAAAGACAACATGTTAACTTTTAAACTATTAATATATATAAAGTAAAATGTGATTCCTAGTTGCCCAAGGCCCTTGGCCATAAGCACTATTAAACAGCAAAACTAAAATACTCCTATGACTCTGAATTTAAAACTTAAACTAGTTAAGTGGGAAAAAAAAAAGTCTATTTATTCATCTTACTTCACTTGTTCCAGCATAATCACTTCTTATTGTACCATTCTTCAAAAATGATCTCACTAGCAGAGAAAACGACTATATAGGACCACTAAAGTCTCATATCAAAGAAACATTCTCAGAAACTTAAGATGGTCTGAATTATCTGCATTCTCATATCATTTCCTTGTATAAACAAAAAGGAAGTTTTCAGAGTATCTATTTACCCATGACCAAAACTCAAAATTCAGTCGTGTATTCATAATTCACAAGGTCTTCTATATTCTATGTCAAAGCTTAAGATCGGCAAGCTTATATTATTATAGGTTTACTGTTTTAAAAATAAGCAGTCATCTTTAAGATCTCTGAAATCTTTTTTGAGACTTCCTTCAAGAACATTATGAAACTATGACAACAAAACACAGTAGGAATATTTCTCAATTTCAAACCTGCTTGTATGTCAATATGGGTAAATCATTAATAACTATCTTCTTGAAAGAGGTTTCAAAAGGAGACATGTGAGAGATTAGTGGAATGTTTAAAAATACCTCTCTTGAATTAAAACTTGGGGGGGGGGACTGTAGATACATATTTTTAGAAATTCCTTCAGTGATTCTACGGAATGACTAGTTAAAAAAAAAAAAATCCTGCTCTAAAGTAACATGAAGAACTAGAAATTTATACCATCTCTGCACCAGAGAGAAGTAGGACCCAAATATGGGCTGGGAAAATAAAAGTTTCTTCTAAACACACACAAAACCAGTTATTGTATTTTTTTTTTTAAAGTTAAAGCTCTCTTCAAAAATCATTCCATGAATATTACCATTTCACCTCCTTTCCTGAAGAAGTATTAACCACTAATTTCATAAAGAATTTAGTGTAGAGAAACTGAATCTTTTCTCAAAAGTTTTCCTGTACCTTGCACCTGGTAAACACACAAGAAAAACACTTCTTCCAAAGCTACCAGGATTAGATGTTACTATCATGCCTACACATGATTGCATATGACTCAATGATAAGATCCATCGCTGGCCTAGGAATCAAGCCACCAAGATTTTAACTCAAATTCTGTCATTAATCAGTTGCATACATGATTTTGGGCAAGTTACAAATTTTCTTAACCTCAGATTGTTTATATAAAGAAGGCAGACAAGATGACTGAGATTCTTAGCTCTGGCATTTTATAACTTTAAGATCTTCAACTGCCCTGTGTGAATTTTCAAAACCCTTAGTTTCAGTTTTAAAAGGAAAAAAACAAATCCTTACTGCCAGCTTTCCAACTAACCAGAACATCAGAAATCCCAACATTTGTATCCCTAATAAAATGTCTGTTGCTTCAACTCACTAAGTCCATGTTGTTCCACAGAGCTAACTAAAAAGAAAACACCTGAATGAGTTGGCAAACCAAGAAGATATCAATGTGGGAGAGAGAATGTTCAACTGTGTATGAATTTTTCTAAACATGTTAGCTTTCTTGCCTGTGACCATATACAAAACTTCAGAAAATTTATGAAATTCAACAGTGCTAAGGTTCTACCACAAATTACAGATTACATAAACATAGCAAGTAAAATTATATCTTACCTTTAGTCCATTCTGTGGGTTCATTAGAAAATTTCTTCCTATGTCATCAAACATTATAGTGTTTTTTTTGCTGTAAAACTCTGAAAACTTTCCCCATATAACACCAAGAGGCTTTACCTTAGAATAAAAATTTAGATTTAATTGAAATTTTATCAGTAATTGTTCATCCTTCCTTAAAAGCAGAGATACCTCAAAAATGCCCAAAATACATCACAGCACTGCTGCAGGACAGTGACAGCTGGCTGTGTGAACAGACCATAGCTGAGATGCAACACACTTTAAAGCACAATGGATCTCACAATATTAACTTCTGAAAGGTCTGCTCATGTCTACCTAACTAAACCTACTATAAGACTTTCCATAATTTTAAAATGAAAATTTGGGGTCAAAGGAGGAGTAATTATTTAAAATGTAAGAATTTACAATAATTATTTGTTTGCTAAGCAGTCACTGACTTCCTGGGCTAAAACATGACCCTCAGAGGTTAACTGTCACATGGGGTCTGTTTTCAAAACCAGAAAACCATAATAACAATGTACCCAGTTCTATTAATACAGAATTTAAGTATTTTTGTAGAGAAAAACGAAAAACTGATTCTGTCTTGATTGGCACAGGTGCACAATTTCTAGGGCAACTAACTGGTTAACTTCAAAAGCACTATAATTTGTAAATTCTTAACTTTTCTTTCTGAGTTGTTAAAATGAGCCTTCAAAAAGATAACTCTTTACATATTCGTATCTGTTGGTACTTGCATAAAGTCTCCAAAAGACCACATGAGAATAGTAGGAAGAGAAGACTAAGTGCCTAAAGGGCCAGGAGGAGGAATACTTTTCATTATATACTTTATTTTTATTTTTGAATCATGTGTTTATTTTACAATTCAGAAACATTTTTTAGATAAGTTAATTTTTAGAAGTACTTTTTGCTGAAGACAGGAGTCTCGTTTATGGTAATATGCGATTACATGATAAAAATAATTATAGGAGATTAAAAGGTAGTAAATGATAATAAAGGTTGTCATTTGAAAATGTTTTATTCTCTTTCTAGAACTTATTTTAATAGAGAGAAAGCCTTTTTTTCTTAATCTCCTAGCTACTACAAAGAATGTTATTGAAATTATTTTATTATTTTAAATATTTTAATTTTATTTGCCTTATTAACTGTTTACTTTTGAAACAAATTCCCCAAATACTTCAAGACAAGTATAGAACTGATACAATAAGCCAGATTTTTAATTTTCTTAGCTAACAAAAGCCTCAAGAAATAGGACAAGAGCTTCAGTTTATGACACCCAGGGTTAGAAATCCTATATCCTCTTAAATAGTGCTGTCATTTTCTAATTATCTCAAGTGCCATCTGTTCCATAAAACATAGACTACTTTGTTCTCAAAGAATTAATACTGCTGATAGGGAAAAAAAATGAACACACAGGAGAATTTTAAATTACCTATAATCCAGCCATTACCAACGATATATTTACTATTTACCTCGGCTTTTTTTTTTTTTTTTAAGACTTTATTTAGAGAGAAAGTGCACACGTGGGGAGACAAGGAGACAACCCCAAGTAAACTCCACACTAAGCTCGCCCCTATGCAGGGCTCAAGCCCAGGACCCTGAGACTATGACCTAAACCAAAACCAAGTCAGATGCTTAACCGACTGAGCCATCCAGACACCCCACCTCCAGTCTTTTTTTGTAAACATCAACAACTTTAGAGTTCACAGATCCTTTGTTAAGGGGAAACCTGAACCAAATAAGGGATAAAATTTCTTTCTAATGGTCTACAAATACTGCTAAATACTTCCTTAACTTTAATGATGTATCATGAAAAATTTTTAAATCACTAATATTCTGTTACATCAAATGATGGATGAACAAAAGTTTTTATATCCAATTCCCTACTATTGAATATTTACTTTTTTTTACTTGAAGTATAATTATAGTGTTTTATTACTTTCAAGTGTACAACACAGTGATTCAACAATTCTATACGCTACTCAGTGCTCACCACGATGAAGTATAGGCACCATTGGTCACCATACAACGTTATCACGTTACTGACTATATATTCCTTAGGCTGTATTTTTATTTCCATTACTTATTTCATAACTGGAAGTTTGTCTTTCTTAATCCCCTTTATCTATTTCATCCATCCCCTCACTTACCTCCTCTCTGGCAACCACCAGATTTTTATTTCTCAAATTTTTCATTATTATAAACACAACTATGTTTAACACTTCCCAAACTTTTTTTTACTGTTTAGATTTTATAAATGTACTACTTTAGTAGGTAATGTCTTTCCCTTGATGTATGAAGTATTACCTTTATTGAATACATCTCTATGCACTTAAAGGATTCTGTTTTTGATTTTGATGATTTCAACAGTCCCCCCTATGCTTTCCTAGTTTGCTAAGTTTTCCCCAATTAATCTTAGTTCATGTCCTTTCAAAAGGTATAGGCCATGTCTCCTCATCTCCAACAGTGACTATCACAACACATTCTAGTAGGAGTGCAATAAAAGGACTGGTTACTTGATGAGTAAACAAAGTAAAGAATCCTAATCTTTTTAGCTAAACCCTTTTCTTTGATGGTTCTTGTTGCTCTTCTCCAGCGCTACATGTACATCACACTGAAGTACATGCATCATGGTATCTGCTTTTACTTATCAGTTTTATATAAGGCAGGGCGAATATGCTTTGGCTTGCTTCTAGTATCTTCCTTGCTGATATTCGGTATTTTTCCTCACCTACTCTTTTTTGAGCAACAGTGTGCTGCCATCATCATGGGACAATTATCCATGACTTTTCTTGACAGTCTTGCTCAAGAACTATCATTAAAATTCCAATTTATTAAGCTTATATACATCTTCCTATGTCAAACTCAACTGATACTTCACTATCCAGTCAAACGTCCTTCTCAACTTTCTGTACTTTATTCCATCAACATAAATACAAAAAGTATCAGAAAATAAACAAGTCTTCAAACAGAAATGAAATGATTTCTTACGTCTATTAATCCTCTCCTTGGAGTGTGCACTGTTATCATAGCAGCACTGTCCAACATGAAGGTAATCTTATAATTTGCATTTGTGCTCACTCCTAGCTCCTATAAATAGATATTCATGTGGTTAAAATACAATAATATGAAAAATTCCAGGCTTTCTGAATATTCCAGCTACAATTTTCCACAATTTCCCAACTTTCTACTCTAGTGGCTACCACACCTTGCTCAACAACTACCATGTTTTTTAGTCTCCTTTTGTTAAGCCAACAAATGGTAGTCCAAAGAAAATAAACTAGAAACAGATTATATCCCTTCTTCAATACAGGTATTACACACCAAAGCAAAAGAAGGGGGAAGAAAGCATTATTGTAAAATGAGGGGAAAAAGGAGGGGGAGCTCTACTGCACTTTTTCTTGAAAAAGACTTAATTACTCAATACAATCCACCACTAAACAGACTTTAAACACATCTCTACTCCTGATAAACACATTTGTTTACCTACTAAATGCCCTCCATTGAGAATGAAATTAATTCAACTTGGAACTTCCATAAAGACAAATGGCAATTTCAAAACATTCTTAAATGGATTTTCTAACACTTACTTTCATTTTAGCTTCAATCCACTTCATATTTGTTGCAGCTAAAATATGAAGAATGATAATATGATACAAACGAAAAGCTTCAACTTCATTTACAAAATTTTTCTTCTGTATAAATAAGTTTTCTAAGCAAGATTAAAAGTTCGAATTAATCACAAATAATAATTCCTAACATATTTATGATAATTTTAAGTATTTATAAAAATAAACTTTAACAAAAATTTTTTAAAGATTTATTTATTCACAAGAGACAAAGAGAGAGAGAGGCAGAGACACAGGCAGAGGGAGAAGCAGGCTCCACGCAGGGACTCCAGGATCACCCCCTGGGCTGAAGGCGGTGCTAAACCGCTGAGCCACCCGGGCTGCCTGATAAACTTATCTTTAGTGTATCAATACGGAATAGAAATTTAACAACTTTTATCTAAAAGATACAGGTAACCGATGTTCAAAAGAATTTTGAATCTAGGAAATTTATAAATCAAGACCAAAACTCCTGTTTAAAAACAGCCCTGACACTATTCTCTATCAATCCAAACTTAAATATAGGGCACCTGGATCTCCAATTTATCTCCATGTTCCCACTGCCATACAATGCACTGGCATATATGTCAATATAAGTAGATTAATGTTACATGCCAAAAGATGATGTTAGAGATCACTAGGGCCAATGAAAATCAGCATTTTGCCAGGCTCAGGAAATTTAGCGCTCATTGAGCCTAGGAGCTTTTAACAATGAGTCTGAGACAACTGAATTCATAAATTCTGTCATGTATTTGCTCATTGTCAGACATCAACCAGTTTTGAAATCACTGATATTAAAATTCAGTCCTCAAAAAATAAATAAATAAATAAATAAATAAATAAATTAAAATAAAATAAAATAAAATAAAATTCAGTCCTCAATTTTATATGCCCTTCTGGTCCCAAGTTATTGGACTAAAACTACATTGCTATTACCAAGTAAAATGTTTAAAAAGGGAAAAGGAGTTTAATTGTTAAAGCATGTATATGCGTGTTTATGTATTTTTTAAAGGCAAAAGAGGTATCTGAGTTCTCAAAATAAAAATCTTTAGCACACATACACAAAAACTGAATCACCTAATGCACAAAACTGATCAGTTAATAAAATTTTAGAGACTGATATATCTATAATGACAACAATCATGAAAAAGGGAAAAATTTCTTAAATTCAGTATCTATTTTGGGTCTACAATCCCCAATGAAAAACAAAAAAATATTCATAGCTAATAAAAGGGTTTCCAATTAAGTAATTATGTCAGACATGGTACTAGTTGCTATACTAATATTTTTATTCTCATAGCTACTCTATAAAGTAGGTTTATTTATCTTCATTTCTCAGATGAGGAACTTAAGGCTCAGAAAGATTAACTGACCTGCCCGGTGTCACAAAGTAAGGACAAAGTTGGATTTTAAAAATTTCACTTATTTAGAACAAAGTAAAGGGCCCCTTTCAACATACTACCATAAAATATCATACTTTACAAAAATAAGTTATTTTAAACATATGACTGTAAAAAAAAAATCTCTAAATTTCTAAAGCTACGTTAATAACATTTAGAGGGAAAAAAATAACATTTAGAGGAAAAACTTTTTTCTCAAATGTCATCTCAGGTGTCAGTTGCTAAACAAAAATTTGTTCCCAGGAAGCTTTCCTCCTTGTATCTCATAAACCAGAAAACTGTATTTAACTCTATATTTAATCTTAATGGCTGTAAACTCATATTAATACTGAACAATGGAGATACTCTAACTAAAAGGAAAAGTACAAAGGAAATTTAAAGACTGAAGTACCAACTATGTAGTCACTCATCAAAAATGCAGCATTTTTAACCGATAAGATTTCATTTAATTCACAGTCAGCTCTTTTCTGCCTATGGCTTGCCAAGAAGCCACTTTAAATGTTTGTAGGGAGGTCAGATATAAATTAATACACTGTTTCCCTTCTCAATAAAGTCTTGCCACAAAAAAATGTCTATTGAACTAAAAAGTGTGCTCAGTAATGTAGTAAATTTACTTTGTGGAGCAAACTCATGATCTTATCACAGACCTGTAAGTTCCTGGAATGGTCCACAGACCACAATTTGAGTAATACTGCTTTAGTCCATTTAATTTTCCTTAAGTAAATTCATATTCCTTTATTTCTGAAGAACAACATCACTGTGATTTTTTTTATACGTCTTTCTCCAAGTGTTTTGAAACTAGAGTGATAAAGAAAGGAGAAAGCAACAATATCCTGAAGCATCAAAGATTCTATAGTAAAGATCAGAAAGAAAAGTTCCTAATCATGGTAGGGTCTTATGAAAAATAAGATCATTTTTATTCTGACACCATAATCTACATTCTTTCTGTATTTGACTACTTCAGTGGTATTGCTAAATATACATATAAGTTTATACTGTAATGCAAGAATGTCAAACATGTTTCATCAGAAATTTGCTTAAAAAAATGAAAAATGTATCATATTTAACTACAGGCCATTTTATGTCATATTTTATAAAATAGCAACATTATTCCCATGGAAATCTAAACAAAAAATATAGCTTACACCAAATAACAATGTCATAATCCTCATATGCAGATGTTAGGAATTCGTGAAGATATGGCCGCATTAATTCTACTCCAGTCTCTGCACAAGACCTATGGTCTAAAAGAAAATCAGTTATAGATGTTTACTAGTTTCTTACCATGGACAAGTACCTGACATCAGTGCAAATTATGAAATGTAATACAAACATTCAAATGTAAACTACTTGAGACTGAATTACACTGGCTGAAAACAAGTGTCTTTCAAAGCACGCAATTTAATATCTTTGTGATCCAGTTTTAATGAATATATTTTGGTTAATTTGTGAGGAGCAATGTCCAGAATTCAGGCTCATATAGTAACTGTAAATTTAGTTTTCAAGTAGTCTTTAAAATACAGACGTTATTTTGTGACATGAAAAACAAACTAGAGGCACCTATACTCACTTTTAGCCACTCACCTTCCAGACATAATCACATTTTACTAAAATGACAGGCCCAACTAACTTAATAATCAAATTTTTAAATAAGTATACATTAATTTATGATCTGTACTTAAAGTTTAGGGTTAGAAGTAAATAAATTCATGCTAATATCAAGAGTTAACTAATCACTTATTAGCAATATTACAGTATGAGATTAACATCTTTCCTTTTTGCTATTATGAGAAACTTTAAATTTAAAAATCTGCCCTCAATATAATTAAATGGAAAACCAGGAAAAAAAAAAAAAAAAAAAAAAAGAAAACCAGGAATATCAAAAATGATTTTTTAAATTTCTTTTTTAATTTTTATTTATTTATGATAGAGAGAGAGAGAGAGGGGGGGGGGGCAGAGACATAGGGAGAGGGAGAAGCAGGCTCCATGCACCGGGAGCCTGATGTGGGATTCGATCCCGGGTCTCCAGGGTCACGCCCTGGGCCAAAGGCAGGCGCCAAACCGCTGCGCCACCCAGGGATCCCCTCAAAAATGATTTTTAAATAATCCTCAAAAAATTTAAATGTTAATCAATAGAGAATGACTTAAATTAAGATACATCCACAAACTAGAGTAGCGATAACCAAAAACTGTATTTAATTCACAAAGAATAATATTAAATGACTGAAATATTCAAAATATCATTAAGCAAAAGTAGAAAGGATATACATACAAACACACTCTGGAAGATACACATCAAAATATAAGAATAATTATTTTGGGGGTTTGGAATTACAGATAATTTTAGTATTTTCTACAATAAATGATATACTTTTTATAATAAGAAAAAAAACTTTAAAAAAAAAAAGAAGAAGAAAAACTTTTAAATATTTCATATTGGAAGAAAAAAATAAAAGGAAAAAAAGAGTTGTTATGGGTAACCGAAGGTAAAGTGCAATTTTAGCTGACTTACCAAATAATGTATAATCAACATCTAGTACCAAAAGCTTTTTCCCTTCCCTGGGAGGATTCAAAATTTCCACTTTATACTCTTTCACTCTACGAGAAATTTTCAGTAGGTTTTCTTCCCTAATGGAAAAATAAAATAAGGTGAAACATTCACTTTTTTCACACACTACAACCCATTTCCTTTGATAGTATAAAGTACTTACCTATTTTCTACTTCAACTACTTCATCTTCAATATCAAAGTCGTTGACAACATCATCATTGTCAGGAGGTGGACCTAAGACATCTTCCTATTAAGATGAAAAAGAGTTCTGTTTTACCAGATTATCTTTAACATAACAAATACATGCATAACATAAAAAGCAAATAAAAGATACAGTCCAAGATCAAGAATCTTTCAAGCACACACTGTGAGGAAATTTCCACATTTTATAATTCATAACATACATTCACTGAGTAGATTTACCGTGTTAAGTTTGACCATTTGCACGACTACTATGCTTATGCTAACTATATACTAAAAGTTCCCTAGTATTTGTTTTCTGCTGAGTTAATACCACATATACTGTGAAGCTTTTATTTTTCACGGACTGCAAAACTGACAATTTTACCACAATTAAAACCATGATACAACAGTGTAATATAAATCATAATACCTTCAAAGGGACAAATGGTAACAAAAGTAAACATTTACCAAGCTCTCCTCACGAGTTCCCATCATCATGATTTTAGTATTTGGTTTCAGTTTGAGAGCTCCAAGCTTAACATCATTTTCTGCAGGTTTGCCTACAATACAAGCAAATGACTGTTTTCTCACTAAAGTTCAGGTGCTGATTTCACTATCCCATTATACAAAACCCTAATATTAAAAGGTTTGGTACAGATTCCACAGCAGTTTTTTTCTTAAATTAACAAACTTTCACTGCTGAATTAGCAATGTCTAACACACTAACAAGTAGCAACTAATAAATTTGTTTTTTTCCCCAACTCCATCTCAGAGGAACATCTTTATTCAACTAGCTAAAGAAAATAAATTATTTTAGTTTGTTGTTCAAGATGAAGATGTTTTCCAGAAAGTCTTGAACACTGAGCACCTAAGACAAAACTCGAGATTTTTTGCTACCCAAAATTCACTCTTCAATGATATGCCAAACACAAACACCAGGAAAGTTCCTTTCGAACTGGATATAAACACTGCTTATAATTTTTAAATCATCATTTTAAAACATTACTTTTGAAGCAGAAAAGATAACTTAGGGAGAGTATAAGAACCCAGCTGTAATGAAAAAGCTGTGCTAGAACACAGATGTCAGAAACTACACTGTTTTACCTGAGACTTCTGCACCACAGGTTTAACAAGCAAACACCAACTGTCAGAGGAATCAAAAGTAATCTTAATAGCGGTGGTATTTTCAAGAAATTTTTAATATTATTTTTATCATACAGCAATTTTAGGGATATCCCTAACAAAGAAATCTAAAGGAGAAAGACTTATTAAAGAGAAAAAAATAACATATGAAAATTCATAAGTGTTTCGATGCAAAAAGTTTAAAATGAGGAGAGAATTACCTTTAACTTTGAGTCCAAGTAACTTTTGGCGTTCTGGTAGCACTCCTGTAAGAGTCTTAAGAAACTGTTTGAGATCTAGCACGGTATCATCTTCTGAAAGTGTGGTCACTGAATATTCCTGTCCACCCCATTTTACAATGATAGGAAGAGCCATCCTTGAAACATACGATCAAGCAGCTTTCACTCAGAAAAAGATACCTAAAAAGAAAGGGATATACCAGTAAATAAGTTAAAACAGATACATCAAAGACGCAGCTAAATTTGTAACTAAGTTTTAGAAGCAATGCAGTTTGAGTCCTACTTTACAACTGGATGGTGGAGAAACAAGATTTTCTCCTTACAGAATCTGTGTTACCAGAACACCAAAAGTTATTAGGCCTCAAAGTTAAAATTCCCCTACCCTCCCAATTTTTGGCTTAAAGTTACTACTTCCTAATATACTCTGCAATGATCAGCTACCTATCCCTCCCTCTCTGTTTGACCAGGTTTATGTTACAGGTAAGTTCCTCCATCATGGACCATTCATAGTAACACTTGAGAAGTGGCACAGTGAGTTGTTAAAAGTGCAAACCCTAGAGCCATAGTACCTGGGTTTAGATCCCAGCTCTCTCACTTATTGGCTATTTTACTTTGGGAAGTTACCAGACTCCTAGTGCCTAAGTTTCCTTCTCTGTAAACTAAGGATGAGAATATTTCTACTTTGGGGTTCTTATGAGGCTTAAATTAGCTAATATTTGTAAGTCATATAGACCTGGCACATAGTAAGCACTACAAAAATAAGCATTATCTAAATAAATTTTCTTAAAAATCTGAGCTGACAGTCAGCCCCGGTGGCTCAGCGGTTTGGCGCCGCCTTCAGTGTGTGATCCTGGAGTCCTGGGATTGAGTCCCACATCGGGCTTCCTGCACAGAGCCTGCTTTTCCCTCTGCCCGTGTGTCTGCCTGTCTCTCTCTCTCTCTCTCTCTCTCTGTGTCTCTCTCATTAATAAATAAATAAAATCTTAAAAAAAAAAAATCTGAGCTGATGTGTTCCAGGCACTGTGCTAAATAAAAAGCATCGCCATTATTTGTTTAGTATTTAATAAATTGGAAAGTTTTTATGCAATGTCATTTAACAGGGTTGATAAGAATCATCCCTCTTTTGCAATTAAAAAAATGGGACTTCAGAGAGGCTAAGTAATCTGCTAATGGGCACACAGGCGGTAACAGAACAGGTCTTCTGACTAAATCTCATGTTTCTTCCTCTACATCACAACTGCCTCTCTTGAATTGGGACCTACAGGAGGCAAAGCATCAAAGATCAGTAAATAAAAACCCACAGGCACAGATAAAAGTGCACAAGATCAAATAGTGGTTGTTAGTCTCATCAACAATGGCATGTAGGGCTTTTCTCTCTTAATACTTTTTATCAATTTTCCTAAGTCCGTTTCCCCCCAGGTCAGAGAATTGAATTTCCTAATCTCCATTTCCAGATGCTATCACTTGTTTAAGGAAACATTTGATTGCATTCTCCCTGGATAATAACCAATGCAAGAAGACAAACTGTGAATCATTACATACAAAAATAACGTAGGAACTTAAGAGGTCTTCAACATGCCCACTAGAGGAAGCACTAGAAAATCAATCATACTTAACGCTCTTATGTTTGTACCTGCTCTACTGAAATTTAAAGTAGTAATTTAGGGCAATGCATTCTGTTGAGATAACTTGCTCTAGGAAATGTTATGATTCTCAATAAAGTGCCAAAAAGACCTTTCGAGCCAAACTAAAATATGATTTAAACATTATTCCTCTGTGAAGGTGGCAATAAAAATGAAAATTTACAAGAGCTAAGAATGGGACCACCACCAACTAACAGAGTTTACATTGTGCTGGGGGTGGGGCGAGAGCAGAGAGTTTGGAGCAACATCCTCTGAGCTCCAGGTGAGCCTGGGCAAGTCATTTCACCTCTAGACCAGTATTTTCGAAGCGTCGTCTAAGACCAAGCAACAGCATGACTGTACTTGGTAACTTGCTATAAACATAACGGGGGCTGGAGAGAAAAGAACCCAGCAATTTGTGTTTTAGCAATCCCTGTCCCAGCCTCCCCCTCACCCCGTCTCTGAGGCATACGAAAAGTCTGAGAGCCAGTGCTCTAAACTCTTCAATTTTCTCAGCTAAAAAAGAAAACCTACCAGATGGCATTGGGCTCTGCACGCTTAGTAGAGTAGTATACAAATGTTATACACTGTACACCTACACCCTGGTGGGAATCCCAAGTTGGCAATTGCTCTGAACGACCAAGCGTAACAAAACAAACACCCTCGAAATCTTAAACGCAGAGTCCTTAAAACTGCTTTTGAACCTCATTTCTCCAACATTCAGATCACTCCCAAGGGAACACACAGTGCAAATGCAGGAGTCATTTTATGTTTTCCCATTTAACCTCCTCTCTCACGCCATTCTAATGCTTTGTGTCATTCTAGGTCCTATCAGATCAATACACCGAAAAATGATTTGGGGTAGGGTTGACGGCAATTAAAACTACTACCCAAGTAAGGACCGCAACCTCTAGGACAGCCGTTTGGGTTAGTTCTGCCTAACATACTGAACTGACCCGTCCGGTCAATTCCAAAACTCCTGCCTCAAAATGAGGCGATCCTGAGTTCACGAGAACAGCGTTAATGGACGAAGCAACACCTGTGACAGCACTTTGTGAACTGTAAAGCGCAAGGCGGACGGTGGCGATGACCACACGGCCACCTGCTCAAACAGCTTATCTCACTTGATCTTTGCATTCCTGAACTGACGACTATTGTCTTCACGTATCCACGTTAGAAAACTGAAAAAGAAAACCATTTTGTCCAAGGCCGCAAGTTGCGGAAACCTGAAACTAACAGCAAAAGCGACCGCCTGGGGCGCTGAGCGGAGGTGAAGCCCTCAACCAGCCTCCGGCACGGCGGCAGCCGCGGGAGGCGACCGCCCTAGGGCGGCAGGCAGGCAGGCAGGCAGGCAGGCGTCGCAGGCACCCCAAGAACCCGAGGCCCCGGCCTTCACCTGGAGGGGGAGGGGGAGGGGGAGGGGGAGGCGGAGCCGTGGACAAACCCCGAAGGGCGCAGGAATGGAGTCTGGGGACGCAAAACCCACTGGGGCTTGGGGAGCCCCCGGCAGCAGCGCGGAGGCCGGGCGGGAGGGCGGAGGCCCGGCGAGGAGCTGCAGGGGCCACGGCCTGGGCCGCACACCGGGGCAGACGCGGCCCGGGGCGCCCGCAGGCAGCGTCCGGCCCGGCCCGGCCCGGCCCGGCCCGGCCCGCGGGCCGCCGTGGAGGCCGCGTCGCGCGAACTGCAGCGCCGCGCGGCGGCCCCCCGGCCCCGACCGCCTCCCCGGGGGCAGCGCCCCGGGGCGCCCCGCGTCCCCTCACCTGGAGAGCCGCGGGGCCCGCAGCAGTGGACGCAGGAACCGGCCACAGCGGAACCGACGGCGGCCGGAAGTGAGGAACGGGGACCGGAACCGGCTAACGAGCCGGAAGTTCAGGTTTGAAACGGAAACGCGCTGGAGACTGCGCGGCGGCCTCCCGCGTCCGTCTCCGGCAGGGTAATCCTGGACAGCGGCTGCCAGGGATCTCCTGACCCGGCGCGGGAGCCGGGCCTTTCCGAGACTGTGGCCCGTGACCGCGGGGCGGACAGGGGGGTCCTTGGACACGGGCCAGCCCTCGCCCGCCTGCGCATGCGCCCGCTCGTGGGCGCGGAGCCGGGCGGGGCTCCGCGGGGGGCGTCTCCCGTATTGTTGCGCTGCCCGCGGCGGTGGGTCGGTGGCGTGGCCCCGGCTGCAGGGGTGTGCGGAGACCTTCGTAGGACTCGAGCCTAGGACTCGTGTGGCGTTGCCGTGTTCCGGATGAGGGCTGAAAGGGGCCCTTTAAGGCTGAAGACTTGAGCCCCCTCCGCTCCCCGCCCCACCCCCACCCCCGCCCCGGCACCAGGGGCCTCCAACTTGAGTAATTTTAGGAGCTTGGACTTCCACCCGTTTTATGCAACGGTAAACTGAGGACCCGCAGAAAAGGGAAGGGGTGAGCCTAAGTCACTCCGAGAACCAAAGAAGCAGATCTCAGTACGAGAGCTGCCATCGAGGTCACTAAAGTAGGGCATCGAATTTTACCTCCCCTTGCCCGTCCCCACCTCCGCTCCACCTTCCCTCTGAATGCGAGGAAAGCCAGTTACAAACCCAGACAAAAGAATTGTAGACTTTAGTGGAAATTCAGAGCAGTCCCTATCTGATTCATACAACAAGCTCTCAACGGGCATCGCTTGCTGTCAGGCAAAAAACAAAACAAAACAAAACAAAATATTGCCGCTAGATTGTTGCATATGGCGCCAAATAAAACTTAGATTTTGATGTGGAAGGGAAAATGCTGACATGATACTGGTCTGAGCTATGCACCAGTCTTTGAATTACATATATTTTTACTTCTACTTCACAGTGATGTAAATAATTCACGTTCCCGTTTTGGCCACGATGGAAGGAAAGCAAAAAGCCAAGTTTCGTGTCTTCCCAGCTTTTTAGACAAGACAAACGCTATTGTATGTTCTTACCTCTTTTCTTTTGGTAATTTCTATTGCATATTGCATTAGTAGTGTATGAAAAGCTGTTTTTTTAAAAAATGAAACATTTTCAGTGAAATAAAAGTATACCCTCCTTACTTAAAAAAAAAAAAGGAAGTGGGGTGCCTGGGGGGCTCAGTTGATTAAGCATCCCACTCTTGGTTTCTGCTCAGGTCATGATCTCAGGGTGATGAGATAGAGACCCCCTCCACTAGTGCTGGCTGTGGAGCCTGCTTAAAACTCTCCCTCTCCGTCTGCCCCTCCACCCCAGCTCCCATATGCCACACACACACTCACTCTCTCTCTCTCAAAAAAAAAAAAAAAAAAAAAAGGCAAGGAAAACCCCAAGTTAAAAATTTTTGTACAAAAATCACACAATAGCAGTCCAGCCAAAAAAAGATGGTCGAAACACAAGGGACTGAACTCCAGAATGAATTATTTTCTTTCAACTCAGTCTGTTCTTTATTCATGTGCTAACCAGCTGCTTGGCCACTGTATATTTTTTCCTGTTACTAGAAAAGCTTGTTTTTGTTAGTCATAAATGTCAACTAAGACATTTTAGATTTTAATTCTAAGCAAAAGGATGCATAAAGAGATTCTTCTTTTTAATGATAAAATAGCCATTGTACAAAAGGTTGATAAGTTTGATGTTACTCAAGTGTAGATAATTTTAAAATTGCAAGTGTTGAACAGTGAGTGGTATTTCTTAGAAAATAATGGTAGCAGAGTATTTTTTTTAAAGATTTTATTTTATTATTTATTCATGAGAGACACACACAGAGAGAGAGAGAGAGAGAGAGAGAGAGGCAGAGACACAGGCAGAGGGAGAAGCAGGCTCCATGCAGGGAGCCCGATGTGGGACTCGATCCCAGGACTCCAGGATCATGTCCTGAGCTGAAGGCAGACACTAAACCACTGAGCCACCCAGGGATCCCCGGTAGCAGAGTATTTTGGACAAATAGTCCAGTTAACAGATGATTTGCTCGTATCTCAGTTCTTCCATGTCCTTTTCTAGTTAGCTATATATTCATGAAATAAAAAATTATGTTAGGAATAAAGGACTTCTGGTAACTAGAAATAAATACAAAGTGGACTTTAAAAAAAGTGCTCAGAGCAACCCACAAGTGCCATTAGGAAGAGAATAATTAAATTTCTATTGCTCACTAGATCCTCCTTTTTAATGTGTGGAAAGTAATATACTTGTGCCTTACTCATAATTCTTTGCAGCAACTAAAGATGCCTGGAATTCCTCCCTAGGGTTTTGATAGGTTGTTAGGTCTAAGAGACTAAAACATGGAACCAATTTCATAAAATCAGATGATAAACTGCTGACATCACTGTGATCATGTTTGGATTAGAAGGCTAAAGGACA
Organism: Canis lupus baileyi; assembly: GCF_048164855.1. NCBI lineage: Eukaryota > Metazoa > Chordata > Mammalia > Carnivora > Canidae > Canis > Canis lupus. The sequence continues at coordinate 51,982,055 of NC_132841.1, forward strand.
TTCCTGCACCCAAGCCAGAAATCCTGCCACGTTCACCTGACCTGTTTACCTCCTTCCCCTTGTCTCTAGGGCATTTTGTTTCCTCCCAAGCAAAAAACAATCCTTTCTTCCTCCCTCCCTACCTCCCTCTTGCTTCCTTTCTTCCTTCCTTCCCTTCTTTCTTTCAAGTTAATGCTACTGTTTCTCCTAATGCCTGTTCCCTTGCCTTTTCCCTGGCTGCAGTCAGTGTGCTGAAATGATTAGAATCTGTCCCATAGGGCAGACTCCACAGCCTCTTAATTCAGCCTGGCAAGTTTACTGTCTTTCTCTATTTAGCTTGCTTTCCCAAATGACAACTTAAAACCACAACTCTTTTTAAACCTCAGATCTTCCAGTTTACGTGCTTGTTCTTGGCAAATGACATCGCCTTATATTTTTGATAAGAAAATAAGTCTCAGGGTGTCTGGGTGGCTCACTCATTTAAGCATCTGACTTGATTTTGGCTCAGGTCATGATCTGAGGGTCATGTGATTAAGCCCCGTGTCAGATTCTGGGCTCAGCAGGGAGCCTACTTGAAGTTCTTTTCTTCTCCCTCTGCCCCTCACTCCCTGGAAAAACAAACAAAAAAAGGAATATAGAAGATCTCACAGAGGAATTGCCTCAACTTAAGATCTCTGAATCTATGAACTAAGTTATATCTGCACCTGTCTTTGCTTCTTTTGCTTCTGTTTTTATTTGGCAATTTCCTTCTACCTGAAGCCAACCCTTATACTTGTGCTCTGGCTCCTTCCTTCTCAGCCTTCTTTAAATCTAATATCTTTTCTAGCACTTGTATTTTTAATCTTTCTCTCTACTGGTTTATTTCCATCAATGATAAACATGCCATGGTATCTTGCCATCAAGATACCTTTCCTTTCACAGTTGGGCATTTCAAAACACTGTTTACATTTGTTTAAACTTGATACAATCTATAACTGTGTATTTCAGATTTTTTTTTAATGACAGTCTCTCACTGTACTGTAAACTTTGTAAAGAACCAGCCCCTGTCTGATTAATTCACCATTATATTCTTGGAGTCTAACATGATATTGGCTAAAGCTGGTAATCAAATATTTGCTGAATGGATGAATATTAATGAATAGAACATCAAGTAATGAGAGCTTATTATATAATATATATTATGTGTATAATAATCATATCCATGAATGACTATAATCTGTGTATGGCTCTTGATGCACAGGAAAGTTCTGAAATATACACCAAAGTGTTAACAGTTCATGGTGCCATGGGATACACTCAGTTGTTAAATGAGTGTATTGAAATTATCTCTTGATAGCATCATAGAGCAAGTGATTTTCATCTTATTTATGTTTTTCTGTGTTTGGATATTTTACAATAATTTTGCATTCTTTTTAATGTAAGAATTCATGAAGGCATTCTTTTTTTAAAAAAATTCAAATAATACAGATATATCTTTACTACATAATTTTTATGCCTATCCTTGCAAGTCTTTTCTATGCTTTAGATGTATATACATTTGTATATATAGTTTATATTAATGTTTAAAAATAATTATGGATTTACAGGAGGTTGCAAAGAGAGAGATCATGTGCATCCTTCACTGAGTTTTTTCCTAATGATTATGTTTTTCATAGCCTTAGTATGGTCAAAAAGTTGACATTGGTACAATGTGTGTGCATGTATGTCATGTGCTATCACATATAGATTCATATAACCACTACAGTCAAGATACAGAACTCTTCCATCACTACAAGGATACCTTGTGCTACCCATTTATGCCCACCTTTATTCCTCCTCTTACCACTCCTAACCCTTGGTGATTAATCCGTATTTACCCATGTCTTCACTCTTTCCATGGTTCTTTCTTCCTAATGTCCCTTTATTATTCACTTGTTATTTAGAGAACTTCTTTTAGCCATTCTATCAGGATAGGTCTGCTGGCGACAAATGCCTTGAGACTTCCTTCATTTGAGAATGTCTTGACTTCCCCTTCATTACTAAAGAATGTTTTCTTTGGATATAGAATCTGGATTGATAGTTCTTTTGGCACTTGAAAAATGTGCTACTTCTTTTTGGCCTTCATAGTTTCAGAAGAGAAATTTCATTTGAATTGTTCTTTCCTACTCTTTATAAGTTGTTTCTTTTTTGCACCTTTCAGGATTTTTTTTCTTTTTCGGAAGTTTGACTATGATACGTCTTGGTGGAGATGTATTTAAGTTTATTCTGTTTGAGGTTCACTTAGCTTCTTTACTATGTTGGTTTATGTCTTTTGCCAAGTTTGGGAAGTTTTTCAAAAATTATTTAAGTACTTTTTCAAGTCCACCTTCTTTCTACTGGCACAAATCTTAGATCTTTTGGTATAGCCCACAGGTCCCCAGAACTGTTTTTTTTTTTTTTTTTTTTAACTATTTTCTTTATTGTTCAGATTGGATCATTTCTATTATCTGTATTCAGGTTCACTGATTTTTCTGTAACCCTCTATTCTTCAGTTGAGCCCATCCACTAATTTTTTTTAAATTTTATTTTAGGATATGGTGATTTTTCAGTTCTAAAATTTCCAACCTGTCTTTTCTTATATCTTCCATTTATTTGCTGAAACTTTTTTGTTTCAAGAATGTTCATAATTGTTTATTGAAACATTTTTATAAAAAAAAGAAATACTTTTATGCTGTTTTAAAATCCTTGTCCAATAATTCCAACATCTATCCTACCTCTGTGTTGACATTTGTTGTCTTCTCATTCAAATTGAGATTCTCCTTAGTCTGACAAGTATCTTCTTATTGTAGCCTGAACATTTTTGGTATTATGATACTCTGGATCTTATTTAAATCTTCTGTTGTAATAGGCTTTCTCTGATACTGCAGGGTGGGGTTAGGGAGATGCCACCTTATAACTTCTTGGTTGTGGTACTAGTACCTATCCCCATTAGCCCTTCCTGTCAACCTATGTGGGCAGGAAAGGGAACCTCATTACTGTTGCATAGTAGTTGGAGTTCAAGTTCTCTACCAGGTTTCCATTTCCACTGATACCTTCCTAGTTGGGAGGTAGAAGGATGTCTGGTCACTACTCCCCACATGGCCTCCACTGACATTATGGGTGGTGTAGGGGAGGATCTCATTACCACTGGAAGATGGTAAAAGTTCTAGCTTTCTACTCAGCTTTCTCTGACACCATCCTGGTAGAGGGGCTGGGGTACCTCATTATAGTCTGGCATGATATTGCTGACAAAGGTGGGGGTGGGACCATCACTTTTTGTGTGGTACTTGGTTGGAGTATGGCAGTGTGCTGGGGTCTCCACAAACATTCTCGTGTTCAGTGATCACTAGGAGTACTCACAGGACTCAATGTACAGTTGTATTCTCTGATGATATTTTCAGCAAAAGATTACAAAGCATAATCAGCAAAGGGAAAAGTTTTATGGAGTGAAGTCTAAAGAAAACCAGGCACGCTATTCTAAGAGTTCTTTCCCAATAGAATTGCCCAGGATGCACTAAATGTTTCCATCAGTGAATTATAATAATAGGTATAAAGTATTGTCTTCCAGGAAAGTTTATTAGAGACTCAGTGCCCAAGGTTTTTTGGGGGCTAATCATATAGATATTCATTGCCTAGTACCAATTCCAGACTCCCAGAAGGAAAGTAAGTGTATAACATAAACCATTATCATTTGCATGAACAGTCTAGGTGCAGTGAGACATCTGTATAATTTAGGGAAAGTTTAATATCAATGTAGGGAACTGTTTTATCAGTGAAGATTCCAGATGATTAGCCAAAGGCCAACCTTACAAGCAAGACTTTATGGCTCAGGCCTCCCACGTTAACTTTTTTCTGTATGAGTGGTTATTAACTGAATGATTTTTTTCCTTGCTAGGCTATGCCTTTCCTGGTCCTTTGTCTAGAGAGAGCAGACTTTTGGGGGCAGTTTTTGTCTGAGCCTGCTGGCGTTTCTAGGTTGCTTGCATTTCCAGCACCCAGTCTGAGAAATATGAAGCAAAAGGAAAACCCAGGGAACTCCCTGCCATGTCTTTTGAGGTAACTATCCAGTCTTCCTTTTTTCTATCTTTTAGAGTCTTCATGTATTTGTTTCATAATGCCATCCAGTGTTTTTAGTTGTACTTAGCAGAAGGAATGGGGAGGAGTGCAACAACTCCTTCTTGTCCTAGACCTGGAAGTCTATTACTTTTATCATTGGGAAAAGAGATTTAAATTTTTTTCATTGTTTTCATTAAAAACAAAACATGTATATGACATAGACTTAATTTTTTATTGAATTAAGAACACTTAATATGAGATCTATCCTCTTAAAAAATGTTTGAGTGTACCATATATTCTTGTTAACTATAGGCACAAAGTTGCACAGTACATCCCTAGAACTTAATTTTAAGCCTAAAATTGGTAGGTATAACCTAATATGGGATCTAAAAATACCAACTGTAGGAAAAAAAATTGTGATTCGCTTCCACTTATTCTAGTAATAAAGTTTATTTCTCCCAATTATGAAAATAATATGTATTCATTATAGAAAGTTGATTTTAGGGACGCCTGGGTGGCTCAGCGGTTGAGCATCTGCCTTTGGCTCAGGGCGTGATTCTGGGATCTGGAATCGACTCCTGCATCGGGCTCCCTGCACGGAGCCTGCCTCTCCCTCTGCCTGTGTCTCGGCCTCTCTCTGTGTCTCTCAGGAATAAATAAATAAATAATCTTTTAAAAAAAAAAAGAAAGTTGATTTTATTTTTCATTATTTGATAAGTGGAGTGAGAATTTTAAAGTCAATATAGAGAGCAGCCCCAGGTGGCTCAGCGGTTTAGTGCCGCCTGAAGCCCAGGGTGTGATCCTGGAGACCCGGGATGGAGTAGCATGTCACGCTCCCTGCATGGAACCTGCTTCTCCCTCTGCCTGTGTCTCTCTACCTCTCTCTCTCTCTGTGTCTCTCATGAATAAATAAATAAAATCTTTAAAAAAAAAAAAAAGTCCATAAAGACTACAGAGTGGCAGAAGATCCAGATTCATTTAACTTTGCCATCATTTTATAGGGTAAATATCAAGAAGAGAAATTTTCCTGTAAATGAAACTTAAACAGGCCCCTGTAGTTGGTCCTGCAGGCAGTTTCCCATGCCCAGTGTTAATGACAAAGCTTGTGCTTCTTGTTTATATCCAAAGTTCGTGCATAAGAGATGGTATCTTTTCAATCATGGGAGAAATAATTACGAATGTCCCTATCCACAAATTCTAGACTAATGGACTATTTCTTGAAATGAAAATGTTAGTATAATATATTGCTAACTAATCAACATTCAATTTGAAATCTTAAACAAGAACATCAAATTGTTATTATGTTGCAGCATTTCACATTATGAGGGCAATTTCATTTATTTGTCTTTTTACATCCATGGTGACTCATAAATGGATAAATTAGTATCTCCCATTCTTCAAGAAATATTAATGAAATGTCTAGACTTTTACAATCTAAACATTTACAGCATGACAAAGCAAGTTTTGATTACCATTAAGCTATCTGTAATGAATAGACTACTGTTATTTTATTCATCATATTTCCAATTGTCAGGAAACATTTCTTTAGCAATGTGTTTATGTCCAAAGAGCATTATACAGGGTTCTAGGAGCAGTCTTGCCTAAAATTATCCTCCTGACCTTGAGGTAATCAATTTCCCCTAACCACAATCCCTGTTTATAAAAATGAGCTTATTGAATAACCAAAATATTTTTTTGAATTCTATATTTCAGAATCTCTAGCATTTAATTCAATAGTTCCCAAACAACAAAGTATAGACCTGTACTAGATTGTTACATAGTTTCCATCATTCTTCCACTTGCAAAATAAGAAATAAAAAGATCATATAGTGTATTAGTCATAAAGCCAAATGGAAAAACCATGTTCTTTCTTTTTATTAACTATTATTACCTCTCTGTTGTCCACATTTCTCTTCTCTGGAATTTCCAGAGCTTCATTATTCACATTGAAATAGACTTTACAGAGAATTTACACTTACTATTTAGATTTTCATTGATAATGTAAAAGTGGTACATTTTTTGATGCTGCATAAATATTACCTCAGATGATTTGTTTTGAAATATCTTTTCTGATTTTAAATAATGGAAACTTAATCGGGCTAGCCTGAGCCAAAAATACGGGGCTCAGAGGGCACAATATCTGGCATGGGGAATTAGTTGGATGTTATTGAACCAGGAGTCAAGGCAAGTTTAAGGTCCTCCGTAGTAAATCTACAGACCTTACTTATCCTGCAAGTACCACTATTAATATGACTCTGACTCCCAATCTCTCTCTCATTCACCTCTAAATCCCCAAATCCTGAGAGGCTCTTAGTGCCTAACTTAGGTCACATTATCTCTGTGCTTTGGGTTCTCCCTGAGCCTGCCCTGTGTGTGCTGTGGAGGGTTCTTAGTGAAGAGGCCTCTCTGTGGGCCAGACACTCCCAAAGTGTCCTCTCCCCTGACAGTTAGTGGTGTCAATTCTCTTCAATATTATTCTTTTTCTCAACCAATTCTAGCTCATTTGGTATCAGTATTCATTTATCCACTATCTTGCTTAATGATAGTCACATTGTATCAATAAGCAAATCATTTTCTTTCTCTCCATATCACAGCTCTTTGGATTTACATTAATTTAAAATTTTGCCATCTGCAAATGTATTTTATGCTGTTGCTGTTACTAGCATTTGTAAGAGGACCACTCCAAATTACTCCATAGGTCTCAAATATTGACATGTTTCATATTTTAAATTAACATGAGTCTCTCCATTAAACTGTTTCTTAGAATTGTACCCTCTGAATTTGATTACATTTTAATAACCCCAATTTTGACATGAGTCACAATTATTATTCTCTTTTGGTATGAATTTAACCTGTAGCTTTTTTTCTCTTCATTACTTTCCCATTATAATATTTCTAATAATGGTAGCAGCTCTTATTTATTCCTGCGAGCACCATAGATGTGTTATTTTATTTAATTCTCACAACAATGTTATGGAAGTCAGATTAAAATTTTTTTGTCCTAAAAGAAAAAAATGGCAAAGTATGTTCTAGCATTTGACTCATGGTTTGAGAAAAATCATTGGCAGCAGTCTGTTTAAAACTAGAATTCATTGCTTGTGCTCTACCTCTGACCTCAGTTTCTGCTGGGGAATGCAACCTTGGGACAGTTAACATCCACAGACATCTCACTGGCATTGCTTTTTACATGTATCAACTTTTGTTTCAAATCAACAGTTAGTACATCTGCCTGATACCATTTTCTCCAGATTTCTTCTGTAACAACTAATATGGACATGATGGTTTTATGACCATACTATTGGGAAGTTTAAGTTAAACAATTGAAATACTATCTTCAGACTATCTAGAGACAGAGAAAATGACATTCACTTTTAAATAAATTTAAAACACTATCTTAAAAATTACAGTTTTGTTGTGCTTCCATTTGAGCAATTGTGTAATCACATAATGACAACAGACTAAAGAAGAGAAAATTGAAAAATACTTTAGGAGACAAAATTATTGTGTTTTTCTGGATCAGTAGAAGAGACTTGTTTAATAGCAATATCAAAAATAATATATTTTATGTAGAAATTGAATAAAATGCAAGTAATTTACTAATGAAACTCCTATTTATGTAATGTATATTTATGAAACACTGTCCTAGGAATTGTGATTCTATCATGTTTCCATTTGAGTACTTGTATTATCACTTAACTAACAGCAATAAGACTAAAAGAGAAAATACTCAAAATTATTTCATAAGGCAAAATTCTTGCTGTGTTCCTGGATTATTTTAGTGGATTTGTCAACAATAACAAAAATACCGTAATAACTATATCTACAAATAGAATAAAGTGGAAGCAATTTCCTCTTAAGATTCATGTTTAAATAATCTACAGTAATAAAACAGTATCTTAAGAATGATAATTTTCTCCATCTTCCACTTGAGGTATGGAATGATCACTTAATAGCAGTGAACCTCAGAAAAAATATCAAAATTACTTTAGGAGAAAGCAAAAATGCATTTTTCCTATGATTCTGATCTTTGGAAATAGGCTCATTAGACGGCTAGGTCAATTATGAATGTGCCTCGCTTCTGTTTTCATGTGTGGACAAAAAAACAAAATCCGGCATTTGTTTAGAGATGTTTCTTGTTGCCAGTGGAGAATGTGCTGGGCCATGGGCAATCCCTCTGTGGAAGAGATTCTTGAGGAGGCCCACACTGGCTTCCCAGAAAAAAGAACGTGATGGGAGGTCTCTTGTCAGGAACTATTTCTTGGGACCCACCTGTGATATCTGACCTTTGATAGGAGGGTGACTTAGAAGAACAGAGCCTGGGTCAGCTGCCTTCCATTCAGGTGAGAGGATTGAATCTTGTATTATTAAATGACCAAGATCATCTGTGGCATCATTCTATTGGCCTATATTTCTGAAAATGTATATGTCTCAGAGTTGTCCAAGGAAGGTCTTGAGCATCTGCCAGCATGCGGAGCACCAGGACAAGTTCTGTCTTGCTGTTGTAGAGGAAATGCTGTGTCAGGATGGAGTTGGCCTGATTGAGGAATGTGGTCCACACAGGCACAAGATCCTCAATCTTTGAGCCACCCCAACTTAATGGACCTCCTTCCTTATACCAGGGAATTCCAGCACCTCTTGAGCCTCTGCCAAATGCCCCCTTTAGAATATCAGGGACATAAATATACTTTTTTTGCAAAGTTGAGATTTAATTCTTCCTATATCATTATTTCTCTGAAGTATGGATTTTTGTTGGCTGTTTTTTTTTTTCAGCTATCTCACCAAATATCATGAGCATTTTTTCTTCTTCATTATAATTGATATTCAAAGATCCAATGGTTCTCTCTGATTTGCTAAAAGTACTTGGCTTGTATTCTGTAGGTGTCCATCTCTTCACATGCATAAAGGATCTTTTCATCTGCTTTGGACAGATTCTTCCTTTCCATAGTAAATCACTTTAGGTGGAGTTCTCCATAGTCATTTTATTTTATTGATGCAGTTTAGAACTAAGTTTCTGCTGAAGCTCCGGAATCTTGCTTTAAAACTGGATTATTCTGACTGCAATGAAGCTTGTGAGTTTTTATGACCATTTAATATGATCTCTAAGTACACTTATTGTTTTTACTTCTACAGATAATTTAGTGTATATTTGGTTGCCTCTTTAATAGTCTTTAAAGACACATTTACTTTAGTCGCATAAATCCAGTTTCTTCAAAACTCCATTTAGTTAACACAAGTAAATCTTCATGACCTTGGTTTAGGCAATGATTTCTCAAGATACCAAAACCTCAAGCAACAAAAGAAAAAAATTGGTAAGTTGCATTTTACCAAAAGTAAAAACCTTATGAATCAAGGACACTATCAAGAAAGTGGAAAGATGATTCACAAAATAGGAGAAAATATTTGCAAATCCTTTATTACATTACAGTCTGGTATCCAGAATATACAAGGAACTCTTACAACTCAACAACATAAAGACAAATAATTCAATTGCAAGTGGGCAAAGGATCTAAATATTTCTCCAAAGAAGATATATAGAGGACCAATAAACTTGTAAAAAGATGCTCAACATCATTAGTTGTTAGGGAAATGCATGCAAATCAAAACTACAATGAGACTTCATGCCCATTATGATAGCCCTTAAAAAAAAAATTAAGTGTTGGCAAGGATGTGGAGGAAATGGACCCTTATAAACTATTGGTCTGAATGAAAAATGGTGCAGCTAGGAAAACAATTTGGCACTTCCTGAAAATGGTAAATATAGAGTTACCGTATGATCCAGCAATTACATTCTGAAACATACCCAAGAGAAGTAAAAATATGTCGGAAAATAAAACCTTGTATGCAAATGTTCATAGCATTATTCATTACAGGCAAAAAGCGGGAACAACCCAAAATGTCCATCAGTGGATGAATGAATAAACTGTGGTAGATTCTTAAAATGGAATAGGGGCAGCCCAGGTGGCTCAGCTGTTTAGCACCACCTTCAACTCAGGGTGTGATCCTGGAGGCTGGGGATCGAGTCCCACGTTGGGCTCTCCCTGCATGGAGGGAGCTTCTCCCTCTTCCTGTGTCTCTGCTTCTCTCTCTCTCTCTCTCTCTCTCTCTGTGTATGTCTCTTATGAATAAATAAATAAAATCTTTAAAAAATATAAAATAAAATGGAATAGTATTTGGTCATTAAAAAAAAATGGAACAGATACACAGATTAACTTTGAAAACATTATTTTAGCTGAAAGAGGCCAGATAAAAAAGGTTACATATTGTATGATTTCATTTATATGAAATATCCAGAATAGGCAAATCCGTAGAGATAGAAAGAAGAACAGTTGCTGCCAGGTGGGGGGAGGCAAGACTTGGGAAAGCAGTTGATTGCTTATTGGGTATGGGGTTGCTTTTTGAGATGATGAAATGTTCTGAAACTAGAGAGTGGGGATGGTTACACACATTGTGAACGTAGTAAAAGACACTGAATTGTAAACTTTATTTTTTTTAAAAGCTTTTATTTGTTTATTCATGAGAGACACAGAGAGAGGCAGAGACACAGGCAGAGGGAGAAGCAGGCTCCCTGCAGGGAGCCTGATGCAGGACTCAATCCCAGGACCTTAGGATCAGAACCTGAGCCAAAAGCAGACACTCAACCCCTGAGGCAGCCAGGTGCCCAATTCGTAAATTTTAAAGTGGTGAATTTTATGTGACTTTTACCTCAATTTAAAAACTCTGTTAATATTCTGTGAAATCTCCATTGTCTGATGCATTCATTATGTCCAGTTCCAAGATCTCATCAATGCTCTTTTGTTTAAGAACTGCAGCCCTATCTCCTATCTTTGGGAAGTTTTTCTTTTTATTAAGTTTTTTGCTCTTTCTTTCCATCTAGCTTATTTTATTTTATTTTATTTATTTTATTTATTTATTTTATTTTATTTTATTTTATTTTATTTTATTTATTTTATTTTTTTGGAGGAAACCCCTTTATTGCGTGTGGGGCCCCAGGAACCATCTAGCTTCTTTTAGAAGCAGATTTATGCTTTCCTGCAGGTAGGCATTTTCTTCCAATCCATGCTTTATTGCCACCTTGAGTTGTTCATTAGCTGTTGTACTTTTAAGATTGTTTTGGTGGCAGCTACTTGAAACTGAATTTGTTCTGATACATTTTTTTAAGTAGGCTCCACACTCAGCATGGAGCCCTAGGTGGGGAGGGGGCTGAGCTCACAACGGTGAGATCAAGACTTGAGCTGAGATCAAGAGTCAGAGGCTTAACTAATAGAGCCACCCAGGTGGTCCCTTGTTCTGATGCATTTTTTAAAGACTAAGTCTCTCTTATTTTTTTAAAAAAAGATTTTATTTATTTATTCATGAGAGACAGGGAGAGAGAGAGAGAGGCAGAGACACAGGCAGAGGGAGAAGCAGGCTCCATGCAGGGAGCCCGATGTGGGACTCGATCCCGGGACTCCAGGATTACACCCTGAGCTGAAGGCAGGTGCTCAACCGCTGAGCCACCCAGGTGTCCCCTAAGTCTCTTATAATATCAGTCATCAGCTCAACTTGTTCTAAATGCTTGGATATCTCTTCATAGTCTCTCTTTGAGCCCCAAGTAAAGAGTTGGATATTTCTGGGTATTTATTAATGGTCACCAGTTTTCATATTGATGATCATGTTTTGCATTAAAAAAGATTGAAACCTCCAAATTCTCTCTGAATAGGCTAAGCTTCTAAAAATATTGTCTTTTCTCCGTAAGGGCAGAAACTCCAATGGGCAGTCTTTTGTTTTTATTTGCTTAAAATTGTATTTTTAATAGAAATCTATGACTGGAAATACCATTATATCTCACAGTTATTGGTGGGGATCTGTGAGAAGCATTGTTCTAATTAACTTTTATTCTTCAGCTATCAGCTCAAATGTGCTTTTGTAAACTCATAGACTACTTGAGGCCCTTAATTATGAATTCCAGAGAAACACAATCCTTTCCTTCAGAAACTTATCATAGTTCATATTCACAGGTCCCATCTCCACCCAGAGAGAGCCATCATCCTGAATTTGGTGTTAAGCATGCCTTTCTTTGCTCACCACAAATGTATATATACCTCTGAAGTATTCAGTTTTGTCTATTAAACTACATGAATTAAATCATATATGGCATGTTGTAATTACTTTTACTCTTGAGGTTCAGCCATTTTATGTGTGTGCTTCTTTTTCACTGCTGTATAAAAAAATCCATGACATAGATAGATCACAATTTTATTATTCATTTTATTGTCAATAGAAATTTGAATCTTCCCAAAGTCTTTGTCTATGGGAAGCTATTATGAGCTATTATACATCAGAGTTTCTTATAGGTATCTTTCGCTTCACACGTGAACAGATATTTTAATTTTATACTTGGGAATAGAATCACTTGTATATGATCTGTGCTTATTTGACTCTACTGGGTGATGTGATGCCCAATTGCTTTCTAAAATTGTACCAAACTGGGATGCCTGGGTGGCTCAGCGGTTGAGCATCTGCCTTTGCCTCCGGAGTTGCTGGATTGAATCCTACATCAGGCTCTTGCATGGAAGCCTCCCTCTGCCTGTGTCTCTGCCTCTCTATGTGTCTCTCATGAATAAATAAATAAAATCTTAAAAAAAATTGTACCAAACTATATCTCCATGAAGAGAATATCAGTTACCCTGTTCTACATTCTTGTCAAAACCTTGGTAGTATCTCATTTTACATTTTTACCAGTCTAATGAGTTAAAATGGTTTCTCATTATGGCTGTAATTTGCACTTTCCTGATTAGTTATGAGATTAAGATTTTTTTCCCATTTCTGGACATTTGGATTTCTGTTTCTATGAAGAATCTTTTTGCCTATTTTTTATATGGTTTGTCTTTTTCTTATTGTCTTTTTCATATTATAGATACTAATTTTTTGTGCATTATATGTGTTGTGAACTATCTTCTTCCAGTTATGTTTTTCCTTTTCATTCTCTTTATCATGCCTTGTTGAACAAAAGTTCTTAATTCTAATGTTTTACCTTTTCCACTATGGGTGGTTCTCTTTGTATCTTGTATAAGAAATTTTTCCCTAGCACAGGTCATAAAAATATTCTATATTTTCTTTTAAAGCTTTCAAGTTTATCTTTTATATTTGATCCATGGAAATTAAATTTTGACTATGGTATTAGGTAGGAATCCATTTTCATATGGGTTTGTTTCTCTCTTGTGTAAAACACAAGGTAGGCAATCTAGCAATGCTACTCCAAGGTATATACCCTGGAAAATGACTATTGGGCAAATTCTCCATTAGACATATGAACAAGCTTCTTATAACATTGTTCATAAGAGCAAAAAAAAAAAAAAAAAAAAAAAACCTGGAAGCAACAGAAGGAATTTAATGTAAAGAACTAGTTATAGAGCATTGGCAGAGCTGAAAATGAGAAGGTGAGGCATATCAGAAATCAACAATTGCCGGGAGCTGCAGCCATCCCTGGGGAAGAAGACAAAAGGAAGATAATGTCATTAGAACCTAGGAACCAGGGTATATGGTAGGATCTAGAAGTTAGAGGAAGAGCCTTCTGCACCACTGGATGGACTGTGCAACCGGAGTTGCCAAAAAGCTGGAGCCATGGTAGAGTGTGAGCAGCAAGAGCTCAACCATGAAGAAGACACAGTCACTGCCAGGAATGCTGCCCAAAGCAGAGAGAGAAGAAATACAATCTCCTCTTCGTCCTGCCCTCTAGTCTACCATCTGTGCCTCTATTAGCCAAACCTAACCAAAGCCAGCGGACAAGGCAGCCTGAGAAATGTGGGCTACCAAGGTCAGCGCCCTGTGACACAGAGGTAAGCAAGCAGGAAAGGGCAGGGAATGGATCTGCACACTAACAGGCACAAGACACCGCTCATGTCTGGCCCTAATGTATCTTCCTTCTCATTTTCTCCACTCCCTGCCCCCTTATACTGCTGTCTCAGCCACATCAGATTATTGAATACTTCTAGGCTGTGCTGTGCACATTCCCACTTTCTAGCCCTTTGATCAAACCATCCCCTCAGCACGAAATGCTCCTTTGTCTCCCTTGAGGTTTACTCATCCTTCAAGTATTAGTTTATGTCCTCATCCTTGAAACCTTTCTTCCCAGTCACATAAGTTTCTCACCCTCCAAACATGCTTTAAGTATTGGGGTGCCAAGAATTCTGTCGTTTCCTCTTTTAGCTCATGTTACTGGATGACCTTAGTGGGTGATTTCATCCATCCCCATGACTTTCAACTTCCACTGAAGTAGTGATGATTCACAAATTGGGTCTTTTCTAAACACCAGACCCACATATATAGCTAGTTATTAGACATTTTCGCTTGCCTTTTTTATAATGTCTCAGACTCAGTATGTCTAAAACTTAACTACTAAACCCCCTCTTCCAGTATACTTCTACTATATTTTACTCAGTTGCCCATGGCCAATATTTGGACATCACCCAGTGCTACTCCTTTCCTCTGACCACTTCCCCAGTTATAATCAATCATACCAAGTTCTGTCAGTAGCTACCTCATTTACATCCCTCAAAGATGCACCCTAAAAATTAGGTGACACATATTAAAAGTCTTTTTTTTTTTAAGATTTTATTTATTTATTCACGAGAGAGAGGGAGAGAGAGAGAGAGAGAGAGAGGCAGAGACACAGGCGGAGGGAGAAGCAGGCTCCATGCAGGGAGCTCGACGTGGGACTCGATCCCGGGTCTCCTGGATTGGGCCCTGGACTGAAGGCAGCGCTAAACCACTGAGCCACCGGGCTGCCCGACACATATTAAAAGTCTTAAAAGACATGTCCAAATTTCTTATGTTGGAGTTCTAACATTTAACACATAAGAATATCATTTAGAGATAGGGTTATGGTAAATGAGATCATACTGGAATAGGGTGACACCCCCCAATACAATATGGCTGTGTCTTTATAAAAACGGAAATTTTGGACGCAGACAAGCAAATAGGGAGAATGCCATGTGAAAATAAAGAGAGATTGGGGTAATGTAGCAGAAGCCAAGGATGGCCAAAGATTGCCAGAGAACCACCACAAGCCAGTAGAGAGTCATGGAACAGATTCTTATGCACAGCCTGCAGGAGAAATCAACCTTCTGACAGCTTGATTGTCAATTTCTAGCCTCCAGAACGGTGAGACAGTAAAATTCTATTGTTTAAGCCTCTTGGCTTGTGACACTTTGTTCTAGCAGCCTTGAAAACTAATATAAAATATGCATACTTTTTGACCAGAATGATCACACCTAGTAATTAATCCTTTGAAGATAACTGCACAAATGGACAAAGGACAAGAGTGTTCATAATTGTATAACAGGAAATAACCTAAGTGTCTTAACAGTGGGACACAAAGTCCATGCTTGAGAGAAAAAGACATTCACCATATAATGAAAGGAGGCTACAAGAGTTATTATGAAGCTACTTTTTGGAGCTTAAATGTACATATGTTATAAATGCATAGGAAAAAGTCTGAAAGTGTAGTAGACATATTTACAATAGTACAATTTCAGGTAATACACATTTTCATCTTTTTGTTTATCCACCTTCTAAGAGATGTGGTTTAAAAATTAACCAGTGTTTCTAGTCTTTTTCCCCCACTAGCCTCTTATAAAAAGGATACTATCTTCGCCTGGTTAGTCACAATCTCTCCCTATCTCAACAAGGAGGAAGGAAGAAAGAGTAGGAGGGAGAGGGGAAGAGGAAGAAGGAAAGGGAAATTGAATTGATTAAAGAACTAGAATACAAAGATTAAGGAATTTAGAAAGCAAAATATCAACATGAACTGTTTCCCCAGAAGGAAAGTTTTGGGGGGAATCCCTGGGTGGCTTGGTGGTTTAGCGTCTTTCTGCCTTCAGCCCAGGGTGTGATCCTGGAACCCAGGATCGAGTCCCATGTGGGGTCCCTGCACGGAGCCTGCTTCTCCCTCTGCCTGTGTCTCTGCCTCCCTCTCTCCTCAGTGTCTTTCATGAATAAATAAATAAAGAATCTTTTTTTTTTTTTTTAAAGAAAAGTTTTGGGGAGGTAGAGTTGTGAATGACAGAATCCAAACCAATATGGTTTGTGGGAGAAATGTGGAAGACAGCAAAAGGACACAGGAAAAATGTACCTGGGGGTTAGAAATGAGATCCTCTGGGGTTGCCTGCTTGGCTCAGTTGGTACAGCATGTGACTCCTGATTCTGGGGTCATCGTGAGTTCAAAACATTGGGCCTAGAGCTTACTTAAAAATAAAAACCCTAGAAGAATAACAACAATAAAACACTTGTTTAAAAAAAAAAAAAAAGAAATGGGATCCTCTGTAAAGATGTTTAAGTAATGCAAGTTAAAGTTCAGGATTTCATTTCATTTTTAAATCATTCTTAGCTGTTTAGACTGTACTTTTTTGAATGCAGTGTCCATACAGAGAAAAGACCCAGTGAGTGGAGGATTTAGTTTATTATCTTTTTGTGATAAAATACAGACTCCACGAAATAAAATATGCAAGAAATAGAACTTTATTTTTCTATCTTTGAACTTAATTTTAATTTTTTGTAATTATTCTACCAGTGGTAGAAACTTAGCTTCTGATAATGCAAGTTTTCTGAGGTAGTATTTCTGAGGTAGGGGGTAAACACAGGCTTAGCTAGAGTGAGTCACATGGGAGGCCCACCCCACATGGGCTTCAGTTCTTAGGACAATGATATCTTTCGATATGTGCATTATCCCATCTGTCTTTGGTCATCTGTCCACCCATGTTTCTGTCTTTTCTGGTCTGGTGAGTCTCTTTGCTAGGGCCATGCTGTTTTTGAGGCAAGGAAGGACACTCACTGGTTCTACTTTACTCCCTGAATCACACTGAGGCCATGTCTACTTTACTCCCTACCACACTGGGCTGTGGATAAACTCTGAGGTCTTGTCCCCTTCAGAACTTATTATGGGACTAGAATAAGGGCCCATAAACCCATTTAAGCTACCAGATGAGAATGTCACTCTCAATTCTTTCTAGGGTTTCTGCAATTGCATTTTTAACCCCCTAGCTACCTCCCAACACATACCATGAGTTCTTCCAACTTCTTTCTCAAAGACACTTACCAAAAAAAAAAAAAAAAAAAAAAAAAAGACACTTACCAATATTTATCTCTTTTGCATTATCTCCAATTCTCTCTCTCCTCCTTGGCCCTGGGAAGTCTGGTCACAATTTTGTGCTGTCTAGAGTCTTCTTAGGTTTCTGAGCATCCCTTCATTGTCTCTTTCTTAGACTTTCTGTCTTCTGTCCATGAAATATTCAGCTTCCTGGCATTCTATCTTTAGACCATTATTTCTCTATTTTTCCAGGTTCCTCTTCTACCCCCAGTGAGTTAACTACCACTTCTATGCTGACTCCTGAATGTATATAGTTCCAGTCCAGATCAATGTGTGTTTGCTATATATCTCTTCTTGATCTCCCACAAGCCAATAAAAAGTCAACTTATCCCAAATTCTATGTATCTTCTACAAACCTATTATTTCCCTCTTTCTCCTGCATATTCTCTCGCTCTCTCTCTCTTTCTCTCTCTCTCTCTTTCTCTGTCTCTGGCTTTGGCTCTCTCACTTGGTAGATATGATTATAAACTGATGAGATTATTAAGGAAAAGTGCTCAGTGCTCTGAGGATGTTCAGTGGAAGAGCTCTCCATTTGTTTGAGATGGGGAATGGGGATGTAAAGAAAGAATTTCTTAGATATAACTGAAGCTGGCATTTCTGTACCTGCACAGCTCAGGAACTTGACCATGTCACTTCTTTGCTCCACATTTTGAGGACGAACATAAAGTGTTCTACCCAGGGGAGTGGCCACTTGACAGAAGGGAGTATTTTCTCATTATTTAGAATTGTTGGCAATGTAGTCATTCTTATTATTGTTTTCAAATACTCCACAGAAAATGCACTCCCTTTTTGTCTACACCCAGAGTGGACCATTCCAATTGCCTCCTCTTTGGTATGCTACTGAGAATTTGGAGGTCTCCAGCCTCCTCTCCTTATTTCCTTCTGCCTTTTCAGGTAAGGATCTAAAGATTGTTTTGCTATTTCTCACTTCTGTGTTTTTTTGTCATGCTCTCCCCTCTACCTGAAATTCCCCCATTCATACATATACTTCATCTAGCTTTTCCCTACTCTTTAAGATTCAGCTAAGTGTCATCTCCTCCAGAAAGCTGCCTATGTTCAATCAACTCCAAGTTATGTGCCCCTTCTTAGGCTTCCATATCTTCTAAATACTGAACTGCATTGTCCTCATGGTGTTCTAATCTGTTCATGACCATGTCTTCCTCAGTTATTATGCACAAACCTAAGGTAGTCTTTTTTTTTTTTTTAAGATTTTATTTATTTATTCATGAGAGAGAGAGAGAGAGAGAGAGGAAGAGACACAGGCAGAGGGAGGAGCAGGCTCCATGCAGGGAGCCCGATGTGGGACTCTAGGACTTTAGGATCATGCCCTGGGCTGAAGGCAGATGCTAAACTGCTGAGCCACCCAGGGATCCCCCAAACCTAAGGTAGTCTTATTCATTTTTATATCTCTAGGATTTAGGGAAATACTTGTTACTAAGTATGCCTTCAACAGAAGTTTACTTAAAGATGAAAAGATAAAACTATTTTTTGTATTTCACCTTTTTATATTAAGATTAACATATTTAGTGTTTCTGAACTGTTAAGGATGTACAAGTTGATGATAAAAGGTGTTTAGTATTATTCTTAAGACAGAAGTTATAAATTCTACAGAACACTTATTTTCATGGAAAAAAATGTTTAAAGCAATCTCTTATATCTTAATATCTTCCACTTCCTTTCCTAATACCTTTTAGAAACTCTCATATGAACTTTCCAACATATCCATTTAAGGCCTGGGTCAGGGATCCCTGGGTGGCTCAGCGGTTTAACACCTGCCTTTGGCCCAGGGCACGATCCTGGAGTCCCGGGATCGAGTCCCGCATCAGACTCCCTGTGTGGAGCCTGCTTCTCCCTCTGCCTGTGTCTCTGCTTCTCTCTCTCTGTGTGTCTCTCATGAATAAATAAATAAAATCTTAAAAAAAAAAAAAAAAAGGCCTGGGTCAGTCTTCACACATGCTGCCTTGATTCTGCAACATTCACAAATTGGAAAGCATTTTTGAGTTTTAAAAAGTGTTGTTCTCTAGATCTCTACAGTGTTTTTGTGTTAGCAAGACAGTTACACTCAGTGACTGAGAGTTTGGGATTCAATTATTATTCCATTCAGTTAACTATACCAGTAAATGATGATAAAATTCAGATTCTATGCTACAATAAGGTGGAATTTTAAAGAGACACTTGAAATCCTTGACAGCTGAAGCAGGGACGTTTAAAATACACATGACAGGGAACCAAATTGTGAAATGTTCTCTTTAAATCTTCTCCAAAGAGATGTGCTTGGAAATGATTCCTTTCTCCAGGGGAGAAATACAATCTGCTCCTCTCTTCCAATTGCTGCCATTAATAAACCACCAAGTCTTACAGAATTTTTCCTCCCAGTGTCTCGTATAACCATCCTGTGTATTTTAACTGCAGCAGCTTTATGCATGTTCCACCACTTCTTACCATGTCTTATGTAGTGATTCTTTAGTGTTGAAATATTTTTAAAAATCTAGAGCATTGGGTGTTATGCTATATGTTGGCAAAGTGAATTTGAATAAAATATTAAAAAATAATTATAAAAAATAAACTACTGTTAGATATGAAAAAAAAAGCTGGAAGCAGTGGTGTGCTAATAAATGTATCACAACCAGCTCTTTGGGGGGAAAGAAGCTCTGTTTGTAGCACTTTCCAATTTCCATGGTGTAAATACCCCCACCAAGGTAGATTTCAAACTATCAACTTGGTGTCACTGAATGAAGAATTGGAGAGAGATGCGTATATTCAGCTTTCATGAGCCAGTACAAGCTGCTACAGGTCCGCCCCAGTACACCACTGTCTGGAAGACTAATTTTTCTCAAGCACCATTTAAATCAGGCTACTCTCTCAAATTTGGGAATCTACCTGGACCTCAGATGTTGATTGTGGAAACCACAGATATGGTCTGTTCACTTTTCTCTATCACAAGTTCTATGCTAGATCACTTGATTGAAGACTGCATTAACCATTTAAATGATCATGTTGCTTCCACTCTGGCCCTGGAATTATTCTCCACACAGCACCCAGAGTGATCTTTCAAAAATCCTAATTTGGGCAGCCCGGGTGGCTCAGGGGTTAAGCACCTGCCTTCGGCCCAGGGTGTGATCCTGGAGACCTGGGATCGAGTCCCACATTGGGCTCCCTGCATGGAGCCTGCTTCTCCCTCTGCCTGTATTTCTGCCTCTCTCTCTGTGTCTAATGAATAAATAAAATCTTTAAAAATAATAATAATAATAAAATAAATAAATAAATAAATAAATAAATATCCTAATTTGAGGGCAGCCTGGGTGACTCAGCGGCTTAATGCTACCTTCAGCCCAGGGGGTGATCCTGGAGTCCTGGGATTGAGTCCCACGTCCGGCTCTCTGCATTGAACCTGCTTCTCCCTCTGCCTGTGTCTCTGCCTCTCTCTCTGTGTCTCTCATGAATAAATAAATAAAATCTTTAAAAAAATTCTAATTTGATTATGTCACCTGCAGGGAGGCAGGCAGGCAATGTTGTACCATACCAGGGACAATGCCAGCTGTGTTCCATGGAGTTATACAGTACCCAGGCTGTAGAGTCACCTTAATTAGCACCTCTGGCCTCTGCTTAAAATGCTTGGTGGTTTTTCATTACCCTTTGGGATTTGTGTACTATTAGTATTTGTGTAATAGATGGTGTGACATGGCCTCTGAGGGTCTATCTGATCTGACCTAAGCCCCCCTCTCGATATAGCTCCAATTATTCTGTTCTCTTCCCAGGGCCCCATCT
Source organism: Canis lupus baileyi (assembly GCF_048164855.1). Taxonomy (NCBI): domain Eukaryota; kingdom Metazoa; phylum Chordata; class Mammalia; order Carnivora; family Canidae; genus Canis; species Canis lupus. Next base: position 52,002,981 of record NC_132841.1, read on the forward strand.
GGAACTCTCCTCTCTTTGATTTTCCCATGTTAATCCCTTTTTCCTTTTTTTTTTTTTTTTAAGATTTTATTTATTTATTCATGAGAGACACACACAGAGAGAGGCAGAGACACAGGCAGAGGGAGAAGCAGGCTCCATGCAGGGAGCCCGACATGGGACTCGATCCCAGGACTCCAGGATCAGGCCCTGGGCTGAAGGTGGCGCTAAACTGCTGAGCCACTTGGGCTGCCCCCCTTTTTATGACAACTCTGCTCACAAGACAGTTTCTCAGAGAGGCCTTCCTTGAACACCTAATCTAAAGTCCCCTCAATCTCTTTTTTCTTCTAGAGAAAAACTATTAAAAATATAAATAATATATTTTTTTATTTCCGTAAGAGAAGGCTTTGTAGTTTACTGTCGTCAATTCTCACATTTAAGTTAAAATAAGTACAGGGGCGCCTGGCTGGCTCAGTCAGAGGAACCTGTGACTCTTGATCTTAGGGTTGTGAGTTCAAGCTTCATGTTGGGTGTAGAGATTATTTAAAAATAAAATCTTTAAAAATAAAATAAAATACAACTAGGAGTTATTTTCTAATAGCCTCTTTCATGACACCATATTCTTTCCCTTAAAGGCACTATTGTGGGAACTGTCAGTATGCACTTTTTGGTGTCATTGATGGCAGTTTTATGCCCAGAAAAGATTACATATAATTAGTTTGGTTTTAAAAATTAAGACTCCCCTTAAGGTTATAAGATCAAAAATCTATTCAGCCATAAGATTCTAAACTCAAACTAAAAATAATATTCTAAGTAGACAAGACTTTTAACATTCCCTTTTTAAAAAAAATTTTTTTTTAATTTTTTATTTATTTATGATAGGCACACAGTGAGAGAGAGAGAGAGAGGCAGAGACACAGGCAGAGGGAGAAGCAGGCTCCATGCACCGGAAGCCCGACGTGGGATTCGATCCCGGGTCTCCAGGATCGCGCCCTGGGCCAAAGGCAGGCGCCAAACCGCTGCGCCACCCAGGGATCCCTAAAAAAAATTTTTTTATAGGTAACGCACAATATTACATTAGTTTCAGGTGTACAACTTAGTGATTTGACAAGTTTATACATTATTAACATTTGCTTTTAATGGGGCCTTGATTGGGATCCCTGGGTGGCGCAGCGGTTTAGCGCCTGCCTTTGGCTCAGGGCGCGATCCTGGAGACCCGGGATCGAATCCCACGTCAGGCTCCCGGTGTATGGAGCCTGCTTCTCCCTCTGCCTGTGTCTCTGCCTCTCTCACTCTCTCTGTGTGTGACTATCATAAATAAATAAAAATCTTTAAAAAAAAAAAAATGGGGCCTTGATTAATGCATGAGCCCATTTACAAACTTAATGTAGTTTCTCAAACATTTAAATTACATTTATAAATTTAATGTAATTTTTTAAGACATTCAATTGCCTAACAAAAATACCTTAAGTAACTGTAATATATCAAACACATAGATATGGTGAATATTAGGTTCTCTTAAACATTTCAGTGCTGTCTTCAAATTTAATAAAATTTTCTTACTGATCGAACTTAAATCACAAGTCTAATCAATTGCTCAATTATATAGTATAAGTTGAAACCACAATGCAATTTTGTTTAATTCATTAAGATGCTAAATTCTCTAAAACATAACAAGTATTCCAAATAGTAAGCATACCCCTATTATTCTTCTAGCCACAAATATATAAATAGATTTGAATTAATCAGTTATCATCATTTACTCCATTATCTTTAGTCTCAATTCTAAATCTTCCTGGAATTAAAATGGACAGACGAAGCAGACAATTATATTAAACCAAACAATTTAGGGTTATTTTTCGAGGAGGAGGGCACTGAAGATACAAGTTGACCCATGGTTTGGCTGGAACTCAGGATTTTGTGTTCTCCCAACACACTACGGGCTATCTGTGTTCATGGTAACCAGGATTCCATAGCCAACAAGGGCCCCATGCCCACTTCCTGAATGCTAGTCAAATTTGAATCTATAGCCTCTCAGGTTGTTTCACTTTATGATTCGATGCATTTAATCTCTTAAATTGTCTGCTAAATTAAATCACTCCTAAATTCTTATTTTTCCTAGTTGGCCAGGCTCCACTGTTTTGATATTTCAATAGTGTCTGATTGGATTTCACCTGTCTCCTCTAGTTTGTACACCTTTATTTAGCAACAGGGATGGATCTCAATCTACACACTCAGTATGTAAAAACTCTAAACTTGTTTTTATATAACTCACCTTCATTGATGATTTGACTCTCCATTCAACCAGGAATTGAAAACAATATTCGGGTCAGTATGCACTGCTTTTCTTCCTGGGGTTTTATCTAGGTGCTAGGGAGCTTAAGTGCCGTGACATTAGGGGAGAGGAATCTGGTCTCTGACAGCCATCCATTCAAGCTAACCTCTGCTGTGAAGTCCCTCATCCCCTCAGTTTCACAGGAACAGTCTACTCTGGCCTCTGTTATCTCCTGGCTCCAGTACAGAGGGCCCTCCTGGCACTGCTCTGCCTTGCTCCTTCCATATACCCAGTAGGGCTGAGACAATCCATTCTGCTCCTCCTGCGCCATACTGAGCTATGGAAAATTCTTTGAAGCCATCTAACATGTAATGTGTGATATGATAAATAAAAAAAATATATATATATACATATATATTTGGTTTTTATTTCTGATTCCTGGCACAGTGCTCCTAGAACTCTACAAATTTCCTGATAGTAGTTAGTGTCTTTTGTCATTCATGACAAGCCCCTTTCCACCACATCTGAATTTATTCTAATGAGATGATTCTTGGCCTTTGGATAGCTTCAGAAGGGGCTGGTCACCAGAGGAACCAACCACATGATTAGAAGATTAGAACTTTCTGCCCCAGTCCCAACCCTGGTCAGAGGAGAGGAGCTGGAGATTGAGTTCAATCACTAATAGCCAATGATTTAATCAACATGCCTCATCATTAAGCTTCAGTAAAATCTCTAGAACAAGGTTTGGGAATCTTCCATTTTAGTAAGCACATTGTTGTGTTGGAAGGTGGTGTGTCTAGAGAGGACATAGAAGCTCTCTGTGTGGGCAGCCTGGATGGCTCAGTGGTTTAGCACTGCCTTCAGCCCAGGGCCTGATCCTGGAGACCTGGGATCAAGTCCCACATTGGGCTCCCTGCCTGGAACCAGCTTCTCCCTCTGCTGTGTTGTGTCTCTGCCTCTCTCTCTCTCTGTGTGTGTGTGTCTCTCATGAATAAATAAATAAAACCTTAAAAAAAAAAAAAAAAGCTCTCTGTGCCACTCCCTACATCTTGCCCTATGCATCTCTTTCATTAGCTGTTTCTGAGTTATAGCCTTTATAATAAAACTATAATGGTTAAGTATACAGTAGTTCTTCCCTTATCTGTGGGCTTTTTTTTTCTTTTTTTTTTTGTGTGGCTTTGGTGACCCATAGTCCACTGTGGTGGTGACCACAGTCTGAAAAAAGATGGTCCTCCTCCTGATGCATCATCAAAAGGTTGATAGTAGCTTAAGGCTGTATCACAATGCCTTTGTCATTCATCTCACTTCATCTCTTCACATAGGCATGTTATCATCTCATGTGATCACAAGAAGAATGGTACAGTACAATAAGATATTTTGAGAGAGAAACCACATTTACATAACTTTTTATAGCATATTATTATAATCGTTCTATTTTATTGTTGCTAATTTCTTACTGTGCCTAACTTATAAATCAAATTTTATCATAGGTATGTATGTATAAGAAAAATACAGTATACAAGGGGTTCAGTATTATCTGTTCTTGGAATGAAAACTTTGTGGATGAGAGGGACTACTGTAGTACTTTCCTGAGTTCCTTGAGTCACTCAAGTGAATTATCAAACCTGGGTGGGGAGGGGTCATGGGAATTCCCAAATGTGTAGTCAACTGAGCAGGTGCAAGTAGCTTGGGGACCCAATTTGTGGCTGGCATGTGAAGTAGGGGCATTTTTGTGGGGGTGAGCTCTCCACTTGTGTGTCTGGCTAATTCTAGGTAGTTTGTATTGAAGCTGAATTGGATTGTTGGGGGATTCCTGGGTGGCTCAGTGGTTTAGTGTCTGCCTTTGGCCCAGGGCGTGATCCTGGAGTCCCGGGGTCGAGTCCCACGTGGGGCTCCCAGCATGGAGCCTGCTTCTCCCTCCTCCTGTGTCTCTGCCTCTCTCTCTCTATCATAAATAAATAAATAAATAAATAAATAAATAAATCTTTGAATTGGATTGTTTGATGCCCAGTGAGTATCAAAAAATTAGAGAATTGGTTGTTCTTAGAAAATGACAGAATTACTGTTAACAAAACAATGCTATGCTTCTTTGGAATATTATTGCTCTTTAGATCACTTTGCTTTTCTGCACCAAAGGGAGGCACGGGTAATTCTTTGAGGCTTTGCAGGTCAAGTGCCTAGACCTATCACAAAGCCATTTCTTCTCTGAGGTGGTCAACTTGCTGAGAAGGGGAGGACCGTTCTCCTCTGCTCTCCTGTGCCAAAAACCCATCTTGTATTTATGTCACTCACAGGAGCATGGTGTGGGCAATGAGATAGGATAGAGTCTCCCTTCTCCAGAGATCCAACAGCACCTAAGCTCCAATCACTTGGCTTCTGACCCTCCTCTCCTCCAACCTTTGGAAATGGTAATCTAGTAGACCCAGAAGCCTTTCTGACTCATCAGGTATTATGCTAAATCACTATTCATGCCAGAGTTATATTCTGTGCCTTCTGAAGCCTAGATTTTGAAACTCAAGAGCTAGGATAAGATTCCTGTTAGTTATCTTTGGATTTCACTGTCTCATACCTGAGTTTTTATATACAGAATATTGAGCTGAATGAATGGGTAACGGCCAAAGGGAAACAGATTGTACGAGAGATAAAAGCGACATTGATTAACATCACCAAAATATTAACCCAGCACATACTTTGGCAGTTTGTTTGGCAATTCCAAATGTTTACGGAATATTAATATTTGATGTCAGTCTTCCACTAGATTGTAAACACTGAGGGCAGAGATATGTCTCTGTTGTTTATTATTATATTAAAAAGTACCTAGAATAGTACCTAGCACACAGTAGAAACTCAATAAATATTTGTTGGAAGCATAAACTTAAATCCCTTAGGTTGATATTCAATGTTAAATGAGATGATAAGCTTGCTTTGATAAGCTAATTTTACTTCTGCACCGACCAACTTTCCGTGTCACCTGAAGTAGTATATTTACAGCCTCTGCCACTTATTCAAGACTACCATCAATTTTTTGAATATTTTGTTTTCCTTGCTAAAATGTTTTCTCTCCTCTCTAGTAATCATCTTTTCTCCTTTCAAACTATGTCTTAAAAACAAAACAAAACCCAAAACCTATGCCTTAAAACTGACCTCCAAAGAATCTTCTATGATTAGCCTTATTTGTCTATTCCCTCAGTTTTATTCAGTCCTCCTTTTAAAAATATATATTAAACAGCTGAGTGAAATAAGTCAATTGGAGAAGGACAAACATTATATGCTCTCATTCATTTGGGGAATATAATAGTGAAAGGGAATAGAGGGGAAGGGAGAAGAAATGGGTAGGAAATATCAGAAAGGGAGACAGAACATGGAAGACTCCTAACTCTGGGAAACGAACTAGGGGTGGTGGAAGGGGAGGAGGGCAGGGGGTGGGGGTGACTGGGTGGCGGGCACTGAGGGGGGCACTTAACGGGATGAGCACTGGGTGTTATTCTGTATGTTGGCAAATTGAACACCAATAAAAAATAAATTTATTATTACTATATATATATATATATATATATATATTAAACACTTACTGTGTATTAGATACCACTTGAGGCACTGGAGACATAAATTAGAGAAAGTCTTTGTTCAAATAACCAAATACATAATTAAGGCATTTCTAAATAGTAGTGAATGATTTTACTTTTATTTTTTTTATTTTTTAAAAGATTTTATTTATTTATTCATGAGAGATATGGAGAGGCAGAGACACAGGCAGAGAAAGAGGCAGAGAGAGAGAAGGAGGCTCCATGCAGGCAGCCCAACGTGGGACTTGATCCTGGGTCTCCAGGATCATGCCCTGGGCCGAAGTAGGTATCAAACCGCTGAGCCACCCAGGAGTCCCTAGTGAATGCTTTTAAAACACAAATACAGGATGGTGTGTTAGAAAGTGATTGGGGCACAACATTAGGTCAGGATTTAGGAAAGGACTTTTTGAGGAGGTGATGTTTGAGCTGATGGGAGGAAGATGTGAGGTTGAAGCATTTCCAACAGCATTTTTGGCATGAAGATGAACAGGTACAAAGTACCTGGTACAGGCATAAATTATTCCTGGAAAAGCAGGGGTGAGATCATAACTGGAGCTGCATGAGCAAGAAAGTGGTAGGAGTCAAGGTAGAGAGGCAGGCAGTGCCAGATCAAGCAGGGACCTGTAGGCTAAGAACAGGAGTGTGCATTTTATTCTAACTGTAAGCGGGTATTTTGGAGGCTTTGAATCTTGGGCATGTCATGGTCTGATTTATATTTAAAAAAATTCATTTGGTTGTTGGGTTGGCTATACAGACTACAAAAGCAAAAGTAGAAGGACCAGGTAGAAAGTAATTACAGTAATTCAAGAGATGGAACAAGGGTGGTAGTGAAAACGGAGCAGACAGATTGGGGATCTATTCTAGAGGCAAAGCTAATAGGTTTCCTTGGATTTGTTGCAGTGGGAGTGGAGTCTGGGATGGATGTGGAAAGAGCAAAATAAAATTTGATTTCTAGATTTCTTTTTTTATTTGAGCAACTGGGTGTTGGTTGTATCATATACTAAGATGTGGAAGCAGGGAAAGAAAGATTAAGGTGGGAAGGCAGGGGGAGTCAAACTTTCTATTTAGTTCATATCAAAGATGCCTATTAGACATGTAAGCACAGATGTGAAGTTGAAGTTGAATGTATGAACCTGGAGCCCAGTGGAAAGCCAAAGTACATATAGTAGTCAAGAGGAGAGGCTGTGAGCTCAGCTTACCCAGTTTCAAATCCTGGCTCCCTCTCTCTATGTGGGCTTGAACAATTTACTTAACCTCCTTGTGCTTTACTTTCTTCGTCTATACATTGGGGATAAAAATAATATCCCACAAATTTGTTGTGAGGATTAAATTAATACACATAAAGAGCTTACAGTTGGGTCTGGCACGTAGTAAATATCCTATTGGATAATGGTGTTAACTATTATTATTAATATGGGTACAGGTGAGGGCTGGAACATAAATTTGGGAGTCATCAATGGAATCTTAAAACTGTGAGATTAAATGATTTCTCCTCAGGAGACAGTGTATTTAGAGAAGTGAAGGGGCACTGGGGCAAGCTTTGGGTCCCTGCAATGTTTAGAGCTGAGGTAGTGGAAGGAAAGTAGCCCCAGAAGAGGAGAAAGAGGAGGAGCAGCCAGTTGGTAGGAAGAAAACCAGCAGTGTTAAATAGGGTCCCCCCAAATTCATGTCCATCTGAAATCTCAGAATGTGACCATCTTTGGAAATATGGTTTCTGCACATGCAGTTAGTTAATTCAGATAAGGTCATACTGGATAACAGAGGGCACTGAATCAAATGACTGCTATTCTTATAAGAAGGCCATGTGATGGTAGAGGCAGAGATTGGAGTGATATGTCATCAGTAAGTCGAGGAATGCCAGGGTATCTGGGAGCCACCAGAAGCTGGAAGAGGTGAGTAGTAGTTTTTCCCTGGAACCTTCAGAGGGAACATGGCCCTGCTGATACCTTGATTTGGGACTTCTAGTTTCCAGAACTGTGAGAGAATACATTTCTGTGGTTTTTAGCTTCCCAATTTGTGGTACTTTGTTACAGCAGCCCTACGAATCCAGTGCAGAAATTAAAAACTGGAAGTGTTTCTAGAAAGAAGGTGACAGGCTCTCTGAATGCTACTGGTAGTAGGAGTAGAATAAGATGAGGACTGGCCAGGGACTATTGGAACTGCCTATAAGGAAGTCTTTGATGCTCTTGTTGGGAATGGCTTCAGTGAGGCATTTAGGGGGGACTTCCAAGTGGAGTAGATTAAGGGACAAATGGAGGGTGAAGAAGTTGAGACAGCGGCTATGGACAACTTCTCAGAAAATCTTCAAACTGAAATGGGGGTGATGGTTGCAGGGCATGAAGTTAAGGGATTTTTTTTTTTTAAGATTGCCATCCTAAGCATGTTTGTATGCTAGTGGCAGTTATCCATGAGAGAAGGAAGAGAAGATGATGGTACAGGGAAAAGGAGAATTATTGCAGGTTCTAAGCCCTTGAGACAGCAAGAAAGGCTGCGATCCAGATCGCTAGTGGAGGATGTGACCTTTGACAGGAGCAGGGAACTTTCTCCCACTGGAGGGAAAGAAGGCCCAGAATATTACCACAAAGACTGGTGGATCATAGCGGAAAGATGAGAAATTTGGTTGACTGTGTCCATCTTCTTAGTTACTCACTCAGGTGAAAGTGAGTGTAGGACAGAATGGGTGGTATTAGAGGTTTGAGAAGAAAGCAGAATGAGTCATTCTAGGGAGTTGAGAACAGTCTTACCAGGACAATGCAGTGGGTTTGTGCAACAGTGCTGAAGGCTAAGCTTTGAGATTCATTGCTTATGGAGTTTATCCAGCAGTATCAGCCTCTCAGATGCAGGTGCCAAGCAGATGGTTAAGAAAGTTAAGAACATTTATAAATGAGAAATTTAAATGATACACTATAGAATCTATGCTGGGTAAAGAGAGATGTAGGGGCCTCAGAAGGGTATGTAAAGAGTTTATAGGGTCAGTGGATTGGAAGTTTGAGGCTGAGAAGAATGTGTGAGTATATATATATAAAAGTAAAAAATCAGAATATTTGTAGGAGTAATCAGAGAGAAAGATGCTCAAAATTGAGGTTTTGGAAGTTGATGTAATGACAGTTTAAGATGTAACTCTGAGAGAGTATGGGAAGGAGGCAAAGAACATTTAAGAGAGGGAGTTAAACGAAGAAATGAAGAAGGGTAGAATGAGAAACAGCTGCTTAACAGGCATGGGGTTCTGTTCTGGGGCAATGAAAATGTTTTAGAACTAGGTAGAGGTGGTGTTTGTACAACACTGTGAATATACTAAATGCCACTCAGTCGTTCAGTTTAAAATGGTTAATTTGATGTTATGTGAATTTCACCACAATTTAAAAAAAGAAAAAGAGGGATGCCTGGATGGCTCAGTGGTTGAGCATCTGCCTTTGGCTCAGGCCATGATCCCAGGGTTCTGGGATCAAGTCCTGCATTGGGTTCCCTGCAAGGAGGCTACTTCTCCCTCTGCCTATGTCTCTGCCTCTATCTGTGTATCTCTCATGAATAAATAAATGAAATCTTAAAAAAAAAATAAAAAGAAAACCCCACATGGATTATCTGTTGTTGAAGTCACCAAGAATGAGGACACATTTAATCCTACAAAGAATATATGAAGTGCTTTGGGTAATTATCTTTATCCTAAAAATAAAGGAACTGAGGTATAGAGAGGTTAAGTAACTTGCCCAGTGTCACCTAACTAGTCAAGAGTAAGGCTTAGATTTTTTTTTTTAAGATTTTATTTATTTATTCATGATAGTCACACAGAGAGAGAGAGGCAGAGACACAGGCAAAGGGAGAAGCAGGCTCTACGCAGGGAGCCCGACGTGGGACTCGATCCCGGGTCTCCAGGATGGCGCCCTGGGCCAAAGATAGGCACCAAACCGCTGCGCCACCCAGGGATCCCAGTAAGGCTTAGATTTAACTGGAGTTTGAGTTCTAGACTCAGAGATGTGGAGGCTCGTGGGTGGCTCAGTCAGTTAAGTGTCCCACTCTTGGTTTTGGCTTAGGTCATGATCTCAGGGTCCTGGGATCGAGCTTGGCATCGTGCTCTGTGGTCAGCAAGGAGTCTGCTTGTCCCTCTCCCTACCCTCTGCTCCTCCCCGTTTGTGCTCTCTCTTTCAAATAAATACAAATCTTAAAAAAAAATTAAAAATAGACTCAGAAATGTGACTCTGTGTTACTTTTTCTGGCATGGCTAGTCTGACATGAAGCAGGGTACAATGTGATAATTCATGTGAACCACTGACAGAGCCTAGAACACAGTAAATAACCAATAACTATTAAACTCTCTTGCACAAACTCCTCAGTATTGCTTCATTTCCTTTGAAGTCCAGAGTCCTTAGCATGGCATAGAAAGTCTTTGCTGAGCTCCTGAACAGAGCCCAGTTTACTTCATCAATCCTTGTATTCCCTCTGTAAATCTTAGATCCAGTCATAATTGTATTGCTTTTCATTTCTTACATGTACTTTACACTCTGGGGGGGTATCTGCTTTTGTTACATACTAGCCCTTAATATTTTTATTCAGAAAATTTATTTTTCCTGCCCTCCAATGCAAACTTGGACAGATCCCAAGACTTCTTAATGAGCAGTCCTACTCACTCTAAGTTACAGATCTAATTTGGTAATTAGAATGTGTCCACTCAAGAGATTAATTAAATGCTTCAATCTCCCTTCAAACAGTGAGAGTTCTCTCCATATGTGAAGTGGTAGACTTCTGCTCTGTCCCCACTTCCTTCCTTCCTGTGTACCAGCAGCTGCATCAGACCCCACCTGGGTGAAAGCTGCCCAAAGCAGGACAAGTCAAGAATGGGGAAGTTCATACTTGTTAGTAGCCTTCAAACTCTCTGAATCTGGCAGGTGGCTAAACTTGAATCTTTCTCTCCTGGTGCCTAGTGCACATCTCTCTCTCTCTCTCTCTCTCTCTCTCTCTCTCTCTCTTTTTAATAGAGGCTGATTGAGAAAGATATATGGACAATACAACTGAAAAATATCACTGACTTGCTAATGGCTCAGGATGCTAGTCATGAAGTGACTTAGATGGAGGACCTGGTTCCAAGAGTGCTTAGGCTATTTCCATACTGGTTACTAGTTACTTTGTATAATCTGAACAATTAGTACCAGATTGCTACTGGTATATAAACTAGGAGAAGCTAGCTCACTTTTTATAACAGATCAACTAAAGCATGAAGCTGGTGACCCTCCGTGAGTTGTTTGAAGATTTCTTAATTATGGTATCAATGACCTGGATGGATGTACCTTTATTCTAGGCAGTCACATGTGACTCTCAAAATTGGATTTTTATCTCTATCCAATTTCTTATTGTCAGGGCCCTCTGCCCTTCTATTTAGTCCTACTGTAAAAGGCCCCAGACAATTGGGGTCAGCCTGCCCTGTTTCCCATGTGGTGCACATTTGCTCCATGGGAAACACCCACATACCTCTTACTTCCTTTGACAAACTCTAGCAATGATCATCCATCCCAAGACAGCCACAGGTTGCTTTCACTCTCTCAGGTGGACATCAAGCACCAGCCCTTTGCAGGGAACACATTTCAAACTCTGTGAATGGTCTCATGGAAGATCTCATCACTATTAGACCAGAGGAGAAGGAGGCAGTATCCCCCATGATGTCTCATTTGCTTGGCAGTACTGACAGCAACAGCTGTCTCCAAAGAAACTTTTCTCAAATCCTTTCTTTACTCACACTTTTACAGCATTTAATAACCTTATCTGGCTAAATGGGTCCAGGAGTCTTAGAACTAGTTTGCTCACATTCCTTTTGTAAATTATGCCCATAGGAGAATTTGCTTCACACCCATGCTGACATCTGATTCTATTGTTTTGGCACCTCATTTAACACTGAGGCAAGAAGTGTTCCACGTAAACATCCTTTCTGAAATGTGTATATAAAATGTGTGCTCTTACCCTCTTTGCCTCACTCTGTAGTCACACCAGCTGATTCCTACCTATTTTTAACACTTAGAATGCCTTTCCCTTTCTTCCAGCCCATGACCCCACAGAATGGGTGAATCCATCCCATTTGTGTTTCCATGGTAACTTCTGCCCACCTTAGCATAACTAGTCCATTTCACTTTACATTAAAACATTTAATATGTCTGTCTGCAAACCCAAGGGATTGGAAGTTCTTGGGGACAGGGATTCTCTTGAGATTTACCGTTACATATTCAAAGACTAACACAAAATGTAAATTACCATTAGCAGTAGCGTCAAAAACATAAAATATCTAAGAATTAATGTAACAAAAGATAATGTAAGACCTCCATGTTGAAAACTAGAAATCTCAACTAGATCTTAGGTAATTTAACAAGCACAAATTCCAAATTTGATTCCAAAATTGATAAAGAAATGCAAAGAGCCAAGATTCTCTTGAAGAAAACAAAATAAAACGAAGCTCAGGGGAGAGGACTTGCTCTACCACCTATCAAGACTTCTTATTTAGATTCAGTAATTGAAACAGTTTGGTATCTACCAAAGACAGAAGAGCCAGTGGGATGAAATAGTTCAGAAACAGACCTACTCAAATACACATATCTGACTTGGGATGGCACTGTGGAGCAGGCGGGAAATAGGCTTAAAAGAAGCACTAAACATTTAAAAAATATTAAATTAAGGATTTATGTTCATTAAAAACACCATTTAAAGAATGAAAGGGAAGTTATGGAACAAGAGAAGATTTTTTCAGTGTAGATAATTGACAAAGAGCTTGCATTCAGAATATAAAGGATTATAAAACAACTTTTATATAAAACAATATAAAGGAAGACAAACAACCCAGGAGAAAATTGGGCAAGAGCCTTGAACAATTATACAAGAGGAAGTCTGAAAGGCTAGTAAACATATGAAAAGGTACTCACCCTCATCAGCAATTGGGGAAATGCAAGTTAAAAACCCCAGGAGAATGGTTAAAATTTAAAAGCTGACAATGTCAATTGTAGGCTGAAATGTAGAGCAATAGGACTCTGAGGGATTGGTGTTGGGAGTGTAAATTGGTGCAAACACCTCTGAAGACAATTTGGAGTTACCTAAGAATGTTGAATACCTGCAGACTATGGCCCAGCAATGCACTTCTAAGAAAATGTGTGCCTGTGTGCACTGGGAGACAAGTGTAAAAATGTTGATGGCATAATTTGTAGTAGCCCCAAACTGGGATTTGGGTGTTCATGAACCCAAATGTTCATACATAGCAGAATGAATAAATAAATAATGTTCTCTCCATGTGATAGAATTCTATACCACAATGAAAATGACTGAACTGCAGTTTCACATAAGAAAATAATTGACTCTCAAACACAATGTTAAGCAAAAAAAGCTGGTCACCAAAGAATATATACTGTATAATTCCATGTATATAAAATTCAAGTACAGGCAAAACTAAACAACATTTGGAGATTCATACTTAGGTGGTTAAACAAAGATAAGGAAGTGACTATATTAAAATCAGAGAAATGGTTACCTTTGTGGTGAGATAGTTGTGATGGGAAAGAGTATTGGGGATTTTCTGGGGTATTAACAAGCTTCTATTTCTGGAGAGTAGTTAAATAGTTGAGTTTTATAACAATTTGTTAAGTTGTACAATTGTGTTTCTACCTCTCATTTTTTTTAAGTTACATCCTATGTTTATAACAGCATATTACTCTAACAAATTAAAAGGATCAAATGCCTTAGGACTTTCTTAACTGCAAACAACAGAAAACACAACCTGTCTAAGCAAAAAAAGGTAATTTATTGACGAATGTAGTTAAGAACAGGAGGTGGACATGCTGGCTTTGGATGGAGCTTAGAACAGGACTCATACACTGGGACCAGATCCTGGTTTCTTTTTATGTTCTTTTACCTGCTTTGAGTCATTTTCAAGTTCTTACCTTTTAGATCCAAGATGACTACCTGTAGTCCCTGAAATTATAAGATTCCTTTTTTAGATTAAGCAGGAAAGAGAAACTTTGTTCTTTCAATAGTTGAATCCAAAGCTCTGGTGTTGTGTTGCCCTGATTCTCAGGTCATGGGTCCTTCTCTGGACTAACCATGTTGGGAGATAGGATAAACTGATTAATATACCAATAGACTACATGGCTAGAATGTGCAAGATTGTATTAAAAAGGGAATAATGGAGGGATCCCTGGGTGGTGCAGTGGTTTGGCGCCTGCCTTTGGCCCAGGGCGCGATCCTGGAGACCCGGGATCGAATCCCACGTCGGGATCCCGGTGCATGGAGCCTGCTTCTCCCTCTGCCTGTGTCTCTGCCTCTCTCTCTCTCTCTGTGTGACTATCATAAATAAATTAAAAAAAAAAAAAAAAAAGGGAATAATGGGTATGGGGAAGCAACTAACAAATGTCTATGACAATATCCATTTATTCAGCTGAATATCATCATGCAGCACACAATTTTGTATTACTACCCATCCCAGTCTCAATCAGAATCAATACAGATAAAGTGGGTGGGATAGAGGTCCGCCAGAAGAGCTTAAATCTAAAAACAATGGCAACAATACATTTTCCACCTTGCTGATATGTTAGAGATTCAAAACAGGCACAAGCACTCAGATTGATTAAAAGCAAAGCTGTTTTGTAAGGCATAACAATTTAAGGCAATGAGTGAAACTTGATTGGGTCTTGGGTTAGGAAAAAAGTTACCTGTAAAACATATTTCAGGGAGAACTGTGATAGTAAACGGTAAAAGTAGTAGGGAATTAGTAAAAGATTAGGGAATTATAATTCATTTTCTTAGGTGTGGTAAGGTCATTTGATAATATTAGAGAAAGCTTCAGAAGAAGCAGGCTGGAGTACTGAGGGGTGCAGTGTGTTGATGTCTGCAACTTATTCTCAAAGAGCTTAACACACAACACACACATATAAAGCAAATATTTAAAACTTTAACAATTGTTGAATCTAGATGGTGAGTATATGAGTGATGATCGCAATTAAAAAAATCTTATGTATCTTTGAAACTCTTTAAGATAAAAAAACTGGGGAAATAAAAAATATTTTGGGGAAAATCTGAAAAATCCAAACCAAACAACAATGTATTTTTTCCTCCTGTCTCAGGCATTAGGTCTAAAGGAAGAAGAAAAAGATAAATTTAGGGGCAAATTTAGGAGCACCTGGGTGGTTCAGTTGGTTAAACATCTGCCTTTGGCGCAGGTCATGATCCCAGGGTCCTCGGATTGAGCCCTGGGGACTCCCAGCTCAGCAGGGAGTCTGCTTTTCCCTCTGCCTCTTCCTCTGCTTGTGCTCTTTCTCTCTCAAATAAGTAAATAAAATCTTTTTTAAAAAGATAAATTTAGGGCAGCCCGGGTGGCTCAGTGGTTTAGGGCCGCCTTCGGCCCAGGGCCTGATCCTGGAAACCCGGGATCGAGTCCCACGTCGGGCTCCCTGCATGGAGCCTACTTCTCCCTCTGCCTGTATCTCTGCTTCTCTCTCTCTCTCTCTCTCTCTCTCTCTTGCTCTGTCTCTCATGAGTAAATAAATAAAATCTTTAAAATAAAAAGATAAATTTATTTTTAAATTAAAACTATATAAGTTCTATTGCTTTTCCAATTATCCATGAAAAATATTTATTTGCACCAATTGTGTGTATGTATTTCTTATTGTTTAAAGGAAATTATAATTTTATCTCTGATTTTAGTACAGAATAAGTGTTGCTGGGACGCCTGGGTGTCTCAGTGGTTGGGTGTCTGCCTTTGGCCCAGGGCGTGATCCTGAGTCTCGGGATCGAGTCCCGTGTCGGGCTCCCTGTGTGGAGCCTACTTCTTCTCCTTCTGCCTGTGTCTCTGCCTCTGTGTGTGTGTCTCTCACTAATAAATAAATTTAAAAAAATCTTAAAAAAAAAAATGTTGCCAATCAGATACCAAAGACAGAGGGAATAACATATATTGAGGACTTATTTTGTACCAGGAATACTAGCATATATTGTTTTATTTATTTTTTATTATAATCCTGTAAAATAGATACTGTCATTATCCCTATTTTACAGAGGACAAATGGAGATGTTTATAAATTATGAACATCTGGCACAGGGTCCCATATTTAACAGGTAAGGGTATCTGAATCTAAGAGAGTTCTTTCCTCATATACTGCTGGTGGGAATGTAAAATGGAGCAGCCACTTTGGAAAACAGGTAAACACAGAGTTACTATATGACCAGGTAATTCAATTCTATTCTAAGTATATACTCAAGACACACGAAAACATGTGTCTACACAAAAGTTTGTATATGATACTAATGATTATAGTAGCACTATTCATAAGAGCCAAAATATGGAAACCACCCAAATATCTATCAACTGATGAATGGCTAGACAAAATGTGATATAGCCATACAAAGGAATGTTATTTGGCAATATAAAGAAATTAAATAACTCTCCATGCTACAACATGGAGGGACCTCGAAAACATGTTGCTAAGGGAAATAAGGCAGACAGAAAAGACCACATCTTGTATGACTTAATTTATATAAAATGTCCAGAATAAGCAAATCTGTAAGACACAGAAGGATTAGCAGGTGCCTAAGGCTGGAGGGAAAGAGAGTTTTTGTATTTTGGTTTTTTTTTTTTTGGAAAGGAGATGGTGATGAAAATGTACTAAGTTGATTGCGTGATGGTTTCACAACTCTATGATAATCTACTAAAAACCACTAAGTCGCACACTTTAGAAGTGTATCGTGTGGTACATGAATTCTATTTCAATTATATCTAAAAAAGAGTTAATTTCTCTTTACTGAACCATGTTGCCTAAGAAGACTACAGTTTTCCTCTTAGAATTGACTTTCAAAATCAAATCATGAGGGTAGTCAGGTTGAATTAAATTTTATATATCATTTAGACTCTTCTACTCAAGAAAGTTAATTATTTTGGAATTAAAGAAAACCTCATGGTGCGCCTAGGAATAAAATGAGTAAATAAATTGAATATATGATAAGCCTCCTTTCCCCTGTATTTCCAGTGTTGGCTATCTGAGTTTTTTGGATTTGGGCCCCATTATCTGAAGTCTGTTATATGAGCTCTTTTTTTTTTTTTTAAAGATTTTATTTTTTATTCTTTTTTTTAATTTTTATTTATTTATGAGAGAGAGAGAGAGAGAAGGGCAGAGACACAGGCAGAGAGAGAAGCAGGCTCCATGCACCGGGAGCCCGACTTGGGATTCGATTCTGGGTCTCCAGGATCGCGCCCTGGGCCAAAGGCAGGCGCCAAACCGCTGCGCCACCCAGGGATCCCTGTTATATGAGCTCTTATCTCTGGATCCAGAAGGCATAGTGAATTGGCTATCAATTATCTGCAGATTTGTAACAGAGGACAATTTCTATGGGATTATTAGCAATAGTTTTTTTTTTTAAAGATTTTATTTATTCATTCATAGAGACAGAGACAGAGAGAGAGAGGCAGAGACATAGGCAGAGGGAGAAGCAGGCACCATACGGAGAGCCTGATGTGGGACTCGATCCGGGTCTCCGGGATCACGTCCCGGGCTGCAGGCGGCGCTAAACCACTGCGCCACCAGGGCTGCCCAATAGTTGGTTTTAGAAGGCATTCAAGCATTAGTCTTTTGGAATAACTAGGGCTGTAACAAACATGCACTTTTCCAAACTTAGAGAACAGGAGAATAACCTTTGGAGTCCACAGTCTCCCATTCCACCATCATACACATTCCACTTCTTTCCTTCTAGCCCTGAAGATAATTCCTTTTATGGCCAGGTTGTAGCATTTGGGCATTTTCTTAAGCCTGGTTCCAGGTACTTACAAGTTTTACTCTTGACCTTTGCTGTTTTGGGTGAGTTGGGTGCCTCTAGCAAGTCGTTTCTACACTGCGCTTTTTATTTGGGCCATCTTCGGCAATCTTCTCTATAGCCCCACCCCCAGTTCTTCTCTCTGTTTTTTTTTCTTTCTAGTTTCATTCAGTTACCTGCATCTGGCAATGTGGAGCTTTCCCAAAACTGGATTAGCAGCAATATAATAGCAGTAACCCTTTCATTACCAGAGTAATTTTCTTTACTTGTTTTGAGCTTTAGCATTTATAGGCAGCTACTGTAAAATTCAAAGGTGAAAAAGACATGTGACTTTTTCCTGCTTTTACAAGTCTGGAGTACTTATTATTAGTGAGGGTTATAGGATTTTGAAGCCTTTTTTTTTTTTTTTTTTTCCCTTTAAAAAAGGAAATGTGAGAGCTGAGGTAAGCTTCTCCTCCATTTAAACAAAACACGAATCTGGTAACAATATTAAAGGAAAATTTCAAGATTCTGCAATTTACCCTAAAAGAATAAATAAATCCAATTAGAATTTAAGGTCATATAGATTTCGACTTTTTGCAATGCTTCTGACCTTAGATTTTTTTGCCTGAGTCAGTAGTAAGGTTGTTAAAGTGAGGAGGAAACCAAAGAATAAAGCTTTGCTTTCTTGGGCACTTTTCTATTCTAGTCATTAGTCATGTGGCCTCTAATTTCTTACCAGACTATATATAAAAAGACTCATAAAACTGCTGCTCTATCATGTATCAGGCTTGGTTATTCCAAAGTAGTCTAAGGCACCAGGATGAAAGGTGTCTATGGAAAGTTATGAACACACTTCCCAGAAATTTTTAAAACTTCATTTCTATAGAGCTATCAAACTAGTGGAAAGAAAGTTCCTCTAAATCTGACTGAATGATATGTCCAGGAATTATATTTGCTAAAGGTGGAGCTTGCTTTTACAATTTTAGCAAGATACAAAGGTTGTGAGGACTTGGAGGTTTTACTATTTAAAGTACAGAAGACAGACTTGAATTTCCAAGGGGGGCCCCCAACAAAGAAATCTAGACTGGAGTAGGTTAATTTCTCTGGTCCATGCAGAAGTGGAGGTTTCACAATTCCAGTATGATCTAGTATAGTTGCAACATCTTACCTACTACTGGGTGTGTATTTTCAGTGTACATACGGCGCTGCCAACATCAAAGGCCAGACTGGTTTCTAGTAGCGACTGGATCTCCATCTCCAGGAACTCACCAAAGACACAGCAAGGAACAGTGTTTTTTTGTTTGTTTGTTTGTTGTTTTTTTTTCTCCCTGGGGAAAAAGGAGGCAGATGGGGTGAGGGATTTGTGGAGAGTCGTGAGGCCCTAGAAAAACCGGGGAACGAGGAGTCCAGCAAAGCTTAGAAGCCTAGCAACATTCTTGTTTTGTTCTGCGCACACACGACGTGCCTCAGGCTTTGTTTTGGGAAGTGGGGAACAGTTTCTGCCCTAAAAGGTGTTAACATTTAGAGTAGGAAGGCTGGTCAGTTGGGGAGAAAACAACCGAGCCTCCTTGACCTTGGGAACGGGGTGTATACACTAATCTCTGTTTTGACCCTTGAACCAAACGAAACAAATACCATTTAATTTCATACAATAAAATTCCTTGAACAAATTCTTTAAACCAAGGGGCGGAAATTTAAAATCAAGGGATAACCCGTGAACGTCTTCAGTGGTGCATCCACTCACTTATTCGACAGGGGCGTAAGGAGCCCCAGTTGTGTGCTAGGCATTGCTGAGCCATCTCAGACTTGGTTCCCGACGCCATGGAGTTGACAGTCCAGCCCAGTCAGCGAGGGAGTTAAAAAAAAATTCCAGCATCGTTGCTACTGCGGTTGCACGGTGAGGATCAGCCCCTCCAGTCCTCCCACGTGGTCCCGGCAGGTGAGTGTGGGTGCGAGCGCGTGCGGCTCCGGTGTCGGGGAGTGTGAGAGCACACGTGTGTCAGAATGGCGCGTGTCACAGTGCGCGTGCAGGTGTCGGCGTGGTGCGCGTCTCCATAGCTGCCTGAGCCCGGCCGCGTGGGCCGCGTGTCTCCCGCCCACGTACCGGAGGCGGCGCGGGAAGCCCCGGGCCGGTGCGATTGTGAGTGAGCGCGGGAGCGCGCGCCGGCGCGTGCGCGTGCGCGTGCGCGGTCGGGGGAGGGGGCGGGGCGCGGCGCGCGCAGGCGCAGAGCGCGAGAGCGGACCGCGGCCGCCGCAGAGCGCCGGGGGCGGGAGGAGCGAGCGCAGTAGGCCATGGCTGCCGCCGGCTGCTGAGGGGCTCGGCCCGCAGCGCCTGCTGCCGCGGACGATGGTGACCGCACGGGTCGGGCCGCTGCCGCCGCCGCTGCCGCCGCCTCCCAAGACGCTGCAACCAAGGCCCGGCGCCGAAGAACCGCCGCTGTGAGCCGCGCGCCCCGGCCCCCGCCGCCGCCGCCGCCGCCGCCGCCCGAGGAGAACGGGAGGGCGGGCGAGAGAGCCGGGGAGCTGCGGAGCCCGCCTGCCCGCCGGCGGCTCGCCCCGCGGGGAGGGAGGCCACAGCCCGAGGTGACCGAGCCGTCCGCGCCGCCGGCCCCCCGGCCCCCGGCCAGGTCTGGTCGCGGCGCGTCCCCGCCCCCCTCCCCTCTCCCCTCCCCCCTCCTCCCGCCGCCCTTCCCCCAAGCCCTCCGCCCGCTCCTTCCTCTTCTCCCCCTTCGCCCCTGCCCGGGTTCGTCTCCCTACTTCCTCCCGGCGTCGGCGACGTGCCCGCCGCGCCCCCTCCCCGCCGGCCCGCTCCCACTCGGTCCTCGGCTCCCGGACCCCGCCGAGGCCCCTCCGCCAGCCCCCGCGCGCTGGGCGCCGCCTTCCCGACTCCCCACCCTCCTGGAGGCATCCCTCACCTCCCCGCGGCGTCCCAGCGATGCCCCCTCTCAGCTCTGCCCCATCGCCTCCCCAGGACCCCGTTTCGAGGCTATGTCTGAGCCCCTTCGGGAGCTGCCTCTTTCCTAGCTGCTGCTTTCCAGCGCCTTTTTTGCAGTTCCACTTCCAACTTCCCCTCTTTTGCGTCTTTGTCCACTTTGCTTCCAAGCTTTCCCTCCCATTTTTCTTTTGACTTCTCCTTCTTTGGTCCACGCAGGCCCCAAACTCAGTCTCCTCCTTCCTCCTCTTATGCGGTTTGAGGGTGTTTGGGGGCGCAGAGAGGCCTGCCAAGCCATCCTTCGAATGGGGGCCCATTTGCTCTCCATCCCATCTGTCCTTTTTTACCGTGAGAGCGCTCCCCATCCCTTCCTTTTTGTCCCCATCGTTTCCTCTCTCGCCTGCCATCCCTTCTCCAGCCTACTCCTGTTCTGCTTTTTCTACCCGAGACCCTTGCCCTCCCTTTAGGACGGAGACCCCTTCCTGCTCGGGGATGATGAACTTCTCCCGCATCTTTCTTTGGAAGCTTTTTGGTGCGTGGCGCCGCGGGACCAGCACCCTTGGCCAGACAAGAGGGGAGCTCCCTGGCACGGGCCTCTCTACTGGCAGAGTTTTTGCGAACGTAATCTCCTAGCCCCGCGGCGGCAGCGGCCCTGCTGCTGCGCTGCCTGCTTTGCGTCGAGCTGGGTTGGGGTTACTATAGTTCAAACGCAGCTGAGATCAGCAGGCGGGGTGGGGGAGGAGGTGCGGGGAGAGAGGAAGGGGGCTTTGCAGTGAGAAGACATCAAAGATTAATGGATGGCTTTGCATCGCAGTCTGCAGTAAACAGGAAACTAGTTTGAAAGGAGAGGACTGTGTGTCTTTTTATTTTTTAAAATACGGACCGTGCCGTTCTACTGAATCTTGAATCCTGCCCAAAGGATGAGCTGTCGGTGCTGCAGTCGTGACCCAGGCTGAGGGCCCAATGGCAGGCAGAGAGAGCAGTTTTTATCCCCTCAAGTGTTGAAAGATGGTCCGGTTATTCAGAGTGGACTCCATGTCTTTGCCACTTGGGAGATATCGAGAAATCACAGAATTGCTAGTAGTTTATGTGGAAATCATACATGCAAAGTTAGCTAGGAATAGTGTGGGAGTGGGGAGGACCAGCTATATTTAAAACATGTGCCAATGCTTATGTAAGAAATGCGTTCTCCTCCCGGGTGTCTCAGTTTTGAGCTGAGTTTACCTACGATTTTAGGTTCTAGTTTTGCCTCTGATATTTGCAGGGCTCACCATCCTAACATACGGACAGCCAGAAAAACCTTTCTAGATATCGGTTTTAGCCGATGGTGGAATTTTTTTCCCCCATTGGATTGGACAAAGAAAAATGATGATTTTTAAATTTTGGTGGGAGAAAAAAGTGTAGAAAGTTTCAGCCTTAAATTTTCTATTGTACTGAATTTAAAATTTGGTCCTACAGCTTTCTGATTTTTGCCTTTTTTTTTTTTAAAGACGTTTTATCTAGGAGATGTGAATACCCTTTTTTTTTTTTTTTGGTAAGATCAGATTTTGTGTTTCTTAACATAATTTTTCAACAAACTATGACTTAAAGAAGTGTATGATTTCTGAATTGTTCAAGATGATTTGTTTGATTTCTTCATATTCAAAACCAAAATGCAGTGTTTTCAGGAATGTGTAGAATGAGACTCCTGTGTTTCCTAACCCACAAATATGAATGGTGAACTGTGCAACGTTATACTTGTACAGGACATTACTGTGTAAGTGGTGCTTGCTGCTTCCAAGTCTGGGAAAGTCATTTAATGAAATCATTGTGGTCCTGTTTTTGGTTAGCATTTGTTGAGTCTTTTTTTGCTGATTTTGGAAAGGTTTTTTTTAAAAACTGTTCCACTGTAAAACATCTTTAAGTTTGAGTCACATTTAGTTTATATTACTTGCTGAGACATAGTTTTTGCATATTACTTTCCAAGTTCTTCTAACGTATCAAGGAGGCAATATAAAAATCTTTCATGGAGGAGAAAATTTGTTAACTGTACAAGGCAGGAAATAACGTATATTTGGCTTTAGGAGAGTAAGGACTTTAAATTTTCGTTCAGTTCCTCTGCTTATTTGTGAGGATTATTTGATACTGTTTTGATTTTAAGAGAATTTTAAGCTTCCTCTGACTTGGAATATGCTCATTAGCTCTGATAATAAATCTCAGAAAAAGATAAATTAGGCTTGAACCAAGCATCATAGAAGTATAATAATCTTTTTCCCCCAGGAGATAAATCTCCACTTTTACTTCATGCTTTTAATAGTGTGGTTTGGCAAACATGAGTGATTCAGTGATTTTATTTTATTTATTTTTTTAAAGGTTTATTTTATTTATTAGAGCTGAGCAGAGGGGCAGAGGAAGAGGCAGAGAGAGAATCTGAAGCAGACTCCCCATGGAGTGGGGAACCCTGAGACAAGGCTCCATGCTGGGCTCCATCTCAGAGCCCTGAGATCATGACCTGAGCCAAAACAAAGAGTCAGACACTTAACCAACTGAGCCACTCAGGCGCCCTATTTCAGTGATTTTAAACAAGATAAATGTTTCCACATTTTGTTTAGACAATATTTTAAATTGTGTGTGGTGCCGGATTGTAGTGTGCGGTATTTATTTGTGATGGTGATCACCCAATCATGTGGTACTTACACTTTAGAAAGATTCAAAATTATCAAGTGTTAGCGGGGGGGGGGGGGGGTTATTTTTTTTCCCACAGCTTTTGTGGGTAGCATTTTAGATTTTTTTTTTTTAAGTAGGCTCAATGTCTAATGTGGGGCTTGAACTCACGAACCTGAAATCGAGACGAGCTGAAATCCTGTGGGATGCTTAATCGACTGAGACTGAGCCACCCAGGTGCCCTTTGTAGGTACCATTTTAGATTTGGTTTTCCATATATTGAATTTGTCCAAATACAGGGCCCGCTTGCTAATGACTTGCTAAAATACCACTCACATACAGAAATAAATGTTTACTGAACAGTAGAATTTTTTTTTTAAAGATTTTATTTATTCATGAGAGATACACAGAGAGAGAGTGAGAGAGAGAGAGGCAGAGACATAAGCAGAGAGAGAAGCAGGCTCCATGCAGGGGGCTGGATGTGGGACTCCAGGATCACGCCTTGGGCAGAAGGCAGGGGTTCAACTGCTGAGCCACCCAGGAGTCCCTAGAGTTGTTATTAAGTGGGCATATTTCATTCTATCCAAGGTCCTTCTTAATTCAGACATTTGAATCTTGGGTTTACTATGAAGTAGAATTTGGGGATCAGTCTTGGATATTCTTTTCTTTTGAGAGCTATAGGAACTCAAGACCTTTTTTTGTTATGTTTTGTTCCATTTGTGAGGTGGAATAGTGGTGATTGAGAGAGAATTTGTACCCTCCTGCTAATGGCCCTCTTTTGTAATAGAGATAATCTTCCATAAAAATTAGGGAGGTCCCACCCTGTCCTGCTAAGCTGTCCAGATCTTGATTTCTGATGCAGGATTGGTTATTTGTTTACATTTTCTTTTCTTGACCCTTTTAAGAGTTACAAAAAATGGTGAACAATTGGATACATTTAAAAATAGCAAAATATTTTTAAATAAAAAGAGGAAGGCTCCTAGTCAGATGAAATAAAAATGGACCACAAGTAATAACTCAGTAGCAGTACCTGCAAAAACAATAGATTTATATTGGATTCTAGATTATAGGAAGAGTGTTAACTTTTTTTCCATTATAATATAAAGCCTCTTGGTGATATTATCTCAGTCTGTGATGATTTTCACGCATGACTGGTGGCTTGTGAGAAAAACCTATTCATGTACTTTGAAATAAACCAAACTAAGTTATTTATTTGACCACCTGAGTAAGTAGTTAGGTTTTGTATATTTCCTTAAGTCATATAGATAGCTTAGATGTATTAACACTTTCTACAAGGAATTTCTTTTTTTAGGCCCCAATTATGGGTATTTTACAACATTTGGCAAACAGTAAAAGAAGGAATAAAAATCCCCTTAGCCTTACTGTGATATTTTGGTGTATTCCTAAGATTTTTAAAAAATTTAATAATATCATGAGCTGTGAGAAATTGAGGTTCCTGAATGCTGTAATTTACAATAAATGTCGATTATAGGGTTTTTATCTTTCACTGTTCTTTTCCCCGTAGGACACAACTACGTGGTTAGGATTCTTTCACAGTGTTTTTTTCTTATGTAGGAAAAATTTTAAAGTGGTTTTGTTTATTTAAAGTAATTAGAATTTAGTATTTATTTATGAAAATGTTAACTCTGCAGTCTTAGGTTATATCACTTTTGAGTAATGAGAATGATATATGATGACTCAATGATCGATACAATGGATCAGTTTTTCAGTGATTGAAAAACTTAAAATAATGGTTTGTCAAGTTGAGCTCCTTTTTTGTTTTTTAACTGAGCTAGAAGCTATGAAAATTAGGGTAAAATGGAAATACTGACAAATATTTAACCATAGCATAGCAATCTGTCACTGTAATTTTCTTCAGAAATAAATGTTTTCATTTGTCCTGTAATGTCTAAAATTACTGCCAAAGCTGGAAATATGTTTAGCTTTCTCAGCAAAATTCTGAAAAGGATATTGTTAGAGCCAACAATCGAGAATTATCATTACTCTTAAAATTGTCTTTAACCCACTTCTGTTTACCTTATTCTCATAATTCCTTGGATTAATTTAAAGCTCTATCATATAAAGCAGTGTTGCACAGAATAGTCTTTTTAAATAATAAATTGTTCTGGAGATCTTTCATTTCCTTCCTTTTTATTTTTATTTTTTTTAAAATCTGTTCCTACAACTCATCAATAGCTGAGCAAAGACAGGGGCTGCAGACTCCAATGCCTTTTTCCCTGTGCCAGCATATCTGTGAATCACAGGAAGAATTTGATGAGCATTATTTCCCCACTTTGAAGGCAGATTATGAGAATTTCAGATGGAGAGTTTAACTTTAATGGTTCAAGGAAACAGTATTGCAAACCATGTTTTATTTACCTGTATCATGAGTTCTCTGAATTATATATATATCATGTAAATTCAGTACTTCAATTCTGGTTGTAAGCAGTAAGGAAAAGGATACACTGTGAGATGCTGCAAACTAAATGTGCAGTTACCAGATTTTTATTGAATAGCTTAGGCTTTTTCCTATAATAACCACTTAAAATTTGCTCTTTTTTAAGAGCTACATAAATCTCAGTTTTATAGGAGTGAATTTTTTCTTTCAAGTTAATTGGATAAAAGCTGTAGTATTATTAGGGTGTTTTATTGCTAGTGCCTAGAGTTGGAGTTAAGCTTTTTAAAAATAAATTTGAGGCCTTAATACTTATTCAGTTTGGGAAGACCTGAAGGAGTCAATGTGAAAACTCAATACAAGGATTATTTCATGAATAGAATACCTGGAAGTAGTAGTTGTGGCTAAAGAGTTATAAATTGTTACATAGTTTTTGTATAGTATGTGACCATCCATTAGATTCGTAGGATACCTAAAAGCTATTTGAGGTGACTTATTTTTATCTGTTGTCTCCTGAACTTTAGGTCTGCTCCAAGAAAAAACATGGCTGCAAAGGAAAAACTAGAGGCAGTGTTAAATGTGGCCCTGAGGGTGCCAAGCATCATGCTGTTGGATGTCCTGTACAGATGGGATGTCAGCTCTTTCTTCCAGCAGATCCAAAGAAGTAGCCTCAGTAACAACCCTCTTTTCCAGTATAAGTATTTGGCTCTTAATATGCATTATGTAGGTAAGTGTCTGCATTACCTTTTCTTTTCTTTTCTTTTTCTTTTTTTTTTTTTTTTTTAGAGAGAGCGAGCGAGAGAGCACACGTGTGGAGTTGGGGAGAGGGAGAGAGAGCATCTTAAGCAGGCTCCACACTCCTCGTAAGGCTCCATCTCATGACCATGAGATCATGACCTGAGGGTAAATCAAGAGTCAGACACTTTACTGACTGAGCCACAGAGCACCCGTACATTACCTTATCTAATATTTTAGTGAGCATTCTGATTTATGTCTTTGTATGTTTTTGAATTTGAGTAAAATGAGATTTGGTTACATTGAGATGACAGTGATACAGTCATTGATGAATGTTTATGAATCTGATTTGTAGTGTAATTTGTCTTACCATTGCACATGAGTTATTAAGGCTAGAGGAAAACTGTTGGATTTATTTTACTGGATGAAACTAGAAGGAAGAAGGAAACGTTTTAGATTTTAATATGATAAAATGTAAATAATGGAAACTACCTTTCCAGACATTTAGCCTGTTCTAATTTGCCTGTTTTGGGTTTTGTTAGTAATTCAGAAAGCTTGCTATTTATTTATTTATTTATTTAAAAGGTTTTATTTATTTATTCATGAGAGACAGAGAGAGGCAGAGGCATAGGCAGAGGGAGAAGCAAGCCTCCCCGTGGGTACCCCGATATGGGACTTGATCCCAGAACCCTGGGATCATACCCTGAGCCAAAGGCAGACGCTCAACTTCTGAGCCACCCAGGTGCCCTTCAGAAAGCGTTTTAAATGTGACATTCTTTATTGAACATTAACATCAGTTGAACATAAGGCATTTCAGTTACATACGTTGGAAATGACATTTATAATATTAAAAAATATTCCTTGAAATATAAATGATATGATTTGGCATTAGCAGTAAATGTAATGTTAAAGAAATTAAAGGTTAAAAAGGTTAAGTGATTAAAGAAAATAAAGTTGAGAAATAAAAGCAGTAGGGGCACCTGACTGGCTCAATCAGTAGAGCATGTGACTCTTGATATCAGGGTTATGAGTTCAAGCCCCCTGCCTTCGGTGCAGAGATTACTTAAAAATAACCTTAGAAAAAAGAAAGAAAAAAAAGAAATACAGGCAGGAAACATAAAAATTCATCTAGAATGAAAATCATAATCCTTAATTTTTAGGTTAATTTTTTATATGTAATATTAGCAATAATATATTTTAATTTGACATTGCTGTTGCATAATTCAAGATGTGGTTTGAATAATGTACTATAGTGATTTAATAATATTTTTATTATTAGAATCACCCATCCAAGTATAAGTTTTATAAAATTGTGAAGGGTTTGTCCTATTTCTGTGATACTTATTTTTATTGATAGGAGGACTTTTGGATTCCAAAGCTTAGCCCTGAAAACCCCTTGCAGCTCTGAGAGATTTCCAAGTAAGCCATTGTAGAAAGAAGTGTGGTATAGTAGAAAAGACAACACACTAGAAGCAGAACATTTGGGTACAATAAATTCATCTCTCTCACGTGGCACCACCTTGGGAAATTCTGTGAAATGAGAAGGTTCTTTTATGCTGCAAAACACTGTAATTCTCAGCCCTTTATTAAAGGGTTTGTATGTTAGCCAATTTATGGAAAATAATTCTAGTCTGTTATAGATGGACAATTGGGTACTTGGCTTAGATTTTTAGCTTAATCAGCAAAGTAATTCATATTGTGGTTTAAAAAATGTGCTTACCACATATATTATTTCTGAATAGATTGAAATATTTATTTTAAAACTGCTGCCTAATAATCAGAAACATTAATTTTAGAAATTGAATGGATTCGAGTACTTTGAAGTTCATACTCTGGCTTATAACTTTAGGAACTCAATTGAGCCTTCTTAAATACACTTATTATATGCAATGGTAGTAAAGTCAGTGATTACATGAGTAGACATTCTCAGCTTGAACATTTTTTTGTTTAGAGTAACTTCTGTGACAAAGTATTTAGGTAGTGTTTACAAAATTTCACCCCTAAATATTCTTACTTTTTAAAAAATTAGTGATGTATTTATATACTTGTTTATGTTAAAAAATCAAAACTTGGGGCGCCTAGGTGGCTCAGTTGGTTAAGCATCTTCCTTTAGCTTAGGTCGTGATCTCAAGGTCCTGGGATGGAGCCCTGCATCAAGCTCCCTGCTCAGTGGGGAGCCTGCTTCTCCCTCCGCCTGCCGCTCCTCCTGCTTGTGCTCTCTCTCTCTGTTATTAGGTAAATAAATAAAGTCTTAAAAAAAAAACATAAAAAGTATCTTTCTCCAGTCTCTGTTCATCATCCACTAAGTTCTCCAAGCCCCAGCAAGTAGCTTTTTTTATTTCCTTGTGAAAAATTCTAGAGATGTTTTTATGTACATATGTCAATATAAAAGATATATTGGTAAATACATGTATATAGTTATAAATGTATTTTGTACAGATAGGAGAATATACACTGTTCTCAACTTTTTGTTTTAACGTAATGTTACATCACGGCCATAATTACTGCTTTTAGATAATCATGAAATAAAGCTTTGTATGCTGGTTTTATGTTGATGCTTTCTGTTATGCCAAATTTTAAGATTCTGATTAAATCTTAAGGCCTCATTCTCCCCCCAGCCCTCCAGTTCTGTTTTATAGTGGCATAGTTTATCCTTGTATGGCCATACCATAATTTATTGAGCTAATTACTGTTTTCGTGAACACTCTAGTTTCTTCTGCTTTTTCATTCAGTGTGGCACCAAATAATTTTTTTTTAAAAAGATTTTATTTATTTATTCATGAGAGACAGAGAGAGAGGCAGAGACACAGGTAGAGGGAGAAGCAGGCTCCATGCAGGGAGCTCGACATGGGACTCGATCCCGGGTCTCCAGGATCACACCCCGGGCTGTAGGCGGCGCTACACCGCTGCGCCACCGGGGCTGCCCTGAATAATTTTATATAGCTATAATTTTGACAGGTGTAAATATAACCTTAAGATAAATTATTAGAAGTGAAGTTGCTGGGTTAAGGGGTATATATATTTGTAATACTGATCGATATTGCTCTCCCTAGGATTTTGCTGTTTTGTACCTCCACAATGACTGAGAGTTCTGCAGTCTTAACATTCTTATCAAACTTATATTGGCTACTCCAGTAGGTGAAAAATGGGTGTGTTCTAACTAGTTTTAATTTGTATTTCTTTTCTGAGTGAGATTGTGTTTATCCACATGTTTAAGAAAAATGTGTTTCCTCTTCTGAGAGTTGTCAGTTCATGTCCCTTGCCCATTTTTCTATGGGATTTTAGCCCACTCCCCCTTTTTTCCCCAAAGGCACATGCAAAGCTTTATTGGGGGCTACAGATCAATCTGAAGGGAGACACAGAACCAACAGAGTGGTTAGGATTTTAGCTTTTTCTTGCTAAACTTTGTGGGAGTTTGGTATACATTAGGGAGATTAGTCCTTGTCTTGATTTTGGCTTCTGTTTTTTTTGTTTTGTTTTTTTGATATATAGATTTTGTTTTTAATGTGGTCGAATTATTTTTTTATAACAGAATTTTGACTCAGTTATTAAAAAAGACTTCTCTATCATGTTTTTTTCTCCATTATTTTTGTTTTATTCTTTTATATTTACAACTCTGCTCCACTTAGGATTTTATCTGCATGTACATTGTGTTATAGGTATCATTTTTTCCCCCAAATAACTATATGGTAGCCTTCATGTATTTATTAAATAGTTCAACTTTTCCTGAGTGATTATTATATAACAAATTCTCATGTCTATTTAGTTTCATTTTTTTGTTTAAAGATTTTATTTATTTATTCATGAGAGACGGCGAGGGAGGGAGAGAGAGACACACACACAGGCAGAGGGAGAATCAGGCTCCATGCAGGGAGCGTGATGTGGGACTCAATCCTGGGTCTCCAGGATCACACCCTGGGCTGAAGGCGGCGCTAAACCGCTGAACCACCCAGGCTGCCCTTTAGTTTCATATCTGAATATTTTTTTCCCTTTTCTTTTAGTGTGTGGTCTTACTGAATACTTAGACTGTATTTTACTGTCTGGACTTAATCCCTTCATTGTTTTTTTATTTCTTTTTCACAGTTTTTCTGATATTGTTTGCTATGTGAACTTTAGAATTACTTGGTTTAAATTAGGAGGAAGAGATAGCTTAAAGATGCTAACTCTTCTCTGTGTATGAACACAGAGAGCCTCCTTATGTTCCAGATTTCTTTTGAATCCTTCTGTAGTATTTTAAAGTTTTCATTATATAGGTCTTGGACATTCATTGTTAAGTTCTATTCCTAGGTATCATATATCTTTTATTACATTTGTGGCTTTTTCCCCCTTTATATCCTTTGTTACTAAGAGCTCAAAAATCAAGGTAGGGTGCGGTTAAAGTTCATGTTTATGGAATATGTTCCTTCAAATCGAGAAGCTTTCCAGTGTGGGTTCTGTTTGAGGACAGCAAAAAGAAGTGATTGTTTAAATATAACTGGTGGAATGTTAATTATACAACTGTTTAGCAAAGTGTAGTATATAAAAAGGAAAATAGAAATAATATTGAAAAGCTAAAGTGGGGCCATTTGTGAAAAGACCTGAATACATTTATTAGGTATTACATTTAATTTGGTAGATAATGATGGGCCAGTGAAGGATTTAGATCAGGTGAGCTGCATTTTAAGATGGATTAGTGGGATCCCTGGGTGGCTCAGTGGTTTAGTGCCTGCCTTCGGCCCAGGGCGTGATCCTAGAGACCCAGGATTGAGGCTTCAATCAGGCTTCCTGCATGGAACCTGCTTCTCTCATTGCCTGTGTCTCTGCCTCTCTCTCTGTGTGTGTGTGTCTCTCTCATGAATAAATAAATAAAACCTTAAAAAAAAATTAAGATGGATTAGTGTTGTATAGGCTGCTGCATTGGGGAGGGGAAAAACCAGAGGTAAGAAGACGAGTTAGGATTTTCGGCAAGAGGTAATGACAGCCAGAACTAGCTTTGTCAAAGTTGAGAAGGAAAGAATGGGTATGACAATAATTCTGTTAGAGCTGCAGTCATTAAAATGATTAGTGACTAACCTAAAATGTAAAACTCAAGCTTCATTTGTGTCCACATTCTGCAGATCTTCCCATGTTTATAAAGTTGTTGACTGCTTCCTCTTGACAGTGTTTCTGAGTTCTTGTAACTTCCTGACCATTCTTTGAGTTTTTGCTATCATTTTTTAGACTTAAGTGTCCATAGGGTCCCGAATTTGTGTTTAATTTTCATCTTTTGTTGTTTGTGTGATCTCAAATAGTTTCAGCTGCAAGTCTCTCTTTCTGCTTTGCATTGCTTTTTTAACCCTGTAATCTGGGGTTGGTGTTCCTCCTCTATTATCCCACAGCCATCCAGTTATACCTCTGCCATAGCACTTATTCTGCTGCATTCTAAGGGTCCTAATGCTCACCTTCCTTTGTAACTAGATTGTGAGCTCCTTTAAAGTAGGAATGGTATGGTCTGTAATCTCCGTATTTCCAGCACCTAGCTTGTGCCTGGTACTGAATGGATTTCTAATTACTGTTCAGCATCTCCACCTAAATATTCTGTACACACTTCAATTTATGATTACTGAACTCATCTTTATCATTTTTAACTCAAACCTCCTCCTCCTTCTGTGTTTCCTATCTTAATAGCAAAGCTGTCCTCTTGATTACTTCTCAAGCTAAAACATCAGACTCCTCTTCACTTCCTTGTTCTCAACCACTCACCCATAGGTAACCACTGAGACTTATTCAAATATGTATCTCATAGCTGATCCTGCCAACTCCATACCAAAGCTGCTGATTTTTCCAGGTCCTCATTTTTTTCCCCCACTACTAAAATCACCTTTATTTTTTTTATATTTATTTTTTAAAAGGATTTTATTTATTTATTCATGAGAGACACAGAGAGAAAGAGAGGCAGAGACACAGGCAGAGGCAGAAGCAGGCTCCATGCAGGGAGCCTGACGCGGGACTCGATCCTGGGTCTCCAGGATCAGGCCCTGGGCTGAAGGCGGTGCTAAACCGCTGAGCCCCCCGGGCTGCCCTAAAATCACCTTTAAATAGCAGAAATTCTTGCATTTTGTTAGGAGCATTCATTAATGTTATTTTAGGTAGGTCATTATTTTTAAATGCTGCTGGCCTTGCGTTTTAATTATAAATTACTGTTGGGTTAGCTTCATCATTATCAGTTGAGGTTGTTGAGGTTTGTTAGAATGAATAGTGATGCATATTTGCATCAGCAATAGTTTTGGCTGGTGTTTTTCTTTTTTCGGCTTGTGTTTTTCAAATGATTAAATTATATGCATATTGTGGTTCAGTTCAAATAACTTCTACTGTTTTGCTTTAGCAGTATTAATAATTCCTTAAGATTCTTCTTGTGTGGGGACCCCTGGGTGGCGCAGCGGTTTAGCGCCTGCCTTTGGCCAGGGCGCGATCCTGGAGACCGGGATCGAATCCCACGTCGGGCTCCCGGTGCATGGAGCCTGCTTCTCCCTCTGCCTATGTCTCTGCCTCTCTCTCTCTCTCTCTCTCTCTCTGTGTGACTATCATAAATAAATTAAAATTAAAAAAAAAAGATTCTTCTTCTGTGATATATTTTATCACAGTTACTTTTCCACTGAAATGTGAAAGAGGATATAGATGAGCCATAGGGTTTTTTGTTTTGTTTTTTTGGCTTCTTACTTTAAGTATATCTAAAAGACTTGAGAACTGTTAGCACAGTCTAACCTCCTTATTATTATATATATTTATATTGAGGCATTAGTCACCAGATCTGTTGGTATCATCTGCCAGTACTTTTTTATTTACACCAAATTGTATTTTAGCCTACTAAGTTTATTGTTTCCCGAAAATGTCCTTTGGTTTTCATGCCTGCCATTCTCTTTTCCCAGATTGCTGCTGCTTTTTTCTTGGCCTGTGAAGATCCATTCACCCTTCTAGGTCCAGGTCAAACTTAATCATTTAACCAACCATAGCCCTTCTGCTATTGGTTTATTACAGCACCAATATTGTATCATACTTTTGTCCATGTTTATTTTTTCACTAGACTGTGATTACTTTATTCTTGGGTCTTCCATGTCTAGGAATGCATATGGATCACACTTTACATGTAATAATCGGTTGAGTGACTGGATAATTGAAAGAATGAATGAAATCAGTATGTTTGGTCTAGAGGATTTGGCAGCTGTTTTATGAGATCTACACGAAAAGGGAAAGATAATATCTGGAAAGAGATATGATAGTTCATTAGAAGAATTTAAGGAGACGTTTCATGCAATAGATTGAATTCTTCAGCCACAAACACTAAACATGCTTGCTAAATAAACATCCCTTTAAATACAAAATACAAAATACAAAACCGCTGCGCCACCCAGGGATCCCTAGAAAAATTATTTTAAGAAATTAAAAAAATAGAAATACTTCTCTCTAGTTTCTGTTGGATTGTTCTAAAGTTAGATGTGTGGGGAAATCTGAATTCTACCTCTTTAGTCCCTATCATATTGCTCCTGTTTCTCTAGCTTTAAGTATGATTAATTCCTTAGCTTTAAGCCTGAGAGGTATTATTAGGGATATCCATGCCCTAATAAAGACTCATTAATAAGTAGAGTATAGATTGGTGATGACATTGGAAAGATAACTTGGGTTTGAGTCAGAGTGAATGGGATTTAGGAGAAAGAGTGAGCTAGCCTGTTGAAGGGGAGGTAGGAAGCTCAGTTTGTACACATGCATGAGAACATTTAAGTGGAATATATCTCTGGCATCATGAGGTAGGAGATGTCTGCTTAGAGTAAGAAATGATTACTTTGTGTGTGTATGTAGTAGGTAGGTTCTCAGTAACTTTGTTGATAATATACATTTGGAATGGTATATTCTAAGCAACAGCATAAATTCTTTGAGAAACTTTATAGAGAGAAAAGCAATTATTCAGGGACTAGATTTCCTATGTTTATTTGAGAGAGTAAAAAGAAAGTGGAGATTTAAAGGAAATCCACAGAGCCAGTTTTGAGGTTGGTTGCTTCAGGTGCAACCAGCCTCAAAAGGTTGTGCTGGCACAAGAATAAGCAGGATGTTTTAGATTTGACAAGTTGGCAATGGTTGACTTCTGAGGTTCTTTAGAGTGGAAGGGTAAAGAGGGCTCATAGAGACTTTGTAGAGGATAAAGTGGGAATAGTGGATGGTTAGAAAACAGAAGCATTGGTAGAGGTAGTTTATAACATTTGTCAGTGGAATGAGAAAGGTAGGTAATAGAAAAAGGAAAAATCAGCACAAAGAGAGGTTTTTCTTCAAGATTAGAATAAGAGCCCTCTACATCCTTTGAAAAGAAAGGCGTGCACTGGTGTCAGGGAATGTTGAAAGATACAGGAGATAGAGGTTGTTCAGGAGTTGGAAAAATAAGATCTTGAGTCAAGTGGAAGAGGCAGCTTTAGAGAGGGACATTAAGGACAGTTCTTCCTCTGGGACTAGAGAATGACAGAATTGATGTAGAACTAGTAAGTGAACATCAAGGAAAGGTAGGTAATGAGAGAAGTCCTGGTGTACCTTTGTGTGTTGTTTTGATTATAAAGTAGAAAAATCTACCAAGAAAGTGAAAACTGCCTTCTTTTCAACAGAACATCTATACTGATTTATACTGTATTAAACTTATTTTGATAGTGAAGTAAAAAACCTCAAGGTTGTTGAAACCTGATTGGAAAGTAATTTACTTCAAATTCTTTTTATGTGTAATTATTTGGGAGACTGAATTAGAATCATTTTATTTATAATCTCTTTTTTTTTCTACTACAGGTTATATATTAAGTGTTGTGTTACTAACTTTGCCCAGGCAGCATCTGGTTCAACTTTACCTGTATTTTTTGACTGCCCTGCTCCTCTATGCTGGACATCAAATCTCTAGGTAAGAATGTGACCTTGCTTTTGAAATGTATGACTAAATTTGAAGTTTTTCAGTACTGATAAAATACTTTTCTTATGAACACTGTTAAGAAGCTGAGGCTTTGCTAAATATCCAAAACAGTTTTTTTGATATTTGTTTTCTAAGTAAATATTAGTGTATAGAATTAATAGCTGGGGTTGTGCTTCAAATTTTATTTCCTGCTTTGAAAAACAATCCAAATACGAAATGGGCCCTAAGATTATGTTTACAGAGATACTTAGGAGCTTTTCTATATTACCTAAGAAGAGAATTTCTGAAGATAGGCTGTAGAACATTTAACAGTTATGGACTTGATTACTTTCATCATTTTACGAAGTCAGTTTATGCTGCATATGAAACAGCGCAGCCATGTATATAGTGGATGATTTATATGATTTATTTGATGAGGTTCATGGTATAGCTCAGAATTCTGCATCTTTAGTAATACTGTGTTTGCCTAGGTCTGCTAGTCCTAAATTTTAAGACTGTGATTTGCCAGTGAAAATGAACTTCCTACTTTGGAGCAAGAATGTTAAAATACAGGGGAACCAAAAGCCCACACAGTAAATGTAATAGAGGTATAAATAGATTTGGGAGGTATAATTTTCTCTCTCTCTCTCTTTTTTTTTTTTTTTTAGAGAGAGAGTGTAGGTACAAGTTGGTGGGGGGCAGGGCCAGAAGGAGAGGGAGAGAATCTTAAGCAGACTCCACACCCAGCATGGAGTCCCATGCAGGACTTGATCTCATGACCCTAAGATTGTGGCCTGAGCCAAAATCAGGAGTTGGACTTTTACCTGATTGAGTCACCCAGGCGCCTCTAATTCCTTTTGTCTGGACTGAAATGTATAACCATAATGAAATATACTCCCAATCCTAAAAAGAGTGATGGTTACTTTGCATGTATAAAAAGATGTAGCTTTCTGTAGTTCTGAAAAACAGATTCTGGTATTGGCATTTAATGAATCAAAATTAATCTTAAAACAGCATTTTTATATTAGTAGAATTGAATTGACATAGAAACCTTTTCTACTCTCTGATTATAAAATAATACTGTTTATTGTTGATGACTTTTGGGAAATAGAGAAAATTTAAAGGCAGTAACAATCACCTGAAATTATGCTACTCAGAGATAAACCTATTAAAATTCTGGCATTTCCTCCCAATTTTTTTTAATACCTTCCAGTTTTCACCACTTTCATGGATACAAAAGAGTTTAAATAACAATAGTCACTGACTCTTGGCCCCTCTTGTTGAAGAAAGACTTTCATCCTCTGTAATACTTCATCATCCAGTTATTTCTTAAAGGCTCTATAGTATTCTGCAGAAACTCAGTCTTTTCATTTTCCACTCCTTTGTTCCTCTCTGATCACTTTCCTCTTCTCAAAATGGTACCTGGAAGGTGGTGTTTTGCTCTCTAACTTTTGCTGTTTTGCCCAGGGCATGTTGTTGGGTGTCAAAGTTGGAAAACCTGGAGCTGCCAGAGTAGGGCTACATTTTTTATAATCGTAACAGTGCTTGAAACTGAACTGTTTTACTCTAAATTGAAGGCATGAGTTTTCTAATTTTGTATCACACAAGTGTGTCCCTGTGTCTTGGACTCTTTCATGGGAGCATGAAGTAGATTTGGAGCATCTTTCTCCACATAGTTTAAAATAGTTCAGGGACCAGTAATAACAGAGACAACATGGTGTCCTTCCTATTGCAGCACCACCAGTCCCAAACCCCGACACAGTCTGTTCCTGTGGCCTTGCCCAAGATACCTCTGAATCTGAGCTCAAGCTCAAGGTAGAGACATTTCTCTATCTTTATTAATTTTTAAGCAAAAATTCTATCTGTAGAGTATAATGCAGTAGAGTAGATAGGCGTTTTGTTTTTTTTTTTTTTTAAGGTTTTATTTATTTATTTTTAAGAGACAGAGAGAGAGAGAGGCAGAGACACAGGCAGAGGGAGAAGCAGGCTCCACACAGGGAGCCTGATGTGGGACTTGATTCTGGGCCTCCAGAATCACGCCCTGGGCCAAAGGCGGGTGCCAAACTGCTGAGCCACCCAGGGATCCCAGTAGATAGGCTTCTGATTTATAATTTTTTTTGTGTAGATGAGTGCCTAGCCACCTAAGAGTGCCATATCTTTTGGAGAAGTGCGTGGTGACTGGAGAATTTCGAATTCTGTGTTCCTTATTTACTGCAATATAACCTTTGTGTCACTTATTAGATAGGTCTCCTTTTCCTTAATCTACAAAGTGGTAGTAATATCGTAAGGGGCTATTGTAAAGATTCAGTAAGATAAAGGATGTAAAGCTCTTAGAGTAGTTGAGTGTAGAGCTGAATGACTTTTTTCCTTTTTTTTTTAAGTTTTAATTCCAATTCAGTTAATATACAGTGTTATGTTAGTTTTAGGTATACAATACAATGATTCAGCAATTCTATACACAGTATTCAGTACTCATCATGGTAAGTATACTGTTTAATACCCATCACTTATTTCACCCATCTTCCCTACCCCTGCCCACCTCCCCTCTGGTAACTTTCAGTTTGTTCTCCATAGTTGACTCTGTTTGTTGATTTGTCTCTTTTTTCCCCTTTGTTTTATTTCTTAAATGCCACATATGAGTGAAACCATATGGTATCTGTATTTCTCTATTTTATTTATTATTATACTTGATAGCTCCATCCATGCAGTTGCAGATGGCAAGATTTCTTTTCTTTTTTTTTTTTTTTTTTTGTGGCTGAATAATATTCTGGGTGGTGTGTTTGTATGTGTATGCATACACATATACCACATCTTCTTTATCCATTTATCCGTCAATGGACACTTGGGCTGCTTCCATAATTTGGCTATTGTAAATAATGACACAGTAAACATAGGGGTGCATATATCCTTTTGAATTAGTGTCTTTGTATTCTACTGTAAATACCCAATAGTGGGATTACTGGATCATGGGGTAGTTCTATTTTTAATATTTTGAGGAACCACCATAGTGTTTTCCAGAGTAGGTGCAACGGTTTGCATTCTGACCAACAGTGCAGGAGGGTTCCTTTTTCTCCACATTCCTGCCAATACTTGTTGTTTCTTGTGTTTTAATTTAGCCATTCTGACAGGCGTGAAGTGATATCTCTCTGTAGTTTTGATTTGTATTTCCCTGCTGATGAGTGATCTTGAACATCTTTTCATGTGCCTCTTGGCCATCTGTATATCTTTGGAGAAATGACTATTCATGTCTTCTGCCCATTTTTTAATTGGATTGGTTTTTGGGTGTAGTGATCAGTGAATTATTTTTTTTTTAAAAGAGAGAATAAGAGCTTGAGTGAGCAAATGGGTAAGGGAGAGCACAAGGGGAGGGAGAGGGACAAGCAGACTCCACATGGAGCATTTACCCCATGATGGGGTTTGATACCATGACCCAAACCAAAATCAAGAGTCAGACGATCAACTCATTAAGCCATCCAGGCCACCCCTCTGCTCAGTGAATTTTAACTAACATGTCTTTCTTATTATGTAGAAGTCTTTTATGAACATTCTTTAAAAAATGACTTTAAATCAGAGTATTTTATGGTAGAGCTATATAATGATAGCTTTTTAGAGTTGATGTAGTTTCTTCGATTATTTTTTAAAATTCTAAACTTCAAGGTAGGGTTATGAAAATTGTTGCTTTTATTAGTTATAATTCTGGGTGAGAAAACAGTGATCCTGTACTTTCCTTCATGCTTTTTTGGTTTCTATGTGGTTTAGTGGTATAGTGATGGCCGAAGGCATGTAGCCCTGTTTTTATATGTATATATAGTATTACCATCCAGGCTTTTTCAGAGGTCAGAATTCTATTATGTAAGGATAAACAGAGCCCTGACATGTCAGAGCTGAATACAAACCTTTTTCTGACCATTTTTCTGGCGGCAGTTTTAACTTTAGACGTTTAATTTATGGAAATGTTTTTTTAATGTTTAAAGTTTGTTTTTATTGGGCAGCCTGGGTGGCTCAGCGGTTTAGCGCACCCTTCCGTCCAGGGCCTGATCCTGGGGACCCGGGATCGAGTCCCACGTTGGGCTCCCTGTGTGGAGCCTGCTTCTTCTCCCTCTGCCTATGTCTCTGCCTCTCTCTCTTTGTGTGTCTCATGAATAAATAAAATCTTAAAAAAAAAAAGTTTGTTTTTATTATTATAAAATGAAATGTACTTTAAGTAATCGCAGCTATAATAAAATTTTAGAGTGTACAAATCATTTCCTATTTTTTATTTCATTTAGATCCTTTTTAATAATCCTTTCATATTTATAGAAGAAAAACCAAAGTGGGCAAATAACTGGGAGGAACAATCCCAGACTTTAACTTGAATGTAGATTTTTCTAATTGGTAGTTTATTCCCAGGGAGGCAGCATGGTTAGTGGAAAGAAAATAAATTCTAGAATTAGACTGAGTATGAACTAGTTTCCCTATGTTACCTTGGCAAGTTGCTTCTTTGAAAATGTAAAAGGAAGACAATGTCCATCTTAAGGTGTAAGTTTTGATATTAACCTAACAAATTTCAAGAAATGGTGTGTTGAGAATTTCTTTTCTTAGTATAATTTATACTAGATGATGCTGTCTTAGAAAAGGTTAACAAAGATGTGTTACCCTTGAATTATTCATAATATGTCACATTTATAAATATTGAGGCTTGAATATTACATTTATAAAATTTTAAGGCTGAAGTTTTTTAGTTTTAGAAAACGTAATGGTTCAGATTTCATGTAGCAACCTTATAACTATCTTTTTCTTTAACAGCTTTATTGAGATAAAATTTACATACCTATTTAAAGGATATAGCTCAGTGGTTTTAGTACATTCACAGAATTATACAGACCATCACTATGATTGATTTTAGAACATTTTCATCACTCCAAAAAGAAACCCTGTACCCATCAGCAGTCACTCCCCATTTTCCATCGGTCCCTTTCCCCCCAAGCTTAGGCAAATGTCAGTCTATTTTCTGACTCTATGGATTGGCCTATTGTGGACATTTCATACAGATACATACAGTATGTGGTCCTTTGTGCCTGGCTTCTTTCACTTAGCATGTTTTCAAGGTTCATCTATGGTGTAGCGTGTATTACTACTTTTTCTGTCCAAATCATATTCTATTGTATGAATATACCATGTTTTGTTCATCCATCTATTGATGAACATGGGTTCTTTCCACTTTTTGGCTATTTTAAGTAGTGCTGTGAACATTATGGGTAGGTGTTGTGTGGACATACTTTTTTCCTTGGGCATATAACTTTGGGGTGGAATTGCTGGATCATAAGATATTTGTGTTCAACCTTTTAAGGAACTGCCATAGTATTTTCCTTTTTAAAGATTTTATTTTTAAGTAATCTTTATACCACATGGGGCTCAAACCTACAACCCTGAGATCAAGAGTTGCATGCTGTACCCACTAAGCCAGCCAGGTGCCCCTGCTGAACTCTTTTCTAAAGCAGCTATATTATTTTTACCAGCAATATATGAGGGTTCCAATTTCTCCACATCCTTGCCAATACTTACTGATAAGTCTTTGTTAGTATAGCTATCATAGTGAGTGTGATGTGATATTCTATCTGATTTTGATTTGCACTTCCCTGATGGCTGATGGTATTGAGCATCTTTTCATGTGTTCATTAACCATTTGTAAATCTTTTTTAGAAAAATGTTTATTCAGATTCTTTGCCAGGTGTTTAATTGGGTTGTCTTTTTTTTAAATTATTATTACTGGGTTGTAATACAACTCAATTCTAGATAGAAGTCTTTTATCAGTTATATGATTTACAAATATTTTTTACCATTCAGTCTAGTTATATTAAGGCAATGTGTAGTATGGTATTAAGGAGAATCAATACTTGGATAATTTAATTAATTCGGTACTTCAGAAACGGACTATATAAGAAGTCATTTGCAGTTACTAATTTCTTAAACTGAAAATTTCATAAGCTCTTGGGGTACCTGAGTGGCTTAGTCGATTGAGCAGCTGGCTGCCTTCTGCTCAGGTTATGATCCCAGGGTCCTGGGATACTGCTCTGCATAGGGCTCCCTTGCTCAGCAGAGAGCCTGCTTCTCCCTCTCCCTCTGCTGCTCCCCCTGCTTGTGCATTCTCTTCATGAGCGCGTGCTGTTTCTCTCTCTCTGCCAAATGAGTAAGTAAATAAAATCTTAAAAAAAAATGCATAAGCTCTTGAAAAGCTGGGTTTCTGTTTTCCCTTAAGACGTGTACTCAAATAAGGGTGCCTGGGTGGCTCAGTTGGTTAAGCATCTGACTTTGGCTTAGATTATGATTTCTCGGGGTCCTGGGATTGAGCCCTACATCCAGTCATTGGAGAGTCAGCTATTCCTTCTCCTGTCCCTCCCCACCCTCCCTCTCTCTTTCTCTCTCTCAAAAACTATATAAAATCTTAAAAAAAAAAAAAAAAAAAAGACATATACTCAAATAATGAAGCTGATTACCCTTAAATGAATAAAAATGTGTTTAGAAAAAAAAAAACCTTTTGTAGAATATGTCTAGAATGGATATTGCTTGTAGTTCATAGGAATTAAACTTTAGAAAATCCATGGCCTCAGGTCATGTAGTATGGACATTTAATATTCTGTTTGAACTCATTAGAATTTGATAAATTTCAGGTTCTTGAACTCTTAAAAGTACTAAACTATGTTTTTCATTTTGAGTAATATAAGGAATGTATTTTCCAGTTTCAATCCTGCTTTAAAATTGAGACTATCCAGAACTATAGGGGAAGAAAGAAAAACTCTACAACTGATAGGACCATTCCTGCAAGGGTATGGTCTTGATTTACAACACAGTTGTGTGTTTTTCTCTAAAATTTTTAAATTCCAGTATTCTTGAATTCCTTGTCTTACTGTTTGATTTATGAACCAACGTGTCCATTTTATGTGTGTATGAGTTGAATTAAGAGCCCATGGGTTTCACAGTATTAAAAGTATACTCCTTTTTATCCTGTCTTGGTATGTAAGTAGGGTTTCAAATGAAAAATTTTACCAAGAATTATTTATATGTAAAATACAGATTATTAGCTACCCATTTCATGAAAGTTGGTTTCATTTAAGGTTTCTCTATTACAGGACTATTAGCATTTTAGGCCAGGTCATGCTTTGCTGTGGGGGCAATCTTGTGTGTATGTTACTGCCTCTGCCCCCTAGATCATATAGCACCCCCTTTCTAGCAATTGTGAAACCAGAGTGTCCCTAATTGCCAAATGTGCTTTTCTGAGTAACAACATTCATTTCTTTCTTTTTCTTTTTCCTGGGTAACACAATTTAAATTTAACTGCTGTTAAATAAAGGAATTAATAAAATGAGTTTTGTCATTATATACTCTGCTTTTAATTTTGACAGGAATAAAATTGAGC
This sequence comes from Canis lupus baileyi, assembly GCF_048164855.1. Lineage (NCBI taxonomy): Eukaryota > Metazoa > Chordata > Mammalia > Carnivora > Canidae > Canis > Canis lupus. The sequence goes on from NC_132841.1 coordinate 52,045,522, forward strand.
CATTTCAGTATTTGATAAGTTTTCTTCTTTTGAACATTATCAGATCCAGGCACTAAATATTTCAGTGAGGAGTCAGAAAGAAGCTAAAGAGAGAAGCAGGGTGGCAGAGATGATTTAAATAATTGAGCTCAGGGTAAATGAACTATTCAGTTACTAGCACATTGTTTAGGGTATAATAGGTACTCAAATACAGGTGCTAGAAAATCTGAGTATCTGGGATTCCTTAAATTGAGCAATGCCTTTTGTTTGCACATATTGCATAAGATAGCTTTGAGAGTTCACCACTTTATTCTCTGTAAAAGTAGATTAGGTTTCTTTAGAATTACAGTTTGAAAGCTTTAAGTGGCCGGAATGTACAAATTATACTAAGTCGTTCAGGCTGTTTAAGAGATGTTACCAGGTCAGTTGTGAATTGGTAAGCTTCTAGGTTTTGTTGTTATTTTTTGTAACTTGTATGCTTCTCTTTATAGCAAGAATTTTTCTAATTGCAAGCTATCCTTGAGGCTCTTTTCATATATCTCCTACATTCTTTTTTTTTTTTTTTTTAAAGATTTTATTTATTTATTCATGACAGACACAGAGAGAGAGGCAGAGGGAGAAGCAGGCTCCATGCGGGGAGCCTGATGTGAGACTTGATCCTGGGTCTCCAGGATCACACCCTGGGCCGAAGGGAGGTGCTAAACCACTGAGCCACCCAGGGATCCAATCTCCTACATTCTTATGCCCCCAGACAGTTTCAATTGCTGTATAATAGGCTACCACAGGGGACAAGAGAAGTAGATTTTCAAAGTGTTTAGTTTATTAGTGCTCAGGGTTGATCGTTAGTATTGTACAAATTGCACAAATGAAAAATGTTTAAGAAGGTAAAGATTTTATTCAGTTATAAGTAGACAGCAGGGATTCTTGCTTCTGACCAGCCTAATACATTTTACCATTTAAATCTTCTAAATTGAAAAAACAAATAGTACTTTTGAACATTTCATCTGATTCAGTCTTAAAATAGTTATTAAATTCTATTAAAAATTAGAATTTCATGACTCTTGCATCAGATTAATTTTTGGCTTAAAATGACTCATGGAATTTGGGTAATTTCTTGTCTGGAGCCTTCTTATTTGGTTTTACTGTCTTGTTTATTTATGTTGTGAATGACCCACTTTGTTGAGAGACTGAGTAATCAAGAGTTTTTATTGTCCAAGTAAGATGCCATGAAGTTGTTCATAACTTAGATATAGAGATCTTTGTTCAAACATTGATCCCTATTACAGTTCTTCTGTGTACTTTGGGATGCAATGTCTGGGTTCTTTTTCAGAAGAGATAGCTCATTAGAGGTTACTTGGTGAGACCAGTAGTTTAGCATTTACTGAAGCCACTGCCCTGACTCTGGCAAGCCAGGCTCAGCTGGCCCATAGAAGTACTACAGGCTTTCTGGGCATGGCCTTCTTTACTGAGGAGGGATTTACTGGTGAGTCAGCCAAACAGGGAAGATTCTGAAGGACTGTCTTGAGAGACAGGAGTTGAGCCAAAGGAGAAAGGGTCTAAGGTGCCTAGAGAAGGTGTTAACTTCTTTGGTAGGATGATTGGACCAGTGGCTCAGGTCACACAGTAATGGGGGAGGTTAGAGCATTGAGGAGAGCTATTCTTAGGGTCCTAGAGGAAAGCAGCACAGAGAGTTAGTGGGAGGAAACCGTTTAACACCATGTTGTTGTCATTAGGGCCTAAAGGATGATTCTTCTGGAAGGCAGTTCTCCCTTAGTATCCCATAATCTTGTCAAATCACAAAGTCATGAAATACAGAGACTGAAAAAGAACTAAAAAGAAAATCATTCTCGATTTTTATAGCATTTCTAAAATTGCAATGATTAGATTAAATAATTTGTTTAATGTGTGTTTCTTTTCCTGGTTTGTAAGCTCGTGCTAACATGTGTTTCTTGTGTGCTGTAGTATTCCCAGAGTTTAGCAGTGTGCTAGCAACATATTATGTATACAGTAAATTCGTTTTTTAAAAAACAGACTTTATTTTTTAAAAGATTTTATATATTTGACAGGGAGAGCGAAAGAAAGAGAACACCGGCAGGGGTGGGGGGAGCTGCAGAGGCATAAGGAAAAGCAGACTGAGGGCTCTATCCCAGGACCCTGGGATCATGAACTGAGCCACCCAGGTGCCCCCAGTAAATTTTTGAGCTTAAAAGAAAAAGTATAGAGCTTGTTAATTTTCCTTACAAGTTTTGTTATGTGAAGTTAGAATTCTTAAAAGAAAGGCAAACAAGCTATAAAAAAAGAAGATAAACTAAGGTAGGCTAGGAAATAATACAAAGTAATTAAAAATATCTCAGCAATAAGAAATTTCTAGAGTAATGGGTTTGCTGAGTTATATATAAAATATCAGTAATAGGATTACAAAAGCAAACAAGGGAAAGAAAACATGTCCGGGAACCCAGCTCTGCAATCTCCCCCCCCCCCCACCCCCTTAAGAGATCTGCTGGGGAAAAAAAAAATCTGGGGACTGAGCCCTCGGGGGCAACTTTTTGGCTCTTCCAGGGAATAGTGCTCATATAGGCGTCCCTCCTCCCTTTTTATTGAATTCACATAAAACAAAAGTAACCTTTACAGTGAATAATTCGGGGATCCCTGGGTGACTTAGCGGTTTGGTGCCTGCCTTCAGCCCAGGGCGTGATCCTGGAGTCCTGGGATTGGGTCCTGCATCGGGCTCCCTGCATGGAGCCTGCTTCTCCCTCTGCCTGTATCTCTGCCTCTCTCTCTCTCTCTCTCTGTCTCATAGATAAATAAATAAAATCTTAAAAAAAATAAAAATAAATAAAGTGAATAATTCATTGGCATATAGTACATTCATAATGTTATGCAACTATGACCCTTATCTAACTCCAGAACATTTTCATTACCCCACGGTAAAAACCAGTACCCATTATGTGTCCTTTACATTTTCTCGCCTCCAGCCCCCAGCAAGCAGCAATCTGCACTTTGTCTTGGTGGGTTTTCCTTCTTTATAATTGGACCTATTGGAGAGGGATCTACTGTGGTCACAAGAAATTTATGTGGCTTTTAGAGACCTAGGACTCAGAACTCTTTCAAATATAAATTTATTTCTTACATAGCATTTTCAAAGACTTCATATATGTTAAGTGGTATTTATATGTGTTTTCATTTTAAAGTTCATATTTCTCTTAATTCTTTAGTTTTCTGTCTTAAAGCTTTATAAAATATGATAATTTTACATTGATGGTTATGTAGTAATGTAGGCATCAGATATTTACATGTAATTTGCATGTGTAGCATTTATGCCTCTCACAGGGTTTCAACCACTGACCTCTGGACTGGCTAGTCCTTTGTTGTGGGTGCTGTCCTATGCATAGTAGAACATTGTGGCAGCATGTTAGTCTAGGTGCTTTTAGCAGGCCCAGCCCTTCTAATTTGTGACAACTAAAAATGTCTCCAAACATTGCAAAATATCCCTTGGAGTTAAAATCACCCCGGGTTGACCACCACTGTGTTAAAATCATTCCTTTTGAGAGTTTCAGTAAAAAGGACTGTTAACATATTATTTGTTAGAAATAGTTATCATAGAGTAATAGAGTAAAATTACTAAATCACCTATGAATCTAGGGCCATTATTGATTTTATAATTGTACCCCAAACTACTTCCATTCATAAAATGTATCGTAGTTTTTAATTTTGATTTTTTTGGTGGTACTCTCCTTGTGGATTATGTAAGGGTCATTTCTTGTTTGGCTATGCTACACTGAAGGATTTCAACTTGATTGCCTAATAGGAAGTAATTTCATGGAAAAAGTAAATACAGCCGTGGGTTTGTTCAGAAATACTAGAAACATTCAAACTGTTTTAAATACAGTGAATAAAGCATTCAGTAAGTGAAGAAAAGGAGGATTTTTTTTTAACACAAATTTCCCTACTGTGATGTCAAAAGAACTTAAGACAATAGTCTTCTAGTGTTATTACTTAGCTTACTGATAATAAATTCTCCCTTTCTGTGCTTCCTGGATGTGCAAAGTTCTGTTTTCTTAGTTGTGTAAAGGTTTTTGTTACTTAAATCCTATTACTTCTTAGTAATCACATGTTAAATAAATTTTAAAAGGAATATTTGATGTGATTTAAAATTTGTTTCAAAATAAATCTGTAGCCTGCTTACATATTATAACCCTAATTATAGATTCTTGACATAGTCAAAGTGACAGTTTTTAAGGATTGTCTTGCTGTGAGCCAGTTTTCTAGCTAGTTTGTGATTTACCTGTAACTGAGTACAATTGGGGATAAAACTGGGGAAAATAAGATAGGTGGGATGGTGGAAGAGAGCCCAAAGAGGGGAAATTTGTTGTAATATTATTGAGTATATCAGTTAAGTAGTAGAGTTGAGGAATGGCATATCAACTGTTCTTTTTTTACTGGAAATAATTTTTTAATAAGGCCTTGGGAAGAAAGAAAATCCCATAGAGTGGAGCTTTGGCTGTCTTTTCTACATAGTAAAACTCACCTTTAGTAAATCTGATCCAGTTCATGGAAGAAGGAAATGAAGTCCATCCTTATATAATTCTTTATACTTAACTTTTTTCTTAGTATACGTGCGGAAAGAGGTGTTATTAACATAATATGCTTTTTATAAGAATACTGTGCTTTAACTACTTCTCTTTTCCATATGTGCTTGGAATGTATCTAATACATTCTTACCATTTTACTTATTCAGGGACTATGTCAGGAGTGAACTAGAGTCTGCCTATGAAGGACCAATGTACTTAGAACCTCTCTCCATGAATCGGTTTACCACAGCCTTAATAGGTAAGTATTATAAAAGAATTAAAAGTGTAGGTGGGGACCAGCCAGTCTTACCACCGTCTTTACATTATAATCATACATAGCTTATAGTTGCTTGTGTTTTTTAATGATATTTTAACTATTTGGAAGGTTAATAAAGGCAATTATTACTATGCAGTGTTTTAAAGTTGCTTATTGTTATTGAAAGTCATCACTGTAGTCCAAAATAAATTGCCAGAAACATCAAGAACTTGAGACATGACTGAAATATTTAGGTAGCAGAATGTTAAAAATAGGAATGTTGGCTAAGACCCCAAAACAATATAGGTATAGTCCCAAGTGACATACCAGACCCTACCTACTGTGACAGAATTAAAAAAGGGAAGTGAGAGAAGAAATGTGTGGGAAATACCAGAAAGGGAGACAGAACATAAAGACTCCTAACTCTGGGAAACGAACTAGGGGTGGTGGAAGGGGAGGAGGGCGGGGAGTGGGGGTGAATGGGTGACGGGCACTGAGAGGGGCACTTGATGGGATGAGCACTGGGTGTTATTCTGTATGTTGGTAAATTGAACACCAATAAAAAATAAATTTATTATTAAAAAAGGGAAGTGAGAGAAAACATACTTTGCGATTCTTAAAGTCAGCATGTAGAGGGTGATAAAAGGTTGAATGTTGGTAATTAAGGAGGATTTCTACATAGAGCTGTTTTCTCTGAAATACCTCCCCATTTAGAGAATTCAGCAGTAGACCATTTGGAGAGTCACATGTCTTCTGTGGCTTAGTGGGGATACTATGAATGGGTGTCTGACCTATGCCTCCAAAATCTTAAGCTGCACCATCTAAAATTAGCTACATGTAGCTATTGAGCACTTGAATTGTGGCTGGTCCAAATTAAGATATGCTGTAAGTATAAAACACCTAATTTCTAAGACGTAGTGCAAATATGGATGCAAAATGTCTTGCTAATTTTTTAATGTAGATTGAATGTTTATATGATGATATTTGGGGCATATTAGATTGAATAAAATAATATTGTTAATTTCACCTGTTTTTTTTGTTGTTGTTGTTTTTTTTAAAAGGAAGCTCCTACAAGGTTAAAGATTACAAATGTGGCTCGTATTATAATTCTAATGAGGTTTCAAGGACAGCAGTGGGCTGACTGGCTGTTGAGTTTTCTGACTGCAGACATAGTGAAAATGTCTTGTGAAAATGTCTTGTGGAGTCCTCTTGTATCTTCTAATCTGTGTAGGCAAAGGATGTTAGTTTCCTATGAACTATATAAGGGCCCCAAGAGTCAATGGTATTTTTTTAGGTCCTTCTAAGAGAGCCTTTAGAAGGATAAGACTCCAACGGGGATTGAACTTCCAGGAGTTAAGCAAAGAACCAAAAATAGCCAGAGAAGGGTATATAACAAGCACTAAGGTGGGAGAGCCACAGTGATGGTAACAATCTCAGAAGAACCCATAAAAGTGCCCAGGAGAAAAGGCAAGGAATTAAAAAAAATTAAGGTGTAGGGCGGTGCATATGGGGAGGGAGGTGGAGGGGCACAGGGGAAGAGAATCTGAATCTTAAGCAGGCTCTACAACCAGCTCAGAGCCCAGTGGAAGGCTTAATCTCAGGATCCTGAAATCATGATTTGAGTAGAAATTAAGAGTCAGACACTCAACTGACTGAGCCACCCAGGCGCCCCAAGGGAATTTTTTATGCCCCAGCTTCAGGGTGCACCCACACCCTGTCATTTTAAGAGCATAGTTGAGTAACAATTTCCTACTTCCCTCTCGCCTTCCCTACATGCTTCAACCCTGGATAAGTCAAGAAGAGAGGGCGATGATGCTGGCAAAGAAGATGAAGCCTGCCTTAACCTTTCCACCCCTCTCACAACTGCAGGTTTTCAATCTGTAGTCCTGTAGGAGGCCTGAGCTAGAGTAAGGGAAAAGCCTCAACTTCAAATCATTTTCAGAGTATTGGCTATTGTTCAATTGAGAGTATGTAACCTAAACTAGTTTAGAAAAGTTATAGGACTTACTTAGGGACAGGAGAACACTAATCTTCACATAGTGGATTTTAAAAGACGATAGGGGAAAAAAAACTGTTGCTTTAGGACTGTATCCTAGGAGTGAGTGTATTTACTAGCTGTAACATTCAAATGTGAAAATACAGCTGACCCTTTAACCAACACGGTTTTGAACTGCGTGGGTCCGCTTACAATCCAGTACTGTAAATGTATTTGCTTTTCCTTACGGTTTTCTTAATAACATTTTCTTTTCCATAGTTTACTTTATTGTAAGAGTATAGTATGTATTGCATATAAAATATAAAATGAGTATTAATTGACTATGTTATTGCCAAGAATGCCAGTCAACAATAGGCTGTTAGTAGTTAAGATTTTGGGGAGTCTAAAGTTCTGCAAGCATTTTCAACTGTGCGGGGTCTTGGCACCTGTAACCTTTGCATTGTTTAGATGTCAACTATATTTGCTAGGTTAGAAAGCTTGTCAAGTATTATTTTTCATTCTATAATTGGTGCAATATAGCATAAAATTGAAACATTTCCTTAAATTTTCCTATCAGTGGTTATGATACTCTGTTTATTCAGCTAAGATCCAGTTAATTGAAAATAAAATCCATAAACTACTAAGTACTATGTTTTGATCCATTTTGGATGTTAAAGGAACTTTCTTATTTTCTTCCATTTCATTAATGAACTTTTAGTGAAAAACCAAGTGATAATAATATGCCATCATTTCTTAGAGTTTCAGACTTCTTGGAGCTATTTCTGATAGTGGAATCCTGACATCCAGAGATTACTTCGTGATTTTGATTTATTCAGAATTACTAATTGAAATAGGCACATCCAACTTAAACAACTTCCAGGTTTTTTGGGGGCTATAGGAAAGATTTCCACTCCTTTTCCACTCACCTAAATACAAGAAGTGGTCTTCTCTTAAAGAGAATTACAGCATATGAGTCATATTCTTCTATGAAAGAAGATAAGTGAAGCCTATAACCCCAGAGTTGAGGACTGAATGTGCTGGCATAGACTTAGGGGAATTTTCAGAGTGTAGAGGAAGTTTACATCATGCTGAACAAGGAAATTTAAATATCACAGCTATGAGTACAGTGAAAGATAAGCCAGAATAAAAATTCCTAATCATTCCTAGTATTAAAGCATTTCCTCCAAGTACTTTCTTTTAGAGTTTCTGCTAATCCTTTCATCAAAAAAATAAACTTATTTTTAAAAGTCAAGACCTACCACATCAGAGTTGTATGATGAAAATTGGCTCTCTCCTACATCACTTCTCTTCACATGCCTGTATCAATTCCCAGAGGCCTTTCTCCTTTCCAGTCACAATAATGTCTTCCCTGCTATTTTCTCTTTTGTTCTTCTCAGGAAATCTTATCAATTGGATAATGTTCCTCCTACATTGACCTTTCTTACTGTTCTGTTTTCCTTTCTCTTTGTCTTTTGTTTTTGAGATTTCCCAACTTTATCTTCCAACTGTTTTATTGTACCTTTTTTGTTTTATATTTTTAATAACCAGGAACTTATTTCCATCAAATGCTTTTTAGTATGATAGTTTTTATTTCTTAAATATATCATTTATCTCTTTGAAACTTTCTTTTGTTCCTTGAATTATCCATTTCCTCTGAGATCTTTTATTCTGTTTTGATCTTTGTCTGTCACGGGATAGTAGTGTTTCTCAAGCCTGGATTTGAAACACCTGGTTATATTAAAGATTTATAAGTACTGATGCCTAGGCCTCCTCTGAGGCTGTTTAAACAATAAGTTTTACTTAAATATCTGGGAGTCCTTGACTAATCATTTGTATTAAAGTAAGTTAAGTTGTTGATTAGAATCTCTTTAGGTTTACCAAATGGTGTGTTTCACAGTTGGTGTTCAAGTGGAATTGGCTGGTTTTGAGTATTTGTGTGTCTTTTCACTTGGACTTGGTCATCTTCCCCAAGAAGGAATCTTCCTGTACCCTGTAGGGGAGGCTATTATTAGTCACTAGAATGGGTGACAATAAACATGGCATCCATGCTTGGGTACGTAGAGAGATCTCATCTCTCAACATGTACATTTTTGTTTTAATCCCCTCTTTTCATTTGGGCATCTTACCTCTGCTCTGGTGTCCAAGAGCCTGTTTTGATCTCTGTAGAGAGCAGACTTTGGTCTTACTCCTGGGTGCGGAAAAGAGTAGTGGCTTGTCTAAGTTCCTTGCCTCCTATCTCTTCATTCTTTGTCCTTTAAAGTGTTCTCATTACACACTTGGTGGCCTCTCCTCCAGGTTTTTTTTGTTGTTGTTGTTATTGTTTGTTTTAAGTATTATGAGTTTTCCTCCTTTTATGCTTTTATGAATATTTTTCACATTACTTAGATATCCATTCTTTAAAGGTTAAAATTAATACTCTGTGGGAGAAAATACCACATGTTATAACATGGTAGATTGTTAACAAACGTTCAGCTTTGTTCAGAAATGGTTGCCATTATTTTGTGTTCTTTTAACAATTGTATAGACTGAACACAAAGTAAAAATCTCAAAGTACTGTTTTGCTTTGGCAAGAAGGAAGAGAATTTGACTAAATGATTCCTATCTGGAAAATAACATGTTTAAGAATTTTCAAGAAATTCTAAAGGGAGCTAAGAGACGGGGCTTGTCCAGTCAGTAAAATGGGACAGTGTTGTATTGTCATCAGAGTAGATAATTGAAAAAGAATAGCAAGGGGGCACCTGGGTGGCCCAGTCGATTGAGCATCTGACTTTGGCTCAGGTCATGATCTTGGGGTCCTAGGATCCAGCCCCATGTCAGGCTCTCTGCTTTTCTGGGTGTCTGCTTGTCCTTCTCCCTCTCCTGCTGCCATTCCCCCTGCTTTGTACACTCTGTCTCAATAAAATCTTAAAAAAAAAAAAAAGAATAGAAAGTTCTGATATAGACACAAATACATGGAAAATGTAAAAGTATATTAGAATGGCATTTCAAAATAATGAGAAAAGAATTAGATGGTTCTTTTTTTTATTAAAGATTTTATTTATTTATTCATGAGAGACACAGAGAGAGGCAGAAACACAGGCAGAGGGAGAAGCAGACTCCTCGCAGGGAGCCCGATGTGGGACTCGATCCCAAAACTCTGGGATCATGCCCTGAGCTGAAAGCAGACACTAAACCACTGAGCCAACCAGGTGTCCTTGAATCGGATGGTTCTTTTTTTTTTTTTTTTTTTTTTAATTTTTATTTATTTATGATAGAGAGAGAGAGAGAGAGGCAGAAACATAGGCAGAGGGAGAAGCAGGCTCCATGCACCGGGAGCCTGATGTGGGATTCGATCCTAGGTCTCCAGGATCGCGCCCTGGGCCAAAGGCAGGTGCTAAACTGCTGCGCCACTAATTGCTAGTTTTAAGACAGCTGACTAAATATCTGGAAAAACCAACTTAGATCATTCTTACCTTATTCTAAAATAAATTCCAAATGTATTAATTTTTTTAAGATTTATTTTAGAGAGAATGAGCGTGAGTGAGGAGAGGAGCAGAGAGAGGGAGAGAGAGAATCTCCAAACAAGCTCCATGCTGAGCTGGACTTGATCCCATGACCCCAAGATCATGACCTGAGCCAAAATCAAGACTTAGAAGCTTAACTGACTGAGCCACTTAGACACCCCTCAAATGTGTTAATTTTTAAATTAAAGAATACTAAAAGAAAATGTAGGTCATTACTTGTATAATCTTGAATAAGGGAACTCATGATTTAATCATGGCATCAAAGGTAGAAACCAACAAGGAAAAAGATTGATATCTTTGATTATTTACAGTAGAATATCCTTTAAGAGAAAAAAATTATTAAAAGATTCGAATGACACACTGGCAAAATATAATCATAAGACAAAGGAAAATGAGTATCTTAATCAGAGAATTCTAGAAGGCTATGTTCTCCAGTGGAAATGGCCAAAGACTATGAACAAGCATTTCACCAAATAATTGCACATTATTTTTGTAACTTATTTGTAATTGGTAATCAACAAATGTGAATCTGAAAAAGCTTAGAATATATTCATTGCTTTACCTTTTTTTTTTTTTTTTTGCTTTACCTTTTCTTAAATTATTTTTACTGCTGGCAAGTCAGTGGGAAAATGTGTGCCCTGTATGTACACTGCGTACTTTTGTTTCTTTTTTTTTTTTTTTTGGTACTTTTGTTTCTATGTGTCAAAAGCCTGATATGTTTCTTTGACTCAGTAATTCCACTTTTAGGAAATTAGTGTAAGAAGATACTAGGAAATGCACTCCAAGTAGTTTATACAAGGGTGTCATACATGTATAGGCTTATTTATAACAAAGCATTTATAATTATGAACTATTTGAAAATAGCCAAGTGGTGGTACTGTGTCATATGCATTCAGTGAAATATAACCATACAATTAAAAACAACTGTATGTATATATGTGTGTGTACACACATACATACATACACACACATACACACACACATACATTTCCTGATGAGACACATGCATTATATGTATTAACTAAAAAAAACCTGGTTGTAAAATAGTATGTACACTATAATCTATAAAACATTTGTATATATTCACATAGAATAAATCTTTAAAAGTGACAGTATGAATATGTAATTAAAAAAAAGATTATTTATTTGAGAGAGAGAACGTGCTTACATGAGCAGGAAGGGCAGAGGAAAAGGGAAAGAGAATTTCAAGCTTACTCTGCACTGAGCACGGAGTGGATGTGGGGGCTCGATCTCACAACCCTGGTATCATGACCTGATCTGAAACCAAGAGTCAGACGCTCAGCTGCCTGTGTCACCCAGGTACCTCTGAATACCTAGTTTTTACTGAGCACTTAACTAGGTTTCAGATACAATACTAAGGCTTTCTATGAAGTGCTTCATTTAATGGACCCAAGGTATTAATAGGCTATCTTTATGTGATAGGATTATAAGATACTGAGTTTTTTCTCCTTTTTATTTCTCTGTATTTTCTAGCTTTTCTATAATGATCATGTATAATCCTCTGGGAAGAATTTGTTGCTTAAAATTTTTGGTGTTAACTTTCATTATTGAGTCATTTTGAAAGAAGGCTTGTATAGTCCTATAAATGCAATTACAGCTTGAAAATCTCAGAATAAATTTTGTTACAGCATAATCTTAGAGAAGTAACTGTATCTCTGGGATTTTATGCTTTCACCTATAGACCAGAACAGTTAAATATTGAGGGCCTTTGTAAAAAAGAGCTGTATATAAATATTAGTAGCTGAATAAATATAATATTGAATTAGACATTAAAAAAAACCTTTTTGTGTCATATATGTCATCTGAAATCTGAAGAGTATATTTGTGCTGCTTTTTTTAGATCAGCATCTAGGGAATTGGTGCTCAAAATTGACAGAACATGTAATAATTACAATGCATGTAATTATGGTCAGATGAGGTAAAAATTTGATTTAAAATATCATCTAAGAGATCTTAATTAGATATCTTCAAAAATTATGTCATCATTTTTATTGTCTTTTCTTTTTATTTTATGGATAGCAAATCTTAAATGCATTATGTTCTCCTTCCCATTTTAGGTCAGTTGGTGGTGTGTACTTTATGCTCCTGTGTCATGAAAACGAAGCAGATTTGGCTCTTTTCAGCTCACATGCTTCCCCTGCTAGCACGACTCTGCCTTGTCCCTCTGGAGACAATTGTTATCATCAACAAGTTTGCTATGATTTTTACTGGATTGGAAGTTCTCTATTTTCTTGGGTCTAATCTTTTAGTACCTTATAACCTTGCTAAGTCTGCATACAGAGAATTGGTTCAGGTAAGACTGACAACCACACCCAGGTAGATAAAGTTCCACACAAAAATTAGTTATATTAAAGATTTAGTTCATTATTTCACATTCATGGTCATGGTAACATTCTAAATAGCACCTGTTTTCTGCTAATTCGGAGCATCTGGGATTTTTTTCTGATGATGTGTTCTGTAGAGAGGCAATGAAGTGAAGTGATTCTGTGGAAGCAGAGTGTCTGGGTTTTTACTCTGGCTCTACTATTTATTAGCTGTGTAACCTGGACTTAGTCACTTAAGTTGGCTTATCTATAAAATGGAGCTAATAATAACAGTTATACTCAACTTGTAGGATTGTTGTGAGATTTAAATGAGTTCAGTGTGGCAGACAGTATTCAGTATGTGTTAACTATTATGATGAAGACAATACAGATTTGAAAACCTAGAAGTAAAAATCCTTATTTTTCTTCTGATTAAAGTCCTACAATTTTTTCCACTGTATTTGCCTAAGTTATGTAAACTGAGAAGTTAAGTAGTTCTGGGTTATAATATGATAGATTTTGTCTAGATACATTGATTTTGCCAATGTCAATATGCTTCTATCTTATTTTTTTTAGCCTTTGCTCTAAAACAGATTATTCTCAGACAGAAACAATAGATACTTAAATATTTCGATTTGACTTGATGTTTCAGTATATAAAATAGATATTAAAACTGACATTGATATAAAAAGGGAGTTTTAATTATCTTTTAAAGATTTTTATTTATTTATTCATGAGACACACAGAGAGAGGCAGAGACATATGCAGGAGAAGCAGGCCCCATGCAGGGGGCCCAATGTGGGACTTGATCCCTGGACTCCAGGATTACACCCTGGGCCAAAGGCAGATGGTCAACAGCTGAGCCACCCAGGCGTCCCAAAAAAAGAGTGTTAAAATAGGCATTCTTTTCTACCTTTTGGCTATGTGTATATGACCGTAAGGTACAAGAGGCTCTCTGATTGACTAAACTGAAATTACTAAGTGAAATGGGATTTTTTTGTAACCCCAGGGGCAGATTTCCCAAAAAAATTTCCCTGACCCTTGGCTTTAAGTTGATTCTACCTTCTTTGTTCATCGTATCTAATGATTAACTTGGGCAGTTTTCCCGAAAGTAGATCTTTCAGAGAAGAGGAAGTTCTTTTCATCCTCAATGAAGAATTTTTTCATGAGTAAGGATTGTACTTGTATTCAGAGTAAGAATGAGTAAAATATGTATTTTTTCTTTGAATTCTATCTTGTGGAGCTACCTCAGTTTGTAGGAAACTGCAGACAATCAGTAAACATTATTTAATCATCATAAGGACAGAGCCCTCATTTCTCAATGTCATGTTCACCTTCTTGGTTGCCTTAAGATTCATGCATTACTAGATGTTGTAGTTGAAAATATAGGTTATGAAATCCACAACCTCGAAAGAATTGGATAGGCAAGAAATGGAAACTCTCAGGCTTTTTAGTCATCTGTTCCTTGAATGGAAAGGAGGAAAAGTACTTTCTACCTCTCAATAATTAATTTGCTGCTAGTGATTTTGCAGCTAGTTGGACAATCACTTTTTCTTTCAATATTTTCTAGTAGGGGAAAAATGGAAGTTATTTTGACTGGATTTTAGAAAGCATTTGATTTACAGATAAATTTAGAATAATCTTAAATTTGAAGTCATTGCACTTTAACTTAAAAGATCTAGATGTTCCTAGGGATTGGTATTAATCAGAAAAACAAAACAAAAACAACCAACCAAACAAACAAAAATCAGAAAAACTTATAGTCCGTGTATTTTAATTTAAGAAATTTATAGTTTATTGAAACATTCTGGTAACACATTGAGAGTTCCAGCGAGACCATTTTGCTGTGTAGGTTGGAGTTTGTAGCCTGCCTTGCAGAACTCTGTTGTGTTACCAGGGTCTGGTCCCTGGCATAGTAACTCCAGAAACTTGGTTACATGTATGCTCTTAGGCTGAATCAGATTATGAGAATTGATTCCTCCTAATCAATCTCATAAGAGATTGTTTTACAAACTAGAAAGCTAATTTACTAATTAGTAGATTAATAAACTTGTTTTAGTTGTACCTTTTTTCCTGGCGCTAATGCACTAGACAAATCAAATAAATTGAGAAATGTTGTTTGATAAATACACAGGAGGAGCAAGGGGAATCAATATGTCTGGGGGAAAGACTTGCTAATAACTATCTTTGCTCTCCAGTAGAGTAAACTGTAGTGTTTATTCTGTCTTCCATCACACTGTTTCTCCCCTAAGACATTTCCTAAATTAACCCTGAAAAGTTCTTCCTGTTACATTGCTCCCTTTTCTAGCCATTCACACTATCACATCATTTATGGTAGTCCTGATCATTTTGATTTAGAGATGAGTAAGTTTACAAAGTCTTCTTAACCTGCCTTTGATACCTCCCTTTGATGTAGCTTTACTCTTTTTTTTTTTTTTTTAATTTTTATTTATTTATAATAGTCATACAGAGAGAGAGAGGCAGAGACACAGGCAGAGGGAGAAGTAGGCTCCATGCACCGGGAGCCCGACGTGGGACTCAATCCCAGGTCTCCAGGATCGCGCCCTGGGCCAAAGGCAGGCGCTAAACCACTGCGCCACCCAGGGTTCCCTGTAGTTTTACTCTTGAAAGCAACTTTACTCTGAACCCTAAGGGCAGTTTATGATTGTCATTTTTTTTTTTTTAAAGATTTTATTTATTTATTCATAAGAGAGGCAGAGAGAGAAGCAGGCTCCTCGCAGGGAGCCTGATGTGGGACTCGATCCCAGACCGGGATCACACCCTGAGTGGAAGGCAGATGCTCAACCACTGAGCCAGCCAGGCATCCCTGTGATTGTCATTTGATGAGTGTGTCAAGTGTTAATAACGCAAAATCAGTGAATTTTAGAAAATGTACTAACTCTCTGTATAGGCTAATAACTTCAAAGCAATTTAGCTGAAACAATCCTACAATGAAAGAGAAGCGATTTAATTTTTCCTTTTAAGTACTTTAAATTCTTTTATGTTTAAAAGTGTTTATTGAAGTGATACAAGATGTTGTCCTATCTTATGTTTTTAGGTAGTAGAGGTATATGGCCTTCTAGCCTTGGGAATGTCTCTGTGGAATCAGCTCGTAGTCCCTGTGCTTTTCATGGTTTTCTGGCTCGTCTTATTTGCTCTTCAGATTTACTCCTATTTCAGTACTCGAGATCAGCCTGCATCACGTGAGAGGCTTCTTTTCCTTTTCCTGACAAGGTAATTAATAAGAACATATGATACTGTACATAACCTTAGGAAAAGAAAATTTTTGTCTGGGAATAGCAAGTTTTGTAAATTTCCAGTTATATTAGAATACCCATATCTAATTAAGATAGGATTTTCATTCGGTGGATGCCTAGGTTTGGCAGTTTAGGGAGGTGCTAAGCTAATAATGGTATATATTTGACTATAGCAAATGATTTGTGAAAAGGAACATAGCAAAATTTTAAAATATTTTTTCAATTTCAAGTTAAATTATTGGTTGGGTCAATAGAATGTTATTAGAAATAATTATCATTTACTAAGTATTTAATATGTATCAACTATGCTCCTAAACACTTTTTCTTCACACTTAACCTTGACAGCAACCCTGAGAGATAGGTGCTTTTGTTATCATTTACTATTTTAATAGCAGAGGAGACTCTACCAAGAGTAACTTGCCCCAGA
The DNA here is from genome assembly GCF_048164855.1 of Canis lupus baileyi. Classification (NCBI taxonomy): domain Eukaryota; kingdom Metazoa; phylum Chordata; class Mammalia; order Carnivora; family Canidae; genus Canis; species Canis lupus. Next base: position 52,061,814 of record NC_132841.1, read on the forward strand.
TGACACTGCTAAAAGAAATAGTGCTGATGTCGAACTCCATCTTGAGTTCAAACCCAGTGACTTACTTTGCACTGTGCCCCATTATTTTTAATGTTTTGCTTTATTATTCAGATATAGTCAAATAATTGGGGAAATGAGTATATTGTAATTTTTTGCTGTTTACCCCAAAGGAATTCTAAGACTTGTTTTTTAAGATTTAGTTTTTTAAAAAAAAGGTTTTTAATCGTTGGAAGTCCTTTCTATATACTAAAGTATCTGTATTGTGAGCTTATGCTATATCCGCATTTGTCATTTTCCCACTCTTGAGTTTAAATCTGAAGCCCTCAGAATCTAGCACATGGCTATATATCTTCATTCCCTGGCACATAAAGACAAGAATGAAACTCTGTCCTTTGGGAAAGTATGTATAAGCAGATAAAAGTGTTGAGTTTTAGTTAATAGAGCCATTATTTCTCAGCCAAGCAAGTGATGGAGCAGTGTGCACTAAGTGGTGTAGGGAAAATGTTACACAGTGCTAAGTATCAATAAAAATGTCATAGAACAGTACCTATTTTATTTTAGTAAATAAGCAGAATAAACTTATTGGCACTGAGTCAGATTTTGTACTTTATAAAAATAACACTTTTAGTTGATAAATAGCTTATAAGCATGCAATAAATTGATATCAAATGCATTTTAATAGCCAGTTCATTACTGATTAAATTCCACTGCTATTGTTTTTTTATGTAAATATTATGGAAGTTTTATGAAGAATTTTTAAATGATCCAAAATAACTCAATTTAAAGAGAAAGAATCCTTTGGTTAGGACGGTAACTTAAGAGTGGCACTGGGATTGGTCATGTCTTTTTTTTTTTTTGAGAGAGAGCATGAGCAGAGAGGGGAGGCAGAGGGAGAAGCAGACTCTGCTGAGCAGGGAACCCCATGTGGGGCTTGATCCTAGGCCCCTGAGATCATGACCTGAGCTGAAGGTAGATGCTTTTCTGATTGAGCCACCCGATGCCCCTGGGATTGGTCATGTTTTAACGTTTTAAACTAGATTATTAGCCATTAAAAAGCACAGATCAAGTGTAGCATAGTATAAGGCTTAACAAATTAGTAAGCTGTGAATGAATTTGGACTTATTTACAATTTGGACATATTTACAAACTGAGAAAGTAATACTGAAATTTTTAGATGAGGTTTAGGTATCTTTCCAAAATAATTTTCTCTCTATTCCTTTTTTATACATAGGATAGATTACCCCCCTCTTCAAAATAGGAATGTTTTGCTTTTTGTGAGAAGTTTTCATATAGTTCTTCTGTTCATTTATATCTCTGTAAGCATTGTTTGTTGTCCTTGGTGCTCTTTTGTGCCAGGTTAGATTTGTGTGTTGCCTTGGTAAAGAACAACTTATTTACAAAAGGAAGATTGCAAGTTTATCAGCATACTCTGACTAAACAAACCAACTAAAAGCACATGCAAACAAAGGGTTTGTTTTTGCAGCCAGAAAATAGAAACTAAAATCAATAAAACCTTTCACTGAAGAGAGGACGAAAAGTTCTATGAAGTTTTCCAAACTCTTTCAGTTCCCTCAAAGTTAGGTGGGAACTGAGAGGCTTTTGAAAAATAGCCTCTTGAAAATGTAATTAAATCATACTGCTTGGATATAAAAGATTTCTCTAAATATGGAGTCAAGAATAGAGAAAGAGTCTGGATAATCCGTAAAATTTTCAGTCTTCCAGTGAGAATGAAGTAAAATTTGTAGTATATTATTAGCCATGATTATCACTTTTTCAAGTTACTAGACAATTTGTTTAAACTTCATATATAGTGATTTCTCTGAGAAAAATGTCACATTTCAGAAATTAGATTTGTAAGAATGCCATAAAATCATTCCTTTAGGTTTCAACCACCATGACTCATAGATATTTTGACTCCTAAAAGAAAACCAGACATTTTTTTCTTATAATGTACATAAAAGTAGATGTTTTCACTTAAAAACTTACTTATAAGCAATTAATTGTGTATGAAGGATAACTGTTTAGCAAAAGCATAGAGCTATGTAGTAAAGGATAGGTATTGTTTGCCTGAATGAATTCCTCATGTATACAAATGAAATTCTTCACTGGAATTCTAAAACATCTCTGAACATTTGTTAAATGCTGTTTAAGTGCTAAGTCCAAATTATTATTACATAATATTAGATATGTTTGTAAAATAATTATTAATAAGTTTGTATCTGATATGTTCAGTGAAAGAATTGAATGTATTTCTGTAAAGTGTGAAAGTATTTCCAAGCTTTAGTTAGTGTAAGGTCTTTCAGTTCTCCTTATAAGTAGTATTCATAGCAAACTTTTATGTTAAAAACTGATATTAAAATAACTTTTGAGTGGGCTTGAGTTATATTCTTGGATATGCTTTTGAAATAACCCAGAAAAATGCAATTATATAAACCTAAATTAAAAAGTATCAATAGTATGGAAAATACTCTAGTATTGAGAGGAGTTGAGGGTTGCAAAGTCGATAATGGGCCTGGCCTGATAGCATTTGTTCAAATAAAGAGTTTTGATAAGTCATCAAATTAGCACAGATTGTTCATAGTTTGAACAGTTTGAATAGCCAACATTTTTCAGGGGGAACTGTGGGCAAGTATACGAGTCTCTTCAATATCAGCACATTAATTATATGTTTCTTAGGGTTTGAACAAAATTTAAGCCCTTACTGCATTTGAAAGAGGTGATAGATAAATAAAAATACTTTATTTCAGATATGGTGCTCTATACTGAGTATTTGCCAAAGAGATTTTTAAAAATGTAAGTTAGGGTAATAGGAGGGATTTAAATTATTAGTGGAGAGATTAAGTGAATTTACCTCAAATTTTGGTTTAGGGTTTTTGAATTGATGAGGATCAGATCAAGGTTGGTGATTATTTGAAGACTTAAGATGGTTTTATTTCAAATGGAAAATTTTTATCTGTCGATATTCCCCCTCCTCTTCTTTCTAGTATTGCTGAATGCTGCAGCACTCCTTACTCACTCTTGGGTTTGGTCTTCACGGTTTCCTTTGTTGCCTTGGGTGTTTTGACACTCTGCAAATTTTACTTGCAAGGTTATCGCGCTTTCATGAATGATCCTGCCATGAATCGGTAAGTTCTTGACTATGGTTGTCTCTAGACATTCAAGTATTATATATAACTTGAAGAAGTAATAATGAATTTCAGAGGAAATGGATTTTAAGATTTTTTTTTTGAATGGTTGCAACTATTTGGATTTGAAATACTATGAAAAATATAACTTTCCATATGTAAAAGGTGGATTTCCATATGTAAAAGATGGATTTTTAGTGTATGTGCATATCAGTATATATTGGACACTTGTAGATTTAAGAGATTTGGGGAGGGGCGGGGAGGGAGAGGGAGAGAGAGAATCTTAAGCAGGCTGAATACCTAGCATGGAGCCCCATGCGGAGCTCGATCTCATAACCCCTGAGATCATGAGTCATGAGCCGAAATCAAGAGCTAGACACTTAACCAACTGAGTCCACCCAGGCACCCCAAGAGATTTTTGATAGCTTGCTTTTTCCCATTTGAAGTTTACGTGCAGCCCTATTAAAATCAAATTTCTATATTTGATACTTAAAAAATTTTTGTGTGTGTGGACAGAATTTTGATAATGATGTTTCAAAGGATGTATTAATGAGAATGCAGAATAGTTAATCTAGTTATTAAATCAGTAAGATCAGATATTGGGAAACCTTATTTCTAGAACTTGTCATGATTTTGGTTTAACGTAGGAATTTTTAATGGTTTAATTTATATAAATTTATGTAATCTCTTAAAATTTTTATGGAATATTTCAGAAATAGTAGATGGTGAGTACCTTGTAAATTAGAGGAAACAAATTGTTTTGGGTGTACATTAGTTTTTTTAATGAGAAAAAAACCTATGCTTCATAATCTTTCTGCTAGTCTCAGCTAACACCTTTATAATGGCAAAAGAGGGAGGAGGGCAAGAAAGAAAAATAATTTGTGTATAAACTCACAAAATTCATACCATTCAGAAAATATGAAATGGGAAGTGAAACTCTTCCTCCACCTGCTTTACATTTCCTCTCCCCAAAGGTAACAGCTATAGACTGTTTATTTTAAAATTTCTTATGGGAAAAAGTGCACATATGTATATTTTTGCTATTGTTTTGGTTCATCTCCACATACTATACACAGTTCTACACCTTATTTTTTCACTTAAATATGTTTTAGATATTTTTTATGTCAACACAGAAACCTCATCATTCTTTTTGATAAAGACATAGTATTCCAAAATAAAAATGTTTTTCTTTTTTTGCTATTAAAAATGGTACTGTTGTAGGTTTTCTTTTTTTTTTTTTTTAACTCTCAATTAGCAAAGTTGAGAGAATAGTAAAATGAACCTCCATATACCTGTCGCCCATTTCCAGTAATACGGCCAGTCTTCTGTCATGTGTGCCCCTACTATCTACTCCACTTACTTTGTCTCTGCCATAATCCCCAGCTGCATTTGTTTGCTACAAATACTATTTCACCCATAAATATTTTAGTCTCATTTGAAAAAGCATAACTACAGTAGCCTATTCATTCTCAGTAAGAGAAGAATTCCTTGACCTCAAATTCCTAGTTGGTGTTCATATACTGCCCCCCTCTTTTCTTGAACATTTTGTTTGCTCAACTTCAGATCCATAAAGGCACATACTGCAGTTGGTTAATATTTTTTAAGTCTTTCTTTAATATTTAGGTCCCTGCTGTCTCTGTATTTTTTCCTTTTCATTTTATTTGTTGAAGACACCAGATTGTCCTATTTAGTTTTTCAGTCTGGATTTTGCCAATCGTATCCCTGTGATGCCACATAACATGTTCTATATTATTCACTATATTTTTTTCTTACACTTACATTTTTTGTATACATCCATAGGGTAAATTACTACTAATAAGATTATTGAGTTGAAGGGTATGTACATTTTAAATTTATTAGCAAGTTTTTCTCTAGAAAGATTTTATCTGTTTTATCAACATCAGTCTCCCCATTTTTTCTCAAATTCCTTGTCAATGCTTGCGTCATCAAACTTTGAAATATTTGCTCATTTGTGGTTTTGAAAACTGGACTTATCCTTTGCTCAGTTATTTTTGAGAGTTCTTTATAAATCAAGTCAGTATGATTTTGTACATATTTTCCATATGGAAACTGAATTTCAAAAAAAAAAGTTTATGTCTTCTAGTTCTTATAGTCTGCTTAAAGAGATCTTTCCTACTGCAAGATTATGAAGACACTCACCTATGATTTTATTTTTTATAATCAAGATATAGCTCATGATATAAATGTATATAATTCAGTGGCTATCTAAGAATGGTAGAGTAGCTGGCTCATTAGCAAAACCTGGTTAGAACACTTCTTTTTGGGCAGCCCGGGTGGCTCAGCGGTTTAGCGCCGCCTTTAGCCCAGGGTATGATCCTGGGGTCCCAGGATCGAGTAGCCTGCTTCTCCCTCTGTCTGTGTCTCTGCCTCTCTCTCTCTCTCTCTCTCTCTGTGTGTGTGTCTCTCATGAATAAATGAGTGAAATCTTTAAAAAAAAAAAAAAACAAACAAAAACTTTTATTTATCTTAGAAGTTGCTTTTTTTCCTCATTGTATGCTAAAATAATAGATATTATGTTTTCCACATATATAATGGTATATTATGATTATATATTACTATTACATCAGTGTTATATATGTTAATATTCTGATCAGATTTTTTTGTCTAAGTCAGAATAGATCACAAATACATAACCGTCTACATCTTTGGATTATTTTCTCTTGGAATGAAATGAAATTCTGATTATTGTTTCGTGTTTTTTTTTTTTTTTTTTGAAAACGTATGCTTTTTTTTTTTAGGGGCATGACAGAAGGAGTTACGCTGTTAATCCTGGCAGTGCAGACTGGTCTGATAGAACTACAGGTTGTTCACCGGGCATTCCTGCTTAGTATTATCCTTTTCATTGTTGTAGCTTCTATTCTACAGTCTATGTTAGAGATTGCAGATCCTATTGTTTTGGCGCTGGGAGCATCTAGAGACAAGTAAGAAACTTCCTAAAGGAAATTTTTGTAATATTCTTTATATGAGTTTGTTGTCTGAAGATTAACATAATGTTTAGAGACAGAAAATGGATGAATAATTGGTATTAGTTTAAGGTAACAAGTTTACTTTTTTATTTTTTCTATAGGTTTGACTTTTCTGGTTTTTCTCTCAAGATTGTTATAGTTAGAAATCCTATCAAAGGCCATGTAATTACAAGTCAGCTTTTTCTTCAGAGAAATTTAATTAATACTTTTTATATTTGTCCAGTTTTAAAATGAAGAATGGAAAGCATCAAATTTAGTCCAGGAAATATAGTAAATAATATAATTTTGTTCTGTGTAATACTAACACAGAGAAAGCATTGGGAGAAAGGAGAAAATCATTTGAAGGAAAGAGAAATAAAGGCTCTCAGGAAGTCATTAAGATAGGCATCTATGGGATAAGGCCTCATCTGTTGGCCTTTAGACAGTTGCAACTTAGGTTTTAATGGGGATTCTTGATACCTTATGGGACCAGTGAAATTAATAGCTGCATTCATGTTCATGCCATATTTCAGAAGTTTTCTTAAGAAGTAAAAGTCAGGTTATTATTTAGCTCTAAGATAGTACTTCTAATTCTATCTTAGAATTAGTACTAATTCTCAGAATTCTAATTCTAAGAATTAGAAGTACTAGTTACAGTATAAAATTAGTTTATACAGGACATTCTTATAAAGAATTACTAAAAATTCACCTGTTGACATTCTGGTGATTTTTGAAATACCTGAATTTATTGCTGCTTCGGTAGTGTTTTATGAGTAAGGGAACAGGCAATCTTTGGGGAGATAAAATTTCTACAGCAGATTTTTAAAACATTCCAAATTAACATTTTAATTACAGTTCATCAGATTTATCTTTTTTATCCCCATATCCCACATTGCTGAACATTCTGAAATTTTTCTCAAATGGTAGAATGGCTGCAAGAATCAATTTAATTTAAATAAGTTCAAAGCTCTTCGATTTGTTTCAGATAATTATAATTAATTATCGTTATTTGAGATTTGGCTTTGAGGTTTAAGGTATCTCAATGGAAGCATTTAAGATGTTGAACTCAGTGGTGAACTCGATTAAATGCTCATTTAAATGATTGAGTTGTTTTTGACCTAAGTACACTATTTTGTCATTTCTGGGGATATCATTTAGCAATATTAATTATACAAATTAATTTAGCATATACTGATAAGAGTAATATAATACTATAGAAAGTATTAGAAAAGAGAAAGAAAAAAATATAATTCCACTGCCATAACAACCAGTAAATCCAGTTCTGATTCCCTCCAGGATGTTGAAGTAGCCTCATTACTGACTTTTTCCTCCAATGTCAAATACAGAGGATAAAGGAGCAAAACCAAGAAGCCTTGTGTGTGGGTGTGGGAGGGTTATTTTGCATTGGTGTCAGTGTTCTTGCTGGTGTCTGCTGCAGCATTAGCCTTAAGCAAGAGGGGCTCTTAGCTGTCAAAGGATGAAATAGGGATGGATTGATTGATTGTTAGGATTAGGTTCTTGTCTCCTACCATCACCTGCAGTAATGAGAGAGTACTATCAACAGCTATATGCCAATACTTTTTAAAATAAAGGAAATGGAAGAGTATGAGAAAAATGTAACTTACTAGAACTGACTCAAGAATAATTTAAAACCTTGGATAGTTAGCTGTTAAAGAAGTGGAAGCAAATGGCAAACATCTCAACCCAGATGGTATTACAGTCAAGTTCAAACTTTGAAGGAACAGATTATATTTATTTGAAACACAGACTTCCAGACAATAAAAAGAATGCTACCCATCTCATTCTGTGAGGCTAATATAATCCCTGTATTGAAATCAGATAGACAACTTGAGAAAGATAGTTTTATTTCACTCATAGTAGTGGGTACCATGTAGCTTTTGTAATGCTGGCTTCAGTATATACAACTTGAGTGTTGAAGCAGAGAGCCCCCAAACGATCCCATGTATGTTGAACTTTGGTACATGACAGAGGTATGTCCGATGAGTGGGGACAGGTGGTACTCTTCCATAAGGTTGGTAGAAAAAAATGGTTTCCACTTGGAAGAGGATGGAATGGGTTCCTATCTCACATCATAAACAGAGGATCAACTCTGGAATGTTAGAGACCTAAAAACTAAAACTCACATAGGCTAATATATTTTGGACTTTTTTTTTTTTTTAAGATTTTATTTATTTATTCATGAGAGACACAGAAAGACAGAGGCAGAGACCTAAAAACTAAAACTCACATAGGCTAATATATTTTGGACTTTTTTTTTTTTTTTAAGATTTTATTTATTTATTCATGAGAGACACAGAAAGACAGAGGCAGAGACACAGGCAGAGGGAGAAGCAGGCTCCATGTAGGGAACCCAATGTGGGACTCAATCCTGGTACTCCAGGACCATGCCCTGAGCTGAAGGCAGATGCGCTTAACTGCTGAGCCACACAGGTGTCCCTATTTTGGACTTTCAAGTAGGAAACAGTTTCTTAAACTGATAGAACTGCTGTGGAAGACCAAGACTAAGAATTAAAAATGATTATGATTGTGAGAGGAAAGAGTGATAAAGCTAATGATTACATAATAACTTTTTAAACCTAAAGTTAACTTTACGAATTGGGAGAAGATATTCATAGTATTTATACTTGCCCAGGAATTGGTATCAATATATGAATAGCTCAAATGAGCAAGAAAAATGGATGAAATTAATTTTTATTTTTAGGCTTTTGGTGAAAGAGGAGACACATTAATATGAAGAGAGGTTTGCTATCTTTAGTGATGAGAGAAATGTAAATCAAGACCACATTGAAGTGCTATTTTAAACCTGTGGAATTGGCAAGGAGTAAATAAAGTAAGGAAGAAGGGAGAGAGAAAGGAAAGGCAACTGATACCTAGAGTGAAAGAAGGTCTGGTTTCTGGTGGGCGCGTGTAAAGTGGTGTAATCACTTTGGAAACAGTGTGGCCATTATCTCCTATGTGTATACTGGACATTCTTGCACATGTTCAGTAAGGATATGTAGAAGAATGTTCATAGCACAATTCACAGTAGCAGAAATCTGGGAACAACCCAAATGACAATCAGACAGCAAAGTGGCTGAGTGAATGTGATGATAGTCACTGTGGAATGTTAGAAATATGGTGACACAGAAAACAATATGCATGATTCATAGCGTTATACAGTTAAAAAGTAAATCCAAAAAGATGACAGTATAGAATGTTATTTTTATGTTAAAAACTAAAGATTTAACATATATTCTTCAGAAATACATACAGATTAAACAAAACTAGAAATAAGGAAAGCAAGAAAATAAAAAGAACACAGATTCAAGTTAATGCTCTCAATGGGTGCAGGGAGTAAGGATGTGGAATAGGCATGCCTGCTATATGGTTAAATGTGGGTTATTGTCCATGTCCTCGCTTTTGTATAGAGATGGGTTCATTACAATATTAAAGATAGCTAATTAGATTACTAATTCAATAAAAGAGGGACACCCACAGACCAGTGGTGACAGTGTATTCTGAATCAAGGATTATGATTAATTCAATATTCTGGGGATTGAAAAAGGAAATGAAAAGTATCTTAATTCTCAAATTAGAGAAATAAGAATATCGACATTTGTATAAAACTGCTCTCTGTCATTAAAGAAATAATTATTAGGGGAAAAAATCCTCCTATGTCTTTGGAGTTGCTTGGACTAGAGAGAATGTCTAGTGTTTAACTTAAAAAGGTATCTCAGTTTTAGCCATAGGGATAATTGTTGCCTTTATAAATTTAATTCTAGTTTTTAACAAGGAATTTTAGAGCAATGGTCTCTTTACTCAAATTATACAGTAGATTTTTAAATGACAAACTTCTAAGAAAATGGATTGGGGTGAATATAAAATTTTAAAACTTTTTCTAGTTGAATAACTTATTAATAAGATTTCAGGGTAATTTTATGATATTTAATCTGAAATTAGATTTTTGATTGAATTTTAACTACTTAAACAAGGATATATATATTTGTGTATCTAACATACACACCTGTGTTTGTGTATATGAATTTGCATGTTTGTATGTATACTCACTTATGCCAAAATTAAACATAATTTATAACTCTTGGCATAATGGTATCTATGCTTTTCTGTGTATATATAAATACACATTTGTGCCTATATGTAAATATATACCTGTTTTATACAAATGGATCATTGCTTGATTTTGAAAATATATTTAAAGTTTTAAGGGGATCCCTGGGTGGCGCAGCGGTTTGGCGCCTGCCTTTGGCCCAGGGCGTGATCCTGGAGACCCGGGATCGAGTCCCACGTCGGGCTCCCGGTGCATGGAGCCTGCTTCTCCCTCTGCCTGTGTCTCTGCGCCTCTCTCTCTCTCTCTGTGACTATCATAAATAAATAAAAATTAAAAAAAAAAAAGTTTTAAGGCAAATTACCCTATTAAAATAATTTATAATTAAACATCTAATCAAGTATAACAACTGTTATAGTAATTCCTTCCTGCCTTTCTTTAAAAAGAATAAAACTTTAACCGCTGAAAAGTTTGTCCCATAACTTTGGAAGGTAGAAATGTTTTCAAGAAAAGATGTTTTGCATCTTTTAAAGTACCTAGCTTTAATTTGTACCATAATAATTCACTTTCTTCTCTGAATTACTAATTATAGATAGTCCCACACAGTCTAGCATTTAACTTTGTGGTTATTTTTCCTTCCTACCTATATTATTATACCTAAAGGTAAAAAGGATGTTTTATGCCCCCCTTTTTTGTCTCCTTGAGACTATGGATTTGACATCACAGATGATGATTTTTAATTAAAACCGATTAATTTTTTTGCAGCCATGGACTAAAAACTATTTTGGTTGAAATCTACATTTCCTCATAATGATTTTATTTATTTTATTTTTAAAAAAAATTATTTATTCATGAGACAGAGAGAGGCAGAGACACAGGCAGAGGGAGAAGCAGGCTCCATGCAGGGAGCCCACCGCGGAACTCCATCCTGGGTCTCCAGGATCACATCCCGGGACAAAGGTGGCGCTAAACTGCTGAGCCATCGGGGCTGCCCCTCATAATGATTTTAAATAAATGTTCATGTTTTATAGGAAATCACTAATAATTCTAAGTCTTGATGTTCAGTTTACATAGATGGTAATTTTAATTGAGTTTTATGTTTTAAGAGAGAGGAGAGCTGTTTTGGGTTCATGATGGTTTCTTTTTAGATTTGTAATCACTATGTTAAATTATTCCATCTTTGGCTTTTATTTACCCAGGAAATGGAAATAACTAATATCTTTTTTTTTAATCCTTGTGATAGCCCTCTTACCATCAGTTTGCTTGTAAATTGGATATATAAAGTAACTATAAGTAAACTTGCAGGGGATGGAAATCATCTTTTTTTCTATTGTATGAAAACATTTTTCAAAGTTCTGCTTAAGGCACTTGTTGGGGAGGGTTTTGTTTATATATCTTTTAATTTTTTAATTTTTATTTTAAAAAATACTTTATTTATTCATGAGAGACACAGAGAGAAGCAGAGACACAGGCAGAGGGAGAAGCAGGCTACATGCAGGGAGCCCGATCTGGGACTCCATCCCAGGACTCCAGGATCACGCCCTGGGCTGAAGGTGGCGCTAAACTGCTGAGCCACCCGGGCTGCCCTGTTTATGAATCTTTTAGAACTTGGTATACAATCTGTCTTACATTGGAGTGAATTTAAGGGATGATTTACTAGAATATTCTGAGGTATAAAGAGGTACACAAAAGAAAAAATTACATTCCTTCTCTACAGGGCTCCTTTGTATCCTCCATGAGATAACTATGATAACTTTTGTCCTGGTTATATCATAGGACTTTGCATTTGGTGGATAGATAGGTTAAAAAAAAAAAGTAGTAATCAGTGGAAAATAATTTGAAAAATACAAAGCAGAAATAACTTTCAAGTTTTATTTGCCACTTCAAACAAGCCTTTGAGCTTAGAAACTGAACTTTGCAAAGGAAGAATTATTATTTTTTTTCAAGGAGTTTAAATTTGGGTGATAAGACATTTTTATGTGTGTGTACATTTATATTATTTAGATAATAACTATAAAATAAAAATATGTAAGTATACAATATATAAATATATCGTTGGAACAGTACTACAATTTTAGTGTATGATTGGCTGGTAACAGTGTTAAGAATTCTGAGAGGGTCAGTGATTCCTGGAGGAAGGATTCATGTTACCTGATTTGTTCAGTTCGAGGTAGCCGAAAGGGTTTAGAACAAGAGAGTGGAGCAGAATCATTTCTAGTCAGATGTAAAAGTGCTTGTGTTTCTCTGGGAGTACAGTTCTTTAACCATCTTTGCTTATAGTGGGGAACAGATGTGGACAAGTTTGGATCAAAAAATTAGAAGTCAAGGAGCTCAGATGTCAGGCTAGAAGTTTAGAGAAGGCATTGAGAATTTTAACACTAGTAGAACTTTGGGAAGATTAATCAGGCAGGCAGTGTCCAGGATAGATCCGACGCTAGAGGAAGAAGACCAGCTAATAGGTCCTACAATGCAGTGGTTCATAGTTTTTCGCCCACAGACCCGACAGATGTGAGGATTAATTTAGCTGTTGGAGAACCAGTCCTCTTAGTAATACTGTGCTCATGGTAACAGAGGTTTTCATCACAGTGCAGCAGGTGGGAAGATGTCTCATGACTTAAGATCTCATATTACTTTTAAGGAATTGTTAAGGCTTAATGCTCCAAAAGCCTGAAATCCCTTTGAAATTGGTAGGAATGAAAATGGAACTGAAAGTTAACTATTGGGAAAAAAAGAAAGAATTGTGCTTGGCAATTTTGACTAAGTAGAGAAAAGAGAAAAGGTGAGTCATGTAGCTTTGAAATACTAGGGCTATGACCCTTGCCCTGAAATCTAGTACAATGACTGACACAGAGAAGGATGCTTAGTAAAGGATTTGGGAAATGTCGGTGTGGCCCAAGACCTATCACGTGCTAACGTGGTTGTTGTGGTTCTGGGTGACATGTGCTTTAAAGAAATATTTTTCTTTTTCTAGGAGTTTATGGAAGCACTTCCGTGCTGTGAGCCTTTGCTTATTTTTGCTAGTGTTCCCTGCTTATATGGCTTATATGATTTGCCAGTTTTTCCACATGGACTTTTGGCTGCTTATCATTATTTCTAGCAGCATTCTCACCTCTCTTCAGGTAAGCCTAGGAATAATTAACTTTATCTAATAACTGATTTTCTTATTTTTCCTTCCAGAAAAGGAATTAAGCTATTTCTAGATGAATGATTATAAGTAGCCTATTTAGGTAATTACTTTCTGCCCTACTCATCAGAAAAACATTAATTACACTGATTTGAGCATTGGCATTAGACAGATGGTAGGTTATTAAAACCACACCTATCTATTTCACTGTATTTTTTTTATCAAGGTAGACTTTGCAAATGTTTAAAATGATACAGATCAATCATAAAGCTTAAATTGATAAGTCACTAAAATAGTAAAAGATAATATAGCTTGTTTGGAGCTTTTTTTTTTTTTAAAGATTTTATTTATTTATTCATGAGAGACAGAGAGGCAGAGACACAGGAAGAGGGAGAAGCAGGCTCCCTGCAGGGAGCCCGATGTGGGACTCAGTCCCTGGTCTCCAGGATCAGGCCCTGGGCTGAAGGTGGTGCTAAACCACTAAGCCACCCAGGGGTTCCCCCCCCCCCTTTTTTTGAGCATATTTTTAAAATAAAAACCCACTCGAAAATATCCTTAGTTTCCTGATGTATATGAATATATGACATATGTGCATAATACATACAACAGACAATAATTGCCCTGGGAATGATAAGCTTCTTATAACTTGAAGATGGATCTTTGCTGCCTGATCAGTAAGCTATAAAAGAAGATATAGCTCTGCGAACAAAGATTTATTCATTGTTCCTTGTAGAAGTAAAGGTTCTTTGAAAGTTGAGAAACAGGTATGACTACAGAATTAGGAAAATGTAGATAGAATTTTAATGGGTTTTGGTGATCTGGGGAATAAAAGGAAAGGATGAGTCGGAGAGAAGTGATGACTAATCAGAGTTCTTTCTCAAGGTATGGCTTTTTGGTATCAAATGCTTGGATTGCTGAGATCACCCACATTTTAATTATACCACGGTCTCTTCTGATATTAAATATGGTATCCTAAAAGTATTGAGAATATTGTTATTGCTTAAAGTCTATGAAAAGCCTTTCTTAATGGTCACACTCTGTTTTAAAATACATGTATTTTTTTCCCCCAGGTTTTGGGAACACTTTTTATTTATGTCTTATTTATGGTTGAAGAATTCAGAAAAGAGCCAGTGGAAAACATGGATGATGTCATCTACTATGTGAATGGCACTTACCGCCTTTTGGAGTTTCTTGTGGCTCTCTGTGTGGTGGCCTATGGTGTCTCAGAGACCATCTTTGGAGAATGGACTGTAATGGGCTCAATGATCATCTTCATCCATTCCTATTATAATGTGTGGCTTCGGGCGCAGCTGGGGTGGAAGAGCTTCCTTCTCCGCAGGGATGCTGTGAACAAGATTAAATCATTACCCATTGCTACAAAAGAGCAGCTGGAGAAACACAATGATATTTGTGCCATCTGTTATCAGGTAACTCACGCAGTAAGAATCCATTTGGGTGGGTTGTCTATGTTTCCCCTGGGACTTTAACCACATTAACCAAATTTAAGTTAAATTTCTAGGCAGAATTATTTCCTTGGTTAAAAAAAAATAGGTCTCAGAAATTACTAAAGACCTGATAAAATATTTCCATTTTATTTCTAAACTAAGTTTTTAATTTAGTCCCTCAAGTTCTAATTTATTGTTTTTCAACATTGCTCACCCATAAATAAAGGAAAAACAGGTCAGGTGTATTTTATGTTTACTCCTGAATACACACACACACATACACACACACATACATATATATATATATATGTACTATCAAATATATACTATCAATCAGGAGTCAGCAACTTCTGAAAAGTGGTGTGCCAAGATTTTGACTCTTTTACTTCTGGAATTTCCAGGATGGGGAAGAAGTATTCATTTACTTAACATAGGTGGAGAGAGTATGTGTTTACCTGTGGGTTGATAGATATGAGATGGATACAAACTTGTGTTTATGGAAGTGGGGGCAGGAGGATATCGTTTAGGCAGCCAGTCAGTGTGCCATTGTAGTTGGCCTTTCTGGCATCTTTGGCATGTTTGTCATGACAATTAAAATTGAAAGATAGTATTTAAATGAGTTTGGTAACATCACAACAAAAAATAGGCCAGGAGTTTAGTCACCAGTAACCTGTGCAAAGGGGTGGTTGAGTAGCAGCTTTTATAGCTATACCGTACTGTTGGAAGTATGGACAGAAATTAAGGGCAACAACACAAACTCTTCCTTTGAAATCACTCTTAAAGAGTGTAGGCTGGTGGAATAAAACTATAGACAGTGTCAGTGACTGAGGGAATGTTCATTGTCAAGGCTGCTTTACAGTCTAGAGGGGGGTGTATATGTATTTGTGTGTGTTTAAGATTACCTAGTATAAGAATTTTGTCTAAGAATAAAATGCAACTACCACTTTTTTATTGTTATTAGAACATACTTTTGGGTACTTGTAAAATAATGTGTTCTGGGTTGGTGCATTTGGGGGACTAAGGAGTATTGTAAGGTTACCCCCAAGTGAAATGGTCATTGTCTTAGTTTTGCTTCCTTTGTGCTTGCTAGCATCATGGTACACAGAACAGAGCACATTAAAGACAGGGCACATCAGCTTCAGCAGCTGATGTCTAAATATTCCATCTCTGGGATTTAAGAGTCTTTCTTTTGTATTTCCTGTTGTCACATCACTTTTTTTGAGGTGCTAGAACTACCTGTTGATACCACACAGAAAATGAAAGTCAAATTGCTTAATTTCCCAGCTGGCTGCTTTTCCTTGGATGGCTTTCTGCTTAAAAGTTGACTCCTAGGTTGTTACCAGCTCTTGGCAAGGAATTTCTGTGACAACTACAACTCCTTGTTTTGGGACTTCAAACGAAATTAATGGTTGAGTCACCAAGTGTATATTCTTAACAACTGAAACATCATGTCCTCAGCCTTCCCTCCCCAAGCATATCTTCTGCAAGGAACATTAATGCAAAGTGTACCACTTCTTAATCCAGTGGTTATCAAACTTTAATGTGCATAAAAGTCATATGGGTGGCTTGCTGTTACTACAGATTCGTGAATGCCATCTTCAGATACCCCAATTCAGTAGGTCTGGGGTGGCCCAGGAATATGCATGGTTAACCAGGGTAATTGTGATGCCAATTGAGAAGTGCTAGCTTGTCCAGGCCATATTTTGAAGATGTATGTATTACTATATACATACAGTTATGTCCCTTATTGAAATTGCCACTTCCTTGCCAATACCCTGGTGTTATGTGGCTGATTTTGTTTCCTTGCCAGTAATTTCATCGTAGAATAGTCTGTTCAGCTGTGTTGAAGCCTAACTGTGGAAAGTCCAGTTTTCGTCCAATTTTCTGAAGTTCTAATTACACTCCTGCCATGTGGGGGAGAGACCACACTGCAGTAGTTGTGTGATGCTCATGTTTTATACTAAGGCAGAAGCCAGTTCGTTTCTTTCTCATTTTTGGTTTTTGCTTCTTTTTTTTCTTTCTGTTTTTTTTAACTGTTTAGCCAGTGGTTCTTGCATTGTTGGTATAAAAGGGTCTCATGGGACACCTGAGTGGCTCAGTGGTTTAGCGCCTGCCTTTGGCCCAGGGCGTGATCCTGAAGTCGCGGGATCGAGTCCCAGATTGGGCTCCCTGCATGGAGCCTGCTTCTCCCTCTGCCTGTGTCTCTGCCTCTCTGTCTCTCATGAATAAATAAAATCTTAAAAAAAAAAAAATGGGTCTCTTGATGGCAAGAGGATTATCACTATAAAATGAGTTTTATTCTAAAATCTGTGTTAGATATTTTCTCTGGGGAATTTGTGGAAAAGAAATGTTGGACCTAGAGTTTGGGGTTAGCAGCAAAGCTTTGAGATAATAGGCATTTATGAGGTATCTTTCCTCCCCTTCTAGGACATGAAATCTGCTGTGATCACACCTTGCAGTCATTTCTTCCATGCAGGCTGTCTAAAGAAGTGGCTGTATGTCCAGGAGACCTGCCCTCTGTGTCACTGCCATCTCAAACACTCCTCACAGCTTCCAGGGTTAGGAACTGAGCTGGCTCCACAGCCTCATGCTGGAGTTGAGCAAAACATCATGCTTCAGGATGGAACTGAACCTCCAAATCAAGAGCATCCTCCAGGGACCAGGATGCAGGAAGGTTCTAAGGACAATAATGAGTGCATTGCCACTAGATCAGATAGCCAGGAAGGGACTCGTGATCCTAAGGAATATCCTTTTAGTGCAAAAGATGAAGCATGTCCTGTCGAGGTCAGCCTAGAAGAAGAGAAGCAGAAGTAACACTTTGATACTCTGGAGAAGTTAACTTACTATGAAATTTGAGCTCAGATTTGAGGAATGAATGTATGAGATGATGAGGCAGGAAACTTGACATTCCAAGGATCTGATCCAGGAAGTACTCTCAGTGGAGACTGCTTGCTTTCATCCCCATGACATTGTGGGAAAAATTTTGCAATGTATGCTAATCGAAATGTATTTATATATCCTATGCTGATATTTTGTAGAGGTTTGCCAAGAAAATTCAACCTCAACAACTTCAGAAACTGCCCCTAATTTGTAAGGGATAAATAAAATCGGATTTGAGTGTTTGGAAGGGGCTAAAGAAAGGAGGATAAAGAGCATCAGGACAGCATGGGAAGAAGCAGGCAGAAGCGGAACTGACATTTCACTTTCTATGGAACAGGATCATTCCTATTGCAGAGTATGAGTAGTGACCAGCCCTATTCACCACCCCCCCTTTCCCTCAGTTAATTGGAACTCAGTCAGGTGATAATTGAGTTTTGTACAGCACTGAAATTGCAATCAAAGACGTTAAGAGCATTGATTGTATTCAAAGATGGAAGCACGCTCATACTTTGTATGTGCTTTAGGGGAGTGGGTGGGTGGGCACTTGGGCCTTGCGGGTGCATTCATGTAATCTGAGACTCTTGAACTTTATGATGGAGTCTTCAATATTTTGATGTATATGAAACTTTTGTTAATATATTGTATACTGTGTTGGCTGTGTGAAGTAAACTAAAACTCTAATGAACACTTTGGGGTCCACATTAGTGTAGGAGACTAAAGTGGGAAGGGCTTTAGGGCACTGATAAAGGCCCTAAGTGTACTTTTTGATCCTGTGTAATGTTAAATTCTTGCAACTGAATCAAAACAGTGTTAAATTATGGCAATATTTGCACTTTGGGAATGAGTACATAACTGTATGATCACACTCTGCAAATGCCACTTTTAAAGCTGTTAATAGACTTTGCACCTTTTCTTTGACAAGGATGTGTCATATTTAAATTTTTACATTCATCATGGCAACAGGTAGAACTGGGGAGGGGGGAATGTAATTTTTTATGGGAATTTTGATATGAAAAGAAACTAGTCATTTATTTATACAATAGGCTTGGCTCAAAAGTGTTTTTCAGACTCGATATTCCTAATGTGGGATGTGACTTTATTTTATTTTTAGTAGCAAATTTGGATGTAGACTGACAGACATAGCTGAATGTCTTAATAAATTTAAATTTGAAGATAACTGTTTTGTTCCTGTGATGATTCTTACTGTAAAGTGTTTGAAATTCTCTTCTTAGAAGGTTTTGTTGTTATCTAGCCAGGTTTCTTTCATCTTGATCCCTGTCAAAAATGCCCTGCAGATGGCAGAACTTTTTGATTGAAAATGACCAGCTCTTTGAAATTGTCTACACCAGGGGAAGCAGACCTAGCTCTGCAGTAGAAGCATTTGGGGAGCTTTTTAAAAAAGTACACATTTCATGGATGGGCCTAGAGGGTCTTACACTAAGTGAAATCAGTCAGGCTGAGAAAGACCAATACTGTAGGATTTCATTCATGTGGAATCTGAAAAACAAAACATGAATAAGCAAACAAAAGCAAAATCAGACCTATAAATTCAGAGAACTGATAGTTGCCAGAGAGGGAGATAGTGGGATGGGCAGAATGGGTGAAGGGCAGTAGGAGACACAGGCTTCCAGTTAGGGAATGAATAAATCACAGGGATAAAAGCCACAGCATAGGGAATATCGTGGGTATCATAATGGTGATGCGTGGTGACAGGTGGTAGCTACACGTGTGGTGAGCACAGCGTAACCTCTACAGAGGTGTGGAGTCGCTGGTGCACACCTGAAACTAACATTGTCTACTATACTCCAAAAGTGCTTAAAAATTACACGTATCTGAGCCCAACTTCAAACCTAATGACTCGGCAGGCTTTGGGGGTTTCTGGGAATGTGCTTTTCAAAGCTTCCTATTTAGAAAAAAGCTAGACTAGAGTGCGTTTCTCCCTGGGTGTAAAGTTGCTCACTGTTGTTGGCAGATGGCCCCCTCTAGTGGCAGGCTGGTAGCGATCTCTGATTTAAAATTGATTTTTAGCCTTTGTGCAAAAGGTGCATGTTCAAATATTCAACTTTTTGTTGCTTTGTTCAAAGAACTAAGATTGCAGTTAAAGTTGAAATCATTCTTATGGCATAGTGAACTTGGCCATCTTTTAGCATTGTTTACACTTCTGACCAAAAGACTGTTCAAAGAGATCATAAGAAACGTACTCAACTGTTTTAATAATAGTAGAGACTTCTTGGACATGTTTCATATAATAAGCTTTTTTACTTCCTACTAGCACAGAGACCCTAGCTCTACTCCCCACATCACAGGAGCCTCTCCGTTCACCAGCCTGGTGAACGCATAGCATAGCGTTCTGCTCTCTTCGGTGTAGATCCTTTTGTCTCATTCAGGAGAGCTATATTCTGCTATAGTAACAAAACCCCTCCGTATCTCAAGTGGCTGTAAAGCAACAGAAGTTTGTCTCGTGCACACTGCATACCTTGACTGCCGAGTTGGCAGGAGCGATCTATTTGGTACAGGCACTTGGATCAAGGCTGACGGAAGAGCCACCTTGAACCTTCCCGATGGTCATGGCTGGGACAAAGGGCTGTTGGAAGACCGTTCATTAGCAATTCCAGGCTCCTCTTAGCAGTGGACACCTGCCCCTTCCCTTTTCCCCCACCAGCACGGGAGGTGCAGAAGCTTGGTGTTCTGTGCGGCCTGGCCAGAGCACGTTAGAGTGCTGAGGACCAGCACACCTCAGCTGTAGCAACACATCATTCTATTTACGTATTACCAGATTTGGGGAGCACACCTGTTCCAAGGATACAGACTGAAAACCTGGCTTAATTTGCTACTTGTTTTGACATTCTGGGACCTTCCCCTCGTGTATAATGCCATCTGGGTTTCAAATTTCTGTTTCTCGATCATTTTTGTAATAGTTTCTAACTCAGACGTTTGACTTAAGACAATGGTTAACCATCTCTACTACTGAAGAGAAAGTTTGATTCAATTTCTCTTCTCTTACGTTTGCTCAGATTAAGTGAGAAAACACTATACCCTTTTTGGGCCTTTTTTGTGTCCAGTTACTGATTTCCACTGTTTTTTTCAGAACATGTGTACATCTTTGCTCATAATCAGTTTTCTCTTAAGAGCTTTTTATCACCCCATGAGCTTTGAGATCAAAGTTCATACTCCACAGTCTAAACCCTCATACTAGGTACATGTATTTCCACTTTGTGGTGTTTGCATGTTATAAGACTTGTTCTAGTGATCTAAACCATGCCGTTGGCACAGTATGTCTCTAGAGGTCTGGTTTTCAAACACTAGCCCAAACACGAGGCTCCGAGATCCCTCATTAGGACTTCCGTGTTGTCTCTGAAGTATGGCATGTTTTCATTAGCATTTTGCATCAGAAACACTCTGCCTTCCTGAAAGCTTTTGACGTTATGTCAAATTGTGAATTTAATTGGCTAGTGGAGAAGGAACAATTTTGTAGTTTCCAAGTTTAAAAGGGAGAACTTTTTTTCTATGGCTCTGGTAATGGGAAAAGAACCTTACAGAGATTGAAGTATTAATAACTTACATGCTAAGTTTTTTTTTTTTTTTCGGAAAAAAAAAAAACCTTGAAGAAAATAAGTTTTACACTCTAGTTGCTTCTACTCTGGCTTTCATAAAAAATAGAGTAATTTTAGAATCATGGCAAGTTGAAGATAGGCATTATAAGGTTTCGATTTTTTTTAACCCTGTATGATTTTTGAAAATACTTTTTCCTCTTTTTTTTTAAACACTGCTTATGATTTGGAAAGCAAAGTATTTAAAAAGAATAAAAATCACCTATAATTTCAGTTTTGGTATTACTAGTATTTTCAAGTTACTTTTATAGACAGTGCTAACAGAACTCCCCTCATTGACAAGTACATCCCCACTCATCTGGGAGTCAGTTTTACTTCTATTTTTAAAGTCTGTTGCCTATAGTTTGGTTTCTGGAATTCAAACACATCCCAAACAATTCTGTAATTCATCAGTTAAGGTACAACTATTCTCCCAACGTTGAAAATACAGAATGCTGTGACTTAAAGTTGCATTTTATAGGTAGCATTTGCTTGGAAAATAATTTTTTAAAAAATGCTAGGAGCAGCTTACAGAACTAATTATTCTTGTGGCCACTCAGGAAAAGACTTCCTTTCTTCTCTAGGATATTTGACATTCTGTTGCTATTGTTCAGAGGGAAGGCAGGACATTTTTAGTAAAGACCTAGTAAACCCTCCTTACTCCTACTCTAGAGTCCTATCCATTTTCCTTGCACTTGCTAAAACTAATATTGGTGTTCACCTAATCTCTTTTTTATGAATGTTGGCTGTTTGACCCTTGGTTTTTTTCTTTCTATTCTTAACTCCTTGCTTTTCTGTTGTTCTGTATGTTCTAAGGAAAGAGAATGGCTTCTGAGTAGCTGGAAATAATAAACCCCATGAATCTAGAAGAATTTCTGTGTCAATTCTAGATGGAATATTCTATTACTTTACAAATGAGAACTTGCCAAACTGAAGTCATCTCTCTGCATGGCACCAAGCCTGCTAGTTTCCTCTGACAATCATATATCAGTCCCTTTGGTTTTAGGCAAATCGGCACAGAAGAGGTGAGAGTAGGCCTGACTAAAGACTAGAGTTCTGGGCTATAATTTTTATTCCTTTTTGAGCTGTGTGACCCTTGGCCAGATTTTGTTTTTTTTCTGGGCTTCAGCCTCATCTGACAAAATGATCTCTGAGGTGTCATTCTGCTCTTAAGATTTTTGCCTGTCCGTATTTTTAATCCTTACCAGGGACTGAGTGATAAATTTCATGGATTTTTTTTTAATCTGCTATGCCAGATATTAAACTTAGCTAAGGTTCCAGTACTACTTTGTTTCCAGTGCCTGCGACAGAGCAGCAGCTCTCTAAATACCTGAGTGAACAAATGAACTTAGTATGTGGCTCCTTATATAAACCCCATAGCTTAAAAATGGCAGAGAATTCTCTCAGTTCTAGGGTCAGAGAGCGTAACATTACGTGCCAGTGAGATGAGGTCATTTCTGTGAGTGGTTTTTGATTCTCCAACTGAATTCAGATACAGAACTCAGAGCTTTCTAGAGGAGAAATTACAAACCTGGGACATTCAGATGAAATCTGGGCTGATGAATTTTTTTCCCTTGGTTTTATTGTTTGGCCTCAAAGATGCACTTTTAAATGACATTTTATTTTTTTTATTTTTTATTTTTTTCTTTTTCTCTAAATGACATTTTAAAAAACAATTGGAGTTAGTTGCCAATAATTTAAAAATTGCACGCCTGGGGATCCCTGGGTGGCTCAGCGGTTTGGCGCCTGCCTTTGGCCCAGGGCACGATCCTGGAGTCCCGGGATAGAGTCCTGCGTCGGCCTCCCGGCATGGAGCCTGCTTCTCCCTCTGCCTGTGTCTCTGCCTCTCTCTCTCTCTGTCTATCATGAATAAATAAATAAATAAATCTGTAAAAAGAATTAAAAAAAATTGCAAGCCTATACATACAAATCCAATATCTGGCTTTTCTTGGAAAATCAGAAGAGCTGGCTGCATGAGGTTACTCATTCCTGCCTGGCGACAGTTGGCAGAGCTGAAGTGAGTCGAGTCGGCTTTCTGATTCACCCCAGACCCTCCCCCACCACTACCTGCTCTCGGAAATTAGGTTGTTATCATCAAACTTCTGTCCAAGTAGGAGATGCTGGGATTACTGGCGAGCTTGGCTTCTCATTTAATGACATTGTATAGTGCAAATATTCTGTATTCGTCAAAGTGAAAAATAGAAGAGAACCAGGATCAATGTGGATAAATCTAATGTTCATTTGTGAAAGTGTAGAATCTGTATCTTCGTTTTTCTTTCATTATAGTAGTCATTAAAAAAAGAAAATCAGTGACCAGGTGTTTCATTTGAATGTATTTTCAGTTTGGCTCTACACTTGAAGTTTGTGATATCACCCCTTATTGCATGGACCTGGGCCAGAGTTCTTTCATCTTTGTTGGGCACTGGAAGCAGGTGGGAAGCTTGTGAAAACTACAGATGCTTGGGCCCAACCCCATAGATTCTGACTGGGTATGTTTGGGATGGAGACTGAGTATTCTCTTTATAAATTTTGCAGGTGATTTTTTTTTTAAGATTTTAATTATTTATTCATGAGACACACACACAGAGAGAGAGAGAGAGGCAGAGACACAGGCAGAGGGATAAGCAGGCTCCACGCAGGGAGCCCGACATGGGACTCGATCCCGGGTCTCCAGGATCACGCCCTGGGCTGAAGGTGGCGCTAAACCGCTGGGCCACTGGGGCTGCCCCCAGATGATTCTGATCCATCAAAATATGAGAACCTTTGACCTAGGGCAAATATTCCTGCTATTTTGGTGTGTGTGTGTGTGTGTGGGGGGGGTCCTTGTTTTAGGGACTATTGCTTTTATGGAAGAAGTTTCCTAAAGAAGAAATATACATAGAGATGTTTGCCACTGAGAAACATTTATGGGTCAGGATTCCCATAGCTTACAGGGCTGCTACAGTGAAGCAGAAAAGCCTGGCGGGCATGTTAGGGCAGGTGCACGTGTGTGAGACCTGATCTAGTCTACCAACCATTGTGGTTGATTAACCACCCAGAAACATCTGCAGCTATTTATATTTTCAGTTTTACACTGTCAGTTTTTTTCCCACAAACATACAGAATTAAAGAACTGTATAATTTTAGAAGTAAACCAGCCTTCAGAGATCTAGATCAACTGGCCCTATTTTATAAGGGACCATGCTGTCCAGCTTGTCCAAGGCCACACACAGCTGATGGCTGGCCTGGGCATCATTCTTAGATCTCTGAATTCTGGTCTAGTGCTCTTCCTATTATTTCTGCTCACCTCAAAAAAGTATCAAAATATCCATGTGTGTTATGTTGTATTCAAGAGAGCTAGTTTGTAATTTTTTTTTATTTTTTAAAGATTTTATTTATTTACGAGAGAGAGACAGAGACACAGGCAGAGGCAGAAGCAGGCTCCATGCAGGGAGCCCGATGTGGGACTCCATCCCAGGTCTCCAGGATCACACCCCGGGCTGAAGGTGGCGCTAAACCGCTGAGCCACCTGGGCTGCCCTACTTTGTTAAACTACAAGGTATTGCATGGGAGCTTTGGTGAAAAGATGGAAGAGTGAAAGTTTCTAAGCTGTCATAATATTTGAAACTATCAATCTGACATCAGTTTTTAAACAAATTGTCTTAAAAGGGGAAATGATTAAATAAAAGTTAAGGTGCAGAATGAACCTTACTATGCAGCAAGCCAAAACCCATCAAGACGTGGAAGTAGGAAATGGTTGGCTATGAAGTGTCCTTGTACCACTTTTTAGGAAAATGCGCTCTGTGTAGTTAGAGGCCACAAATGGTACAGACCACGCGATCGTGCTGTTTGCAGGAACAGATGAGCAGTGTTTGGGTCTGGGGACTCAAGTCTTGATTTAGGGAATTTTAAAATATAAAACTACTCCCCAACCAAGAGAAATTTACATCACTGAGAGGCAACATGTAAGGGATAGATACAAACCTTATAAATTCTCATTTTCCTTCTAGTTTTTTGATCAATCTTTTCCAAAACCTACTAAGTCTTCCCTAAATTACTCTGAAAGTTTTCCTTGTCCCTTAGAAGAGATGAAGCACAGCTGAAATTTAAGGGGGCACTCACATTCCTGTTACAAGCTGTACTGTACAACACACAAAGACGAGAGCCTGTGTTTGTGTTGCTGCGGGGGGGTGGGGGGGATAGGTTTCTGGAGGGCCCTGTGTTTCCCCCATGCCCCTCCCCCACCCCAAACCTTTGTATCCTCAATGCCCTATCTTTTCAGGCAAGCTGACCTCGGATGCCTCTGCCACTGTTGGGGCTCAGAGCTGACAAACTGGTTGGTACCTAGGGGGATCAGTCAGAGTGGCAAATATGCTTTGTTTTGCTTAGACAATGTTTCTTTAAAAATTTGAGCTAACATTTAAAAATAGGTAAATTTCACTTAAAAAATCTGGATTCTTGACCTCCCTAGAAAAATCAGAAAATCTATGTCCATTCCCACTGTGATATTCAGTAGAAGCTTAGGAGCCTCTTAAGCTGGCATCTACTGCCCCCTCTCCAACTACCCTCTAGGTAATGCAGCTTCATAGAACATTCTGTGATGACAGAAATAGTCTGGGTCTGCCTTGTCCAACAGGGTGGTAGCCTTTAGCCATGTGTGGCTTGAGCACTCGAACTGTGGCTAGTGTGACTGAAGAACTGTATTTTAAATTTCATTTAATTTTTATTAATTCAAATTCAAATAGCCACATGCGGCTAGTGATAACCATATTGGAATGAGTCTAGCAGATTATTGCTGAGCAGAAGTGAATGTGGGTCCAGTGTGAACAGATGTTCTGTTTTTACCAGAGCATCCAGGAGTCCAGATTTTTAATGAAGTCTCTTCCATTTAAAATTTTGGCTCCATTTTAAAAATGTGAAAGCCAAACAAAACACATCGATGGCATGAAGAGTGGCCTCTGACCACTCAATGATGCCTTCCACCCATTGGATTAATGAACTGCAAGGACAAAGAGAAAAACATCTTGCACATCTGTCCATGGAAATCAAAAGGGCACAGTTAAATTGTTATTGCTCTGAAATGTAGCCACACTTTCACAAATTAAAGTTGGTTGAAATTTTGTCGGTGGCAGAGATTATACGCCTCCTATCCTATAAAGGCATTTAACAAGTGAAGTGTAGGCTGAGACAAAGGACAAAAAGAAGGTCTTTGAATGAGAGGAAACAGCAAGGGCAAAAAGATCCAGAGGCAAGTAAAGGCATAGTTGGTTGGGACCCTAAAGAAGCTTCATGTGTCTGCTCCGTCTAGTATGGTAGCCATTAGCCACAGGTGGCTACTTAAATTGAAATTTAAATGAACTTTCAAAAATTAAGAATTCAGTTTGTCAGTCACATTAGCCAGATTTCAAGTGCTCAATAGCCATGGAGCTACCATATTGGATCTCCAAGTTATAGAACATGTCTATCATTGCACAAAGGTCTACAAGACTGTAATAGAGCTTAGAGTCTGGAGATAGGCTAGAGAGACACTCGGGGACAAGGTCGGGAGGTCACAAGGGGGCTAGCACACCATAATAGGAAGTTTGGACTTAGAATGAAGATCTTCTTTTCTTTTCTTTCTTTCTTCTTTCTTTCTTTCTTTCTTTCTTTCTTTCTTTCTTTCTTTCTTTCTTTCTTTCTTTCTTTCTTTCTTCTCTTTTTCTTTCTTTCTTTCTTCTTTCTTTCTTTCTTTCTTTCTTTCTTTCTTTCTTTCTTTCTTTCTTTCTTTCTTCTTTTCCTTTCTTTTCTTCTTTTTTCTTTCTTTAGATTATTCATTTATTTATTTATTTATTTATTTATTTATTCATGAGAGAAACAGAGAGAGGCCGAGACCCAGGGAGAGGGAGAAGTAGACTCCTTGCAGGGAGTCTGACATGGGACTCGATCCCGGGATCCCGGGATCATGACCTGAACCAAAGGCAGATGCTCAATTACTGAGCCACCCAGGTGATCCTGAAGATTTTCTTTTAGGAAGGTCATGCTGCTTTCATGTGGAAAATGGATTGGAAGAATTGACAAAAGTGGATGGTAGAGGCTCTGGTAAGAGGCTGTGGCGGTGCAGGTAGGGGGTGAGGAGGCCCCAGCAGTCAGACACATCCATTTCCTACCATCACATCATGCTGGGCCTAGGACCTAGAAGGAAGTCACTGCTTACAGTGCCAGGTATAGAAACACCCGCTTGAAATAGCTCTAATTCTGCAGGAGAGACACTGGGGTTCAAAGCAGTGACATAAAATCATTCCGCGGATCACACAGCTAGTAAGTTCCACAGCTGTATTCTAACCCATGGCTATTTAGTTCCAAATCTGGAGATTATTTTTTATTTTGTATTTTTCTCTCTATACGATACTCTTAACGACTTCCCCCCACAGCCAGTGAGATGCTTTCTCCAACTCTATCTTCACCACTGTATCTTCTTTTTCTGTTCCTTTCAAGATGAGAATTCAATTTCAGAGCAATTTTTCTTTCATAGATGCTTCTATTCCAAATTAAGGGTAATCACAGCTGGTTGCTTCAATGCCAGAACCCAACCTGGATGAGTCCTTTGTATGTGATGGTATTAAATGTGTGAGCTTTTATAAAAATATGTGTGCCTTTGAGGAACTCTTCAGATGTCTGGGGAATTTAAACTAGAAATTTATAATAGATTTCCTTGCCTAGCATGATAATTCCCTAATGAAAAGAGTGGGGCTTTCCCTCAAACTGTAGGCAGCAGTGGGAAGAGACTTAGTAGCTGAGACTTTGAAATTCTCAAGCCTCTGGGTACAGTTTTACTGATTTGCTTTTTGCTTTTTTCACTTGTTTTTTCAATAAATAAGAAAGACATTTAAAATACCCTTAAACTTTATTTCCCCCTTTTTGGGTAACTTTATTTTGATGTAATTTCAAACTTACAGGGAAGTTGCTAGAAGACTACAAAAGAACCTCTATACCCTTCACCCAGGTTCACCAACTGTTACCATTTTGCTACATGGGCTTGTCATTTTTCTCTCTCACAACACACACATTATTTTTTTAACTACTTAAGAATAAGCTGCAGACATAATGCTGCTTTATCCCTAAATACTTATTATTTATTTTTAAGGATTTTATTTATTTATTCATGAGAGACAGAGACAGAGGCAGAGACATAGGGAGAGGGAGAAACAGGCTCCCTGCAGGGAACCTGATGTAGGACTTGATCCTAAGACCCCAGGATCATGGGCAGAAGGCAGATGCTTAGCCATGGAACCACCCATCCCTAAATATTTTAGTGTACATTTTCTAAGACAAGAACATTTTCTTATATAATCCAGAGTAAAATGATCAAACAAGGAAATTTAACACTGGCAGAGAAATACTATTTAGTCCACAGTATCCAATTCACAGGGTTATCCAAATTTCATCAATTATCCCATTAATGTCTTTTTAAAAAGATTTATTTATTTAAGAGAGAGAGAGAGTGCACGCGAGTTTGGGGAGGGGCAGAGGGAGAGGAAGAGGGAGAGAGGAAAACAGTAGACTTCACGTTGAGGGTCAAGCTCAATGCGGGGCCCCTCTCATGACCCTAGGATCATGACCTGAGTGGAAACCAAGAGTTGGATGTTCAACCTACTGCACCACCCAGGGGTCCCCCGTTAATGTCTTTTATAGCTGTTTACAACTCCTTTCCATTCCCTGTGCAGAATCCAAGCCAGGGATTATACATTACACTGAAGTGTCACATCTCTTATAATTGGAACAATTTCTCATACTTTTTGACTTTTGTGACATTTGCATTTTTGAATAGAATAAATAACTGATAAATAATGATAAATAATGTATAGTGTAAATAATGTATAGTACAAACCTTTACATAGTCTATCATGTATTGATTATATATAGATTATGGTCTATAACCTATACATGAATGCATAATCTGTACTCTATATAATATTTTACATATATTATCTACTATATGGTACATTCCTGAATATACTCATGAATTTTTACATAGTATCATCTACAGGGAAGAGGTCTTCAGGTGAGAGGGAACAGCAAGAGCAAAAACCCAGAGGCAAGAGAGAACATAATTGGTTGGGAACCTAAAGAAATTTTACTTACCTGCTCTAATTATGGTAAATACATGGTAAATTTATAACCATAAGTATATGGATATTTATACATATAATCTATTGTGTAGATTTTAGATGATGTAAGAATTCATGTGTCCATACTAATAAATATATACAAACATAAATAAGAGAATAGGGAAAGCTCTTCTTTCTGTAAAATGATAATTAATAAAATGTAGAGAGAATTAGAGGAATACAAGTTGGCAACCATTACAATAATAAATAATTCAGGCAAGAATTATCAATGCATACAAAAACTAGTGGATAAAAGTTTGAAGAAGAAAAAGATATTTATAGAGCCTCAAAACATTGTCTCACAAATCACTTATTAATTAGAAAGGAAAAGACGGTAACTGGGAGATAGCCTCTCAACCAAGCAGTCACAAGTAATATAATCAGTGATAGGACAAATGATCAACAGGTGCCTCTTGATATGATACACAAGGAGGGCAAGACTTCACTTACATTTATTCCGGTTGACAATAAATCAATTCATGAGGAAATAAACCCAAACAGGGATGTTCTAGAAAATGTTCGCTTTTTAAAGAAGCGTGCTCAAACCCAGGGTTGCCTCGGGAGTTGCATTATCAAAGAAAACCACTAGATGTCACTGTGGTTTTGCAAGTTGCACAAGTTTTCACCATTTCAGTAAATCTCCATTCCTATGTGGCCTGCCTCCTTGCTTGGGCATCATTGAAGACTGGATATATGTAGCCAATTCCAACACAGCTTTTGAGAAGGCTACAAGTTAAATAATAGCAAAGCAGTGGAGGGGAGGCAACAGGCTCAACAGGCTTAGATGAAAACTTGTCTCTGCATTACAAACTCTGAGGGCAGGTCCTGGCCCTGCGCAGGCTCTGAGTCTTGGTCTCCTCCTATAAAATGAGGGGATTTGGATTGCAGGCTCCTAGTCACCTCTAGCTCTAACAGTTTATGATTTTAAGCTGATGTTTTCTCAACAAAGATCATTTCAGGGCCCCTTGCAAGATTTTTGCTTAACCGTGCTGGACCTGCTACTGATTTTCCCTATTTTTTTTTTCTCAGTACTCTAATTTATATAATGTTGGTCTTTAAGTTGACTTGGTTTTTAAAAATGTAAATAAAGGAAATAATTTATAGGCCGATTACGAATGGAAACCAGTTCACTTGTCATAAATAGAGGGTAACCACAAAAATAAACATCATAAAAACAACATAATATAATTAAATTTGAGTAGATGTTATTGTCTGCCAAAGGCTCAGAGTCTGTAGCCTGCTCTGTTTCTCCTTTTTAATAGGGAGGTTTGGAGGTGTTAAAGAGAAGGTGAAGACAGACTAGCCCTGAGACTTCTCTCTTGATGTAAGCAAAAGAATTGAGACTGAGAGACCATCTTTGTCTGTGTGGGTTCAGTGTTACTTAATTCTATATCTGTGAACTAACCACAATATTTCATATCCCATCTAAAACCAGTCCCATGCTTCCATAAGCTGTTCTAAGTTCATTTGTTCTTTCTTTTCTTTCCACTCTTGATTCTTCAATATTTCTAATAGATTCTAAAGAGTATGACTAGTAATCATACATTTATTAATTGCTTTTTTCAATCCGTACTTAAGCTTTTGTTTTATTTTGATAATCCTTTCCTTTTCGTATTGGTTTAGCTTCCTTTTCGTGTTTATTTAAATTTGCTTTTAGAGTCAGTTTTCTTCCAATTGATACACTCACTCCCTCCTTAACAGAGAAGATGATATATACCGCTCTGCTGTCAATGTCGAAGCAATTATATGCCACCAAATGGCTTGTGATTTGGCATCTTCTCCTGATAAAGGCTTATGATAGATAGGTTGTG
Organism: Canis lupus baileyi; assembly: GCF_048164855.1. NCBI lineage: Eukaryota > Metazoa > Chordata > Mammalia > Carnivora > Canidae > Canis > Canis lupus. The sequence continues at coordinate 52,092,947 of NC_132841.1, forward strand.
GCAGAGGTCAGGAAATCTGCTGAGTACAACCTGAGGGTATGCTTCAAATTGCTTGAGCTTTATCCAAATCCCCTAGGACACAATCAGAAAACTGGTCCCCTTCAATTTTGGTGTAGAGCTTTCTTCTTCATTCTTCACAGAGATTCAGAGTGAAGACGTCAAAAGCTGAGCCATCTAATTGCACGCTTTACTCCCTGGCATTAGTGTAGCCCTTTCCTGCTTTGTATAATCAGTTATAATTACTAATTTACTGGCCACAATTAGCATAGAGTTTTATAGGAGCAGAGACAATTTCTTAGCTACGCAGCGTTACTAAATAATTTAAAAGAGGAGACAATGAATTTCTACCAGATGTGTTTTGTTTTCTGAATGCTGGTGTTGCCATCAAGGAAAACCATTCAAAGGTAAAGAAATCAGGAAATTCATAAAGATCAGTATACCAAATATTTCCCACATTACAAAAGTTATTTTTTTATAATTTAATTTCCTTGGCAAGGTGAGTTTAACTTGCCATTAGAAACCCAAAAGCTGTGAGGTCAGTTGTTTCACTGTTCAACGGAACAGAATGCTTTTTGTCTGGCATTAAACACTGTTCCTATCTGGAAAAAAAAAAAAAACTAGAGGGATTTCTTTTCAGGAGAAATTTTCATTGAAAGGTTTATTTGAATCAGCGGAGTTTTTTTTTTTCTATGCCAAATTTAGTAGAACTACACTCTGACCGCCCACTCCCCCCAGTGCAGTGTAAAATCCCACTTTTCCCCCCTCTGTTCATGACTGTACCTGAGTAGAAATCCAAACTACAGTGAGCAGATATTAGATTTCTCAATATATATAAGATACACTGAGTATACTAATGACAATCAGATTATGAAGCATGGTTATTTTCTGGTGAAAGAGTTACTTGAGCTTTGTTCAAGAATTTTTTGGTTTTCCTTTAGCTTTGTTTTGTTCCTGATGCCAATTCATGTTTATGATTCCAATATCCTCTTTAGGTTTACAGATGCCCCCCCCCCAACATTCAGTCAATTATTTTATTATGTGTTGACATTATTCTCAATGGAATGGATGATGGTATTCTGGGAGAGTCTCCTTCCAAGTTTTGCTGAGTATCACTAGTAAGGGTACTTTGAGCCAATTTCTGGAACTATATCCCTAGGGCTGCAAATTATACTTTGTTTCATTGTTTTAAAGTGTCTAGAGCCAACATGTCTGCTTGAGATACTAAGTCAAGTAGTGTTTTCCTAGCACATCTGTAACTATTGATTCCTATGAGAGAGGTCTGATTATATCTGTGCTTATCTTAGGACCACAGCATCGAAAGAGGCTTTAAAAGATCCCTTCATCCCATCTGGTGCCCAGGTCCCCACCTGTGGTGCAAGTAATAGAAACCAACTCTGGGTGAGTTAAACCAAAAAGAGTATTTATTTTACTAATGCAAGATAGCTCATAGAATTAAAAAAAAATCCAAAGAATCAGCTAAGAAAGGTCACCACCTGTACTGACTCTGGGGATCCGGGTACCAGGTACTAACTGGCAATGTCTTTAGGAATTATCTACTGGTGACTCCAAGATTATTTTTTGTGGGGAGACTTTAACTTCCCTTCATCAGTTCTTAGTCTGGGTAGTCAAAATTTCTTGCATTTATTCAAAATGTTATGTAAAAGTAGTGTAAAATTGTTCCCCCAAACCTACTTCAACCGGATTGCCACCCCCATCCTTTCTACAGAGATAGAGTAAGGCTGCCACTTACATTAGATGCCTTTGCATTTTCTACAATTTATATGATTGAAATCCAAAAAAATGTACTCTTTTTTTCTTGTGGTTTCTTTGACATTTTATAGTTACTCTGAGGTTCATCAATGATATTCTGTAAGTTAGTTCATTCTGTTTTGTTTCATTTTGTTTAGTAATATTCTTTGGATATACCACTGTTACTTTATCCATTCACCTGTTTATGGACATTTGAGTTATTTCCTATTTTTGACTTTTGAAAATGAATATACAAATATTTGTGTATCATTATTGATCTAGGGGGAAAAGGCTTTTTTTTTCCTGCCTCAAAGGAAATCTTTATTAATCATGTAAAGTTCACATATGGTCTTTATAAAAGCCCAACTTTCTAGGGGCACCTGGGTGGCTCAGTCAGTTAAGTGTCCAACTTTTGATTTCATTCAAGTTTTGCTCTGAGGGTTGTGAAATCGAGTGAGCCTCACTGAGGTCCACACTCAGTGGGGGAGTCTCTTTGTCTCCCTCTCTTGCCCTTCCCCCCAAAATAAATAAATCTTAAAAACAAACAAAACCCTCAGCTTTCTAGAGAAGCACTGTCCTCAAGGATGGTCTCAGCTTTGTATCATGAGTCTTAATTAAAAAAAAAAAATGACAGTGGTATAATTTGTTTATATTATGATACTTCTTTTCTTTTCTTGTTTTTTAAGTTTATTTATTTATTTATTTCTAGTTGTCTCTACCCCCAACAGAGGGCTTGAACTTGTGACCCTGAGATCAAGAGTTGCATGCTCCACTGACTGAGCCAGCCAGGCACCCCTATATTTATGATGCTTTCTAAATAAATTTAAAAAAATCTGGTTGATTTTTCCTTAAATGTGACACAAAATAGATGTAAAATGGGCAACAAATTAGAGTTCATATTTACAAAAAACTCTAATGCAAACAGTTCTAGATCATACATGCATTATTTAATCAGGTTAGTGTGAAATTGATTACCTGGTACACGATTGTGAAAAAGACATTTAAAAATATTCAAAAATTGGGGGCGCCTGCGTGGCTGATTCAAGTAAGTGTCTGTCTTCCACTCAAATCATGATGTCAGGGTCCTGGGATCGAGCCCTGCAGAGGCTCCCTGCTCAGCGGGGAGTCTGCTTCTCCTCCTCCTGCTCATGCTCTGTCCTTCTCTCAGATAAATTAATAAAATCTTTGGAAAAACTATTATAAGATTTAATCTGCACCTTCCTTTCTCCAGAAGAAAATTATGATTTCAGGTCATAAAAAGCAGGCCCACCCGAACTCATTCCTAAAGGCTGGGCGACCATTCCTCATTTTGTTTCCTTTGTTGGTATGCTGTACAGTAAAACGCAAAGAACCATTCCACTGAGATAGATGGCATATTACAGCCAACATTCTTGACGTTAATATGCTTTTCAAAGAGCCATTCCAAAAAAGAAGAGGTGCAGAATTGCTTTCACATGGTACACAGTTAAAATGATGACTATAAAAACGCTTCTTGCCCCTGGCATCAAAGTATGATGGGTCTGCTCGAGTTCTGACAGTTGCCAAGTCCTGCCTTTCCTGGAGCAGGATTCGGCCTCCCTTGGTTTTCACTCACTGTCCCTCGCTCTGCCCTGCTTCCTTGAGTTCCTCCAAAGCAAATCCTTTAGATGATGGATGTCAGCTTGCAAGTTCCTCACATGTCACTCTCTCCTTCTCCAGACAGTTCTGAGCTCTGGACTTGTTATCTTCTCTCTGTGGGAGACCCTTGCTCCCAATCTTTATATGGCCCGCTCCTTCTGGGTCTTCAGTTTTTGGCTCAAATGTCATCTCCTCAGAGACCTGCTGACAATCTGGCTTCAAGGCTCTCATCCTTGATGCCTCCCTCTAGCCACCACTCTGTTTTTCAGACTCTTTACTGTAATCTGAAAATGCCTTTTGGGGGGGCTTGCATTTTGCCATCTATCTTCCCACTAAGCTGTAAGCCCCATAAAAATAGAGATCTTATCTTTCTATTACTGTATGCTCATTGTCTGGAACAGTGCCTTTCATACTAAGATTGCTCAAAAAGACTTACTGAATACATTAACAAATAAATAGTATGTTTTATACAAGTCTTATTGTAAAGTATAATATACATAAAGAAACACGCATAAAACTATATATATTTTTAGGCAATGGTTATGGAACCTTGTTAACCACCATATAGGTCAAGAAGTTGAATAGTATTGGCTTCCCAGAAACTATCCCTGCGTTCCATGTATCCATTTCCACCTACAAACCCTTCCCCCCAGAGGTAACCACTATCCTCACTTCTAGGATTATCATTTACCTACTTTTCTTCACAGTATTACCACTTAAACACTCATCCCTAAACCGTGTAGTTTAGTTTTGCCTGCACTAGGAAATCAATACATACAAAATTATACTGCATGTACTCTTCCACACCTTAGTTATTTCCTTCAAGATGATGTTTTTAGACTTCCAGTTTCCAGCATGATGGAGTGGGAAAGTTGACAAATCTTGTTTTCAAAAACAACAATTAAGTTGGTTAAAAGTTCAAAAACAACCATTTCAGTGCTCTGGCAATTGATCAGAAGCATACCACACTGATGAAATCCCTTGAACTTTGGGTAAGATCGTATGACTATGTGACATTGTTGCGGGAGCTACTCCCACCCCTTCCCTGGGCCCCAGTTCTGTGGTAGTAGTTCACCCTGGGGGTAAGGGGAGTCAGGCCTTGAAAGCCAACAGCATTATTGCCGCTACCAGAATGGGCTCTTTGATTTGGAGCATTGTCCGCCAAAGTGGCAATCTTGGTGCCAAGCAGAGGGGGAGAGCCAGCAGCGGGCCACTAGCCTGAGCTTATGGCCCTGTCTGGGGCAAGCAATGGCCTAGCAGACTGCCAAGGATTTAACAGGAATGTCCAGATGTGAGACAGCCCTAGGATCGAATGCATGTTTTTTTCCAAATGCACATGTAACGTTCTTCAGAATGGATCCTATAGTGAATCACAAAACAAACCACAGTGCATTTTATTTTATTTTGATTTTTTGATTTTTATTAAGTTTTTAATTTTGATTCCAGTGTAGGTAACATACAGTGTTATATTAGTTTCAGGTGCACGATACAGAGATTCAACAGTTCTGTATAGTACTCAGTGCTCGTTACAACAAGTGCACTTTTTAATCCCCATCCCCTACTTTCCCTATCTTCCCACCCACCCCCTCTCTAGTAATCATCAGTTTGTTCTCTATAGTTAAGAGTTTATTTCTTGGTTTGTCTCCCTTTAATTAAAATCCATGAGTGAAATCATATGGCATTTGTCTTTCTCTGACTGACTTATTTTGCTTGGCATGATACTCTTTAGCTCTATCCATGTCATTCTTTTTAGGATTGAATATATATATCACATCTTTTTTATCCATTCATCTATCAATGGACAGTTGGGCTGCTTCTATAACTTGGCTACTGTAAATAATGCTCCAATAAACATAGGGGTGCATATATCCTTTTGAATTAGTTGTTTTTGTATTCTTTACATAAATACTCAGTAATAGGATTACTGGGATTGTGCAGTAGTTAAGGTAGTTCTATTTTTAATTTTTTTGAGGAACCTCCATACTGTTTACCACAGTGACTGTACCAGTTTGCATTCCCACCAACAGTGCATGAGCATTTTTTTCTCTCCACATCCTCGCCAGCGCTTGTTTCTTATGTTTTTTTTTTTTTTTAGCTGTTCTCACAGGTGTGAGGTGATATCTCATTGTAGTTTTGACTTGCATTTCCCTGATGATGAGTGATGATGAACATCTTTTTCATACAGCTGTTGGTCATCTGGATGTTTTCTTTGGAGAAATGTCTGTTCATATTGGATCATTTGGGGTTTTTTGGTGTTGAGTTGTAGAAGTTATTTATAAATTTTGGATACTAACTCTTTATCAGATATGTAATTTGCAAATATCTTCTCCCATGCATTAAATTGTCTTTTAGTTTGGTTATTTCCTTCCTGTGCAGAAGTTTTTTATTTTGATGTAGTCTCAATAGCTTATTTTTGCTTTTATTTCCCTGGCCTCAGGAGACATATCTAGAAAATGTCGCTACTGCTGAAGTCAGAGAAATTATTGCCTGGGCTCTCTTCTAGGATTTTGATGGTTTTAGGTCTCACATTTAGGCCTTTAATCCTTTTTGAGTTTATTTTTCTATCTTTTTTTTTTAAGATTCTATTTATTTATTCATGAGTGGCACAGACAGGCAGACATAGACAGAGGGAGAAGCAGGCTTCTCGCAGGGAGCCCGATGCGGGACTTAATCCCCAGACAGGGATCACACCCTGAGCCAAAGGCAGACACTCAACCGCTGAACCACCCAGGCATGCCAAGTTTATTTTTCTATATGGTGTGAGAAAGTGGTCCATCTTCATTCTTTTGGATGTAGCTGTCCAGTTTTTCCAACACCATTTGTTGAAGAGACTTTTTCCCATTGCATATTTTTGCCTCTTTTGTCAAAGATTAATTGACCATATAATCATGGGTTTGTTTTTGGGCTTCCTAGCCTGTTCTATTGATTTATGTATCTGTTTTTGTGCCAGTACTATACTGTTTTGATTACTACAGCTCTATAGTATAACTTGAAATCTGGAATTGTGATACCTCTAGCTCTGTTTTTCTTTTTTCAAGATTGCTTTGGCTATTTTGTTTTTTTTTTTTGTGGTTTTAGACAAATTTAAGGATTATTTTTTCTATTTCTGTGAAAAATGCTACTGATATTTTGATAGGAATTGCATTAAATCTGTAGATCATTTTGGGTAGTATGGACATTTTAACAGTATTTTTTTCTTCCAATCCATGAGCGTGGGATATCTTTCCATTTGTTTGTATCGTCTCAACTTTCATCAGTGTTTTATAGTTTTCATAGTACAGGTCTTTCATCTCCTTGGTTAAGTTTATCCTAGGTGTTTTACTATTTTTGGTGCAATTGTAAATGAGATTGTTTTCTTAATTTCTCTTTCTATTGCTTCATTATTAGTGTATAGGAATGCAATGAATATCTGTACATTGATTGTATATTCTGTGACCTTACTGAATTCATCTATCAGTTCTAGTAGTGTTTTAGTGGAACCTTTAGGGATTTCCATATAGATTATCATGTCTTCTGAAAAAAAATGAAAGTTTTACTTCTTCCTTACCAATTTGGAAGCCTTTATTCCCTTTTTCTTGTTTGAGTGCTGTGGCTAGGACTTCCACTACTATGTTGAATAAAAGTAGTGAGAGTGGACATCATTGTCTTGTTCCTGATCTTATCAGGAAAATTTTCAGTTTTTCCCCATTGAATACGATGTTAACTGTGGGTTCAATACATTTTAAAAGATTGAAACCATACAAAGTTTGTTCTCTGACCAGAACAGAATTGAATTAAGGATCCACAGTAGTGAGAATTCTGGGTAAACCTCAAATATTTGGAAATTAAGCAACACACTTCCAAGTAACCTCTGGGTCAAAGAAGAAAACACAAGGGAAGTTAAAATATTTAACTGAATGAGAATGAAAACACAATATAACAAAGGGATTTATGGGATGCATTAAATAAGAGCTATGGAGGAAATTTTTAACTTTAAAAGCCTATCTCAGAAAAGAATAAATGCCTCCAATCAATAACCTAAGCTTCCTTCTTAAGAAGCTGTAAGCAGAAGGAGGTAAATAATAAAGATTAGAGCAGAAATTAATGCAATAGAAAGCCCCCCAATAGAGAAGTCAATGAAACCAAAAGAGTTGACCTTCTGATACTATTAACAAAATTGACCAATCCTTAGCAAGTCTGACAAAAAAAAGACACAAACTACCAAAACTCAGGAATGAAGAATTGACATCACTACCAATCCTAAAAAAAACAACTAAGGATTATTTGGTAATATTATGAATAACTTTATACCAACCAATTGGACAACATAGATGAAATATACACACTCCTACATAGACATGAGTTGTCAAACTGAAGAAAAAATAGAGACTGTGGATAGATCTATTAGAAATAGAGGAAGTTGTAATACATGCTACAACATGAGTGAAACTTGAAGACATTATGCTAAGTGAAATAAATCAGTCATAAAAAGACATTTCTATGAGATGGTAGAGTAATCAAAGTCTTGGGCATGGAAAGTAGAATGCTAGTTTCCAGAGGCCGGGAGAGGGAAGAATGGGTATTGTTTAATGGGTTTCAATTTTACAAGACAAAAAAAGTTCTGGAGTTTGGTTGCATAACAATGTGAATATATTTAATATTACTGAACTGTATACTTAAAAATGGTTAAGATGGTAAGTATGTTATGTATGTTTTAGCACAATTAAAAAATTTTTACTGATAAATTATACCAAATACTTAAAGAAGAAATAATACCATTCCTTCACAACTTGTTCCAAAAATAGAGGATGGAACACTTCTAAATTAACTCTACGGGGCCACTGTCTCCTGTTACTCAAATCAGACAAAGACCTCACAGAAAAAGAAAACTGCAAACCATTTTTCCTCATGAACATAGATACAAAAATTCTTAACAAAATATTAGTAAGTTAAAAAAATATTAGTAAGTTAAATTTAGCAATATGTAAAAAGGATTATACATTATGACCGAGTGGGATTTATCCCTGGAATGCTAGGTTGTTTTAATGTTCATTTCTATAGGGCATATTCCTGGAAGTGGAATTTCTGGGGTATAGGGTAGAAAGTTTTATAGATAATTCTGGACTGCTTTTCAAAATGGTTGTATTATTAGCAGTGTAGGAGAGCTCCTACATGTATTGGGCAATGCTTGGTATTGTCTGACTTTTTAACTTTCACCTATTTGATGGGTATAATAGTATTTTGTTCCAGTTTTATTATGTATTTGCCTGAATCGTAATGAGGGTGCACTTTCTTACCTAGGTATTGGTCATTCCGAGTGTGTGTGTGTGTGTGTGTGTGTGTGTGTGTGTGTGTGTTTGTGAAATGCCTGCTGGAACTGATAAATAGCAACAACAGATAACATGCTATTGAGTATTTGCTGTGTGTGAGGCACTGTTCTAAGTGCTGGATAGAGTCACTTTATCATCACAATAGATTTAGAAAGTAGGTACTGTTATTATCTGTATCAAAATCTATTTTCTCTTTCATGATGATAACACAATTCTTCTCTTTTAATCTATTAATGTGGTGAATTGTATTACTTGATTTTCATTATGTGGCATCGACCTCAAAATCAAAGGCTAATCCCTACTTGTTGATGAGATATTATCTTTTCTATGCAGTGTGAATTCAATTTGTTAATATTTTGTTAATATTTTTTAAAAATCTGTGTTCAAAGAGGCTCTTGGATGACTCATTCAGTTGAGCCTTGGACTCTTGGTTTCTGCTCAGGTCATGATCTCAGATTCCTGGGATCAAACCTCTAGGTAGGCTCTCTGATCAGTGAGAGGTCTGCTTCTTTCCCTCTCCCTTGGCCCCTCTGCTCGCTCATGCTCTCTCTAAAATAAATAAATAAATAAATAAATAAATCTTAAAAAAATCTGTGTTCACGCATAAGATTATTCTGTAATATATTCCTTTCTCATGATGTTCTTGTTAGGTTTTGGTATCAATATTATTTTTAATCTTCAACTCATTTTCTTCTAGTTTGGAAGTGACATACTCTAGTTCTGCATTTTTCATTGTTACATTATTTATGGGTTGGAGTATGTTTCCCCACCCCCCCCAATTATATTGAAATCTTAACCCCTGGGACCTGTGAATGTGACCTGATTTGCAAATAGGATTTCGAAGATGTGATCAAGCTAAGATGAGGTCATTGGAATGAGTCCTAATCCAGTACTACTGGTGTCCTTACAGGAAGGGGAGTCAGAAACTCACAGAAGGGAGATGGCCACGTGAAGTCAGAGGTGGAGATCAGAGGTATGATGCCACAAGGTTGGGGCTACCCAAGGAAAGACTCTGAAGGAAAGAGTCTTCAGAGGGTGCTTGGCTCTGCTAACACTTTGATTTTGGATTTCTAGTCTTCAGAACTGAGAAAACGAATTTCTGTTGTTTCAAGCCAGTCACTATGTGGTAGTTTGTTATGGCAGCCCTTCTGATCTAATACGTCTTAGAATCTACAACCTACATCATCAGTACACCTGAGTCTAGAAGTCACGAGAACCTTTACCCTCTCCTGGATGAATAAGGAGCACAAGGAAACTGCAAACCAGAATCTTTCATCCCTTCTCTTTTACTCATGCGCTTTTGTTGTCTAATATCTTAAGTTAATCCCTTTATCCCCCACTAGAAATTCTCATTACTATTTTATACAGTCTATGCTTTTTTCATTTAACCACATTCTCTACTTTCTTTGGTCCACCAGCTTTCTCGCATCTCTGATCTTTTTTCCAGAACTATATTCTTTCTGCCTGAAGCACATCAATAGAGGTCTTGCAGTGAGAACCCGCTGCTGACAACTTCTCACAGGTTTAGTTGGGTTTTCACTGGGTGCAGAACTTGCTCTCTGGCCATTGCATTTGTTTGATGCACTAAAGAGACCAGTGCACTCTCTTCTGTCTTCCGTTCTTGCTGTGGAGAAAACATCTAGCTGTTTGCTAGAGGTCCGTCTATCTGCCGCCCTTTTAAAGGTAACTTCTTTTTTTTTTTTTTTATTCTGGCTGCTTGAGGTTTTTCACTTTACCTTTGCTCTTCTGCGATTTCACTATCGTGCATCTAGTTGTAGATTTATTTTCCTCCCTGTCTCCCTTCCTTCCATTTTCCTGAGGTATAATTGACAAATAACACTGTATCTATGTATGTGTACAGCAGAACGACTTGGCATTCCTATATATTGTGAAATGGTTTCCACAATAAGTTTACTTAACATCCATCCTCTCATATAGTTATAAAACATTTTTTTTCTTTGTGATGAGAACTTTGAGGACTTACTCTCTTAGCAGATTTTTAAAACTATTTTCATGGGGTTCCCTAGATTTTTTTGACCTATAGATTAATGTGTTTCTTCAGTTTTAGAAAATTCCTAGTGATTTTCTCCTCAAACATTTCCTCTGCCTCATCGTCTCTTTCCTTTCCTTCTAAGGCCTTGGTCAAATGCATGCTAGATTTCTCATTCTATCCTCCTATGTCTTAGTCTCTCTTTATTTATTACTCCATGTTTCACACTGGATAGTTTATTCTAATTTATATCTAATATATATTACGTTGTATATAATTTGTAGATACAATTAGATATAATTTTATATCTAAAAACCTTCCTAGTTTGTCAGTTAATTACTTCTCCCTATGTTTTATCCAATCTGCTGTTAAAATCCTTCACTGTGTGTTTAACATTTGTTATTTTAGTACTTATTTATAAAAGTTCTGTTTCTTTTTCCAATTTGCTATGACAAATTTTATAGTTTCCTATAATACAAAGTTGTTGTTAATATACCTGTTTCCTGCAGATGTTATCGGTTTGTCATTTGTTTCTTTGAGCATGGTAATTCTGGTGATATTTTAGTCTGTTCCATACTTTCCAAGTCTGAGCAGGGTGCTGGTGTGTCTGTTTCCCATGGGCTCTGCTCGATTTTATTACATAGTATTTCCTTGTGTTTCTGCTAGTCTTTGATTGCTTGCCTTCTTTCCTTTGCAAAGTTATTTGCAGGGATAACCAAGGCCTGGCACAGATATGCCATCCTTGAGACGCTTCAGGGTTGCTCCATTAGGATACTGGGTGCCCTACCAGTTGGCTACCATTTTAAACTCAGAATCCTTAGCCAACTCCGGCTGTGAGTATCTGAGTATAAATCCTCCTCAATTCCAGTCTGGAGCCAAAAGTCTCCCAGCTTTGGGGGAAGTGGGATAGGTTTAGACTCACTTTGATCTGACATTGATAATGTATCTCTTTGAAATCCAAGCTTATGGTGAAAAGGTCTCCTAAAAATTGCCCACCTTGGATGGGCTCTGAGCCTTGACCATTGCCGCTCCTCCCCCCCATGCAGGTGCTGTGAAGCCCAAGTGAACAGTAACCAGAAATGCTTTTGGGCATAAGTGCTGTAGTGCACTCATTCACTAATCTCTCTGGTTACAGGTTTTTCTTCACAACCTGATCTAGAAACTCCCCACTGTTGTTTTGGCACTTCAGGGTTTTTTTTTTTTTCTTCTTTGGAGATGTAAAAAATATTTGAACTGGGGGACATCTGGGTGACTCAATGGTTGAGTGTCTGCCTTTGGTTTACGTCATGATCTCGGGGTCCTGGGATTGAGTCCCACATCAGGCTCACCACAGGGGTGAGCCTCCCTCTGTCTATGTCTCTGCCTCTCTCTTTCTCTGTGTCTCTCATGAATTAATTAAAAAACTTTAGAAATATATATATAAATATATAAATATTTATAATAATGTATTAAAATATATAAATATAAATATGTTTGAACCAGTGGCAGGGGTAGGGTAGGGTGTTGATCTGAATGACAGCTGCTATCAAACATGTCCATGATCTCTCCAGAACATAGTGAAATAGGAGTATGTAAATGCTTGTAAAGGAATATACACTATACACATAGCCATGGACTAGCACAAAAGAAAATGAAGAGAAAATGAAAATTCCAGGTATTTAAGAATATGGTTCAAGTCTTTACTAAACAACTGCTTGCATGTCTCAAGGCTGTATGATTTTCACAAATCTTTTTTTAAAAAGATTTTATTTATTTATTCATGAGAGACACACAGAGAGAGGCAGAGACATAGGCAGAGGGAGAAGCAGGCTCCCTGCAGAAAGCCTGATGCAGGACTCGATCCTAGGACCCCGGGATCACGCCCTGAGCCAAAGGCAGAGCTTAACTGCTGAGCCACCCAGGCATCCCATATTTTCACAAATCTTATATAAGAAGCTGAGCTTGGGGATCCCTGGGTGGCGCAGCGGTTTAGCGCTTGCCTTTGGCCCAGGACGTGATCCTGGAGACCCGGGATCAAATCCCACGTCGGGCTCCTGGTGCATGGAGCCTGCTTCTCCCTCTGCCTATGTCTCTGCCTCTCTCTCTCTCTGTGTGACTATCATAAATAAATAAAAATTAAAAAAAATTTAAAAGAAGCTGAGCTTATTCAGTCTTTTTAAGTGTTAACATATGTACTGAGGCTAAAATAGGTTCATTTGAACAGATGATTAGATTTGTGAATAGTAGCCTTTAAAGACACACAGAGAACCCACAATTGCTCTTATTGATTAGGAAATGAGGCTATATTTCATATTTGAAAAACATCAATGTTTTCTCATACATGCCCTGATACAAAGTTAATGCAATAGAATATTTTCATTAAAGTGGTTAAGAATAGGAGCACTTAGGTGGCTCAGTTGATTAAGCGTCTGGTTCTTGATTTCAAATCAGGTCATGATCTCAGGGTTGTGGGATAGGGCCCTGCATCAGGCTCCCCACTCAGTGGGGGGTCTGCTTGTTTCCCTCTCCCTCTGCCCCTGCCCTTGCCATCCCCACTCTTTCTTAAATAAATAAATCTTTTAAATGGTTTTTAAAAAAATCAAGACTAAGACTACTGTGAAGACTAAACATTTTTAAACCCAAATTATAAAATATTTGGGTCTGAAGATGTAAGTATATTGTTACATGTCCTCAGCTTATCTATTGTCAAGTTCAAATAATTGGGAGCAATAGTGTCAGCCTTTCTAATGATGTGGCCCACACATTTCAAAATCCAATCTCCATTCTGTTTTATAAGGTATGCTTTTCAAAGGGTACAGTCCAGTACACCAGAAAATATTTTCTTTTTCTTACTTATAAAACACACATGCTCATACCATTCAATTTTAGAGAACAAATACTGAATTGATTGTTCTTTATTTTTTACAAGAGAAGTTAAGAATAATGAGGTAAGAAGAATGGCCATAAAGTATATATCATAGAAAAGTTGTTTCCTCGTCTTGTGGTTTACATCAGCGGTGATGAAGTTGACATAGGGGATAGAGTGAATGTCGTGAGCATTTTCAGGGCCCCGGGCAGAGGTGTTTAGCAATGACAAGGGCTTCTTGCTTCAGATTGTGCAAGAAACCAGACAAATTCTACCCGTCTTGACTCCATAGCTTTCAGATGATCCACCTCAAATTCTAGAGACTTGAGGTTCTGAATGGCCCTTGAGTAGCTGACTCAAGTCATCTTGCCTGAGTTTTCCACATTGGCTTTGCCCATATACTCAGAGGGGAAAGTATATTTCTCTTCAGAGTCAGCACAGCAGAATGGTGAAGAGAGCAATGTGAGCTCCAGGGTGGTTGAGGATCAAATATTGACTTCACCACTTACTGCCTTTGGAACTTGGACAAGCTCCCCAATTTCTCTGTATCTCAGTTTCTTCATTCGCTCGTGGAGAATAATGACTATTTCCACTCCATAGATTTGCTGTGAGGAATAAATGAGATCATAAATGGAGAGAATTCAAACAGTCATTGGCATATAAGACATGCTCAACAAATGTTTGATATTAATATTCAGACTAGAGAAATATTTTGCACAGGTTTGGTTAACTCACCTGGGGAGAGTCATATTCTTGAGAGAGAGTTTTGAATATAGTTCAGAAATAATTAAATGCCTTCCTTGATTGAAATAGAAAGGCAATTAAGACAATGAAGCATTTTTCTCTGTATTATCTAGGACATATTTTTCTCATTTTCTTTGTGTAATGGGAAAATTTGAAACGCACACAGAATGGTGACAAATTACTCATCCTGAGGTTAATTGTTCCCCAACAAATACATTTCAAGTAAGGAAGGTGGATAAGATTCCAGAGGCTGCAGAATCCAACTTTTGATAGCATGATGTTTGGGACTCAGGCAGGCCTAGATATAGGATATTTCCAACATATGATTTTGGAAAAGTTTTTTAACCCCTCTGAGTCTCAGGCTCCCTGATTATAAATTAGGAGTAAAAATACCAAGCTGCAGGTTTGTAGGTGACCAGCATAGAGTGCCATTACATAGTAGCTGAGCAAAAACCCAAAGATGACTTTGCAACATGTTCCAGAGACTTAATGTAAGCGGGAGCAAATTGTTCTCAGAAAGCAAACCTATTAACCAAGCAAACTGTCTCCCAAATGTGTCTGGTTAACTGGAAGGGGGCACAAAACAATTCAGATATGCATCTAGGTACATTTAGGTGGTGAGATGGAGAGAGGTGACAGTGACAACTTGGAATCTCATAGATTGCATGATATGCATGCTCCAAGCAGACGATTATCTGATGGCATTTTATTTATCTCACTCACGTATTGGGAAGGTTCTATGACAAATGAGTAAGTGTGTTCTCAAAGGAATGTGGGGATGAAGAGGAAATCTATTATTTATAGAAAGCCATCTGTGTGATGGGGTATTATATCTGTTGGTCTAGAGTGAAATCTGGCACTGGGTCTGGTGCATGGAAGGTGAGGAGAAGCCGAAGAAAGTGGTAAACCACTCTTGGTAGGTGGTAGCACTCTTGGATTGCTAGGTGGCAGGTTTCATAAGCAAGGGAACTTCCATATGAGGCTCGTCTGGGGAGCTCACAAGACAAGTAAATCTCTGCATCCACCCACCTGAGCCTTAAAAGCTTATACAGAGGCCTTAATTGGGTTCAGTCACATACACAGTCCAGACGGTCTCAACAGCACATTGTTGTCTTAAGACTGCATCCTTGAAAACAGTTCCCATTGAGGGAATGTTGGGCAAAATGTACAGTCGAAGCACAGGAGAGGATGAGGATGAGGAGCTTCTGATTGCGTAGGGGCAACTGATAGGTCAACCTGAGGTCACATGAAGTTGAATACTCCAGCAGTATCGGAGGACTCAGTTAATGCTGAAATACCCTTAAATCTCAATGACTTTTCATAATAGAAGTTTATTTCTTGCTTGAATAAAGTTTATTACCCCATGCAGTCACTTAAGGACCAGATTCCTTCTACCTTGTGATCCTGACATATTCTAGAGTAGGGTCAGCCAACTATGGCTCATGGACCAAATTTGATCTAAAGTTTTGGTAAACCTTTTTTATTTTATTTTTTTGTAAATAAAGTTGTATGGGAACACAGCCATATTCATTGATCATGCATAACCTGTGCTTTGTAGCTGCTTTCACTCTAAGATGGCAGAGTGAAGTACTTGCAACAGGGATTCTATGGCTCATGAATCATAAAATATTGCCTATCAGGACCTTTACAGAAAACATTTGCTGAGCCTTGCTCTAGAGCATTGGACTCTTGTGTTGGATTTTCTGATTCAGCTCACAGAAGTAGGAGGAAGAGGCATGAAAGACTATGTGGGAGGTTTTTATGAACTATGGAAATGACTTCCATCAATCCCACCTACGTGTTTTTGGCCAGAACTCAGCCATATAGCCATAGTGGCTGCTAGGGAAGCTGAGAAATGAGGTCTAATGGTGGCCCTGAAGGAAAACACACAGCAATTCTGCACAGAATGGTACTGCTCTAGAGTCTTCCATTCACTCTGTCCTCTTTGTTCTTCAAAAGAACTGTTAAGTTCAGCTAAGTCATTACAAATAAGTTATTTAAAAAATTAAGCACCACCAGACTTACCTGAATAATTACCTTAAAACTGAGTGCTGACTCTAAATTTCTTTCTTTTTTTTTTTTTAAAGATTTTATTTATTCATGAGAGATACAGAGAGAGGCAGAGACATAGGCAGAGAGAGAAGCAGACTCCATGCACAGGTTCTGATGCAGGATTTGATCCCAGAACTCCGGGATCACATCCTGAGCAGAAGGCAAACGCTCAACCGCTAAGCCACCCAGGCATCCCTGACTCTAAATTTCCAAGCTCAAATTTTAGTTTGTGCTTATTGGTGCCAACAGTGATTCCTAACTGTCATAGGCTGGAAAAAAAAGGGACAGATCAGGACTCCTGGGGTGTGATCCCAAAGTCCGGGGATCGAGTCCCACATCTGGCTCCCTGCATGGAGCCTGCTTCTCCCTCTGCCTATATCTCTGCCTCTCTCTGTGTTTCTCTCATGAATAAATAAATAAAATCTTTTTTTTTTTTATTTAAAGGAACAGAGGTGGATTTGATACTGAAATGACTCCTTTAAGCTTTTCTTATACATATGAATTCAGGAACGCTTTGAGGTAGTTTACAGAAAAATAGAAAAGTGGTAGAAGAATTGAGACATTACACAGGGCATAATTATGTAGACAGGCCATTTTCAAAAGAACCTATTTTACCAAACTCAGAACCATGTTGATATTTAAGTGGCAATTTAGTTTCTACAAAATGTTATCCAGCGTTTTATAGTTTTCATTTATAAATCTTTGGTTTTGTGCAGTTTTTCTTTTTCATTAACTTTGTAATTTGATTTCACAGTTGTTCAAATGTTATCTGCATAAAGAATGTGTCCGTAGTTTTATACCTGTGCTTCTGTAAGATAGTAAAATTAATTTAAATAAAAACATGAGAGATCCAGAAGGTATTTTCATTCTAAAAGTTAATTGCATATAACTCAAATTTATAAGAGTCCACCCATGAGAGATAGCTCTCTTTTACAAAATATTTAAATTTGAATTAGGAAACTGTACCAGTCAGGACAGACTATGTAAAGCTGCAATAACAAACATGCCCCAAGTCCTAGTGGCTTAACCATTTATTTACATTAAATCTATTGCATATTGCTAAGGAATTCTGTTCATTGTGGTCATGACAGCAGGACCCAAACTGATGGAGCTACCCTCAGAAACCCTCTGTTTAGCAGAGCGAGTCCTCTGGGGGCGGTTCTCTCACCTTTAAGTAAATGCTGTGGCTCAAGTAAGTCAGGTGATCACACCTACCTTCAAGGAGAGGACTACAATCTTTCTGGGTGCCCAGAGAAGAGAGAAATCAGGAATTGGTTGACAGAAACAATGTCTGCATCTTCTGTAAAGGAGTGCCCTGTGGCCTGGTTTCAACCCTCTCTATTCCCCAGTAAAGTTGCAGACTGCTTTCTTAATTTCATAGGCAATGTGGCTCCTGGGCTATAGCCAAGCTTTGCTGCTGGTGAGCCACATGGCATGGGCAAATCTAAACCTCAGCTCCTCCTTGGTGAAATGGGGGAGAAATGTCAGTTGCATGGTTCCTTGAGAGGAATCAAAGCAATAACTGATGTGAAACCTCTTTGTCAGCTGTAAATTATTATCCAAATGAAGGTAACAGTATTGTTTCTGGCAATCAGTCATGCCACACTAAGGATAAGGAACAGATAGTAATGATTTCACCCTATAGCACTTGCCACACAATCAATATTTTATCACACAAGTTTCCTGAAAATTCACAAGAAATTTCCTTAGGTCAGATAATGAAAACTGAAAAGAATAATTCTCGAATAAAAGTAAATTTTCCCTCTTAGCTGGAAAGTGACAAAGCATTTTACATGGCCTCAAATCTATATGGCCCACTTTTCTACAAAATTGAGGTTGAAGAAAAAAAAGCACTATCTATCTTGCCCAAGAAACAGTTAAGTTAGCATCAGCATGAAAAAAAAATTTTAATGTCTGACAAAATAGTGCTGAGGATAGAAACACAAGACAATTCTTATACTGTAGCATCAACTCCTGAAACCGATATCACCTGAATATCTCAGAATTCCAGCTTAGTAGAACAGGATGGCATCCTGAACATAATCATGCCTCACACTTTTATTTTCCAGTTGAAGAAATTATGGTCTAAAAAAGTGAAATAACTTTCCCTAGGTCATGTTCCTGAAATATAAGTTGATTAGCCAAATATTTTTCACTTTCATCATCCTGAAGTTATGGAAATGAACACACCGAAGGAACAGATGTTTCTCTGTCCGCTCATACAATTGCTAATAAAATTTCTTCAAATCAGAGCTTATGGCCTACCCTTCACTGTGTATCTGCAGGCCGGCAAAGGGCCCCCTGGAAATTCCTGGGGAGGTCCAGCAATGATTCTGAGATTCCTTTTCAGTACTTCTAAAATTCAGTTGTCTTCCCCATTTCAGAGTTTTCTACATGATGTTTTGACCCACAGGAAATGTGTGAATTACATAAGAAAGTGAGATATAGGCTTCTAGTTGAATAAATTGCATTATCTGATTATTTAATTAGATATGGAAGTCTTTCACTCTAGGAGAAGAATTTTAACATTGTCAAGAGAAAGAAAGAAAGAAAGAAAGAAAGAAAGAAAGAAAGAAAGAAAGAAAGAAAGAAAGAAAGAAAGAAAAGAAAAAGAAAGAAAGAAAAGAAAAGAAAAGAAAAGAGAAGAGAAGAAAAAAGATGAGTTACCTTCCTAGGCATATTAGTCAGGAAAGGCTCAGTTATGCTGCCATAAAAAAAAAAAAATCTCTGGGACTTACAAAAGATTATTTCACATTCATGTTAAGTGTTCACTGTGGGCTAGAGGGGTTCTACTCCATGTTATCTTTGCAAAGAGTGGCAGGCTGAAGGAAACTCCATATGCCTGCAACCATGGCAAGGGGAAGGGGATTGGGTGAATTGCACATTGGTTCTTAAAGCTTTTACCTCTAAATAACACATATGACTGATGCCTCCTCATTTATCAAAACAAACCAGGTTTAGTATTTAATATTCTTCTAAATGCAGAAGAATCAGAATACTCTACTCTCACTATGCACCTGGAAGAAGGAAAGCCATAATTTTGGTGAGCATCTCTAGTGGCTACCATATTAAAAATAAAGAAGAAAAGAAAACAGAACAGACACGGCCCCCTCCCCAAACTGTGGGAAACAGTGTCTCGCTGTCAATATGACTCAAATCCCCAATCAAGGGTAATAAAATATCTGTCAGCTGTACAATAAAATCTCAACACATTAATTTGCTGCAGGTGAAGCTTCCTGAATTCATTTCTTCATCTGCAGAAAAGAGTATTGCATAGAATGGGAAGCAGGTACAAATGAACTAAAATAAATTGGGGTTGGGATAAAGTTTCTGGAAATGCATTGTGGGTCAGTGACATGGGGAGACACATTTATGCCTTTTGTGGATTTTATCAGACTCTTTTTGCTTATTTATAAGATAACTATACTGGTTAATAGTCTTTCTAAAATAATTTGTTAGTAAGAAAGTTATAACCTGACCAGACAGAAAAGTTCATTTTCACTTAAACTGCTGATAGTGGTAATTATTTAATGAATCATTTTAGAAAGAAACCCCAAACCTCTAAAACAGCCTTTTTGGGAAACATCTAATGTCTGGAATATGTTGAAACAACCCTCATTTGTTTTTTATTTGGGTACAATCATTTGCTTAGATACATATTTTTAAACCTTTAGTGTATTACTAGCAGCAAAGTGTTTCAAGTGGGGAAAACTCAAACCAGCTCAGAATGTCCCCTAAATTAAAAAATAGAGTTTTGTACTTTCCAGAATAATAAGCACTTTTATAGTGTTTCTTTAAATCTTTCTTGGTAAAAAGCTACAAAGCAGGAGGAAAGGGTGAGAGTCAAAGCCTGCTGATTTACTGTTTAATTATATCTTTCCCCCCTGCCCCTTAAAATTTTATAACAGAGCAGGGTTAACATTAACACCCCAACCACAATAAACTAAACATATTTTATTACATACTTTATGTCCAAGATGAAAATGAAGATATAATAGTGAGATAATTTTATGCAGAGGTATGGTGAATTCTGTGTGACTAGAGGTAAGTCAATTTTGTGTTCTGCACTTCAGTTTTTAAAACTATCCTTAATAAATATATGAATAGCCAACTTTTACTGAGTATTGATTACAGTACTAGGGCTTATATAAAATACCTCCCGTTTTTTCCTCATTTAATACAGCTAAACATATTTCTAAAAATGAGGAAATTGAGGATGAAGTGACTTGACCAAGGTTATCTAGCTCATTAGTAGTGGAATACCTTTTTGGGATAAATCATTGTGGTACCATTTCAATCAAGGTATCTGATAAGTGCAGTGTTTTTCTAGCTCAACTCTCCTGGAGAAGAAAAAAAATTATATTGGCCGTGGTACACTTATTCGTAAATATATCAATGCCCACTCTGTGCCTGGTCCTGTCTTAAAGCCTGTGGCTATAAAGCCGAGTAAGTCTGCAAGGCATAGAGGTTAAAAAAAGAGAGAGAGAGAGAGATTAAGACATATCAGACAGGCAGACTTGGGTTGGGCTCTGCAAAGCAACCTTAGACAGGAACGGTCTAGCCTCATCTGGAAACTGGGGAATTTATATTGATGTTTACTCCACAGTTATGCTGGGAAAATTAAGCGAGATAATGAGTAAAGTGGGTGGCATAGCACATTGCATTCATGAGATGCTCCTTAGAGCATCCTTAGTGCATTCGTTAACACCAGGTTTTATTGTTATTATCGTTGCTAAGACGCAGAAAATACTGTAGGTGAGCTCCCTGATCAGGGAGGGGAAAGAGATACTTGAACAAGATTTCCTGTCCAATGTGATAAGAGCACCAGAGAAATCAGGGACCGGCACGAATGACTGCACAGGCCGGGTTTGCAAAGGTTTCGTGAAGGAAGTGAACTTTGGGCTCGTGCTTTTAGAGACAGCAGAATTTCTCCAGGTGGACCGGGGGGTGGGCATTCTGGTCGTGTCCGGACGCGCTCAGCGAGGTGTGTTTGCGGAATCTCAGGGCTCCAGCGGAGTGGAACGTTCCAGTGCGGGGGAAAGAGGAGCGGCGAGAGCGAATGGAAAACCAACCGGTACTGGGAATCTGGGGGGGCTGCGCCGGGAAAGGCTCTGCCCCGGGAGGCAGCGACGGGAGGGAGGCTGGGGATCGCGAGGTGGCGCTGTGGCTCCATGTAAGGGAGGACTCGGCGGCGCGCGGGCGGCCTCCGAGAGGCGGGGAGGGCTGTGTCGGTGGCTGTGGCACCATCTTCATCAGCCACCAAGTCGTGACGGTGATGGAGATGATACAAACATAAGCAAATAACCCGGAAGCGGTCTCTTTCGGGACACACGGCATCAATAATCAGAAACTGTCCGCGAGGAACAATTAGGAGCTGGGAGCTGCCCAGCAGGGACCCCTGCGAGCGCGGTCCCGGTAATTGGCGCGCCCGGGTGGGAACCGGCCTCTCCAGCCCGCAGCCGGGCCGGGCGCTCACCCTCCGCGCCGGGCGCGCCCCGTGGAAGGCTCCCCGCTCCCCGCAGGCGCAAGGAGCAGCAGTGTCGCCTCCCGCCTTGGGGAGCCCGGTCCGCACACCTGCCTGCGCCTTTCCTTTCCTCTCACGGGACCTGAGATTTTGGGGACTTCTTGGCTAGGTTTCACATGCACACATGGACAAACGAACCACGTGTGAGCTCAGGCTCGCACAAAAGTGTACGATGCTCCTGCACACGTAGTGTTCCTCGACACGCACACCCACTCACATGTATGACACACGTCTCCACGTAACACATGCACCCACTCTACACAGGCTCACGTGTACTCACGCTTGCGTGCAACAATCCTGCTCGACCAAGTGCGCGCTCTCCCTGGCACACTCGCACTACCCAGGCCCACAAATATGCAGCCACTCTTTATACAAAGTTGCACGCTCACATCACCCTCATCTCGCATCTCGACGGCCGACAAAGACCTCGAAGGGTCGAACGGTGAGTAAATAACTAATGGAGTGTGCTTCAGAGAACATGCAAGTGCGAACTTTCTGTGACCCGGGCATCTCGAGCTCCTCTGCTAAACTTCCCTTTCCTTATCCTACCTTCCGGGAGCAAGTAGGCCTGCGTCTCCCTCCCTCCGCCAAAACCTCGCAGGCCTCAGTTTCTTCTTTTTGAGTCTGCACTACTGAAGAGATGCTAATTTCTAAGCAATCCGGTTGCTCCCTTCTCGATTCCTGGGCCCCCTTTCCGCAGCAGGGGCGGGGGCCCTTCGCTGATCCTACTCCAAGCAAGACTGTAGGAGGTTGGTGGGGGAAGGGCCAAGGGCGGGGTATGGGGCGCGCCCCAGGATAGCCTGGGATTAGGAGACCCTTTCCCGCGGTGTCCCCACTGTACTCCCCGGCTCAGTATAATTTTAGTTTTTCGCTGTCTACGGTCAGGCTAAGGCCACATGGTCTTCCTCTATTAAAGCGCATTCGCGGGTGTACAGATCTTTGCCCTCTGATGGGCGTCGCAGGCATCCCCGAAAAGTCTTGTTTAGTCAGGAGGAATTAGACGACTCTGCAGGCGCCAGGAGCTCTAAGACGTCAGCTGGGACTGGGAGAAGCGGCTGACTGGAGGTCACATAGCGCTCGCGGCAGGGCCAGGGCTGGGGTTAGCAGCACCCTGGTGTGCCCTGTCTGGGACTGCCCGGAGACACGCGTGCGGGTGTCTGCCCGAGGGGATGCGCTCCCAGGGTAGCACTGGAACTTTTCAGGACAGGTTTCCCCTCCTCCGTCCCTTCGGCTGCCTGCCCTCGGAAAGCAACCAGCGCCCAAGCTCCTTTGTCATGCGGGTTACCCGGGGGCTCGAGGGCCGTGGAGATCTGCCCTGGAGGCGGGGCGGGGTTGGCGGGGGGCGGGGGGGGGGGCAAGGGCGCACCAGGGCAAACTCCAGAGATAAAGTGCCACCGCGGCTGGGTGGCTGGTTTGGATCCTAGGCCAAGGGCACAGACTGGGGAAATCTGGGCTCGGCGTCTTTATTTGCAGTGAGGCTGGACAGGTGGTTTCTTTTCAAACATGAGACGTCAGTTTCCTCACCTGTAAAATGGGGGGTGGGGGTGGGATCTTACCTGCCTTCTTTGTCTTGTGGGAATTCAGTGAGTTTATGCCCGTAAAGCCTTCAACAAATGTTATCTATTATTATCTGGGGACCGCCCCAGGGGAAACCCGAGAGAGTCCGCAGGCTGGATCCGGGAAAGATTTGTTCGAGCTTCTCGCCCCAAACCCTTGTCCTAGCCGTCCGTGGGTGTCTTTGTTCCTCTCTAGGCTCAGTTTCCCTGTCTGCACTCGTGGGGAGACGCGGGCTCCCGGGGACTGGAGCTGTCCGTCTGGCTGGGCGAGCAAGCCCGGCCGCCTCTGCAGCACGGGGGGGTCTGTAAGAGGAATCGGGGTCCGCGGGAATGCCCCTTCCCCCTCTGCGGCTCGCCGGCGAAGGCCGGGGGCCTGGAGGCAGGACAGACGGATGGCCGGTGGCACCGCGGCCTGCTGCTCTCCGCCGCTCTCCCAGGGCAGCAGGGAAAGGTCTCCGAGGGTAGCGGCAGGTTCCGCGCGCGGGTGGCGGGGCCACTCCGGTCGGCCTCCGGCTGCGCCTCGGGAGCCCTGCAGGCTGCGCCCCGCTCAGCTCCTGCATTTCCCAGGGACCCGCGGCGCCACCACCCCGCGCCTTGCCCTCGGGCCGCCCGCGCTTTGGCCCCTGCCCACCCCCGCGGCCGCGAGCCCAGGCCGCCAGCCCACGCCTTCAGGGCGGCCGCACGCGGTGGAACTGCAGCCTCTGGCCTCCGTCGCCCCATCTTTCCCTTCCCCTTCTCCCCAGCCCCGAAGGAGGGGTCTTGTCTTCCGTCTCCCTCTAAGCCGACTCTGATTAGCCGCCGGGGGAAGGGGGGCATTTCCCGGGGCAGGCGGCCCTTCTGGGGGCGCGTCTTCGTAAGGAAAACAGACGGAGGGGATTTTCTAAGCGACAGGTCCCGAGTCTGGCCTCCTGGGGGCGGGCGAGCCGAGAAGATTCCCTCTTTCCCCGGGACGTCCCGCTAGTTCTAGCTCGGCGCTATTTATCTCCTTTCTACTCTGTTTTTTTTTTGGGGGGGGGGGGGGGTCGGGAGGGGGGAACGGGCACGCGTGTGTTCCCACCTGCACCTCCGGGAAGTTACTGGAGCAACTGATGCCCTCCGGGAAACGGAATGCTTTCCCCAGACTTCTGAGGCTTGGGACAGCCGAGAGTGAGAAGCTTCCAAAGTTCGAGGTGGAGGAGGGGTCTTGCCGCCGGGTCTGAGCTTCCTCCTGCGCGGGGAGACCCTGGGGCCTGCGGGGCCTGCCTACTGTTTGGCGCAATGGAGACGGAGGGGGTGGGCGCCAGCCCTCCCTTCGGAAGAAACCCTGAGAAGCTCAGCGGGACGCTTAACTCCAGAGGAAATATCAAGCCTTTCCAATCGCTTCCTCCACATAAAAATGCATCTTGCTGTACATTTTTCTTATGCACTGGTTCCCCCCACCCCCATGATTTTTTCCCCTCCCTAATTCTGCAGATCTGGACAAGGCCTGGAAATCTGCATTCCCCTCATCAGATTAGGCTGATGAGCAGGATTTGGGGATTACTGTTATAAGCCACTCTCAAGTCATAGCACAGGTATTCTGCAAAGGCTGGCCAGTGCTAGAGTACAGTATTTTTCTTTACAGGAGAAGTGAGGATGAAAAACTGAAAAGATGAAGTCGGTCTCAGTGTAACTTCACACTACCCCTCCACACACCTGCTTGGCCTTCTGGAGGTGATGCTAAGCTCACATGAGGGAAGATGAACAAGTGTTTAGGCAGTTTTTCAAAGTTTAAAGTTGCAATTGCTATTCAATATTCACCAGCAGAAATCCACAAAAACTTACTACTCTGCTGGCCGGGGTGTTGTTCCCAGTTTTCTATCACCCTCTCAGTCTTTTCTAGCTTCTTGTTAGCTTCCCACCTACTTAAACATCTATTACTGGGTGAGAAAGCCAGGTTCAAAGCACTAGGACACCCAGAGGAAAAGCTCTGAATACACTCTGGCTGATTAAATGACAGTTGCTCACTATCCCAGGTTGAGGTATCTGCTGCTTCTACAAGGCCAAAAGGAATCAGTGTGATCAGAATATTCCTGCCCTCTTTTGTTTTCCCTCCTTCTAGGGCCTGGGAGATGTGGAGATTGCCGCCCTCTTATTTAGTTTCTGGAGGTTACCTACGGGGCGGGGGGGCGGGGGGGGGGCGGGGCAGGAATCAGGCTGCTGAAGTCTTCTTTCTCTTGGCCAATTTCTGTTTTGGAACAGGCCCCTCAACAAACACATCACTGAGTGCAGAGTGCTCCTTAATTCTGTCCGACCCCCCTAGAAATCCATCTATTGTATGCTTCACACTGATCTTGATCCTCACAGTGGCTGTGTCTCTCCTTTCTCTGGCACCTTTGCTGCTCCCCTTTGGCAGTGATCTGACCCCCACCATAGTGTGTGTTGCCCATCACTGGGGTATGTAGTCGCCAGACTCAACTTGGAGTCCTGAATATAGATCACTGGCAGGTAAAATGGAGGCTCACGCAATTAAGGAGAGGGAGGCTTGAGTCTTTTGCTATGGCTATCTGGGGCTCATTGATGGAAGGGTACCCTCTGCTTCCTGGTTCCCCTTTCCTGAAGGATCCCCTCAGAGAAGGCAGGGGATGGTCCAGGCAGGGGTAGGGATTGGCTCTGGGGACTCTGGGCCTTGGGGGTTAAGCTTGGAGCTTTGGGAAGTTTTCAGCAGGCCCAGTTTCAATTATGCATTTAAAATCTATAGAGATGGAGAAGGTCCAACTCCCCCTTTCTCCTCCCCACAAACCTATAATCCTTCCAATCTCACCACCAACATAACCATCCTGAACACGTGCTGTGTGCCAGGAACTCTGGTAGACGCTATGGGGATCCTGTTGGTTGCAGACAGATCTCTTCAGGAGTGTCTTGGTGGAGATCAAATGAATTATTAATTATTACCAGGGACACAGTACCCAGTACATTAGCGATCCAAATTAAATGGTATGAGAGCTGGGCAGGCTTTATGCACAAAGATAAAGTAGTGTTTAAGCACAGTGGCCATGTACTCGCAAGCCTGAAATAGTCTTTTTTTTCCTGGTACAGGAATCAGGAAGTGGTTCTCACTTTCCTGCTCTGCCAAGAGCACAAAGTGAAATTCTTGCCTGTCTCCATCCACTCAACTTGGGCATGTGCACTGTTCCGTCACTGACCCCATGAGCTTCCTAAATCAAAGGGCCAAGGAAGGCCAGCAGAAAGGGGACCTGGATTTCTGGCAGAGAATTTCCCCCAAGGAGTCCTTAGCAGATTTGGCTGCAGTCACAGGGAGTTCCTTTGAGGGCAATGAAACAGAAGTTCACCATGTGCTTATTAGAGGTTACAACCTGCTAAAAAATGATGGGGCACATTACCCAGAAACTTCTAGCTATTTTGTTTGCTAGCCACAAGCATATATACAGAAAGGTCTGAGGTAGGAGATTATTTCCCCCTCCTTCTCTCCTATCCCCACTCCCCACCTTCTTAACTCAATCTCTCTCTTTCTGGACAACTGGCAGGAGCAGAAGTTGGGGAGGGGTGTTCAAGTCCCCCATTTTAACACAAAGGATGAGGAACAGAGAAATCCTACAACAAATAACCAACTAATCTGAGACGTTGTTGCTTTGGTAGTTATTCAAAAGAAAAAAAAAACCCATTTTGGGGTAGGGGGTAGGGGGGAGGGGTTGGGAGTTGAATCTGAATAAATTTTAAGACGCCTCCTGATACAACTCGAGTGACAGCATTCAGTCCACCGTTTACATATCCCGGAGATTACTCGAGATAAGTGAGCTTGTTGAGGATAATGCCTAATACCGCGGGCTCGAGGCTAGCGTCTGAGCGAGAACCATTTCCGAAGCCAAGCTACGGGCAGAGTCGGGGGTCCCCCTACTCTCTGGGGGCACCCACAGAGCCTCGCTTGCCGGGGCCCAGGGTCCACCCACCTCTCCCGGCGTGGAGACAAGCGCCCTCCGCGATCTCCCGCCCCGACATCGAGCACCCATTTTTCCACCCCACCACCCGCTCCTCAAAGCGAAGAGGTGGGCACCTGGGACGCGCGTCCTGCTTTTTCTGCCCGAGCTCTCCCGTCTCCTCCACTTTTGCCCCCGACGTCCCAGACCAGCGGAGCAGGACGCAGCCTCAGCCCCGGGAGGGCGCAGCCAGCGCACCGCGAGCGCGCTCAGGGCGTGGCGAGGATGCTACTCGGACCGCAACGACCAGGATGCAGACCCCAGCTCAGATCCCCGAGAAAAATATCGCCCTTCCCTTGCGTCTGTTTCCCCTCTCCAGCCCGGCTCTGCCCGACTCAGCCCAGCTCTGCCCCAGCACAGACGCCGGCGCTCAGCGATCCTGCGCTCGCCACTTTGCGAGGAACTTTGGCTAGCTCCCCTGCGCCACCCGGAGAGGGATGGTAATGAGGGAGCGTGGCCCGGCGCCGCGAGCCAGCCGGCTCTTTGCGCCCCGATTGGCTGCAGCGAGGCGGAAGGATGACGTTATGCAAATGAAGGGGCAGGCCTGCGAGGCGCGAGCCCCGCCTCCTCCCTTTGGGGTTAGTGTGCCTGTGTTTAGCTCTGGGGAGAGTCAAACTGGATTCCATAGGGAAAGCCTGCAAATCACTTCTATTTTAGCAAGGAGAAAACAGAATCTCCATCCGGCAGGGTCCACCCCTCTCTCTTTTTCCCCTCTCCTCTCTCTCTCTCTCTCTCTCTCTGTCCTTCCCCCCCCTTCCTCTTTCCCTCTCTCTCCCCCCTTCCCCCCACCCCACTCTCCCTCTCTGGTGTATCTGTCTACGGCAACCAGCGTCCTCCTCATCTATACGCACTGAAAGGAAAGAAACATCTTTGGTTGGGAGAGAAGGAGGAAAAAAAAAAAAGAGAGAGAGAGAGGAAAAAACTTGCCTGGTTGTGGAAAATGACACTTGAAGTAGCAAAGCCGGCAGCGCGAGTTGAGTCTATTGTTTCTTAAATTGCCATCAGGGCTTTTTTTTTTCTTCCTGCTTCTTCAAGTGAAGGGTACCTCTACAAAAGGAAACTCCAGCCCCTCCTGTCCTCCACCGGCCTGTGATCATTACAAAAAAAAAAAAAAAAAAAAAAAAAAAAGAAAAAAAAAAAAAAGAAAAAAAAAAAAGAAAAAAAAAAAGCACCCAAACCAAAAATTAACCAACCAAACAACCCCCAACAGCCAAGCATACATCTCTATTTTTTTATTTTGGTCTTTTCGTTGGATTTTCCCTTCTTTTTTTTTTTTTTCTCTCCTTTTTTTTTTTTCAGGTTATCGCTCAGTTTTGAGTGAAGGTTTACATTTTTAAAAAATTTGCTTTCCAGCCCGCCTTGATCTTCTAGCGCGAGTTCATCGTCTCAAAAAAAAAAAAAAAAAATCTCTGGCTGGCGTTTTTCTTTCCTTTTTTTTTTTTTTTTTTTTTTTTTTCAATATTTTCAAGGGGGAGGAGATTTTCCACAAGAAAAGGTTGTTTTCATGTTTGGGATTCAGGAAAGCATCCAACGGAGTGGAAGCAGCATGAAGGAAGAGCCGCTGGGCAGCGGCATGAACGCGGTGCGGACGTGGATGCAGGGCGCCGGGGTGCTGGACGCCAACACGGCGGCGCAGAGGTGGGTACCGCTCGGGGACCGCGGCCGGGGAGCGAGCCGCAAGCAGAGGAGCCGGGAAGCGGCGGCGGCGGCCGCTGCGGGCCGGGCCGCGCTCGGGAGTCCGCCGCTGCGCTCGGCTCGCCTCCGGGGCTCCGCGCTCCCCGGCCGCGCTGCCTCGGTCGCCTGCGGCCGGAGAGCCGCGAGCTGCCTGCGAGGAGTCCACGCTTTGCCGGCACTTTCTCCTGCTTCGCCTGTGACTGTTTTCATTTCGTTTTAAGCCAGAAGAGGCGTCTCACCAGCACGATGTTGGATATCTGTGTTTTTATGTGATTGCTCTTTCTTTCCTGGCTGGCTGTCTTCGCTTTCTTTTTCTTACTTTCTTTCCTCCTTTTCTTTTTTCTTTCTTTTCTTTTTTCTCTTTTCTATCTTTTTTCTTTCCTTTCCTTCCTTGTTTTCTTTTTCTTCCCTCCTTTCTAAACTTTTTTCCTTCTCTTCTTCTTTCTTTTCCTCCTTTCCTTTCCTTCCTTCCTCCTTCCATCCTACCTTTCTCCCTTTCTTTCTCCTTTTCTACTGCTTTCCTGTGTCTTTTCCTTTCCGTCCTCTCCTCTCTTCCTTCTTTCCACCCTCCCTTTCTTCATTCTTTCCTTCCCCTTCTTTCTTCACCCCTCCTTCCTCTCTTCTCCTTTCCTTACCTCTCTTTCTCTCCCCTTTTCTCTCTCCATGTGTCCCCAGAACCTTCTCTTAATTCCTCGGTCTGGTTCTCTGTCCCCCTCTGTCCCCCTCTCGCTAGCTTTCAGTTTTTCTCGGTCCACCGGTAGAACAGCAACTCCCAACTTTAATTCTGACATCCCCTAAAAGTCTTCTCCACCCTCTGTCACCGGTCCCTTCCAGCCCCTCTCCCACTCTCAGTTCCTGAGATGCTAGACTGTGTGGCCTGGAGGCACTGCCCTTGGAGATTGACGTGGGGGAACTTTTCTGGGCACTCTTATCACCCTTTCCGGGGACTCCTGGTCCCGAGTGAGAAATGGTCTTTTTTTTTTTTCCCCAGACCACCAGCTGGGCTTGAGGGAGTAGGAGATCTGGCGGCCCCTGGCCCTATCGGGCTCGGAGAGGGCGGAAGGGGAAAAAGGAAGATGACTAATTACCTCATCCTCATCTTCTCCGGGCAGGGGACAAGTGTCTGCAACACTGTTCCCATCCCCGCTGAGTACACGGATGGGGGTGGTTAGTAGTGAGAGTGAGTTGGGTAACTGGCCTGGGAGCGAAAGAGTGCGTGTGTGTGTGTGTGTGTGTGTGTGTGAGCGCGCCCTTGTGTTGAGCAGGTCGGGTTGTCAGTGGCCTCCCGGCGCCCCTGGCACCCGAGCCTCCAGGTCCCCCACGGGCGCGCTCCGTTGGCACCCCTGGTCCACAGGGTTTCTGGAATGAGTGTGTGGATTTCTGTGGAACAGCGAAACTTTGTCAGGATAGGTCTTTTAAAAACACCCCCAGCTCCCGGTTCCACAGCGACCACCCCTGACAGCTCTGAGCCCCCCCCCCCCAGATCCTTTTTCTCACTTGCTTTATTCGGGGAGGGGGCATGCGGTTTCCCGAGGCCGGGCGCCCGCGCTTGGCGGGGGCACACGAGGTTTCCTGGAGGCTGGCTGCGGCTTCAAGAAGCTGAGCCTGTTCCCCATCCATCCTCACCTGCCCTCGAAGCTGAGGCGGGAGGCTCGTGGGGGCGGCGGGGACCGATTCCCCTGCTCCCCTCCTTCCAGGTTGTGAAGGACCGGCTGTATGCCGCGAACGCGGGTTCACCGCATGCACCTCCACCTTTCTGCCTTCCCACGCAGCGCGCGTCAAGTCGGAGTAAACGCTTGCAGGGTTTTATCTCCTGCGCAAAACCCAAACAAAACTTTCGCGGCTCTTCCGCGAGTTGGGGGGCGCGCCCTGTGCTCGGCGGGAGGATTGGACACGCGGGAGCACGCATGTCCGCGGCCGGGTGGGCCCGGGGCGCCGGAGGGGGCGTGTAGGGCACCCACTGGGTGCTCTGGGGGTAGAGGAGGTTGGTGTTTGACGGGCCTCCCGTGTGTAAGGGGTGACAAAGGGTCGCGCGTCGGTGTCCCGCTTAGCCGTCTAACTCTGCGTCTTTGGCCGCAGCGGGGTGGGTCTGGCCCGGGCTCACTTTGAGAAGCAGCCGCCTTCCAATCTGCGGAAATCCAACTTCTTCCACTTCGTCCTGGCCCTCTACGACAGACAGGGCCAGCCCGTGGAGATCGAGAGGACAGCCTTTGTGGGGTTCGTGGAGAAGGAAAAAGTAAGTGGGCGCAGCGCCGCTGCCCCTCGCCCCCGGCCGGGGAGCAGGCCCAGCCGCTTCGGGAGGCGCGCTCCTCGGCGAGTGCAAAGCATCCATAACACACTCCTGAGCGGGGTCCCCCAAGCCACTTCCCGTCCTGGGCGAACCCGGGCTCCTCGTCCGTGAGGTTCTGCTCCCAAAAAAGTTCGCGTGGAGCCCCAGAGCTGGAGAGAGGCGAGCCCGGCTTCGCACTCCAGAGTCAAGGGCGCCCGGGATGAACCCGCCCTCGAGCGCGCCACCACGCGCGGCTCCTGCCTCTGCTGGCCCAGGCCCGAGCCCCCAGGCCCCACGGAATTTTCTGGAAGGGAAGAGGGAGCAGTAAGGGTCGGGAGGGCGGCAGAGGGATCACAGGTGGCCGCAATTTCTGCTGCTCCCGGGCCTGCCCGGTTCCCCGGCTGGGGGTCCGGTCCTTGGGAAAGTTGCCTCGAAGTCGGTCCACACTCGCTCACGCCGACCTCTTTCCTGCGTCTCTTGTTGTGTCTTTGCGTCCTGCTGCAACCCAGGAAGCCAACAGCGAAAAGACCAATAACGGGATTCACTACCGGCTCCAGCTCCTCTACAGCAATGGTGAGGCTCGGGTCGGGTCCGCGCCGGCACCCTGGGGCCCTGGGTGAGGGCAGGGTGCGCGGGAAGATCCAAGCGGACCAGAGCCCCGAGCACGCGCAGCCGTCCACGGTCCTCGGGGTCACCGGGCCTCTCCTAAGTTTCGCCTAAGGAGGTTTCACCCGAGGAGGCCCCGAGGAGCCGGAAGGCGGCCGTAGCGGGCTCGCGCATACCTGGGGCCAGGTGTGCAGGCCTGGCCCTCGCAGGGGCCATTTCTTTCCTCCTCCCATTCCTAAGGCCTGTTTCCTTGGCTTAGCCCCGACTCCAGGCCTTGAGTCCTTTGGGCTGGGCTGGGCTGGGCTGGGGTGGGGGGCTCGTGGCCTTGATGGCTCCCGGAGAGCGCGCAGAGGGGCTCCCATGGAGAGAAGGGAGGGTAGCCAGGTGGGGGTCCTGCCACATTCTCAGCTGCCGCGCTTGGGGACTGGCCCCTCTCTGGACACTGGGGGACGTGGGGGTGGTGGTGTCCTGCCGGTGCTTCTCTGGGACAGTAGGCGTTGCATAAGCCTTAAAGCCCCATTCTTTGTGTTTTGTTTGTTTGTTTATTTTGCGGCAGATCCTCTCTCACTTAATTTTCTTTCGTTCCCCTTTCCCCTTCCCCTCTTCCCCAGGGATAAGGACGGAGCAAGATTTCTACGTGCGCCTCATCGACTCCATGACAAAACAAGTAAGTTTCTTAATTTCGCGCCGTGGGGTGACTCTAGGGCCTCGAAATTTGGGGAAGTCAAGAAGGTGGCTACTCTTTAGCGCGGGGTCTGGGACTTGAACTCTCGACGCCAGGGCGGACCTCAGGCCCCATTTCTCAGCGCAGCCTTCCAGGTGCGGATACACACACTAGCGTCCACCGCGTGGGGAAGATGGCTCGACGGCTCCTTCCTACCAAGGGAGACTCAGGCCTTGTGCTTTAAGACTACAGGGTCCTGAGTGGGGAGAGTAAGTGCTGAACTTCCTTTGACCCGCCGAGAAGCCCCAGGGGGCGCAAAAGGTGCCCAGGGGGCCTTGGTGTAGAGTGGGCTGAGCCTGTGAAACCCGAACCCCCTCCGGGCCTCTCCTGGGAGATACAGTGCAGGGAAGGGTGTGGGGGCGCCTAGGTAGCTTACTCAGGAGTGGTGAGATGAGCTGAGAGCGCAGATGACCCACTCCACAGATTTTTTTTTAAAGGAGGAGGTGGTAGTGGTAGTGCTGTTGGAAGAGGGAGCGGCAATTGTTAGAGAGGATATTTTGCAAAAATCCTCCTGCTTTTGCCTCCAAGTTTGGCAAGAAGCCAGGCAGCATGAGTGAGCTTGTGGTCTTAAAGGTACATAGACGGCATTTTCTTAAACTCTCCAACACGCCGGTGTCAAGCAGTATACATTAAGGTTGAGTTATGGTTTAAAAGATACAATTATGAGCCGAGTCAGAAAAGAGGCCTGACGTTTTAATGAGGCACAGGAGCCTTTTTTTTTTTTTTTTTTTTTTTTTGATTTTAAGAAAAAGTTTAGTTTCAGAATTAAGTAGCTGGTTAGGTAGTTGGAAGACTTAGGCACAAAAAAGAACCCAGCTTTATTGGGTGGAGGAAAGAAGTTAGAACAAAGAGAAAAGTTATACATTGTGTACTAAAGAGGAATAAAACTTGTTTGCTTGATTGCAATTTTAAAATATTCCCTTTAAAATAAGGATAAAATAAGGGTATCCCTTCTTTCACAGATACTGACTTGGAAGTTTCAAATTATGGTACATATGCATATTTAAAAATTATTTTTAGATAAGCACGGCTTACATATGTTGTACAAAATACACATTCATAAGCTGCTGGAAGTTTTAAAATCTACTCAGCAAGAACCTTTCAATAATAGCTAATTTTGATTGTTAGGTCTCATATTTCATTGTGAACCAAGTAGAAAACATGAGGGTGTGAAATGTAGTTTTAAAAATAATAAATAAATACCTATTGAAATCTATTTCAAGTTATGTCCTTAAAATATTTGACTTTCTTGAAGATTTATTTCTTGGTTGATTGGTCGGAGTAAATTCACATTTATACTTTTAGTCTTGGTCTTATTTTCTTTACTCATTTTGATTATTACATAGGATAATTCTCTTTCATTTGGACACATTGGATTTTGTTAAAAAAATTTTTTTCCCTGCCAAGCAGAAACGCAAAAGCCTGATTTCAGTAACTTTTTTTCTTTTTCTTTTTTTTTTTTTTTTACTGTATGAAAACAAAAATGTCTTAAGTGGAGTTTTGTTTTAAAAAATTGTCTTTGATACCCTAGATATCTTTTCCTGCCATTCTCATCAGAGGAAAGAAAACAGGGGAGGAGGAGGGAGAAAGTATGAACTCAAATACATATTCCATATGCATTTATTAGAAATTTCTTTTTAAAAGACAAAAAAATCCCCACAAATCAGTGTGAAAGGCTTGTCTACTTGTGCAACATTGATCACTTAAATATGAAATCATAGGCAGCACTATGAAACAAACAATTGTAAGGAGTGCAAAACTAGGACACGTTTGAAGTGATTAACTGCTTTCAAAACTTTTAGACCCCTTAAACAACAAATGCCACCAGAACTGATTTTCCCATTATGAAATGAACTGACTTTACACAGTCTCATATGGTGGAGGAATTATCTTGATTTTTATAAAGCAATACATCAAATATCATTTTACTAATGAAGTCATAGAGCTTAAGGAAAAATGACAGCATAGGGCATTCTTTGACTGCCTGGTATTATAAATTCTATCAATTGGAAGTGGGGGCCTAGAACAAGATTTAGTTTATTTTTAATAATAACAGGTATGAGAAAGTCATTTGCCATAATATGACATCTCAGTAAAAGTTACAATTATAAATGTATGCAATTGTGTATTTTGATGGGGAGGGACCTGAAAAAGGTTTAAATGGTTATCTGAATTTGTTCTAAAAATATCAAAAGAAAGGGATTTCTTTTCTGAGGCATACCTGTTTGCTTTCATAATAACGGTCTAATGCCTTCTGTGTAGGTTTCACTTTGAAAGGCAATCCCTGCCCATTATCTGTTTGTTGATTATGTGCTGTAAGAGTTTGGGAAGTAGGTTAGCTTCTTGTATACACCGTTAATATAATAGTCTTAAAAAAGCAGATCAGTGTGAAGAAGCATAACTTTTCCTGGCTTTGACATAATTATTATATTTTAGTCTTAATGAGTAAAACAGCAGATTCTCATCTAGCTTGAAATTACTGTGATTTAAAATTGTTTAAATTTCATATTTTCATTAAGTATACAGTGGCCTGGCCCCTTGAATCTGGAATCAGAAGTAAGGCTTGACATTAGCTGACTGATTAAATAGTTAAAATTTTGTTTCCCCTGTGAAATTCTTCCAGATAGACTCAGGATTTTGATATTTAGAGTACAAAATAGGATAATTTGAGTGAAGTTATCATAAAATTTTGGAGGGAATACCTAGCCAAAGTTCAAGTGTCTTCTCTTAGCTGCTTGTTTGTAACATTTTTCATATCAGAGATGCAGCTTTATGTGTGTGATGTCTTATCTTGGACTCAGAAGTTGGGGTTAAAACTCAAAGAGAATCTTTGGCAAGCAAAATCCAAAACTATCTGTGCACTCAATATTTTTATAGAATGTTCCTGAACTTGAGTGGAGTTAGCAGCATTGAAATCAAACAGAAATGTACTCAATCAACCAAGATGTATTGGCATGACACAGTATTTCACACCTTTTCAAAGTGTCTCATTACACTACCTTGGGTAATGACTCTTAATTTTGGACTCAAGCAGGAAAGATGAAGTTTTATTATAAGTGAATGTATAAGGATCCGAGCACCCTTATCCCAATGCCTCTCTCATAAAACACAAAGGATGTGACGATATTTAAAAAATTCATCCACCAACTAGAAAATGAGAGGCTTGCTTTTGGGAAGGGTTGTTCAAAACCAAGTTTAGCCGGACTAAAAATAGGTTGTTTTTGTGTCATTGCTGTTTTTGGTATTCCATTAGTGAGCATGCAAAAAGGCCTGTAGGATCCAGAAGTTTATGGTTGTTGCATTCAGAAACAATATCTACTGCAGAAGCTCAAATGAACCCAGTGGGGAGAGGTCTGATGTTTAATGTGCCTCATTTCAGACTTTCATGTAGTATTTGAAATATGATTACGTTCTGTGATTGCTTAGGTGGGTTAACATTAAATAATTTAAAAAAAAAGCCTTTAACTTATCTTCTCTCCTACCATCTTGCTTTAAAAAAAGTGACTTTTCTTATAATTTAGAGAAAGAGTACTAAGTTCCATAAAGTTATCAAAAACAAAGTATTCCTGCCCACAGACAGAAGCTCTTTTTTTGGAAAGGGAAAAATAACGGTCACATAATCCTTGTCGAGTATGGGCTTGAAGGTAGATGATGTGGTAAGGGGACCCTAAAAAGTGGAAAGCATAGTGGGAAGTCCAAAGTACGATGATCAGAAATGCTGTCCTATTTCTCTTACAAGCTAATCTTCTTTATGTATTTGTTTTGTTGTTCCCGGTACTTTAAGTTATTGATGCAAGCACATTTCTTCCTATTGATTGTTTCATTATATCCTGCCACAGCTACGTAGATTTGATTAACAACCCTTTCAGTTCATGGTTCTTCATTGGTAGATAAACACATTTTTAGTATATCAATAAGTTCCAAAGGAATTCAAGAGGCCAGCCGAGAGATTCTTTCCTACATTTGGAAAAACCTACAAACAGAAAAAGACAGGGCAGGTTTAGAGTCAGGAGCCACCTTGTAGCAGCTTTCTCTCTCCTTTGGTAACATGTCAAAAATGCAGGTGATTTAAATTTCCTTGCACATAGAGGAATGAAGAAGTTTGGAATTTTTATGCATGATCAGGACCTGTGTTTGGGAAAATGTAAACTCATCACAGTGGAAAATGTGTTGTTTGGAGTCTGGGGGTGAAAACAAAGCTGATGGTTTTGGAGAGATTGCCGGAGCCAGATGGCCTAGTACTTCCCCAGTCTGGCGGCCCAACTGCTCCCTCCTGGATAATATACAGCCATTTGTTCGGGGATATTTACGCTAGAGCTGTTTCCATGTGAATGTTTGAACAGCATTAAAAACGAACATATTAGTAGTGATGCATTTATCGAACTCAGATGACTACACCAATAGTCTGTTCTTACGTCTTTCCTTATAATGCTGAGGAGTGAAGGAGTGTTTGGATGTGGGTGAATTGTTTATATAGTTGTTGAGCAAGAATGATTTGATCTCAGAGTAATTAAAATATGTAAGCATTTGGAATAAAACTAATGGAAATAATGATAACACCTACCTTGAAGCTCTTTTGTGACAATTAAATGAATTCATACATGTGAAGTGCTTAGAATAGTGACTGGCACATATTAAGTGCTTAATAAATTAGCTGCTTTTATTATTTTATTATTATTATTATTGTCCCATTGGGTTGACAAAGCCAGCTGTATCTACTAATATAGATGTAAATGTAGCTATCATATGAGTGAAATATCTCTTACTACTGTTAGAAAAAGAAATACCATGTGGGATTGTTAGAGTGATTCAGTTTTTATCTCGGTGCTTGAATAATATCGGGGATTTTATTTCTTTGAGACATTAAAGATGTATTCTAAAGCTAACTGCTTTCGATACACATTCTCTTTTTATTCAGGACTGTGATGTAACTGAACAGCATACTGAATATGATATCATTCCTTTGCAACTTTGAATTCAGTTCTGAAAACAGGCCTTCTTAGCTGCTAAGCTGAAATTACATCTTTATAATTTGTTCACCAGTAGCCCAGCTGCTAATTGAAGCAAAATAATTTTTTATTTTATCCCACTATTAATGTTGGATTGCTGTTTGACACAATTGTTTATGAAATGTCAGATTTGTAGTGTTTTCTTTGGCACAGGTTAATTTTTAACTAGGGCTCCTTCACCTACTGGAAATTTCTGGGATCACATAAGCTACCACTTTTTTTTTCCCTTAATGACAAGTAATATAACTTGGTGGTTGAATGCAATGATTAATATTATAGTACATTGATATTGTAGGTGTTCATATTATTTTTTGATTCGTTCCAATTCTTGGTAATTTGCTACCAAAGGCTTGTTGACAGTCTGTATTTAGAGGATATTTTACTTCTGTTTGAAGGAGGTACTTTGTACATTCATGAACTTATTTTTGAAGGTGACAAATTTGGTTTGGCCTTTATTCTGTATGTAGAAAAAGAAGTAAAATTTTCAAGGTTACTCTCTTTTACTTAAATGGAAAATTAGGAGTTTTTGATAATTATGAATCACCCATCTCTCTCTTTTCTCTCTTTCTTTCCATCTTTTTTCTTTCCTTCCCTCCTACCCTCCCTCTCTCACTCTCTCCTTCCTCCCTCCCTCCCTCCCTCCCTTCCTTCTTTCCTTCCTTCCTTCTTTCCTTCTTTCCTTTCCTTTCTTCCTTCCCTCCCACCTTCCTTCTAATGATGACATGTAATCTATTGTTTGGTTGTAAACCAAAAAAAGGCTTCTCATGAAAACATTTGTTCCTAAAATGCTTTTGGGTTTTGAAGAACTAAAGTCAAAACTATTTTCCTCACCCTCTTTGTTTTGGCATAGAACAAAAAGAGTTAAAACTATTAGAAGAGTAAACAAAGAAGAGGCTTGCTTAATTCTCTGTATTTCCTTTGGCATCCTATTGAAGTGTGATCCTGGTGCGTGTTCACTGTGTATTTTTCATTTTTTCTGTGTGGTCTTTATCCATATTAAGTTTCAATTAACTTTTAAGACCCAGTGATATCCTAGAAAATCAGGGATGAATCACCCTTTACAAGATGCTATCTAAAACAGTGGCAAACTGAGGCAGATTTTCTCCATTAATTGATTTATTCCTTTTCAAAGGCTGAATAGGTGGATTTATAATTGGGAATTTGAAATTAATGGCATTTTAGTCTTTCCCAGTAAAACTTCGGGCACTGCTGTTGCATAAGTGTATGAAAGTTTAACAATTCCCATTTTTTCCTCATTTTTGTTCATTATGAAAAAGTATTCTAAAAAAATCCTCAGTCTGAAAATTAATGAGGTGTTATAAATCCTTGGATATTTTCTTTCTGCTTCTTAGAACAGGACATTAGGGAAAGGGGAAAGAGGGCCAGTATGTCAGGAAACTAAATCTGCTCCACATAGGTCAAGTTTTGACAACTTCATTATCAATTTCACCAGGTTTTTAAAGTTAAGTTGAAGCTAGTGCTGTTTATTCTTTTAGTTTTCTTCCTGCACAAGTATTTCTGCCACCTTCCGGGATTTACTTGCCATTGGCAGAATTAAGGTCAATATCGTTTTCTGCTTGATACTGTATTTTTTATTTCTTAGGTGAAAACCTGCACTTGCTTTGCCATCAGTTCATTTATTTAAATAATATATTTCATATGCTTTCCCTCCCCCTCCTGCCCATGTCTGTAACAGGCCTCTGGTCCTTACTCCTGATAAACACATTGATTTATTTAAACCACTGTTGTCTTTGTCGCTCTCACAACAGACTACCTTCCTCACAGTGAGCAGACACATGATTTACTATGGAGGATGAAAATAAAATAAGCCTTCTTCTTCGTGTTCCATTGTCTGGGCCCTAAACCAGCTGTCTATTAAAATGGTTTCACTTAAAATAGTCAATGCTGTTTATATGCTTCTGTGATCTCCCAGCTGATCCAGTCCCAGCAAGCTTTATTCACACCCCACAGAGACACATATTTAAATTAGTAAGAAAAGCAGAAACTTCTAAGTTGGTATAAGAAGCTCCTTTTCCTTTTAGGCTTAAAGTCTGGGTTTGCTGAACTGTGAACCCATCTTGACGTGTGTACAAAATGTAGATGGTAGAAAGTTGATGTGTGGCTCTCAGTTGTGTGTGTAAGCTGCAGGGAAAGCCTGGTGACATTTTTCAAAAGTCTGTCTTACTAAAGACACTCTGCTTCAGATATACTCAGCAAAACAAATTTATCATATTTTACCATTTTGGATCTCATTAGAATATTGATTTCTTGGCTCATATCTTTTATATGATATTGTATGTGTGTGTGTGTGTGTGTGTGTGTGTTAAGAAGGCTTTTCAGTGACAAATATTGCATCAGTGAGGTCAGAGGTAGATCTGCCTGTGAATGAGGTCCACTCTTTAACTAATTCTGTTATACTAATGTTCTAATTTATTGTACTTCCAGGATTTTAGTTCTACTTCATAGGAGAATGAAAAGACTCCCCGTTTCTCTTACTTTTATTTCAGAAATCATAGAAGTAGCACTTCTTTCCCTGTGTTTATGTGCTAAAAAATATTGCTCTGTTGAGGCATCAAAAAGAGGGATGGCAGAAACTTTATGCTTCCACTCCTCTCTAGAATTCCCAACTATTTCTGAGCAAATCTGAACTCATGCTTTTATTTTTCTATGCTTGATTTAGAGGATTCTCCATTTTGATTCTGCTGCCAGAAGTGAACTGGCAGCTTGGCATTTAGTAAAGAGGTGCATTACAGAGGTGCTGGGCCTTCAACAAATGATATTCAGTCACTAAAGATAAAAACCTGGGATCCCTGGGCATCCATGGGTCATCTACTGTTTAGGGCAGTGGTGAGCATATCTGCACTGTGGCATGTCTTTCATTGAATATCACCATGGATATCACTGGTTTTGGTGGAATCAGCAGCCTCAACAAAAATAATATCATCTAGAAAGAATCAAGGTGAGAAGGCTGATATAACTGAAACACATTCCTCTTAAAAAAACCAAACCTTTTTTTTTTTTTTTTTTTTTACAGGAAGGAAAATCCTACCATATCTGTGGATATATTTATCAAGTTACTTGTATCAGTTTAGTATAACAAAAAACTGAAATTGAAACAGAGGGTTATTGGGATATTAAGAGACTATCCCAAATATGTAGTGATAATAGGATGTCACAAAAATGCATGATTAAAATTTTTAATAAAAAAAAATTTTTTTTAATCACCATGTTTGATACCTAATCGGTTCCTTACAGTTATTTCTTTGATTTGAGCAGTGATTGGAATAAATAAAGCAGACAGATAAAATTTTTGGCTTTCAAAATGTTTTTGATTTACTCTGCATTTTCTTGAATAAAGCAAATTCTTGGGTATTTGAAAAGGTCTCTTAAGAATACAGGAAAGAATCATCAGTGGATGCTGACACTTGTGGATGAAAATTTTAGGCATCATATGATATTACCATAATGGAGATGATCTCTCCAAGAGGATGGTTATGCATTACATAAAGTGAAGTAGTAATCTCACAGTGGGGAAATCTGACTATGATCTCTAGTGGATGGCAGTCACCACCTTAACCAAATGGTTAGAGTTTACTGCCAGTAATGGAACTAGTTGACAGTGTGATCTGATATACTGGGAAGAACCCAGAATCACATCTGTGGCATTCTGGCCCTGAATCGTGTAACTTTAGTCTAAGTCTGAGGAAACATCAGACAAACCTAAACTGAGGATACTGTACAAAAGAACTGGCTTACCGTCTTTAACAATGTCAACACCATTAACTCGACTCAGGAACGTTCTATATTAAAGGAGACAGCACAACTGAATGCAGTGATTGGTACTGGATTTTTAAAATCATGTATGTATGTATGTATGTATGTATGCATGCAATGAAGGACATTATTGGGTAATTGGTAAATGTCAGTAAAGTCTGTAGATTAGCTTATGGTATATCAGTGCTAATTTTCTAATTCAGATACTTGTACTGTGGTTATGGAAGAGAATTCTTCATTTTAAGGAAAATATATGCTGAAGTATTTAAAATATGTCTGCAGTATACTTATAAACAGTTTAGGAAAAAATAGGAAAGAATAAATGGTTTTAGTGAAGTGTAAACATTTGAGGGAGCTGATTAAGGAGTATCTTGTAATTCTTTATATATTCTTGCAGCTTTCCTGTAAGTCTAAAATTATGTCAAAATAAAATGTTAAAAAATACAAGGTTATGATAGACTAACCATAAAAAATGGTTTTGACAGCTAGTGAAAGGTTTTCTCCTTATACAAGTACTTTACATCATGTTTTTATTTGTTGCAATTTTTGTTCTGTAATGGAATTAGATATTATACCCAGAGCCTGCTCTAGAGTCTGCCCACACTGTGTCTTCTAAAAGTCCCAGGTTTATAAACAAAGCACATTAAAGCCAACTACAAGAAGGTCACAGCATCTCTATGTACTAAATAAAGATAGTCTCTGGTTAATTTAAATAGTTTTGCCACCAAGAAATTGAGTTATCTGAATGTGTGAAAGTAATTTTATTAATAATTTGAAGCAGTGTTTGTATCATGCACTGATAGAGTGTTAAGCTAGTTAAAATGTATCCTGATGTAGAGCGTTACTCTACCAATAGCTGTGTTTTTCTCTGGCCCAGGTATTAGCCTGTAAATATTCCAGGAGGCTGCCATCTCAGGGAAACTTCAGGGTGATTTTAAGCAAAATGTTTGTATGCACATTACTAAAAACAGACAAAGACATACTGGCTGATGAGGTAGTTTGGAGTCCAAATTTTGGGAGTCAGATGTAATTCTTCTCAGTTTAGGGAGATAACTCCATGGCTTAAGCCCACACACACACAGCATATGCCGGCGTGTATTACTGTTTGGGTGGGTGTACACCCTGGAGAGCACATGTTTTCAGCCTGTAGGCGGGAAGAAGGATTTTCCCTGATTGATGAATCATCTCAAAGAAGACACAGTTAGTGAACGGACTCATTAACCATACCCCCACTTGTTTTTTGCTACTCATCTCTAGAACAGTAAATGCTGGGGCTGGAAGTAGTAAAATGAAGTGACAAATGCATGTTTAGATGTCAAATCCACGTGCTTTTCTGTATTTTAAATCACTGGCATCTGAATCTGCTAAACCTTCTGGGTTTTTCTACCTTCAATGATTAGGTTTATCTTATTCTGAATTGAAAGGAAAATTGTGGTTGTCTTGACAACAGAAGTTCATCTCACTTACTGATCCAAAGGTGTGCGTCATAGTAATGTAGTTTACGGGACAGAGAGGAACATATGCCCTCTACTTGATTTGAGTTGATCCTTAACAATGTATCTTGAAATAGCTCAGTGAGGCAGCTCCAGAGAGCTAATTGGCTCTCAGCAATGTTGAAGTGGTCAAGTACTCAATTGTTAATAGTTTGTTCTCTTTACTTAGTTCCATTTTTAGCTCAAATCATGCCTTTGTTTTCAGGCCATAGTGTATGAAGGCCAAGACAAGAACCCAGAAATGTGCCGAGTCTTGCTCACACATGAGATCATGTGCAGGTAAGAAAAACCTTGTTCTCTCCCTTTAATTAGCAGAGAGAAGATGAGTTCGCATCTCAAATCTAGGTGAGCTCAGGATTATTTAGGGGTATATATCTTACTTGTATTAGATAATTTAAAAAGAACTGTTAAACACGAGTATTGGTAATAAAGTGTCACAGACATCTCAGTAGTTCTTGACTATCAGATTTCATACTGAAAGACATATATTTCCATTTTGATATCACACTTTTAATGGGCACAAAGCAGTGCCCTCCCCTTCTTCCTTTCAATCAAACAAAATACAGTATATCCTTTTAGTGTTAATATATGTGCTCAACTGCATTGCTAGTAAAATGAGTAAGAGTTCTATTGATGTCAGCAAAGCCTCTGTTTGGATAAGACTTGAAAGTTATAGTTCCCCTTTTTAATTCTCCCACTTGAAAATGTGACCGTCGGTGCAAAGGCATCATTCCTCCTTAAGTCAAGCGTGGGTTTTTCCCCCTTGCATCTGATCTCTCATCTTAGTGACCCAGTATAGAACTGTGACAGCGTAGTTAATATTTTTCAGTGGCAGTGAGCTTTTAGAAGGTTGGCAAATGTTTACACCTGAAAGTTATAAAAATTCATGTCACCCACAAATGAGTGTATTTATTTTGCCTGTAATCAGACATAAGCCACGCATTTGAAAATAAGAGCAGACCAAATTCACTTTCATGGCCTCAGCCAGTCCTCCACATGTGAGAGAGTAGACCAGAAAACAGCCTTTAAACTTGCAGTATAGGATTCTCCTTCTTCATAAAATAACACCAGCATAAAATAACACCTGATATATTCTGAGTAATTGGACAAAGCATGAAGATGCCACTATGCATCAGGGAAAGGCTACTAATTGCTTTGTTAGCCATGCAGGCTCTCCCTGGCACAAAGTATGCTTGGCTCCTGACTATTACTGACCAGTCGTTTTAGGCTTCAGCTGCCACTTCGGCATGGGTGGGCTTTATCTGCAGCTCATGGACTTATGGGGAAAGCAGTCTTAAAACTCCACAGGTGGGAATAAAGTAAAAAGGGCTTAGTGTGTTTTCTTACTGAAATCCCAAATATTAACTTCAATATCTGTTATTATGGATGCATGTAAAATTATTATTTTTCTTTTTAAAGAGCATACTTTCAATAGATTATTCCAGATTCCTCAGGTGTTGGACAAGTTTTCACTTCAGTGATTTGTAAAACTTGTCAATTATTCCATGAACAGGTAGCTTTTCCTTGCCTTTAAAACAGTAGCACAACCCAAAAATATGGTCATCAGTTTCTTAGAAGATATTATTAGATAAAAATAAGTGTTGTACCATATACAGCAATTGTACAGTTAAAGCTGAGTTACACTTTTCAGAATTAAATGAGTAAAATCATTTTGAAAAGCATTTAAAAAATGACCTCCTTTGTATTACTGTTTTTCTGATCATATCTCTATTTTAGCTTCCTGCAATTAGCATGTCATTAGAATGAATTTTCCATGTTCTGTTATATGTGGTTCTGGCAAATAGGGGACAGACAGGAAGATGGATCTCCAACAATAGGCCAACTAATGTCTATGTATCATAGATTTGCATCTCATATCTGTACATGTTTGGACTGTGCTAGAAATAATTCTGTTCTTGAAATACTTAAAGATATATTATGCCTTTCACACACAAGCCTACCCTCTATTAGTGCAGTTTATATTTTTCTTGTTCTTAAAATTCATTGGTCCAAAGTA
This sequence comes from Canis lupus baileyi, assembly GCF_048164855.1. Classification (NCBI taxonomy): domain Eukaryota; kingdom Metazoa; phylum Chordata; class Mammalia; order Carnivora; family Canidae; genus Canis; species Canis lupus. Next base: position 52,137,855 of record NC_132841.1, read on the forward strand.
CTTTATTATGCTGGTTGGCGTGCTTCACTGCTGATGTTCTTTCTATTTTTCAGAAACATAAAAATAGCAAAAATAAAATTCTCAAGCCACTGAAGGCAAATGATGATGTTTGTACTGTGTGGCTAAGAGGGAAAAGCCATATTCAAAATGTCATCCTGCTAATGTTACAGATTACGGTTTTCCTGGCTGCCTATAGATGTGTAAGGGGTACTGTTTGTTTACCAGGCCGCCATGACCCTATTACACAAACCTGTCATCTATTGTGTGGCTAACAGTCTTTTAAATTGCAAATCTGATGCTCTTTAGGGGGCTTTAGGAAAAAAATTCTCACTTTCCACACCATCCTATTTCTCTTGATTTCTTGCCTGTTGTAAGTGGAAGTTGGGATGTGCTGAATTTGCACCAGGGGTGCAAATGCAGGCTCAATTATAAGCATAAAATTAGAGTCTGTTCACCATTAATCAGCCTGGCTAATTGCTATGCACCACCATTAGCCATATGGTGTGAAAGACAGCTTGCTCTCCCCAAGATGAAATTTCTTCATTGCAGACATGAAATAGTGAGGGCCTTGGATTTTAAAATAGCTTGTTTTAGATATTTAATTTCTAAACAACTTTCTGCAGTGCTTTCTATCAAGGCTAACGGCACAATAAAACTTTGCATTTATGTCACAAAAGCTGTATATTTATAGTACATTGGAGCTATGGTAAAGGAGACACAGAGAATTTAGATCGACAAGAAAGGGCTTGGATGATTCTGTTTTGTTGCAGGCAAAGAAAAAAGAAAAAGAAAACAACAACAACAACAACAAAAAACACCAGGGAGTTGTGTCTCAGGTGGTTGCAAATTAAAAAAAAAATTATTTTATTCTGTTGAGAGGGTAACCCCATTGCATGAGCTGGCTTAAGGATTTACTGCCATTAGATTATAATTACTGCCTCTCTTTGAGACAAAACCTCTTTGACTTGATGACATAGAACTCTTTTTGTGGGATTCTGGGAGAGTTTCTGCATTTCTGATAGTTTGGAATCTATCATACCAATTATCATTATATTTTGCTAATACTTAGTCGTTAAATTCTTTAAAAAATATGCCCCCCCTCCGAAGGATTTTGTAAAGTGGGAGTCTATAAGGGATTTGATTATACGTGCATCTCAATATCCTGTGTTTAAATGTAAATGGAAAATAAGAAATATGCTTGGTGGGTGAGCCCTAGTCCCCAGCCCTCCAGGCAGGCCAAAATGATTTTCTCCTTATCTAGTGCACAGGACGATTGCAGAGGATAGGTGCTCTGTTGAGCAAGGCATTCTTTTTCCATTAGCAGTGCCCAGCCTCTTGGGGGCCTGTGCGTTCCCAGGGCAAGCCTGGCCCCTTGAAATAGTCTTTTCTTTCTTCCTCTTTTGCTAACTTGTTCTGGTTTTGTCCTTCAGATTTCTACTTAAGTATGGGTTCTTCAGCAAAGCATCCCTGGCCCTGGGCCTGAGTTATGTCCCCTTGCTTTGCACTCCTATTATATCCTATGCTTTTCCTTCATAGCACTTAGCACGTTGGAACCATATGTCCAGGGCCTGTCCTCCTTTGCTTAACTAAGAGCTCCCTGAAGGCAGAGAAGTCACTCAGCTTTCGTCTCTGCTTTAATTGTCCTATGTGTGAAATGGGGGGAAAATGTGACTTCTCTCATAGGGTGGTTGTTAAGCTTAAATGCTATAATCCCCATAAATATTTAGCATAGTCAGTACTGAGTGTCTGTTGTTACTCCTGATAGGAATAGCAGTAGTATTAGCAGTAGCATCAACAGAAGCGGGAGTAGTACCAGTGGCAGCAATATCTGCAGTGTCTAGCTAAGTACCTGGTACATAGTGGCTCAGAGTGAAAGATGATAAGTGAACACTGAAGGGAAGTGAGGTGCCCTCTACAGCATTTACATACCTTGTTCATTGGGTATGGTGGTTAAGGATATTTTCATTCATTCTTGTAGTACCTGCTATGTGCAAAGCACTGTGGAATGCAGAGCCAAAGGACTGGTCCGGTAGTAGGAGTGGTTACAGATCAGCCCAGGAGATGAGATCCGTAGGCAGATGACCAGACTGCAATGTAGACAGGGTTGTCTGTGATGAGGGGTGAAGCGAGGGACTGTGGTTGTTCAGAGAAGGGAGGATGTACCTGATGGTGGATAGTGGCCACAGGAATGAGGAGGAGGGTGAGATAGGACAAGAATTTTAGAGGGTGTATAAAGAAGTGTTTGGGCCTGTTTGTTGGTGGTCTGGCACGATTTCTCTGGGGATAGGATTGCAGGTGGGCAGGCTGAGGCTTAGAGCTGGGGAGAGAGTAAGGGTAAAAGAAAGATAACCAGCATCAGAGACATCTTTTCCCAACAGTGGATTTGAAGCTATAGGCTTACATGGGATTGGAAAGGGTAGGAGAATAGAAAGAGTAGAGGCCACGGGTATATTCTTGGGGAGTGGTAATATTTAGCAAGGAGGCAGGGTGTTCAAGAATTAGAAAAGGGAGCACTGGGTGGCTCAGTGGTTAAGCATCTGCCTTCGGCTCAGATCATGATCTCAGGGTCCTGAGATGGAGTCCTGCATTGGGTTCCCCACAGGGAGACTGCTTCTTTTTCTGCCTGTATCTCTACACCTCTCTGTGTGTCTCATGAATAAATAAAATCTTTAAAAAAATTTAAAAATAAAGGAAACATTAAAAAAAGAATTAGGAGAAAGAACATTGAGCATCCAGGGCATAGAAGTGAAAGGAAAGGTATTTCCAAGATGCGGAGCCATCCATATGATAAGTCCTGGGAAATCCAGATGGATTTGCACAGAGAAAAGCACCAGAAAGTCACTGGTGAACTTTGAAAAAGGATATTCAAGTAGGTGCTGAGGCCTGGCAGCCAGATTTTGTGGGATTAGATGGCAAGGAATGATGGCGACTCTGGTGAGGAGAAAGGTAGGCGGTGAAGAAACGAATTCAAGAGAAAAGGAGAAAAAAATTTTTTTTTAAGATAGTGGGAAAACTTGACCTCTAGGTTACAAAGGGAAAGAGTGAACCTATCCTTATCACTATTAGTCAAACTATTCAGATAATTCATGTATCTCATTCTGTAGCCATTTGGGCTAAACAGGAAAGATAATCTTGTTTTCTGCTGTAAAGCTTAGAGATTGAGGTGATCCTTTTCTCTAGTTGAGAGAGCCTCTACTTCTAGGAAGAGATGCCATGTCTCTAAGATGAGGATCTGCAGGTCCTGTGACGGGGAAGCATATAAATGTTGCTTGCCCTGATTTAGGAAGCTGTGTGTCAGCTCCCTGGAGATATGCCACCTTGTGTTAGCTGCTAAGGGGGAAGCTCATACGTTGGCTTTGCCCTGGGTGTGCAGAATTATCTGGGAGATGCACCATCCTGCTGGGGAAAAAGGAGGCTATATTTGAGTCCACAGTGTTTGTAGATACTGGGTACTGGATACCCACTCCTGTGACCCATGCCACATTGCCATCCTGCCTCTTGAGTTGCAGGTTGAGAAGGGATGTGAAATAGTGGGCTTCCTGCTCTATGAAAAAGTCAATCAGGAAACTCTGAGCCCCCTGATAGATGCCCACTTTGGGGGTCAAATGCCAGGTCTGTGCCTGGTACAGTAAGAGCCAAAGAAATAGTTTTCAGTGGATGAAGGTCCATCTGTCATGCAGTGATGAGGACATAATTGTCACTGCTATTTCTTTCATTGACACAATAAATTTCCCTTAAAGAGGTTTCAGGTCTCTTGTTCCATGTACTGTATTGTTTCAGCCTGAGTGTTCTGCCTTAAACAGGAGCTAATCTGTTCTCCTTTCAGCCTGTCCTCTTTGGTTAATGCCTGTCTTGTGTGTGATGGAGGTAGTGCCTACCTTTCTTGATCCTTCTGAGTTCAGTAGAAGGAACTAGGAGGCACTAGGTTTAGAGAAGAGATGAAAGAGAAGGGCGAGAAAGACTGTCATGGGGAGGAAGGGCTAGTTCCTGCTCAGGGTGGCTTTGGGCTCGGAACTAGGGAGCTGCATGTGGGGGGCAGGCAGTGGGGAGGGCAGATGTCAGTTCAGCCTAACGGAAGACATTTGTTCCCCAACTTGATTGATTGGTTGATTTTCAGTTTTTTAGTAGGAAAGTAATATTGCAATACAAAGCAGAAGACTGGGGGCAGGGCAAGATGGTGGAAGAGTAGGGTCCCCAAGTCACCTGTCCCCACCAACTTACAAAGCAGAAGACTACAGAAGTGTGGAAATAAAATATATCCCCTCCATTCCTCCCCGCTTCTTATTCTACTCCCTACAGGTGACTTCTTTGAAGTTTCTATTCATTTATTCAAAACCTATTTCCTGAGGGTCTGCTGCTGTGCCCTGGGCTTTGTTCTAGTTGCTGGGAGTATGGGGGTGGACAAAACCATCTAGGACCTTTTCCTCATGGAGAGGCAGACAGCATAGGAGGAAGCAAATAAATATAAAATATGATGTGATGAGTGCTAGGGAGAAAAGTGAGACAGGATGAAGGAGAGCTCTGGGGGCAGTCAATCAGGGAAGGGCTTGCATAGAGATTTGAGTGAAGTGAGGGGTGAACTGGCTTGTGGCCAATTCTCTCTTCCTCTCCTCTTCCCCTTTCTCTTTCACTCTTTCCTTTTTTACTCCCAGAATTAGGACCATACCATACATACTATTTAGCAACTTGGCTTTCTTTATTCATAATGTGATTTTGACTTCTTTCCATGAGAGTGTATAAAAACCCACCTTCATCTTTTTAATGCTGTACATAATTCCATATATACATGTATATACACACATATGTGTATACACACATATATGTGCAATATCTATGTCTTTTTAAAGCAGGGCTCATTCTGTAGACACTATTCTGTCACCACTCCAGGTGCAGAGTAGAGCCCAAGGCTCCCATTTGGGGAATGATGGCCATGTGATGCAGGAACATAACCCCACCCAGAGATAGGAAACCTGATGGGGGGCCATGTTTATACTTTGCCTAAAGTTTTCTTTTCGTAGGTGTTAAGTGACCTTCAGCCCCTTGATTTTGTTTTCTCTTCTTTCCTTCATTACCTCCTTTTATTACTGCTCCATCTTTCCCCTCTACACTTCTGTTCTTCACATCTGCGTTTCCCAGGGGTCCCTTGGGGCACAGCAGAGAGAAGTGGTTCTCATTTATGCTGTGCTTCAAATCATCTGGTTGTGCTCAAGGGCATTTTTATTTTAAGGGGATGAAGAAAGTGTTTAAGTCAAAGGACAAATCTCAGGCCTTGTGTGGCACTTGCTTGGGAGAGGTGGTTTGATGCATGGGGTGGGATGGGAGTGAACCTTCCTTCCATCAGCAGTGCCTGATCAGAGGGTCAGCTTGGCTTCCTCTACCCGTCACCTTCCTATTTTCTTGGGCCGTATTTCCCCTAGTACCTTACATCATTCTTGAAGTCATTCGATCAATCAATCAATCAATCAATCAATCAATATTTGAGCGTCCCCATTCTATTTCAGGTCTTACAGTACTCATTAGGTAAATAAAATTGACAGTTTCTTCCTTTATGAAGCATCTGGATTAGTAGGGGAGGAGGTTGAGAGTAGAAGGAGAGTAACAACACAGAAACACTTATGTAAGAATAATTTGCATTGTGTTACATGCCATGTTACATTGTGTTGCAAGGGAAAACCAGGAAGAGCCTAAAGGATGTCAGGGACAGCCTCCCTGGATAGAGAGTGTAGAGGCTGAGACCTGAATAGGAAGTAGAGGCTGGTCAACTAGGGAGGGGTTTGAGGAAGAACAGGCCAGGTTGGGAGACCTGCCCAGGCCTGGGCACAAGGTCAGCCTGAGTGAGGCCTATCAGAGAGACTGGCCAGTGGGGTTGGAGGTTGGCAAGTCAGAGGAGAGTGACAGGAGGCTGGGAGGTGGTCTGACATCATGTCATGCCATAGATCTATTCTAAGTGCTATGGGAAGCCATGAAAAGGTTTTGGTTGGTGAAGTGACACAGTCCCATTGACATTTTGAAAAGATCACTCTGGCTGTTATAGGAAGTAAAGAGTGGAGGCAGCAAGGCTAGATGGGAGGCCACTGCAGTAGTCCAAGTGAAGAATGAGAGTGACATGGATGAGGGTGATGGCAATGAGGAGAGAGAACCAGACATGACATATAGATTCTGCTCTGAACTTGCCATCATGTAAGGTAGAGCCCCTGGAGGGCACTGACTCTGGTGAGGGTTTAACCATCAGGAACTTGCCTTGCCCACCTACTGTTTGGGGAAAAAAGTGGGGGAGTATGGAAAAAGATGAAGAGAAATAGGCCTTCTCACCCACTGGTTTTCTCCCTGGGTAAAGGGGACATGAGATCTGTTGATTGGCAGCTATTGGAGACCTGCTGCTTTTGCAGAGTACAGAGCAGCTTTGCTCAGGTTCAGAGGAAGAGAAGGTCAGAGGAGGAAGGAGCAAGGAGTGATAATGATGCTATGATGCTAACCTTTGTGGAGCAGCTAGTAGGACCAGTCGCAGAGCCCAGCTTTATGCCCTGATTGCATTGAGTCTGCACCCTGGCACTTGGAGGTGGGCACCAAAGTTGTCCATGGTACAAATGAGGAAACTAAGATTCCATCACCTTGCTTAAGGTGGTACAGGTGGTAGCTCTGTCTGATGCTGGAACCATTTGTTCTTAACTACTACACTCTTCTGGCAAGCATTTGAAATGTAAGTGTAGGGGATCACAGTGGAAAGATCATGATGTTTAGTTTTTAATTTTTTATTTTTTTGCAAGCATTCCAATCAGGGTACTTCTCATTCCCTTGTTTCTTCATCTGCCTCTTCATTGAGACACTTTGTGCTTTCTATCTCCACAGTCCCATTAGAACTTAGGGCTAAAGGAAATAGTTCCCTTTGAATCAGAAAGGGAAAGCTATAAGGTAGGTGTAGTGACGTTCAGCTGGGGCTTTGACAAAGGAGATAGAGTTCTTACTATTGCTTTCTGAAGATATGAGAGACAAAGAGAATTAACACCAAATTTGGAAGCTGATTCTTTTCTCAGAGATATAGTCATAGTCAGGAAAGAGACTTCCCAACTTTGGTGAAAGACTCTCCATTCAGGAGTGTATTTCTGGGTCCTGAAAATGCAGTTCAATGTTTGGTTCCCTCTAGAAGCTTTCTAAATTTAGGCCCTATGATTCACTAAGTCAAATGTGTGTGTGCGCACGCGCACACATGTGCGCGTGTGCGTGTGTGTGCATACATGCCTGTGTAAGAAAGAGGGAGAAAAGTGCATATTTTATTGGTGGCACATCATAATGTAGAACCCTTGGATAACTTTCTCACCTCCTTTACTAATCAAACATGTGCCTTTATAGTGTGCCCCTGGGTGTAGAGTGACCAAGGCACACATATTTTATTTGCAAACAGGTTTCAGATGGATAGTTCTCCATCGATCATGGATAATTTTTGAAAAACCTTAATTTTTCACCGCCTGGAAGCATCCAGGTTTTACAGAAACCGACAGCCTTATCATCAGAGCTGGGGTGGGATTTTGATAGTGGGTGCTTTTCTTGTCCTTGGCTGCTTTTTCTCTAACCTAATCAAGAGCATCCACTGTCAAGGCTGTGCTAGCTTTTGGATCAACTGTCCATAATGCTTCCAGAAAACTTAAATGATGGCCAGCATAGGACATAGAAGCCAGACAACATGTGGATGTCCACTTTGTTTTATCTTGCCTTTTCTTCGTCTTCTTTATTATGTTGTACTTTTATTCTCATGAAGATGGTTCAAAAGCAAACCGTTATAGCTTTAGGATTTTGGGCAGGCTACGGTTGAAGAAAGCATCTCCCTTGAAAGGGAAAGGAGAGGAAAAAGGAATCCATTTAATACAGAATGACTGGAGGGGGAGAAATCACTCATACCTCATTATTGACGCGTTCCACACAATTAGAGTGATCTTGAGGGAAGAACGTTTGAGCCACCCACAACCCTGAATATTCTCATTGGGTAGATATAATAATAATGCATTTCACAGTGAACTCCTCAATGCTGCGGGCAGTTATGGGGAGACCCCATCTTAGGGCTGTCAGTGTGGCTCCAGGAGAGTCTCTCTTCCTCCCTCCTTCTTTGTTCAGGGAGAGGTTAAGCCTGGCCATTAACCCATAGGCGACCCACATACAATTTTCTGTCCCAGGGATCCGTTGATTGCCAGGTATGGCTTTGTGGTAATTCTAGCATTTGCAACCCAGCAATTTGAACCTTCTGTCTGCCTAAATGATGATTTTACATTGTAATGGTTGTACTAAATCCTTTCGCTTTTGCTCCATAGCCGCTGTTGTGACAAGAAGAGCTGTGGCAACCGAAATGAGACTCCCTCAGATCCAGTGATAATTGACAGGTAGGGACCACTCTGCTTTCACTGGATTCTTATTCCTCATTATAATGAAACACCTGCCTTGTGTCGCTCATGGGCGAGGGTGAAGAACGCATGTGGCCGAAATTTGCCTGTTGGCCATGACTAGTCTGCGCCGAGCTTTTGCGATTCCTGGGAAAACCATATGGAATGTTCTTTGGAGGCCCGTTTTCTTGGATTGCTTCGGTTTCGTGTCTGATTCATGATCTTAAAGGAATATTTTTTTCTTTCCTGACTTTCTGTGGCTCAATCCTCATGCTGTGCCAGGAAGCTTCAGAAATAAAATAATAATAGTTTGTGATTTATGAAATGTGGTTGGGTGCTTATAAATATTTAACTTTTATTTGAAAAATGTTTGAATCATTATCACTTTTAGCTACAGTAGTTCTGTTGGACGTAATCCATCTACATTTTAGGGTTTTATTTATGCATAAAAGCAGTTTTAAAGAGATCTGTGAACCAAGACTTTCTACTCTTATCTCCCGGCATTTGATGGTAGCTCATACTGTATTGTAAGTTGATTAATTTATCCTGCTTGTCTTAATTATTGTGTTTTTAAACAGATCCATATTACTAATCTGACATGACCAGGTAAATCACTGTAGAACAATAAATCTGTTTTAGTTGTTTGGTGCAATTTGGAATCGGTGTGTGCACATATTATGCAGAGTTGCATCCCAAATATTCATTTTACATTTTAATTATTGAAATTCATTGTATGGAAACATGTATGATAAACCATTGTTACATAGCATTACTCATTGAGAATTAAATGGCCTGGAAGGTTTATAGATACTGTCAGTTGTCAGTTAGGAAAAGCTAGCACCCTCCACTAGCTGGAAGAGTCTTACAAATTAGACGGACTGATCTGATCCCTCATTGAGAAAATTAACAGCTGAACAAAAGTTCCTTTTGAGTTTGGTAATAATGATTTTTACCAAAAACAAAACAAAACAAAACCCCAAACATACCCTATCTATCTGTCTTTCCAATTCTTTACCTTTTGGGGTTTACTTTATTGTTTTTAGTTGACTGAAAAACTGCTTCATTGTAATTTATGTCAAAACATTGATTTGTTCATTTGGATTCATATGATTCTTCAGGCTTAAACCCAATTTTGATTGCCAAGTAGCTTTATAAAGCTTACATTTCAATCAGGTATTTTCACTAAACATCTCTCTAATAGTCACTCAAAACATACACCCTTGCTTGATAACCGAGTGTTGTTAATATGCTTGATTCAAAAATTAATACATGTGGATGTTTAGTGTGAAGTGAGGTTGTGTGCTGCCTATAGAGCTGGAATAGCATGTTTGTCTGCAAGAGCAGACGCGCCATTCGTGTAATTCCTTTTTCTGCAATGGAAGATAAATCTTCGAATGAAAAAGGTCAAAAATAAATATAACCTTTATGCTGTTTGTTTTATTTAAATCCATCTCTCCGAAATACCATTTGTTATTTTAAACAAGTTTTTCTTATGCTTCTGTTAAAAAGAAAGTGTTCTGATCAAAGGACCAGCCCAAATATTCCCCCAAACTTTGAAACTATAAGCATTCTGTTCTCCCGCACAGTTCCTTTTGGTGTACATGATGACAAGCAACCGTACTTTGCCACCCGCAATGAAAACACTTCTTTTGCTTGTGAATGGGTTAAGCTTTTAAGTTCTTCATTTGGTTTTAAGCCGTGACTCTGATATAGAAGGTTGATATGACTGTGGTTTGAATAACATTTGATTTTGACCTGTTCTTGTGGGTTGCGATGGCATAAGAAACTTGACTCAGCAGCGCTGTAATTAGCCCGGCCCGTGTTTTTGAAACAGGATTGTGTTACCTGGATTGCATTAGTGTGGCTTCTATTGTTGCCGCCTAGCATCTGTCCCAGTAGGGTACTTAAAACCTTTTCTTGGCTGGGGTAGTTCAAACAATTTAGGCAAAATAAGTATGCACTTTATACTGTTGGTGGCTTGAGAGATATTACTCATGACATTTCTCCTTTTCATTTTTTCCCTTTTTGGTTTGACAAAGTAGAAAACAGTGTGTAGCCAATGTTGGTCTCTTAAGAGAGGAGTATTTTAAAAACGGCTGAAACCCAGTGGATCTGCAGAAGCCTCAACATATGTTTATTTGCTGGCGATTGCCACTGTCTCCCATGAACTGTCTTTTCAAGCAGTGATGCCAGCTGATATGCAAAACCCCATTTAGCTATTTTTATTTGCATCTGAGTTTTCAGAATTTATTTGTCCTTGAGTCTGCCAAAGGTTTTAAAAGCTCCAGCCCTGTCTATGCTGATATGTGAAACTTTCATTTTTAACAATGAGGGAAGAAAATAACAACAAGAAAAGAACTCACACAAGGAAGGGCAAAATAGAAAAGATTTTTCAATTCCATAAAATTGCTGCAAAGGAAAAAAAAAATGATGGCAACTGTGTTTGAATTTCATAGTTTCCAATTTGATTCTATATTACTGATTGCATAATATCTGCGTTACGTGCTTAGGGTTTGATTTGCTTTCAGATTTATGGATGTGAATCTCTGCATATTTTGCAAAAATAGGTTATGGGGCCTGCATTCAGTAGCAATAGTAACTGTTTTTACAAGATGCATACAATATGCAATTATAGAGCTGAAGGTATAGGCAATCACTGTGTTAGGATTTAGCATAGTTTTAACACGAAGTCACCTTTTGGGCACCAATAATTTTTAGCTCCCTTTGCTTGTCCTTCGGATTTTGGAAGAACACTGCTATTTTTATCAGTCAAAAGACTTTTAGCAGTGGTTATTCAGGAAAACTATTTATAGGATAGATAGAAGAGGTTTTCTGGTCATACGGTAATGGTGCAGGGTAAGCTATTTTCTGTGTTGAATTTTGGCTAGATTATTTGCTGCCAGTGATTTGGGGACATCAGCATGGCATATTCTATCAAAAAAGTGGGATTAACAAAATCAGCAGTTGCATGTCATGATTTAGAAAATGGGTTTCTACTTCCTTCTTTTATAATAGCATGCAACAAAGTAAGAAAAACATGAATGACCCAAATTCTTTTTTACATTTGTGACAATTTGTCAAGTCACTTCAAAAAAGTTTATAGGAAAATTTCTGTGAATGTAGAAGGTTTGTGTGTGAAGTTGACTGCCAGGTCATATTTCAGTCTGATGCCAAATGGCTTGATTAAGAATTATAAAGACCAGGATGTGCCCAATGATCCAGATATTTGGGCTATGTAGACATGGAAAAAGTCATATGTGTTATGTTTAATAACCGATGACCAGGAACTAAAAAGAGCAAATTTCATTATCATTGAGGTAAACGGCTATGTGTGGTAATTGTTGTTAAAATAAAAAAGTAAAAACCGACTTACTGTTATTAAATTAAGGTGGAGATTGATTTAACATATTCACACAGTAACTCATATTTGAATTCAAAAGGTTTGCAATAAAATTCATGTTTAGAAATTGAATAAATTGTAGTTTTATTACCACATTGGATATCCTTGTGTCCTAACCTTTTTCCTTGGAGTTATCTTAGTTCAATAAATAAAACCTCATTAGACTATTCCCATTTCAACGAGTTTATTAAATTTTGCAGGAGTAATTAGCATAAGCTGTGCTAATTTTTCTGGAAGACTAATGAGGGAGGTTCTTAATTAGGTTTACTTTGTAAGAATCAGAAAAGATGGTAATGACAAAAGTCACACAGGGTAGTCTGAATCGGGAACCCAGTTTTTCTGAATCTATAAAAAAATCTTCCATTTTTAATATGGAAACTTCTTTATAAATACTTGATCTGAACATATGAAGTGTGCAGGCTGTTATTGCATATCTAGTTAGTTAGGATTACCATCCATTCTTGTTGTGCTTCACAAAACTCTTTATTTTCCTATCTTTGACTCACTAAGCTATCTTTGAGCGATGACATGGGTGAATGCAGATGGTCTTACAAAAACATTTCTTTCTCCCAATTATATCATAGGATTCCTTTTACAGAGAGCCCTGAAGTTTCCAGCCCGATTAGTTTTGCTTATTTCCAGTAGGGCAGGTTAGGGTATGGCTCAATATCTGTTTGTTTCTTTGGTTTTTCAATTTAGGATCAGTGTGACTGATGAAATAGACCACCAAGTAAAGGGAGAAAATAAGTGCCCAATTCTTCATGTCCTTGTACTGTGGATCCTGGGTAGTTAACAAGTGGCATTTTTTCATTTACTAGAAGTAACAAAGGGTGAAATTCTTCCTCAAATTATGTTTTCCAGTCTCATGTGAATTTAGACATAGTCCTTTTGAGATATAACGTGCTTGAGTAACCTGCAAGTTTGGAGTTCCTCATAGCTGGTATTAAAAACATGGATTTTTAAAGCCTATTGACTAATATACCCCTAAAAATTTTGGATTTGCTTATTATAACTTTAACAGATTTGCCTTTTTTTCCATTTATAAGATCCTTATATCTGTGTTTGAGATGTAAGCCTTGTGATACATTTTTAAATATACATGAATTTTATAACATGAGAAACCTAGCTTGTTTAGAATTACTCCTCTTCAGGCCATACTGACCGAAGGGAGTCCTAAAAAAGAAAGAAAGAAAAAAAGCCTGTATTTGTCTTTTCCAAGATTGTCTAAAGATCTAGATCACTTTCATTTAGGCAATACTAGTTGGATTTGCTTTATGATTATTATCTGATATAGAATGTTAAGGAGTGAAAGTAATACAAAGCTTACTTTACCTGTTGAATTTACAGGACACACATCACATGAAAAGCTTGACCATGTCAGGGTTGTTCAGAGAAGAAATTTTACTTAAGATCCATTCTTAAGCTGAGAGGTGTAAATGCTATGACTGAACTTTCTAGAAAAGCCCAATGTTGTCTTGTCAACATCTAATTTCCTGAGTAAATTGGCCTGATGTATTTGTATAAGATTATGTGTCCACCTATATAATAAGACAATAGTAAAACTTTAGAATTATCATAGAGTAAGGTGGGGCATATAATCAAGTCCTCAACTACGGAAATATATACTTTGTTGCAAATGAGGCTTTTCGTCAGAGTTTCATTTCATTGACTTTCAACTCTTTTTATTTTGGCTTCTACCCAGTTTTTAGAAGGACCCACCACTACAGATAATCATGCTGTGAGATACACAAACTGTTGTCTGGGGCGTGAGCAACCAGAGGTGTAAATGCATTTCTTGGAGTTTTGATAAACCTTCATACCATCTGATTTCCTAACCTTGAATGCTCGGTTAAAATAAAAAGAGGGAGAATTCACCCTTTAAAATTGCCCCAGGCAGGATAATTGCTGTCTTCTTTGTTGTATTGAGAGGTTTGCATTTTTCCAAAAGTGAAAAGCCAGCATTGACATTGAGCATGAATTTATGGTTGTTTATTAACCCTAGTGTATTTAAACATTTGTTTTCTCAGTGGGAATTCCTATGTGATTATTAGCGATGAGGCTTATGTGAGAAAGTATCATTCTAAATTTTATCACATATCAGATAATACCATTCTGAATATGAGATGAGCTGGGTACGTTTGTGTGCTGTTTGCTACCGTGATAGGAAAATAACAAATACAATAAGCTAATAGCAGTCTGTATTCCATTTGCTACCAGCTATTCCCAAATACACAGCCAGGATACATTAACATGCATTTCAAATATGCTGACAATATATCATAATGCAAAGTACTTTTACATGGTATTATACTCCTGCAGACACTGTATAATGAACAACAGTGGTTTTCCTGTAAAGGAAGTAATGGCAGCAACTTCCAAGAAATGTATTTAACGAAGCTTCAGAGAATCAGCAGTGTATGTGTGTAACTGGCCCAGGCGTCTGCTTGTAGTGTGTGTTTTTATCCCTTGTCCTCATAACTTTGCTTTTGTGACAGTTTTGAAAAATACAGAAAAGCAGTACAAAGTCCCCTGTGTGTCATCTAGCAACTTTGCATAGTCAGTTTGTGATGAGAACATATCACTATATTAAATATGCTTTTACTTTTCTAACAGAAGTTGCTTAGAATGGGAAAAAAAAACCCCAAAACCCTCCCCAAGTGCAACTCTCCATTGATAAATTCCCCTCACTCCTCCCTACTGCCAGCACCTGATCAAACTCTCTAAGAAGAATTGACCAGATTTTAAAAACCTCATTTAAACTTTTCTTCATATAAAGAGATGGTATTTTGGTCATTTTAATTTGCATGAGGCATTATCTGAAACAGACTACTAATTCCTCATTCTCCCCTCTCCCATGTCCGTCCCATCCTTCCTTTTACAAACTGTGTAACTCTACCCTGTCCTGGACAATATAAAAGTGACCTAAATACTCCAATTGCAATCAATGAAATATGGTGAACAGTACAGGTTTGTTTTTGGTTGCTTACTGGCTTTAAAGGTGTGGGTAGATGAAGATAAATCTCCCTCGCAAACTCTCTAGTTACAAGCCTTTGTCCAGAAGCAAATGAAGGTTTTAACGTTACAGTACTTATTGTAATAGAATTTTAATTGCCTTAATCCTGCTAAAGTGTGAAGCTGAGTGTGTGTGTGTGTATCTGCCTGTGTGTGTGTGTGTGTGTGTGTGTGTGTGTTCTTCATGGGAAGGGGAATCAAGCCAAAAAAAAAAAAAAGACCCTGCATATTTTCAATTGGAGGGTGTGTGGGGGTCACATATGGTAAATGATGCAAACTTAATGAATCTGATTCGGAGGGAAAAGAATGCCAGTGGCGTTTCATCCATGCCATCTACACTCCACTTTCAGTGGGAACAGAGTGGTCTTCGCTGTGCTTTGCGGATTTTTATTTTTGAAGGTGAAGTGCTTCGTTTCAGTTCCAAACTTGCCTGCAGACCCTACTTGGAAAGACTTAACTAGACACGCCGGCAAATGATATAGCTCGATCCCACACAATAACCTCCAAAATGGCACTCGGTAACTATACCATCCCGCTAACTGTTTGAGGCACAAGAGTTTTGTAATATAATATAAAGTAATAGTGTTAGCCAACACATCTTTAATAAGATATTGTTCGTGCCTTTGCCATATGCTACAGAGCAGCCTCTCACTCGGTGGGCCTTTTGATTCCTCTCAATAAGATTATTTCAAATACTCTAATCCTGAATCATTGACATGAATACAAAAGCCTAGTGACATCTAATAGATGCCTCTTAGCTTTGCTTTTCCTCTTGTTCCTTTCCTTTTTCTTCTCTTTTTACCTGACAAAAAGCTTATAGACACTTGGGCTCTGTCTCTCAGTAGCAGCATGGGGGGCTCCTCATGAAGTATAAAGGAGGAGAAAGCACTGACAGAGGCCCGATAAGCTACAGAGTGAAGGACCATAGATTAAAAGTAAATGCCAGTAAATCCTACCCTGTACACTTACTTGTTCTTTTATTGTTTTCTTTAACACTTTCAGTGCCAGGGCAGAGAAAAAAAGAGAAAATAATAATTAGATTGCACATTGCATTTTTAAACATAGACCTGGTTGCTATACAGATTGTGGAGAGTTTTGGCAAGATTCTCAGATTTTGGTTCATGTAAAGTTTGTGATGGTTAAAAAAAAAGCCCTTTTAATCAGTATCAAGAATCCCCCAAAACTTTTTTGCTCATTTGCTGCGTGATTGACCAAATATTGATACTATGTGTATGGGGAGGTGGATGAGTAGACCAGAAGAGCCCTTGTCTGGGATGTGTTGAACACTCATGACGTGACATTTCAGGATTGAAATAACTTTTTGTCTTTCTAATCAATGAATTGGAAGTTAGCAAATGGAAATGTTAGGATGTTTTACTCCACGGTATCAGCTGCTGCTTTTTCGTATGGCCTCAGACCCCGCTAGTACCCTGAGCACTCTGCCTGCACCGGATGGTGCTCTCCACTCAGGCTGACAACTTTTCAGATGGTCAGAGGTTGTTTTCTCCTCCATCTTTCTTAGAGCAACCATGATTTGACTAATGCTTTTTTTTTTTCCTGTTTTATCTAAATATCAGACAATCATTCTATTTGCAACTTATTTATTATTGTTCAATAGAGCAATAGTTTCCTCCTATTTTCCATACACTTCCCTTTTATTAGTATGCTGATGTTTTTAGTGTCTTAAAACACCATTTTAGTAGTCTCAGATGCCTTATTGAAGTTTTCTCACAAAATGGGAAGTTAGTTTGGAGAACCTTCATCCCACATCAGGTTTGATTTCTTTTACACCCACACCTACATACACACACACACACACAAACACACATATACTCTTTACAAAGACAAAAACAAAGATGAAAAATGAGAGGTCTCTTTTTTATTTATTAGAAAGTTCTTTAGAAAGTTGGTTATCTTTTTTTTTATTTTTAAAAGATCATTTATTTATTTATTTATTTATTCATTCATTCATTCATTCATTCATTTGAGAGAGAGAGAGAGAACACAGAGAGGGAGAAACAGACTTACCACTGAGCAAGGAACCCAATGCGAGGCTCAATCCCAAG
The DNA here is from genome assembly GCF_048164855.1 of Canis lupus baileyi. Lineage (NCBI taxonomy): Eukaryota > Metazoa > Chordata > Mammalia > Carnivora > Canidae > Canis > Canis lupus. The sequence goes on from NC_132841.1 coordinate 52,154,705, forward strand.
ACCCTGGGATCATGACCTGAACCGAAAGCAGATGCTTGACCCAGTGAGCTGCCCAGTTGCCCTGAAAGGTGGTTATCTTTGAAATTATTACAGACAATGTTGCAAAGCCATGTTTCTCTATACAATCTTGGTGTTTTCTTAAAACCAGATTATAATCTCAGATGAATGGTGTACATTTCAGAATATCTTTAAAAATTTGAGTCCTTGGACGCCTAGGTGGCTCAGTGGTTGAGCATCTGCCTTTGGCTCAGGGCATGATCCCAGAGTCCTGGGATTGAGTCTCCCATCAGGCTTCCTGCAGGGAGCCTGCTTCTCCCTCTGCCTATGTCTCTGCCTTTCTCTCTGTGTCTCTCATGAATGAATAAATAAAAATCTTTAAAAAATTGACATTCTTTTTGAGGCTGTGGAGGTGGGAGTGTCCTATTCTAGCCATTCATTGTTCTCTTAAAGACTAGCATCTGAATCCTGGCCTATAAACACCTTAACACAGAACAAATAAAATCCTTGACTGTTATGAGTGGCATGGTCACTCACATCTGAATGGTACTTGAAAGTTTTGGAGACCTTTATAATATTTCAGAGAATTCTCTTCACACAAATGTGAGGGCACAGATTAACTCCATTTTACAGTGGGTATACTGAGGCATGCAGCCTAAGGAACTTTGCCAGTGACAAAGCAAGTGATTAGAAATCCTATCTCTTAGATCTCAGCTTGATTTTTTTCCCTTCTCAATTGCCCAGGAAAGAAACAAATGCTGTTTTCAGTAGTTCATGTAGTCTTATTTTTCTTAGTATCCATAATTCACCCTTGGTCCATGGATTAACCCAAACCTTTGTATCTAAACAATTTTTCTTAGGAGATTTGGCACTTTGCTTTCCAGATTTTTAATATGTTAATAATAATAGCATGACATGTAAATTATTGAACCCATTGCTGGGACAATATTTAAATTCTCATGTCCTCATCTATTTTGATGAGTAGATGAATGTGTGTCTCATTGGGAAAAAGCAGGCCTTAATCCAAAGAGAAATCTGGGACAAAGGCAGAGTATGATGGCAAAGGCATAAAGTCCTTTAACTGAGGATCAGATCCCCTCACTGCTACGTACCAATACCTGAGCTTCAGGGGGTTCAGCTTTCCCATCTTTAAAATGGGAAAAGTCATTTCAATTTTGAAGAGTTGTGAGGGTTAATAGATCTAGTACAGGGCATGGTACATATTAGGTGCTTGAAGTCATATTAGGTGCTTGCAATTTGAACGTAATGTATTCTGTGTGGATTGTTATTCCTAATGTGATGATGGCTATGAGACTTTCTTATAAGCAAAATTGCCTTACTGAAGTTTATCATAGTAACTAAGTCCCCTTGGATGAGGATTCATTCATTTTTTTCTTTCCACAAATATTTATTGAGCCTTTACACCAGTCACTGCTTTCAGGGTTGAGGCTGTAACAGTGACTAAGACATGCATTTTTCCTGCCCTCATGGAGCTTTCAGTGTCTCAGAATTGAAAAAACCCTCCAATAATTTGGAATATTAACAAAGAATTAAGGTTAACAAAGGTTAAAAAGAATATATTGATTTAAGGAAAATAGAAGACTGCTATTTTAGATGGGGAACACAATCAGAGGAAAAAGATCCCTGCATTGAAGTTGCCTTTTAGCTTTTACTCAGTGGTATTGAACTTGGGCAAACTCCGGGGCTTTATATTGCAGCCTAAAGGCAGTCCGCACATTGGTTAAGACCGCAGGCTGTGGAGTCACAGCACCTTGGATCAAATCCCAGCTCTTCCACTGTTGACTTGGGCTGTGGGTAAATCACTGAACTTTCCTAAGCCTCAGTTTCTTCATCTGTAAGACCAGGGTAAGAGTAGTAGTTCATAGGATTGTGGTGAGGAATAAGTGGATAATACATGGAGAGTACTTAGCACAATACCTGACACATATATCATATTCAAAGATGGATGTTATTTTTAAAAATAAGGACTGCAGTGAAGAGATCACTAAGATCCTTCCCAGCTCTGAAATTCTAATTTTAGTTCCCTCCGGTATTGCTGAGGCAGGTGAACTCTGGGAGGTGGACTGGAAGCCTCAGAGGGCAGTGATATGTGTGTGCTGGTCGAAGCTATATCCCCAGCACTCAGCTCAGTGCCTCACTGCCTTGTAGTAAGTGCTTGGGGTATGTTTTTGTGAAATGGAAGAAAGGATAAAAGCTAGAAATGCAGTTGTTGAAACTGGTGGGCTCATCTCTCTGCATAAAGACAGGCTTGTTATAACTACACAATAAAGTGAAAATGCACTGCCATTAAAGAATGATGAGAAACAGAAAATGTAAGATAAAATATTAAATTTGTTACACTTAAAAATGTTAATCTTCACACGATTACCATGCAAATCCCCTCATTGCCTAACTATTTAATTGATCAAGTAAATCACAGAGCAGACAAGTAAGTGAAAAACCCTGCTGTTGACATTCTCACAAAGCACATTTTCAAGAATATATTCTGTTAACTACTATGTCTATTACACACGATCACGTGAATTTAAAACACTCACACACACACAGACACACAGCATCCTTTGCAAACAAGCAGATTTTAGAGAGTTTGGGAGAAAGCTTTATTTTTGTATGGCAACTTTTGTGATTCCCATTATTACACCAAATGTGAAGTCAGTGTTAGGGTAACATGGTTCAGCAGTGTCTTTGTTTTATATAACGTTAGAAGACTGAGGAATTCACCCCTTTTTCTCTCAGGCAGGTATAATTGACATGTTACTCCAGTGATTGAAGGGTTAATGAATTCTCTCCCCACCTCCCCAACTCTCTTCCTCTCTCTCCCTCCCCCAACCCCCTTGTCCCCCACCTCAATCCCATCATGTGCCTGGTTGACTCTGAAAGAAGGGGCTTGAAGTTGCCCACAGGGCATCCCTTTTCCCAGCCTTCTCCAAGGCCACCTGGGCAGACGGGAGCTTGCCTCCTGTCCTTAGGACACAAAATCCAATCAGGCAGAGCGTCTGCCGGGCTCTCTGACCTGCTGGCTGGGAAGAGGGAGGAGAAGCAGAGGCCACTCACATTTGATAGGCTGATCACTGTGGCTTTAGGGGGCTCCTGCGTCTACTGGAGGAAGGAAGTTCTCCCTATTTTCAAGATAAGGTGCCATCCATGAGAGCGATGTGCTGAACTTATCAGGTTAATTGAGAGGCCCCGAATCGTCTTCATTGAGTCCATCTCTCCTTCCTGGTAAAGGCAGATAGTGTAGACAGACAGATGACATGTATTTTAGTTTCTCCCCCAAAGCCCATGAAGTCTGCAGGCGTTCAGGGACTGTAGGTTCAGCAGAATGTCATTCAGGCCATTTATTTAAGGTTGGGTTCTTACTGCACGGCATAGCATTAAACAGCACGGAACGAAACAAAAACAAAACACAAGCTCTCCTTGAGTTTGAGAGGAATGCCTCCAAATGTCTAATTTCCTCTTCTTCCTCCTCTCCCCCCCCCGCACCCGCTCTCTTTTTTTAATGTTAAAACAATCTCAGATCAATCTTTTATTGAATATTGAAACTTAAAAAAACAAAACAGAAAACTCCTCAGGATGTGTCATCAGTGATAGGGAGTTTCTCAGGCTGTGTTTCGATTCTTCTGTGTCCAAGGCGGACACTGGGGACTGTGGCCCTGAGTCATGGCATCTTGGGCCTCCCCCTGGAGCAGCCTAGTGGAGAAGAAAATAGAGCTGGTTCAACTGAATTCCGTGAGGGGCGGGGGCTCCTTCTCCCTTTTCTCCATTCCACATGATTTGTCATAGTTTAATTTCAAACACTATCATTGACTATTCTTTCTTTCGACCCACCTCTTCCCCCACCCCCCCGCCCCGCTTTTTTCTCGTGGAAGTTCCAGGAATGACTTTAATTATCTCCACAATCAAATTCTCATTGCTGCCTCTGTGAAAGTGTGTAGTCATAGATGGCAGGGATTATTTTCTTTAGCACTTGGGGATAGAGAAACCGGTTGTTTCAAAATGAGAACCAGCTGGTTCCACAGAGCCCTATTTAATGGGGAGCCACTTTGTACACAAACCTTTGCTCAGGTCAGCCATTACGCCAAGGCCCAAATCAGCAGTGTTTGGTCTATCACCCTTTATTAAATGTCGAGTGAGGAGTGATTTGGCCGATATGATAATAATAATAATAATTAAAAAAACAACACACCTTGCATCTTTAATTTTACCTCTGCTGAACGCTTGGGTTTAGAAGAAGCATATCTCAAACTTCTTCCTATGGTGATTATATTGTAGACCTAGTTTACCACTGCTCTGTCATAGATGGCTGGTGTGTGTGTGTGTGTGTGTGTGTGTGTGTGTGTGTGTGTGTGGCTTTAACCCTCTCTAAATCTAGAAAATAAAATTAAGCTCATCTTTCAACATAATCTTTTATCTGACAAGCACAGTAGATAGATGAAAGGTAGATAGCCAAGTTGTGGGTCCCATTAATAGAACCAATTGGAGGGCAGAGATAACTGCTATTATCAAACATCTTTTATGCCATCCTGTAAAATAAGAATGAGGGTGATATACCATATATATTTTGCTGTCTTTCTCGCTTGTAGAAATTGGTTTGTTGTCATACCATGTTAATCTCTAGCAGCACCAAATTCAATTTGAAATGAAGAAAGTACTTTCACTAGTTGACTGTACAAAAGACTTTTGAAGCATGCAAAGAAGGAAAAAAAGCATAAAAGACATAAAATCATGGTAGATATTCAGTTATTACAATGATTTGTTTTTAGAACTCGGGTTGCATTTTATAAGATAAACTAATTTTGGGGCTGCAATGTTTATTAAATCAGGGTTTGAAGGATTAAAAAAAGAACAGCTTCTTAAAGATTTTTTTAAAAAATCTAACGAAATTTTGTCTTACAAATGTGAGAGATTACTTTGTATTATTAATAAAATACTTGGCTAATTAAAAATATTTTTTACATTGACATCAACACAACATAACAATTTGAAGGGAGGGTAAAAATTTAGAAATTTATTCTCACAGGGCGTTTGATCAGTAAGCCCACCCTGGTGTATAGCTTTGTTTTACTTGTCTTGTTTTTAAAATTTCCATACTTTGAAACATGGTTTGGGTAAAATCCTATCTAACGATTTTTTGTGCTTACCAACTACTTTGATTATGTAATGTCTCTTTAGTTCAAACTGTAATTCTATTGCATATTTCCTATATCTGTATTTAAGGAAAATTCTGTGGGTTTTTTAATATAAAAAACAAATAACTGTTATATTTCCAGTCACTCAAATTTGAACTGAATTTTACTTCCTGTTTCAAAGGTCAAGGCAGGCTGACCTCAACAGCAGTGTGGAGGCTGCTGAATTATTCATATCATTGACTTTGTGTCAGCTTCCACATTTGTGGAGAGGGATGTTTTATTCATTTATCTCATTTAGGGTTCTTCTCTGCACCTGTTTCTACCATTAAGTACCCTGTAATTTGCATTTGATGCTAATTTAGTTTCATATCAGCCTGGTCCCCCCTTGTTAATTTAATTTTCTAAGACCCTTTTCATTACAGTAGAACTGTTTTCCTCTTTAAAGCAAACATCTATACAAGTAATTGTATAAACTGCCTTTTAAATAATATCTTTTAGAAGATTCCATCGTTTAATTCCTTAATTCCTATAATTAGCCACGGTTTGATTAATGTTTCAAAGGGTTAAATTAAAATGCAGAATTACTCAAATGCATACTTGAATAATTTCTTATATATGGCAGTGTTCGCGTTTTGGTACTCTTCCCGATAATTCTCAGAACAGTATGTCTTAACAGCAGTAATTTTCTTTATTTAGAGTGCAGTTTAGTTTACTAATAGTAGTTTCTTTCAAATCATGGTGCTTTCAACATTACTTGTGAGATGTTAGTTTTTTCTTTCATCAAATTGCTGATAGACAATGGCTTAAAAATGTTTCTGCAACATTAATCATGACATACCCAAGATAATAAGGGCAGAATTAGGTCTGATTCTTTGAGATATCATGAAGTTTGGTATTCTGAATTTCAGGATACCGTGTTACATTATGTGTCTTTGTATTTCTGTCTGCTGTTCTGAGTAGACTGCCTGGCTATTCCTCAGTTTCCCATACACAGTGGTTGTAGCAAGCTTTTGTTTGGATCTATGAGTACCCATTGGGCTGCACTTGCCAGCTAGATATTGCAGAAATTAGGAGTTACTTGTGTGAGGAGGTCTGATTGAAATGGTGGCTACCCTGGTAGGAGTAGCCGTGTCCCTAGAGTGTTCACTGGGGATTAGGAGATCATGAGAACTCGCAACTCATATAAACCAGGTATGCAGCCTCCTGATTGTTGGGGAAAGAACTCTACCCTCAGTGCTTTCCCTGTAACTGTTTGGAAGTTTTTTTTTGACACAAACGCATCAGTATTTCTTACAGGCTCCCTTAGAGGTGGGGATTTAAAATCAGGAATATGAATTATGAATGCAAATTCTACGGTACGTGGAAATGACAGAGAAAGGAAAGTTGCAGCAGTGCCTGGATGTTACTAAGAACTTAGTTTGAGCTCTACAGTGACCCTTCTTTCCATGGGTTGGATTAGTTTTATCTGTTGCTCGTATTCTCTGGGGATACCAATGGCGCAGTCGCTTTGGGTTTCCAGAAGGATTTCAGGCCTGTTGAAACCGGAGTTGGAAGGTGGCTTCTCTTGTTCTTTCAGTTATAAATGATGCCGGGGGGCCTCCCACAAACAACTTTGCAATTGTGGAAAAGTGAAAGGGAATCTCAATTTTCTAGCAGACAGCTTCATCTGTCTGGTTTCAAGACAGAGTTGTGGGTGGACTGCATGCTTCCCACAGGTCTCCGTCAGCGGAGACTTCTCGAATATGCCCCATTGCAGTGCATTTTTCACATCCTATGGTTTATTAAGCTAGCTTTGTGCTTGTGCTGGTGGGCTTAAAACAACGAGAGAGTTCTCAGGATGGAAATGTGGGCTCTTTATTCATTAGCCGAACATTTGCTTACTGACCTTCTCTTCCCCCCATACAGATATTCTCTGTAGCTTGGGCAAGTCTGTGAGTTCCACCAGAAAAGTCTCCTTGAAGTTTGATTAAACAGCTGGGTTTCAAAACAATAAGGAATATTTGCAGAGCTTTTCAGAATGCAAAGTTTTCCCACCCGAGCCTAGTTGGTGCTTGGCATTCTACTGTTAGAATGTCATTCCTTTAGCAAAGAGCCTTTTTGATCTTTCCTAAGACATACATAACTTTGGGGAGGCTAACACTTTAATTTGATCACTCATCTACCTCTGAGGGAGTGAAATAAAGATTTTATAGTGTTTAGCTCTTTTAATTGTATGGAGGTCTTTGACCTACATTGCTTTAGTTCCCACAACAATACTGTGAGATAAGCAGGGGTTTTTGGACCCATTTCACAGATATAGAGGATGAATAGTTTAGCTTCATAAAAGTAATAGTGAACCTAGCCAGGTCTCAAGGGAAGGTTTTTAGAAGAATCTAGGTTCTTGTAGGAAGAGACCAGGTTTCCCTTTGAGCTGAAGAGACTCTCAGAGATTACAGTCCCAGTCCCTTCATTTTACAGATGAGAAAGGTGAGGCCAACAGAAGCTCAGTAACATTGCCCAAAGCTCTAATTAGCCTCAGAGCCAGGACCTTAAGCCAAGTCCCTGGCTCTGATTCCAGTGGCTTTTCTGCTACTACTCTGGCCATCTGGGTCCCGCTTCGCTCTTCATTTCACCTTGTGTGAGATCAGCCTCAGGGAAGTGTATAACTTGTATTTTCTGGATTTGGGTCTAGGGATACCTGTGAGACCCATATCTTCAGAAACACCCAGAATTGTACACTGGACATACAAAGAGCATGTGTTAAATTGCTTCTAAGAAATTATAACAGTCCTGGGGAGGGGGAAGCTACAGAATATCCCATCATAAAATATTACTTTATTTTTAAGAGCTTACATATTTCACTCATTTGCAACTGTGCTTATTTATGCTATGTCATAACATTTGCAAAAGAAAATAGCAATTTTGTTTATATTTGTCAGAGATATGTCATCAATAGCCATCTTTCAGTAGGAATTTTACAAAAGTTCTTCAGTTCTAGACATCTCATCACAAGCTGTTGTCTCTGACTATTATCTTTCTCTGGAAGGCACTGACATATGTAAATATTGAACTTGGCAATTTTCAAAGTAAGTTCTCAGTTTAAAAATTATCTTATATTTAAACCTAAACAAATTTAATAAACCGTCCTTTCCAGAAATAATAATAAAGGAAATGAGGTATTGTTGTACAATCTAATTCTGAAGAAATCGTAGTGGAAGAGGGAAGAGTACGACGAACTTCCCTCTACTCATAATTGCCTTTGTCTACCATGTTGCCCGAGTACGTTGGTCACACCTTCTAGACTGCCAGGGAGGGGCAGAAGTCATGGGCGTGGTGCTGAGAGAAGCTAGTAGCCCTGGTGTAGTCTCCAGCTGAGTGATTCCAAAAGGCAAAGGCTGTTCGCTGGGGAGGCTGGAATGGATAATCAACAGCTTCCGTGCTTTTTTTTCAGGATATGGGAGAAAGGAGGAAGCAACATATACCTCAGCCTCTGGATTATATGTCTATTCAGCTTGCCTAAATGTATTTGGAGGAATTTCAGTTTTCTATCTTGGTTCAAATATGTGACCGACTGTCACTTAGCTAAGGGCTAAGCCTTTTTCTCCCACATCCACTATTTGGTCATTAAAGGCCAATGCCTGGTTTAAAAAGGATGCAATTTTGAATTTGTCTATCTTTCCTTCTCTTTTCCTCTTCTCACATTATCACAAACCATTCAACAAGACGAATTCCCTTATGCTCCCAAATGTTTGGATATTGGAACCCAGAAAGAATAATTCTGCTAAACCTATGAAAAAAGCGTTTCTTAATGGGGTCTTGTTTGGGAGCCATTGTTTTCATTCACAGCGGCGATGGAGACAAACATCCACTGATTTCATTGACCTCAAATAGGGAAGATGAGCTGGCTTGTTAATTTATTCACTAAATGTTTGGGAAGCATCTACTGTATGACATAAAATGTATCCCCTATCCCTGAGAGGGGATTGCCCTAGAGGTATCATGTGGCACTTCCAGGGCCTTCACTCACCAAAGAAAGAGCATTTGGTATAGAATCGCTTTCTCCTTTCCAAATCACTCCCAATTCCATGGAGTCACATCTTTTTCCCTCATCCCCTGGCTCCCTCCCTCATTTTCATGAAGTAACTCATTATGCATCAGATTCAGCATAGGTTAATGTCCTACTATGCTAATTTTTGATCTTCAAGATATTGTTACCTCCATCACAAACCCAAATTCACGAACATCCTCTGTTCAGGAGTGAGCGTGCTTTGGTTCTATTATAGGCCTGATAAGTTAAATCGCTCACGCTGAAGTTGGATTTTCATTTATAATGAAAATGAGAAGCAACCTGGTGAAGATGCTGAACTAGGACACAGGAGACCTGGTTTTTAATACTGCCTCTGCCATTATTTAGATACGTGAGCCTCAGCAAGTCTCTTAACTTCTCTGGGTTTCAGTTTCCCCATTTATAAAATGAGGGAATTGAACGCTTAGGATTTGTAAGCTTCCCTCTCTCTCAATGATTTTAATCCTCTATACTCCTGTAAATCTGTCACCTCTTATATCTAACATTGGACAGTAGCCTGTTCTTAAACATTTGCTTGGGTGGCAGCTGCACGATACAGTAAATAGCAGCCCCACAGTTTGAACTGAGCAACCGGCAATATTCACAATCACCTTTCACTCCTTCATTGCTTCGTCCCAGGTATCAGCTAGGTAATAAGAAGGCACGGCCCACATGTATTGCTGAGATCTACGTTAAGCCAGGGGGCTATTGGGTGAGGTCATTAGATGATGTACCTTACAAGACTAATTGAGTTGGTATATTTAAATTTACTGCAGCTTAACTTGGGCAAGATGGGAAAGGGAACTAGCAGGAAAAATTATAGGCTTGTAAAATATGAAGCATGGAACCCCAAAAGGCTGTCAGTAGAGGCAACCTATGTGACACCATAGCACGTCTAACCAGATTTTCTGGTTTAGACTTTTCCAGAAGAAGCAGCCTAACTGTTGATACATAACGATGCACACTGAGTTGCACATAACACGTGCTTATTAAATAATTGTTAATTGCCATCAGATATTACTTCCTATCTATACTTTCCAGATGGATAACTCTCTTTAAGACCAAATCATTGAGTATCTTTAGAATAAAGCTATGAAATTATATGCTAGTATACTGGACTTGTGCTTGTATGTGAGAATATCCCTTAAGCTTAAAGAAATAAGAATCTCACAAATCTCAAAAACATGTTTTCTTTTGTTACGTGAGGAGATGCAAGACCAAGAAACAAAACTTTGTCCAAGATTCTGTATATGTAGAATATGTACATCTATCTATATATGTATATTTTAAAATTTGAAATGAAATTTCTGAACCCATACATGTAAACGTTATAATATTTTGGCAGATTACCAAGGAAACAAACTTGTGAGCCCCATGGATAATGACTTTCTGAGAATTCCAGGTACAGAAGAGGCCCTCTCAGGATTTCCTGTTTTTCGTTTTCTTTCCTTCATTTCTTATTTTATGTCCAATAAACCTTTACTTTAAGCGGGATCAAGTGTTAAGACAAACCAACTACAGAGCTAATGTATTGAACATTAATTCTATAGTAATGCTCTATAAAAACCAAAAGAAATAATACTAACTATTAAAAGAAATCCATAAGTCTCTGGAATTTTTATTAGTGATAATGACCTTGGTTCCAGAGAATTCAGTAACAATTAATGACCAGCAAGGGGTCACTGGCCCCATGGTGCTTTGGGCCAACAATCCTTTTCAACGTGGACAAGAACTGGTCATTTATCCCAAAGAAGTGCCCCGGGGTGAGGTCCTTATCCTTTTGCCATCTGATTATAATTTAACCTCAGCTTTTAAAGGGCCCAAGAGCAAAATACAATGGGTCATGCTTTCTGTATTTTAAAGAGTTTATTTTTGCCATTCAGTTCATAATTGAGTATCATTAAATTGAGTTTGTCAAAGTTGATAATTACGTTCCTTTCATGCTGAGGTGTGTGTACTGATTTTCTATCTGTGTATCTGCTGGCTTGTATTGGTGTAGGATGCATCCATGTATGCTTATAGTCATATTCCTGTGTCTGGTGTGTGTCTCTGTGTGTGTTTGTGTTGTGTTGTGTGTGTGTGTGTGTGTGTGTGTGTGTAAAAGAGAGAGATGTTCAAAATGTTCAGTGGAGTATACACAGAATAAAATGAAATTTGGATTATAGAAACTTCATATATAGAAAATATCAGTCTTATCTGCAGTTTGGCAAGGACATAGACATAGTTGTGTAGTATATAAAATAAGAAGCAGGAGTCTGAGTAGAACTAGCCTTTTCCTGGGGTACACATGACCCATGGCATGGTGGCTGGCATTGACTTTTACATGTTCTATATGCTATTGTTGTAATTACGGTAATTTCTGGGGATGATGATGATAATAATAGCTAACATTTATTAAGCTGCGTATTTGCTAAGTATTCTCTCTCTGATCCTTAACAATAACTCCATGCAGGGAGTATTCTTATTTCCTCCCATTTTATAGATGAGGAAACAGGGACTCTGAGAGGTTGAATCACTTGCCCAAGGTCACCATAGCTATTACGTGCTGGAGCTGGGACGCCAGCCCTGCTGTGTTGGATCCCAAAGATCAGGGTCTTAATCATGACACCATTCTGCCTCTATTTAAAAACTAACATTTCCATTTTCTGAGTGCAGCCTTTAATATATTCATTTAGGCAAATTTCCATCCTTTGCTGGCATAATCGCTATTCCTTTTGTTGGTCATTGCTCCCTTGGGCTTTCCTCAAACATGGTCAGAGGTGCCCTGGACTTTTTAAAGATGGAAGAAAGGCCACATGGCCCTGCATAATTTGACCGAGACAGCTGTGCAGTTGGTTGTCTCATTTAAATTACAACCACAAAAAAGATGTGCCAGGCTTCATTGACACAAGGCTAAGGGCAGGAACACGAAACAGTTTCCTGAACCTGCCCTGGGTTACTGCCAAAGGTAAGCCGCCACGCTCAGCAGGGTCTCACGGACCACTGAGGAGGCAGTGAGCTTCACTAAAACAATTATCCCTCCCTGGGCCTCTCCTGAAGGTTCGAAGGTTTGCAGCTCCAAATTCTCAGGGTAAAGGATCTGTCCATCTTTTAATTCCAGCTTGGAATGGCTGATGGAGGCAGGAACTTGAAGACAATTAAGCTGAGAGTTAGTGGGGAAAACAAAGATGCGGGATTTAAAAGGCTCGTGTTGCAGGGGTCATCTCGACATGCTGTGGCTCAGAGTTAGAGGAACCCCAAACTAATTTGCAGAAGGCTGACCCCCACATCTGGTACCCACAGACCGGGAAAGTATTCACTAGACCTGGCAAGCTTACTTTGAATACAGAATCTGCTACAAAGTTTCATGTGTGTATTTTTGCTGTGGGCTTTTTCTATATCTTTTGGAGTTGAGTCTGATAGTCCAAACGGTAGCTTTCATGTGCAATTTTTTCCCCTTTGCCTTGGGGTAGTTAAGAGCTTTTGGGGGGGCTGTGAAGCAATAACTCTTTGTCTATATGACATTCCATTTCTCCTTTTTTTTGGTAGAATTTTTACATCACAGATTCTTTTGCTCTGCTAAATGATTTCCAACATCAGTTGCCTTGTTTTCTTTCCCATGTTTCTGAGACTTCATTCGTGGTAGATGCTTCCCAAGTCAGGTTTATTAAAATTATAATGTCTTTCTGAAACAAACATGACTAAATCTCCCAGGAAAGTTCATAATAGCTGTATGATTATTTTTGCATGTGAGTGTGTTATGAGCCTGTGTGTGTGTGTGTGTGTGATATCATGTAGGTTTGTGAACACATAAGGATGTAGAATGCCTTTTCTCTTTCCACTAATGACCAAAGAACCTATTTTAAGCCTGTTGGATTTTTAACAAGTTATGATAAAGGGGAGGTAGGTGGTGGAGACGATTTCTCCCGGCTCATGGAGAAAAAAAATGATCATAAAATGAATGAAGATAAGCTGCCCAACTGCGCATCGGGATGGGCTGGGAAAGAGGCCCACGGAGCGAGCCCACGGATGTTCCTTCCCCCCCTCGGTGCCTCTCAGTAGTGGCATTGTGGGGACTCATGAATTACTTCTTACAGTCGGGCTCCTCGCTATAAATCCAGCCTGGTGCCGAGCGCACTGTGGGCAGCGAAGCACAGAGCAGGGGCCGGCGGTGTTTGTGTTGTTGTTAGCGACACAGAGCGAGTTCCTCCTGAACGGAAAGGCCCCGGCTCCAGTTTGTCGCCAGTGAAAGCCGAAACATGAGTCGCACATGTGGCCGGGAGCCGCCGGCCGCCTGGGGCTGCAGGGGGAGCGGCCGCCTCAGGAGGGGGGAGCCCAGCGCCCGCCTGCCCACCAGGGCATTTGTTTGGGGGGGTGGAGGGGGGAGGGTGGGAGCAAAGAAAACAGCTCCAGAGGAACTAGGCACAGGATGCCCTGACCCTTCACTGTTCTGTGCCTCCCCACTACATAGCACTGCTTGTCTGCCTACTGGAGAGAATATATATATATATATATATATATATATATATAGTCTTTGGTGGCGTGGCTTTAAAATGGTTTTCTTTCTCAGGATATCCTGTGTCTGTCTTTGGGTGGGTCTTGCATGGGTTAGCTGGTTAGGAGATGTCTTCTATCCCTTTAAGAGGTTAAAACATGAAAAATGTAAATGTAGGGACTTTAACACTTCCCCCCTTTTCTAACATTCATATAATTGCTGTTAAGCCACATTGAAAACCCTGGGGCCTGGTGTGCACCAGGGTAAAGTTACATTTCACAAGCAGAAAATTGACTCACCACTTAGGAAAATTGGCTACCAATTATGTGTCAAAGGCTCTAAAGTCAGACCTGAGGTTTTCTTTTTGCCAAAATGTTGAATTAAAAAGAGTACAGGCGCCCAGCTTTGTCCCCTCTACCTTCTCCCCGGAGAAACTTGTTTCTTGCAACTGAAGATTCTGAGTTTTGTTCTGAGATGGCTTCTGGGCTCTGGCAGGAGGGCTCCCGGCCCACAGAAAAGGGTGAGCTAGCAGGAGGACAGGAGGCAGGAGGAGAGGAGACCATCAATAGTTAGAGGTTTGTTCATTCACAGTATTTTAAAAATCTGCTTGTGGCACGTGGGGAGAAAGTTACTCTTGCCCTGGTTACAGTTGACCCAAGGTCTGAGAGCTGTGTGATTGAGGGACCCCAGGGATGAGGGGGAAAGGAGGTGTCCTGGGATACCTGCTGTCCCTGGTGACTTGGCTGTCACACCCTCACCATGTGTGAGCCCCTTCTGGAAGCTCATTGATTGCTCCTGTTGGAGGAGAAGTTGTCTGGGCTGGTGGAGGAGGGGGTGACCAGTTCCAGGATCTGGAGGTTCCAGGGTCCTGGGGACGAGACAAGGAGGGTAGAAGGCAGGAGACAGAACGAGAGTTAGAAAGAGAGAGACAGGGAGACAGAGCAATGGAGGGAGGAAGGAAGGGAGGCAGGCAGGAGGGATATTATTGAGAATGTGGGAGAGAGAGGAAGGTGTGGAGGAGAGGGTGAAAGAGAATGAGGTGCAGATAGGGAAGAGTGAGAGGAGAGCGCCAGTGCTCTGCACCTCCCCGTGTCTCCTTACCCACCCCCCCTTGCCACTGTCCCCCATTTCCCCTTTATGCAACTTTCTCCACACACTCCTTGCCTCCTGTCGAGGCTTTCTGTTCCCGTTGGCCTGGTTTATCCGAAGTTTTATTTCTAATGCCTTGCAATCAAGCCTTATTTAGTGCTTCGATTTCTGCCTCTAGAGGGAGAGAAAGAGAAAGCATTCAGACCTGCCAAATTGAATGAATCTGCTGTGGTGTGTTGGGGAGAGTTAGTTTTGCAGGACAACCAGGATGCAAATTCATACCGGAGATTATCCCGAGATAAGCATCCCTCCTGACAACAGAATGTGATATGTAGTAATTTTAGTGAGAAAAACCATCCTAGTTTTCCCTTCTGGGAAATCTTATGCTAACTGTTTCTGTTTGATTCTTGCTTTGGAAAATTTCCAGAATTCCCAAGAACTGTCTGAAATCCTCAATGATTTTGACAGAGAAGACTGTTTTGTCTAAGGGGCAGCGATTCCACAGCCGAGTCTCACCCAAAAGATCTAATTTCAAGTTAGTCCTGGCATTTTAGCTGGAACAAAGAGAGCAAAAATTTATACTCTGCAGAATATTTAGTTCACCTCAGAGTCTTTATTGGTTTTAAAAAATGTATGTCTATGTGAGTTTTTCCTTATTTAGCAGTTCAGCATGTGAAAGTTTATGTTTTTCTAATCAAGATGCAAACATTTGGAGTGGATTTTTTTCGTCCACCATCCTATGTATCTGAGACATCTTTTCTAGTTTTAAGAATCTTACAGGCTCCCTCAAGTGATGTTAATTAGAGAAGCCTTCTATCCACTAAGTATTTTCTTAAATGTATAATTGATTGTGCAAGGAAGGAAGAGCTGCAGGAGTGGAAATCATACATCATTTCATTATTAATGGCAATGTCTAAATAAAATGCAGACTTTGTCATGCTAATGGATAGCTGAGTATGTTTAAATCAGAAGCTTTTTTCTTTCTTTCTTTCTTTACCATTCTGGGATCATTTGAAGAAGTTTAAGTAGCATTTAATATGTTGATAAATATATTTTAACATCCTGGGCCAGCGTTGGAAAAAAGAGTCAGATTGAACTCCGAGGACTTGAGTGAATTGTGTGATAAAACCAATGATTTGGGAAGCCACATACATAACCTCCTTTTTACTATGGTGAAAAAGCTAGATTTTTATTTGGATTTAATGCGTAAGCTATATTTAGCACCTACTATGTGCTCTTTTCACGGTAACTTTCCACAGATGGTCCTCATAGGCAGTGGAACTAGAAGAGTTTCTAAAGTTTCTGTTTTCAGTTTTTCATGGACACTGAAATGGCAATTCCCATTGGAATCTGTCTCAGCTTGAAGTTCTCTTGCAAGGAGAACTTCCACAAGGATTTGGATGTGGGTAGTTTATGTGGGCATCATCCTAGGAAGCAGGGAGTGAGGAGAGTGAGAACGGATAAGGCGTTAAAGGAGGACAATGGAGCAGCCTGGGTGGCTCAGCGGTTTTGTGCCAGTTGGCCCGGCGTGTGATCCTGGAGACCCGGGATCGAGTCCCACATCAAGCTCCCTCCATGGAGTCTGCCTGTGTCTCTGCCCCTCTCTCTGTGTCTTTCATGAATAAATAAATAAAATCTTTTTTTTTTAAAAAGGAGGACAATGATGCATTATCCGAGTCACTGCTTAGTTAATAGGTGATCTCATTGGAATGTCCTAAGAGGCAGAGTAAAATGTGCCCCCTAAAATTATGCTTTTGAAGGACAAGAGGCACTTATCTCCTGACTCCTATACCCCATTGGTGGAGGGTTGTCCCGGGATGCATTGACACCTTGACTCTTGTAGGCTGGGCTTCTGTACAGACAAGTTAGCTCTTTCAGAGCTGGCATGCCATGGAAGGTGAGATACATGGGTGAAATCAGAGTGGACCATGGAGATGGGTGACACGTATCAGAGGTGTCTGTTATCGAAGTTCAGTAGGAAGCACCTCCAGGGAGGGAAGCTTCTGATGCCTGAGTTCATCCTTTTGTTTCTTAAGGGGTACTTGCTGTGTCTGCATAGTAGGCGTTCAGTGATTGTTTATTGAATCAATCAATGAGCATACGGATGCATACACAATAAATGTTTGATGAGTGTGTATTGTATGTTTGGGGACTAGTCTGTCTTCTTTATCTAAGTGTGTTCATACTGTCAGACCAGGTGTTGTGGTTTTGCTTTAGAAAATATGGTACGAAAATATGGAAACTGGGTACCCATGTCTTGAAGGTCCAAGAGATACAGAGATGAATGAGACATGATCTGAGTTTCTTCAGCCTTAAATACAGACAATTCTGGCAGAGATGACTCTGTTAGATCTTGCATGTTTGCCTTTTACCAAGAAGCAAAGATCAGAAAGCAAGTTTTGATGAGGGATTTGGGGAAAGATACAGATAGGATTCCATGAATCTCCTAAAAGTTTTGGGGAAGTAGATACTGTGAGGGGAGGGAAATAGCAGTGCATGGCAACTGTTGGAAAAGGAGGCTGGGAAGAAGGTTGGGGCCAGTGCATGAAGGTCCCTTAAGGTGTGTTAAGAGATATGGCTTTTCTTTTGTAGGGAGCCATTTTTACATAATTTGGGGGATGTAAAATCCAGGTTGAAAACTCAGTGTCCAGACCTGAACTCTCCATTCTGTTCTCCAAACCTGGTCATCTTTTTCAGATTATCAACAGATTTGTCTATCCCTTCAGTGGTGGAAACCTGGGAATCACCCTGGCCACTGCCTTCTCATTTATCCCCACAGCCATGTGAAGTATTTCTCAACACTGTCCTCTTCAAACCACCCTACTCCTGCTGTTAAGTCCACAGCAGTGTCCTGCATCCATTTGGCCTCCCTAGAATCCATTCTTTCCACACAGGAGCCATAGTAAGCTTTTTATTTTATTTTTTATTTTAAAATTTTAATTTATTTTTAAAAATGTTTTATTTATATGACAGAGAAAGAGAGAGAAAGCATAAGCCACGGGGAGAGACAGAAGCAAACTCGTTGTAGAGCAGGGAACTGGACACCGGGCTCGATCCAGGAACCCTGTGATCATGACCGGAGCTGAAGGCAGATGCTTAATGACTGAACCACCCAGGCACCCCCATCATAAGCTTTTTAGAATTCAAATCTGATAGTGCCCTTCCTTTGCTTAAAGCTCATCAGTGACTTCCTGTTGCCTAGGATAAAGGGCAAATTCCTTATAAGCTATTCCTATTGCTTCTGTCAGGGATGCTCCCTCCCTTCTTTGAACACTTAAGTTCAATTCATCCATCAGATTCTGGCTCCCTTTCCTTGATTTTCAGAGACATTTGCATTGACCTTCCCAGCTGGGTCAGTATCTGTATCCAGGGGCCATTTGTTCACTATTTTATCCCTACCCAGCACAGTCTCTGACACATAGTAGATGCTCAATAAATGTCTATTGGATGATTAGTTGGGTGATAGGAATTTACCTCGTAGCTGTGGGGGGTATAGATCCTGTCCAGTGGTGTGCTGCAGCTGGCTTGCACTGACTCATAAGAAGCAACTGAGCAAATCCCTTCCCACCTCTGTTCACTAATACTACATTTGTAGCTTAAAATCCTTCATGGTGGGAATATTCACACCATGGAAATTGGCAAACACTTCAACATAGTGTTCCCTCTATCCATGTTACCAGAACTGCTGATCTTGTCAATCATGATTACTATTAAATCTTTTGTTTCTCAGACTTTCCTTCCATATTGAGTCATGGTCTTTAGTTTTCTGGAGGGCATACCTTATTAGGCTTTGAGTTGCCACCATGTAGTAAAGTGTACAATTCTAGAGCATTTGTTTCAAAAAACAATTCTAGCATGTTATATTGTCTGTTCTACTGAACATGTTCCTTCAGAATAGGATTTTGAAATGATACTTTGACCTACTTTGGGCCTCTTTCCATCTACCTTTCCACTTAGGCCAATGTCTCTTACATATTATGTTGTAGAAGCATATTTTATTAAACAAGATGCTTGTCATCATGGACAACTTGGCACAGTTCTTCAGTGAAGAACTGAATTCCATAATAAAGCTTATGGATTCAATTCAACAAGATTATCAAGGATGTCTTTTGTGTGAGACCCTGTTGCTCATACACTAGTGAAACAGAAGCTTTTCCTGCCCATAGGTGATAGTACCATTGAGAGAAGTATGCAGAAAGCTATCCAATCAGACATGTAAGGTGGTATAATTCTCTATCAGGGAGCACCCACATCAGGGAATTATGAGTTCTGTGTGGGCTCAGGGAAAACTAGGAAAAAAATATTTGAATTGGAGTTGGGGGGGATGAGCACTGAGAGTAGATCCCACAGACATGGAGGCTAAGTCTGGAAGTTCTATGATAGTAAGGCCCAGAGATAATGAAGTCTTGGTTAGTACTAGTGGTGGCAAGAATAGAGGAGAGTAAGCAGTGAACAAATTGGTTGTAGGGAGGTGAGAGAGAATAGAACCAATAAGAACTGCGACACTTGGCTGGTTTAGTCGGTAGAGCATGTGACTTTTAATGTCAGGGTCATGAGTTCAAGTCCCATGTTGGGTGTGGAGCCTGCTTAAAAAAAGAAGAGGAAGAAAAAAAAGAATCAACAAGACTGCTCAGATCATTTTCCCATCCCCCTTTTTTTGTGGTGGTAAGATGGGAGAATTGAAATGATCTAAATATGGTTTCTTAACGTTCATGTTATCCTGACTAATCTTGATAAGACTTTATGACAACTTTATCTCAAGCTGTTGCAGTTTCAATAGAAATTGGATTGTAGAATGCACAATTTGATTTAGCCAAACAGCTTTGGACTTAGGTTCTAATTCATTGTCCCGGAGTTTCATTACTCTCATTGTCTGGAACTTAATTCCATTTCTATTTGAACCACTCATTAGGCACCTTAAAATTATGTATGTGGTATATTCACAAGATAACATATGCAAATAAGAAGCACCCCTCACCCAGTTCTAAATAAACACTGTGGGTTTGTTAAATAAATTTGGGAGTTTCAGATCATTTCTTTTATGTAACAAAATTGTAACCTCGCACTTCCAATACAGTTAGGATTTTTTTTTCTTCCTTTAAATACAAGGAGAAAAAAGAATAACAATATTTTCATGTTGAGTCAGAAGGGTTGGAAGGGGGCGGTGATTGTAGTGGAGAGAGATGAGAATGGAGGGAGGGAATGTATACAGCTTCTCTTTTGGGTTTTGGCAAAAAAGAGTAATTCCCATCAACTCAGCTTGGCTAAGAGAGGCCTCCAAATAAGAATTCTTGAGAGCTCTGACTTTTGTCCACATAAAAATTTTTTAAAATAATAAAAAAAAGAAGAAATTACAAATGATCTGGTCTTGAAGGCCAAAAGTCTAACCTTTGATGTTGGCTTTTCGGAAGTTAAATAATAAACCACAGTTTCTTTTTTTCCTCTTTTTAAAGAGGACTACTTTATAAAGCCTATCTTTATAATAAAAAGAAAGAAAACATAAATAAAAGACGCTCAAATATTTATACAGTTATTCAAAGGATTAAATGTATTTGGTAAGGTCCTAAGGTTATTTAATATTTTTCCCTTCTTTTGAGTCTTTGTTTTTAGCTCTGGTACATTGAGGATATTTTTTTTCCTGTGGTTTTGTTTATAGAAATTAACTAATTCCCTTATGGTCCTGGCAGAAGTTACTTTAGAAACTTGCAAATACGGGGGATCCTTGGGTGGCCCAGAGGTTTAGCGTCTACCTTCGGCCCACGGCTTGATCCTGGAGGCCCAGGATCGAGGCCCAGGATCGAGTCCCACATTGGGCTCCCTGCAAGGAGCCTGCTTCTCCCTCTGCCTGTGTCTCTGCCTCTCTCTCGCTCTCTCTCTCTCTCTGTCTCTCATGAATAAATAAATAAAATTTTTTTAAAATAGAAGTTTGCAAATACAAATGAGTAAGAAGAGAGATATGGCGTATATGAGACAAATTTTAACAATTGCTATGCTCTTTATATTACATTGCTTAGTTAACACCAAGAATTATTGAATAAGTAACCAAATAAAAAAAAATTAGTAACAGGCTACTTATTTGACTCAGAGATAAAAATCTATAGTCTCACAAAGTGTAATTTTGTTTAAAATTTTTATATTCTCTATGACAATGTCCATGTTCAGAAGCATTTTTTCTTACTTAAATTGGGAAAGAAGAGGAATGGTTAGTTTATATGTTAAAAATGCAGTGAATTTCTATTTCTCCCAAGTCTGGGCTAGTTCTGTGAACTTTCTTCCCTCTCCTGCACCCCAGCTAGGCTTCTCTTGTGAAAACAGACGGAACGTACTTCAGAGTTTTGGTTTGTTTTATTGTATCAGAATTTAAATATCCAAACAGTAGTTTCTGATATATTAAAACAACAACAACGGTAAGGCTACCAGACACAATACCTGGATTAATTTACAGCTATTTGAAAGTCCTGACATTGTAATTTCTTAATTGGTTAGTAAATCTCGGAGGTTGGGGCCGAATATCTTCCACTGAGATTGTCACTTTCTACTTAGGATGAATTAGATTTCTCTTAACAAACATTAGCAGGTATTCTATGTAGCTAAACATTTTGGAAAGTAGATAATTTCTTCATATGGTATACCCAGAACATCATTTTCAGATACAATAACATGGTTATGATCAATATAGTGTTATTCAACAGTTATGTGTTGTATAAAGCCCCTGGGTGAGTTGTATAACATGGTTTCTACTCTGAAAGAACTTCTCACCTAATGTCATTTTTCTGTAATCCAGAGGATACCTTAGTGACTTGCTGTGAATTAGGGTCATAATTATGACCATCATTTATCATCGTACTGTGGCTGTACAAGTGCCAGTTAATAGAGGGTTCAGGTGATAGAATGCAGGATAAATCACATCACCTTTTCCTGGAGCAGTGTCTTGGTGAGCTGAAGCAGAAGCAGAGAATGGAACTGATATGATTTCCATCTGCAAGCCTTCATGACATATGAAGTGCCGTGAGACATTTATGGTTTTGCTGCTACCATCAAGACCTTTGGCAGAGTTCTAAACTTATTTTGGTCTCTCTTTCTCTCTCTCTCCTCCCCCCATCTCCCTCTCTACCCTTCTTCCTCTTGTCAGCTATTTCCAGCTGTTTATTTTTATCTTACTTTGAGATGTTTAAATGAAAGACATAATTTGGATGTAAATTGTGGTAGTTATCAGATCTGGCTAGAACAATAAGACAGTGATAGCAGTTTGGGTTCTCCTGGCTATGGATTTTGCACTAAATTACCAAGAAGGTAAGTTTGAAGTAGCGGCTCATTCATTCATTCAGTGAACACCTACTATGTGCCAAGCAGACTGCTTCAGACCATTTTAGACTTCATAACCTGAAAGGTAGTCATTCAAGGAATCATATAAATAAAGGTTAAGTTGAAAGAATCACATAAATAAAGGTACTGTGAAGGCTAGTGCAGGAGGATGATTGGAGTGCATATATCAGGGAGAAGAACGGATTTACTGAGGGAGGAGGTCAGGGAACATGCCTCCAGGGAAGTGATGAACAGACCTGGAGCAAATCTCTATGTCTGTGTGCTCCTTTTAGTCAGAGTACGGGTTGCAGAGCAGAAATAGCATGGACTGTACTAGAACCAGAGAGACAAGGGTTCCAAACCTCCATGTGACCTTGGATGAGTAACCTCATCTCTTTGAAGCTTAAGGTTTTCATCTGCAAAACAGAGACGGCAATATCCATCCTTCTGGATTGTCTTGTGTTGTAGAAGTAATGTATTCTTTAAATGCCTGAGTCAGATAGTAGGTGCTTACTATTACTATTTCATCTATGACAAAAGGTGAGTTGTGTAAATCAGGCCTTACCCATTCGGGAGAGATCTTTTTAAAGATGCCTTTCCAGCTCATGTAACCTAAAGCAACTAACTCCCCTCCACAACATTGTGTTTAACTTTTAATTTTTCTATTTTTAATATTTGATAAATAAAAAATAGTATATGGGACACTTCTCCTATGAACAATAATAAATCAAGACCTGACAGTCTTCCACTGAACTTAAGAACTTAGTCTTTTTAAAATGAAAGCTATTAACGCTTGTGAGATCTATGATATAATACTGTTTAAAAGATGGATTTTTTTTTTTTTTAGAAAAATTAAGATGGTAACTTTGTTAAGCTTCAATACAGTTTTTGTTGCTGGGGGACCAAGAAACAAGCACACACACACAGCCCCCCCCCCCGCCCCCCACATAACATACAAAGAAAAAAATTATTTTTCCTTTGGGAAAATGGTAATATGCCTAAGTTGGTTTGGAGGAAGTAGATCGTTTTCTAATCAGAAGGATATTTGGGATAAAATTTGAATTGGTTGATCATAGTTTTAGGTAAATGAACTCTGAAGTAGTGTCAGCTTTTAGACCTATGGAGGAGGAGGGGCTCTGGGCTAGGATAGTAAGAGCAATGCTGAGTTTTGGTCCTGGCTTTGCCTTTGTCTTTGGTTATGTACCTGGGATTTGTTTATTTTGCTGTCCTGGGCTTCAGTTTCTTCAGCTTTAAGCTGAGTGGATGAAGTAGCCTCCAAATAACAGTCCTTCAGACTGTGCCTCTGTGGTCTTCTCAGATCTAGGTTCCTTGGTAAGCAGAGGGTACAGGCAAGAGCCAGGTCCCAGGGAGCGAGAGAGACCGGCTGCAGGTGTGCATCCCTGAACGCAGTGTGCCGGCTTTGATGGGTTGGCGCTGACTACAAGCTTCTTTGCATGGGAAAAAGTTCTCTTCCAATTACACAGCAGTTTTGTGGTGGCTGAGGGCTATAATGGGAATGCTTTGCAGCCAAAGCACTCTCATTCATAAATTCCACTGTGCCACTCTCTAATTTTTTTCTTTTGGATAGATCAGTATTTTGTGGTTCTCTCTACCACAGCCATGCAAGCAAATGTGAGTAGTTAAAAATTGTCATGGCCTTTAAGTCTCTGTAATAGGTGGACATGATGGTGTCAATCATAAGCAATATATGGTGCAGTAAATAAAAATGAACTGACCCAATATCTTCTAGGAAGCTGTCTTAAAAGGAAGTAAAGAAAGAAGATGGGAGCTGATTTGTTCTCATTTATGGATTTCTCTGAAAATGGATATTTTATCTAGGTAGAAGGATATAGCCTGTGTGTTCATCACACACAACTAGATACATATGCTGACTGTCAACCCCTTTGTGTAAGTGTGAATATCTATTGTAAATTATGGAAATTTAAGCTGATTTTTAAAAATATTTTCTACATCTGTTTTTGTAGCTTGCATTATTCCTAAGTTCCCTTTATCGAAGTCTCTAAAATGCAGAAGGAAAATCAAAGTGAATATTGTTCAAAGAAAAGTTACATATATTTGTTATATATATTATATATAGATATAATAACCACATAGAATCCACATGTGACAGACTATTTTAGTATTTATTTATTTTTTAAACATAAGAGGCATATTCCCTTAAAGCCAATGTATTGGTTCCTTTGGCAGGGATCTAAAAGATTTATGCCTCATAAAAAACTTATTCCTCTGAGAATCTATAACCTGTGCTTGCATAGGTATGTATGTTGCACAGAGCATTAAAAAGTTAACATTTGCTTTCTGCCATGCAGTGTTTGCTGTGTTTTCATGGCAGTGATGAGGGATATTGCAATTATGTTTAGCTTAAGTGTAATTTCAGAAGTACTATTAGCTTATTAAAGCATTGAGGATTGGTCAAGCTCAGATTAAATGATTGTAGATATGTGTGAGATTGGGTACCATGTTGTGGTAGTGAACCTGTAGATCGTAACTCTGCCAAGGATTTGCCTCTGTATTTCCCTTCAAAAAAGATGACTGTTCCTCTGTAGATATGTAGCACAGAATCTGTTTCTAAACAGCTCCAATAAAATCTGTTTATTGGTGTCTCTTGTCTACATACAGCCACCTGTCTAAAAGCATAAATTCACATGTATAGAGTAGTCTATTCTCCCCTGCATACGTATATGTCACCCCCATCGGCATCAATGAAAGCTGTGTGCTTACCAGCAGGAGAATAGATTCATATGCTGTGAAAAGGTATGGAATTCTGATTTATGGTCTGTGTTGCTTTTAATGGATATACCTGCAACAGCCATAGAGCTAAAAAACTGTAAGGTGTTAAAATAAAACATTTTACAGTGCAATATATTGCCTGCTTGTTAGTTAAAAGCACTACCAGGGAGCACATTTTAGCTAAATTTGGTGGTATTAAAAATACATGTGGAGTATCCTTGCTTTCTTTTCTCCACTCTGGTGCTCTGTATTTCTCCAAGCATGCCTTCCCTGTGCAAGGACTGGCTGCCTGTGACCTCTAGGGCGCCGAGGGTGGATATTCTGTGTCGCTCGAGACAAAACTAAAATGAGAGATTAAAGCAATTCTGGAAGATTTCAAGATAGGCTGCTGCCAACTCAGCTTCAGAGGAGGAAAAAAGAAAAGAAACTAGTTTCTGGAGTCGCCTGTAATCTGGATCATAGATAGCCATTTTGGTGGCATCCTCAATGGATGTAAAGTAGCTAGTGCTTTCAGACTCTTCATGCCAGGGCTCAAAAGCCTTTGCAGAAATGTTTATTAAATATTTAAGCATTTCCTCTTTCTGCCTCTCACTCAGCCACAGAGAGAGCCAGAGAGCAGCATTTTCTAAACCCAGGGAGGTACCAGTGTGCGATGGTAGTTCCTTGGGTTTACAGGCGAGGGTCAGCTTTGTTTTGGTGGATTGTACTGCAGCCAGTGTCCCCCACCAGTCTGTGGGGGCACCCATGGCCAAAACTACAAGTGCTAACGAAAGCCTTGGATCCATGTCCTTCTGTATAGTCTTTAATTGAGGTGCCCTTTTAAA
The DNA here is from genome assembly GCF_048164855.1 of Canis lupus baileyi. Classification (NCBI taxonomy): domain Eukaryota; kingdom Metazoa; phylum Chordata; class Mammalia; order Carnivora; family Canidae; genus Canis; species Canis lupus. The sequence goes on from NC_132841.1 coordinate 52,180,340, forward strand.
GAAATTCACAGCGCTTTAGAGGATGGTTAATATTATATTTCAGTGGAAAACAATTGCTGGCATAAAATTTAGTATTACCTCAAGCAAATTTTTTGTTTTGTTTTGCCATCCTTTAGAAATACCCCAGGAAATATTTTAAACCTAACCATACCCATCAAGAACCCGTGGGCCTCATTATTAAAAATGCTGGATTGTACTCATTTGGTATTTTATGCTTTACATGTTTTACTCTCTGCCCGATTCTTGCTTTTTAGGTGAGCATGAATCAAATCCAAGGGGACATTTTTAGCTATTCCAAGAGCTCTTGAGAAGGAATAATAGTATGAGTTGGTTTTAAGTTTCCTGGTAAAACCGCTTTTAATATTTAAATAATTTTTCTTCTGAAATGGAGAACTTCAATAAGAAAGTTATTTAATAGCCAAGTTACTTTAGCAACTGGCTTTCCTATTTCTTCCTTAAAATCTGGAATAGTGCTAAAATAAAATATAACATAATATTTAAAATAAATATACTGAGGACCTGCGAACATCCCACTTCACAGCATTTGTAGGGAAATGTAATGCATGCAAAAGTACACAGTAGTTTATATAGTAGTTTTATTTTAACTAGTACAATATAACAACCTGACATGCTGTGAAAAATAAATAACTTTTTGAAAATGCATTTTCCAAGTATGAAAGTAATATTGAAAAACGACTGAGGTAATCACTTTTGTATAGATTCTGAAACTGGAAGAGAGGGGAAGGATAATTTATGGCTTAATGCATAGAGTTACACAGAGGTGTGAAGGATTTTCTTTTTTTTGTGGAACAAGGGAGAATACGCTATGCCATTTTGCAAAAAGACTCAGGGAACACAGCTTGCTTATGAGTGAATGCTTGTAGAAGTCTTGGCTAACTTATTTATACCACGGACTCTCTCTGTTTTGGTTTTGGGGTTAGCAGATTGGATTCCTTTTTATTCCTTCATAGGGAAAAAAACAAAACAAAACAAAATCTCTTTTGGCTGTTAAATTCCAATTTTCCAAAGGAAGTAAACATTCCATCTTGGGCTTCTCACACATTCAGATAAACAAACCACTTTGAATTCCATAATGTTTATGGAAAGGAAGTAGCCTCTGCATTTTATATGTGGGGGTCCAGAGAAGATGTGACTTGCCTAGGGTCACACAGCTAGTCAATATCTAGACAGGATCTCTTTCTACCCAATCCCAAGAATCTGGTGGGTGGGTCTGAGATTTTTCACAGGTGATTCTAGGTGCCCAGGCACCAGGTCATGGCCAACACCAAAAGTATTGCTGATAGTTTTGCTAATGTGATTAGATCCCACAGCCCAAAGCAAACCAAGCATCATTAGATCATTGGCGCTACCAAGGTGGTGGTGGTGGTGGTGGGGGTAGTTGAGGGGACTTGGTCTCTATCAGATCCTCCTAGTCCTTTTCAAATAAATATACACTCTAAGTAAAAACTGTGTTTGCTTGCTGTGGAGCTTAGTTTCTATTCAAGTTTGCAAACTCCCCTCACCCTGTAATAATCATGCCCTAAACTCCTTTTCTCTTGATATTCTAGAGCTACCCCTGCATTTGATTTTAAGTGCTTTGGCCTCGAGTCTTGATATCTCTTGTTGGTGTGATTTGCTAGGTTCATCTTAATTGAATAATATATACATAAAATGTTATTTTCCTTGGCTTTAAATGCCTGGGCTGTTATTTAAGTGGTAGGTAGAGAAGGTGGTGGGTGGATATCCTTCCTCATTTCCCTTCATTGCTTCCCATGGCATTTTGACTTTTTACCATGAGGTTTGTAGGTTGAAGGAAGAGGAAGATGAGTCTACATTTCTGTCTCCTGAAAGGGGTAGTGGCAGTGGGTCATGAGCCAAGGGAGAGAGGACTACTGAGACCAGAAAAGATTGCGAATTCCTAGGACAGCAGAGAGCAATGAAGGATGAGAGGAAAAATCAAGATACTCTCCTACCTTAGTTTCTAAGGTCCTTATCACTCTAGCACTGCCCAGGTGAAGGCATTTGTGCAGAAAGAGTCTTTGCAAATGGAATTGGAACCTAGACCTAGTCTGTTAGTTCTAAGGATGTCTGATGTGGCAGGTGGGAAGATGACAGTGGTCCTTGTTGCAGTGGAAGCTTATGGGATTCAAGAGATGAGCTTTTCTTCCTATCTGGAAGTGCTGACCCACCCCTGATGAGATGATGGAGTAGCTGAATGGCACCTCTGGCATCTTTCTCACACTCCATTTGTGCTTCTCCTTTCCTGCATTATTAACTCAATCTCTCATTCTGCAATCTCTCGTGATGCCAGTGCTCCCCAGAGCCCAAGTCTCTACTGACCAGGACAAGGTGACAGGAACAGAAGGAAATGGTTTCACGTTCTTTACCACTGAGAAAAGGAGGAAGGAGAAGAACTTCCATGTTAGGACTTTGGGGGAGAGTAACCCAAGGACTGAATCTTTAATGATAAAATTTGAGGTCCTCTAAACCCAAGAAAGAGCAATTTTGAGGAGTGATTGGTTATCATAATACTTTCCGGTTTATGCAAAACCGGGAGAGGTGAAAATGTGAAAGGTACATTCTGCTCAGTCATATCCTTCAGTCTCCCACTTGTAAAATGACTTTTTACCTACTCATGTCAAATATCTTGGGATCTGATTAAATAATAAGGACAGCCAACATTTCTTATTACGTGCAAGACGGTTGTGGTCATCCTTATGTATAGATGAGGAAAATGGAAGCTCAGAGAAGCAGAGTGGCTTATACAAAGTCTGTGACTAGTTAGTAGAGACTCTGGGATTTGCATCTAAGTAGTTTAACTTCAGAGTCTGTGTACTAAACCACTATTCTCTATAGCATCCTTCAAATGTGGTCTAAGATTACACCTTTGATTTATGGCATAAAATTGCTGTTGATAATTTAACCTTTAGTATTGTTTAATACCCAGAGCTGCCAATTGGATTTCCCGAGTTGGAGCTCACAGTTCCTTCCGGCATTTACTTTTCATTTATTTTGGTGGTTTTTACTGATGCTTTATACAGCAGAAGCAAAGCTGAGAAATTTTTGGTGATTTAGGAAGCTTCCCTTTCTCATAAGCCTTCGTTGTTGATGGTTGATGGGCCTGTGTATTTATTGCTCCCTTGATGAAGCAGTGTCCTAAACTCAGCTGATTTGGTTCTCTCAGGCTCCGTCTCTGCCTCTCTCTTTGATGGCTTCAGTGAGCCAATAATATAATTATGTGACAAAAATAGAAAATACCTGAGGCTTCTGGTTTGTTTTTAATTTTCTAGGAGGAAATATCCTCATTCCTTGATGTTCTCTTGCATATGTTTCCAAAAGAGCTCCACATTGAGCCAGATTTTATTGACTGGCCTTTGTTTTTATGAGGGAAAAAATGGGGATGTGGCATCATCCTGAGCGGACCAGGTAGGTAGGAACTGTAGGGCGGGAGGATTATGAGCTTTGCTCTTGGTTTTTATTACCTGGAGCTCCATCATGAGTCTCAGGGTGGATTGAAATCCTATATTGAGGCCAAAAGTGAAAGGAAAACCAGGACAAAGAAATCCGCAGGGCAAGGGGTGTGGCTCGCTTAGTAAGAGCAATGGAAAACAACAATGAAGTAGCTTGTAGCTTGCCGCCTAATATGTGTAAAGCGTTGGTACAGGCAAGATGGAGTTAATTCAATAAAATAAATATAAAATACTCTCTCCTCTGTCAGGCCGCGCTGGAAGCGGGTCAGAGGTCACTGAGCCGCTTCACTGGAGCACTAATCGATTTGCTGTCAAGGTGGCCTGCTGGGGTTTCAAGCCGGAGAGGAATTGAGAGGCGCTCTGGCCCAATTTCCATAATTGTTCACTGCCTTTAGTGTACAACCTTTTATGAAACACAAAAAATATATCATGGAATTGTATTGATTAGCCATTGGGCTGAATAATTCACTTAGTATTTATTACCTGACCCCAAGAGGTTAAATAAATCCACTATCTAACTTGGGTTTGTGAGAAATATTACTTATTCATTGAAATGTGGGCTGATTATTGCACAATAGGCCTAGATCTTTGTTTCTTGATTTTGCAAACAAGGTTAAGCCTTCTTGAATTTTGGGGCCAATAAGTTGGGGGCGGGGAAAGCATTCTTTGAGCGCTCCCCAAAATAAGCCCAATAAAATCACTGCCGAATCCAATTTTGAAGCAGTTTTTTGATCTTGAAATTGAATCATTTGAATCAAGTTTCAAATGGCCCCAAACTTTATGGATGGCAATGAAATATAGACATAAACCTGGTTTTCATTGCAAACACTGCATTTTATAATAATAGACTTAACTAATGGTGAGATCTAAGCTCAGTTTTATTATTAGCATTTTTGGAAGCTTATCCTGTTGTACTAAATTCTCTTAAATTAAGGGTCCCATGAAATGAAGGTGTGTGAGGAGTGGGTAGGAAGAAAGAAGACTCCTTCTGTCTTAAACATGAATTAACCATGGCCAGAAGATGATTTTTGTCCTAAAAAAAGATGATTTCAAGTAACTTGACAATATGATGGAATTTAATCCATAGGGCATTTTTTGAATTTATAAACTTTGGGGCACTCGTTAATTATTTACAGGTATTTGCATATTTCTTTTACTCTGACTGAACAGTAAATCCGTTTTGATGTGCTATACATCCTAGTCACTACTACATGACATCCAAATTTAATTATGTTATCGGTTGCCATAAGCTCTCACTGTCAAGATGCAACCCTGCCTTGCTCTGGCCCTCCCTCCAAAAAAGATGTTTTTAACTTTTGTGTAAAGTCTTTCTTCAGTTTCCTGTCCGCATCCTCCAGCATCTCAAAGCATTGTTTCTGAAGTTTAATGGAATTTGTTGTAGGTCAAGAAAAGGAAGCCATGTGAAGCTTTTGTTTTTTTCTCTCCCTTCAATGAAAGGGAAAGGAAAAAAAATTCATTTGAATTCAGTGCTAACTTTATGTTTGTTGATCGTTTAACATTTCTGTATCCAGGATCTAATCTTACGATTAATGGTAGGAAAAGCCAGGGCTCCGGTGTTGTACTCAGAATCTGCCTTTCCTGTGCTGTGGAGTGGAAGGAAAGAGCGGGCTGCAAAGCAGGGGTAAATGTGCACAGAACTTCCTAAAGCATGTTCAGGTGTGCCCCATTTCCCGTCTTCCATGTGGCTGCTCATGTGAATTTGGGCATTGCGTTTAATGTTTGCGTTCCTGTTAAAATGATTTGTTGATTATCACTTTGGGAATGTTTTAGTTCAAGTTTTGGTATTTGGTCTCTATATTTAGTTTGGGGGTGGGGCGGATGTGGGAGGGTGGAGAAAGTAGGGGAGGCAAAAAGAGAGGGAATAGAATATTTGACTTTTTTTTTTTTTTCTGTGACACTTTGAGTCTTGCTTTCTTTCCCCTCCCTTCTGTCTGTGTGGGGCTCAGTGAAATGGAGAACATAGTTAACGAAATGACTTGAGAGCTCTTGATAGCCTCTTGAGATAATTTGGTTGTAAGCACTGAGCAAAATGCATTCTCTGGATATGCTCATTCCAAGTGCTAATTGTGAATGCTAAATTTTTAAGGAAGCCAATGTCATAATAACTGTTCATGGCAATTCCAAAATAAATATTAGTGAGACACTTTAAAAGGACAGGGTGGTGTAAGAGAGATAGAGAGTCAGACAGTTTTTCTTGCCATGAAATTCTTTTGTAATTTAACATGGGCTCTGCCATAAAGACACAGGAGTTGCCTGTGTTCAATAATAATAATATATAGATAAGAGAGTTATTGAAGAAGTTAGAAATATCACTTTGTTTGATGCCAGCTTTATATAACAGTCCAAGGAAACTAGTTAGGAGCTGATCAAGGAGCAGTGTTGGTATGTCTTGGTTTCTAAATAGAGCTGTTTTGGGTACATGAGGGGACTCAATTCCTATGATATACATTTAATGAAAAGAGGCTGGATTTTGGAATCAGATGGTGTTGAGTTTGAGTCCTGACTACCACTTGTACCTGAGCAGTTAGTTAACTTGCCTTGTTTTTTTAATTTGTACAGCGGGGGCGATACACAGGCCGCGGATTGAGGACTGAGGATTACAGGAGATGATTCTGGCACATGGTGTATAAATGAGTAGTTGTACTATTATTATTCCTCAGGAAATGAAGCAGGGGTATTTGTTAGAACCCATTGGTGTTGACTGGACATTTTGGTACTGGTTTTGGTGGAGATTCTAAACCAAAAACAATCCACATGTTCCAGAGCATCCAACAACGCATTCACCAGAAAACCTAAAAGGAAAACACAGTTCAACATTGAAAAAACAAGAAAAGTCTTTTTAACCATTAAAATTCCTTCAAGGAGAGGAGGACTATGGCAGATTTTCAACTACCCCCACAAAGACAGAGGTTTTGTTTTTTATTTTAACTAAAAGTGGCCAAGATTTCCCAACTGTTCTATTTTTACAAATTTAAAAGTTTCATCGCTGGGTCAGAGTTAGGGCCTGTGTGGGAAACGGAGATCTCTGCCAGCAGCTCAGCAAGATTCCTGCTGTGTTGTGGTTTCCATGTATTTTTACATTCCATGCATTGCTGAACTGTGTATAGAAGGGGGCTCTAAATCACCGGTGCTTTATGCGAGTTTGCAGCCTTTTGATTTGGGCTTCAGAGTTAATGCATTATTTTAAAACAAGATGGTCCGCTAGTGAGTCCGCCACAGATTTTGCCTCCTCCTCTTCTCCCTGTTCCACCCTCACTTCCCCAGTGGAGGTCAAAGGTAAACTTTATATAGCACAGGAAACATTTGGGACTGCTAATAAACAAACGTGAGACACGATGAAGCTTTAATTGTTGGAGGTACACACGCACTCAGCACGAAAGTAAGCCTGGGTGACATGGCAAGGTGAGGAGGGGGTTACTGCTCCCCTTGAAGGGACAGATTTCTTAGGGACAGATTCTGTGTCTTAGTGGATTTCAAGCATGTTGTTGGAGAGTTTGAAAATTACAGTCCCTTCCCAGCGGGGTGTCCTGGGCTGTCCATTCCTGCAGCTGCAGCCCTGGATCTGCCCCTGCTCCCTCAGTGCCCCCCCCCCCCCCACAGCCCCCTGCTGGTCTCCTGGGTCCCACTCCTCAGCGTCCATCTGCGGTGCCTGGCCCAGCACACATGACAGCCACTGCGGCCTCCATTAAGTCCAGTTCCCAACATTCACTTCTGCTCACAGATGTCTAATGGAGCATTCTGCCTCCCCAGGAAAGGCAAAATTCTTGGGCCTGTAGGCTCGAACCACCTTTCTAGCTTCATGTTCCTGGAATGTCCCCCAGGTGCCTCATGGGTCTGCGACCCAGACTTCCTCCTTTTCCCAGACACATACCCTGCCTTCCCACCTCCACCTTCTGACTTCCCTTCTTCCTCCTGCCTGTGCTTACCTTTCCCACCTGGTCCTTCTGCATGAGGCCTTCCTCTAGCCCCTTCAGAAGGAATCCCTCCTGCCTCTTTCTACTGCTCTTTTTTCATGGTTGGATTTTAGTTTAAAAATATGTCTCTTTATTCACCCAGTATTTATGGAGTGTCTCTTCTATGCCAGTCCCTGAGATGTAGAGAGATGCTGAGCTGTAGAGAGAAATAATAATGCATGGCCCCCTGGCCATCAAAGTTGTTTGTACTTTTTTTTTCTTTAATAAGTCATAAAAGTAATTTAACTACATTACTGAAAAATTGGGAGAGAAATAAAAAAAGGAAAGAAAAACCCCACAATCCAACCATGCTCATCATATTGCATTTTAAATTCATGGGCACTTTTAAAAAAGTTATGATGTATAACTACAATTGTGTATTCTTTGTTTTAAATTCCAATTATATATATGATTCTGATATTATATCATATATATTTATATGTAATCTTCCATTTCTCTAAATAGCTAATATTTAATGGAGAATAAATTATTTTCCTATTGTTTATTTTTTTCATTTTCACTATTATAGTGCTAATTAAAATATTCACATTTATATTTATTTTTATAACTTGGATTATTTTTAAAGAGAATAGTTAAAAAAAGAAATATCAGAACTCCCTTTGCAAGTAAACTCTGTTATATAGGATCCTGAATTTAAAAAACAGACTATGCTGGTGCTCATGAGGTAGGGTATCTAAACCCCCTCTTCACCTTTTATAACCACCAGGGGCCTTGTGGCTCCTCTGCACAGGTGCCTAAGGGGTCCTTGGGTGGCTGGTCTGCCTTCAGTCTCTGTCATGATCCAGGATCGAGCCTCACCTTCCACATCAGGCTCCCTCTTCAGTGGGGAGTCTGTTTCTCTCTCTCCCTCTGCTCTTCCCCCTGCTCAAGCTCTCTCTCTGTCTCACATCAATAAAATCTTCTAAAAAAGAGAAAATATTTTGAAAGCTTTGTGTTACATCTCAGAAGAATTACTTTTTCAGACATTATAAACATTTTCATAGCTCTCAATGCATAACGTCAAATGGTTTTCCAACAACTTGAGATCCCTGTGCTCAGTTCTATTGATGATTTGTGTGAGTACCAATTTCTCTAGATCTTTGCCAACATTGTGTATTATCATTAAATTTACTTTTTCCTAATTTAATACATGAAAATTGGACTCAAGTGTATATGTCTCTTATGACCAGCTTGGTGGGGAATTTTTTTCAGGTGCGCATTTGTTATTTACATATTCTTCTTCGTGACATCTGTATTTCCCTCTCACTGAGGATCTCTTTATGGGAATCTTAGTATTTTTATAATCTGTTTAAATCTTTATGTAATAAAGATAATAGCTATAAAAATAATGTCTTATACATATTTTAGGTTTGGGAACGCATATGATTGATTCTTCCATTTTGTTTGCAAAATGAATACCTGAGATTTCATTCTTATAAAACTCTGGCTGAGGCTTTGTATTCTCTGTAGCAGCTGACATTGAGTCATTTATGCATCAGAGGTTCTGAAAGTCCTGGCTGAATGGATAAAGTTACTACCACAGCTGCCTACTGTTTTCTGTCCTTGGTCCTCATCATGTCCCTATTTGGGCTCTGGTCTCTATCCCTGCCATTGTCCTCATTGCCCTGGGCTGCTTCCACCATGCTCCAGCCTCCCTGGCCTTCTTCTGATCTGCCAAACCCATTCATGCTTTGGGATCTTGATGTTTCTTCCTTCTAGAACTTTTCTTGCAGAACACTCATGACTGCTTCTTTCTTGCTTTTCAGCTCAAATGTCACTTTCTCAGAGAAACCTTTCTTGGTTGCTTTTTCTCTTGCTTTCCTTTCTATCCCTCCCTCCATCCAACTTTGCATTCATCCTTTAAGAAATGTTTATTGAATCCATATTACTTTACTTGGTTTAGAGGATGTGGTAGTGAGCAAAACAGACGAGGCTCTGCTCTTATTCAAATATCTTATTTGTTTACTTGTTAATGGTATGGTCCTTTCACTTCCATCCATAGAATGATAATTCCTTGTGAGCAGGCACTTTATTCTTGTTCATCATTACAGTCTAGCCCTGTGTACACTAAATAAATATTAGATGAGTGAATAGATATTTCACCCCTCCCCTGCCCCCAATATGGTACCATTTCAATTGCTTGGAATGTTGATGGCATCATTTTAGAAGCTTAAACTTTCTTAGCTTAGCAGTCTATTTTAATTGGTTTTTCTCTCTCTAGCTCATCACTATGTTCCTGGATGGAATGAAATGAAGTGCTGTTCTCTCTTTCCCTCATCTCCACCCCAAGTCTCCCTGTTCCCATCCTGCCACCTACTAGGCTTGGCCCAGAGGATGTGTTCTTCCTTTAGTGCATGGGCCCACCTCCCATTAGTGTTAATGAGGATGATCGTCTCTCATCTAGAGCCTGCTGGGATTTCTCAAGCACTATATACGCACTTAAAATAGAGACACTTCAGAAAGTAGGAAGCAGTTGCACAAAGCTCCAGCTTCAACCTGCTTTTAATAATAGAAACCCTTATTTGCCAAGTTCATGTCAGTTTTTCCCTTGCAACCTTTATTTGGAAAAGGAATGGGCTGAAGTTCATTCTCTCAAAAGAGAGTAAATGAAAAATCCATATGGATTTGGGGAACCCTGAGCATGACAACCTCAAGAGCACTTTGTACGACTTGGGAGCTGCAGAGATCTCTGTGAGATTCATCAGTGCTCTATTCTCTTAACCACCTGTTGTATGAGGGCTGGAATCAGAATGTCTTTGTTTCAGTTCAGTGTTTATGAAATGCCGGCTATATGCTAGGCATAATGCTGAGTAGACTGATTAAGACATGGACTATACTCTCACAGGGATAACATTTTAGGGCAGTTCTGAGGATCACCTGTATCAGAATCTCCGAGTCACTGTGGTCAAATGAAGTTTCCCAGGCCTCTGCCAGAATCAGAATTTCAGGAAACAGGTGACTAAGAATTTACATCTTCAAGATGCTTCTCTTAGGATTTTTTTTTTTTTTTGCATTCTCAGGCCTACCAACCACAAGAGTAGTGATGTGAGAGAGAACGATAGTAAATATTTATTGAGTGTTGACTCTTAAGTGTTGCAGGCAGCCTAACCTGATGAGGGAGTGAGCGGTGGTCTCGGAAGACTCCTCAAAGGAGTGGTATTTTTTCAGTGATGACTTAGAAAAGAATGGTTTAACTAGGAGAGGATGGGGTGTAGGCCTTGTCTAGGATAAGCCATATATTAGTAGGAGAAAAAATTTAATAAGTCTCAGAAGTATTCAGGTTATCAGAGTGTATGAGCATAATGTCCATGTGTTTACCAACAATGAAGAATGAGAGTAGTGTGCAAGTAGGGATCTCTTACTTATGAAAACATTCAGGGTGTGTAGACAGTGGCCCTGCCTCTGCTGAAATGCTGGGTATACCTTCTTCCTGTTTTCTAATGGAGTGGCATATGGATCTGGGGCAGTGATGAAAATATGCACTAATGGTCCAGATAGATTCTTGAGGCCAGAAAAGCCAACTGGGTGGGGTTAATGGAAATTTGGCAGGGCTCAAACCAAATGAAATAGAACCTATCTCTTCTTTCTCTTCATTTTTTTGTTTTGTTGGATTTTCCCCCAGTGGAAATTTGTGTGTGCTGTAGACAGATGCCTATTTTTCCCTCTTATCTTAGAGACACAGAGAGGGTGAGGGGCAGACAAAGGAAGGTTTGATGGTTAGAAAATAAAGAAAGTGGCACTGACCTTATGCTTGTCTGTCATGCTATATTCTTTGCAGGTAGAACTTCTAAAAAAATTGCTTATCTGATGTCATAGATTTCAATTATCTAGGGTTGTACTAAGCTCAGGGAAAGAAAAGTTTGAGAACATGCGTTGCTTTAGGGCTTGTACCTCTGACTTATACAGAGCATGGAGAACTTAAGTCCAGCTTCTGGGTCTTTTCTTTTCTTTTCTTTTTTTCTGTGCCAGGAACAAAAGCATGGAGCATCTTTGCAATGGTAAGGGCAATAGTGGCTAGCCTAGGATTGCTCATTAATGGAGCGCTTGTGCCATGGACTTTATTGGCTGTTGGCTCAGGTTTTCCCATCTTTGCTGGTGGGAAATGTTATTTTTGCCACCACCGTTGTTGTTTACTCTTCTGTTTGCTTGGTTTGTTAGCGCTGACTGGCTTCCCTCTCCATCCTCTTCCGTCTCCTGTGGTCTTAAATGTTCTTACCCTGACCTGGTTACTTAAAAGTGTGAATTTGCTGATTTGGGGATATTTGTATTCAACCTAGAATTTTTTTCCCCTAAGTCTGAGTGATAAGAAAACTAGTCTTCATTAACACAGGAGTCTGCTCACCAAAATACTTGCTAAATCTGGCTGTAGAATTTGACTTCATGACCTTTTAGGGTGGTGAATGTCAAAGACTGAGCCCGGGGCAGTGTGAAATAATAAACAACTGGGCTGTAAGATCCAGCTTGACGGGCATCATCTGACATCACCTCCCTGAATTTATTAGAGTTAATCAATCCAGGCTGAAAAACGGAGCTAGCAAATCCCACCCACCATGCTCTATTTCATTCACACTTACACCGAGTAATAGAAGTTTGTGGGTTTGTTTCACTAGTGGATTTTGTTGAGACAATCAAAAGAGTACCCAAATGGACAATCCTTGGATGTAACTTGAAAAGTGATAAAATGCCCAAGAAGAAAATCACTGAGTTGTTTCAGTTGAATCTCTCAGGCCTTTTTTTTCCAAAGGTAAAACTTTTTCTTCCTATTCTAAGGTACATGTTGGCGGTGACTAAAGTTAGCAGGAATCACATCTCATTTCAAACATCCAGACAGACCTGTAGAGATACATTAAGGAGACAACCCATTGAAAGAGAACTACCTATAGAAAAATCTTTCAGGGTTCAGCCTAGGGCAGCTGCTTGTGACCTCAAAGATTGGAAATAAAAGGGCTGCTATTAGTTCCACGTCGGTTCTCAGAGTGAATGTTGCAGAGTGATGGAGGGTGTTAAGCTGTCAAATACTAGCAAGGGTTAATAAGGTTAAGGAAGAAATAAAAGCTGGTCAACAATAAAGCAGTGTGGATAAATCAGCTCCAATAAATAAAGCATGTCACATCATGTATACACTCTGCGGGAAAAACAAAAATCATAACTCACATACTCAGGCAATAGTTATAGAATTTTGCACTGGGACATCCCAGATTATTTCCTTGGGCATCTTGCATGCTCACTTAGAGACCTCTATAGCCACTTTTCCTCTCTGGAAATCACTTAATCACTTTCCTTGTGGGAGAATTCTCTAACATCAATCAGAGAGTGTAAAATATAAGAAGAGCAGAGCCAGGGTAGCTTAGCACCTGATGTCAAGGAAAGGCCATTATAAGCTACCACACCAAGGAGGTGATTCACTTTCAGTCTCCTTTGCCCTTTGCCCTGGAAAGGGAGGTCAGAGAGATGCCTTCTGTGTGGGCTGAGTTTGCCCAGCTGACTGGAGAAATGCAGGGCTTTGGTGGCCAAATGATTTTGCAATGTCATCTGTATATTTCCTATAAGTAGTGCTAGATTCTGAGGACTATGCAGCTGATAATGCATTTACACCAGTAGACACTTGCCATTTGGCCACAGCAAAGTCTTGGGAACAGAAGTCTTGCAGAAGACGGGGCTCTTTTTACCTATGTAAATGCCAAGTTTTGGCTCAATTCTAAGTGGTTGATGACTGACCATTTTAGCTGGCCCATGAGCCTTACTTTTATTGTTTCATGTCTACTTCCAGACCCAGGGGCCATGGAGAATACTTCTGATTAGCGACCAGTCTCATTTAGAAGTGATTCTATAAACCATAAATAACAAGTCATATGACATATTTATTTTTTAAAGAAGCACATCCCCACTTATACATCTAAGTGAGTCATTGTCTTTGGGAAGCCATGGGCTTAAATGATTTCTTTAAACCTTGATTTGCCCTCGGTCTGGAGCACATTATTTTGAAGATCTTCGATAGAGATAAGTCTTCATTTTGGGAGGGCTGTGTTTAGAAAGAGCCAAATGTTAGGAATCAAGCAAGTGGTCAACTTGGATGATTTTTCTTTGTTGGATCAGATTATAAAGTATGAGTGATGGGTTTTTTTGTTGGCTTTTGTTTGCAGTAGAACTATAAGGGAATTTCTAAAAGAAATTCCAAAAATATATCAAGCAAGGGGCATTAAATTGGAAAAATTGCGTGGTTACACCAAGGTTTAAGTTCTGGTAGGCATGTTAGTTAAGCATCAGCCCTATCATTTTATAGTCCAGGTTGTCAATTGTTGAGCAGGTAAAGTTTATGAAGGTGAGGCTTCTATTGTCAGGAAGAATCTTCTAGCAGGCAATTATAAATCTATGAAAAGTGACCCTGGTGGCTTCTCTGCTTGGATCTGTTGAGCCTTTGGAAGTTGGCTTGTAGGGTATAGAGGCTTCTAGGATCTCAGCGTCAGGGGTGGCCCAAATCATGGAGATTTTGTTGGCTTTCCCATTCTAGGAAATACAATTCTTACCTTAAACTGCTATTTTTTTTTCCCAACCATTCATCTTTCCTTGCTTGAGTAATCCCAGGAGCAACCTAAAGAAAGAATTTTGATCCCAAAGAAACAAACTTGGAAAACTGAATTGTTAAGAAAACATACTTGTTTCTCATGTGCCTGTGTCTTCTCTCCCCCATTCCCCCACTCTCTCCCTTGCCTCCACATTTAACCTAGAATGGCTTTATTTAGACAGCAAGGCCTGATTATTTTCATATGTATTGATTTCCTATCAGTGGGTTTTCTCTGTCATTCTTCAAGCTATTTCATAGTAGGTAATACACTTGGCTGTTCTTTCAGGATGCTTCCGGCTTTCCCTATAAATTTGAACAGAGTGAGAGGTATGGAAATTAGCTTCTAGAATTTTGTTTCTGTGAGTAAAAGAGAGTAACATAAAGATTAAACAAACACAGTTCTTTCCTATTGACATTTACAGGTTCCAAACCATACAAATTAAGTGACTTAACAAATAGAATATGGTGGAGGATGGACTCCTATGTCAAGGCTTAACTCCTTGAGAATATGTTTTCAGGACCCACAACATAATGCATATCCGTCTGAGGAGAAGGACAATGGGAAGATGTACGAAAAAAATAACTTGGGCATCAGGCAGACTGGGTTTGGGTTTCAGCATTTTCCTTACCCGTCTAAAGACTTGACTTGGTTCAGGGTGAGCTTCATTTCCTTATCTGTACAATAGGCGTAATTCCTGTTTCATAGGTTTTTTAGTACCATATCTATCATGTAACTATTGTATCATATGATAAAATGAGCACTCAGTGGTCTCTTCATCCTCTTCTTTTGTCTAAAGTTATGTGCTAAAAATGAATTGCACAAACTTAGTTTTTTTTGTGAGAAAATTCTGGCACTGATATAGAAAATAAGTTAATATTTGCTTAAAAGTTCTCTTTTCTACAAGGGAAGGATAGCTTTTTATTACTGTAAATGACTCCACGCTTTCACAATTCCCAAAGCTGAGAAATAAGTCCAGGAACTTTGCTATATTGAAGGAAGAAATGGGAAGGCAAGGTCCAAACCCACGGCCATTTGGAAATATAGCCATTTAATTTCACAATTCCTTTTCATATTTTATTCAGCGCATTACAAAATATTTTTTAAAGTCAAACGCAAGGAAAGAGAAACCTTCGAATAACAAAGTTCTAGCATGTTCTGTCCTTATCCTGTCCGTTTGCCCATATGCCCTCATTTGGTACCACCGGATCACTTTGAGAAACACGTGACATCACATTGTTGAGCAGCCTGTACCTTCCTCCCAATGTCCGGTCTTCAGAAAAATAGAGAAGATCCTTCCTAGTCTTTCTTCCCTATATGCAAACTGTGAGGCAGAGAGCCTTTTTGCCTGTCCCCTAATTCCTTAGCCCATCCTTAATTAGTGTTTTTATGGTTAGTCCCTACCATATATCTTTAAGAGTTTCACATGAGTCGGCTCCCTACAAATTTTATTGCATTCAAAATAGAGGCAAGCTGGCAGTGTGTGATGGTGGGAATATATACAGTCACCGAGAGGGGGTTGGCTGTTACTTGTAATTGATTGCTCACTGAAGCCTGCCCGCACACTTTACCCCGAGGCCTCGCTCTCGTCCATATGCCTAGTGTCAGAACGTGCAAGCCAGCTGGTCAGTCAGCGCACATCCTGTGGGAAGCGGCAGACACAGGCGGCCGGGTAGCCATCAGCCTCCCTGAGCACATTTCCTCTGTGTTTTGATAATAGTTCTGTAAGCTTTAATTATGCTGTGTGACAACACATTCATGAACTATCAAAATAAATCCTTTGAGGAGATGGCTGCTAACAAGTTTTGAAGCAACAGTGCTTGTTGCAGAGGAGGAAGGAGCGAGAAGGAGCAATCAGATTTTTCAGGATCCCCCCTCGACGTTGAAGCCAGATGAAATGTTCTCTTGCCTTCCCTATCGTGTTGACAAATGCTCCTTTTAAAGCCATGCCCTTAAGAAGTTAACTGAAGACACTTATTGCAACACTTGAGTGTATCCAACACAAGGGCTTTACAATTAGCAGCTGTAATGTGAGCATAAAAGCTGTGCCCCAATATCGGTATATAATCTGAGGGAACACTGCAGGGTCCATTAAGACCATTTACAGTTGAGACGGAGACTAATGGTATTAAATTATTACAGCTATTGCTAAAGGGACATTGGAAGTGAATCCCTTCCAGCTGGGTTGGTTGTATATGCTCTTTGTCAACAGTACAGTCCTTTAAGGATATCCTTATTGTTCATGATCATTTAGACGTGATGCCGTGTGCTTTACTGAAAGTATAAATAACACCCAACAAAAAGACTGGGAATTAGTATTTGATTAAACTTGGCTCAGAGTTAAACGGAGCCGGGTAGTTCTTAGGCAAAGCGCACTTGCCTTTACACACACGTGCGTATGCCTATGGGCTCACGTATGGGATTGTCTGTGTTCGTGAACTGTGTGTGATGGTGTTCTGTTGCCTGGCTACCGGTGCACAGGTGAACCAATAAGTTAGAGTTGTTTCATTGTTCTGTGTGATCGTTCTGTTTGGAAACCGGCAGAATTTAGGGAATTAGAGCACCAGAAGAGAATTCTGTGTAGAATCCAAGTTTTTAAAAAATAAGAGGAATTTATAGTCTTAGGCACACGTGAGTCTCTTTTTCTCCCCCCACCCCTTGAGTGTGATTGCCTTTTATTTGGCTGAGGAATAATAGGAATGTCCTTCAAGGTTAAGATAATTAATTAATTTATAGGTAGGCCCCATGCCAGGCATGGAGCTCAAACTCACAATTCTGAGATCAAGACCTGAGCTGAGATCAAGAATCAGATTTTTGAGGTGCCTGGGTGGCTCAGCGGTTAAACGTCTACCTTTGGCTCAGGGTTCTAATCCTGGAGTCCTGGGATCAAGTCCTGCATTGGGCTTCCTGCGCAGACCCTGCTTCTCTCTATGCCTATATCTCTGCCTCTCTCTCTCTCTCTCTTTCTGTCTGTGTGTGTCTCTTATGAATAAATAAATAAAATCTTAAAAAAAAAAAGAGGCAGACACTTAACTCACTGAGCTACCTGGGTTCCCCAAGCTTAAGATATTTTAGCTCCGCCAACATCCAGTCAAACATGGGGAAACTCCTTTACAGAATAATTGAATATTAGGGTCTTTGGTTTTAAAATTGAAACCAAATTTAAAAATTAAAAGCAAGGAAATTGTAAAGAGAAATTTGGGAATAAATTCAAAGTTGCTACTGAGCTTGAGTCATGAACAAGGCATGAATTAATAACCTGAAGCACAACACAGAAAAGACAGAAATACACAGAAGAGCCCTGCTTTGCAGGCAGGGATCAAAGATCATTGCAAATAAGATTGAGTTGGTTGCCATATTAAGTATATTCATATTTATCATCATAACTATTATGTCATGTATGTGTATTTTCTTCCTATTGTATGCATTGATTACATAATTAGATAATTAAATAATTTTTGTTAATTACCCTTATAATTTGCTTTGGTCAGATATATTTATTGAGCATCTACCTGCTTACTTTGTGAGTTGCACTATACCAGGCTCTTACAAGGAAGAGGAGAACCATATCAGACATGATTCTTGCCTCAGAAAGTTTGTAATCGGGTTGTGAAGGATAAACAGCAGAAAAGATAAACTTGTTCAATGTCATTATATGGTACTGGTTATGATTCTGATACAAGTTTAAAGAAGGGATAAAGTGTATATAGTAAATTTGTAGCAGCCTAGAACTGCAGCGAAGAGGAAGTGAGGAGAATGCAGAGGATCCCCCAACAACAAGAGCATGAAGGGCTGCAGGGGGATTGAACAGAATGGGTTTGGAGGACTCCACGAAGGACCTCTGGGTTCAGGCAGAGCCTTGTCTTACCAAGTACTGTGCTGGGCTCTGGGGACACTAATGGATAGGACATCGTCCTACCCACAGGGAATTTGGAGCTTAGTGCAGCCATTCTCAATATCTGCACTGTTCCACTGAAATAAAAAGTATGTTTGCATGAAATTCAAGGAATTCCTGTCCCTTTGAAGCCCATTCATGGGTTCTTTAACCCAAGGTTAGGCACTGTCACCTCATGGAAATTCTGAGCTATTAAGTTTAAGGTGGGGCTGGTTTGAGGATGGCAGAGGACCAAAAACCTGGCAAAGGGATGTGATTGACATGGAAGACACCAGGGAGCCTCTAAAAAGACCAGCAGAGGATGAGAGAGGTAGGCCATTGTCTATCTGCTTTGTTTTCAGAAGGGGAAACTGAGAGCTACAGGCAGAGATCACTGCCCAAGTCCCTACATCTGTTCCTTGGAGCTCTTTATCATCCTCCACTAATGGACACTGCTGCCTGGGTCAGGCGCTCTTAGGATCTATCGGGGTAGCAGCAAAGGGTGCAAGATGAAAAACTGACCTTAGGCCAAAATCTCCTTATCAGAGATGCTCCCAGAACAATCAGGGGCCATAAGAGAAAAGGGACATTTAGGAGGAAGCTAAGAACAAAGGATGGAACCACTGGCATGAAAGAAGCTCTACCAAATATAGTTTTCATGCACGTCTCTGTCGGCGCTTGAGACACTTTCAGTGGGAAACCTCTTCTTGAACTTTGTGGCAAAGCGGAGAATCTTTGCAATCTTTGAAACCTTTCACTTTGGAAATATCCACAAAACAAATGAGAAAAACAAACATTAATGAGGCAGATATAAAACACTTTGGAGAAAAAATAATTTAGCATTTTTATAGTTGCTATAGAAACACCTCAGCCCTGACTCTTGCTAATTAGTTGAATTTTACACATTTTATATTTGGAAATGCAAATCAGTTTTCATAAATTATTACTTATTTTTTTTCACTTATATTTACAGTACTGTTACCAGATACACACAGAAAGTCTAGGATATTATTTAGTTATATAACATGATATATTTAGTTATATGAGCATGACATTTATATCCACAAGACATTTCTTAGTTTAAATATTCTCCTGTTAAATGTTGTGGGAAATTATACAAAGATTTATAATTTTTGCAGAAGAAAATGAGAAAATGTAAATTATGTAGTGGCTTACTAAAGTGTTTTCTCATGGAGTCTTGAGAGAGAAAGAGGGAGTCCTCCCTCCCTAAATAATAAACATTTAAAAACTTCTCTCTAGTCGTGGGAATTATGGTTGGTTTGGGTGTCTTCTGAACTTTTGGTACTAAACACTCGCCATCTGTAAACACTTACTGGACTTTCACTGATTGGAGAAGACACAGAAATGTTTGGAGAAACGGAAATGTAGGGCAGGTCCAAGATCTGCAATGGCTTATAGTCTTATGGAGAGGAGGTGAGTAAACACTCAAATTCAATCGATGGGAATTATAGATATATTTTCAATATATAGTCATAAGACCAGAGGAATGAAGCTGCAGACTTTGGCTTTATTACTGAAAAGGGGAATTCTTTGACAGACCTGGATCCAACTCCTGACCCCACTACTCACTAGCTATAAGATTTGGGGCAAGTTATTGGACCACTCCAAGCCTCTTCCTATACAATGAGGAGAAATAGAATGAAAAAAATCAGAGAGTTTTTTGTGGAGATTATAATAGAATATAAAGTTGGGGCTCAATACATTGTAAGTATCACTTAGCCAGTGATATTTATTGTAAAATTATTATCATAGTTGATTTTCATTGTGCATACCTTTATCAGATTTCAACTATGTATGGTTGAACAAAAAAAAGAAAGCTGAGAGCAAAAGAAGAGTTTAAATAGTGTTCTCCATCCCACTGTGTACATGCCTCTGAGCGAGTGAGCTCTAAATGTAAATCTGCCAAATCAGACCTTTGTATATAGATATTAACAAGTAAGGTTGTAAATGCATGTATACCACACTCAATATGTAGTTTAAGGGATTTTCAAGGATTATTTTGACTTTATGTAGATTTTATTTTATACACTGACTTTAGAAGCGGAACTCCCACACCACAGTTGAAGCCACTGTATTATTATTGTTGCGTGGCTAATGTTATTATTGGCTTGATGTGAAGAAGCCAATAGGGTAGCTCATGGAATGGCTTGAACTTTCACTTGAGCCCTTGGAATAAATCTGGATGTCCCTGGAGGATTTTGATAAGGCAAGAAAACAGGTAGTAGGGAGAAGTGGTGGCAGACTTAAACCGCCAGTGTGAGGGAGAGGGAATAAAGGACGTGAGGCTCAAAGTGGGAGATGCTGGGATAGACCATGACCCCTTGCCCAGAGGTCTCGACAGGGGTGGTGGCAGAGAGGAAACCAACCTCAGAGAAACGGGAGCCACAGAGAGGAGACTGATGGGCGATTAGCCACATGTGGGAAATAAGCAACACAGACAGAAAAATGTTTATATATCCTAGTATTTTTAGAGACCAAGGTCCTTTAGTGATGTATTTGAATAACAAGGTGCCCTAATGCTTCATGCCTTCTCAGTTTTGTGTCTTCAGTTATTTGAAAAGCAGAGTAAACAGGATCACTTCCTTCCCTAGGCTGATTTCCGTCTTTTCCTGAATCAATAAGCAAGGATTTGTTTCTTCTTTGTGTATATGACCCCATTTAAATTCAGGGTTCATGGTAACATAAATGGCAAGTGGGAGGAAAACAAATAAAGTACAAATACATAAATACATTGCTTTTTCAAAATTCACCACATTAAACAAGCCAATAGTTTTGATGTTATCTCTGTTGGTGGTGGCTGTGCTATTTATTGCGCCTACTGGGGTACAGCCAGGCAGGAAGTGTAAGGAATTAGAGCAATGGGGACTGATAGGAACTCCGGCAATTGGAAGAGAATGGTCCTTTCAGAGGGAGGCGTTATGGGCGGGTTCTCAGCTCTACTTGCTCCTTGCTATAGGAGGAGCATTGAAACCCAGGGCTATCAGATACGACCTTTCGATAGAAGTCAGAAATTGGAATCTTAATGTGAAATCTGACTTTGAATGATGGCAACTCATTAAAAAGTTAAATCACTCTGAAAGCCAAAACCAAATTAGTCTGTGGGCTATTGGTCTGTCACCTTTCTTTTAGAGCTACACAGCTCAATATGGGATCCACTAGCTGGATTTGGGTGTTGAGCACTTGCACAATGGCTAGTTCGAATGTAGATACAAAGTATAAAAGACACACTGGAACTGGAAGATTGTAGATATATCAATATTTTTAAAATATTGATTGTACATTTAAATGAGAATTGGGCAGCCCGGGTGGCTCAGCAGTTTTAGCGCCACCTTCAGCCCAGGGCCTGATCCTGGAGATCCAGGATCAAGTCCCAGGTCGGGCTCCCTGCATGGAGCCTGCTTCTCCCTCTGCCTGTGTCTCTGCCTCTCTCTCTCTCTCTCTCTGTGTGTGTCTCTCATGAATAAATAAATAAAATCTTAAAAAAATAAATGAGAATGTTATAGATACGTTGAATTAAATAAAACATCTTTATTAAAATTAATTTACCTGGTTATTTTCACTTTTTAAAATGCAGCTACCAGAAAATTTAAAATGGCATGCAAGACTTGTATTTGTGGCTTTCATTCTATTTCTAGTGGACATGCTGCTCTAGAGTTTGAGCTGCGTTGTCCCACTAAGACATTATTTCAATGTGTTTGTGGTTTTCTGTGGATGAAGGTCCATAACCTTATTAATCTGTGCAGCCCTTTCTTCCTTCTTAGATCAACCTAAACATCACAAAAGATCTGCCTTTTTGGTGAGTCCTCCAGCCAGGTCCGTTTTGATCCAAGGATAGAGCTAAAAGTGGATCTCATGCCTCGAGTTCAGGTTTTGGTTGACTGGCAGGTGTGCATCCAGCTGCCCACCCCCACCGCAGCCCCAGAAGTGTGTCCCAGTCATAAGCACAGAACCCTTGGTAGTTAGGTTCTTCAGAAGAAATGGTGAACTCCTGGGAACCACAGTTCTTTTGTTTACCTTAATGTTGCTTAAAAGCTTGTTTATGTTGGGAAAAAAAAAAAGCCTATTTAATTATGTAAATTAAATTTGCCCCAGGTGAGGGTAAGCTGTCACCAGAACCAGATGAATGATGCTCACGTTTTGACTTGAATCAAGTGATTTAGTAACTAACAAAGGATGGTGGCTGGTTGGCAGGTCAGTGGAGCCACAACTGGAAAAGCCAACTTGGAAAGAGCAGAAGCTGCTGGACTCTTCTCCCCAGATTTTCAGTGAACACTGTCTGTGGGTCTAATTGAGCAAGTACTAGATTCAAATTCAGGAAATATTGATCTACCTGCTGGGTCCTTGGTTCTGTACAGAATGTCTTCATAAACATGATCTCATTTCTTATTTCACAAAATACATCTAGTACCTCTACTGAGGTTTTGTATGCTTAATATCAAGAGAGGAAAGGAAGAACTTGTCAGAGTCTCCTTCCATCCCCAGACATATGAGAGATACAATAATTTTATTTAAAGCAGAGGAGTTTGAATGTCCAGATATAAGCATATAGTCTTTCTTTAGTCTAGTTCTATAGTTCTCAAATTTTAGTGGGTTGTAAATACAAACCCACCTATGTAATACTTTATGGAGGATGTAAGTGATTTTTAAGGGTCATTTTGACTATGTGTGATTTTTGCCTTTCACGCTAACTTTAGTATCTGACTTCCTGGCTAAGATGTAACTCTTCTACATGTGCAAGAGTTCTTAGCACATGATTCCAGGTGGTTAGACCCAGATATGTATTGTAATTGCTACTGCTCCCAGTGCTTACAGAATAATGTCTGTTCTTGAGCAAAGGCTGATGGGATGGAGAGAAAACCCATTGAAGCTTATGTGGTCTCAGTGTTCCTGAAGTTAGGGAGCAGAGGGCTGGTCAGTCTATGGGAGACACTTTCTGGAAGTGGAGGTGGCAGCAGAAGGCAGTCTGAAAGGGAAAATGACTGGGTCCCACAGCTGCCTAGGTTCAGGGATCTACAGACATTAATTACAGGTCCCCTCTAGGTGGCTTTACTTAAGCCATATTCATGTTATCTCAAGGAGGATCTTCAATATCAGCTCCAAGATGAGCACCTGCAACTTCCAACAGTGTCAGTTATGGAGCTCACAACTCAAAATACAGGCTGAATGTTGGAGCTTTGGTGATCCTTATGGAGAAGAACTCAGTGAAATTTATCAACTCTGTGAGAGTTTGCTGTGAGTTCTTGTGTGAGGAATAGGGTGGTAGTAAGCTAATATTTATTGTGGGCTTATTAATGTCAGGGATTGTACTAAATATCACCATTACATCTTATTTTATATCAGTCACACAATACTCTGAGATAGGCATTACCCATCTTGTTTTATAGACTAGGAAACAGGTTAAATAATTTACTCGGAGTATCCCACTTGCCTCTATGTGACTGTGACAGCCATGATTAGAGTTCACAAGTGAGGGAGCCTGTGCCCTGTCCCGCCCCTCCAGGATCAAAGCAAAACAGTGATCTAAATAAGATAGAAGTTTATTACTTTTATATAATTGATGCCTAGAGAGGTAAGTAACCCAGGGCTGTGGCGGAGGCTCTGCCCTACAAAGCTTTCAAGCCAGGTTCCCTCTACCACATTCTTCTACCATATGGAGAGTGGGCTCATTCCTACTGTCAAAAATGGAACAATGGCTGCCTTAGCAGCATTCCTTGTAGCAGAACGGAGAGAGGAAGGGGCAGGGCAGACCTGTTCTTCTTCATGATAGTAGATATTGCATACAGCATTCTGCTTATATCTGACTATCTAGATTTTGGTCACATGATTATCTACCAATAAGGCAGTCTGGTAAACACAGTCTTTATTCTGGAAAGTCATGTGCTCAGGTGAATAGTGGAGATGTTATTATTTTAGAGGAAGGAGAAAATAATATTTTGGATCAGCAATAGACTTTGGTCACCACAGTGACCTTGGGCAAGTCACTTTAGCTACTCTTGATTTATCTGTAAAATGAAAATGATGATGAGAGTAGATCCTAACTCCAAGGATGTTATGAAGAAGAAATGAAGCTATTTGGAAAGCATTTGGCATAGTGTCCCATAGCTGGCATCATTCAGAACATCATAGCTATTTTTAATTTAACATGACTAATTTTTTTCTTATTTCTGTTAATTTTGTGTATATAGTAACATAGTCACTAGAGAGAGATGGTGGTTTTCTATATTTTCTCCTTCATGTTCTATTTTCACTATTAAACAATACTTTTGAGTCTCTTGGTCCCCACATAGCTTTAGTTCAGTATCTATCTCCTATCAAGCTGGGGTGGTAAGATTTGGTGCTCATGACTTCTAGAAGATTTAGAGAAGAAATCATGAAAGACAGTGTTACACTGGTTTTCTTTCTCTTTCTCTTGATACCCTCGCAGATGGTCTCTTTTTCTTGTAAAGCTTAATTTTACACTGTGTGCTTGGAAAGCTGACTGTTAATATAACGATAATTTAAAATAATTTTGGGACCTGCTCATTAAAGGAAGGGATTACTTGTGAAATTCTATATCTGTATCTATATCTATCCTGGTTGTCACTAATTAGATGGGCTTAGAAGAGAGGCATACATTTTAAATTAGAGGCTTCTACTCTGTTTGGGAACACTGAAGACTGTCATTAATATCCAACACCTTTGATTGGAAGGTGTATGAGCTAGATATATGCATGGGACAGAGAGTTTTACACCTTTTGTGTGGAGCAAATCCTGACAAAGGGATGCATTGGATGCTAAGCCAGAATCCTTGAGTGGAACTTCTCTGGATGAATCCATCCGGATTCAGTGCACAGTGCACGGCAAGGCCCAGCACTGTTGACCTTTCCACCCCCCCACCCCTGCCTCGTTGGCCCAGCACTGTTGACCTTCTAACCCCATCCATGCTCCCTTTTACCTTGGGTTCTTCTGCAGTTTGATCACTCTGCCTGCATTACCTACCTGCCTTCTATGCCTACTTACCTGCTCCTCATCCTTCAAAATCCTCTTTCAGAAAAGCCTCTTGATTTTTACTCTCTTTCTTCAGAGCACCCGTCTTGGTCTGTGAAAATATGCCTCTTAGGTGACAATTTGATTTTCATCTGCCTCTTCCTTTAGTCTGTGAAGCCAGGGACTGTGTCTGATTTGGCTCTTCACCATGTCCCCTGTGCTTGGCCTGGTGCTTAACAAATATTTGCAGAAGAAATGTATTTGAAAATCAATAATTTACCCATAGGTCATCCTGGGATAAGACATCCTTGGGTAAGACATACCTATAAACAATTAAAAAAAAATCTTAGTCTTTTTGGTGGGCATCATGGACTCTAGCTAACATGGAAGGCTGATGTTCTTCAAATCACATGTCAGTGTTTTCTGAGCAGACACCAGAGTCACTGAGGCCCAGCCTGGCCTGGTTTGAGAGATGCCAAGCCAGGCAGCTTCTGAATAATATAGCAAGGAAGGCAAAGAATAGGATCCTAGGGTTATGTGGTTCACATTTCAGAGCAAGATTTATTTTCATTATATATTTTTTCTTAACTGAGGACATCTATCTAGACAGGTTTTTTTGGAACCAAATTTTGTTCTTTGTGACATTTGGAATTAATACGAGGAAACACTCTTTGTATTGCCTGGTATTGAAAATGTCAGTAAACAAACTTAACAGTCAGAGAAGGGGGGCTTAGTAACAAAAGACATTGTTTCTTGGTGCAGGAGGTAAACAAGAGAGTTTAGAACAAAGGTTTTCTCAAAATAGGCTTTTTAGCAAACTTTGGAGCCTGGCTCTCCAACCCCACCCACCTCTATTCTGCTGAAGTGGTGATGCTGATGATAATACTTATTATTTTAACCAGCCCCCAAAACTTACCAACACAAACACACTCTTAATGTCTGGGCTGACAGCAGGGCTGGGAAGGTCCTTATAGGATCACAAAACAACTGGGGGGCAGTTGAGGGCTTCCGGCAGCCAGCTAACAAAAATATACTCTCAGAGGATGCAGCTCAGGGAGGCGTGGGACCTGCACAGCAGTGAGCCTGAAAGTCGGCCTTTCCGTTTTTATAGAGCTTCACCCCTCACATCTGGTAGAGTTGTGACAATCAGCGCTGGACCATTTTAGAAATCAGATACCCTGGGTACCAGGAAGTTGATTTGCCTTCCACTTCCTTAAGAAAACACACATTAATATTTAAACTCAGTTTTCATAAAAGAAGATTGTGTTTGAGATGCGAAATAAAGTCAGGGGGCTGGGAAAAACCCTCTCAGATACAGTGACCCTGATGCAATTCAAATCATCCTCCAGATTCAAAAAAGGAGAAGGCTCACCCTCACGCCCCAGACCCCTGCAAAGTCCTTGGTGGCATTTGGTATTGACTGTTTTATGGTGTTTGCCTATAGTTTGGAAAGAGCTGGACTTGAAGTTGTAACTTCCTTATCCTTAAACAGAAGTTGGAAATCCATGAAGGTTACTTTCTGAACTGATCCCAAGAAACAGTATTTATGATTTCCCCTTCGGTATTGTTTCTTTGCAGCTTTTTTCAATTAGAGAGCTGTGTGGCACACAGCATCCGATAACTGGGCTCACGGTGGCCACTGGGCTCCTGATCCAGCCCTCTGCATTTTCCTGCCCTACTTTGGGTCACTGTCCAAGGAGCCAGCATCGTGAGATCGTGTCAGATAAATCAGGCATGACTATCCTGCTGTGCCATCTTGAATAAAGTATGATTTTGGTGTGTCTCTAAAAGAGACAAATACAGTTCTTAAAGGGTGAAAGGGGTTTTTCAAAGATCAGTGTAAATGGTTTACTTTAAAAATAAACATTTTAAATCACTTTGATCTTGGCTGTCCAAAAGATGCAAACTAGTCATGCTTCTGGGGGAGTATTTTCCGGGGTTTTAAACCTAACATAGACCATTTCCTCTTTACTTGCAAGAAGATAAATAATTTTGGGAACAATAGAACACATGAAGAAACAATTCTGGGAGTAACAGGCAGGTAGGATCTTGAAGGTGCTATAAGAACAGAAGCTGGTTTTACATTTGCCAATGGAGATTTAGGAAATTTGTCTCCGTCAGATTATTTATCCAGATTGGAGTCCTGCAAACTGCATTTCCTCTCTCCATGTCTGTCCACCCATCCACCCACCCACATCCATCTCACCTGCAAAGATACTATGACTTTTCTTTGTCAAACACCTTAACAAAATTTTTTTTTTCACCCTGTGCTTTGGCATGTCTTCGGTCATTTGCTTTAATGATTAGTTTATTCTTTTGGATCATATATTTGTCTCCTCACTAGGCATCATCATTTAAAGATAATTCTAGCATTAATTGATACCTGAAAGCACTTGTATCTGGTATTTTGGTACAATGGTTAATATTTTGAAGATTGCGTGGATTTTAGATTTTGAATTCTTTTTAGGATTTATTTATTTTAGGGGGGAGGGGCAGAGAGAGATACTCTTCAAGCAGACTCCTTCCTGAACAGGGAGCCCAATGCGGTGCTTGATCTCACGACCCTGAGATCATGACCTGAGCCGAAAACCAAGAGTTGGACACTTAACCCACTGAGCCACCAAGGTGCCCCTGGATTTTAAATTTTGATTAAGTAAAACATAATTGCAATGGGAGTAAGTTCTGATATACTTTGAAAACCCAATTATAAATTACTCAAAGATAAAATGAAACATATTTATTTTGCATGGAAAAACAAATGTCAGTTGTACCACTATCACATACCATTTAATCCTTAAACTATTTTTTTTTGCTAGTTTTATATGTGATGTATGAAATCATTATCTCATAGATAACAGAAAGCTGTCCCAAATAGATCACCCGTCTTTTTCATATTTGCACTATGAATTGTTATTCTAAAGATTAAGGAGATAAGTGATCATTTTCAAAGAAGAGGCTCTATAACCAAGATTGATATAGTAAAGGAAGTCTGATATTTCAACTGACTTCTTTTTTTTTTAAGATTTTTATTTATTCATGAGAATACACAGAGAGGAGAGAGAGAGAGAGAGAGAAGGAGAGACACAGGCAGAGGAAGAAGCAGGCTCCATGCAGGGAGCCCGATGTGGGACTCGATCCCGGGTCTCCAGGATCACGCCCTGGGCTGAAGGCAGCGCTAAACCGCTGAGCAACCGGGCTGCCCGCAACTGACTTCTAGTGGCAGTTCTTAAAAAGTGCTCCTTTTTCAAGCTCTGTAGTCATAGGGGGTGGGTATAGGAGATGCTGTGCAAGAAAAATGTGGGTGGTTGTGTGTGGGTCTCTTACCACTGTGAAGCAATTAGCTGACAACATGTGTTCTCCCTTGGACAGACAGAACCAGATCCTATGGTGGACACAGGAGAAATGGAATTAGGATCTTTGAGTTCTAATCTGAGATCTGCCACTATGTGATCCTTGGCAAGACCCTTAACTTTTCTAGGTGTTGGTTCCCTCATCTATAAATTGAAAAGAGTTTGACTTGACAGCAAATTAAAAATATAGGGAGAATAAATAAAGGCAAAGCTTCTGTAGTAAAGGAGAACATGAGTCTGGGGTGGCATTCCACTGGCTAGGTCTCCCCACTCAGCCATGCTGTGGCCCTCAGACTCCTGGAGCACCTCGGGATGGTATACTCCAGCATGTCTTCAGTCTTCTGTTTTAATTATTAGAGTTTATTGTTTTGGATCATATACTTGTCTGCTCACCAGCCATCATCATTTAAAGATATTTCCAGCATAAACTGAGTATCTGAAAGTATTTGTATCTGGTATTTTGGTACAATAGTTAATATTTTGAAGATTGCCTGGATTTTAGATTTTGAAAATTTTAAAAGTATTTATTTATTTTAGAGAGTGCGATCAAGCTAGTGGGAAGGGCAGGGAGAGGGAGAAGGAGAAAGAGGATACCAAGCAGACTCCCCACTGAGCGTGGAGCCTGACATGGGGCTCTATCCCATGACCCTGAGACTATGACCCAAGCCAAAATCAAGAGTCAGACTTAAAAGTGAGCCACCCAGGTGCCCCAAAATAAACCCTATTCTTTTTTTTTTTTTTTAAAGTTTTTATTTATTTATTCACGAGAGACACAGAGAGAGAGAGAGGCAGAGACACAGGCAAAGGGAGAAGCAGGCTCCATGCAGGGAGCCCAATATGGGACTTGATCCCGCGTGTCCAGGATCACACCCTGGGCTGAAGGCGGTGCTAAACCGCTGAGCCACCCAGGCTGCCCAACCCTATTCTTTTATGTAGAAATCTGATGAATTGTTCAGATGGATAGGTGAAATAATATTCTGAAAAGTCCTGAACATGAAGCAGTTCTTAAGGATTACAGAATAAAATATATCTTCTGTGTCATTATTAAATGAATTTTTATCCTCATTGAACCTTGTGGCAGAGAGTTGCTTTCCAATTTGGAGAAACTGACCTGCAAAATCAATGCTAACATTTGCCATATAACTGAGATCTGATTGCTAAGTTTTTTCTTTCCTTAACATCTTATGATACTTGCTATTGGTTTAAGCAAACAGAACTTAGGTGTTTCCAACTCCCCTCATTTCTGAACTCCTAATTTTGGAAAAAGTAGTTGGAACTGTGCATTTTGGGGAGAGCATAAATGCATGTTTAAGGTATGAATGCTTCTTTCAGGAATTGATCTGCATTTTGGCTTGCAAACCTTTCAGGTGCGTGAAAGGACCCTGATGGAGGAATATATTTTAAAAATGCTTTCTTGACCTTCTTCTAACTTGGAGACAAGCACATTCCTCACTTTTTCCCAACCAAAGCGAACAAAATTTTCATGTGCAGAGAGTGTGTTTTCAGTGGATTAGACCCAAAGCTATGTTGTTCTAGAGGTCTTAGAACTGCTTATGTAGTGCACAATAAGCTTCGTAGCACAATTTAAATGTTGATTTTAACATATAAACAGTCATCCAAAAGTGTTTCAGAAAAGCTGTTTTAGCAGTTGGCTTAAAAGTATATTGGATAATGATTTTCTAAGCATGTTTATTTTTTCTTTTTTGGTGTCTTTATTTAGTCACATAAAGTTTTTCCTTTTACTTAGAGCCCATAAAGAAGTTCTGGGTCCATTTTCTCTTTCTCTCTCTGTGTTCTTTCCTTTCTTTTCTAGCTGTTTCTTTTATTCATCTGAGACATTAGACAGCATTCTTTTATTTTGCCGACAATGACTTATTTATACCTAATTGCCTGGGTTCTGAGATTGTTAGGAAACTGTATTGACAATGATAATTTTCAGTTGTCTCACAATGAGGGTACATGAATTAACACAGATCCCAATCAAAACATGGCAAGTGAGAAACAAAGCCCCCACCAATGGCATGTTTCTGACATTGCCTTTGTTAACTGTTGCATTAATAGGAAGGTGACATTCTTTTGAGAAGTAAAGCATATGTAAATAAGAGTTTTTAAAAATAGAATTCTGCAAGTCAGACTCATTTCTACAGCTTTATAAGGCAGAGAACAAGTTAAGCAGAAACCTTCTCTTAATAGAGAATTGAAAATTGGAGTTGTTTTCCTGCTTAATTTAAGAGCCAAACTTTCTTCTGTGTTGGGCATAGTTGGGTATATGTCTGACAAATCAATTCAGTGTTTGAATTTCATCATCAGGGAGAACCCAAGATAGGCCTTTTTAGGTGTGACTATGACTGTATGAGTTTGTGAAATTGCAGACCTAACTTTAGGCAACATTAAAAGTGTATTTACCTGAAATGGAGTCCCTGGCTGCTTTGTGATTTGGCGATTGTGGCTCTTGATGTATTCTTCTCTCCAAAAAGGGGATCAAAGTGCTGCACTCACTAATGACTGAATTGGTCTGTTCCACTCATATGCCCCATCCAGCCTCTTTGCCATCTAGCCTTTTCCAAGCTAATCTATTGTAAAATTAGATTGTAGAAATGGACACAGTTACTACCACCCCAGGACAATGGTGAAGGACTCACAGCATCAGTCCCACAAAACTCCCCAGTGGAAATCATTACACAATTCATTTGTGGTGTCACCCAGCTCCCCAAAGAGCTTGGCTTCCTTTTCAGCCCCAGTTATCTCTTGGAAGTGTGACCCTTTTGGTTTGCTTGCCCTGAGAATGCACACTGTTTTCTCTTGATGGTGGAGCCCCCTCTCTCAAGGTCTGCATGTTAAGTGGCAGAGATGCAAAAACAGCTCTCCAGACAGTGTTTCTAATTCAATTCTCCCTTAAACAATCATGCATAAACTGAGTAATGCATCCAGTGAAGAAGAGAGGAAGAGAGGGGTCAGGAGGTGTGGGTTCCAGTAAAATTTAAATAGCCACTGCACTTGCAATGTTAAACCGTGAACACCATCTGTAAGTGCTAGCACACACGACAAGTCAATTAGATGAACTGATTTTTCATGGTTTTGGGGATTATAATTCAGGGATGCTTAACCTACAGGCAATTCAAGACTAGATTTCAGGGGGCAGAGAGCGGTGAAACTTTTACAATGGATGGAACATCTTTTATTAAGTAATAGGCATTTTCCTAAGGAAAGGCTTTTATTAAGTTCTCACAAGGGTCCACAGCCCATAAAAGGTTAAGGAACCACTGCATTCTATCTTCATAATTTTTTAATGTTTTATTTCAGAAGTTGATGTTCTGTTTCCTTTTATACAGAAAAGACAAAAGCGTGCATAACTCTGATATTCCTTGATCTTTAATTTCTTCTCTGTCTTGGATGTCCCATAATAAATGTACAGGAAAGAAATATAAAATGCTATCCAAACTCAGTTAATAGCTCTGAGAAATGCACATTTGGAGTGCTTTAAAATCAGGTTACAAATATAATTTTCAATTTGCTGGGGAGAAAATAGGAAGGAAGAGTCCTTTGGAATACAGAATAAATTCATTGTATGTACATTATCGGTGTTGGCTCATTATATTCCTCATTGGCCTTCAACTCAACACGTCTTTAAGAACCAGAAAGTGCACACAGTGTCCCAATTGTTAATGTTTAGGAGAAGGGCTCACACATTGTGAACTACTGTGAGTTGGGTTCTTGGAGTCAAAGAGATGGTGGGTGAAGTTACATTCTCTGGCATCATAAAATTCTAAAGGCAAGCATTATCAGTTAGGGACACTTAAAAGATTTGACGGAGAAATTTACTGCTTTTGTAGTTTATTTCCTCCATTGTGGGGTATTCTGAATGAATGTCAAGGCCTAGCCTGATAGGTTCCAAAAAAGTACGTTCATCTTAATTTCCTTTGAGCTATAGGAGCCCTTGTATTGTCATCTCTGGGTCTCTGTGATATGTAAATCCTGGAGTTTGTAGGAGCAGACTTTTCCCTCTTTAAAGTTTCTTATGTCCCACAACTGATTTTTATTATTCTCTGACATTCTGGAAGTGTTGCTGTGACTATTTAAGATGTGTGTGGGGCAGCCCGGGTGGCTCAGCAGTTTAGCACCGCCTTCAGCCCAGGGCCTGATCCTGGGGACCCGGGATCGACTCCCACCCACATCGTGCTCCTTGCATGGAGCCTGCTTCTCCCTCTACCTGTGTTTCTGCCTCTCTCTGTGTGTCTCTCATAAAAAAAATAAATAAATAAATAAATAAATAAATAAATAAATAAATAAAATCTTAAAAAAGAAAGATGTATGGGCAGATATATCGCTGAGTGGCTACTTATGGAAGAGTTACAATGTGTTGAGTTTGGCTGTTGGTTGTAAGCAGTTTGATGGCTTCCACCTCAACTTCTCAGCACCCTAGGGACTTCCCACATCCTGAGAAATCCAGGCTCCCATCACCTGAAGCCATTGAGATGATATGACACACAGAGGGTCTGGAGAATACCAAAACACTTGGTTGCTAGTAGGGTAACACTGTACTTATTCTATGACAAGCTAAGCAGTCGCAAAATGAAATATAGCAACAACTACCTTCTCGCCAAGTGACTTTGGTAGGCTTTGATTATTTGTTTTTCAGGTTTGCCACTTTATAGCAAAATAATGGTGTATGGGAAGACCCAAATTTTGGTCCTGGCTCTTGTAGTCATGCCTGTTGAACCTTAAGATAGTTTATTTTTTAACCTTTATGGACTTTCTTTTTCTCATCTGTAAAATGAACATAATATTTGCTGTGTTGACTTAATGTTGTTAGAATGAAAAGGAAATGAGAAATCATATGGATGTCACTTCCAGAAGCATTTTAAAGCCAAGTGGAGATTGCTCTTTCCCTTAATACAAATCCTCCCAACATTTCAGTCTTACTCAGAAGTCACATATTTTAGTGCTCACAATTCTGGCTCCAAAGTCAGACAGAGTGGGATGAGCATCCTGGCAGTACCACTGACGCATATATGACCTTTAATAAGTCACTTGTATAATCTGAATCCCCTCCTGCTCATCTTCAAAATGGGAGTAATGATAGTTCAGACCTAATAGTTGGAGTATGAACTGAATGAGATAACTATGTGAAACACGGTCCTGGTGTGTCGTCGGTGCTCGCTGTCAGCTGTTGTTAAGGGTTTGAATCTTTTTACCTTCATTATTAAGAATTAGGACATCCCAGAAACTGAGCCCTGCATATGTGCTCTAAGAGGCAAGCTGTCATTTTAAGAAGAGATCACCCAGGGTCTCCTGGTTAGTCTTCGATCATCACCTTCTATTCCAATCAAATTGGATCTTCCAATGGTGGCAGAGTGCCAATTTTTCCTACCGTTCTCAGTTTCCCATGCCATCCAGTGGTATTTAAAATACTTCACAATTCGAATCAAGAAATTTAGCACATCTTCAGAATAAATTATTATTGTCATTAGCACATTACCACCCAAGAAAATCTGTACAGGAACAGGATGCCCAGAGTGAAATGTTGTATGCTCATCAACTTGTGAACGCCATATGTACAAGGATGTTTTTGTTTCAGTTGTTGCTTTTTGTACACCAAAGCTAAAAACAAGACACACCCGATGGTGTTTGTTGATCTTGTGACTATCAGAGTTAGCAAAGACCCAGTTAAGACAGTTCAAAAAGGCAGGAAGATAAGGGTGCCAGTGTGGAGAAAGGTCACAGAGGCCATACCTCCTGGCAAAGGGCAAACATGACAACGATGTAACCATCTTACCTTTCTTCAGCTTATATATGACAATGTGTCTGGCAGTGACAATATTCCTAACTTGCATTATGAATAAATGAACAGAAAGGAAAATCTATCTTAGTTATTTCCATAAAACTTCCTTTTTGATGTGGGCTGACGTTAGTTAACTTTCCTATCCACCCGTACATCGGTTGGCTAACTATCCATCCACCCATTGCTTTCTTTCCTTGTGATTCTTGTTACATATAGCTTAGCATGTGACAGGTCATTTTTACCTTGCAGATTTCCAAAGATGATAATTTCTTGCATTTTACATGACTATGTATACTAAAGATGAAATGTTGCTTTAAAGTAGGTACAGTCTCAGCTGCCAAAATTGCTTCATCCTTTTGAATAGCGTTCTTTCCTCCTTCTCTCTATTTCAGCCCTGAACCCTCCCGCCCCAAAATTTCTTCTATTAAAGGATATGTTCATTTTTTATTTTGAGATGAATGCCCTATGGATCCTTAAAACTAAGCCTGGAAAATAGGAAATAATTCACTCTGGCTTGAAAAGGGTGGGGATTTCTTTGTTTCTTTTTATATTTATTCAGGAAAAGCTGACAATCGTCCTACATTAATGAACTACACCATCAATCACAGTGTTGACAATGAGCGGAAAAGCGAGGTATATGTCAGGCTGACGGCATATTGCCTTTTTCAGTGAGGGCATGGCTGTTTATAGCACTTTCGTTGGCAAAATTCTTTTTGCGCTGGAACAAGAATAGAAAGAAGAATTAGAAAGGCAGCCAGTGGAAAGAGCTTTATGTTTTCAAATTATGGAAAAAAGTGATAGGGGAAAAGAAAGAAATTATTATTTTTGTAGTTTGTGTACTTATCCCACAGGACTTAAAGAATAAATGGAAAATGAGGAAAAAGTTTTTTTTTTTTCCTCTTACCTCATTCTACAGGGCTGGTTGACTTTCCCTAAGAGCATGGCAAAAAAGTTTCAAAGATTACATATGTCAAGTGCAGGTGAGTCCCAAGACTATCACAAAAATGAATTGGAAGTGATTGGTTTACTGTGAACATCCACCTCGGGCTACACACACATACATGCCTGCACACACACACACACACACACACACACACACACACACACAGCTGGTGATTGATAATGGAGAGGACTTTGGTGGCCTCAGGAAGTGATAGAATTTTCTCACTCTTCTTGGCTTTTACTCTCCTTCAGTATGAATTGGTAGGATAGAGCGCTTGGCATGGTGGGATTACTGTGTCAGATAGTATTATGGTAAATTGTGACTCAGGCCAAACAGCCATGTGGCCATATAACCCATGAGGGGTCACCATCATCTTTTGTTTGGGGGGCAGTTTCTGCTCTCCTTCCAAATCCAAACAGCTCTCACAGGTGTCAACTTAATAAGTTGGCCAACAAGGATAAGATGAGGGTGCTATCAGCAGCTAGTAATTTTGAAGAATCTCTTGTATATTAAGGACAGTGTAGACATTTACTTCTTGGAATTCTCAGAAGAGCCCTATGAGATGGGTTGGGGGAAACATCTTTACTGTTACATATAAGGAAATGAGGTTCACAGAGATGAACTGACTTGTGCAAAGGATCACACAGTCGATGAATGGCTGCATTATAATTTGTGGGTTTCTCTTAACTATAGACTCCAGTCCCTTCTATGCTACAGCACTGCTTCCTAAATCCTTTGGCCTCAGCACCCCTTTACATTCTTAAAAAAAAAGTATTGAGGTTCCAAAGAACTTCTGTTTATGTGGCTAATGTCATGTCAACTGTATTATAAATGAAAATGAGAAATTAAAAAAATATTTATTATTCTTTTGAAAAGAAAATACCAAACTGATCACACTTTGAATATAAATAACGTTTTAAAGTTAGAAACAACTCTGTTTTCTGCAACAAAAATATTTAGTGAGAAGATTGGTATTATTTTACATTTTTATGAATCTCTTTAAAGCCTGCTTAGTGGAAGACAGGTTTCTCATATTTGCTTCTGCATAGGTTGCTACATATTACTTTGGCTAAAGTATAGGAAGAAAATCCAGGGCAGCCCCGGTAGTTCAGCGGTTTAGCGCTGCCTTTGGTCCAGGGCGTGATCCTGGAGACCTGAGATCGAGTTCCACGTCGGGCTCCCTGCATGGATCCTGCTTCTCCCTCTGCCTGTGTCTCTCCCTCTCTCTCTGTGTGTCTCACATGAATAAATAAAAATCTTAAAAAAGGAAGAAAATCCAGTGTTATAAATACATGTAGTTGGAAAAAAGAGGAGTATTTTAATAGATTTTTTAGATAATTGTAAATATTCTTTGATACTACACTAAAACTCAACAAGTGGTAGTTTAAGAGTTAGTTGCAGTGTTGAATCTGAAACTGTATCAATGAATTTTTTGTACTGTTTATATTAAGATCCATTGGTGTAGCTTTCATTTTGAATGGATCTTTTATCTATCATGAATTTGTAACATCATGCATTGGTTATTTGGAAAATATTGGTTTACTGAGTTACATGACATATTTTATTGTACAATATTAAAAATTCATATTTGTTAATATCAAAATCTCAGCAGAAGAGTTATAAGTAAGCTATCAAGTTCATACTGGTGGATGTAGGTTTCATAAAATTCCTATTTTCATTTGAAAGCTGGAATTTTATCATTGGCAACACATGATTGTCAATTGTTTTCCTTTCCCCGAAGTGACAATCTCACTTTGCTCATTTTTGGAAAGCTATTTGCCAAGTATCCAAGTGTGAATGACCACTGTTTATCGGTTGTACTTGCATGTAAAAGTGGTGTTCTGCCGAAAAAACAACTAGTTCAGCTCACAATTCAAACAGTTGCACAAGTACTTTACCTGAACATGCAGTAGAAAGCTTTATTTGTATTTCCCATTTGGGCTCACAGAATTTTAAGAAGATGTAAGAAGGGTTGAGACTTAATAAAACATAATATTTCCATAAAATTTAATAAATTAATAATTTTTACTACTTCATCAGGAATATTCTTAAATGGAATGGCTTTTACATTGTGTGTGTATGTTTGTGTGTGTTTACTGTGAGTTCATGGCAGTGAAGAATACAATGATTTCTAAGTACAATTTGGTGCCATTGTCTTGATTCTAACTAAGCCATCATTATTGCTTTACGCATCATTGCTTTTGCACCTTTCATTCAAATGTCAGCATAGTATTATGTATATAGTATTATGGGGAAAATAGTTTTGACCTCACACGCCTCCTAAAAGAGACTCAGAGACCTCCAGGATTCCATGGGACCATTTGAGAACTGCTGCTCTTCACAATGCTATCTTTTAAAAATGCTGTTGATGTATGAACAGCTCTCTGAAGCAAAACAGTAGGAAAAGCAAATAGTAGGACAGCAAAACATTAGGGAAAGAGCTGGATATTATTATTCTTATAATAAAGTTTTAATGCGTATTTTCATACACGTATGTCTGTAGTGGCAAACAACATGTTGGTTGGTTTTTATTTCTTATTAAATCTTTGTGCTTCATTTCAAATAAGGAAGATCAAAAATCTACGGTGGATCAGCAGATAGCACACGTTTGAAGCCATCAGTGACTGCTGAACTTCGTTTTCTCTTTACCATGTCAATGTTGGAACAGATGGATTCTCTGTCTGTTTATAATCTGAAGACTAGCTACTTGGAATAGATTTAAAATATTTGTGTATAGTTATACCATTTTAAGAGCCAAAAAATCGCCGATTTCTCACGAATGCTTGGAAAAATATCTTTTCTATAACTGAAAACATCCCATGTTCCCTCTTAGCCAAGAGAGAGAAAGTTTGAAGACTGATATTTCAACTAGATGTAAGGAGTTTTCTAAAAAGCTAAACATTGCAACTAATTTTGAAAGAATCTTGAAAAAGAGTGCTGACTTTGTTGAAGTGAAGAAAATTTGGGATTTTTATAAAAACTGATTATAAGTGCTAATATATTTTTTAAAGCTATCCCTCCATTGTTTGGAATGACTCTTGGCCACATTTCCTATTCTAGGGCATCACAAAGACTCAGAAAGTGCTAGTGTCTCAGGCCACAACATAGATAAATCTTGGAGTTAAGTCTCTGGGCAAGAGCTGTCAATAAGGGTCTTTCACTCTGTTTCTCTTTCTGTGAGAATTTTTTTTTTTCTTTCAGAGAGAAAATGAAACAGAAAAACTCTTGTGTGTGCTTGAGGTTCATTCACTGCAATCTGAGAAGCATGGTATTTGGGCTGAGCCTTTGAAGCTTCCATGACAGAGAAATACTTAGGGTGTAGGTACTAAATTTTTCAGGTTGTGGATATTTTTCAGTAGTACGTGAAAAGCATGCATAACATACTTTGCAATCTGGCACAGTTGGGATCGAAGATTTGTTTGATCAAGTCAATGCCATTTCCCGAAGTGTGGTAAGTTAAGAGTGTATGTACCAGCATTGATCTATAAGATGATTTTAGGAGATGATTAAACATTTTCAGTTTAATCATCATATGCCTATTTTTATGGTTGTCTTCTATTTACTGGTTTTCATGTATAGTTTCCTTTAAAAACAATTATAATTAAATGAAATCATGAATCTACTTAAAGTAAAATTATTAAGGAAATGATAATACCTGTGATAGGTGGGATTGGCCAAAAAGATAAACAATGAATTGAAGCTTTAGGAAGCTGAAATAGTTCAAACATGTTTAGTGCATTCATTTACTTATCCAGCATCATTTATTGAATGCCTGCCTATTCTAGGTACTGTAGATTCAGCAGTCAATAATATAAACAAAGTCCCTGCCCTTGTGAAATTCACATCCTGTATGGAGAAGATAACTACATAACGAGGTGTCGAGTATTTAACGTTATAAAAGATAAAGAAGGGTTAGGTGCTAGAGCTGGAAAAAAGTCTTATTTTAGAGGAGACTGAGGGGAAGCATTGTTGAGAAGCTTGCATTTGAGAATATAGCACTATGGATTGAGTTTAGTACATTTTAGCAAGCATGTATTGGGTGTTTGGCTTTGGAATACAAATAGAAATACAACTGGTCAGAGAAGCTCAGAATTGGGGGGCAGAAGTTATATAATTAAAATTTAATAGGATGGAGTACAAGGTAGTGATATAAGGAGGATGACTTTGGTACCACCGAAGAGGGGAATGGCTGTTCCAAGCAATCAGAAATTAAGTCATGGGAGGTGTCCTAGAGGAGGTGGTTGCCCTGAACTAAATCTTTCAGAATGGGGAGGAGTTATCAGAGGAAGCCTATGGTGGGAGGTCAAAGGGAATAGCATGCACCAGAGTAAAAAACATTCCTAGTGGGTGGAATCTGGACTTTTGGGGATTAAGAAATAGATGGAAGGTGAACAACCACTATGTATGTAGATTAACAAATTTTAGAGAATTGGAAACTGTAAAATACTTAGTTCTAAACCATATAGAATGCTCAGTTTTTCCATTGATTGAGAATGTGCTCAATGTTCAGTATCAATCAGTTAAGAGGTTCCTCTGCTCTGGACTCTGCTCTTTAGAGGGCCTCAATTTGGATCTCTCTCAGCCATACCACTCCCTATGGGATGAGATGTCCTTGGTGCGAAAATGCACACCCTTTAGATCACACTGAGAGTTCTTGGACCCAGGAAGTTGATGCCTCCAAAGTCCTGAGTCACTTTCCACATGGGTCTCTCATCTGGGCCTACCTTCCCAGGGTGTCTCCTGGTGTGTGTGTGTATCCTAGTCTTGAGAGGTGGACAAAGCATTGTTTGTAGAGGATGAGGAAGGAGATGGGCTGTGAGGGCTGGAGTGTTCCTCTGTGTGTGCAGGGCCCCTTGAAGTGCTGACCTGAGCCAGAGGTAGAGGAAGAAGAAAGGTGGCAGCATGTGATGAGGCTACTCTCCCTGGGCCACCAAGCTTCTGAGTGGAACTTTGAAGAGTCCAAAAGTTCTAAAATCAAACCTGGCCTTCCAGATTGTTATGAAGGAATGAATGTCCATCAGATAAGGAGTATGACATATCTCCTTTAGAGTTTGTCTTAGAGCTTTGATATATTTAGGCATGTGATATGAGTCTCCTTTTATTAGGGATGGGCCTGAGTATCATGATTTTTAATTTTGGTTGCCCTTACATTAGAAATATAGTAATAATTGGTAGTGGTGTTCAGTTCCTATAAGGCTACTTAAGCAGACTTCTACTAAACTGCAGGGTGATGGTGTTACTTTGAGAAACTGCATTAAGATTTTCCTCCCTTGCCATCATTTCCTCATATCTTTGGCCTCCTCACTGCCTCATAAATTCACATCCAGAACTGAATTAAAATTAAGAGTAAGTTCACATTTTGAAATCACTTTTGGAAAGCAGATTTGGAAAAAGTAAAAAAACACCACTTTTTTGGGGGATAAAAGACAGAAACCACAACTTCCCAGATCCAATATCTAAAATGTCTTTGTGATTAACCTATAAGGTGAGAATTGATGAAAATATTTCATAAAAATTAGATAAAATTGGGGATGCCTGGGTGGCTCAGCAGTTGAGCACCTGCCTTCGGCCCAAGGTGTGCTCCTGGAGTCCCAGGATTGAGTACCATGTCAGTCCCTGAATGGAGCCTGCTTCTCCCTCTGCCTATGTTTCTGCCTCTCTCTCTCTCTCTCTCTCTCTCTCTCTCTGTGTGTGTGTGTGTCTCTCATGAATAAATAAATAAATAAATATTTTAAAAAATTAATCAATTGTAACAAAACCATCATTAATTTATCAAGAAAGTATATTAAGAAGTTACATGCTTACAAGTTATTTGTAAAGTCCTGGGCATCTTTCTTGATTTGATTAAAAAAATACTAAGTACTTCCAGAAAAATTCCTTTCTAGATAAAAGGATCCAAGAAATCAGCATGATCATCAGATTTATCCAATAAAAGAAAGGGCGTAGGAAAGAGTGAATTCCAGATAAGTCCTGTGTAATACTCCTGAAAACCATGAGGTCACCAGTAAATTAAAGTTGGATTTGGGGCCCAGAATCTGCTAGAGCCATTTATGTTCTTGAAGGCTGGAGGCCAGACTGCCAAAAGCAGGGCTAAGATCCTCAGGGAGGTTGTATCCTCTGTTGTATTATTTGACCTATCGTTGCACCCCTGGAATCCAGTAGGTTTGAGCTAACACATTTTGGGAGTCTCTGTGCATCATGCAATAAAATTGCATTGCGTGCCTCTGACCGAAGATGAGATCATTTTTCTTAGCTCATGGTTTCTTAGCTAGGGCCACCCTACCCATAGGTGGAGTAGTACAGAATGTCTGTGCAGTGTGATACAAAGCAGGAGGGAACTAAGATTTCTACCATTCAGTTATCCTGTGCCAGGCAGGGTGCTGGGTTCTTTCTTGAATTGTCCGATTAATCCTGACAACAGCTCTGCAAGAAGGTTGGAGAGTTTGAAGAATATATTCAAGCTCACAGAACTTCACAAATGGCAGATCCCAGAGTCATACCGCTATCCAGGTGTTGGCTATTCTAGGCTCTTTTTTGGTCATCCCCCTGAGGGGGCCTCAAAAGCTGCCTCTTCACTGGGAGGTCATCCAGCCTCTAAGACTTGCAAGGTTCAGAGGCACTTGGAGGTTATACAGTCACAGAGTCCTTATATGCCCAAGATGCTTATATGCCCAAGGCTGCATTCCTAGTAGGTCTAAGCCAAACATATTTAGAGTCTCTCCATTTCTGATCTGTCACTCTGCCTCAAATTTTCTCCTTCAGTGACTGTCCCACATTGAATCTGAGTCTCTTGTTAAATAAAATATGACGCCAGGAAGATGCCATTAATACCTAGGTTCAGGTTATTTTACACCATTTGTATGTAAGAATCCAAGGACAGTAGAATATTGGGGAGAAGATAAAAGGGAAGCTGGTTCCTGGGGAAGATCCTGGCATTCCTTTTCTCCAGTTTCAGACCACTGGTTTCCATCCCTAAGTTCTCTCATCAGGTAGGAGAGGATCTCTAAGCAGAGGCCAACTTTTCAGTTGGCCAGGATGTAGGGGGATGCCTTGTTGGACAATATAGAGGGATGACTAGCTGGAAGGCCCTGATTTCTCTCACTTGATGGCTATTCACCCATCAGAAGGCTCTGTCCACTCTGAGTGTATTGCTGGACACTAGAAATGTGCCAATATACAGAAATGCCAGAAACTCCTATACATGAGAGCATGTATATTAATGTATTTCTGCAATGTTAAATCCAGCATGAATTTTCAAAAATTAAAATAAACTACAAGAACTTGTTTTCTAGTTAAGGATTTTTGCAACTCTAAATTTTCTGCATTGCTAGTTTGAATGTTCAAAAGTCAAAATGAACTAGGGAACTTATCACTTAGCACTGTCTAAAGAATTCTTACATAATGAAAAGAGTCATTCATGAATTTTCAGCCTTATTAGTTTGAGCAAAACCATTGTTTTTTTTCCCTACTGGTCTCATAATGTAATGGTGTATTTGGGATTTTGAGGTAGAAATGAGTTTCTGATAAAATAACCATTCAAATGATGAAATGTAAAATGGTAATGCAAGGTCAATCATTCTCATTATGAGGCATTAAACCAATATGATATAAATGTTAAGGTCAGACAAAACTTAGACATAGAGTTCTAAGAAATATGGTATTTTACTCAAAAGGACTCCAAGTGATGTTTCCAGAGCTGTCACTAGCAGAGCAGACCCTGATGTCAGAGAATGCTCTTTATGGGCTGTGTTACTGTGTTGCCTGTTGTTGTCTTAGGTCACCCCCCTGTAGCAAGGCATGTTCAGATTTTTTTATGACGGATTTTGTAAGATGAAAAATCCTTTGGTTCTAAGGGCAGGAATTTAAAGAAACTAACGCTGGCTTACCTATTGGACTTAGACAAAGCCCCTCTACGACAATAGCCAAATGATGTTTGGAATCACATTGTATATCATGCCTGTAGAATACTGGGTTTTGCTTTAGTCTATTCATATTGTTGGAATCTCCCATTGCTTTTTCCTTGGTGGGCATTTATAGAGGAATCTCACAGTCATTTAATTTGGTGGCCCCAAGAGATGAGAGATGAAGCTCGTGTTGTCCTCTTTCTGTGATTGATAAAAGCAGCCCATCAGCAGGATTGATAAGCCCATCCCACCAAAAGTTTGAATGGCTTTCCCAGTGCCGCCTCCATGCACTTTCTTCTGGGAAGTGTGGGAACCAGCATCAGAAGGAGTGAAGAGAACCCAAGTAACTCACTCCATCTTCCCATCTACCGTGACAGCAAACTGGGGTCCATTCTCTCCAATGATAAAAGTGGAGGGTGAGGTTCTGTGACTGGCCCTCTTCTCCCCATGTGGACTGGAATTTGAGATTTCAGTCTGGTTTGTTTAACTCCTTCATCTTTAAGTTGTGGCAGGGATCTAAGTGTGTTTCCCAGTTTTAATTTTGTGGTTCTCGATTTAGCCTTGAAAGACTGAATAGAGTCAAAGACAGCAGCAGTAGTAATTCCTTTGCACATTGCAAGACGCTTTCCTTATTTTATTTTAAATTCAAAG
This sequence comes from Canis lupus baileyi, assembly GCF_048164855.1. Lineage (NCBI taxonomy): Eukaryota > Metazoa > Chordata > Mammalia > Carnivora > Canidae > Canis > Canis lupus. The sequence goes on from NC_132841.1 coordinate 52,223,838, forward strand.
CAATTCTGTGAGGCTCACAGGGTATTATTATTAGTCCCATTTTACAGATTAAAAAAGAAGGCTCAGAGTGGTTAAAAAAGGCCATTCAACTAGCCGGTGTCTACCTTCAATAGTTATCCCACTGCTTTCCCCGCTGACCCTAGTACTTCCCATTATCAATGTTATATCTGTGAATAGAATTTTTAATCCTATTTTTCAGCCATAAAATACTGAGACTTTAATCAACTTTTTTTTCTAGGTGATCTATCAATTCAGTAGCTGAGCCAGTATCCAAGCCCAGACCTCTTTGTAGGCCATGCTCAGTCGCTAAAAAGTCTAGAGAAAGCAGCAGGGCTCTTAATATACCCCTTAGTGTAGATAAATCCTATAAAATTACATTTCAGCAGCAAAATAGCCAAGCACAGTAATTTCGGTGTAAAATGTGCAAAGTCTTATTTACAGAATATCTCATGGTGCTGTTCCCAGATGTCTTTTTAAAGAAAATTTTAGTTACATGCAAAGGAACCGAAAACCAGAAATGTAATTGGTAAGAAACGTAAATCTGTCCAAAAAAAACAATTACAACAACTTGATGAGATATATATTTTCTCAGCATCAGCATAAAAGAAAGAACATTCTGATCCAGAAATGGTATGTAAGTAAATAAACTTTAATTGGTTTGACAATGCCCCTTTTCCTGGCAGTGCCAAGAATCCTAGCATTATAATTACACAGTTCTGGGCAGACATGTGGTTTCCATTAAGAAAGACTTGTGATTGACTGAGTTCATGAGGCATGTCAGAAAAAACACATCAATGTCTTTATAAGAAGGAAAGAGGAATGGATCTAAATGTATTTATAACTTCACAAGATACACATTCATAAATAGTTGCAAAAGGGCATATACTTCTTTAATTCTGATGAAAAAAATCATTACAGAAAACCATCGGGGGGCATTTTAGCTTCTGCTTCTACATGAACTCAACGTTTACTTGCATGTAGGCAAAAGGGACACCTTTTTGTCCTTACAAGGATCTATTTCAGGATTCTGCAAGGAAAATGTTGAGCAAAGTCTTAGTTGAATAAGCTTCAGCTTTAAGGGCTTAAACATCCCCTCCCCCCTCCTTTTAAATAGCTTTGCCATTAACAAAAAGATTTTTCAAATCTATTCTTTCTTGGTGAGCTGGCAGGGATTATATTCTCCCTCAACCCTACCCCCACCCCAACTTTTTAAAAAAGGAAACTAGAACTTGGGGAATTAGTAAGTTGCTCAAGGTCTGGTAAATACTTTTAATTTACAAGTGTTGCAGAAACACTAGAGGGGCCGGATCGGGTAGGTGGAGAAGGCATTTTAGCCCTAGCATTGTGCACATGCCCAAAATGTAACACAGGTAACACAGATAAAACTTAAGAAAGGGTTTACATTTTATATGCAGAAGGATAAAACCAGCTAAGTTGGAGAAGGATGAATTTCCTTCAAGAACATTTTAAACCAAAACCTAATGACTTGCCTTAATCACCTAAAGTGACTAAAATATTGAATAGTTTATTTTCTGCTTTTGCATAAATACTTTTAAGATGACAAACATTTTTAGGCCTGCCAAATACTGTCATCTTTTGGCAACGTTAACATCTCAGGCTTGATACATTTTCTTGACAACAAAACAATTGTGTGTGTGTGTGTGTATGCTTTCGCCTTTCTTGAAAAACATTTTGTCAAGAAGTAGTGGCAAAACATGTGGTAGTGTTTTTAAAAAGACTATCTCTGCAAAGGCATCTCTTACATAAAATATGAGATTTTTCAACTTAAAAAAAAATCAGTGACTTATTCAATAGAATGTTTCAAACTATTTTTATAAATGATTCAGATATTTATAAGCATCCATCTGGTATGCTAGAGAGGATATGCAAAATATTGTAGTTTGAAATTAATGAAACAATGCCTATGATGTCAGCAATAATAAAAATAACAATGGATAATAGCCATTATTTATCAAGTGCTTACTATGTGCTAGTCACTGTGCTCTGTGGTACATATTTATTTCATGTTCTCATTAGCATTCAGTGATGGAGATTATTAACCCGGTTTTACAGATGGAGAAATTGAGGCAGGGATCCCTGGGTGGCTCAGTGGTTTGGTGCCTGCCTTCAGCCCAGGGCGTAGTCCTGGAGTCCTGGGATGGGGTCCTGTGTCTGGCTCCCTTCATGGAGCCTGCTTCTCCCTCTGCCTGTGTCTCTGTCTCTCTCTTTGTCTCTCATGAATAAATAAAAAAAAAAAAAAAAAGAAAGAAAGAAACTACGGCAGAGTAGGAAATTGCTCAAGCTTACACAGACAGTAAATAGCAGAACTGAGATTTGTCCCTCTGTCCCCATGCCGTTAGTACTGGGGCACTCTTTCTGTGATGAGTGGACATTGAGACATGTAGCAGGTTCTATGGCTCAGGCTCAGTGTTGGAATCTGCTTATGGAGTTCTCATACATTTCAGTGGCTCTTGTTATTGCTTGCAAAATGGGAAGTGAGGGCTTTCATTGACATCAGCCCATGTTTAGAGTTCAATTCTGCCATAGAAGCCAAGAAAATACAGAGCCTTCTAGAAAGAGTGTAATTCTGTTATTTTACAGTTCCTACCACAAAGCAAAAATACATTCACATCTGCGCTTGCTAACAATAATTTTCATTAGGTGTAACAACAGATAATGACAGACAAGGAGACCACGGTGCCGAGAAGTTAAGGGATTGGCTTGAAGTTACACAGCTAGTTTTTGCTTGAGTTTGGGCTAGAAACTAAACTTCTCCTCTTGGAGCTCAGTTTTGTGTGGAATCACATTGCCTCTTAAAACCAAGCCCAGTGTTTGTTTCCCAGGACTGAACTGGTGACATTTCAGTGGCAGTTGGTCCTTGCGTGATGCTGGTCTGGTCTCACCACCATAGTTCGGGCCTGCCCCGGTTGCAGGAGGCTCCCGACTTGCCTCCCTGCCTTATGTGTTCCTCCACACTGCAGCCAGAGAAGCTTTTTTTTTTGCTGTGCGCTTCTGGTAGTCTCTTTCCAACCAAGAGACTTACCCTCGTCTCACAGAGCCATGATGGCTGAGTATTGTCTCATGGCTTTCCTGACGGGAATCCAGAGGCTGGTTTACCTGAGGAGTCTCTGCAGCCTGTTCCACCCCAGCTGAAGAGCACCACTGGGGTGTCATGTGATGTTTTTCTGAGTATGTACTTTATATTGCTGGCTCTGCACTTGGACTGCACCACCCGCACACTCCACTCCTGAGTTTAGAATCGTTCTCACACTGTGCCAGGAGGTTCATGTTTTGATTCCACCTTGAGGTGTCCTCATTGGTCTCTTAATCCCCTCCTCTACCATTCTGTTGTTTTTTCTTGGGATCTCTCATGTCACTCATTACTCTCCACCTTGCATCCTAGTTTTTTTTTTTTTTTTTCTCACGTTTTAATCCCCCTCCTAGGACTGTAAGCTCCATAAGGACTGTGCCATCTAGAACTTTGCATAAAAGTCACATACCCCATGGCACTTAGCACAGCAACCCGGGTAATCAACCTGTGGCTGTTGTCTTTAATGAAGGAAGGAGTGAGTTACAGCACGTCTTGGATGCTGTTATAACAAATTAGTATGTCTTGAATAAATGAGCACATGTGTGAATGGTTGGATAGACCATTCATTTGGAGTAGTTGTTGCTGTCCTGTACTTGGTGCTCATGGCTACTCTGCTCTCATGGCCATGAGCTGGCTTTAGAGCTGCCCACAAAGGGAGAAACACTTGGTAAGAAGGGCTACACCATTGCTCCAAGTTTCTCTCTCTGCCTTGATCCTGGGGATGCCTGCATATGGTTTTATTTGGTGGTGGACTACAGGGATCACCATGACTAAGTACTTTGACTATTTCCAAGAGCCTGATGGCCTTTTGTAGCCATCATTTGATATGAAGAGATTTGTGCCTACTCTACAGCCAGACAAGAAATTGCCCATCATTTGGCATAAGAACAGTGATCTCCCATCCCCACAGTCTGTTTTTGGATCCAAGGATGTATTTTATTTAAAGCCAAGAATCCCAGCTTTCTGACCTGGGGTTTGAAGAGGTGGCTTTCCAGAAAACCCTCCTTCCTTCCCCAGCCCATCCTTTCCTGTTTCTTGCTGGCATGGAAAGTGCAGGCTGAAGCTGTGCAACTACCTTACTATTGGAGGATTATGGCTCAGTTGGGTGTTGGGGGCAGGCGGGAGGATTCACAGGGTATCAGAGAGCTGGGAAACCAACACATTGCCTGGAGTGCCTCAGAAGTAGGGAAGCAGTGCTTGCATCACAGGCAGGACATTTCAACAATCTTTTTTCCAGGCAGAGAAGGGGGCCAAAGCCTGTGGTGGACAAGACCAGTGGCTGCCAGGGGGCTTTCTGTTGGAACTGGGTAGAAGTTGGTTCAACTGGAGACTCCAGCTGCTGAGTGAGGCAAAAGGAGAAGACCCATTTGAGGTTTTTTTCCTCCTCTTCTTCTCTGTCACTTCATTGGCTCTATTTTGCCCAATTCTAAGCCAGATAGAAATGGAGCGAAGTATTTAAAATGGGTATCTCTTGTCTGCATCAGCTGGGATAACACACTCTGCATGTCTTCTCTATATTTATATTATTGATATGTCCTGGGAGGCAGACTCAGAAGAATGGCAAGGCCTATTTAGAGGATCTTGGAATTGCACCAGCTGATACGACAGCAACCGTACGTACTCAGCGGCTCACTTCTAAGGCGGGTCACCCTTTGGGGATAAGCTAGAGCATTTGACTCTTGATAACTTAAGCAAAACTATAGGGATTTACTGGAGAAATAACTGGTAAGCTTAAACGTCAGAAGAAGAGTTGAATAATCAGGCCTTGGGAAGCTGAATACATAAGGCAGCCCTAGGGATCTGGGTCTTAGGAAGTAACAGTCTCTCGGCTGCTGCCAGCCAAAGGCTTGGACTCCTACCATGTCCTCCCCTGTGTCCTACCCTTCTCAAGATTCAGCATCTTGGGAGGCAGAGTTGGATTGATCTGACTTGGCTATCAGTCCCCCTAAGACCACGAAGAATAAATCAGGGGAAATTGACTACAGGGTGGAGGGATTGGACAGAAAAAATGACAGACATCTACTAGAATGGTCTAGATTCGCAGCAGATGGGCTCACAGTTTCTTCCATCCTCCTCAGCAGAGTCATTTATTCATTCATTCAATCAGTCCACCTACTATGAGTACCTACTATGGGGCACATAATGTACTAGATGCTGGTAATACAGCACTTAATACTTTAATTGTCCATCTCATGAGATGTGCTCCACAGAGGAGTTGGGGATAATGATGTGTTTTCCCCACAGTGCTGCTCCAGTCAGCCCATAGGATACCATTCCCAATTCTAGAAAGTTTGCAGCAGGCATAGAAGGGCTCCTAGGGCCCTCACTGTCCTCCAGGAAGTCTTCAGATGTCATCATCCTGGCTTCTACTCGCATTAATAATTGCTTCTAGTAATTTTCTCCTGGATGTATTTATCTGTATAATTTGCAGTTTATTAATTCCAAATCATTTATTTGTGCTTCTTCAGAAGTATTCTTGTTTCTTTTTTCCTGGGCAGTTGTGTTTTAACCCCCATTAATTTTCCAGGCACTCAAGAACACATATAATGTTTCTACTTTTGGTGTTTCTACCTACTTCCTCCTTGAGTGTCTCATAATGGAAGAAAGCTCAGGGTTATGGAGCCTACATCTAGCTGTGTGATTTTGGAAGTCTTCTGAACATCTCTGTACCTTCTTCATTCACTCATCTGTCAAATGAGGTAATCTCTGCCCCACCTACCTCATCAGGTTCTTTGGAGGATCAAATGAAATAATGGATGTTAAAAGGCTTTGAAAAGTTGAAAGTGTTCTTAAAGCCCAGGGGAATATTAGGATTCTGTGGCTCTAGGGTAGAGGGTTGAATATGAGGAGTGATGACTCATAGTAAAGAAAATAAAAATAATAGCAGTAACAGTCCAGTTTTATCCAGTTTTTATTATCCTTCAGGTGCTATGCTAAGTATTGACATGGATGATCTCATGTAATGCCCATTTGACTAGCCTATATGAGGAATAGCAACACGACTTCTAATTCACAGAAGAAACGGAGGCTTAGAAAAGCAAAATAATTTGCCCAAAGGCACATAGTTGGTGTACATGGGAAGCCTACATTATACTGAAACCTGTCCATTTTATCTCCCCAACTAGACCAATAAAAATTGCCTAGTGATCTTCTCAAGACCTCTTAGTTCTGGGATGGGAAGCTGCAGTGTTAATACAGGGTTAGAAGCGTGGGTGCTGGAATTGCACAGCCTCAGCTTTAAATGTGTCTAACGCTTTGGAGCTGTGTGGTCCAAGTGAGTTTTTCAGTTTCTCTGAGCCTCAGATACTGTTTTGTGAAATGATGATGATAACAGTACCTTATTCATAAGGGTGTTTAGCAGAAGTACATATGAAAAACTATAAAAATAGTAATCATATTCATTATTAATTAGATGTTGAGTGATTGAATTGCTAAGCTAGGGTCCAGACAAGGGTCATGTAAGTCTGGCAAATCCAATGAAATGGAAGAGATTAAATTCTTAGGAATTTGCTCTTTCCTTCCCTCAACCTCACAGCTTATAGATGTCCCTAAATGTGTGACTCCCTGACTTAATTCAGCTCTCAGAAGCATTTGGTTAGGTCTGCAATATATATGAAGCACCAACATGATAAAACCAGAAGATTTCACATTTAAATCTGTATATCTGGCTTTTTGTAGACAACTGGAGAATATATAACTATGGGCTCAAAAAAAAAAAAAAAACCCCACAAACTATGGGCTCAGATGCCTGCCTGGCAACCCCCACTTTGCTGGTGATAACTCATTTCTTTATATGGGGGTTGGGGTGTAACCCTTTTGTGTGCTCCTGTGGGAGTTTGAGTTTGAGCTCCCTGCTTGAGAGTCACCCAAGTCAGCCCAGGAAAACTAGAGGAGGAGATAGAATTGACTCTTTTTAGTGAAGGAAAGGAAGGAAGGAGAGAAGAAAGGAAGGAAGGAAGGAAGGAAGGAAGGAAGGAAGGAAGGAAGGAAGGAAGAAAAAGAGAGAAAGAAGGGAAGAAAGAGAGAAAGGAAGGAAGATAGGAAGAAAAGGAAAGAAAAGGAAGGAAGGTATCTAGTCCTGAAAGGGCATCTGTCCTTGATTTTACCCTGATCTTATCATCAGTGTTCACTTGTACCTGCTATATCATGAAGAAGAAGGCAGCACCCCTACCCCCAACCTCTTGCAGACTAAGGAGGGGGAGATGAAAGGGAAAACCAGAGAGGGACGGGAAACATGTTGTTTCTTAATTAAGCTGGGGAAGGAGACAGGGGCTGGAAGAGACAGTGCGGCTTGTGGCTTGGCATTTATCACGCTGTTGCCCCCTGACCTGGGGGCTGTGCTGGACGGAAGAGCCAGGCTGCTCGGAATGGCTTTGCTGATACGCCATTCCTGGGGTAAGTGGTTATTGATGAAGGGGCTTAAGTGGCATATGAAGAACACTAGCCCTAGAGCTAATGGTCTGGGCTCCTGCAGTGTCCACATCTCCTGGGAGCTTGGCTCCACAGTTCTGTCCGTACTTGGATTCAGGAGCTGAGTTACATGGGCTCCACTGGCATCCATGTCAAGGGATTATAACTTCCTCCTCCTCCTCTCCTTCTCCCTGACACTAGCTAGAAGTTAGAAATCTGGACTATCTGTTGGGATTTCCAACTTTAGACTCTGATGCTGCTGTTTTAGTGGTGTTATTATTGTTATTACTGAGGAATAGGAGAAACAGTGCATTGGTAGCTTTTGTGGATGATGGTCATTTGGGAGGTGTCACATCAGCAAAATTCAGAAAGAATATTTTGATCTAGAACTTTGCATGAAAGAGAGGGAAGGGGCACCTGGGTCTCAGTGGTTGAGGGTCTGCCTTCAGCTCAGGTTGTGATCCCGGAGTCCTGGGATCAAGTCTCACATCAGGCTCCCTGCAGAGAGCCTGCTTACTCCCTTTGCCTATGTCTCTGCCTGTCTCTGTGTCTGTCATAAATAAATAAATAAAATCTTAAAAAAGAGAGAGAGAGAGGGAAGTTTTGAGAAGAAAAAAGAATGAGGAAAAGTAAAAAGAGAGAAAATAGACTTTTGTACCCCTTATGTCCTATCTAGAGAATATTAGGATTCAGAAGATTTTAGAAATCATCTCTCCCAGCAGTTCTCAGCTCTGGCCTGGCATTAGAATTTCCTGAGAGTCTAAAAAACAAACACTGATGTTTAGTCCCTGCTTCTAGACTTTCTGAATCAACTGGCCTGAGGTAGAGCCAGGCATTTTCTAAAAAATCCTGAGGTGATTGTAGTGCACAGTCAGATTGAAAACATCGACCTAAAGCCCTCCCTTTATGATCGAGATAAGTGATGTTCACTGACTTCCAAATGGTCACAAAGCTGGCGAGTGGTAAAACTACCCCTGCAAAGCTAGGTTGTCAGTTTCTCAGCTCAGGAAACCCTGCAAATATCATCCTTTTACCACTTTCATGACTTCTGCCATAGCCTTATACCGTCTGTACTGTTTTTACAAATAAATTTATTTACATCAACTCACTCTTTAAACTTGGCTTTATTTGAAAAGGAGACTTTATAGCGCTGCAGTAAGTGCAGTCGAGGCCTCCTGCAGTAAGCAGAAGGCAGCCACGGAGTGCACGCAGTGGAAAGAGAGCGGCAGCGCGGGGTGTAGCTGGAGGCTGCTGCCGGCCAGGGACGCTGCTCCCCACCGACACTGGCCCGCGTCAGGTGTTCCAGAAATGCCGGCACTGGACGGAGACTCCCCTTGTTGACTCCATCATAACCAGGAGGAGAACACTGAAAAGGGGTAGATCTCAGTATGTGACTTGATGCTATTTGAGACACGTGTACTCGCACCGCCAAAATAGTCCTGAATACACTGTCGGTGCTGCTTCTTTACCTTGAGCATGTGACGCTGGTACTTGCCAGCAAAATATTTCAAGTCCCCATGAAATAGAGCAGTCAAGTTTAGACTTAGGTTGTCAGGCAAGAGACGTTAGAAACTTAAGAGAATAGAAGTGAGAATGCCTGAGGTAATCATGCACAGTATCATAAAAATCGAACTTCAGACCAGGTGAGGATTTTCACCTGTACGAGTTTGGCTATTTGAGTCATTGTTAATCACGCTCTGTCGGTGGTGGTCCTGACCAAAGCGATAAGCTGAATTTAGCAGAGTCTGAGGAGCTAAAGGCGTGGTTCCTTTTGCTATTTTACCCCTTCGTTTGGGATTCCAAGTGTGACTTGGAGGCCTCGGAGATTCATGGGAAATTAGCTAACTAGAGGACTCCAATATTGTAACAGTCATCAGTATTTTAGTTCTATTTTTGTTACTGAGTTTCCATCCGAAGAAATAGTTCTATTTTCTTTCTTTGGTTGTACACATACCACACACACACACACACACACACACACACACACACACATTTGCAGGATAAGATTCTGCCCAGAAAAAGTACTAAAACTCCTTGAGTTCTTTTTTAAAAAAATGGCCTGTCTTTGGCCTGGAATCTATTTATTTTAGGTTTTGGTTGAGCACATTATCCCTGGTTTGGTCCTTGCCTCCTCCCTCCACACCCCAACCCCCATCCACTTGGTAGCATTCTCTTTCCAAATTGAAATATCTGCTTCTTATTCCCTTTGATTTTCCAAAGGCATTAGAGCCGATAGGGAGTCGTAGTCATTCGGTCAATACTCTTTGATACATTTACCTAAATGGTATGTTCTTCATGTCGTTGCATCCACGCAGTAATTAAATGTGCCTTCAAACAGTATTGAAGGTAGGTAGTCTGAGCTTTATTGCTTAATTAGTTCAGGTTTGTCCTGCAGTTTCCCATCACTGTGCAATCAATACTGCTCTAGAGAACATTCCACCAATATTGGAAAAAGATGCCTCCCGCGTCCACGAGTGGATGCAGCAGAGTTCAGATAGTGTTGTAAGTTAGTCGTATTGGAAATATCACGTCAGTCATACTTCCAGACTTGCTAAGTGAACATACCTCTTCAAAACACTATTTGCATGGAAAACCCCTACCTGCTTCTTTGGGGTCTGGTCTTCCCTTTCTTCTCTCATGTCTTCAGGTTACTAAGAATTTCAGCCAAGTGAAAGATATGGCTTGAAAGGCTTGCTGCCAAAGGGAACTATTGTGCTATTTTACCACATTCTGGGCCATCGCAGTAATTTGATTAAAATGAAAAGCTGATATTTTTCTAATGTGAGCTCTGTCCTTATAAGACTGAGACACTATGGGTTGAGGTAGTCAGGAGCCTCCATGATGTGTCCCCAGGGCTTGACACAAAGTGCAGCCTATGGAGCCGGGGGATAGGGACCACGGGTCCTGGGAAGACTTAGCCCCATGAGGTGACAAAGCCATATTTCTGACCACTTATTGTGTTGAATTTCCTTTCAGGGTAATTCTGGTTAAATCAAGAGCCTCAAAAAAAAAAAAAAAATCAAGAGCCTTGTATATAGGCTGCTGGGTGCAAGTTTGGCCCTATTCAGATCACAAACCCATCTCTTCACCTAAATACCATTTAGATTATATTTTCCAAATCAAGTGATCATGGCTATGTTATTAAATTACTTGTAGCTGGACAGCAGTTTTCAAAGATAGCAAGCTGGATTTGTGATGGAAAAATCCAAGTATGGTAAATGTAATTAGACTGTGAATGCCTTGTTAATATGGATTTTTGTTTGGTTACTAATTCATTTCTTCCACAAATATTTGTCAAGTACCTGTAGTGTGTCAGGCACTATGCTAGAATCTGGAGACATAGCAGTAAATAAGACAGACAAAGTTATGGCCCTCAGGTAGCTTAGTTAAATCTTACTACTCTTTGCATTGCCCAACCCAATGTCCAACATACAACAAATTGTCCCTCAACAAATAATTGTTGACTTGAATACAAAGTATGCCCAAGTGCATTATCTCCATCTGTGTTTTTAAGCTTTGGTCAATCTGTACCTTTGATTGAGCCTTGCTATGCTAATAAAACTATTAGTAACAATTGTAGTAGCTAATATTTATTTAATAAATGTTAGTTGATTTGCATTCATTAGTTCATCATCTCAGGGCAGTTTTCTATTTGACTGAGGATTTCTAAAGACATTCCTAGGCATATTACAAAACCTACCAACTATCTACCGTTAGGGTGTTTCAGTTAGTTTGTGGTTTGGTCTAGGCTGGTAGTAACTTATTTTGAATTGTCCTCCCCAAGCTATTAATTGACAGTTGAATCCCATGTGCGTAGCTCATGTTGGGCACATGGTAGGAACTCAGATAGCTTCTGGGTGAGTGAACCAGATGTAATTTTAAAATGATGTTATCAAGTAACCTTTCCTAGCTAAATCTTAAATCAAGTATCTTAGATCCTGTTTTGCTGTATGTGTCTGCTGGATCCTTTAGTTTTTGTTTTTGTTTTTTTGGTAAGATTCTAGCAACACTGTTTTGCTGAAATATTTTTTTAAAATAGCAATTTTCGGGGCACCTGGGTTGCTCAGTCAGTTAAGTGTCTGACTCTTGATCTCAGCTCAGGTCTCTATCTCACAGGCCTTAGTTCAAACCTCATATTGGACTTCATGCTGCGCATGGAGCCCTCTTAAAAGAAATCAAACAATTTTTAAAAGTCTGTCAATGCATTTCCACAAAGTAACCTTAGTTTCTTGCACTATTTTGCTAGGAGCTTAGAGGTTATATCGTATATGACAACAAGATAAAACCTTTAAAAATACAGAATTCAGAGTACTTGAACGTTTGTATTTTTAAATTAATTTTTAATGAGTTTTAATATTTTAATATTGTACTGATTTTAAGTAAGAAAGTTGTTCTTATATTAGACAGTGGTGTACAATATTACTTCGTGGGATAATGTTTAATTAAAATACACTAATTTATGTATTTGTTTATTAGCTTTATCCCTAAAGCGGAGAGAACTGCTGCATAATTTTATGAAAAATGTAAATGAGGGTTTTGGCATCACTAATAAAGTTAAATTAGCATAGGTAAAAATGTATGCTTTCACTTTCAAAACCTGATAAAAAAGAACCTTAAGATGTTGATTTGACATATAATAAAGATCACTTTTCAGTGAAAAGATTAAACTCTCATGAAAACAACCTTCTATTTTTCTAATTTCCTTTTGGCTTTATTAGGTTTTACCTGATTTGTTCTTGTCTCAAAACATTTTCTCTTGTTTCTGTAATTGCGGGAGTCATTTTGATGCAAGGATATTGTAGTAAGTTTTTTTTTTTTTTTTTTTTAACATTTGGAAATAGTTAGCTCCCCTCACGCAGTATGATCCACTTTGAGTATTGATGTAACAAATGAGAAACACCTTATTGAATGTTATATGTTCTTTGCTGATTTTGCCTACCCCAACTTAGATTTTACGCTCCTTGAAATTGGGGTCTGGTTTTTGTGAACTTCTGCTGCGGTTTTGACATCCTTCATATTTTAGAAATCAGCAATAATATCATAGCCTTAACCTTATTATTATGGAACTTATTGGCTTACTCTTCCTTTTAAAAAATTGTTTAAATCTCTTGATACGGGCAAAGAGAAAATGAAGAGGAATGGCATTCTCCAGTTTTTCTGCGTTTTATATAAATGTTCATAAACACAGTACATAAACATCTACTGTGTTTCCTGTCCCGGGTGCCACGGGTATACCTTCAGTAGCATCATGTTTCCAAGCAGAAAAGAAAACAGATTCAAAGTGCCTTTAAGAGGGGAGAGCCCTGAGATATTTTCTCTTCTGTTCTTCTTTTGTTAGTTATTTATATTCACACTTCTTCACTTCACTACATTCCTTAGTAAACAGCTTGCAGGGAGGTTGATGTTTGTTAATGAACTGTCAATAAACACATGTTCTTCCCGACTTCTTTAAAAAAAAAAAAAAAGACTATTTTGGGGGTGAGCGTGCTGGTTTCCAATTCCTGTTCACGCCCTGGAGACAGAGAGAGGAGTGTTGGCTGAGCACCCGGCAGGCCCGGAGCTGGGCACCGTGGCAATCACGTGGTGGGAGCGCAGCCTTTGTGCTAGGAGGAAAGCGGCAGGTTTTGACAGAGCGTGTGCTAGCAGTTTTCAGGACGAAGTCGGGAAGTGTTTGGAAACAGGGCTGCTAGCATTCCCAACAAAGCTGGAGGAGTCTCTCCAGAGAACAAAAGGCAACACACACACATACACGCACATACTCAGGATGAGGACTTTCTTCTCTGTTGACATTAGAGTGAGTCAGAGGCTGACCCATGTTTGGCGAGAGGACAAATAATCACATCTTTGTTGGGGGAAATAGGGTCCAGTCATTTTCTTTCCGTTCTCCTGTTCTTATTCTCTCTTCGCCTCCTCTTTTCTCTCGATGGCTGCAGATCTCCACTGAAGTGTCTAATGAAGTCCTTATGACTACAAAATGTCCACGCAGAGGAACCTCAGCCATTTGCAGACATAACACTGTCTTTTCCACCGTGGTTCGCTCAACGTGACTTGTGGGCAGAGGGAAAAGAAAGATATGTTACCCGGAGGGTGGACACGGTGGAGAGGCCAGAAGAGTGCCCTTTTGTTGTTGGCAGTCTTAAGCTACAAATTAAACGAGAGAAACTTAGAACAGCCTTGAAAGAAAACTATTTATAATTTCATTAGTATTATTACTGCTCTCTATTCATTGTGAAACAAATTGTCCCAAGAGCAACAATTCTGGAAATTTGTGCTTTAGAAAAAATGTTGAATTTCCCAGTATCCTTGTCTGTTGTTTTTTTTTTTTTTTTTTTTCCTTAAAAATTTCATGCATTGTTAGGGAAGAAAAGTCTAGTCTAACTCACAAATGCATCCTTATTCTCATGTATATTTGATACCGGCCCCAGTCTAATCTGATAAAGTGCACTTTGCCTGTGGTGTCTTACAATAAGCTGGCTGCATTAGTGCCGGGAAAAATCAATACCGATTTATAATTTACCATCGCAAAAACCTATCACTTTTTATGACCCTCCATCCTGGCTCATTAATATTACATTAAAACACACACACCCACTGCAACAGGGGGAAATTGTAGCTTGTCAGGTTTACAGCCATAAAGAAACCTTTAATTGGGCTTAGTTTGGGAATTCAGGCACAGATTTTGTTTATTTGTTTTCTTTTTAATATATAGTATTTACCTTGGTGGATTTTTAGATGATGCATAATATACTTATCTATTTCTCTGTAAAGAAAGAAGAAAAGTCTGTCACAGAAATTCCGAAATGTACTTGCACATAGCTCTCCAAGTATATATTTTAATTGTACCTAATAATATCTTCTCTGTTTTTTTGTAGCCTCCAAACCCTTTCCGCTTGCTTCTTTCTTTCTTATTGTGTGAGTGTGTGATTTCTTTCTCTATGTGGAAGCATTCTAGCTGATGGTATTCTCTTATCTTTTTGGCTTGTCATAGTTGATATTTATTTTCCCCCTCCTCAGATCACGAAGAAGCTAAATGCCATCTTTTGCATTGTCTGTCTCCCAAAGAAAGGATGCATATTTGATATTTCTTCCACACTGAATGGAGAATATTACGTTGACCCTGCTTGGAATCGGAACGATGCTCCCAGTGCTTGCTTTTCCCTAGCAGAGAACTATAGAGTGCGTGTGCATGTGTGTGTGTCTGTGTGTATGTCCTCAATTCCTTCACCTTAAAGAAACCCCAGAAGAAAAATTAACAATACTCTTTCCTTAAAGACCACATCTATTAAGCCGCTTTGCCCTCATGTGTTTTTAGACTTAAAAGTCTTATATCTAAATTCTTTCCAGATAATGTAAAAAAAATGATGTCACTGTTTATGTTGGCAGCCACAAGGTGCTCTATTTATTTCATACTATTCAAATAGTTTCCAGGGAATTTTTCCTGTTAATATCACGACGAACCAACCTCACCACATGGCTTGCTCCCTTTCCCTGGCTGCCTGAAAGGTTAAGGTCTCCCCCCCACACCCCCCTCTCAAAAAGAGGTAAAATGAAGTGTAAAGCAGAGCCAAATAAATAAATAAATAGGGGGAAGGGGAAATTCAGTGTGTTCTCAAGTGTGCAGTAGATCCGCACCATGCAGCAAATACATGTCGTGATTGGGTTTTTAAAAGACGTCCGCCTCGCCTCTGACTGACAGGGCCTATTGATTTTTTAGGTTTCTGCCGTCATCGGTTTCCAGCCTCACAGCGGCCGCGTGTCGGGGGTCAGGGCGCACCGGGGCGCAGTGAGCCAGCCCTCGCCACTTCCCAAAGTGAAGGGCCGCTGAAAGAAAATCAATCATGTCATAAGTGAGAAGCATCAAAAATTTTCCCCCTGTATGGCCAAGACCCATCAGCCTGTCTCCACTCAGTAAGCTAAGGTTAGGCATCTGTCAAGTCAGACTAGGTGAAAAGTATTAGAAATGCCAGTTAACCCGTGGGTAGACTGTGTAGGTGCGATGCTGCTCTTCTCTTTGTCTGGCCATCCCGGAACCACACGACTGGCGTGTTCTCACCTCATTTTGGAGCGGGCAGCACCCATTTCCCACCCCTTTGGCCTCAGTGTCCCTCCCCGCTCTTCTCCCTCTTACTTAAAGCAGGACGGCTTGGGGCCTGGTGCCCTGGTTACTGACGAGCTGATGAAGAGTCCAAATGGATGCTTTGGCTCAGCAGCCCACTGGGAGGCCAGGGCTGTTGTGTTTCACCAAGTCACACCGTGTGTTTCCCTGAGTGAAGCAGATTTTCTCCACCCTTTTGGTATCCAGCTTTGGAAACACACATTACGCAGATAAGTCTAAATTGTAAAATTAATTGTGCACATCAGGGGTAGGAAATTTTTATTTGACCACTGCGCTGATGTTTCTGAACTGATGGGGCACTAGATTTTCTTCCTGTTTGACGAATGGGGAGGAAATATATTTTCACTTCTCAGAGAAATGATCAGGAGAATGCCATTCATTTGAAAGCGCCTTTTTCTATTTCTTATGTTCCAGATCTATATAATTCAATTGTAGAGTTTGGCAAAAGAAACAGTATTAAGTGACTAGCGTGGAGAAACCCTTTGACACATACCTTCTAATTCTGCATTTGGTAATTGGCTGGAATGTGATGATAGGTACCTTTCAAGATATAAATTATAGATGATGTATTCTGTGGGAAAATGATAGGCCTTGATTCTCATATTTTAGTTTGCATTTATTTTAATCAATACAGTGAAAATGAATAGTTTTGTTTGCTTGTCTGTTTGGCTGGCCAGGAAGAGTGGGTTGGAGAACTGGCTGCTGTCAGGCTGGCCTTACCTCGTGCTTTCCACCCACTCAGTGTCTCTCCTTTCAGGCTTGTCTCTGTTGGTTGACAGTGGTTCCATGATAGTCACTGCCAATTTAAGACCAGTTTGAAAGCTCCTTTCTGGAAAATCTGCAGGAGGAGTTCATTTAGGTGGAGGGGCAGATTCTAAGATCTCCTCTGCTTGGGGTGGCCACCTCAGGAGCATTAGAAGAACCTGAAACTGGATTGAACTGAGAGCTCTGTTGTAACTTTCCACACCTAAATTGACATTCACTGCCTGAACCAAGATGTATACTCACTAATAAATATTTTAGCTCTCTATGCTTCAGTGATTATGCTGGCCATTCCATACAGATAAAAAGACAAAATGTTTCTTTAATCAGTACTGTGATGTGAGACCGTTAAGGTAATAGTGCTTGAAACTATTAGAATCTTGAAGATATTGACTGGCTTGCTTTTGGCATGGCAATTATAATTACATTTTTAGGTTACATTTTATGGGTTTATACTAGTTATTCTAACATAAAAGAAATTGCTGTCCAGAATTTTAACAGAGGGGAGAATGATCTAGTTTGAAATCTTCAGCAGTCCAGGCATCAGGAGCTGCTAATATACCATCTAATTGTGATCAATACTTTCTTTTCTAGTTTCTGTAATGACAAGGCCTTTGCAATAAAAACACTACCATCTTTTTGAAATCCACAGAATGATAAATGACCCAGGCCAACTTGAGGGGGAAAGTGTGGCGTATTTTACATTCCTAGTGATTTATTATGGATTTGTGAACATAGCTGGTGTGAAATCAAACTAAGGGGGAAAGAGAGGGAAAGTACCCAACAAAGAAATCCATTCTGCCTAAAATGCCTAGGTTTAAGTCCCATTACCATTGATGTGAGCTAAGTACTCTCATCAAGGGGCTTAGGAACCCTTGAGTATTTAGATTCTTTTTGTTACATTACAGGAAAGGGAATAAAGCCAACACAACGAACCAGTACTTTGCTATGTATGAATGGGTAGGTCAGCCTACCTCACATGTTACATAAAAAGGACCAATTTGATTCTGTCTTGACAATAAATGAAAGCTTAGCTTTGAAGGAACTCTTAGCTGGGTCTGTTTGCTTTCAGAGACAGTATTTTTGGGCAGGCTCTAGAGGCAGGTTATTTCAGGTGTAAGAACGGGAATCTGCTTGTTTCATTAACTATTAGGGACTTACCTTCCTTTAGTGGAAAGCTGAATCCAGTCGTCCTCAATCAGGCTTCACCTGTGTGGGAGTGCATTGCTATACTAATCAAGCTCAGCTGGTCATCCAGACCTGAGAGGCGAAGTATTTGAGGAAGTCCAATAGAGATTTGTGAACTTTATAGTAGTCAAAAGGGAAAAATGGGTACCCCTGGGTGACTCAGTGGTTTAGTGTCTGCCTTCGGCTCAGGTCCTGATCTTGGGGTTCTAGGATCGAGTCCTGTATCAGGCTCCCCATGGGGAGCTTCTTCCTCTGACTATGTCTCTGCGTCTCTGTGTGTCTCTCATAAATAAATAAAATCTTTAAAAAAAGTGAAAAATATGCCAACATGAGCCCCTTTTCAGCCTCTACCCTGATAAGGTATGGCCAATAGTGTTTTTCATGTGGCTACAGTTAAGTTTCTCAGTCTTTCCATTTTTGATTTTTGTTTATAGGTTGCCTGTTGACATTTTGCTTTAGACCAGGTCTTAGTACATAATATTTATGATTTCTTTCCATCGTCTTCCCTCCAACCTCCTTCCTCCCTCCTTCTCTTCTTTCCCTCTCCTCTCTTTCTTCCATCCTGTCCCTCAATATTTTTTTCTTTAAAAAAAACCCACTCTTTTTGTCAAGAGTTGAAAAAAACATGAAGGCTTTATATAGGATTCACAAATTTGGGACTGATACAATATATTTTCTGACAGGGTTCACTAGACGCTTGCATCTCTTAAAGAAAATTTCTGGTGTGATGTTGTAGTGAATGGATTTTTTTCCCCTATCAACCAGGAAATGTCCCATTTTCCTGCCTTAGTAAACATAGCACACAGTAAGTAGTAAGTACAAGGGCTAAGGGGTCTTGTTCATGTGTTTTCTTTGGTCAGGACTGTGGAAGGAGATACCAAAGGTGTAAGAGACTAGGTTTTTACATGAGGTTATTAAGCATCTCTTTTCTCCAAAATCAGGCTTGAGACAAAAAGGAAAAAAAAAGTGTTTTTTGTCCTTAAATATCCAATTCATCCTATCATATTTCCCACAGTGACTTTCCCCACCAAGGTCTTAATGCACTACTTTGAGAATGTCTCATCAGTGACCAGAGCTGACGGGGTCTTTGAACATTAGACAGTACCCATTAGTCAAGGTCCCTGGGCTAACATCTTTTGGATGGCATTTTCTTCTAAGTGTGCCATTAGTTAGTATAATGGACTGGTGTCTGTCAGCCTTTGGGACAGGACAAGAGAAGCATCCAAGACCCTTTGTTAGAAGAATGGGCTGTGTTTTCCTCTAACCTGGAAACATGTTCCCAGCAACATTTTAGCCCTTGAGACACAATAAATGTTAATGGCTTCAGTGAAGTCTTTATGATCTCCCAGGTCAGAAATCTTTTTTCCCCCCTTAAAATCTCAGATATGGATTTACAAAATACTCTTCAGAACCATTATGGTCTTTTGGGTAAATAGTTTTCATTTAAAAACATTTTTATATACACGTTTTTAAAAAGTGTTCTAAATATGTATTTTTACGATTGATCATGACAGCTCCTTAAAGAGCCATTCTTGACTATCAGGGAGGTAATGTGTGTGTATTCAAGAAATTGTCTACAAAAAAACCATCTCAAAACTGTGTATGTTTCCAATGAGGTTTTTTTTTCTTACCAATATATTTGAAAAAATTATGCAAATCAGATTGTCAAAGTGAGATAGTTCAGAGTTGAGGATTTTTGAAATGTCTCTCAAGTGGCAACTGAGAAACTCCAGGATGTGAAAGATCAGAACTGCTGGCTACCCTTACTTGAGACTGTGAACATAGGTTACCAGAGATTTGGGTGATTTGCCAGACTTTCTTCCTTAAGCTTATATGCTTTTGAAAGTTAAGACAAGACTTTGATTTTGTTGGATTCTTTGAACCATAGGTTGCTATCTAATCATAAAGGGCTTGAAATCAGTCAGAATAGGGTACCTACTTGTTGGTTTATTCAGACTTTTATTGAATATGCCATTGTGCTGGGAATTAGAGATATAAAGAGAGTAAGCTGCATTTATGTCTTGCAGAGCATGGAAACCTGTAGATACATTCAGAGCGGTAAATTCTACAAAGGAAGCATGAGAGAATGGGAGCACCAGTAATGTGCATTAGGAATAAGAGTAGGATTGCAATTGTAAGATAAGGGTGTCTGTAACTTTCCTCAGAGTTCAAGGTGGTTGCAAATGATCAAGGGTGCTGGGTCAGGTAGGTGAGATGGTGAGAATCAAACGATGACATTGTGTATGATTAACAGTGAGATTGACCATGACTACCACTCCCACTACTATTACTAGGGCTGGGTAGGCTTTTCTGGGGGCATTTGGCTAAGAATATACGTGACTTATTGTTTACTTCAGAGGATACATTTTTATCTAATTCAAGCAACAAATAATTATTGCATGCCTTCGGTGTGCTAGTAAATTGGGGTATAGTGTTCTGTTCTCATGGAACTTATATAGTATTCGTGGGCCTGGGGCCCTGGAGTTCAGACATTAATGAAAAAAAAGCACACACATAAATGTGAAATCTATAATGTGATAAGTCTGTGAGAGAGGACACCAAATATTTGGTTGATTTTTTAGGGTCTATCTAATGGAGGTAGGGGAGTGTGTATGGTGATTTGACCTAGTTTGAGAAATGGCCTGGGAAATGTCCAAGAAGATGGTGACAGAAGAAAGAGGGTTAAGAAGGTGGTGAATGGGGTGACATTGGAGTGGCAGGATACAGGAGAATATTCCTCCCTAGAATATTCCTCCCTAGAATATTTTCCTCCCTAGAATATTCTAGGGAGGAAAAGTGGGAAGGAAGAGGGAAAGAAAGCAGAAGGAGACATGAAAGACAGGATACAAGCAAGGGAATATAGAATAGAATAGAATAGAATGGAATAGAACAGAATAATAGCCTTTCTTTCTGCCTTTCCTTTTCTCCTTCATTCTTTTGTGCTTTCAACAAATATTTATTGAGTACCTCCTAGGATTCAAGCACTGGTCTAGGCACTGGGGATCCAGCATGAATTCAGTGGTAAAAACAAAACGAAATAGCTCTCTGCCCACATGGAGCTTACATTTTTATAGGGGGAGACGAACAATAAGCACGTAAAATATATAGGATATCAGATGGTGATGAATTCTACTGAGGAAAATAATTCAGGAAATGGAGAAAGGGAGTATTTAGGGTGGGATTGGCATTGCTATTTGACAAGGCTAGAGAGCTTTTCCATGGGATGCCTGGGTGGCTCAGTGGTTAAGCATCTGCCTTTGGCTCAGGGCATGATCCTGGAGTCCCGGGATCAAGTCCTACATTGGACTCCCTGCATGGAGCCTGTGTCTCTGCTTCTCAGTCTCTCTTTCTGTCTCTCTCTCTCTCTTTCTGGCTCTCATGAATAAATAAAATAAAATCTTAAAAAAAAAAAAGAAATACAGTAGCTTGATAAAGTGTCTCTGACAGGTTGCTAATTGAGCAAAGACCAAAAGAGCAGAAGGGAGTGAGCAGATATCTAGGGGAAGTAAAGTTAGAGCAGACCAAGCAGTGTGAAGTGAGACCCCGAAAGAAGAGTGGATCTATGAAGCTTGAAGAAGAGTAAAGGAGACAGTGTGATCAGAACAGAACAAGCAAAGAAGGGAGTAGTAGGTAGTACTGCCAGAGACAGAAGGGAGCTATTTTGTAGGCCATATAAAGATCTTGGGTCTTTACATGAGATGGGAAGCCATTGGCAGTAGATGAGAAATAGATGAGAAGGTTTTCAGGCAGTGATGAAGATGTCCATCCAGTCATTAACAGTAAGTAAATGGATCCTAAACTAAAGGGAAGTATTTCCTGGTCTGGTGTTTCCTGAGTGAAACTGTAAAACCGTTGCAATTTAAGATTAATTTTTTTTAAAATGGCTTCTGAATCAGGTCCACTAACAGGATTTTTCATCTGATCTTTATTCATAAAGATGCATTTTGGGATTATTCCTTTTCACCCATTAGGAATCTGCTTTGATAACCCTATTGCTAAAATTCTTTCCGAACTATTTAGTTGTGTGACAGTCATACACCGAAATAGGCAGCTTGTGTGCTATATGGGTAGAGTGAATGAAATAAACTCAGCTGAATTTTGAGTGACAAGGTACCCAGCTGGGAGGGTGAAAGAGAGGGGAGGGAAAAGGAGCAGCTGGGGATGCAGATTGAGGTGGGCAGGCAAGACAATGGCCTGTCCTGATAAGCACCTTTTTGCAAAGGTCATCAGTCAGTCACCAGGACTCAGCTCAGACACCTTGGCTTTTGTGCAAGCTGGAGTTTTATTCTTTAGAGAAACCAGTGGTATCTCTAAAAGGAAGGTTAAAAATCACCGTGGCAATTAACAAGATGATCAAGAAGAAGAAATATTTTGCTATTCATATCTAAATACTTCATTGTCCATATAGAAGTGTCCTTATTCTCTTTCCCTTTCTAGCATCAGAGTGGTATTCCTTTGATAATAATCTTTGATATTAATCTTTCAGCACTAGAAAGCAGTTCTAAAGTTATGGGCTCCAGATTCTCTCTGCTTTTACCAGGTGGAGGCGAGAGAGCTTTTCCAGAGTATTACTTAGCTCTCGAAGACAACCCTGAATGGGTGTTGGTTTGCTGGACTTTTTAGAGGCCACAACAAAAATCTTCTGATATTTATACCTCTTCAGGCTTTGAGGCCATTTGCAGTGTCTTTGCTTGTGTTCTTTTGATTTTCTCCTCCGCAATTCCCTTCTATAGCATTTGTTCTAGGAAACAAAGAGGTCCTTGTGAGGCTTGGGGCAAACTCTCCTTCTTGATTTCCAGTGAATATTCATCATGCACAATCAGTGAGTCTCTTTAGGCCTTGACCTGAGTTGGGAGGTATGTGGTAACCCAAGCAAAAGCAAAGAAGACCCTAAGAAGGGAACCATTGAGAGCTGGTGCTGTAGGGTCCTGGAGCTTAATACTGAAAAGTAATTTCATTGATGTTTGCTTGTTAAAGCCCACGTTTGCTTTTCTTGGAGGTCAGCTCCCAAACCTAGCTGACTTTTTACAGTCATTCATTTGGCTGTAGGGAGCTAGGATTCGCAGACCTCCTCGGACAGGCTATTTCCTGGGACCAGTGGGGATAAGAACAAATATCATTCACACGGTGATTTTCATCATCAAAGTACTTTCTAAATAGAAACGAATTCCGCTTGCAAGAATCAGGTTAAGCATTCTTATCCCCACTTTATAGATGGGTGTGCCCAGATTTCATTATTCCGAAGATAGATTTTGAGTCCACGACAAATGTACTTAGCATTACAGTCAATTGAAGATGAAAAGGCCTATTAGGCTGCCCAGCATCACCCCTCCCTCTCCACCTCCACACAACCAGAACAGGAAGCTCCCTGCAATCTACTTTCTACTTCTTTGGCCTGGCTTCGTTTAAATGTCCCAGGGGACCCTCCCTATAAGTCTAACCTTGGAGAAAGAATCTCCTTCTAAAAAGCCTCTTTTGTGTTCTCAGTGCTGCGACCACCCCCCTCTGCTGAAAGGCTCTTGGAAGTGAGAGGAATATGGTTGGAAGTCTTTTTTCCTTTCTCTTTTAGGTGAATTGCAAATTCCAAGAGTCACATGTGTATCTTTCCCTTTCATAGTAGATTTTTATATGCCTTTCTGGTTTACTAACAGACATACTGGATTTTGAGTTACAGTTGGGACATGAGCTCATGAAATTAGTCTTAACTGCTTTAACCTGTGGGTGCTCGTGTTTATGGAATAAGCAAGTCATAATCGCTGACCACAGCCATTAAAATCTGATGTGAGTCAACTTTGAGTACAAAGACTTTCTATAAGCCAAACCTCTTGAAGCAGAAATGATCACAATTTAATATAATGAGAATAATTAATAAGGAGTGTGCCAGTGACCTTGAATATTAATATTGTTTCCTTTTCCTGTAAACAAACCGGGCTATTTTATTATTATTTTAGTGTGTAATTTGGCATAAACACTCCTTTTCACATAATTTCCCCAGGTGACTTTTGTCTCCTTGGCAATTTCCGGCTTTAATAAAGAAAACCTAATTAAGAAGGAGCTGTTGATTGGTTTGCTAGTGTAATTAACACAGGTGATGCTAATGAGTTTCTATGAAACCGTTGGTTTATGGGAAAAATAAACAGACCGCTGTTGCATATGGCCCAACTGATATGTGCACTCTGGAAGAAATGATGATTTCCCGGTCTCCTGTGAGTGGTTTGTGGGCATGGAATAGGCAGATAAAATACTTTATAAGATTCATTAGTGGAACTAGACCAAATTGGAAGCAAAAGTTGCAGTGTTAGGCGATATTAAAAAATCTGATCTCTGATTGTACTTGTTAGGTCTGTTTTTTTTTTTTCCCCATGTGCCTAAAAGGGGCAGATTCCTGTTGTTTAGGGTGGGTTTCTGACCATCATAGTAGCCATTTTAAGTTGGCAAAGCCCCCAGCAGACTTTCTAGAGACATTTTAAGTTTCATTCTCTTCGCCCTAATTTTGCTCATTAACCCTTGGAAATGCATTGACCAGGAAAGCACATGGAATTCCTATAGAAATTAAAACTCCTGAGACCCTTCTTTCTTGGTCTACAACTGTTTCCTGTGGGACACTTGGTATTTATATTTTCAGGGGCATCCATGCTAGTTTGGTCAATCCAGAATAACTTAAAAGAAGCAAATTTTCTCTTTCTGTCTTTCTTTGCTGGGTTGGGAGAGGAGGTAGAGACCATGGTTCAGATTTCATTTAGCAGCAACTTTATAAGATGAACAATATTCGTGGCATCGATGCACATTTTCTCATTATAAATTTTATTTAGAATACCTGGCTGTTATTTGTGATAATTTATAGATACCATCCTCAATGCAAAGTCGATTTTTGAAGTTATTTACATAAAAGACTTGATATACCGAGAACTTTCATGTTTACCTAGTTTTTCTGAACCTCGTTCCTTTTCCATTGGTGTGTTTTCTCAAGTCCGTCCCTTAAAACATGTGTTTTTTTCTTTATTTTCATCTCACTTTTATAATCAGCAAGTCAGTTCTTCCTCTTTTTTCCCCCTACCTCCAAAAATGCCTGTTCTACTTTCTCTCTCATCTATTGCTATGTGACAGAAAAGCCAGAGACATTCTGTGTCTCGCAGTGCACCTCCAGGGACATCTTTTGAACTCTCATAATTTGTATTTATTGCCACCCACTTTGTAAGTTCACAGTTTAATTTGCCAGCAGTGGCAGTGTTAGGCCGACACAGTAAAACAAGATAACGTTAAAATGTCAGAATGAGAGGGGGCATGAATGATGCATTACCCCTACTAGGACTTGCACTTGTCATTCCCTTCCACCAAAGTGATGTTAACTACCTTTTGAGAGCTTTATCTGACTGGTATTACTCAGAAATAGGATCATTAGTTCACTGTTCTGATTAGGAAGCTGCTATGCTTGATTAACTCTTCTTGGACTAGGATCTCAGTGGAAGCATTAAATGAATAGCACAGACTTAGACATCTAGAACTAATTTATAATTATTTTTTTGCAATTATTTGTAGTTGTTGACATGTGTTTTTCCATGATGTGGTATTTAACCAGGATGAGTTAAACCTACTGGAGAAAAGACAAGCGTGTTTGAATTGTGCTTGTAATTCACATTTCAGGGAAGGTCTGCTAAAATTTTAAAATGATTTCCCCCATGGATGGATGCTAAGGCATCATTCTTAATAGCATCCATGTTTATTCCCAAACCTTTTGAAATTTCTCAGTTTGGGAAATTGGCCCTTTTGTAGTTTTCGCAGACTTAACTCTCCTAGGAGGAAACTGATGGAATTCATGTTTATTCATGGTGGTGACTCCATGTACAAGAAGAGTTAATACGTGTCTTGAGGAAACTTTCCAAGTGATAAATGTAGGGTATTGGGAAGGGAAACACCTCCTCCCTTTCTTATTCCCCCAAACCACCTTCTACTGTTCTTTCCCTCTCTAAATTTTTCTTTCCAATTGTGCTGCTGAAATCCTAGCATATGGATTCTCTGGTTTCTGACTAAATACATAACTCCTCTTTCCCCTTCCAAACATATGCTTGATACTCAGACTTTAGTGTAAGGTTCTCTTACGAGCTGGTTTTGATAGGGAATGTGTTGAAAGGCTAGGACATGAATATGGGCATGGCACCTATGAGGAACTTTGTCCTGGAACAAGGATCTTGATGGTAGTGAAGACTTCTGGTTCAGCCTTTCTGAAATAAGAATATTTTTCATCCTATGCTTCCCTACAGGAATTGAGCTACATGGAACAATCTATGAGGGATCTGTGAACCTTGTTCACCACTGTGTGTGCAGGGTCTAACTCTTCTGGGTGCTCAGTATGCATTTATTAAATGGAATGGATGAAGCGATCACTGAAGAGCAGTGGAACAGTGCTTCAGTGAAAGTACTTCCCCCCATGAAAGTACTTCCCTCTCAATGTCTTATTTCCTGAAAGGGCTTTTTATCTGGGTAGATCCAGAAACTTGAATTGTTATAACAGATGCTTCTGATGAACCTGGGGTTACCCTGAGCATATCCCATTATCTTCCTTTATCATATACTTGACATCTGCCTTAAGTTACTATCCTTCACTATCTGCTCAAGTCAGGCTATGTTCTCTTTGGAGATTTCTTGGCAGCTAACCCTTGCTGTGGATACAGATGAATTGGCCTTCATCTATTTGTATTAAAGATGTAACCATGTGGCAGATGGTAACTACACTTACCACAGTGAGCATAGCATACTATATAGAATAGTTGATCACTATGTCATACACCTGAAGCCAATATAACATTGTATGTTGATGATACCTCAATTAAGAAAATGTAACCATGACTTGCTTGTCTGAGAAGATGATTCTAGCCTTATTTTTAAGACCAAGCCAGGTGCCTCTCTTTGGAGGACAAGTTTAACCAAGGGGGAAGCTGAATATCAGTTTAAGAATTCAAAGGAGAACTTGGTTTCAGAGTAATGTTGAGAAAACCCTAAGAAGTACAAAAAAGGGAGTATGTATTTGGTTTGAGGATTCTTGGGTCTATTAGTTGCCTTCTAAGAGTATACTTTTTGTCAGGGTGAATCATTTATAGTGAATTCTGATTTATTGATATTTCTCTCTGTGAGCCTCTTTTTCAATGGTTTTGCCCTGGATTGCCCAGAGAACTGATGCTCTTTGAGATTTGGCTATAATGCTGCTTTTGTAGAGTGGAGAAATGAAAGCAGAGAAAAATAAGTAGTTTTCTATAAGCCTGTGTGAAAAGGCAGTAGTCAAATTGGAAAAACTTTTTTTTTTTTTCCCTGTCATACTTCTGTTGGGAAGCTGTTTGATCAATATGGGTCAGGCTTGATGAAAACTATTTTAAAGCTACTCTCGTGTGGAAGTTCCCTTCCTATACCCTTTCTTAGAAGGGAAGGTGGGAGTAGAGTTCTAAAAGAAAAGCTATTTGGCCAAGAAAATATGAAAACTTTTCCCCAGGTCAAAGTTGAACATACCAGCATGTGCTTTGGGGAGGTGACAGATGTGACTTACCCCAGAAATAGTTGTTGTAGCAGAATTATGAGTACTTTCCTAAATCTTTCCCTCTGCATTACTCAAGATTTCCTGTGCCCTGAGTTGTCCCAGATAGAGAACAAAATGAAACTCTCACCAATTTTGTCTACCTTTTTTGCTCTAAGCCAAGGCTTTGCAGCACCATTAGGATGTAGATTATCATATTTAAAACCTGTGATGACACCGTTGTACCCATCTGAATGATTAATCTGCTCATTAAAAGAGTGCCGATGGGCTAGTCTAATTGGAACATGGATCTTCTTAAAGGACGTTACAGGGTCGGGAATAGGAAATATTACTCATAACATAAAGTAGGGATTAATTATGCTACTAAATACTACTGTGTGAAATTTACATATGCGTCTGGTTGGAGACAAGGATTAGAAAAAGTGTAGCATCCCATTTTGTAACATTTATGTCAACTTTAAGACAGGTGGTGTGTTCCTTCTTTAATCCCAAATCTTAAATCAACATTTACAAAAGCTGTTATAAACTCAAATGCCACAGAAGGCTTAGAGGTTGGGATAAACACAGAATTTGCATCTGTGAATCACTGTGATTTAACCGTATGGATTTAAAAAAAAAAAAAACTGCAAAGATCCAAAGCTGCAGAACAATCTTTACTCTCTGTTAAACCCTAAACTTCTGGATAATATTAATCTTCCTAGAGGAGAATGAGAGTACAATTGGTAACTTTAAGAAAATATGCAAATCTGTTGAGCACAAGTTTACAAGCTTTTTTCTTCTTTTAATAACGTTCCTTTAAACAAATAATATGTATGAAAGATGTAAGAGGATTGCTGTAGTTGCAAAGAGGATGGGAGTTTCGAAGTGCCACTTCAGAGCTTTTCTGCTTCGGGGATCCTGTAGCAGCAATTAAAAAAAGAAAGAGCTTGATAACAATTTTTGGGTTGAAAAGGACCTTAAAAAGTTTTTCATCCTATTTCCCTCATTTTATTTTTGTTTTCTTTAAATTTTTCTCAAGTTGATTTTATTTTTATGTAAAGATTTTATTTTTAAGTAATCTCTATGCCCAGCTTGGGCCTCGAACTCACAACCTCAAGATCAAGAGTCACATGCTCCACCATGACTGAGCCAGCCAGGTACCCCTATATCTCCCTCATTTTAAGACAAGGGAGCACAAAGCTTACACAACTAGTTAGTGATGAGCCAGAGCTAGAAACCAAAATCTCTGACTTACAATCCAGTGCTGTTTTTGGTTAAAAATACGGCATCTCTAGTCTGGTTACCAAAAAACCTGACATGTTGGATTACTTGTTGAACACGCCATGTCTTAAGATATCTCTGTTTACTGAAGTCAGATCTGTTTGACAAATGTGAAATACATTCTTACACATCTTGAGGATTTGCTGCATTTTCACTGCTTGAAAATTCATATTCTTTTTTTACTTGTAGGCAGATGTCACTTCATGTGTGTAGTAAAGAAAGGCAAGTTGCTCCTCCAGAGTAAACATTCTTCCATGCTAGCTGGTCTAGTCAAAAGGAGGAAGATCAGGTTACTTGTTTATTAGTGGGCCCCTGCCTGTTTGAGGAACTGAAAGGATTACCTTTTAGTTTTTAAGATGCTGCCAAGTTCAGAGTTTCCTTAGGCTTTGGTGACCACATGAGGTTTCTGGGATTGGGGAAGCTTTGGGCTGAGAATGATGAGCTGAAAAGTATGTTACCAGGTTACCAGTTCAAATGCTTGCATACCTCTGGACCCGCTCAGCCACTTCCCATGTTCATTCTTCCCTCTCCATCTCATTGCACTTGTGTAATTGAATGGAGTTCGCCATCATCATGCAGACTACTACAATAACTTCCTGGCTATCTCTTGGCCTCTAGCCTTGAGTGGGCTCCATCTGTTGCCTGCACAGCAGCTAGAATGAGCTTTCTAAAACCCTTCTGACCTTACTCTCTTGCTTAAACCTGGCTGTCAGTTGGATGACCTGGCTCCTAATTGTCCCAGAAATAAAAGTCCCAGCTTTTTAGCATTGCATACAGTATTTCCCCTGGCCTCATTTCTCATTCCTCTCTTCCTTATGTGGGGCCACCTGGCACTGATACAAATTCCCCATGCACTGTGAGCTGGTTTCGTCTTTGCACCTTTCCCTCAATAACTGAATATCCTCCTTAGCTTTCTCTATGCCTGAACTTTCATCTAGTTGTCTCTGACTTTTCCTCAGGATTAAGTTCAGCATTAGCTTCCCAAAGAAGCCTTTGCAGACCCATTTATCTATGATAGAGTGTGCACCGCACTCTCTTTCATGATACTATTCACACTACATGGTGGTGCCTCACCTTATAGCTCTCCCTCACCAGTGAGCCTCTTGAAGGCAGGAAACCTATTATTGTCTAACGTATTGCTATTTCTCGGGACTATGTCTGATTCCAAGGAGGACATCAATAAATGTTGAAGGAAGGAAAGAAAGAAATAAACCAGGACAAGAATTCTCACTAAGTTGTGTGGAAAGAAAGTCCTAACGTTCTTTGTCTAGCTAGCCATTCTATGATATACTGTCTTTCAGGAATAGCTGGATCAGTGCCTTTTTATACCCAGCTTTAATGTTTTGGTTCAATATCTTTGTTTTTTTACAAAACAAAGTCACCTGAGTACCATAGAAATCAGTTGACCTCCACTTTCTCTGGTCACACCTTTAAAAACACTGGTTCTCTGATGTTCTATGGTTATTTCACCTCTCGGGCTCTGTAATGTGTTTTGCATGTAGGCAGAAACCTGTAATCAAGAGAAGAGGTTGGGAAGTTGTTTTTCAGTTGGAGAGAAAAGCCTTTGTCATGGATTTTGGAGTATTCTGTAAGCTGGAGTTGTGGCATGTCTTGGAGGTCAGTTCTAAAGATATACTTGCTATAATCTCATGTAAGAGATGACTTTCAAAGAAGCCTCTATTGTCATTCTGTGAAAGTTAACAGCAAAGTATCATTGCAAATCTGTTGAAAGATGTTTGTTTTTTGTGGTAAACCTCTGAACATTTTTAAGACTCAAAAGTGGTGTGCAGGGAACCTTTCTTTACAAATTCAAGTCTGGTGGAATACCATAATTGTCCAGTGGTGAAACAAACATTTGGGATAATATTCTTCAGTGAATATCATTCATTCCTGGACTTCCACAGTCTTCAAGTGAAAATGAAAACTATAGGCCACCAAGAAGTTAACGAGACACATTATTATAGTCAAATTTTGTTGGCCAGGAGGCCAGGGAAATGGAGTGGTTTGTGAATTTTTTCCAGCTTGCTGGTAGAAAAGAATTTCTTTGTCTTCTTTGATAAATAATGGTCTGGCTATGGAGATGCTATGTAGGAGGCATAAGACGTTGGGCTAGATGTGAACTAACTCTTGGAAATCCCTGGGCTGTTTTCCTAAATTATAGAATTATGGGCCTTTTGAATAGAAAGAACTTATAATCTGTTAAAACCTTGTCCTTGAAGAAGTAGAAGTGGAGATCACAGAGATGAGTCAAGTGGCCCAAAGTCCCAGAGCTAGGCAGTCCTGCAGATAGGTTTTACACCTGGTCGTGGGACTTCTGATTCATTGTCTTTTGCCCTATACTGCCACTCTCTACAGGGGCTTTAAAGAGCATGTTTCTTACCCCCCACTCTAGGCCCAGTTCAGAAAGCAACGCTGATTAATGGAGGAGACTAAATAGGATGTGACAAGTCATAGTCTGATAAAACAACACTTTGCTATAGTGGCACTCTGGTTTATAGCACTGAGGTCTTCATCATTCTGTAACCTCATAACAAAACATTTTCCTAGGAAGTGTGGACTCAGAGTTGCAGCTGTAATCGTATTTGCCAAGGAAGCACTTTTTTCTGGCCGGCACAGTGCTGCTGCCTTTTAGATGGGGTGTATGGGTCTGCAGTCACCCTTGTCGCTGCCGTTCCCAGCAGCTTTGCTCAGTTAGATTATTGGCCTGGTCTCAGAGGCTTTTGAATCAGGAGCTCTGGGTTCCCGTGATCTTTTGTTTTGTTTGGGACCTAAAGGAAGGCAAAGCTGGAGATGCCCATTTTATTTTCAGCGCATCTAAGAAGGGGGCCTACGTTTTGGGGGTGGGCTGGTTGTTGGCAATGTTGTTGACATGCTTGGAAGCATACCGCCTCTCAAGCTGCTGCTGGCTTTATCAAATCACTGAAACCAAGCCCCGTGCTACCATCAACATGAGGCCAAATCTGTCACAACTGGCAACCTTCAGCATTTGTAGGAGAAGACGGTTAATCAGTCTGTGCATCAGTACAGATGTAAGGCAAAAGCAAATAAGATTAGTGCATTTGTGCCACTAATTGCTCAGGTTTATACAAAAGGTGGCAAGATTTTCCTGTCCTGTCTGGAAGAAGACTTTCTAGGATTTAGAGTTTTCATTTTTCTATCTTAAAAAAGTTCTCACTCACTCTCTTTCTCTCTGTCTCTCAGAAACTTAGACCAAAAAAAAAAAAAAAAAGATTATTTTTTAAATAGAAATGATCTCCACAGATGGAAGTTTTATGGGATGGTGGGTGGTAAGCATGTCATTTATTTCTTGCTCCTATAATTTTTTAAAAATAATTTTTAAAATTAAAGGAGTAACTTTTTTTGTAGAAAACTTCAGAGAATACAAACATGAAAACAGAAATTATTTTTATCCACTCACTTGAAAAATATTTAAAATTTTCTGTAGTTTGTTTCAGAAATTTTCTATAAATATATTAAAACCATGTATTTATGAAATTGAAATATACTATTTCTGTATTTTGATTTTTAAATTTAATATATTGTGTATATTTTAATGTATCTCATAATTTAAACAAAATTGTGCAGCATTACATTTTGTGGATATAACTTATTTAACCATCCTCTTGTTAGCCTGTTTTTAGTTTTTTTGTCCTTGTTAAAATGGAGCAATGAGCCACTTTGTACATAAATCTTTGGGATGCAATTTGATTTTTTTTTCTTTAGGTTAAATTCCTTGAAGTGTAATCTTTGAATTAAAGGATATGCATATTTTTACACCTGGTACCTGTTACTAAATTTTCCTCCAGAAAGACTTTACCTATTTATTCTCCCACAACCATTTTAAGAGAATTCTGTTTATGAGCATCCTCAACCAAACTTCCTCACTTAAAAATCTTTGTCAACTTAGTAAACTGAAAAATACTAATATTTACTTCCTATTTTAATTTGTGTTTTGTATCTAGTAAAGAGGTTGAATTTTGCATTTTTTGGCCATTTATATATTTTATTTGTTAATTGTTTCTTCATTTTCTTCTTTTCCTTTTTAGTTTTTTCTCATTGATTTTTTACTTAGATTTTAAAATAATAAATATTTATTATCTACTTTCTATAGGAATTTGAGAATAGTGATAGTCATCTGAAGGCTTGACTGGGGCTGGGGACTGCTTCTAAAGACGTAGCATCTCAAGGCTGTCGGTGGAAGATTCAGTCTTTTACTACTTAAGGCTTTCTAAGATTGCTTGAGTGTTTTCATGGCATTTAGAATATGTGGACATAGTTTAAAACCATCATAGAGCTTATCTTTTTTTTTTTTTTTTTGCAATATGTCGTTCAAATATTTTCCTACAGTTTGTTATTGGTCTTCTAATTATAATTTTTTCATATTCAGAGATTTAAAATTGTACTGTATTTAAGTCTCTTAATCATAGACTTATTAAAATCTTAAAATGCTTCTATGCCGGTTGGTAGATAGCTGCTGCCCTGAGGCCTCCTCCCCTTCCTTCTTTCCTCCTTCTTTTTTTTCTTTTTTTCCCCTCTAATTTTATTGAGAAATAATTAGCATACATCACTGGGTAAGTTTAAGGTCTACAGCATGATGGTTTGATCCACAAAGACTGTAAAATTATCACCATGGTAGGTTCAGCTAACAGCCATCTTCTTATATAGATACAATAAAAAGAAAAGATTGAAGAAAAGGAAAAAGGAAAAAAAAAGTTTTTGTATTCTCATAAGATTGTTGGGATTTCCCCTGTAATGACTTTCCTTTATATCATTCAGCAGTGTTAGCTATAGGCCTCATGTTGTACATGACATCTCTAGTATTTACTTATAACTGAAAATTTGTACCTTTTGACCATGGTCCTCCATTTCCATCTCCCCCTAACTTCCACCTCTGGTAAGCAGTCTGATCTCTTTCTAGAAGATTTGGGTTGTGTGTGTGTGTGTGTGTGTGTGTGTGTGTGTGCTTATTTGTTTGAAGATTCAACAGGTAAGAGAGATCATACAGTATTTGTCTTTCTCTATTTCACTTAGCAGAATGCCTTCAAGCTCCATCTATGTTGTCACAAATGGTATGATCTCCTTGTTTTTTATGGTTGGACAGACCCTTCTTTATCAATTAAGAGGGTCTCTCCTGGAACATTGAGGAAGGTGGGTGTCCTGGATCCCAGACTGATACGTGTTGGTATCAGTCCTGCTATTTTGAATATCAACCCTAACTAAGGACATATAGACACATCCTTCTTATTTTGTCTATTGATTGGTCTGTCTGGTCTGATTCCCTTACGGGCACAATTTAAATTTATATAGTTATATAATGTTTTAATATTATAACCCCCTTCAATTTTCATAACAATTTTTGCTTATTTATTCTTGTATATAACCTATAGAATCATTTTTAAGATAGTTCTTTTAAGAATCAAAGTTATATTAAAGTTTGAAGAAGTTGACATCTATACTCTATTAAGCCTTCCTAAAGTGAATGAATATGTGAATGAGTATATATAGATATATATGTATCTCCATTTATTCAGGTCTTTAATATTCTTAAGTAGAGTTCTTATTTTATTTTATTGTTTTGGTTGTGCTTATTCCTGTTTTATCATTTTTAAAATCTTCTCTTTTTTTTTGCTTTTGAGAATAGCATTTTTATAAAACACAGGCAAAATGGTTATTACTGTAATTTATTGTTTGCATATGTTAATTATTCAGGAGTCCTTTAAGAGGGTAATTTTCCAAGTTTCAGAAAATGAAAATTTACTAACATCCTTTAGAGAACCTCCTCTCCCTAGGATTTCAAATCACCTTGCTATGATTCACAAAAATTCTGGTCACTTACATTGTGTAAATAGTTCAAAATGACCAGGACAGCTTGAGTAATGTGTGAATCACCTGGGCCAGTTTACTACTGATATCCAAAATACCAGCCTTTAAATTTCCTGTTTCTGAATGTTTCTGCTTGAAATCACTCATGGTTTAAAATGCAAATAGCACATGGCATTGAACCTGAGGAGTGTTGTCACGATTTGAATGGGATGATTTGAAACAGCATTTCTGGTTTTATAAGATTCTCTCATCTGGATCTGAAGCTTGTTCCAGGGAATACCAGGTCTTTACCCCCCTATGTTATAAAAATGATTGGGTGACTGTTAGCAAAGCAATAATACCAGTGGGATGTGTATATTAACCTGTCTGTGGGGGGAAAATGCTGAGAGCAACAGGCCTATAATTTAGGTAATAGCGTTAGTCTATGAAAAACATGCTGCTTTTGCCTTGATGCTAATCAGGAAACCATCAGACAGTCTTCCCTCACTGAGCAAGGGCAGGGCGGGAAGGAAGTCAGCTGTCATCATGTTTTTGAAGAAGAAAAAAATGAGAGGTGAAGTGAACTCTGTGATAGGAACCTCACTCTAAAGCCGCTTCCTGAATCTAAAGGTGTGGTAGTCCAATCAGTAGCACAAATTGGAGGCATCTGATTTGCATGGATTAACAGGAGTGGGTCACAACCTTCTGACAGGTCAATGGCACCACTGGGGATTTGAAGAAAACTTTGATTCTTCCTCTTTTCCCCCTCTACCATGAAGCAATCATGCTGTTCTATTGTAAAAGAGGATCCCTTACTTAGAAAGCCAAGCTTGTCATTTAAATTCACCCAAGTTAGGACACCACGGAGCTCTGTCAGATGTCAGTCTCAATACTGCAGGAGAATGTTTTTCAACAGCTTTCTAACCCCTTTGCCTGGAAACACAGAGGCCTGGATAAAGGGGGAGGGGCAGCTGACTGGGGCTTGGACGATTTTTACAAAGGCAAGATTGGAATTTTTCATTTAAGGCAGGTTTTCTTTTTCTTTGCTTTTTCTTCTTCTTATTTTTTCCCCTTTTTGTCCTTTAAGCCTTGTGTCAAAGATATTTCCACAAAAGGGGAATGAAAAAAAAAATCAGATTGGTTGTAAAGACTCCTTCATTTGAGGGTCTCCTTGGAGGCATTTAAGCCTGAGAGTGATGTTGGTATTTTTCTGCATCAGAGGTGATGGCTGTTTGCCAGTCACTTCCCTTGAAAAATATTGTTTGGCTTTAAGGTAACTATGAAATGTTTGGCAGAGGAACCATCCGTGGCAGAATATGGACAAAGAGAAATGGAAATTTTCCGATTAAGCCTTCTAGGCCCCTGGTGCCCAATCCAATCAAAATAAGAGGCACATGCCATCAAAGTGAGGCTCAACTTCACGGAAGCACCTTCTGTCACGGGCCTTCAAATGGTAGTCGTACCGTCAGGACTGTTTTTTCCTTATGCCCCGATTAACCAAATGCTCAGGAGACAGTGTGAGCCGAGAATTCTAAAATATTTGCTTGCCACTTACAATTTTCTACATTTATCAATAATCGTTTATTAAGCCTGTCCAAAGGCCAGACATTGTGCCACGCATTGTTCCAACAATATAGTGTTGGTTCTTGCCTCCTTGGGATTTCCTCTTCAGGTCGGCCTCGTCAATTTGCTTTTCTTACGCGTCTTGATCTTCGCAATTTGAATTCCTGGGCCTTGCTGGAAAGGGTCAATATGTCATTCTTTCTTGCATTCAACCCCATGTTTAGCATCGCAATTCCTCCACAGAAAGTTGGGTGAACTTTTCCTCTAATTTGATCGGTTATTTGTCTAATGTTTAAATTTGCAAAGCCTCAGTTTTCTCATCTGTAAAACAGGGATAATAATACCTCTCCCACAGTGTCCTTGTAGAATAAATGATACAGTGCTTGTAAAGCACTCAACAGAGAGCATGGCACGGGTGCTCATACATTTGGGAACTGTGAGTATTTTTAATCAGTAGAATCTGAGTGATAGTGTGTGCTTAATACCTAGAACCTCTGTTCTCGGTAATGCCATTGGAATCTCCCTGTAAGATGTTATACTTTTACTAAGCACTGTCTCTTCCAAAGAATCAATGGTTATTTGGATACTTGAAAAATGACTTGGAAGATCCTGAGGTCAAGATTTGAGACAAGTTTTCAGTGGTTATTGTAGATGACATACCTGACAGGGTGTGTGTGTGTGTGTGTGTGTGTGTGTGTGTGTGTATTTTAAGATAAGACCTATAATTAAGCTTCCAGTTATAATTCCAGTTTTGAACTCCAGGAGTGAAAAGCCCCTAGAACTTCTTTCTCATGGCTTCTCTTCCTTTTAACGGCATGAATGTCCTTTTGGAGGTGGGCCTTGTCATTCTCCTCCTGGTGTAAACATGCAGAGACCATTAGGGTGCAACACAGTGAAAGGAAATTGCCACATAGAATTTGATCTGGGAAGGCCTATGAGGTGATTTGGCCATACTAGCTCCAAAGTAGCAGCCCCGCTAACAGAATAGGAGGTGGATTAGAGCTTGTGCACTGGAGTTCCACCTGGGTTCAAATCTTGGCTTTGTCATTTTTTATTTTTGTGACCTTGGGCATGCTTCTTTTTTGGGGGGTGTGCTTCTAAATATCAAATGCACACACACACATTTATAGTTATTAACTTAGTTCAGTGACTGGCACATTCAAGCACGAGCTTGTAAGAAATCAATATTCCTTGTATGCATGAATGAATGAATGACCACTGAAGCTACAGTTATTCTTCCTTCACTAACGCCATTGCTAAGTGTGTTTTTGCAGCTTCTCTTCCTCTCAGTTCCTTCTTGAACTCGCAACCCCTTCTTACGGATGTTCTGGGTGGTGGCACACTTCCACTCTTTGAAGGTTGTTCTGTGATTTGGAAACAGCCAGCAGTGATTTGGTGCCAAGCTTGGTGTAAAACATCAGCATATTAAAGGCCATTTTGGATCAGAAATTATGTGTGTCCGCAAGGATCTATATATTAAGGTGAACTCAGAACTTTGCCTGGATTCAGTGACTGGCTGCACACACTCTTGAGCAGAGTCTCCCAAAGCGACTGTCAGGGATGGCTTGGAATTCATTTTGATGTGAACTCTAGTTCGTTTAAAAATCGATCACACTTTAAGTCTCACTCTGGCTTCTGTGTCCTGGAAAGAGAGGGAGTGAGATCTGGCTCTTGGTGATGTGAAAAGCAGACTGCTAAGACCCCAGGCTGTTGAGTTAGCCCTGGGTTTGAATCCTGCTTCTGCCACTTACTAGCTGTAAAGCCTAAGGCTTATTACTTAAATCTTCGACTCTGCTGTTATTTCTTCGTAAAATTTTATGCCCCCCTGAGGGCTGCAGGAGAAACTGCTTGGCACATAATACTCCATGTTAAATTTTAGGATTATTTCTCCCTTTTATACTATTTTAGTTTCCTTTTCACATATGCTCAGGGTTCTAACATTCCTTGGCTCCTGGAGCCATAGAAATAATGATCCGAGAAATAAATTCACATGAAGCATTACTACCTTGGTCTCTTATTCTT
This sequence comes from Canis lupus baileyi, assembly GCF_048164855.1. Classification (NCBI taxonomy): domain Eukaryota; kingdom Metazoa; phylum Chordata; class Mammalia; order Carnivora; family Canidae; genus Canis; species Canis lupus. The sequence goes on from NC_132841.1 coordinate 52,261,578, forward strand.
TTTACCCTTCCCACGAGTGTTCGTACTTAAAAGATGGTGTCTAGAAAGGGCAGTGCCTCATGGAGATTAACATGTTTCTAATTTTAGCATCTCAGGCCTAGTGAGGCTGGCATTTGAAGTCAGGAAGGCCAGGGGACCACGCCATGTCCACACTGCTACCAGATTCCACTAGGTTGACAGAAAGGTTATACTTCCTGGAATCTGTCCCCCACTGCTCACTCCGTCCTTAGGTTAGTAGCCAATACCAGTGGATATTTCTGTTGCTTTTAGAGGCATTTTTAAGTAGAGGTGCCCCTAAGAACGATTCATTGCAAATGGATGGCACATTTGTTCTCATGGCACAACTTTCAAAAACAAATTAATTATAAACTGGTTGCAATTTAATTCAGTTAGTCTGGATTCTGTGTTTGCAAGGCCTGTGAGTACATTTGGCACTGGTGTTGGCCCATTTGGATTTTAATGTTTTTGACAAGCCATAGTTTCCTTGGCCTGGGTAGACTGCTTACTGCCATACCCGTCATTTAACTGGATTGTGCCAGAATGACTCTTTAGCTTCGGGGCGGGTCTGTGGCCTGTAACCCCCCACCCCAGCCCTATTAGCCATGCATCCATCTACACATTTACTGAGAAGCTGGGAACTACAAGCTGTATACAGGATACCCTGAGAAAATGATGGTTAGTGGCATAGAAAAGTTTAACTATTTGCATCAGCACAATAATACATAGGCACATAAGACTTTCAGTTCCCCAAACCCAAGACGTGGTTTCACGAGGTTGTGTGAAGTCTGACATCCTGCTATACACATATATGTAAAAGGCAGGTTGGGAAAAATCAGTAAAATCTCCCCTTTTGGGCAGAGCCCTGTGCATATTTATTTTCCTAATTATGGAAGGTAGCTCCCCCTCACCCCCTTTCTGAAAAGAAAAAGCTGGTGCTTTCAGCATGCTTATGAGACTCAGTTACACAACCATGGGTTAAATGTCCAGTAAGGCCACAGGTTACACTCTTCTTTAGGACTCTTGGGCTCCTCAGCGCTTGTAGCCTTCTGCTGCTGGTTCATCACCCCTCCTCCCACCGCCCCCCCCCCGCCCCCAGTGCCTTGAGAATCCCATGCCATAACTCTCAAACTGAGGTGGGCTTCAGCATACAAAGTGGTAGCCAACTAATTAAGGAAAAAGGAACCTGTGGGCAGCATTCTTATCTTCCCAAACTGTGATTTGAACCTTCTTCCCAAATCTTCCTCTCCTTCTCCCTCTCCCTCTGGAGAAATGTGTATGATTGCTGATTTCCTGAGTTTAGGAGAATGAAACATTAAACAAACTGCCCTTACTGAGGTTTGAACTTGTGACTCAAGGCACTGACATTTGTGAGAAAGAGTTAAGCTCTTGAGACCAGACTGTTTAAAGCCCCCAGTCTCTGTTTCTGTTGCCTTTTCCCAGGCAGGACCATCTCTGCCATTTATTTATCTGTGAGACTTGCAAAATCATGGTCTGTCATAATGGTAAATAAAATGTGTTAGAGTTAATATGAAGAAGAAAGGAACAATTACAACTGCTTAAAACAGTCTTAAAATATACTTAAGCAGAGGTTTGCCACGTAAACACACAATTAAAGTAGGAATTTGTGATGGATGCAAGGATTTGAGGGTCTCAGACATACTGTTTACTGGTGTAGTTAGCAGATGGATAAGTCAACTGATCCCAGATGTGCAGCTTATAAATACAAACTCACTTCTTCCTGGTGATGTATGTCTGGAAGTAGCACATACTACTTTCTCTGTAACTCTTGACTATTTGCTGGGGGTAACTTTGTAATAGTCTCTTGCTTAAAAAATAAAACAAAAGGATTTTTAACGGGCTTCCTCTTTCAGAAGTGGTAACCAAATACCTAGAAAAGGGTACTTTTGTTGCAGGAGTCCTTTTAAAGGACAGGTTTAAATAGGTTTGCTTTTTTCTTTCAAGTTCAGATATCTAAGCCTTATATCCCTAGCCACAGTTTTCAGATATTTGCAGCTAATTAATTCTTAGGAAATCTAATCTGAATTGAATTAATTTTCCTTTTTAGGGCACATGAAGCAACTTTTAGGTAAAAAAAAATGAAAACAGCTTTTGTTGCACATAACTCTTGCAACTAATGAAAAGTAATATTGCTGTTCCTTTCAAATAATGCAATAACAAAAAACCGAATGAGAGCATTGCATGGTATTGTTATATTTGCTGTTTAAATAATTTAGCTGCAAAAATCTGAAGGCTGCTTTAGCTGTAATTAATTATTCATTAATGACATGCTAATTGCACAATACCTTTGAATATTTAACAAAATGCAAAAGCCAGGCTCTGAAGTTATGTTTTTAGTGCGGGGGTGGGGGATGGGGGGATCCTTTCGTCCATCACTGCATCAGGAGGACAAAAAAAAGTCTTTTTTCAGATGTGAGGTAAAGTAGTAGTAGTGGCCTACTTTCCATTCACCATCTCCGCCACCCTTTGTGCAGTGGAATATAATGTCCTTATCTAGACTTAACAATTGACAGGGTGGTAAATCCCTTGACTTTTGTCCAAATGATTTCTCTACAAAAATGGGTTAATTATCGCCTTTCCCTAGCTTTTTGACTAACAAAAGGCCCTGGATCTCTTTTTTCCTTTCTTTCCTATTTACTGTAAGGAGCCCTTTGAAATGTGATAGTTTAATCGGCAACACCTTCTACAGGGGGAATACTGAGAAGCCAGCCTGGCCCTTGCCTGGAGCTCAGGTTGCTCTGTGAACATTAGCGTGGTTAGGAGAGATGACCTTTATTATGCCAAAGCCATCCTGGACTTTCAGGATGAAAAACTCCTGAGTGCTCGGTAGTCGACTTCGTTTGTTTCTGCTAATAAAAGCTGGCGGGTTTTTAACAGTGTCTTTTAGTGGGTGGGATGACTGAAGGGCAGCAGTGTTGAACCGGCTTCGTTGTGTTTCATTAATTCCCCTGCAAGGCCAGGAGTTTGCATCTTTCTGCGCCCCATCTCTGTTTCCAAGCTTCAAAGCTCCACATTGTCTCTGACCTGTAAGTCAGGGATAGTCTTGGTAGTAGAAGAGCAGGGAACAGGGACTGGTTTTTTCTTTTTATTTGTCATTATCACCATCTTGGTCCCAATCAGAGAATCCCCAGCCTCTAATTTAGCACAAGGCAGTGAGCTGTGTGGCAGCTTGTCCTTGTGGTTGAGGATAGATTTCATGCACTGGGGCCTACTTACTCAGTCATATTTTGCATTTGACTCCCATTACTATTAATGGCATTTATGAACGCACATTGGCGGGAAGAAGACCCCATTGAATCTGTGCATTATCAGAGAGATGGGGAATTAGCATACTCTCATGTCTAGTCCATGATGGATTTTACTCTGCTGTGGAAATACTTAGCAATTAAATGAGAAATCACCATCGCGAACATGCACCTGCCAGGAAGAAAAAAGAATGGAGTGGAGAAGGAGGAGCATTCACTCAAGTTGATGCCAAGTTCCCTCTTTTACTTTGGCATTCTCTCTTTTGGGAAATGTTACATCTGCCTGTAGCCATTGTTCAACATGGCAGTGTATAATAGAGTCTCTGTTTAGTAAACGCATGGCATCCCAGGCCCACCCAGCCAAAAGTGTGTCAGGGTCAAAAGTGTTTATAGTCTATTTGGAAAGTCACAGCTTGCTAAGTGAGAAGTGAAATAATGCAAAAGCAGTGTGTGATTCAGTGCCATATGAATCCAAGAGTTCAGGGATTTCAAAACGGCGAACCATGCACTGGATCCAGCCCACAGTCTCATGTGCTTTGTTTGGCTTGTATTTCTCTCTTTTCAAGTTTGAACTAATATTTAAAAGTTGGGAGATTTATATAAAAATTGAAATTTCTATCTTCTCTTGAAAAGTCAGAAGATCTAGCAACATGGGGATGCCATTCCCACATGGCAATAGTTGGCTGGAGCCAGGTACCCTGGCCTTGTTCTCTCCAATTGGATACCATACCTGGCTGGTTTCTACCTTGGGGTAGGGGATTTGAAGTGGAAGTGACCATGGTTGGAGTGGTCAGGGAAGGCTGACTTTTGGACAAACTCCAGCAAATTAACTCTACACACTCCCAAGATGTTCAGCCATGATGAGATTTCAGATGATTAATATCATTCATTTGTTGCTTTTTCCTTTTTTGGATTCAAAGATGTCACATGGCGAAGAGTATCTGCTAGGCCACTGGGGAAATACCTTTACTACTTTCTTTTTTTTTTTAATTTTTATTTATTTATGATAGTCACACAGAGAGAGAGAGAGAGAGGCAGAGACACAGGCAGAGGGAGGAGCAGGCTCCATGCACCGGGAGCCCGATGTGGGATTCGATCCCGGGTCTCCAGGATCGCGCCCTGGGCCAAAGACAGGCGCTAAACCGCTGCACCACCCAGGGATCCCCCTTTACTACTTTCTGCATGATCCTCAGGTTGGTGCCAATTTCACCAGCATCTGAATTTCTTAAGATATCTTTTTTTTACCTCAAAATAACTTTCATTAAGCATCTTCTCATTGTAAGATACTGGCTGGGCACTTCCCATATGAGTCAGTTCCTTTTCAGTTCCAGAGAGCAGCACATGTAATGGACTGCTAGAGTAAGACATTCACTTGGACTGAGTTTTGTTGGGAAATGACAATATGAAGAACAGATTGCTCTTCTTCATTGGCTACTGACTCTGGGCCGTTAACCTGCCCTGAGTACCTTTTCTTGAATTCAATTGCTAAGGATTCATAAATGGGGTTGTTACATAAAACTGGTTTCTTCCCAAGTCCTGAAGTGAATAACATCCAAGGGAGGTAGGTAGGTAGGTAGGAGTGCCAAGAGAAGCCAGGTTCTCTTGAACCTGAGTGTTAATCAGATTCCTTTGGGCCAGGAAATAGAGAAGCATTGGTAAGCACAGTAAAGCATCCATAATCCATTTCTCCTTAGCTCAGTGCCTCCATGGAAGCTAGCCTGAAACCTTTCATTTTGCTTAGCAGTATTAGGGAAACATCTGTGAACAGGCACTACCATTATACGACTGAGAATTGCTTAAAAGTGATACAACATTAATCTGTCAAGTGAAAAATACTGCTGTGGGGAGCATGACTTATAAACCATGTGAACATGTGAACCCTTTTTCCTGGAGGCTTGGATGGAGCTAGGGAACGGTGGTTACCAGAAGAGAATTTATTCTTAGTGTGGGTAAGAGGATAAATATTCAACATGTGAGATCTCGAGTGTGAAGATTCTTGGTTAGATAGGGGTAGGTGAGTTAGAGCACATTAATGGTTGGGGAAACTCATTCAGCAAGGTTATTGAATATATGCACTCCAGGAAGGCCTGTGTTTGTGAAGAGGGGCATCTAGAAACATCTGAACTTAAGTTCTAGATTGGCTGACTGTGTCTAGATTGGTTATGGGTTGCTTTTTTGTCCTCTATGAAATTATCTTACTTGTTGAGGTGACCTCTTTTGGGAAAGGCTTGAACATAATTTCTCTATTGTAATTTGTCTTCTTAGTGATGAAAATGTTTTAAAAAAGCAAGAAGGATTATAAGTTTGCACACAATCATGGTATAGGAACTATGGTAATATACAAATTAAATCTGTTCAACTGCTTTTGTGAATTAGAGACAAATGATTATGGATTAAGATATGAATATTCATCAATCAATTGGGGAATTGTATAGGATTATAAGGAGAGTAGGAAAAGGTATAAAAGGAGATGGAAGTTACTGTTCCCCTATATGCACAGACGAAATCACAAATGTCTGGTATAAGAAAGGAGGGGTCTTGAAATCCATTGGCATTTCCAGAAAATATTCCATGACCTACTCCTGTTGCAAATGTGCCTTTTACCATTGCAGGGTGATAAAATGCCACGATCCAACTCCAGAGTACAATTAAGGGCTTGTGTGATACAGCAGGCAGCCATTCCATACTTGAGAGTTTTCATTGTATAATTAAAATAAACTGAGGGGCAGGAGGCAGGAAATGAAGTGAGGGAGGAAGGTCTGGCTGAGGCATATTCAGACATGACATTTTCTGATGTCGATAACCATCAAGAGGTTGGCTTCTCTGTCCATGAAGACAAGAATGTCACATGCCAATCAAAGGCAGAGCTGCTGAGCAGGGCTTGAGATTGAAGGAAACCACATAGGGTCCATCTGGCTCGGGTGGAGCTCAGACTGGCCTCCTCTCAGGCTTTAATTATGCTCTCTTAGTGTCAAGGGTGTCCACATCCAGATTTCTGACGAGTACTGATGAATACGGGGAGATAGGTAGTGCAAAATTTGCTCTTCCCTTTCAAGCTGGGATTCTAGGCCATGCTTAATCCCAGTGGAATAGATAAAAATAACATACCCGAGAAGCAATCTCAGAAAGACTTATATTTTTGAGAACCATTTTAAGCAGTTTTGGCTGGTATTCAGTATACTTGTGTAATGCCCCTGCTCCAGTGGCACACTTTTTTTTTTTTTTAAAGCATTCCAGTATACATTCTTCCATGGGGGTCTTCGTTGCTCTATTGATTTCACTGTAGTAAACTAGCTTCCTCATCCTTTGGTTCAGAAGAAGCTGCCATTGGTCTGCCCTCAGGCCTTCCCTGGTATCACTGAGAGGAGCAGTTGGGTAGGAAGAACCCAGAGCACCCAGAGCAAAGAAGGGGATGAGAGCTCCACCCTGGGAGGATGTTGGTGATGTTCTCAGGGGACCCTGCATGCTCGCACCCTACACCCATCACTGGAAACTGGAATGTCTGCTCTCCATGGCAGCCTGCCACTTCTGGCTTCTGAATAGTGCTTAGGAAGCACCCCCATCCTCTAGAAATAAAGGATTTATTTCCTTTAAGGATCATTACAAGTTCTTCAGCGTATGTGAAGATTTATCATGTTGCAGTTTTAGGGAAAAATAGAGAACGAGGGCTTTATAGGCAAAGTTGGATTTTAATGGAGTAAGAATGCTTCACCTATTTTAGTGAGGGACTTTGAAGTCAAGCTACTCCACCTGTCTACTGTTCACCCCCTCATTTCTACGTACAAGGAAAATGATTCCCATTCCAACTCTGCTTTCACGTGTAGCTGTGCTCTGACATGGTTACTCAGCCTTTACGACTTCTACTGACTGCAATTCTTCTGCTTACTCCCCAAACTTTAGAGTTACAGATTGTCATGGCATAGATTAGAAAGGACCTTAATAACTGAAAGAATTTAAAATCAGTGTTGTCTCTCCTGCTTACACAAATCCATGGCAAGAGGCTGCCTGCAGTGCTTTGTTGAGGAGTATAGGAAGAAGGGAGTGCCATGACAAAGCAGTAACATTTTTCCCTGCATAGGGAGAGGAGGAGAGGTGACTGTCCGGTATTTTCTGTTGCTGACTTTGCCTAATCTTCTTATTTCCTATAGATCACGAGAGAAGTGATTCTAAGTGACTTGATTGACCATGACTTAACAGCAGTTATGCTGTATAGAATATTCCAATGCTGCCCTCTTTCTAGGCTCTCCTCTGCCCTCCCTTTCTGCTTCCCATTTCAGCTGAGATTTCAAGGATGGTTCAAAGTGTTCCCGGTCCTATAGGCTGCTACTTAGAATAGGCATGAACATTCTCTTTATGTAAAATCCACTCAGCTTGCCTCCCCTAATTCTAGAAGCCAGATTCATTCTGGAAGTTAGGTAAGGACATCTTCTCTTCAGATTCTCAAAGGGACCTGTTCTGTTTAGAATTCCATAGGGATTTGGATCTGATCAGGGATGCCACTTATGACACATAGCATGATTGGAATTAATGACTTACTTCTACACTTAATTGCTTTATAGCTATCTGTACATCTAGATTGTAGGCTCCAAACGAGCCATTTAAATGTCTTCTTTCATTGGTGTGTTCTCAGAGCCTTGCAGCATGATGCCTACCTAGTGGGTGCTCAGTAAAGAACTGCTGAGTAAATTGGATGAATGGACATCAGGAAACTTTGGGACTCTAGGAGTCAACCCTGAGGGAACCCTAAATACTGTCTAGTTAGAATGAACACAGGCCTGTGTGTATGTCATTTTGTTCACTCTGTTTTTCTGAAACAGATCGAAACCAAAAAAATCTTTTTTTCCCTTTTTACCTCCTCCCTCCTTCCCTCCCTCCCTTCCTCCCTTTTTTCCTCTTTTTCTCCTCTTCGTTTTCTTTTTTCTCTTCTCCTTCCTTCCTTTTCCTACCCCTCCTCCTCCTTTAAAATTAGTCTTGTAAAGGCTCTTTCCTTGCCTTTGCCATCTCTACCATTCTCATTCAGAGACAGATGGTCTCTAACCAGCTGTGGATGATCAAAGAGACTTTCTAGGTGGCCACTTCATTCTGTGTCTTTCCCGTACGGTATGTAAAACCCCACCGTCTCTGCTTCCTTAGGGGCCTCTTTATCATACCCGTCTACCTTTGGAAACCTGTGCTGGTTCCCGGTTTCCTTGTGTATGAAATTAGAACACCTGTTTGAAATTCATGAGAACTGGTGGGTAATCTGTTACCACTCTCCCAGGCCTAGTGTCCACCGCAGTTTAACCACAACTCCCACTTACTGAGGGCTTTCCATGTGTCAGACACTGTGCTAAGTGTTTTCTCCCTATGGGGTTCTAGGTATTGCTTTTATCTTCAGTTTATAGATGAAGTTACTAAGGCTTAGAGAGGTGAAGTAACTTGCCAAGTTTACATAACTAGTTAGTGGGACAGTCAGGATTTGAACGCAGGTGGTCTGATTCCACAGACAGAGCCTTTGACAACTAGTTCCTGATTTTATGTTTGATATATACCTTGTGTATCACCAGATGGGGGGTTTATACAATTCAGTGACACAGTGCTAAATTTGGTGATCTCTAAGGGCACTGCTTCACAATGGGAAGAAAGGATTTTTATATAACACCATATATATATTTTATTTTAAGGAGCACTGTTTTTCAGAACAATCACCTAAACGATCTACGTGTTAATATCTGAATTTTACCCACTTTTCCCTTTTCTTGTTTTTAATATTGGTAGTAAAAAGAATATCCCATATGTATAAAATGCATCTTTTATCTACATGTTTTTTTATTACTTCAAAAAGTAGTAAAGGCAAACCATGAGAAACTCCTGACTCTGAGAAACAAGCAAAGGGTTGTGGAAGAGGAGGTAGGGTGGGAGGATGGGGTAACTGAGTGACGGGCACTAAGGAGGACACTTGATGTAATGAACACTGAGTGTTTTATACTATGGACGGAAAGATAAGATGAATGAATGTTCTCAGCCACTTGCAATATTATTAGGCTGTGACTATAGGTGGTTCTGTTTCACTGGTTGCTTTGTGTCAGAATAACCAAGAAGAATACCTCAAGAAGTCATTCTCCAGATGACATTCACTGCATTTGTACATGCTCCTGAGCTCTTGATTGCACGGATGCAACCCTTACATTATCACGCTTCCCAAAATGCATGTGTATAGAATGAGCATCTCTTTCTCTCACAGCAGACCTGAGGATTTGGCGCTTGAATGGCTTACAAAAAGCCCCAAGTGCCATATGTTCACTGTTTTTGTTTTCTGTCCACCCCAATACAGCTGGTTGTAAGCTGCAACAGATGATTGTTTTCAGTTTTGTCTTTTCTTGAGGCTAAGAGCTTCACCTTAATGATCTTCGAGGTGGTTGACATTTTCAATTAAACTCTGCTCAGTCAGACAGACATAACTTCTCACAAGAAACTGTCAGGAGCTACCTCCTGCCCAAATGTTACACAGATAATGATTATAATAATAATTGGTTTCAACTCGTCCATAGGCCATCCTTTCATCTGGAGTGGTTTTATACCAGGGTTGGTCCACAGGGAAGCACCCTTGATTGGGGATTTACTTCCTGTCAAAGTCCATTTGACCAGTGGGGGGCAGAAGACTCGCTGTGTGGGAAGATTTTAATTCTTCTCCTACCTTTATAGAAGACTGTAAGGTAAGTAACTGGTGCCTTGCTAAGTAAACAGCCTGCCCTCTCTGCTCCGCAAGATTGTTCCAAGAAATAGAGCAACCAAATAGCATAGAAAAATGGTTGAGATCCTAGGCTCTGGAGTCAGACAAACCTAGGTTCAAATCCCATCTCTACTACTTGCCAAATGTCTGGGCTTGGGGAAGTCATTTTGCCTCTTTTTGCTTTTGTTTCCTGGGCTCTCACATCAGGCTAATATCACTCGATCTTTAGAAGGAAATGTACTTTGGTGGCCTGGAATCCTATAGTTCTGCAAGTGGCAGCAGGTGCTGTGCCAGTTATCATTCCTCCCTTGACTCACCCCCATCTCATGTGGGACCTCCTATTCTTTGGCAAATCCTCTCCTTTGGGTTTAATGGTGAGTAAACATCCTGGGCACAGTCTTCAAGTCTCTCCTCTCCCAGATGAAGCTGTTTGCATGTGTCGTCCCTACAGCACCCTTTGGCTGGTTGCTTTGTGGCTCTCTCACAGGCAAAGGCTGCAGCTGACAATAATGCTAAATAGAACTGGGGGTGGGGTGGGGGAGGAAACCCTCCCAGAATGCATCAGGGCAAGGTCAGGCGCTGCAGCTGCCCTCCAGGTAAATGAAGCAGGAGGTCTAGAAGTTGGACAGGGTCTAAGGAAGCCCCTGGGCAAAGCCCTTAATGAGGAAAGTGATAAGAAAGCATGCCAGCAAATTCCCTGAGACCCTTTCAGAATTCCAAATTAGGATAGTCAGACTTCATAATCCAGGGCTTCTGTTAACTTGGTTGTTGTGTTCTTGTACAGGATCCTGGCTCCATAGCTCTAAAAAGGATGGATTTCCACGATGGGATTTTGTTAGACAGTTTCAAGGGGGCTGCTTTATAGTCTCCCTTCACTCGGGAGAGAAGACGTATTTGACCCTCCAAGAATACCAACTGCTTGCTGGTTGGCTGCTTGAAAAGGTTTTCTTATAAATTGTAGCACAAATGTCCACTTCCTACCAAATCACATACCACAACCACAGAGCAAAGTCTGATTGCATCACTCCCTTGTGTACATAATAAGGTTGAAGCCTTATATTCAAGATGCTTGTGGTCAAGGCAGCTTCCCTAGAAATGAATTTAGTTCGATTCTATTATTGGGCCAAAGGCGCTGGAGACTTCCAGCTTCTGTGCCTTTGCTTATTCTGATCTTTTTCTGGTATACCCACTTTCTGGGTGTCCTCTATACATCTCATGTTCCACCAGCCTCTTCTAGGAATTCCCCCAACTCAGCTGGAAATGTGTGTCCTGCCTCTGAATTTCCATAGCACTATGTCTCATGGCACATTTAGCTTTGTACCTTAAGGTCAGGTTATTTATTTGTGTATCTTCTCTCCCAGTCTAGACTGCAAGCCTTTGAGGATTAGTTTCTAGCTCATCTTTGCATTCCCCAGAAGACCTAGCGCTTGTCTCACACATCTTAAGCACTCAAGTACGCATTGAGACTGTGAGGAGCACTGACTGCCCATGGACCCTATTTAATGTGCTCCTTCTTGATTAATATATTGCATAGAGGAACACCCTGTGTACCAGGTTTCAGAGTTATAGCAGAGAGTAAGATGGGCACAGCTTCTACACTCTTGTGGAATGGTGAGAAGGTAGAACAAGGAAATACATGGAGGGACCTCATGGGGCTACATCTGGGATGCCTTAGATGCCAGTTGGAGGGGCCCTAGCTCAGTTTTTGCCAGATCAGGAAGACTTAATGAAGCTAACATTTAAATCTGTGTACTGCAGGAAGGAGACCAGTAGAATGTTCTGGGCTGAACGTTTGTGTCTCCCTGAAATTCATATGTTGAAGCCCTAACCCCCCCATGTGATGGTATTAGGAGGTGCAGCCTATGAGAAGTGATTAGGTTTAGATGAGGTCATGGGGGTGAAGCCCCTATGATGAGATTAGCGCCCTTATAAAAAGAAGAGAGACCAGAGTGCTCTCTCTCTCTCTCTCTCTCTCTCTCTCTGTCAGCCACATGAGGGTAAGTAAAAAGGCAGCCAGCCAGTCACCAGAACCCAGTCATGCTGGCACCCTGATCTTGAAATCTCCAGCTTCCAGAACTGTGGGAAATAAATGTTTTTTTTTTTTTTTTTTTTTTTTTTTTTTGTGTAATCCATCCTAAACTGTGATATTTTGTTATGGTAGCCTAAGCCAATGAATACAACAATGAAGATAGGGAGAGCATGAGAGTGTTTGGGACAGAGTGCACAGCAAGGACAGGGTCCTGGAGGAGAAAAGAATGCACATTGTTTGGAAAACTCTAGGAGGCACATCATGGTGTAGCAGAGCGGAGGGGAGGGGAGAGGCAGGGTGGGAGGGAAAGGTGAAGCTGCCCAGGTCATTGTGGGTATGACGGTCCATGTTAGATATGTCAGCCCCTCCCGTGGAGGTAAAAGGAGCTGTCTGACCAATTTGGAGAATATATGAAACTAGCACAATTTTATACTGGCCATTCAGAGTCCTGTAATAAGAATAAGGAGTTTCTTTTGATTTTGAAAGAGTCTCACACAAAACAAAATAAAAATATCCCAGTTCTAGGAGAAAGACTAAGGCATTGGAGCCAGAGTTAAAATTCCTCCTTCAAAGCCATGTTTTGCCTTCAAGTGTGAACACGCAGGATCCAATGCGAGATATTATTCTCACGGCTCTTGCTGGCAGCAAGGAGCCGTGGAGGGTCTCTTGAAGTGAATGGGAATGTTTCTTGAGTGGCGTATTGAGAAAGCACAATGGCCAAGGGTGTGTGTGGGGGGGACAATGCTTTAGGCTTTCGCCAGTGGGTGCCTGATGAAATACATCTTGACGTGTCATTGAAGTGTGGAGCCGTGCGGCCCTGTGAGGTCACCTGTCCCACCCCCTGTGCAGGCAGATTGTTCCTCACACTCTCTTTCTCAGCTCTTTGTCCAGTGGCTTTATGCATCTCAAGCGATGGGGCTTCCACTGCCTCCCTTGGGAAGCCATTCGGCACTCGAATTGAGCCCACGCTTAAGAAGGTTGCCCTGATATTCAGCCCAAGTTTTCCTTTCTGTAATTACATCCCATTCCTCTCTGCTCTACCCCTTTGCGTGACCCCGAGCAATTCTTTCCCTTCATCGGTGTGCCTACACCCTTGCTCGGGGAGAGTATTTGATCCTCGGGCCTTTTTGTCCTCCCCGAGCTTTGCTTATTCCTGGCTGGTGCTGCGGGAACCCTTATAAGTAGCTCCCGCTGCTGTTCCCTTTAATCCTCGTGGCTTCCCTTCTTTGATTTCTGTCCAATTTGCCTATTTCTTTCAGGGGTACTGAAGGGCCCAGAATGAATCCGAGGCTTCCTAACCATATTATTTATTAATCTTTTATATGGAAGACTTTCTCAATGATGCTAAACCAGGTTGGGTGGAAAATAAAAATCTTTTAGAAAGATGGAGCTGATGTGAACCCCTGCATGATAGGACTCAGGGCACTTCAGAGAAAAATGAATTTGAATCCCAGGACAGCCCCCGCCCCATGCAACCCCAGTCCTCTGATAATCGTGCACCTGCACTTCCCTGTACTACGGGGGGCAGAGGAGGCATGAATTTAGGCCACGGAGGGATCGGAATGACCCTCCTCAATTGGTCTCACTGATCCAGCCTTTCTCTGAGGCCACACTTTAGGGTTCACTCCCCTATGACACTTTCTTTGGTCATACCCCTCCGCCCCCACTTTGCTATCACCAGATAAAAGTCATCTCTCCTTCCTGTGAATTTTCATAGCACTTTTGTAGTGCCTGCTTTGGTGGTACTTCCTGTTCTCTATTTTATTCATTTATCTATTCAGCAAACATTTATCTAGAGCCTATTCCATTCATGATATATGGTGCACATTGGGGTAAATGGAAAACCAACAAGATTAAAACACCACAACGAAGTTCTTGCCCTTGAGGAGTTTCCAGTCCAAAAGAGAAAGCCATGCAAAGCCATAGGTAGGTGCTGGAGTGTAAACATGCTTGGAAGCTTGTGGCACAGGAGTGACTTGGAATAGAATACTGTTCCCCCTTGTGGATTGGGAGTGTGCGCCTGCAGGGAGGGTCACTGTCCCACTCATCTGGATATCTGAGGATTCCCCCATGATGCCTGGCACATGCCTTCACTGCAGTCGGTGCCCAGGAATGTCTGTGAGGAGCATGTTGTGCATGTGCCCCACAGTGCACTAAGCACTTTATATGTGTATCTCATTAACTCTTTACGATAACTTTGGGTAATATTATTATCTCCTTTTACCAAGGAGGAAACCAAGTTTGAAGGATCTAAAGTCACACAGGTGGTAGATGGTAGAACTGAAGTGAACTGAGATGCTTTCCCTCCAGCGTCTATTCTCCCATCGGCTGTGCTATATACATTGCCCATCCGTTGATGATCAGCCGACGTGGGAAATGGAGGGCTGGAAAGATAGCTCACAAGGGAGTAAGTGAAAGACCGTTTTCATACTATACTCCATGTCACCTTCCCTTTGCTCGTATTGACAAAAAGCAAGAATAGGATCAGCAAAGCATTTCGTAATAGTAGTCAGACAACCTGGGGGCACGCACAGATATGTATTTATCATAGGTGGTGCTGGGCAGAGGGTGGAATATTGGGCTCGCTTCTTCCTTCCTTTCTTTTCCCTTTTCTTTTTTTCTTTTAAAGAATCCAGTAGCATTATGTATATTCCATTGATCCATCTACTTGACTACATCCTACTGAGGGCAGAGTTAAAATGGCCCTTTAGGCGAAGATAGCTGGATAACAATGAAACATGAATCATCTGCATATTTGGAAAACCTCTGGGTATTTCGCAGATCTTTGGTGTCATGTGGGTATTGTCTTGTATATCAGCACACTGTAGGTGTTCATTACACATTCGTTTCAATGAATACATGGCCACCATTCCTAGGACTTTTATACTTTTTGAGGTGAGTTATCCAGTTGTATCAATGTACAACAACCAAGAAATGGCTAATCATAGTGCTGGAATGTTTGATCGTTTCTAAGAGTCACTAAAGGAGAGGAAATAATAGTATTAGTTTGCTTTTTTGTATGTGCTACCCTCTCCTCTTGGGGGGATATATCCGGTTTTCTCCTGCTTGCTCTTGCCGTGTAATTCTTGTGGTGCGCGTGTACATGTGCGCGTGCGAGCAGCAAGGGCTGCAGGATATTGGATGTTCTATTGGCTGGCCTTCCCAGGGTTTGCTAATGCTAATTTGGGAGTGGGACAGTAGCACCTGTGCCCATGACTCCCCGGAGGCTCAGTGGGCAAAGGGGGGTAGCTCTGCTGCAGAAAGCACATTTGTCTCATGTCTTTGGAATGTGTCCTCAGCTTCTTGGTGCCATGGGCTGTGCTTTCTGTGTTCACCTTAACTGTGCCCTTAGAGCATGGCCTCCTACCAGTGGCCAGCTCCAAGTTCCCCCAGGCAAATCCCTTGTTCTCATCTTCCCTTGGGCAGAGGAGCAGGATGAGTGTCAGGGAGCTAGATGAAGGGCATGTGCCTTCCCAGGTACCTTTTCTGAGGCCAGACAAAAACTGGGCCCATCATTTTTCAAGGTAAATTCTAGTGTCTGTGTTTCTTTTTAATAGAATGGGCAGATTTTTAACATCATCACAAAATACAGTATAGCCATTAACGGCTCAGGCTGCGGAGCCAGCCTTCCTGGGTTTCATCCCAGCTCTACCACTTACTTTCTTTCTGAATCTTGGGCAAATTAACCTCTATGGGTCTGTTTCTACTTCTGTCAAGTGAGAATAATAATGGCATCTACCTTGTAACATTTAGTTCAGGTCCAGGCTAATTTTTGGTTTTGCTTCCTCTAGTAATGACATTTAGTAGACACTGTGTCAGGCACTGTGTAAACACTGCATTACCTCATTTTATCTTGATGACTACTAAGGACACTGGGGCTCTGAGAGATTAAATAACTTGCAGGGATTTGAATTTAAATAATCTGTACTCTGTCCAGGCATTGAAAACTGCCCATTTCAAGGCCTGTCTGAGAGTTGAAATTTGTTTTTTTTTTTTAATTTTTATTTATTTATGATAGTCACAGACAGAGAGAGAGAGGCAGAGACACAGGCAGAGGTAGAAGCAGGCTCCATGCACTGGGAGCCCGACGTGGGATTCGATCCCGGGTCTCTAGGATCGCGCCCTGGGCCAAAGGCAGGTGCCAAACCGCTGCGCCACCCAGGGATCCCTGAGAGTTGAAATTTGAATGATTTATTTGAATTGTGGAAGATTTTGAACTTGAGAGTTCAGAAAAGAGGAAGGTAAAGGAGACTCTCAGGATCTTTTACTCTGGAAGCTTCTCTTTGCCTCTGTCTTCTAAATTACCTGCCCAAAGTAAGGTGGCATCTAATCTTCCAGGTGACTTTAAGGAACCAATCCAGTCGGGCAATAGTAGGGCTGTTCCTATGTGTGTATGTATGTATGAAGTGCACTACTGTCACTGATGGAAGGAAGGAAGGAAGGCAAGAAAGAAGGAAGGAAGGAAAGCAAGAAAGAAGGAAGGAAGGAAGGGAAGAGAAAAGGAAGGAAGGAAGGGAGGGAGGAAGGGAGAGAGGAAAAGAAGGAAGGAGGGTGCTAATATGCACATAAATGACACATGGTTCTCAAATGTGATTCAGCTTCCTTAAGCCATTCAGGAGAGTCTGTGTCAGCCTCACTGCCTGGTTATCACATGATATACACACTCATACATGCAGCACATGTGCATTCTCATTTGCCTGTTTGTACTGGACATGGTGAAATTTTCCTGTGGTCCCATATTATGGTTTGGATATCCTGTTTTCATTGATATGATAGACACTGGGCAAGGGCAAGTTTTTTCTTCCTTTTTTTTTATGATTCAATAAAAGCCAGACAAAAAAAGAGTATTTAAAACTGTGACATTACTCTACACATTGTCCTTCTATATGAGCAGAAAGCAAAGGAGGTGCTGTGTTTCTTAAAAGATCTGTGATCCAAATGTATTCATTCAGGTTCTTTCCTCTTAAGGCATGTGCAGATCTAATTTACTTGTTTTTGTGTGTTTACCTTAAAATGAAAAAAAGTCCCAAAGATATAGAGCATTTGACTATTTCTCGCCTATGGTTAGGTTATTTAGCTTTTCAACACACTTTGAGAAAAACCATGCACAGATAAGGGTCCACTGGTTCAGAGAGGTTTAGTCACCTGCCTAAAGTGACAAGTAAGCAATAGGACCAAGACGAAAGCCTAGATCTCTTTGTTCTCAGCTCTCTTTCCTCCATCTCATGCCTTTGAAAAGGTTAAGACAATAAGACAAACAATCCATGAGCCCTTTGATGACTAGTTTAAATTTATTTCATTTACTCCTTAGTAGAGAGAAATCTATATTATTTTTCTGAGTATCCCAGAAGCCCAAGTAAATCCAGTTGTATTAAGAATGTGATTGGGAGGGCAGCCCGGGGGTGCTCAGCAGTTTAATGCCGCCTTGGGCCCAGGGTGTGATCCTGGAGACCCGGGATAGAGTCCTACGTCAGGCTCCCTGCATGGAGTCTGCTACTCCCTCTGCCTGTGTCTCTGCCTCTCTTTCTCTCTCTCTCTCTCTCTCTCCCCCTGTGTCTCTCATGAATAAATAAATAAAATCTTAAAAAAAAAAAGCGTGTGACTGGGAAATGTTAGGCAAACAATTTATTGATTCCCTCATCGCTAGCTGACAAGGTGGCTTGTTGGGCACCTCTTTCGCATCTTCATTTCTGTTGTAATCATGTTATCCTTCAGAGGGATGATGGCCGCCTATTGTAGTAAGTTTTCCTCTGGCAGCTGGACTTACCCCCCTTTCCTCTAGTGGGAAACATTTCCAAACATTCCTTTAGAAAACACCCTTGGTAAATAAGATTAATTAGATGTCATATTAAATTTCCCTTCTGTGCTTTGAGTTTTTATTTTTCAAAATTTAGATAATACCCAGTACATATATATTGTTAGTTTGTGACTGATTACAAAAAAATAACAAAACAGTGACAGTAGAAACAACCAACAACAGCCAAAGATCCACAGAAACTAAGCCATGGCTCTGTCTGTCCTGAGCCCAGGGCAAAATTTTTTACCTAACTGGAAAATGGCTTCAGAAGTTCTGAGAAATCTGAGACAAGAGTGTCTGTAACTCTGTAAAATTAGTAATGAAACCTGTAAGGAAAATATCTATCCATGAAGACCCCAGATAGTGCTATGAAACGATTTGAGACTTCCAACATTGCACTCTTGCCTTGTGTGAATCTGCAGGAAACTTTATACGAATTGAGATCACTACTATGGTCATGAAACGCGAGGGTGTCTTTTAAAGGCATGTTCTGGGAGTGCTGTACTGAGAGCCTTGGAATAGTAGTTGCCAGCATTTCAATATTCTCTGAGCTTCAGGGAGCTGGAAATTATGAAGTTAATAGGAAAAAAATGTTTAGACTGATTATGTAATAAATTATATAATGGTATAATTATAAAATATACCATGAAATAAATTCCTAATGCCGACAGGGTGCATTCTAAAGAAGATGTATTATTGAATGACTTTCTGATTTTAATATTCTTAAATGAATATTTTTATGTAGTATAAATACAAACATTTAAATTACCTTTTATTCTATCTTCCAGTGATAACTACTGTCTACGTTTTGGTATCTCTTTTCTATTTGTTTTTAATGCTTATATAAATAGATGTTTTGAAATCTATAAATGTGGAGACATAATATATGTGTGTGTGTATATATATATATATATAATGCCTCAGTTATATCTTTAGCCTTCTTTGTTGCTGTTATTTTTATTAACATGTATTCCTTGAACATGTTTTTAATGACTGCATAATATTACATTGGGTGTATAGATCATCATTTCTTTAACCAATCGGCCAATGTTAGACATTTAGGCTTTAAATTTTTTGTTATTATAAATAATGCTTTGACGAGTGTCTCTGATTTCCTTATGATAGACTCCTAGAAGTGCAATTATGGGATCAAAGGATATGAATGTTTTTAAACTCTTAATGCAATACCAAAGTGCTTTCCAGAGAGACTGTACCAGTTTCTACTGCCCCAACCCCTCCATGAGCGGGAGGACTCACCTCTCTGTACCCTCCTTGGCACTGCATCCTATCATTTATCTCTGCCATTTTACTAAGGAGCATCTGGATGATTGCTAAAGTTAAGAGGGGAACCATAAAGCGAAGCAGAGGTTTAAATTCCAGACAATAAATCAAAATCGGTAAAGGGATTCTGGTTCTTCTAGAAATATTCTTTCCTTAATTCACAGATGAGGGTCTGTTGCTTCTATGAAGGTGCCTCAGCACTTTGCAGCCTCCTAGATTATTATTAGAGGCCCATGAGCCTCTTGATGTATGTGTTCTCCTATTTCATTAATTCACATTAGAGAGAACCTTTACTGCCTTGCTAATACTTCTGAGTCATTCTATGTTTTTCCTGTGTTCAACTCTTTGATAAAAAGCTGGTGACCTCTTATACTTCCCTGTAATACCAGAGCATTTTGAGTTTCCTCTGCAACCAACTAGTTGAAAAATGACCAGTTAAGTCAAAGTTTGATTTGTTCCACAATACTAAATATTAATTTTCCTGAGATGTTTTAGGGAAGTGGCTAATAGTTCAGTCTTTGAGAGTGCCCTGAACAATTCCACAAAGTCATCTAATTCATTCCCCTGACCCAGAATCAAACCAGCCCAAACTGGGGGTGTGGGGAAGAAGCAAAGCAATTTTCAGTTCTCAGTCACAGTGGTTAAAAGTGATGCAAACACCTGTTTTTCTTGATCTGTGGCTGGTCAGTCGGTAAAGAAGTGCAGAGCCTATTTAGTTTGCTATAAATTAGCAGCGCTGTTTTCAGAAGAATAGTTCCTCCTGCAAGTTAGGAAAGATGGTGGGTTAGAATGGATTTCCTTTGGCATTAAAAAGCAAACTCTGTAAATGGGAAGCTTAGGGTGGGAGATAATTACTGTTGTCCAAATCCAGGGAAGACATGAGACCTGCTAGTGTGATGAAGACTTTGTCATTAGTAATGGTCTCACTCAAAGAAAAACAGGCTGTTGTAGAAACATTGTAGAACTTTCAAATATGTCCAAGATATGAAAATGGGCTATTGAGTAACCTAAGGAAATCAAGAGTGAGTATTTTGAATTGCAGAGGTTACGGTTTGACTTGATGAGAAGCAGAGAAACAGGGATTATTCCTGTCTGCTGTGCCTCAGACCTGGGATAAATTACTTTGCTCAATTTTTCCTATCTGTAAAATGGAGTATTTTTATTGCTCTTCCTCTTCCCCCCACATCTCTCAGAAATGTGAAAAATTATTTTCAGTTCTTAGGAAGTGTGGAAATTCACAATGTGATAATTAATTTCTCAAAATGGGTCATACAACCGTAATTGTATTTGGAAGGCTGGAACCATTTTAAAAGAAAAAGTATCCAAAATGTCCTCATTTCAAGTCAAATGCTGAATCATACAGTGGTGCCTTTGCTCCTGGTGGAGCTGCTTAGGCATGCAGCTATGAGGTGCGCAGCTCTGGGCTGCCAGAGCAGCAGAGTCCAAAGACACAATGGCCAGGATTAGGAGAACATCTTTCTCTCCCTCATGACTCCCTTTGATTCCAGCATTCCTTGATGAGTCATTTGCATGCTCATTTTTGTTCTGTTTCTCACTGGCAGGGTCTGTTAATTACTAAACAGGGGAGACTTATAGAAAATAAAGCAGAGTGAGTCTTGTTTGCTAAAGTTTTGTTTTAGGTCCAGTAATTTGAGTTGGAAGCAGAAGAAAAGAAGTGCAACAGATACACCTGACTAACTTGCATTTCGTATTTCTAACACTCAAAAGTACAATGCTTATGGTAATGAATTTTATCTATTACGAGGGAAAACAATCACCTTTGATGACATTATAGAATAAACACATTTAACAGCATGCTGAATTGCTGAAGTATCATTTTCAACGACCTCATTAGTGTCACTTAATTAAAACTTCCTGCTCTTGACTTTGATGCTGGTACAGGCAAAAACACAGAGGGAATTGAACAAACAACAAAAAAGGGGGGGGGTGCATTTTCTAGTGATAAATCGCAGAGGTTGCTAATGAAACCAAATTATGTACCTTTTTCCTGCAACTCCTATAAAATAATATGAAACACGCAGCAACTTTGCATCAAACAAATTAATCAGCTGTCAGCAGATTTGCCTTATAATAATCTCTTGCACTTATTGATCATTTAAAAAGGGGGGGCTCTTTTTTTTCTCTGTACACAAGCATTAGGTTGGTGATAATTAAAGCCTCAGCTTCAGAAATGCCATAATAACCGTTAATTAGCAGGATGCTATTTTCAACATAATTTGCTAATTAGGCAGTGAGCTGGTATAGTGTATATACCTAATTATGAAGGGTCTTGTGCTGTAGACACATGTGACTGGAGTGTAAATGACACCATTATAGGGGTCCTAGAGATTTTTAAAAAATATAGTTTGTTCAGAAGAGCTTAGATCTTTAGAGACTTCTTGATATAGGGACTATAACTCTTGGCTATTTTGCATGAGATTTAGAAGAGGAAATAGTATATGGAAATATGCCATCTCTTTTATCAAGACAGTGGACAGAGGGAGGACTATTAATTCTAAAGGGGCTTTGTTGTCCGGTGCCTAATATAAAGGCTAATCATTTAGGCACTGAAGTCATGCTTCCTCCACTAGTAAAGAATTATTCTCTATTTGCCTGCCACACACAACTCATCTGTGGACCAAGATGCTGTAAATTTTTTAATGCTATATGCCTACCATACCTTGATTTTTCTGCCACATGCTGATAACCTATAACATGTATTTCCCTGCCAGTCTCTTCTCCCTCCAATATTTCCCTCCATGTCATAAAGAAAATCTAGACTTTTTGAAAATGCATGTTTATTTCTGCCTGGGTTTTCACCAGTCCATTCCCTAACTGCTTTGGTTTTAATTTTTTTTTTTTTTTTTAAAGAGAAGAATGATAAAGTATGAAAAGTAAGGATGAGCTCTCATGCAAAAGTCTCAAATTATATGCATATTAGTAATATTTATGAGTTTAAATTTGGCTTTTCAGCAGAGCATAAGCAGAGTGAGATCATTTGCAAATATATAAACTGGCTTCCAGGATCATAATAGCCGATTTCTTTTAAATGTTTTACCTTGTTTCAAATAAAACTATATTTCTTTATTCCCTTTAAACGAAATGAAAACTTAATTCAATAATAAATGAGCTTCAGAGCAGCACAAGAGTCACTTAACTTAAATCTTTTTGTAGAGGTTCCCACTTAAGCAGCTTGAAAGACAGTAAATCATGCTGGAGAACGGACATCCCAATTTCATTGCCGCGCTGTAGAGAGCTGAATTAATGGCCTTCTCTTTAGAATGTATGGATGCGCTTTCCAGCTGCTGAGCCTGACAGTGTTATAGCTCAATTAATGTGATTTTGATGTAATTGCAGATAGGGAACATGGTGCCGAAAAATTATCTTTTTTCATAAGAATTACATTTTATCATCCAGATGTGAGGAGGAGGGTTTCACGGCTGACTATGATAAGTTACAGGGCGCTATTTTTATTTTTCATTAATGTATCTCTAATGGAGGGAGAGATGAATGAATCAACATAGTTTTATATTTTGAGCACTAACTATGTGCCCTGCAGTATGCAGAGGACTTGACTCAAACACATCATTTAATCGTCATAAGTCTGTGAAGGAAGCCCTGTTATCATCCCCTTTTCACAGATGAGAAAAATGAGTCAGAGAAAGATCAAGCCAGTAAGGAGTAGATCTGAAATATGAACCCCTGTGTGTCAGACATCCTGAGATCCTAATTAACCATTATGTGGCTTGCCTCTGTGCATTGCCATCAGAGGCTTCAGAAGGTGGTAGGATCCATGCCCGTTTAAATGCTTAGAACAGATTCCTAGAACATCACAGTATGGTGTTCTGAGAAGTAGGTTTTAGTCAGGTCGTCTGGGTATGAAGCCAAGATCTGCAATTTTCTAGCTGTATTTGACTCCAGGCGAGCTTTTTAAATCTTCTGAGCCCAGCTTTCCACAACTGTAAAGAGAGAATAATAATGGTGACTCTCTTGTACAATTTGTCACAAGAATTAAATGAGAAAATCTGTGCAAAGTGCTCAGAACAGTGCCTGGAATATAGTAAGTGATCAGTAAATGATATCCATGCTTACTGTTAGCTAAACGTAAGCCAGCAAGGTCATCCGTCTCGTCTAGTGCAATTTTCTTTGCCTCATCTTATCTATTGGGTGCAGACTGCCTCTGGGAACTTGGCTGCTGCCCGTGTTTTCTGGGAAGGACCCAGAGTGGCATTTAGCATAATATAGGCTGTGCCTACTGGTATTGAGGTAAGAGGCATTTCTTTCTTGTTCTTGAGTCATTTAAATCCCCATGTTATTAGAATAGGGATGGTGATGCAGGCTCAGAAAATGGTAAGCTGTGTACCTGTCAGGGTGTAGAGCCATACCCCCTTTCACCCGCGCTTGGCCTGTGTCTATGAGCAAAGCACTGCATTCAAGGCAACAGTGGAGGCTCTAGGAGACAGGAAGAAGGACAAGATGGTGGCACTGACCTCATGGATTTATGAACTAAAAAAAGGTTCAAGAAACTCTTGAGTTCATTATAG
This sequence comes from Canis lupus baileyi, assembly GCF_048164855.1. Lineage (NCBI taxonomy): Eukaryota > Metazoa > Chordata > Mammalia > Carnivora > Canidae > Canis > Canis lupus. Next base: position 52,285,204 of record NC_132841.1, read on the forward strand.
GAAATCCAGTTAAGAACACAGGGAAAAAAGATGATGATGACAATGACGATGATGGTAACTGACATTTAATGAGAGCTTACTATTCGGCAGGCACTGCTACATTATCCCATTCAGTGCTCATAATATCTCTACAGATAAGAGCTAGTGTTATCCCTACTTACAGTTGAGGAGGAGGAAAGATTGGAAAAGTTAAGTCACTTGTTCAAGGTATTTAATATAGCTGTGAATCTCTCTCCGTACTCTCATCTCAGCCATGACCTAGACGGCACAGATGAAGTGCAGCTTACTGAAATGAACCCCAAGGTATGGGTGGAGGGAAGCAGTCAAGAGATTTGGGTTACTTTTGCTTCTCATCATATCTTACATCAACGAGGAAGACTTATTTTTCCATTGGCTCACCACTTTGTAAATAATAATGTCCTCTATTTGTGGTTATATTGATTGAGTTGCAATTAATAAATTACTAAAGTCTCTATGGACAAATTTATTAAACAATCTATCATACACAAATAATGTACAATAAATCCTGGGCATTTTCATTGCTGTGGGTCAATAATTTAATTTAACTATGATAGTTATTTCTAATGATACACAAGATTAGAACATTTTAATATAATAATCCTGATTTGTATGGGAATGTCATTACTTCTTATTGTTACCTCCAGAATCAACATGTAAAAATTAATTTTAAATTTTGACACCACGTGGATGCATTTATATAACAAAAAATATAATCATTCGTTTATAGGTTGACCTGAATAAAAATGAGCTAGAGTACCTGGTAAAATTGTTGAATTGCAGACAAATATGCATAGATAGGCTTCATTATTTTTTTTTTTTTTTAGGCTTCATTATTTTTGTAAAAAATAGTTCTGGAAAGATTTTTTGTTGTTGTTGTTAGAAAAGGTACCTCATACATTAGAGGTACATTTTAATGGAGGAAGTATAAATAAAATGTATCGAACAAGTCTTATTTGCATTCATGGTTTTGCCTTCTCATAAACCTCCAAGTTTGAGGCTTATTGAAAGAAATTCCTCTTGTACCATTTGGATCCATTTTTAAATTTTGTCCCATTTCTATTCCACCAAATTTTGTTTCTGGACAGGTGAGTAGTGGCAGTAGCACCATGGACCATGTCTGTTCATATTGTGTTAACATACTGATGCCCTTCTAAGAGCATTCCCTTACTTTGCAAACAGTAGGATAACTAAATAGGTGGCAAGTAATACCCTCTCATCTCTACCTACCATGATCCCACCAAATAGCAGTAGCTAAATAAAATAGAAATTTATTTTTTTCTTCTGTTTAAGAAGCCCAGAGATAGTGCAGAATGAGGTGGTGCTTGATGGTGTTAGGTCCCTGGCTTTTATTTGGTTGCTCTGCTGTGCCTAGTTTCAATTCCCAAGGTACCTAATGGTCAAAGATAGCTGCTGGAGATCCAGCTTTTACCCCTGTATCACAGCCAGTGGACAGAGAAAAGAAGGGCATACCTCTTTCCTTTTAAGGCACTCAATGAAGTTATACTTAACATTTCTCCGCACATCTTCTTTGACAGAAGTAGTCACATGGCCACATGGGAGGCCAGAAAATGTAGGGTAGCTCTGTGATCAGCTGAAAATCAGGGGTCTGATTACTAATAGGCTCCGCCATAGTCCATCTTACCTTTTAGGAATCATAGACCCTTTGGGAATCCAATGAAAGCTGTAGAATATCTCCTCTGAAAAATACACGTAAATAGAATTTTACGTGTAATTTGAGAGAGTTCAAGGACTTCTTAAAGCCCAGGTGTCCATGAATCCCTTGATTAAAAAAAATTCATTTTTTCTTTCACTTACTGATCCAGTTATTCATCGTTTATTCATTCAACAAATATTGTGCACTCACTGTATGTTTTCTTTATTCCTGGCAATAGAGAGGTGAGCAAGACAGACATGTCCCTGTTCTGATAGCTCTTGCATTCCAGGGGCGAACTAGACAATGAATAAGACAAAAGTGATACATGCTTTGAGGAAAATAAAGCAGATTGATATAATAGAGAGTTGACTGATGGCCATGGGTGGGAATTACTTTGGATGGGACAGCCAAGGGAGTCCTTTCTGGAAATCTGACATGAGACAGAGCTGGCCATGTGGTGAGTGAGGAAATGGGGAGGAATATTTCAGGCAGTGAGAACAGCATATGCAAAGGGAATGACTTTCAGTATATTTCAGGAACAGAAAGAGGGGCAGAAATATGGGTGGGCTTAAAGAAGTAGGCAGGAACTAGGCCATTATAAGGGGTTTGGATTTCATTCTAAAAGCAGTGGAAACCATTTGGAAGGTAAGGGAGGAATGGTTTGTGATTTTTAAAAGATCGTTCTGGAGGCTCTAAGGAGAATGGCAAACGAGACAGACCAGTGACACTAGACCATCCTGCTGTAGCTGATGTAAAGAGAGGAGGATTTATCCTCTGCTTCTCATGTCTGTGTTGAACAAATGAAGGAGATTTTTGCCCAGTGGCATCTAGAGGTTTGTGTTTTCCCAGGGCCTTATGATGTGACTTTAGCAATACACTGAAACATTTGCATGTTTATAGACACAAAGCTCCTTAAACCACATTTAAAACCACCTTTGTTTCTGCAGTATCTCTGCATGAGGAGGGTAGTGAGCATTAACAGTGAAAAGACAGGAGAACTATCAGTAAAAATGAAGCTACCATTGACCAAAAAATCTGTCTTCTTGGCCAATTGTTTATTCACCCATCATGGGGCACAGCAGACATTAATGGGCTCCCGGGGCCTCAGGGTGAGCCCAGCAGCAGAATAAAAAGTGAGGTAACTAAGAACATATGATTTTCTCTTGTAATTCTCACAAGGGGCAGTTTTGTGAATGACACATCTGGGCTATGCGGAAAGTCTTAGGAGCTTAAAACAACAAGTGATTAAGACAGCACAAGGCTGTGTGAACTCAGTTCTAGGATGACCATTAAAATGATGCTGGCACCCAAAGGGCCCTGAGAAAGGCGGCACTGTCAAGCCGTGCACAGGTTTGGCTTAGAGCTCAGAGGCAATTGCTTGTGAATCTTCCTTAGCTTACCACAGGCTGGGGCTTGACTGGTCTATCATTACTTCATGAACTGTGAGTGTTGTAGATTCAGAATCATGGAGCTTTGGATCTGAAAGGGACCTTAAAATGGACTGAACCAGTCTCTGGTTTTACACATGGGGAAAATCTGGCTCCCAGAAAGGTGGTGATTTGTCCACTGTTTCTTGATTCTACGCTGTTTCCTCTAGAGCTGATTTAAAGGAGCTAATAGTATATCCCTTTGGTATAGTGTGGCTCTTTTCAAATCCTGCCCCCCACCAAACACTTTTATTTCTTGCCCAGTATTGGAGAAGCCAGCAGAGCTACACAGTTTAATCAAAACGAAATTTCCTGTTTTGAAATCAAATTGGCTGCATGATCTGAGATCCACCCTCCAAAGCAAGGGAAATTTCCTTAAAATATTTTGAAAGATGCATTATTTTCTCTCAGGGAGAACTGAAAGATGGATTCATTTTCAACATTAAATATGTCTCTGACATTTTCATCTATAATTTTATGAGAAAGGCAGAGAAAGAAGGAGATTTTTATAGATAAAGAAGGGTTGGGTATTTAATTTGTTTAGAATATGGATATTTACTGGCACCTGCTAAAATCTTAAAAAAAAAAAAAAGTCCTCCCTCCCCACCACCACCATTGGAAGGTTGATACAGTACTTACTCTTGGAACTGCAGAACTTTAGAGCTATAGGAAAAACTATAACAATGAATCCTCCGATTCTGAGCAGCAGAGTTCTGCTTTGATGGAGTCCCCTAACACCCTTCCTGGGGTTTCTCGAGCTCCATGGAGAGGCTTTCTGCATTGCCGCCGCCCCTCCCCCAACAGGCAACCTAATTGGCTAATTGTAGGCTCAGCCATTCACTTGGGCTGCAATTAGCCACTTACTTCTTACTTTGCAGATAGAAGTGGCCACTTGAATCCTCAAAAAGTCCGTTGTGAATTCAGTTATTTGTGTGTCCAATTTCACCTGGGTAGAGAATAGTCAGAAAAAAGAAGTAAAATATAACACATGATAGTCCTTGAAACAAATTCCCTCTAAAATCTGGCTCAGGCTTTCTCATGTTGGAAGCGACAATTACAGGAATAGATAATTCTCTTTTTTCAAAAAATACATATTAAGCATAATATACACAAATATCCCATTAACTGGAGACTACTTTTCTTCTAGTATCCTTAATGTAGAGCAAGATACACCTGCCTGCTGGTTTTCAGCTTCATAACTTTCTGGAAATCTACTTTTCCAAACCCTTCAATCTGCTGTTTATAATGTAATCGGCTACTGTACCGTTCTGTGTAAAATGAATGTGCTCATTTCTATAGTGATGCCTTAATTCTGTTATCCACAAAACTCTGGAGAATGGGAAGATCCATTTTAAAGCAAAGTGGTGGAGCTTTTGTTTTCGTATGTCCTTTTGATGTGGTTGGTTATTGTTATGTTGGGTCAAAGGGATCTACCTGGAAGATGACAGATGCTGAAGCTCTGCCACCAGTTTTCCTCAGAAGCATACAATAGCAACCAAAGAAAATCACTGAAAGAACACTGGGCAGAAAGTTGCTTTTGGGGGAAATTCCAGGAAAGAGAAGATTGTGACCTCTGTTGCTGCACAGTGTCAAGGACAGATGGGAAGAAGGTATGAATCAATATATGTCAACTGCACAGATGGTATAGCCATACAGTGTCCACATCCTGATTTTCTATCCCCTGAAACTGAAATTAATAATGCCTTCATTATAGGCAGTAGCTGCCAAGCAGCTGAGAGGACCCGGAGCAACTCAGGGCACTGCTCTGAGCACAGGGTTTAACCCAGGCATCTCTCTTCTTCCCCCCCCTCCCTCCCCTAAGGAGATTAGGAATGCTACAGATCATAAAGGGGGAAAAGGAATCATCTTTTGATGCTGAGTTTTATAGATCAACCAAACCAAAGACAGGGAGACTCTGGTTGCTTCCTGCTTTGTAATACTTCTATGCCAGAGCATCTTTTCCCAGGTTCCAGCCACGCCATAGGGAGAGGGTTAACTCCAGTGTGCCAATTATTGAGCCCCGGGTGTTGAAGATCTCGGACTAGGGTTGGAAGTGGAGTGTAAAATAAAAATAAGCAACCACAAACCACCAAAACAAGTATTGGCACATCTCTACAAGCTCCGGCTAGTAATGATGAATTCAGTATTCATCACATGGACTAATTAATGCACGCTAACACATCCCAGTGCAATTTGCAAGTCACAGATTGCATTAGGTGATACAAATGACTCATTTGTGAACCTGAAGGATGACCTTTGGCAGGACTATCTGCTGACCTCAAAAATATTAAAGAAAGGTTATTTCACCTTGCCATTGTCTCCAAATGCCAAAATAGCCCAATTAAAAACCTTGACTTGGAACCATAGGAGCAGATGCGAGTCCTAAAGGGCATTAATTATTTTCAGTGTCAGCTGGTTGTATAACTGAGGCCAAATGAGAGTTTGGGAAGCTATTAAGGCACTGTATTACAAGCGCTAGGTCTAAGATTTGAATTCAGAATAAGGTATAGATTTCCTCTATTTAGGCAAGCTGCATAGAATTTGTGCTGGCTGTCCTGTTAAGAATTAAGGACTAATGTAGGTGAAATGAAGCTCATCACCCTCACTGGGGTTCTCCCCTCTGCAATCATCCATTTATTTTCCCAAGTCTATTTGCAGAACCATCATTAGTTACCATATTGTGAGGTCAGAAGCATAAACATGTGTTCAGTATTAGTTTGCTTCCAAAAGGACTTTTCTCCCTCTCCACAAGCCTAAACACTACAATGATTCTGTAGTGTTTTCTCCCCAAATGTGGTGACAGATGAAGATATGTATCCAAGCTAGGTTCCCATATGGCTAATTTCTACATTGTTTGAACAACACACAGATTTTTAGGCAAATTAAAACTCAAGGACCTCAGTATTCGTGGCATTCTCTCCAGTTCTGTCCTTTCTTTCTCCAGGTGAGTGTTAGTGAGCCATCCCAAAGGAAGAGCCAGCACTGAAAGGAAAAGGGGCAGGCAAATCCATTAGGTGGAACAGGCTCACAAGAGTTCCAGTGACTTTGGGAAAGCGTTTGCTCGCTGCTCATGTCTTGCATGTCACTCACTTATGCAATGGACGTTGACTGTCAGGGCCTAGTGTGTGTCCAGGTGATGCAAATTGGAAGTGTAGAAAGCAGGCAGTAACACATCTTTTTTAGCCTCTTTAGAGTTGAAGGTCAATATTCTGTTTTGCCTTCATCTCCAGTTGAAAGGAATGGAAAAGGAAGATTTTCCTCCTAGCAAAAGACAGAAGGTAGTGGTAGAAAACACAGGGCACAGGGAGTCAGATGGATCTGAGTTTAGAGCCCAGTTTGGTTAGTCATTGTGTCAACCTGAGCATGTAACTGAATTCCTCTTGGCTTTGGTGGCCTCCTCTGTGACTTAAGAATCATAATAACACCTGGCAGAATGGGTAAGAAGAGCTAATGAAACTGTACATGTGTGCCTGTGCACGCATGTGTGTGAGAGGTGCTTGGAAATTGTGGCTGTTATCTTCATTATGGGGAATTTAGAGAATGTTTGCCAAGATGCCATTTTTTCCTCTAGATTTTTTCTTTCTGCGCTTTTGTGGGGGCTCTGTGCAATGTATATGGCAGGTAACAAACACAATTTAGAAATTAGAGTCCTATCTTTAAATCCCTCTTCAGCTGGGAAGTTGCATAACCTTAATACAATTCACAATTCTATTTGTAAATTGGGATAAAGTCTACCATAATATGTTTTTGTGAAGTTTAAATGAGATAATAGATGCATATAGTGCTTAGCATTTGACAGGTGTTCGATAACTGAATGAAGCCCTATTGTCTTTGCTTCCAGAACATTCTTTCTCCCTACATATACGACTGACTAGTGAACCTTTGGCTGAGTAAAGATTGAGGTTTTTTTTTTTTAATTTTTAAATTAAAAAAATTAATTCCAGTATAGTTAACATATAGTGTGATATTAGTTTCAGGTGTACAAGAGAAGGTGCAGTTCTTTTGTAAGTCTTAGTCTAGGCCAGTTCATTGCTGTCTTATTCTGAAAAATGAGCACCCTTGTAGGAATACATCTTCTTGAAACATTGACAGTTTGTAACTTCTCATTCTCAAGCCTGAAGGAAGATCGCTTCCCCATTTGGTGTCGTTATGTTTCTTCATTATTTGCCAGCACATCATTTGGTATCCTCCCATGTTTCAGATCAGTGTGGCAGACACTGAGATGATTCTCACTGGCCCCTCAGATGTGGGTGATCTTATCAATGAGATAAGAACCCTCTTAGGGGTTTCCTGTCTGGCTGCTCAGACCACATGTTACCCAGGTAACATGACTACCATTTTTCTCCCACAAGGTTGCTATTCTAAACTGCCATTAAAAAAATTCTAATTTCATTGTAAGATCCTCATAAATACCAGCAGTTAATGAAAGCCGGTTTATTTCTTGCTCTTTGGGAGGTGACCACCCATGTTAGCATTAGAGGGTGTCGGCACATCCTTGCAAGGTCCAACAAGTGGTAAACAGATGGAGTCTGAATCCAGAGCTGAACTGCCAAGAAAAAAATTGTGTTCTTTCACCAAATGAAAATTTTAACATCCATTTACAAAAAACTCTAGGCCATGGTATATTGGGAGAGTTGGCTCCATTGATAATGAATGCAGAAGCTAAAAGCCCACACAAACTCTATCAGCAGCTAATTTCTATGTACAAGGCCACCCTTAGTTGAAATTTGGAGAAAGTATGCATTTAAAATGAATGCCTTAGCTTCGTACCAGAGTGGAACTGGCTATTGAGCAATGGCTTGTCTTCTTTTTGTTTAAATGCCTCGTCTAGCACACAGTATGCTCCTCTGGGTACTTGGTTGGTAAGTCATAACTTTATGGTTACACCATTCTCTTCAGAAAACAAACCAACCAACCTGAGTATAAAGGAAGGGTACGTGTGGAAGAGGTAGGGATGTGTGGGTGAAAGATAGGCTTAGTTACAAGTACTAAGATAACTTTATCATAAGGTGGCATAGTCACCAAGACAGTGTCCCACTGAGGGATCAGTAAATTATTAAATCCCAGTTTCTCAGTCTTTCTGTGTTGGTCACAATTTCTTTATCTCTTACTAGTTCTGTTTCTCTCTTAACCCTGGTTTGTAACCTATCATTCCACCATATTGATGGTTAGGTTTTAGCTCACAGTACAATCACCCAAGGAGCTAGTTAAAAATGCACATTATCAGACTTCATTCACAGAAAGTCTGTTTCTATAAAGTACTGGGTGGGGCCCAGGTATTTGCATATTAACAGATTATCTAACCCCACCACAGCTTACCTCCACAGATTCTATTATAAACGGCCCTTGAGCCTTAGTTTGGGAGTAGCCGGACCATACTGATAGACCAATTTGCCTTCCTGTGAGCAAAGTTGAATGGCACAAGAAGACCAAATCCAGCAGCAGGTGAAGACTTTAATCATCTCATCGGCAGAAACCTTTTAAAAGTCTTATGTAAAACACTTTCTTCAAAGAAAATCAGATGCTGATCCCTCAAATTAAACCTAAGTCAAGTGGAGCTGCTCGGCTAAAGAAGAAGAGAGTGCTGCTATTTGCTCTCTCAATGGCCCCAGGGGCAGCTCTGCAGCCTTCTTGGAGTTCACTTTTCCTCTTTCTTCCCAAAGTGAACCAGATGAAGCCCTAGGTCCCTGGGTAGAGGAAAGAGCACCTCACTAGGACATCTGAGATCCAGCTCCAGCCTTGCTTCTCCTTTGTCACATTGCCTGCCCTTCCTAAGCTCCAGATCATCCCTTGAGGAAAAAGAAGAGTTAAGCTAGATCAGTTCTTCTGGAAGTTCTGTCATTCACAGAATAATACCCTTGTGACTTTTGCTGTAGATGAGTACCACCAGGAGTATTATTTTGTACCGAAATACTCACTCAGGTTTTGAGCTAAGCAACGCTATATGTGAAATCATGAGTTTGATGTGCTTCTTATGGTTTTTCTTTTCTAATACATGTGAAAATAAATATGTAACCACTAAATAATAAAAGTATATCACCTAACACCAGCGGTGCACACATGACCCTTGAGAAACATTGAGCTGGATGATCTCCAGTATTCGGTGGGGTTTGGATCCAGGTACGACTCTCTTGTTATTACCTTGGGGATTTGTAGGTAGGGGCAAGTTATAGGGAAAAACAAAGAAATCCTCTGGGTGCTGGAAGCATGTGAAAGACTAGTGGAAGCCTGGAGGGGGAAAAAAACTGCTTGTACTGCTGTGAAGAAGGAGGGTGCTTGAGGCTTGGACTGTATGTACAAAAGATCTAAATGGCTCAAAGAGAGTTTTTAATATTAATTTTGTGGAGACATAGGGCCACCAGCTGCTTAATTTTATTTAGGTCTAATAGAAAGCTTAATAACCAAGAACATCATTGGTTTCTTGTTTGTTTCTTTTATTGAGTGTCAAAGAGCTAACAGCTTTTATTACAGATCTTCCAGAGCTGAAGTTGGCTGGTTAGGACAGTGGCTACATGGGGCTCTAGGGCAGGGTCCAAGGAAGGAGCATTACCTGGGGCCTGTCATGCTTTGAAAACTTAGCTCTAAATATACGGACTTCAGGAGACACCTTATGGGAAGTAGAGGATGCTAAAGCATTGTTTGCAGTACACATTGAAGAATGAAAGATAATATTTATGACCTGCTTGTTCCATGTAAGGGGGAGATAATGACTCCAAATGTATACCCACTGAGCTGGCTTACAAATGGCGCGGGCAACTTAGCAGTCATGGTGGTCCAGAGCAAGGAAATGAAAATGTAATTGAGAAGTGAGGGAAACTATAGCATAATTAAATATGCCCAGCACTTAAGCACACTGTTATAAAACAGAAGTCAGTCTAGAATACATATTAGGTTAGCAGCTTAGGTTCCAGAACAGACAGACTTGGAATACAGTCCTGACTCTGCCACTTCCTGGTTGAGATTTCTTCCTTGGGTAAGGTACTTAATCTTTCTGAGGCTTGGTTTATTCACCTGTCAAATGGGTGTAATATGTACTTCCGGGGCCACTTTAAGTCTTTAATGACTCGAAGAACTTTGCACAACGTCAGGTACTTAGAATAATTTTCAATAAATTATGGGTACTGCTTTTATCACTATCACTGTCATTGTTATAGAATTACTTTATTTTAATTTTTCTATCAAATCTAATGAGGTGAGTGGTGTAGGTGGCCCACAGGGATGAAACTGAGATTGCTAAGTTTCTGGTATTTTCCCAGGAGTTCTCATGGTGTACCTCTGTAATGACGCACTTTTATGGCTAGTATTATTCCTTCTTGATGATCTTGAGATTATCATGACTGGATTGTACCACATAGAATCTAAGGCTTCAGGGATAAGAGGTCTTTTGGATAGATAATTCCCATTCTTGGAATTAGGCATTTCTTAGCAGGTGTCAGAGCAAATAAGTAAAGAATTATGATTTGATTCTATTCTGCCAACATCAACCAAATTTGGAGCCCCCTTAGATGGCAAGGAAGTCACCTGTCCCTATCAGGAGCTACAGGTATGGAAGGCATGAAAGAGCAAGGTCTGCCAGGATACTGAGAATCAAGAAGGCCAGACCCTTGTTCTTGCAGAGACTCCCACGTGACGATTCTTAATCAACTTTCACACCTGCCAGTGAGTGTGAAAGCCCTCAAATGTAGACCCAATCTTGACACAACTGGCACTTTTGCTTTGAGTTTTGGAATCAATTTCAGGAAAAGATAAAATAGCGTTTTTTTTTTTTATAGCTTCTTTTCTTATTTTTACTTACTATGTCTTCGTGTTAATTAACAACAACAAAAAAGAATGCCAGTGTTTTCTTGTAACATCAACCCTCTTCTCTACAGCCTTGCCTTCCTCAAGGAGAATGTGTTGGGCATCTCCTGCTTTAGGGACATCTATTGTTTGTGCCATAACTGTGTGTGTCTCCAAGGCTTTCCTCCCTGTCAGTTGCTTTATATAAATGTACAGTTAATACCAGTTAAGAAGTTCTTGTTCATTGTCTGTCTGAAGGAAGACAGTGAAGGGAACCACAGCCGGCTCCACTGCTCTGGCTACATCCTCTGTCTGTGATGCATTACCATAAACTTCATTCCACATGTTTTTGCATTGTTTCTTCTTACATTTATCCTCTAACTATTGTTTCCTTTTGTTCTAGCAACAGCTGGAAACGGTAAATTCGTGTTTTGAGCCAATGTTTTCCTTTGCCCTGGCATTTCTAAACATTTATTTTCCTATGAGCCAAAAATACCAGCAAAAGATGCATTCTGAAAGATCTCCATCTCGCAATGCCCATCGTCCTCCGATGCTGTCCCTTTAAATGAGGCCCCCAGAGTTCACTTTCTGAAGTTCATTAGCTTGTGTTATCAATAATTTAGGATAATACTCCGGTGGAGCCGGAATGCCTGGCCCGCCCCGCTTTCACTGTCAGTTTTCTCATACCCTAGCAGTCCAGTGAACTTGATAAGTGTCCCATCATCCTGTTAATCAAATTACTTATGAACTAAAATTGACAGTTTTCATTAATTATAAAGGATTATTCTAATTGCAATTCAAATTTATTCATTTAGAACAGACGGCATTCAGTAATATTTCAGGAAATTTGCATATTAAATGGAGAGGGTCGTCCATTAAGTATGGTAATGTATGCATATTTCCTTATTTTTAACTTCTAGGCCATATGCACTGCCGCTACTTCAGCAGGTGAAAAACCAGAACGTGCTTAATTTGTTCAACAAACACAAGGGCCAGAGCACATCTTTTGGCACTCGGTGCTGGCACCCTTCTACCTTTATTCCTTCTGCTCTTCCTTTCCCCACCTCCCACGGCCCTGTACACAGCCAAAACCACGGTTGATCTTTCGAAGAAACTTTTTTGATAAACCTGGGCATTTCCACCCCCCACCCTTTTCTTTTTCTTAAATGTAGGCACAGCTGGTAAGGGTTGATTGAAATGTTTTGCCATAGAAGCTGTGTTCATTAATTTCTTCAAGATGCTGAAGTAGGCATTAAGGTTGCCGGCTGGAGTCCTTCCCTGTGACATGTGGAACAGCAAGGGGCCTAATAGTCAGCCTTGTAACATCAACTGGTTACCCCCCTCGTGCGGCATGAACCTTTCCCCTCCAGTGAAAAATGAACCTGTCTGAGACAAAAGCACAAACCACGCATGCAATGAGACAGTGCCATTATTCACACCCATATAGGCTGTTTTCAGAGATCATTAAAAATCATATCTCCATGATATTAATAAGCACCTTCTCTGATCCAGGTCTTGGGTAACAGGAAGGTATATTCAGAGCCGCCCCCACCACCTACCTAATCTGAGATCATGAATCTGGAAGGAAAAGAAAAAAAAGATGCATGTAAGATAAAGGCTAACAAACTGGTGTGGAAGGAACCACTTGGCTTTTTAAACAGCTGATATGGCCCCGGCGTTTCTTGCAGCCCTCTTCGTTGGAGGGTGGGGGGAATAAGGGTGGGCCCCCAACCACACTGAGTTGCTTCTGGTGAATTTTGCCTCCAATTCTTAGGAATTATTGATATCTGTTCTTAATGATTCGAAGAAAGCATCTGCCAGCTCATTCATCTCCAAAAATTCACATTGAATAACTGGTTGCTCATTTAGCCTGGTTTCAAGTAGACTTGTTTTTCATTTTCTGCAGTTAAACTAAAAGCTTTGTTGTTTCACATACAGATATTTTATTTGCTGAGCATATTTATTTCAGTCTGTTTGTATAGCACTAGTGCTTTCGTGGCCATATGTTATTGATTGAAAAGCCTCTGAGAACTCGAATCCTGAATGGGCGCTGTGTCCTTGGGAGGTGTCCGAGAGGCAGAAGACTGGGAGCCTGTAGCCGCCTGGCCAAACCCGTGCTGGGGGCCCTTTCTGCTGCCTGCCCCCCAGGCCAGACGGAAATCAGAACTGGCGTAGAGTCTGATTAATGCTTCAGTTTTCCACGCAGTCTCTCCCTGAATTTCAGTGGGAGCGCATGGTATCCCGCGTTCCCTTGCTGGGGTACAGCCCTTCCTGGCTGGAAGTACTAGGAGCCACTCGGAGGAAACAGACCACCAAAGGCTACTTTAGAGAAATTGACGGAAAATTCTCGGAAATCATTCAAGCCCACTGGCGTGTGTTGAGTCAAGGGAAATTTCCCCCCCGTGTAACATCTTTTCCTCCACTTAGTTCAGCTTTAGAACCATGAAAGCCCCAGTCTTAATCCTATTTCTGATGAGAGTTAATTTTCAATGCAAGTTTTAAAAAATTTAATTGTCACTGATTACTGACATGCAATAGTAAAATAATATAAAAGAATGCCACAAATGATTAAAGTAAAACTTAACAGCATATACACTAAAAACAATCCCTTAACTCTACTTTTGTTATGGGAAATATTACATTGCCTAATGTGACCCAGCGGTATAGGATAATTGCTTAAGAAGCTGTATTATACAGATATTTTGTGTATTATATCCTCATGTATAGTATTTCTGGTGATTAATTCCTCAGCAGAGGGAGGTTCTCTTGAATAGATGTTGATTATATCAGAATGTGAACCAAAAGTAATGCCAAGAGTGGAGAGTAGGCACAAGGATGCCTGGCATCCTCTAGAGATATTAGGGAAAATTCATCAGGGATGGCTTTTGCAGTCAGCATCCCTACTATCTGCAAGAATGACTTCTAGGCCATCTTGAAAGTGCTACATATTATTTGATGCGGGCTGATATAGATAAAGAAGGATAGAAACATGAGTGATAGATAAAACATGATATAGAGCTAATGGAGCAGAATTAAGGGTATGAAGCAAACTTACTTCTCTGAGCTCCATTTTTGTATCTGTAATGGCTTCAGTTTTTCACACAATCCTCCCCGCCCCCCAAATTTTAGTGGGAACATGAAGTACTCCGTGTCCCCTTGTTGGAGGACAGCCCTTCCTGTGTGTCTGCCTTGCTTTCCTCATGGGCCTGCTATAAAAATCTCACGAGACCTCTCTATTTCCCAGACTTTCCTGCTCATCAGAATCACTTGAGAGTAGTCAAATACACATATTTCCAGGCTCTTCTACCAAGGGATTCCAATTCAGGAAGGTGGGGCTTGGGTGATTTTTAGGACCTAACATATACTAGAAGGCATATAGTTTATACTAAGTGCCTTACAAAATATGGTACTCTTGGGAGACAAGATTCTCCAAGTAATTCAAAAGTAGTTCAAGACCATACCTACACATCACACCAAATTTTAGATTGGGTAAAGCTCTGGATTATAGGAATTCCAAGCAGTAACTGCATTCTGGAGTTAGAACTCTGGACAGGTAAGTCACTGGGATCTATTGATGATATTTCCAGTGTTTGTGAAGAAATGGGACCTATATGGGTCCATCCAGAAGAATCAGGGAGGAAGGGCCCCTTACACCCCCATTAAGGCAAGTACAAATTAGTTAGAAGAACCCTGAGCCAACAGCATGTGTTTTTCAAGCAAATATCTAGGCCGTTCTGTGAATATTCTTTCTAGTTGAATAGACCCTTGAGGTGAAACTGTCATTACTCACCCACTAAAGATATGAACTTGGAGAAATGGAAGAGAGAGCAGTTTCCTGTCTGTGAAAGCATATGGAAATGGTGACAGAGTTTAGGTACGGCTGTATTTACTAACCGTTATTGATGCAGAGCCATATCATACCATGTCAGAGTTGAATAAATTGGATAACAATGTTATGGCAGCATCATCTAATCTAATCTCAATGTTACTTAGTAGTTACATTTCAGCTGTCAACTTGGGCACATGGAGTAGGTGCTGAGGCTCTCAACAACCAGTAATTCCAGCTAAGGGTGAGAGTAGGAGCAGTAGGTATACTGTCCTACTTGAGCCACTCATAGGCCCGGGCAAGATGCAAGGGGCTAAGTGAAGTGATTTGCTCATGCTCTGTGCTATCATAGGTGAAAATGCCTTGCTTCTTGAGGTTGTGGTGGTTATGGGTTGTAGGTTTTTAGGAAAGGTGGAGAAAAAAGATTGGTTTTCTTTGCCTCTTTCCCTTTTCACTCAGGATTTTAGGCAATTTAATAACATCCCTATCTTCACGAAACACTTTTTATTAATCGTCTTGTTATAACTAGTGAACTGCCAGGCTGGTTAGAGAAAAAAATGAGCTGGTTGTGTCTCTGACCTCTGGGGCTGACAGCTTTAGTTAGTAATACTGAGCTAGGCATGCAACATGCATAGATGAATGAACAAGACTGAACATTAATAGAGTAAATTAAAGAAGTTCCGAGCATTTTGTATAAATGGATGTTGCATTTAGTTTTAACATTCAGTGATTTAATGAAAAGGAAGAGATTTGTAGAGGTTCCCTGTTCAGATGAGTGACTCATTGAGGAAGGTTTTCTGAAGTTGATGCAGTTTCAGGACTGAAGATGGAAGGGGGCCTACGGTACTTAGGAGAAGGAAGTTCTCTCTGCTGGGCTACAAACATCTGCTCTACCCCCTCCCGCAGGCATATGGACACTACATTAAAATGTAAAGGATTTATTTTTCTTATGAATGTAAAACTCTAGATTAGTAAGAGCTAATTGGAAATAAAATTTTGTAGATTACTTGAGGAGAGCAGTGCTTTATTTTGGGGCCAAAAGTTGGACGTCATAATATCCTATTGAATCACTGCAACAAGCTTCAGCCAGTCTTTGTTGGGGGGACATTCCAGTACTTTACAAAATTTTGCATGTATTACTATAGTGTGCATGTAGAGATGAGAGGGCTTGCATTCTCCAGGTCTTTACATAAACTACACATGCCTTTTATTTGGAGAAACATTTATTTATTTAAAACATTTCCAGTTTATTACCCTCCCCCCCTAAAAAAAAGGCAACAGTTCACATTACTTTTCTCCTACAAACCTCTTGGAACCACTAATCTGTTCTTTACCTATGAGCTTGGTTTTTTGTTTTTGTTTTTAGATTCCACATATAAGAGAGATCATACCACATTTATCTTTTTCTGTCTGACTTGCTTCATTTAGCATAATGCCTTCAAAGTCTGTGTTATTGCCAGTGGCAATATTTCATTTTATTTTAAGGCCAAATAATATTCCATTGAATATATATACCACAATTTTTTATCCATTCATCTATCAAAGGACACTTAGGTTGTTTCCATATCTTGGCGATTATAAATAATGCTGCAATGAATATGAGGTGCATATATCTTTTTTGAATTAGTATTTTCATTTCTATAGATAAATGCCTGCAAGTGGAATTGGTTGACTACATGGTGATTTTATTTTTCATTTTTTGAGGAATCTCCATATTGTTTTTGTAGTGGTTACACCATCTTAACATCCCCACCAACAGTACACAAAACGTTACCTTTTCTCCACATCCTTGCCAACACTTGTTTTTTCTTGTCTTTTTCATGCTAGCTGTTCTAACAGGTGTGACATGATATCTCCCTTTGGTTTTGATTGGCATTTCTGTAGTGATTAGTGCTGTTGAGCATCTTTTCACAGACCTGTTGGCCATCTATATGTCTTCTTTGGTACAATGTCTAGTCAGATCTGCCCGTTTTAAAATTGAATTTCTGTTTTTGCTATTGAATTGTATGAGTTTTTTGAGGAGAGCATTAGCTCTTCATGCGATGCATAACTAGCAATTATTTTCTCTCATTTTTTTGATGCTTTCCTTTGCTGTGCCGAAGCATTTTAGTTTGATGTAGTCCCACTTGTTTATTTTTGTTTTGGTTTTGGTGTCAGATTTTTAAAAATCATTTCTAAGGGCTATGTCAAGTAGCTTATTGCCTATGTAGAAATTTCACGTGTTACATTCAAGTCTTTAATCCATTTTGAGTTGATTTTTGTGTATGGTGTAAGATAGTGATCCAGTTTTATTCTTTTATATATGGATACCTAATTTTTCAAACCACATTTATTGAAGAGCTTGTCCTTTCCTATTGCATATTCTTGACTCTTTGTTGTAAATTAATTGATCATATATGCATGAGTTCATTTCTGTTTTCTATTCTGTTCCAGCTGATATATGTGTCTGTTGTTATGACAATCCCAACCATGTTTTGAGAAATATTTAAATATTGGAAAAAAGATTGCCAAGTATTTCTGAAATTAGTCTGAGGGTATGCATAAATTGTTTTTTCATTGAGCAAAGAAAATCCTCATCCAAATAAAATATGTGTGTTTTTTTTTAAAGATTTTATTTATTTATTCATGAGACACACACACACACACACACACACACACAGAGGCAGAGACACAGGCAGAGGGAGAAGCAGGCTCCATGCAGGGAGCCCAACGTGGGACTCGATCCCCGGTCTCCAGGATCACACCCTAGGCAGGCTAAACCTCTGAGCCACCCAGGCTGCCCCCAAATATGCAGTTCTTAATGTAGTATCTAATCTCAGCAAAGTAATTGAAGAGGTCTCACCAAAGTCCTCTTGGGTCTCCAAGAGGTAGGTTTAGGATTTAATGGTGCCCCATGTCCCTCAACATATCTTTATATTTGTTCAGTTCCGCAAATTTCCAAGTACTATTAAGTATTATTAACAAAAGCTAAATTTCTAAGAGAAATATTGACAGAAGGTTATGCTTTTATGAAAGTCAAATCCACATATGAAAGGCCTTTTAAAATTGTCATTGCACTTGCTGCTGGAATAGTCCATTTTACCTTTGGCCTGGTGGGTGGCCACCCTGTTTACACCTGGCATGGTGAATATATATTTTCATTTTACAGATTAGGACACTGAAACCAAAGGAGGACAAATAAGTTGTTGTTGGCTAGTGTTAGGATTGGTAATAAGATGTCCAACTTATTTCACAGCTCAATTAGGATGGTAATGCTTCCTCATTTCAAATGTATGCAATTGGGAAATCAGGACATAGACATCTGATCACATTAGAAACTTTAAAATTTTCTCTTCTAGTTCCGGTTTTGGTTTTTCCCCAGCTTCTTACCTACTCTGTGACTACAAAAACCCTCCTAAAGCCCAGTGCCATTCCCCCTGAAAGAGCCAGGTGTCAGAGGAGGGGTGAATTCTTCCTAACCCTACAAAGATCAGAGTGTGCCCTGAAGCATGAGTTTTGATTACCCTTAATTTAGTATGCATAACTTCAAATCGTCCTAATGGTCATAAAATTATCTGATCCTCTTTAATATGCAACCAGGGTTCTTGGTCCTCTGGTAAGCTGGAATGTTTTTTTTCACCTAAGCCCCTGTTTGGCATTTATTTCTGTCTTCCAAAACAAAACACAAGAAAACAAATAAAAATAAGACCAGATTTAAAAACCACCACCCTAACCAGAGCATATTTTGGGGTTCCATCAGAGAAAAAATCCAGTTTGGTGCAGTTTATGATGCATCCATACATTTCCCTTCTCATATTTCTGTTGTCCTTTTTTTGTTGCAGCCTATGAGTTTCATTTTCCCATGTGCCATAATATTAATGTTTTTCCCTGCTGGCTTCCCAGCCTGGGGGTCACAGCTCGTGTTTCACAACACGAGACACCCAACCATAAATCTCCTTTAAATAATACAGACGGCAGGAGGGTCACTGTCGGGAGAGCCAGTCGGTCTGAACAAAGTGGCATTGATGCATGGCAAGTGGAACAGCTTGACCACGGCCCCGTTGGACAGGTAGAGTGTGGAGCAGCCTTTAGTTAAGGGGAGGGAGGCATGCGCTCTGCATGGTTCCAAAGAGCCAACCAGTTCTGGTTCTCAGTAGGAGTTGGCTGCCAATCACCAAGGTTTGCTGAGAATAATCACACCACCTCTTCCTTGGCTCAGGCTGGAACATTTGATTAACATAATTCGTTATTTGGAGGTGCAAGTGCATTTCTTTGGTTATAAATCTGGATTTTTTGAGGCCTCTTGCCCATATATTTAAAAGGAAGTTGGGAAGCACCAGGGTGGAAGTAACAACGCAAATCTGATTGGAATGCAGGAAGTGCTTGTGGTGAAGCTCTTTCCCTATTCCAGGACTCAGAATGGTTAATTTAAGGAGCCCAAAAAAGGCTCAGTGAAATTTGAACCTTGTAGCTAGGGTTGAGTTAGTAGAAGCCTCAACTTGCAGAAGCGCTCAGTAAGATGGGAATGGAAAGAGATGAGAGTTTAGACAGGGATTTGTTTTTGTAGACAAAAATTATAGTAACATATTGACACTCTTGGGCCAAGGTATCATGTTAAGATAATATATCTGCAACTACAGCTCTTGTGAACAAAGATAATACATGTGCAAATATGTACAGACACACAGAACATGGGCAACATGTACAAAGATAGTTTGTGCATAAAAATAACATGGTACATAAATGTGCATGTGTCATACTCCAATAGTCTGGGAAATGATTGGCAAGCATACAAGGTAATATGTATTATAAGTAAAGGTGGGGCAGTGAGAGGATGCACAGTTTTCACAGACACAGTTTTTCAGGGTTTATTCATTGCTTATTAATTGCCAAACCCCAGCTCAGTGATTTTCATCTACCTAAACTTGGTGGTGGGGTGATGGCGGGTGAATATTAGCATCTCCTTTTCATAATGTTTTCTTGGCTGCCTTTTTTGCAATTATTGTCACACTTTTGAGAAAAGTCAGTGTGGCTTCTAATTTCTCAATTACCTTACTCAACATAGTGATGTGAGGAGGGAATTTCCACTGATGTGATTTCTAGAATCTATTGCATACCTGATAAATGCATTGAGAACAAAAGAGTATACATCAACTCAGGAGATGATTATGCTCGTTTTGGTTGGTTACACCTCTGATCATTTGATATTTTTTACATTGTTGACATTAATTGCTGCTGTAATGTAATAATCATTCAAAAGATAACACTTTTGGGCCATGGTGGTGGACTGATTCTGTTCTTATTCATTTAAAATAACATTGTTGGTCACTCAATAATTCATCATGGAACCAGAAGATTCATGAGAACAGAGTCAGAAATATGCTTTGGTAACATATTGACATCTCTACCTCTTGCTTATGTTCAGAGTATTTTGTTTTTCCAACCTATGCAGTTTTACATAGGACATTTTCAAAGATGGGTGCATGTGTTACACATCTTTTAATTAAAAGCTAATTGAACATTTAGTAATATGCTAAAGAACATAAGCATTTTCTCATATTTTTAAGCTGTGTGCGTCATTTTGGCCTAATTTTTTTACTTCATTAATATGTATATACTTGAAATTATTTGTAAAAGCTATATATATATTTATATCTGTCTCTGATTTTATATATTTGGATGGTTTTTTATTTTTTTATTTTTATTTTATTTTTTTTAAATTTTTTATTGGTGTTCAATTTACTAACATACAGAATAACCCCCAGTGCCCGTCACCCATTCACTCCCACCCCCCGCCCTCCTCCCCTTCCACCACCCCTAGTTCGTTTCCCAGAGTTAGGAGTCTTTACGTTCTGTCTCCCTTTCTGATATTTCCCACACATTTCTTCTCCCTTTCCTTATATTCCCTTTCACTATTATTTATATTCCCCAAATGAATGAGAACATATAATGTTTGTCCTTCTCCGACTGACTTACTTCACTCAGCATAATACCCTCCAGTTCCATCCACGTTGAAGCAAATGGTGGGTATTTGTCATTTCTAATAGCTGAGTAATATTCCATTGTATACATAAACCACATCTTCTTTATTGGATGGTTTTTTAGACTTAAGAGAAGCATACAGACATCTATCCTGCAAGCCTGTGCTATTTCTCTGTTCTCACTTCTTTCCTTGTCCCATTTCCCCCACTCTTTATCTGGCTGAATCTCCATTAGACTGACTTCTAGCTGAAAGCAGGGGTGATGTCTAATTCACTACTGTACCCCCAGTTTCTTGGCATAGTAATGGTGACCAACTGCCCTGTTTGCCTGGGTCTTTCTTGGTTTTAGCACTCTCACTAAGAGTGCCAATCCCATGGAGTCCCCCAGTCTCAGGCAGTCTTGATCCATAAGTGCTCATTGATATTATCTAAATAAATAGTAGAGAAGTTCCTCATAGTAGAGAAGTTATAGAGTTATGTGAGAGAATAGTGTACGCAGCTCCTTCTTAAAATTACCCAGCACCATACATTCCGTGTCTCCCTTGCTGATGGTAGAGGTTGGGAGGGCAGGGACAGTGCCTCTTTTATTTGTTTGAATTTCCCACAGTGCCCTAGAAACCCTTTCAAGATAGACCTCCATCACGTGCTAAATGGAATATAACCAAATAGCAAATTGTTCTATAGTGTCAACTCAGATTCTGCTCCTTCCTGGCTATATGGGCCGGCCTGGGCAAGTTATTCACTCTATCATCTTTCTCCATTCTCCTCACTTGTAAAATGGGGATGATAACGGTATCTTCCTCTCAGGGCTGGGGCCAAAATTCACTGAGACAAAGGACAGAGCACAGTGTCTGCTCTACACCAGGTAGTCAGTGTGTCAACTGTTTCTCCTGCACCCAGCTCTTCCTTCTCCAACACATGACAAATACCGAGCATGTTCAGGTAGGTGACAGTGTCTTTTTGGCACGTCTTGTTAAACTGAACTTGCAGTTGTTTTTGTGTGGAATAGTTTGGCTGGAAAAAGAATACTCTTCTGTG
This sequence comes from Canis lupus baileyi, assembly GCF_048164855.1. Classification (NCBI taxonomy): domain Eukaryota; kingdom Metazoa; phylum Chordata; class Mammalia; order Carnivora; family Canidae; genus Canis; species Canis lupus. Next base: position 52,306,909 of record NC_132841.1, read on the forward strand.
TGTATGATTGGTTTCTCAAATGCCACATCTATTTTACCCAGAGTCTATTGACTTCTTTCCACATTGCTGGGGTTGGAAAGACAGTCAACCTGCATCCAAGCAAGCGACCTGTTACAGGAGGGTTAGTGAGAATGTCACTTACAATATTCTGGTATGGAATGGACATGAAACAACACCCAGATTGGCAAAGAGGGGAGCTTTGGGTGGAGGCATGTTCTATGTTGATCCTGCTTTTACCCCTCTCTCCCCACTGCATTACCTTCTGAATGGTGGCAAAGCCAGAACCCGGCTTTGTCTGTGGCAAAGTTTCTACACTGCTAACCTCAAAGAGACTGAAAGTCTACCTGGGTGAAATGAAAAATCAATCAGGAATGATTTACAAATAGCTCCTGTTAGCAGAGGCAGGTGTTTCATGGAAATGATCTCGTAAAAATGACTGCTTTATTTTGTCCTACTCCTCTGTGTCCCTGTATCCTTCCTGTACTGACCAAATGGGAAAGGGGCAAAGATTTCCTTACAGGTTCCTTGTTTTCTTAATTTGTCCGGTGGCAAGCAGCAGAACAGAGAGGAAGTGTCACTGGAATGCCTTTAGAACTTTAGTCATTAAATCCTCTTTGCCCCAGCTCTAGCGATGCATATTTCAATAATGAGCAAGAAAAATTGTTTTATGGTAGTTTAATAAAAACAGGAGACAAATGTTGCCCCTGCGCAAAGGAACTGAATTACACACTTCATGAACCAAATTAGTAGCACCACACTTGGCTTTGTTCAAAAGGTGATACGCATTTACGGGCCCATTTTTCAGCAAGATAAATATGACACACGCCAAGATTTCCTGGAAGTAAATATTGTAAATAATAAAAGACTCTGCCAAGAAAAGCTGAGAAATGACTTAATCCTCACCCAGTTATACCGTGATGCCAAAATGCCACTGTCCAAACTCTTGAACAAACTGCCCGTTTAATCAACTCATCTCATGATTAAGAGAGTGCAAGGCCCTTTAATTTTCCAATAATAGTCAATATTCCTCAATTCTGGCTTTAAAAAAAATATTCACATAGAAGCTAGGGCGTTTTATGGCGCAAGCAAATTTGATTACCAAGTAACAAAATATATTTTGAGGGCAGTTGGGAGTCACACGGCAGAAATGTTTATGTGAATAGGTGCAAATTGGGAGATGTTTACGGAAAGGAGAAGCTATCACTCGAGGCCTAACTCTGTAATCTTAATTTAGTTTCAGCTTATTCCAGTTTGATTTCAGTTCCAGTTTTCTGCAGCAAAATGGGCTGGATGTATTTCTTCCCTCAGTGCAGATTTGCTTGTGAGAAGCTGGAGTGTCAAAGAGAGTGCATTCAAATATTATGGTTAAGATGAGAAATCACAGTGCTGGCGAGTGCAAGTCATCTCTCTGGTTCTAGGGCATGTTATAACAGTTTCCGAAGCAGGGCCCACTGTTGTCTTAGTGCTGGCAAATTTAAACGCTGCCTTAGCTGGGCACTTACATAAATGAGTTGAGTGGTAAGGTTTGAGAAAGACGTTAGGGAGTAGTGGGGATTGAGGCTAACTGGCAAGCAGGTGCCCTGTCTAAGGAGGCAGTCTCTGCTGCATCTCAGCTAATTATTGCCATGCAGGGGTGTGGACCTAGTATTGTTAGAATGTCTCATTTTTTAAGAAATTTGAGACATCTTGATTTTTCTGTGAAAGCTCCCAGTTTTTAAGTGCTGGCCAATAAACAAAACAAAACAAAACAAAACAAAAAACAAATCCCCAAATGTTCTGTATCCCAAATAATGCAAAGGCCATGAGCTCAGATTGGTGACTTCTGCTTTGTGGTTTAGGGCCCGAAGCAGGACAAAACATACATGCCATGATGGATAGCACTTAGGCCTGTGACAGAGGTGAAGATGGCAGCTCACATTTGTTGAGGCCTTGCTGTGTGCCAGGCTCTGTCCCAAGCTGTATGTGGTTTGCTTCATTGGATCCTTCTACCCTGTTTTCGAGTAGGCAGTATGAGTAGGTACTATTAATGTTTCCTGTTGTACAGATGTGGAAACCGAGACCCCCAGAAGGTGGAGATGGGATCTGAACTTAAATCAGCTCTGTGAGCTCTTAAGCACCACTCTGAATTCCCTTGCCATAATTTGCCAGTGTGACCCAAAGGGAAGTAAAACGGAATGAGGTCAGCAAGTTGGTTTTGGGTTTGCAGTTGCCCTCTTGGTGTGAGACTGGGACCTTCATCTGACACTGTGAGCTCCCATATCTCACCTTAGCAAGTGGAGATAATATTACTTGCCCATTTACCTCCCAGGGAATGGGGAAGGATTACACCAGGAGCAAGCACAGAAGAGCATAGAAAATTATGAAATGCTCTGTCAACACAGTTGGGGAATGGTGCTTATAATTAATCAGAGGATACAGAGAGGTGAGATTGTGAAGCTGCTGATTGTCTTTGGATCAGATACAATTAAAAAACAATCCCTTCTTGACTCTTTGACTCAATAAAGTGTCTGTTTGTAGAAAAGTGGCTTAAAACTGAACTCACTTTGAAAATTAATCAGCCACCACTAATGGCTGGAAAGTTAGCAGACTGCATTTATTTTAAGTGAAAAAGAGAGAGAGAAAGGGAGAGAGAGAGAGAGATATCCACCTTCTGACCTGGAGATAATAGTCCTGCCTGTTGTCTGCCAGCCTCATGACGGGGAGGACAGAGCATGAAGGCCCCCTACTGCCAGCGCCTTCCACACCCCCTAATGAAGGGACTGCCCTTTGGAGAAGCCAGTGAGGGAGGCCATGGCTGGCTTGACTTGGAATAGTTATTTGATGCTGGTTTGTAGGAGAAACTCCTCGTGACCTGGACACACTGAGCGCTTGAAGAGGAAAAGAGAAAAGAGACACGCAGCAAAGGTGTAGGGAAAATACCCCCAGGATGATGTAGAAAGCTGTTTATGCATGTAGGCAGTGAGTAATCTTCTTATTTATAAATGAATGAGCTGACCTGGCGAAGGGGAGTTTTGTGGATTATAATCACAATCCCCCATGACAGGCTTCCTCACCGAAGGGACTCTCCTCTCACTGACAGCCAAGACTCTTCATCCCAGGGTCTCAACCTAATGGTGGCACTCATTTGTCCTCTGAACTTTTATTACCTAAAGAGCTCAGCTCTTTGAACTTACCAGATCTACTTTGTTTCAGGAAAATGTCTTCTGTGCATTCTAAATGTCCTTGTTTTTCCCTTTTCTCTTTTTCCCTCTTTCACTCTAGCCCAACAAAGTCTCTCACTACCATCTCATAGAACGTTTCCCATCTCTGGGTTTTGGGTCAGACTGCTCCCCATTAGGAACCCTGAACAAGTCTTCTCTGTAAACAATTGTGTCTCACTGGAAACTGTGCTAAAATCTGTTCTTCTCCAACAAGAAACCTTTCTGCCTTCTCGCTACTCTGACCATTTCATTACTCAAGTCAGTTTAGGATTTGGGAATAGGGTTCCATCAATACCCTTGCTTTGTAGTTGATCTGTAATTATTTTAGAGATAGAGTTTTGATTGCTTTGTATGGTTGTCTTTTTAATTTGTGAATCCTTCTTTTAGCCTCCAATGAATTTCCTCTCCTTTCCTATAGCAATAAAATAACACAGAGACAGACACTCCTTACTATTAGCAAATGGAGGGTAGTGTACTGTTGGGGTCAGAGTGTCAGGTTTTTTTAAAAATTTATTTATGATAGTCAGAGAGAGAGAGAGCGGCAGAGACACAAGCAGAGGGAGAGGAGCAGGCTCCATGCACCGGGAGCCCGACATGGGATTCGATCCCGGGTCTCCAGGATCGTGCCCTGGGCCAAAGGTAGGCGCTAAACCGCTGCGCCACCCAGGGATCCCCGAAGTGTCAGTTTTATAATCAGAAAACTTGGTTTCAAGTCTCTTCTTTACTACTGGTTGTTAATATAAACCTGGGGAAGTTACTATCTCTCTAAACCTCTGTTTTCGTATCTCTACAAAGAGGGTTAAAAGGATACTTAAATCATAAACCTAACTAAAATACCTAATATATGCCTTGGTAAACTCCTAACAAATGTTAGCTATAATAATTATTATTATGGTAAATGCTTACTGACTGACTGAATTTATCGCTTAACACTTTTCCTGGCATATAACTGGTAGATGTGCTTACTAAATGCTGGATGTTGCATGAATGAATGGATGAACAAACAGTTGAATGAATGCATGAATTCACTTGGGCCGGAATACACAGATGTAGTACCCATTTGTTGTTGACTACCTACTGGGTAGCAGCTGGGGGTGTAGCCATGAATAAGACAAACAATATCCCTGCTCTCATGGGCTTAAATCCTACTGGAGGCAGATAGATAATAAGGAAGTTAAATAAGTAATCAAGGTAATTTTTCTGATGGTAATGGTAGTGCTAGGTGAATATGAGGAATAAGAACTAGCAGTATTTATCCTGTAGTCAACCCAGTGGAGAAAAGTGTGGGTGCGATGCCCCGATGTCCAATGAGTTGTACAGGAGAAAGACTTATTCCAATGTTACTAAGGGCAGGCAGGATCCACAACCAAGTGGTGGGAGCTAACAAGGAAGTCGAATTCAGTTCTGATTAATTAAGACATTCCTGATTCCGTTGCGTAAGAGCCCAGATTGCCTTGAGGGCACTATGTCATTAAAGGAGGACCGTAAGCAGAATCTGAGGGATACTCCTAGCATCATCTGTATGGTTGTTTTGGATGATCTTTAAGATTCTTTCTAGTGCAAAAAATCTTTCTATAATTTTCTATTATCTAACTTAAAGATGAGGGTATCTCTTATTATCTTTCTGATATATCGTAAGTAGCAACTGGGGAGGTGTTGTGGCAGAATGAAGAGAATACAGGCTTTGGGATCAGATAGACCGTGGTTCAAATCCTAGGTCTACTACTTAGGACTTGTGGGGCCATATTTAACTTCTCTCAATTTTACTTTACTCCCCTGTAGGGTAGGTAGATTCATTGGGATGATGTGAAGATTAGATTAATTGAGACATGTTAAGTACCTAGCATGGTACCTAGTGGCAAATAAATGACAGTTGCTGCTGAAGGTGATATTTTTGTGGTTATTGTTATAATCACCAAAGCTTGGGGGCGGTCACCTTAGAGCTCTGCTTCAGGGGGCCCTTCCTGCTAAGGCACAACTGGGGAGTCAATCAAGGGGTAGGTATGGGGAGGTGAGGAACAGGAGATAGCTGCCTTGTTGGAAAAAACTAATGGCTGTATATATGCTAACAATGTCCAGGCCCAGGGCTTATGTCATCACCAAATCCGAACCACCCAGAGAGCTCTTCCTCATCCCAGGTGACAGACAATCCATTTCTCATTGTTTTTCTCTTCTCAGCTGCCCTTCGTGTTAACTAAAATGGGATTTCATTAGGAAAGAAAAGGTCGGAGTAGAAAATGATAGAGGAGTAAGGACACTGTGATTTGTTTGTATACCCCCACCCCTCTGCCTAGCACCACAGAGGTCTAGGGAGATGGCTCTGATACTACCTTCATATATGCCTTTGGATCCAATTATCTTTGTGTAAAATATAACCCCAGAGTGAAAAAACATAAGATCCTCTTCTTAGATAAGAACCTGCCAGTTCTTCTGGTCCAAAATGACTCTGTGTGAAAAATGCCCTGCAGAGGAAGGAGGAAGCTCACAAACAGAAGAAGCATGAGCCACATCTGGAGGGAGCCCAAGCCGGGAACCCGAGGGCCTGACCATCTGCCAGAGGGCCAGATGCTGCTGCTGGAAGCCTCTCGCCTCCTGGCTTGTCATCTGGGTCCGATGATGCCATCCAAAAGAAGGAGCACAGAGTGGGAGGGCAATGAGCAATCCATCTTCTCCCACCCACAGTTTTTAATTGTGTGACATGGCCCAGGGGGCGTGGGGAAGGGGATTAAAAAGTTTGCCCACAAAACCGCACCTTCTTCATGGAAAAAGCCATCCTAAAACACATGGCTCTGACCACCCAGAACGTATAGAAAATTATGCCATTAAATATCTCTTTCTCATTCTTTGGTGTAAATAGAATGGGTGAAGGGACTTAGCTGTGTAGTTGCCAATGGGAACTGCTGTCTCTGTCAACTTGGGAGTGTTTGGAGTTTCTAACCAACTACCTTGGTCATTACATTATAGGATTTCCCGGATTGCAAGTGTTCTTCCTATTAACAGCTTTGGTATCTGATTTTGGCCAAAGTAGATCATTGGGATTCAGGAGGACATTCTCTTCTTTTTCCATTGCAGAAGCAATCAAAAGTCTGTGCATACGGTTCTCATAAAAGGAAAATGATCAAAATCACACACACAAAAAGGACTATTAAATTCCAGATGAGATTATTGCTTCATGTGATTCCCACCATTCAGGAATGTCTTTCTGCTTCAAAATTGCTCCCTGACAGACAGACTTACAAATAACATGGTAAATACAGTAGGATTATCTCTTACCCTTTCATATGTGTTTTACGTTAAATCCATAAGCATCTAGGACAGTTTGAGCTGAGACATGTTTTAAGTGCCAGAACATGTTGTGTATTATATTTTTATTTTAGTATATGTGATTTACCTTCCCAAGAGTTGCAGTATTTTGGGGGGTATATGCAAGACAGAAATTGTTTAATTTTAAAGAGGCACCTGTTGGAATAGTTTAACACATAATTTTTAATCGCATATAATTATCCAGATACATGATTGTTTAACTCAGGAATTGAGAGGTTATATCCATATTCAGCAATATTGGGAGAATGCTTTAAATCTAAAATCTTAGGCTGCCAGTAGGAGAAAGACTGGGGCATTGTGAGCTGAAACCTTGTTGTCACTGTTTACTGGGAGCAGGTTGGGGCATTGCAGTGGAGGGTGGCCGTTTTAAGCTTCCTCTCAAGACTTCTTTTTGCAGAGCTGCTAGGATCACCATCTCAGACAGTCTCTCTATGCCTTGAGATGTGGGTTACTTCTAAAGCTTCACTGTTGGGGCACCTGTATGGCTCAGTGGTTGAGCATCTGCTCAGCTCAGGGTCATGATCCCAGGGTCCTGGGATAGAGTCCCCCATTGGGCTCCCCACAGGGAGCCTGTTTCCCTCTCTGCCCATGTCTCCGCCTCTGTATGTCTTTCATAAATAAATAAATAAAATCTTAAAAAAATATAGAGCTTCACTTTTACAGTGTGTAGCAACATCTGCCCTTTAGAGTTGCTTCTGCAACTGTGGTTCTTGAGAAGCAAAAAAAAAAAAAGATAATCCACTGCTCAATGCACGGATGACAGCGCCACCGAATACAGTACGACCAATGGAAAGTCTGAGGTTTTGAAAATAACAGAAGTGAGGAGAATGAAAATGTGATGTCAATTTATATCCAGCATTGTATTCTATACTTTTAAGGCTGGCACATATTCCAGTTGGAAGGACCTCTGATATGAGTAGTTTGAAAAAGAATAAAAGCTACCCTTTAAAAATTTAAAGAAACATCCTTTTGTGAGATAAGTGTAAGTACCTCAAGGCTCAGTGGTAGAAAGAACTTCTGATTTTGGTTGGTGATTCATCTCATATGCTCCAAGGACTTGGGTACATTTGCCTACAATGAGTAATTTCTGAAAAAGTATAGTGAGAGGCAAGAACTCTTCTGCCAGCGTCAGAAATTCTGAAGTCTGATGTCAAATGTTTAGTAATGATGTGGAACAGTTGCCGATGCAAATATCGATAAAAGGAGAGCACCTAGAGATATAAAAAAAAAACAGGGGCTATTCAGACCCAAGGTGAAAGTCTCTGGTGTTCGGTAGCTGATTACATACATGAGATGTAATAAGACCATTTTTGATACTTTCTTTTAATTTCAAAGACCAAGGGTAGACTTAAAATTCGTCCCTTAAATAGCAAGAGAAGAAAGTCTTCTGGGGAACTGAACTCTGACAAAATATTCCCTTTCATATAGTTTCAGAATTGACAATGACCTTAAAATCACAAATAGTAACAGGTAGTGTTTGTCAATCACTGTAGACACCATGTCTGTCGCCTTTTGTGAGTTGTCTCATTTTTTCCTCACTGCTTTCCAGTAGAGGTACTATTAATATCCGCATGTTCCACTGCTGAAGCTCACACCACTATTCACTGGTTGAGACACGACATCATTCTTCTTTCCCAAGCTAATCATCTTGTAAGAGGAAAATGAAAGTGACTTGGCCAAAATACCCATGGAGACCATGGCAGAACTTGAACTTGAAGCTAAGTCTTGTGGCTCTAGGCCAGTGCTCTTTCCAACATTGGATGGGGGTTCTTCTGAAATTTTGTTGCATGTGATTAGCATCATCAACTTGAGCAGTTCCTTTATTAATTTCATATGTATATTAGCTCTTTTTTTTGGACTAGATAAGCACAAGAACAATTTTAGTTGTCTCACAGTAGTACTGAGTGGCTAATAGACCCTTAGTATATACAAACTGACTTCTCAAAATGATTCTTGAGTTAAATGTGCCTCGGGCTATAGTCAAGAGGCCCACATTCTAACCCTACCTCCATTACTGCTTTGTTGTATGACCTTGACACATCTCTGAAACTCTAGTTGAGCTGTCTAGATAGGTTGGGTAGAGGCAGAGACATCCAGGTTTCTCCGGATCTCTCAAGGAGAGAAATCAGTTATCAAAAGTGAAAAGCCTTTGGAATTTTTTTTCTACAAGAGATTTTTTTAAAGCATATTAGAGTCATTTTGGTTACAGAGATAATTTTGATGGAGTAATGAAGGAAGATGCCGAGATTATGGAAAACAAAGCAACTACCCATGTGAACATACTGTATATGTATCAATGTGTACAACACATATACATGACATTGGAAGAGCAAGAAATTTTAAATCACAGAGTTAAGTCTCAGCTTCTGGCGCTTTGCTGTATGATCTTGAGCAAACTATTCAAGCTTCTTAAGTTTTGGTTTCTTCATCAGGAGACTGTGGTGATAATACTCCCTGAAAACAAGAATAGATGAGAGAATTCTGAAAAACAACCAACACATGGGGCATTATGAGTCCTCAGAAATTGTAGCTATAACTATTACTATTGAATGAGATGTATATAAAGGCTAAGAGGATACAATAAAATATGGGGCAGAGCTCCTGTCCTCTGGATATGTGCTGTCTAATCTGCAATTGATAAAGAAAAAAGCCAAACCTTCTTAACACCAATGTAGCAAATAGTACTGAACAGTCGATAAATGAATAGTCTGTGATCTGATCTCCATAGAAGATGATACCATGGTCCTCGAAAGCTATTTATCATCAAGTGATTGAGGAGTATTTTATTTTGATTGTAAGTGATTTGGAACTTGCCTTCAGTGAAGGATAAACGATTCATATTATTATTGTTTCTTTCATTGTCTTTGGGTCTAATGGATATTTCCTTGTTCAACTTGCCTTTGCCCTTAATTTTTTTTTTTTTTTTTACTTGTTGTCTGTTGTGTAGAATAATTTTGAATTTCTCTCTTCTTTCCCATCTTCTTTGGAACTCCTCGTCTTCTTTGCCTTTCTCTCTCTTTGTCTCTTTTTTTCTGCATCAAGAATGAATGTCAGAAGAAGAAATGTTTGTATGTCTTAATAGTTCCAAATGTATAATGTGGCTGATCTCAGGAGTTTTATTTTTAGGACTTGGAAGTTACATGTCAACAGCTGGTTGGGAACTCAAACTTCAGATACATTTACAGACTGGGAGAGGTTTCCACCTCTGTCTCAAGGGATCCAGGTTATAGGTTGGGTAGTTCAAACTAGTAGACTTCAGAATCGCCCTTGGCTAGGTCACTCCTACCTATTCAAATTGCTTACTCTTATCCTCTCAGGAAGTATCTTACTTATTGATGGTCCCCCATGAGAATGACAGCAGCATCTTTAGTACCTGACCTGGGCAGGTGACTTCCCTTTTTTAAGCCTCAATTCTTCCCATCTGCAGATTGGGCATAATACTCGGGATTGTTATGAGTGTTAAATGAGATAATGCATTTACAATACATAGAGTCTATAGGAAGCGCTCAGTAAATGTTAACTGAGGTTATTATTAATTTATTATTATAAATAGTCCCAAATATTATTTTTTACCTCTTTTGAATACATTCAAACTGCTGTGCAGAGTATTTTGCTCATAATGAGTGCTTAGTGAATAATGTTGATGACCAACATTTCCTACTGGCATCTGACTTATTGCTGATGATTAGAGTCCTATAAATAAAAATGATAATCCATTCTCTTCAGTTGTCAAATGAGAGAATTTGGACAAGATTCTTATAGATTGAAATAGATTTTGGTATTCATCATGATCTTTGCTTATTCCATTTAATGTTCATATTCATACACTTCACTGATGGAGTGCTACCTAATATGCAGTATGTGTGGGATGTGTGCCATATGATCTTTCTAAAATCTGAAAAATTCTGAATTGTGAAACATACCTGATTCCATATAGGGTGCAGATAAGGGACTTAGAGATGTGGAGGAATTTGTACTTTATAATGCTTTTGTGTGTACATTAGCCCATGTGATTGCAGACAAGTGTATTGAGATTGATAGCACAGGTGTGAGCTCTATCTTACGCGAAGGAATGAAAATTCAGGGAAGTTAGATGACCTGCCCCTCTGACACAGTAAATGGGCTGAATGCCCGTGTTCTTCCTACCACACTCTCTGCTCTCCTCTATGATGTTGAAAGAACAACTAATTCTGTCAGTAATACCATGGAGGAGGTGATGTCGAGTTTGGACTTTAAAGGATGGGTCACTCTCTAGATGCCACACATAACTATAGACAGGGAGGGGCTAATGCTTCTGTCTTGGGACCTTCTTAGTGTCATGGAGAATAATCTGCCTCTCGACTTAACTCAGGATGGTTTCAAGAAGTATGAGCAAGAAAGGGGAGAAAGAAGTATACCTGAAAAGGATAAAGACACATGTAGGTAGCAGGAAAATTTTACTCTTCATGTCTCTGCCCTCTATCCTATATTTTCTTATGTTTGTGAATACAGATGATTTTCAGGAACCAAAGAAAAAATTTAAATCCGCTTTCCCTAACTGAAGCTTGAAAAACAACAGAAATCAGATACATCTATTCTCCCAGCATTATGGTTTTTTTTTGCATCAGAATTGTATGGGGAGATTTAAATTATTTCTTTATGCAATAAATACTCTGAGAACCCTGCCACTTTTGCCAGGAACTTGGATGTTGCATTTTAGATAGCAGGTTAATTTTTTTATTAGTGACCTTTTTCCTTTGGTCATTCACAGGACCTTTAGTTTTTTTGGCTTAAAATACATTTTAAATCAAGCTTCTCAATTCCTCCCTTTTTTCAATGACATAAGCTTCGATCATTTCAAATGTTTTAATAGAGCTCTTTGAAGCACACCGTATCTCTGCAACATTTCTCGGGTAATATTGTCCTCCACCTGGAACACAAGCCCCATTTTGAGGCAGTAATTTGGTCCCTGAAGGGCCTTTCGGACTCTGTCCTGCTGCCTGCCCTGGCTGAACTGTCTAGGAATAAAGCCCAAGATAAATGGGGCTGGATTTATGCAGAGTAATTTAAAGCCTCCTGCCTATTCTTGTCTTTCTTGTGGAGAATATACTTGGAAATTCATTTTAAGTCTGAAGCATTCTTTGAACACCTGATTTTGTGATTTTTGTTTTCTTTGTCGAACCTTTATTAGAATGTTGACGAGGCAGGCTTGGCCTCAGCAAAGGATTAAGTGAGCAGATTCTTCAAGTAATAAATCTAAAGACATATTAAAAGCAAGGAAAAGGGATTTCCCCAGTGTTTTGGGGGGATTTATAAGTGCCAAAGGCTAAACAACTTACAAGAGAAGTAAGATTGCTCCCTTTTCCAACCTGGACATGTTCTAATATTGTGACACAGCGTAGAATTAAGCTGGCTTACTAAGTAGAAACATGTAACATAATTGAAAATGCACAATACAGGGAGGAATTCTCAATATAGCAATGTCCTGTTGTAAAGATTACACTGATTTATAAGGAATGCCTTAACTCTTAATCCCAGCCATGCAAGACCACAGAGTCGACTCGAGTCTTTTATAACCAGGGAAAGAGAAAAAGGCTTAATAATATATATTCCTAAAATTGAATATAAATTTGGAATTGGTGGTCGAGCAGGCCATTCATTTCTCTTAAAACAATGTAGCAATGAAAACATTTTTATTACATTTTGACATGTGGATTTTCAAAGAAGTTCAGGCATTCTCTATTTCAGAAATGATGGGTATAGTCAAATCATGGAAGAGTAATGAAAATGAATGGTGTGTGGGGGGAGAAGAATAGATATTGTGGGACATAAACTATTTAGAAAAGATCAGCAAAGAAGGAAAGTGTCAGGCTGGTGGAAATAAAACCAAAGGAATAACCTTATGTATAAAGTAAGGGTTAGAAAAAAAAATCGAGGTAAAAGGGGACCTTGGAAAAATTGTTGAGGAAGCAAAATCATTATGGCTTGAAATCAAAGATAATAAAGAATAGAAATTGAGTGCACCAATTTTTTTTGTTGTTGTAAAGCATCTTATATGGAAAAGTCAGATCATAACGTCTGATCAGAATAGGGATTTTTGGAGCTTGCTTATGCACGAAAGAAACAGATGTTGACCCTGGCCAAGTTCCAAGTGGTTTGTAGGTCCTTCTACTTCCTTTTATCCTTCTTACCTGTGAAATGGGTAAATAATATTTTATCATTCATGCTGCATTAGCTGGTATTTGGGTGAAAGGAGGAAATATTATTGAACAGATTATGAAACTTACAGAATAACTGTAAATGTGTATGTGTAGGAATAAAATCAGAGGAAAGATTTTCATAAGATCATATTCTCTGGTATGTTGTGTAATCACAACATAAATGAATGTGGATAAAATCAGTATAGGCTATGTTGACTATATGCATGGAACAAGGGGAGCTTTTGGCTGAACAATAACCAGCTGGAAATAAATAAGTATATATTATATATATAAATATATTACATATATATGCGTGAGTTATAAATATATATACATATATAGCCAGTATTGATTGACCTTTGCTTCATTTGTGTTTCAATGGGATGAGAAGAATGAAAAATGAAATCTCAAAAAAGATTCCTAGTCCATAGGAATTGGAAAGCTGTGGAGTTAGAAACAGTTGAATATCCAAGGTATTGCCAAGGAGAATTTAATAAGCCAAGAGTAGCTAATTACTGTTTGTGTGTATAGTGTGCACAGGCATACACATGAACATACACACATACAGATGTATGTATGAAGTATACAAAAGTATATATGTGCCTATACATGTATGACTACATATCTATGTATACAAACACATAAGTGCATGGGCACATACACACACACTGGTTAGCAGGCTCTAAGATGGAAATATCTAGAAATAATGATGAGCCCAAAGTTCGGACCTAGAGAAGTGGTGGTTCTGACAATGGCAAAGCTTTAACACTGGATCTGCTTTGATTCCCAATGAAATGACAGAGATGTCCTGCTTGGGAGATTTATTTTTTGCTTGCAGAGAAGTGAACATCAGGGGAAAGATACACATACATATCAGTAAAAGGGAAGAGAATTTTGCTACCTCAAGAGAAGGATGAGGTCCTTCCCACAGTTACAGAGATGCAGTTTCTATTGAAATCAGTTTCCGTCGTACTGAGTTTTCTAAATCCAGAAGTTGGCAAAGTACAGGAAGGGTGTCTTAAAGCCGAAATAAAACATTGGAAAGAGGGAGGGAGACATGGGCTTTCAAAAATGCCATTCCGGTCCCCCAGATTAGAAGCTATTGTTGTACTGAAACAAAAACAAACCCGAACCCAACACTTAGTGTGTGCAGTGGGAAATTATGAACTATAATGCCCCCCAACTTTAGAGTAGCTTGAAAAAGAAACTCACGGACTAGTTTGTTTGGAAAATTTGCTTCCTCAATAGACAGAGTCTGTCTTGTGCTCAAGATTCAAGGTGTTTTATTATTTGTCCTTAACATTTTAGGCAGGAGGAGGAAACCTAACAGTGGCCCTTTGAATGCCAAAATGAGATAGACATTAACCCAGGATGCAGAGAAAGAACACAGGGACTGCGTGGCAGTACATCATGTCATGAAGACTTGGCTAAAAGGAGGGCAGAACTAATGCCATTAAAGCTTATTAAGTTTTATTTAAAAATGTTAAAAGAACCATCCCTAAGTCAAGAGAAAACGGCATACTCCCAGCTCCAGAATACAAAACTCGTCTATTTGATACCAGGTTTAGCAACAGGGTGGTGGGAGTGAGAGGAGGGACCAAAAACAAAGATAGCAGACAAAATGAGAAGTTTAAATAGAAGTATTGAATATACAGTAACCTGGAGGAAATTCCTGTAATGCTGCTTACAGTTCTTGTCTCCATTTGTAACAATGAGAAAGGAAAAATGACAGAGGTGTGCAAGATAATGCTATAGGAGTCCCGTGAATTAGACAGGAAAAGGGTCTGTGTCTTTAAAAAAGAAACATAAAAAACTCTTAGGGGCCTGTTGAGAAGTTTGCATGGTTCTGAGAGGCTTGTAGGAGTAGCTGTTGGCTATTTGCTTACATGTCAAATTTGGGAAGAAGAGCTTTTTAAATGAATGAGCAAATGGAGATCTTTGACTTACTTTGTAGGAACACGTAATTACCACATTGAATAAAGGCCTTGTGGCCAGAAGAGTAGAGATTATGCAATTTAAAAATCATATAAATGTAACAGACAAAAAAATTCAATATTGTTCTATCCCTTATGATAGTTTTTGCGAAGAAGTTCTTTTGCATCTAGCACATATATTTTTTATCCTATCATTCTCACGGCATCCTGGTAGATTAGAAGAGTAATATTATATCCAATTTACAGGAGGAGGAGAGGAGAAAAAGTGAGTAGAGATCTAGATTTTTTGCTTGGTTCTGCCAGTCCTTCATTCTGTCTTTTCACAAATTCCCTTAATCCCTCTGGGTCTCGAATCTGCAAAATGGGAATTGTTTGAGCAAATAATTGATGAAGCCTTTCAGCTCTAAATTCTAGGAATCTTTGGTTGTCAAGTTTCACTGATGAATTAGGGATAGCAGAATTTAAAATTTTATTCTTTTGGCTCAGTATCATAATTGCCTTGGATGCATTTATTCTCAGGCTTTTTACTCATCTTTGCCAACATCTTTGAGGGATCCTCCCCCACACCCATCCCATATACAACATTAGGCAGTAGAGAAATTGCTAGAAGTTTAACAAATATACCTTAAAATTTTAACCTCAAGAAATCAAAATAGAATGACAATAGGAATCTCTTCAGCTGTTCCAACTGAAAAGCTAAGCTTAAATACTGTCTTTAGCAGAATATTTTAGGGTCCTTCCTTCCTAGCCACATTCTACTTGCAAATAGTTTTTCCCATCTTTTGATTTAGATCTGAGTGGCTGGTCAGCAAGTATTTATTGACTGCCATCCATGAACCAGATATATTGCATTAGCTGTTTGAATTAGCATTATGGAATGTTGGTCACTTTCTAAAAGGCGAGGTTTGTAGTTACGGGAAATCAGGATAGTTTTGGTAATGATGTGAACAGATCTTTCTCAGTAAGGTACACTCAGAGAAAAACACTAATACATTTGGTGGGAATTTGATGACTAAAGACATTGGTAAGATGAAGGCAGGAAAGGAGGATAGTTATTCAATGAATCGGTGGGAGAAATAAAAGAAAATTCTCCTTGCTTTGGTTAGGAGAAGAGCACATCTATTGTGGGAGAGGCATAAGGAGGAAAATCTGGTGGGAAGGTGGAGAGAAAGAAGGAGGAAGAGAATCTTAGGTCCATAGGTGGTGAATATCCTGGGGGTGTAGCTTGAGGAGAATTTCATTCTGGCAGAGATAGTGGGATATTAGCACAAACATACAGAAGCAAATTTAGTTAGAGACAGCAATCAAACCCTTTTGGTTAATTCATTTTCCAACTGCACACTTTCCCTTCTAGTCAAAATATATCAGTACTAGTTCTGTGGTCTTTAAATATAATTTGTCAATTTTTATTGGGATCTGGTAGAGGTATGAATTTCAAATTGAAAAGATAGAGTCATAGAAAATGTTTTCTGCTAACTCACTGAACATATTTAGCATTCTGGGTGTGAAACTGTCTGCAGTTGTGTAGACTTATTGGACTTTTGACTACAGACTTGGTTCATATTCTTGCCCCTTAGGAATGTACACAACTTTCTCTGAGAACAATTTGGCCCAGTTATATTTTATTAGCCATAATACATACTAGCCATAGTCAATACCCTGATATTTTTATTTTAACCCAGACATTGATTCCACACTCTACATACACAATGAGCACACACATACACAAGAAGAAAAAATGAATTTTTAAGAGCCTCTTACTCCTTCACCAACAGGGAAAAATGGAAAAAGAATTCAGAAGTAGTAGCTGTATGATATGTTGCCTTTCTGTGGTTCTCTTTCCCAATTAAATAAATCATTTGTAAGGTTTTGATGACGAAAGGATGTAACTCCTGGAGAGCCCTCACCTGCCAGCATGACTCCATGGAGTCCAATTTAGAGATTTAACCAGAGAAACCAACCTTTTCCCTCATTTCTCTCTGGAAACAGAGAGCCCAGCAGTGGGGTAATCATTTGAATTTTGCAATTCATATTGAAGCAAAACAGAAATTATTCTTCACCTCGGACCCTAGAAATCTGTTGGCAAACTTTTTTAGAGCTCAAGGTTAAAACTTTTCTTTCCTTTTGAATCACAAATATGAGATGCTTTAAATGTATTGTTTCATAACTCAGTCTCCCACTGAAGTGAATCCTGCTGGGTGATACAAAATGGAGTGAAAACCAATTCTAGAATACCAAGTTCGAGTGAAAACAAATAGAGGAGTATGAAGGGGGCTTCCAACCACACAGGAGCTGGTTGAAGATGAAGGTAGTATCTGCCCATGAGAGTGGTCATTCAAAATGGTAAACTCCCCACAGGTTTTTTTTTTTTCTTGTTTTTCCTTTTTTTTTTTTTTTTTTAAAGATTTATTTATTTATTTGAGAGAGAGAGAGAGAGAGAGCACACAAGCCTGAAGGAGCAGGGGAAAGGGCAGAGAGGGGGAGAGGGAGGGAGTCTCAGGCAGATTCCCTGTTGAGTGCAGAGCTGGACTCAGTGCTCAGATCTCACCCTTGAGATTATGACCTGAGCTGAAATCAAGAGTTGGTCACTTAACAGGCTGAGCCACAGAGGTGCTCCCCAACCTTCCTCTGCACAGGTGTTTCTTTTTTTTTTTTTTTTTAAATGTTTATTTATTTATGATAGTCACAGAGAGAGAAAGAGAGAGGCAGAAACACAGGCAGAGGGGAAAGCAGGCTCCATGCACCGGGAGCCCGACGTGGGATTCGATCCCAGGTCTCCAGGATCGCGCCCTGGGCCAAAGGCAGGCACCAAACCCCTGCGCCACCCAGGGATCCCTGCACAGGTGTTTCTTAATAGTTGCCTGTAAGCATTTGTAAGGACAATGATCAAAGGTATTATATGTGAAAATTAGGTTAAAACCACTTCTGATAAACTGGGTATTTCCGAGATGAGCCTTGGCTAAAGCTCACTCATTCTAGACTCAGGGAACCTCACAGCAATAGTGCAGGTATACTTCAATTGGTATAATGACTGTTTCTGAAGAAGCTATATATAAAGTGACACTTATTTTTAAGATCAGAGATATAAGGATGCCTGGGTGGCTCAGTGGTGAGTGTCTGCCTTTGGCTTATGTCATGATCCCAGAGTCCTGGGATTGAGTCCCACGTTGGGCTCCCCGCAGGAAGCCTGCTTCTCCCTCTGCCTATGTCTCTGTCTCTCTTTGTGTGTCTCTCATGAATAAATAAAATCTTTAAAAAATAAAATAAAATCAGAGATATCGAACAATGACAGATTTTGCAGCTTATTTTTAGGATCAAAGATTTTGTTAATTAAAAAAAAAAAGATGTATCTTTGGCTTGATTGTTACCACTCAGCAGACATCTACGTACCTGTTAGTTTTCTTGACTATATTTTTCAAGTAAAAATGGGGACTTTGTGGTCTGATAAGTTTTAAAAAAGTTACGAGGAGAACAGAACAGAAGCCATTTATTTGCTCAGTCATTAAAAAAAAGTTTATTAAGTACCAACTTGTTTTTTGCCAGCCTGTGTGCCAGAAAGAGGCTGAATATCTGACATTGGAAACTTTGAAAAATCTAGGTTTCTGTATCTTTGGTGTCCCCTTCTGAAATGTAAAGTTTTCTTTTGTAAAGAGAATATTCCATCCTGTCCGTGTTTTGCAATTAAAACAAATTTTCATTTTCCCAAAGTGGCTATACCTTTGCTTGAATATTGATCTCTTAGTAGTTACATAGCACCATCTTACATAGGTATTGGGCCAGGATAAAATCTTGTCTATTTTGAAAGAGAAACAGAAACATTATTTACTTTAAATTAGTCGAAGAGAGACATAGCCTCTGGTATTGGAGCTCCCCGTGGTGAACACTGTCCTTTATCCCCAAATCCTTACAAAAGTGCTTTTGTATAGTAATATGTTTGTGGATCCTTTGGACTCAAATGCACCAATGCAAAGCAAATGCCCATCCATCTAACTTGGAATGTTATTCTTCAGAAATAGCATGGAATTTGTCAGTTATTGATGAGTATTGCTGGAAGACACAGAGCGTCTGGCTTCAGACCAGCCCCTGATATGCCAATGCAACGCATGTCAGTTGGGTTTCTGAAATTTGTGGTTTAGCCGCTGGTCCATACTGCTTTTCCAGTGTGACATGCTGATGACAGAAATGCCTCAAATTATGACTCTTTTTTGAACAGGCTCCATAGATAACAGCTATATCCTTGTAGGTAATCTGGAAGGCAGTCACTGCTGGGTGTTTTTTAAGGATTAGGACAGGAGAATTGGGCGCAGGCAGCAGCATACCTTCCCATTCACACTGAGCGTTGCCAGCAAGGCCAGCTTCCTAGGCCTGTTTCCTTTCTTCCTCCTGCCTTAGAGCAACCTCCTTCAAACTGCACTTGGAATGGGGGCTGGGAAGTCATGGGGAGGACACAAGTGATGTGCTTTCATAGGTACTTTGCATAGTAGACCCACTAGATTCAATCACATTTTTTGGTAACACGCTAGAAAGAGAAATCTAAAAAAGACATAGAACATCCTGGCAGAGAATAATGATTAAGAACATAGATTCTGGAGCTTGGCAGACCTGGGTTTGAATCTCATTTCAGCCACTCAGTAGAGTGACAGATAGGTGACTTGCCCAGATTTTGTAGACTTTGTTGCCTTGTCTGTAAAGGAGCCAGTATGTTCCTCACGCACAAGTTATGAGGATTTGATGAGCAGAGGTGGGCAAAGTGCTTGCTGAGTGGCCAGCCAATAGCAGATGCTCAGTAGAACTCAGATAATATGGTATCATTGCATGTGCCCTTTCTCCCCCTCACAACATTCCTGGAGCATGTATATTATTAACTCATTGCAGAACCAACAATACCACAAGCCAGCCAGCTTGATCAGGCCCAAAAGTTATCACCTCACTAACAGTATTTTCTTGAGATGACTCATGATAATGGATCCGATTTGGTTTAGTATTAATGGAGCTCTTCTGTTCCATAAACCAAAAGAAGCCCCCGAAAATACTAGAGCAGTGACTTAAGCATTCGGAGGAGAAAACATTAACAAATGACCATGTTGTGCCAGAAACTTTCAAAGGTGCAGGATATTTATGTACCTGTTGTGGCAGGTTTGTCTTAGAGGAAAGACGGTATGTGTGTGTATGTGTGTGTGCACATGCGCACAAGCATGCACATTAGAGTGCACAACCTCTAGGAAGACCTCCTGGCTTTTCTCCCACGTCAGTGCTGAGTTTGCCATGTGGCCCCTAACTTTCCACCCTGCTGATAGGATACTTGTTTCTGCCTTGTTAGCTAATTGTGTATGTGACTTTTCTGCTAGACTGTGAGCTCTTCCAGGGCAGGGGCTACTTCTTTATCCTTGTATCCTCCCTGGCTCCTTGGGTGTGCCAGAGGGAGGTGATTAGCAGCAGGAGAGGGAGGGCACAGGCTGTAGAGGCAGGCAGAACCAGGCTCTGCAGCTTATCAGCTATGTGGCTCAAGCAAGCTGCTAACCAGCCTGAGCCTCAGCCTCCCTGTTCCTAAAATAGGGCTAACTACACTTTTGGGGTTGTTCTGAGGATTGAAGACAGTAATGTTTGTTAGGCACTCTGCACAGTTCCTGGTACTGAGTCAAGGCTACTCTTTATGGAATACTTACCACTCAATGGAGCACAGTGTCTCCTATCGAGGGGCTCAGTAGTACTTGCTGAATGTTTTATTAACTATTCATGTAGCCTGGGTATGTGTTTATTTTTACTGATAGGAGTGTGTGTATACATGTATGTACATTACAAAGTGAAGGGAAGCTGACACAAGAGACATTCTTTTTTAAAAGTGACATTCTTGAAATGTGTGTGTATACATATATGTACATATATACATGTATACACACATACATATAAACATATCAAAAGCGAGTGTCTCTTTCTCCCAATGGCCTCCCTTCACTTTTTCCAACATTATATATATATATATATATATATAATGAAGACCAAAGATTGATTGGACAAATGTTAGTGGTTGCAGGCATTTTATGGGCTTGGAAATTGTCTTCTCTTCCATAAAGAAATAATAAAACAAAAAGAATGAAGAAAGAAACAAAAGAAAGATTAAGAAATGGGACAAGAGTCATTTTGCTCCCTCTTTTTTTTTTTTTCAAGGTCTGTGTCTTTACCTGCAGATAAGCACATTTCTAACACCATCATGCAGATTCATGCATGACTAGCAGGGCTATGTGACATCTCAGGGTGGACATATAGTGCTGGGTACTCTATGATGTGTAACACGACTGTGTGTATTGCTCCATGAATATCCTTGTGTTATTGAAGCCTCCTATTGGAGAAGATATGTCAAAAGACCACTATCTTTGTAGTCTAAAATCAATGGCATCTCTATGAATTATTGAGTTGTTTGCCATCACTTTTGTGTCCTTTTTTATTATAAGGGCTCATTGTTGTGATAAGGTTGGATAACATTTTTTTTTTCCTTCGAGAAACTTTATGTATTTTTATCTTGCATATTGTCAAAAAATGATTAGGAGTGTCTACCTCCTTCCACACTTCTCTTTCTACCTTGGGCATTTAAATGTTTCAATACTTGCACTTAGTCCTTTTTTTGCTGGTTGAGAACCAAGCTTCTAGCACATGGCAACCCAGTATATGTGGCAGGCCCTGGGGACTCAAACTCATTTTAAGGAGAAAACACTCATTTTTCCTGTGACAATGAGCATGACATTCACATGCTTGCATCCAGTGCCGTCATGCAGCTTTTATACCAAAAGGAGAGACGTTACTAAATGAACATTTCTTGCTCTTGTGTAAATAGATAGATTAATGGCATTAAGTGAAAGCCAAGCCTGCCTGAAATGTTAACTTCCTTATGGGGTTTTGAGTTTCTCTTATTTTTGATAAATGGACCAATCTGGCAATAAAATCCTTGCACAGTAGGTTAATAATGTCATAGCTGAACTGTGAAATAGTAATGTGTGTACCATCTCTCAGCAAACAATAATCCTTGAAGCCTGATAAATCTATTTCCAGCCCAATTGCATGTTCATTGTTACCCAGGACTCCTTCTTTGCAAATACAAAGCAGTTTTGTCACATGCATTTTTAAGCAGAAGCAACCGGGAAGTCAAAGGCACGTAAGGCTCTGAAGGCAGAGGGGACAGGTTCATTTTCAGCCCCCTTGAGCTTCTGAAACTCTCAAAGTCTACAAACCCTGCTCAAGGATCCTGGCATTGCTGGTATGGGGGGGCGCTGTGTACCCTTCCAGTCCTTCCCGTGCCCAAAGAAAGCATTGATGTGCTGCTGGAGGCAGAGAAAGATTGGGATTTAGGAAGCAGAAAATCCCTCTAGGCCCTTCAGTTTTCATTGATCACTTAGTAGCAGGCAAGGTTTGGTGCTATTTACCCCAAATCCCTGATGACAAGAGAGGCAGTGGGGAGACGTCTCTCCAGTGACTTCCTGTAGAGCTGGGAATACAGAATCTGGCAAATGTCTGCAGGCTTCAGACAGCCCGCAGCACACACAGACTGTGTGCAGAACACTTCAGCGCCTAAACAAAAGACAGCCAAATGCCCTCCTCGTATTAAAAGAAGGGAGAAATGTAGCCCCTCCCCCATCTGGGGCCAGTCACCGGCAACTCCAGGGTAAAATTTATATCGCCGTTGCTAAAAAAGAGAACTGTATCCAAAATCATCGCTGATTTGGGAGGAATTATTTAAGCATCAGAATCTAAGTAGCTTGGGGCAGTGCACATAAACTTGACAAACAGGCTACTTTAGTCCTGTCTGACTGTATCAGCATAATAGGGCAATGAAGCTTTTATTCATTCAAAGAAAGGTTGAGTTTGATTGGCAGGGCAGCCTGCCTGAACGCAAGTGGCTCTTTTCCCCAACACTTCACTGCTATCAATTACCGTTTTGAATACGAAGTGTTTCTAATGTAAAATAATGCCAACCTCTGCCTCTATCCTCAGGCCAGAAAGCTTCTTTGTGTTATTTATTCCCGGTCTGTGACTGTTCTGAACCTTCCTCTCTCTGCCGTTTGTTTCCTGCTTCTTCTTTCCTTTCAGTATCTAAATGATGTAACATGGCCTGCCGAAGTGAGCCTCATGCAGAAGACATTCCTGTTCTTTATTTTAATCAATAACCTCCTGGGTGAATGACATTTCCACCTTAGTGATTTAAAATCAAAAGACCTGGGGATGTCCATGCTTGTGAATCACCCCAGGTTCCAGGAACAAAGGAGGCATTTTTGTTTTTTGTGATTTCCCCTTCATACTACAAACAACTGGGCTCTGAAGTTGATTTCATTTAGCCAGTCAACTTCTGTCTGGAGAAATGTGCGCAACTGAACTGAACGCTGTTCTTATTTAAATCGGCAAGTGATTTGCTTTAGCTGCCATCTGTTGGCCGGTTAGCTATTTTAATTTGATGCTGGGGACATTACCTGACTTAGTATATTGCATTTTGATCTGCATCATGTTTGAGAAATGTCTGAAAATGACTCTAAGGGAGAGGACTTTGAAGGATTCTGTTGAACAAATATGTACATATGGTAATAGAGCGCCGGGCATACAAGTGTGGGAACATACAAGTGTGTATATATACAGCGTGTCTTACCTAATAATCTTTATGGCCAGACTGATAATAAATCCGTCAAACGTTTTTTTCCTCCACGCTTCCAACTAACCCTCCTCATTTAAAAATCATTAACTTTGAGCTTTCATAGTCTCCTTACCCATTTTTCTAGAACTGCAGCTTCTCTCGTTTGCAGGCCTGTTGAGCAAGGTTTGGATGATGAGGACAGCATGGTGGAGGACCTGTGCATGCTTGAGCTCTGAATGTGGACAGCCCAGCCCTCTTTTTTCTCTCTCAGAGAGCGGGGACTTTAATGGTGCTTTGTGAATATTTATTGACAACCCCCCTGAAAGAGGCACCTGGGCAGTTTGAAAAGTGTGCAGGGCAAAGAAGTAAATGGAC
This sequence comes from Canis lupus baileyi, assembly GCF_048164855.1. Lineage (NCBI taxonomy): Eukaryota > Metazoa > Chordata > Mammalia > Carnivora > Canidae > Canis > Canis lupus. Next base: position 52,330,538 of record NC_132841.1, read on the forward strand.
TTTGGTTTCATGTAGTGACTGGGCCTTATACACCAATTAGTTGTGTGATTTTGGACCAGTCATTTAACTTCTCTACACTTTCAGCTCCTTGTGTGTAAAATGAGGTGATAGTATTGGGTAATCTCTAACTTGCCTCCCTGCCCTGATGTTCCAGAAAGTCTGCTTCAGGAAGAAGAGGAAAGGAGCACATGGCCTGGTCTCTACTCTCAAGTTTTTCACAATCCTGCTGAGACCATAGGAATTATTTATATTCACTCCACATTATAGAACTGGGGCTACTTGAGTGCTAGAGTATCCTCCTCTCTGTTTCCTCTCTCTTCACTGATAAACTTCCTACAACTTTTGAAACAGATTTTTTCTCCATCTTGCCTTCCACATGATGTTCTTTTCTACATAGCTTCTTCCTTTGCTGCTCTGTAATATTTGCTCTAGGGCTTTCTTTTCTCTCATTCATTAACATTCAGGTAGAAATACACAAGAGCTTTTCCACTTGAACTTCCCTCTCTCTCGGGACAGCTTCTTTGTCAAGCTCACCTTGATATGTGTATTCTCTCCCTTGAGCGCATGTGCTTACAAATGCTGTGTACAAGTGAATCGTATTTTGCCACAAAAGGTACCTCCAGCTTATCTGTTCACCACTGTCATCATTGATAACATTTAAGTCCTCAGTTTCATACTGTACAGACCAACCATCCCACTCCAAGCACTTATACTCTAAACATTAAGCAACAGGAGGGACCTATCTGATAATAATAAGGCAGAGCGGATGAGAGGATCCAGGAAAGAGTGACTGATGGGACATAGATTGGACAGAAAAAAACCTGGAACTCAGGAATTTGTGAAGAAATTTAGGCTAGCTAGTAGTAGAAAGATGTGATCTTGGGCAAATTACTTGACTTGTCTGGGCTGAAGTTTCCTCCTTGAAATGTGAAGGAAGTAATAGTAGATGCCTATATCATGGAGTTGCTACGGGGATGAAATGAGATGAGGGGATTGAACGAGATAAAGCATCTAGCAGATCACCTGGCCCACAGCAAGGAATCAGTATTTTCTATTGTTGCCACTATTATGTGGAATCCCTAACACCTGAAACCAGTGTCATAGTTGATGATATTCTCCCAAAGAAGTGAGGTACCAGCTTTGACTTGGAAGCCTCTGTAGTTAGAAATCACTCCCATCTATCCATCTATCCACTACACTTTGCTGTTTCTCCTCTTCCTCTCCCCATGCCAATTTCTCATACCTATTTACAGGTTGGTGTTTTTTTTTTTTTTTTTTTCTCCCCTGACAGTTATAAATACAGATCTGTCCCATGCCATAGCAACTCAGTATTCTCACTGCTGTTAGTTGCAGAACTGCTGGTGATTTATTACCAGTGGAAATAGTTTTTGGATTCTGCATTTGCATACCCAATTTGTTGGTATTTCTGGGTCGTTGTCTGCTTGTAAATGCGTTTAAACTTCTCCCAGGAACAGCCGCAGCCTCCCTCTGGAAGGCAAAGCCTGACAGAGTAGCACTTGGTTTCAGTTCCATACAGCAGTCACATGGGGTTATGTTCTTTTCCATTGTGACTCAAGAGCTGGCATTTTGCATTCTATTTCTTGCTGGTTTCACAGGCAGCAGAAGCTATTATTTCTATACCAAGATATGGCAAACGGAAATGATTTCTTCCCCAATTATTCTGATGAGGTTTCCTAAGCATTATTGGAAAGAGAATCCATGGAAAGTGTACATCTTCACAAAACTTTGTACCATCAGCATCTATCAGGTCTAAAACGTTTTTCAGAATAGAATACCAACTGAAAAGGGGGTGCTTGCATGTGCATTTATAGTATTTGGTTATTCTCATAGCTCAGGGTCACCAAAATGTCTCTTTAAAGGGAGAATGGCCTTAACAGGAATGAAATAATTTAGTCTCTATTTCTTATGAAGCTATAATAATATTTTTGAACAGTCAGCTGAATGCCTCCTAAGTTGCCTAGATGACTAAAGGGCTTAAAAAGTTCTTCCATGGAGATAAATAAGCTGTCAATTCATGATGAAGAAAATCAAACTCATGGTGTTGATCTTGGCCGGGGTGCCTGTACAAGTATGAAAGAAATTTTTGCCGAGACGTAGCACAGCCCATGTGTTAGCAGTTAGCACTCCAGTGCCACACTGAGCCTCTGCTAGCCTTTTCAAAAGATAAACATGGTTGTCAAAATAAGGAAAAGAAAAGATTAACCCATTCAGTTGCGTGTAAATAATAAATGACACTCCAGCTCCCTAGGGTCTACACGAAGAAAGGAGGCAAGTGTCCGGAGAGTGGTTTTTATTGTGGCTTGGATTTTCTTTTCTGAACACCTTCTCACGCTTAGGTTTGGAACTGCAGGGCCGAAGCTCTGAAATCTGGGCACAGTGGGAAAAAGAGGTGCAGAGGGAGACATCTGAAAGAAACACATGCCAAAAGCCAATTCATTTACTCAGGTCCTCACACTCTTACGACATAACAGTATTTCTCTGACCTTGTGGTCTAAAGTCATGCATATTTTGGAGTGAGCACTTAAAAGAAAATAGCAAACAGGATAATCTGTTATACCAGCATAGTGCACTAGAATAAAAGGACCTGTGTGTCATCATTCTGATATTGAAATCCAGAGCTGGGCATGGGTGGGGTGGATGGAGGTGGGGTGGGGTCATATTATTTTTTAAATTTTCCTTCATATTAATAAAGCCAAAAGAAGCCTACACAAAACACAAGACTGGCCTGCCCATTGGCTGCTCTGATAGCTGGTGTCTCAGTTTGTTGCCTTGGGCTATATAGAGTCTCAAGGTATTTTCAAGCCTCGATCAGGCATGAGGTGTGCACCCAGTAGGGCAGCGGCTCAGAACTTTAAAATCTGAATAATAGGGGAATGCCAAACATTTTATGGAATGTGTTGTTCTTTTTGATGTTCTTGTGTAAGTTGTAGGAGCTTCTGTTTTTTGTTTTGTTTTGTTTTGTTTTTGCTTTGCCCTCGGATGTCCCACCAAACAGCCACAGTAAAATGGAAAACCTCAGTGTGTCTCACATTTAGGAAGTCTCCGGTAAAAATCAATGACTCCATACCATAAAAGTGTTTAGTAGCTGAGGCTTAAGGACAGAATTCTGATATGTCTTCCCAAAGCCTGAGGCAGGTGGGAAGGGACATGGCACCGAGATACTCTTAACCTCCCCAAGCCTTGATTCCCTCATCTTTATATGGGGACAATAATAGGACCAACCTCTAGAGGTACTGGGGAGAACCAGGGGAGACAAAGTCTGCAAGCACCATGTCTGCCTTTGTTGCAAACTCTCTATAAATATTTGAAGTTGTTACTGATTGGTATTGTTTTCGATATCATTATATCTTATATTGTTATTGGTCCTATTGTTTCAACTAATTTGTAAACTTTTCTCATTTGCCAAGTGAAGGAATTGGACCAGATGACATCTAAAATTCTTTCCTGTACTAAGATCCTAGAGTTCTAAGGACCTCTTTGCTGTAACCTGGAGGAAAATGCACAGTCACATGGAAAGTGTCATAAATCTAGAGGTCTTGTGCAAAGGAACTAGGAAAAGTCTAAGAAGTTTTAGGTTGTAATTAAGCAAGTGGATTATGCTAAAATTGCCTGTACGAAGGCAGTAGTGTTTTCTCTAACCACATGGATATTATTGAGTATGTGTAAATAAGAGACGGGTGAAAAAGATGAATACTAATCTCTGCAAGATTCAAATGAATATTAACTCTTATTCAAATAGTACAAGTACATTGCATAGGGAAATCAGGACATGAATTCATATGATTTCATTTTTTTTTTCAGCTGTGCACCATCCTTTGGTTACAGAAGCAGCTCAGGACTTATAGTACTGCTCATTTCCTAGTAAAGTATGACATCTGGGCTGTTCCTTTAAATATAGTACCTTGTTTGCTCAGGCTTATGGCTTAGTAATATTTGTTTTGTCTTATAAATGCAGTGAAAGCGAGGATTACAGGTATTCCTCAAGGAATAATTAGAAATAAAAGCTTATTTATACGAGGGAAGTTTTCGAGTAGAATGTGTTCTTGCTTGAGTCATAAAGAAAGGATACTGGTTTCAGTTTCAATTTTGATGCGTTGGAACTCTATACTTTTTGTGGAGTCCATTTGGAGAGGTTAAAAAAAATTGCTCAGAATTCTCTGCACAAGTTCGAGTTAAAAATGGCTCGTCTTTCTTCCTCTATTTCAAGCTCTTCTACCCTACTGGCAAATCCTCTCCCCCATTCCTCTGTTTGGATTTTAAGAAATAAATTCAAGAAAGGAAAAATATATAACTATGGGCACTGTTCCTGTAAAAAAAAAAAAAAAAAGGTGTGCCAGGGATCAAAGAGAAGCCTTGTCTTGGAATACTATTTGGCCAAAACTGCCTGGTGTGTGTATGTGTGTGTGTGTCTGTGTGTGTGTTCATCTCTCCATGATTCATTCTGAGGGCTGTTTTAGCCTTCATAAAATATTCATGCTAGTTGTGCATGGTTCTATAATTGCCATCTCAGGCCTTGAATTATTTATAGGTTGTACTGTTCACATAGTCTCATTTACTGATAGAGAAGATAACACCATACGAGAGGATCCCAAACACTCTGAGGCCTGTTACTTTGCATTAAGTAGTGGAATTATATTACTGTAGGTGTAAAATGCTGGCCTTTTTTCCCTCCTCTCCCTTTAATATATCATTTTTGTATTTATAATATGCTAATTGTCAGGATGCTGTTAAGCCTCATAATTCCTGCCGAGTTTTGCAGAAATCAAGATGTGGCTGAAATGATTTAGCTCTTGATCCCAGAATGATTGTTCTAAAAAAACCCTGTCTTTACACACAGCATAATTTATTGAAATGATGTATGACTCTACATGCATACCTGAGCCCTTTTGTTTTGTACTATTGATCAGTTTGTATATCTCGGTGTTAACCAACACGTGGTTGGTTTAGGTAGACATTTACCAAGGAGGCTTTCAAGCTTGCTGTCCCTAATTAAATACTGAGTCTCAATTCAGTTGTGTGACAGTTTCTGTGCACCTATTTATTTTGCCTTCTTAAAGCTCTTTTCTCTTTTCTGCCAACTTGATCTCTATTCCACATACATCATACTGTTTTGAAATTTATTCAAGAGTGGGAATGTACCGTAGTTGTATCTCTTCTTCCTTTCTTTCCTTTTTTTTTTTTTTTTGTATTATTTAGTTTCAAAAGCACATGCTAATGTTAATCAATATCAAAAGCCGGACTCACCACAGAGCGTGCTTTTCTGGTATTTCACTGCCATTTTCCATGTTTAAAGAGGAAAAACAGATAGAAAAATTCATGGCAGCTCATAACCCACTGCTGATATATTTTAGCTCTCTCCTGCACCAGTGGAAACTCATGAATTTTCTGCTGGTTTAGGGACTTCCAACTCTATACAAATCATTTAACAAACCTTCCTCCATCTTCTCTCCCAAGACTGATCAATCTTTTCCCTTTAGCCTTCTTTCCATCACACAGGTTGCCCTCCCTTCTATGTGTGATATGCACTCTCCTACACCTCTATCAGCCAATTCACTGCTTCTCAAAATACACCTGCATGCTGCTGGTGGTGCATGGGATGATTTTAAGTTGGCAGGCTCATGATTTTTTAGGTGGTACCCATATGTGGGTTTGCACAACACTGGATCAGGTAATGAGTAAATAATTCCATGTAAAATTTCTTTTAGTCCTTCTGATCAGACCAAGGTTCCAGTTTGGTGCTAATCTGTCTTTAACACCTCTCTCACACTTACTTCATCTCTAGTTTCAATAAATGCCCTTTGGCAGGAATATTTACTTAGCCAAAATTTAGTAAATTTTCTTTGCTTTGTTTTCACTTGTTTTTATTTGTATCACTTCCCTCTATCTAAGGTACATGGTATTGACTTGTGTTCATAATCACAATGGAAAGAGTCATTTAAAAAATGTATTAGTAGTAAAAGGAAGTGAGTCAATATCCATAAATTATTAAATAAATAATGTAAGTATTATGTAAACATGGAAAAATTGTGAACATACTTTTACAAATGAAGTTCAGAGAATGCTGTGATAGTGCCAAGGCAGTGGCGAGTCATTCCAGAGAGCTGGGGATTCAATAGAGGTAAAGAGAATGGAGGACTGGGCAATGGGTACAAAGAAGGTACAGAAACTAAGATGATGGAGAGAGTGGAGGCATCATTTTTATGCAATTCAACTATCTCTTCAGATGGGATGGGTTCCACTAATTACATGGGGTTCTGTTCAATTTCCCTTTCTTTTTTTTTTAATTTTTATTTATTTATGATAGTCACAGAGAGAGAGAGAGAGAGAGAGGCAGAGACATAGGCAGAGGGAGAAACAGGCTCCATGCACCGGGAGCCCGATGTGGGACTCGATCCTGGGTCTCCAGGGTCGTGCCCTGGGCCAAAGGCAGGCGCCAAACCGCTGCGCCACCCAGGGATCCCTCAATTTCCCTTTCTAACTAATTGAAGATCCACTTGTATGGATGAAAAAAAGTTTCTAGAGTCACAAGAGTTGCCTCTACCATAGTAAGACAGCACAGAGGGTAAGAGTGACTATCATTAATGAACGAGAGTTTTTAGGGCTCTGGCAGATTTCTTTAAACTGCAGTGGATCTCGTAGATTAATGTTGATAGGAGTATAGGAAATTAGCATAACTTTCTACAGAAGAGCCCTTGGACAAGCTACATTTCTCAGTAAAGCCAGAATATTAGCTCGTTTTGTTATCTAAAGAGGCTGTGCTCTGGGAGATTTCTGGCCTATGCCCAGGGACAACGCCTGGCATGTCATAATAACTTAGCACATATCTGTTGTATTGGAATCAATGGTAGATAGCAGGGCTCTGATGAACTAATATTTTCTTAAAAATATACACACAGAAAAGTGAAGTATGATTGAAGATGAAATTAGATCACTGTTTCATTTACTCAGTGTATCCTGCAGAGTAAATGCCTAAGTCTGTATACTGGGTGGGGGGGTGGGCAGGAATAAATTATATAGTTCTTCGGAGCTTGTGACAACTCACTTGACACAAGTGAGTTGTGTGCTAAGCAGGTTTTAAAATTAAAATTCAGATGTGAATGTCTTACATTCTTATTTACCTCCATCCTATCACCCAAATCAGAACAGACTAAAACCTTTCTACGTGGGTAGACAGAGGGATCCTGTCTAAAGACAGAAGGAAGCTTAAGGCCACCTTGGGGCTGGGAAAACTGTGTCCCTCCTGGCTACTTGTTAGTATCTGTTTTGGCAACAAAATTGAGTTGTGAAGCATTTTAGAGATTTTCTCAGCCAACAATCTGTATTTTGGAAGGCTACAGCTACACTTCTCCCAAGTACCTCCACACCTGCTCTGATAACTGTCTGTCTTCTTTCAGGCTTTTATCCCCTTGGTTCTGACTATTCCAAGCTGGTGCCTTGTGCTTTGTTGAAGTTTGGATTGAAAAGGTGAATATGATGCATTATACAGAAAGAAGTCCTGGGCCACGAGGCTCCAAGTCTGGGGAAGGTGGTAGCCTCAGCTCTGTGGCTCATGAAATATGTTCCAGTGAGGAAGTCCATCAAGCTACCTGAGCTTCTGTCTCCCCATCTGTAGAAAGTTATGATTAAATTTGCTATTCTCTATTCTCATGTTTTACAGTTCTTCATTCCCTGTTCATACTTGTGACATGCTTCAGATCCCTGGCCCCCATATAAAGTCAGAACATCATTTGCTATAATGTAAACAAGACTGATAATTGACTACCTTTTATTTTTGCCTCTATAGATGTGTGATCATATGTAAGAATTACTCATTGGCTATTTCTTCCCTATTCTGATAGTTGTATTTATCATCATCATCATCATTTAACTATTCCTAATAGCAACAGTTGTGTTAATTAAGTTGTATGACATTTTTCCAAGAGGGTCAAATGTGTCTAAACATAATTCAATAAGAAAAGGGTGGAGGATAGAGAAGAATTGTAGAACTTTGTTTTTATTAAATACTTGATATTTGATTCTGATTTCTTAATCTGTTTTCTGCAGCAATCAGTATGTCAGAAGTTGAAATTCTGCAAGCTTCTGCTGGTCATAGACTAATGACTTGAAGGGAAATTAGTGTCCAGATATATAAGCACCTCACTGCTTTGATATTTCTGCCAAATGGTGTCTGGTCTATTCTTGAACTTGTGCAGTGATGGGGAACCCATCATCTCATAAGGCAGCTCATCTCTCACCATTACAGTGTTCTTTCCTTCTGTTGAACAGAAATCTGCTTGATGAAATGTTCAGTCTTTGGTTCTTGTTATTTCTAATGGATTTTTTTTTTTTTTAAAGAATAGAACTGCTTTAGCCATAGAGCAAATAGTTTAAATATTTGGAAACAGCTATCTTCTCTCATCAAGGCTTCTCTCCTTCAAACCAAATGTTCCTTCAAATATTCTCCCTATGACATTGTATTGAGTCCTCTGACCTCTTGACCACTTGATGCTAAATATACACAATTGTGAAGAGCAGGGGCATTGGGTCAATCAGACATTAGTTCAGATTTCAGATATGCTGCTTATCTTGCTATATGGCTACAGGCTATGAGGTTAAGCCTCAGGTTTCTCATCCTTAAAATGGTGATAATATTTGAAAATATCTAACATCATCCAGGGTCTATAATAGATGCTAAATGAAATTTTATTGCTCCTTATTACTTTCTCCCTTGTCTATCTGAAATTATGACATCCAGGAATGATATGGGGCTCTAAGAGTGCTGAGTGCATTAGAGAGTAGATCAGAATCTTCACATCACCTCAGTTCTAGTAATACATTGTATTTGTAGTAATATGGCCAACTGTTACTTCACCTATGGTTCAATAGAGGGCATGTGCATTTGTTTTCAGCCTTCTGTATCCAGACTTCGCCAATGTGCTTTGGTAAAAACAAAAACAAAAAAACAAAACCCTTTTTGTATTGACACCAGGTAGAATGCTTGTTGGTAAACAGTGGCAACTTTGGGGCATGAAATCCTGCTCTTAATAAGTGTTTGCCATTTTGTGGAATTAGAATTTTGCCTTCCCGGGGCTTTCTTCAGCAGTCTCTCTACCTGATCCTCAAAACAAAACAGTAGGAATAATTATCACCCTCAGACGTGCCTCTTTCAAATTCAAAAGAAGGGCAAAAAAAAAAAAATAGGTGTCCTCTAGTGCAGAATAGAATACACTGTCTAGTCATCTTCATGAAAGAATAAATATGATCTTTCCAGGATTCACAAGATGGAGGATTGAATGTGAAAGGCATGATTCTAAGTCACTGCCTGGATGAAAAGGCAGGTTGGTGAAGTGAAAGAGGAATAGGGAGACTTTGGAAGTGGGTTGGTCCCCAAAGATAAAAATGGAATAAATTGGAGGGGGGGAGGATGTAAGGGGGGGCTGCGTATGAGGACCTGTGCCTGAGTTGGGGGGGGGGGGCAAAGAACACCACCAATATGGCAACATAATGCTTTGGAAGAGGAACTATGAGGGTTTCGTGGACTCTCTGTAGTAAAGTAATACTAAAAGAGGGGGGAGGTCCTCCCTCCTCTGCCTGGACAAACTGAATGGCAACGCCCTTCTCTGCAATGGGCTGGACTGAAAAGTGTGGTGTTTTTTTTCTAAGGGTATCCTATCCTTTGGGTCCTCTGATAAGCAACAGCACATTGTTATGCAAATTGTCCCTATTCCCTGCGGGATTTTGCTGTGCCTTGTGAAGGCCTCTGCTGGGAAAAGCGCTTTTCAGCTGTCTCCTCCTGGGTTGATATCTTTATAGAGCGACCAGAGCAGACAGTGTTCTGCATTATGTTCCACACAGTGCCCAGAGTTCTAGTGTCTTCCATTTCTGCCTCACCTTTGCACACACACACACACACACACACACACACACACACACACACACCACGTGCCTTTTCCTTCTGACACACTCCAGAAGACCCCAGCACTGGAAGGACATAAAGTCGAATGCCTCCCTTCAGGCCTCTGAAGGAAATTACACATCATCCTTCTTTTCTTTTCCGTTCCTTCTTTGTCAAGGGAACATAAAACCTCCTTCAGTGGCCGTGAGTTGGCTTTATGAAGTCATTTTGAATCTTTTCAAGAGTAGGTTACAAGTGAATGCTTTCAACATCACACATGTTGAAATCACCTCAAGTTTTGCTTATGCCATTCTCACCCCCACCCCTGGCAAGGTACTGCCATGACTCTTGCCTGCTGTGCAGCTTTTTCAGCATCTTATTGCCCCAAAGTTGTGCAAACACCAAGAGACTGGGGCACCGAGTCACTCAACTCATTGGTCCACTAGCCTTTCTAGTTGGCTGTGCGGTATGTGACCTCAGACAGTACTTTCAAACCATTTTCTTGAGCATTAGACATTGCTCAATTTTCAAAAAGCAAGAAAAAGAGAGCCCTTGCGTCACTGTCGGTTTCTCTCTGCTCTTTGAGGCTGTGTGAAGGGTGTTAGACTTGACTTAGACATTCATAGACCCCAGGAAAACAAATTGGGCAATGCAGTCAGTCCCTGCCGGACTAAGTACAACTCAAATACTTTTGTCATAAATGTGTAATGAAAACATGTTTGCACTGCTCACTTTAGTTTCCTTTACATTTCTGAGTGGTCTTTTTTAAGAAAGAAAACAAATGGCATGTTTAGCACTCCAGTGTTTCTTGGATATGAATTGGAAGAGCTAAACTCTGAGCCACACATAAAATGAAAGTCTGTAAATTCAGGGTTTATAAAATATGAATCTTTGTTTAGGCAGTTAAATTAAAGCTCTTATTTATGAAGATTAATTTAATGGTAGAATGGGGAGTATGGCAAAAGATTTGTAGAATCTATTTTTGTTGTTGCTATTTGTTTCTCGAATAACCTTAATTTGACTCTGGGCCACTGTGTTTGAGCCAAATCCATGTGACAAAACTACATACAGGATTCTCAGATATAGGGACGCCTGGGTGGCTTAGCAGTTAAGCACATCTGCCTTCGGCTCAGGTCATGATCCTGGAGTCCTGGGATTGAGTCCCACATCGGGCTTCCTGCATGGAGCCTGCTTCTCCCTCTGCCTATGTCTCTGTCTCTGTCTCTCTCTCTATGTGGTTTCATGAATAAATAAATATTTTTTAAAAAAGGAATTCTCAGATATAGATGTACAAATTTCGGGGGAATTTTTTTTTAAAGCTTTTGTAGGGTTTGTATCATTAGGTGGTGATGGTACCTTCTGAATTTTGTGGGCAAGTGGAAAAGACACATGAAAAGGGCTCTGAGAATGAATGGTTGAAAGCTTGTCAAAGAGGAGGTGTAATAAGGACCCTGTAGGATCCATTTTGAATTTTTCAAAAACATAGTTTTTTTAGATTTTGTTAATTTTAATGTTTCTTAAAACAATTTCTGGAATTAAGATGAGCTAGCAGAGAGAAAGAAAATAATCATAATCAAAATAATCATAACATAACCATATGGGGGCACCTGGGATAGAGTTGTGCACTCAGTGAGGGAGTCTGTTTGTCTCCTTCTCCTCCTGCCCCTCCCCCCTCAAATAAATAAATAAATCTTAAAAAAAATACATAACTACACAGAAGTTTTGGTACACTCCAAAAAATGGAGCATTGTATTTTTCCAAAATCAGGCAAGTGGAGAGAATTGTCGTCTATACTAAGAGCTCAGCACACAGAACTGTGGCCTTGAATGTAGATGAACTCCCAAGGAAATTCCTGGCCTTCTTTCCCCCTGGGGTTTTGTCATTATGTGTACTGCTCAACGTACGTGTGTGACGATCCAGACTCTTCTGTCAGTGCCAGGGCTGCCTCGGGCATGGCAAAGTAATAGAAAGGGACACCTGTTAAAGAAGCATCCTTTCTTCTTGACTCTTGAATCCAGTGAAAATATGGAGGTTGAGTTACACCCAAATTACACGCTAATGATTTTGTGAAATATGAAGTCATGGCTTAGAAGGAAATATAAATTATCCAGATCTGTTTAGAAGCAAATAAGTACTCTCTTCCATCCCAACATCCAGAGACCATCAATTTTCACAAAGAAATGTGGACCCTTCCTCTAACTGCTGATATTTTCATCATAACATTGGCCCTCCCCTTTCATCAACACTACTGGGCCTTCATTATTAGTTAGGATGTCAGGTTGTCCTGAAACCTGGCCAGGAGCAACAGACCAGAACTTATAACAAATTTGAAATTGACATTGACCACATTTATGGGACTGTCATGGTTACCAGTGTGGCATATTTAATCTGTTGGAGAAGAAAGTATAGGGGTTATTATATAGTTCTTTGCCACAAATTATGCATCGTATTTATTCCACATTTGTGCCTGTGTTGTGTTTTTTGGCATGCTTTGTTAATTTGTGTGCTTGGATGTATATAACATGTGGAGATACATATATATACATATATACATATATAAATGTGTGTGTATGTGTACATATATATGTGTGTGTGTATATATATACACACACACACACATATATATGTATGTATTACTGGAGTCCCCGGTGTATAGTTTATAGTTTGGAAAGAAATCATCTTCCATCATTCGTCACTGCCTAGCTGTTGTAGACTGGGCCAGAACATCATTTGTTAACAGCGACAAAGCCGCACTCATAAACGCCGACATGTTACATTAATTTATAGGCACTGAGTGACTTATTAAAAGTGACGTGTGAAATATAACAGGACCCGGTATGGATGATTAGGTTTCGGGCTTTGAATTGTTGACAAGGCAGGGGTAATGAATTGCGGGACACCAGTTCCTGCGTTTCCCCCTCATTAGTCAGTATTAGCTGCATTAATAGTAATAATTGGATATATTCATCATTTAAAATGTTTTAATAAATGTTTGGACAGTACCCGATCGGAGCTGTCAAATATTAGGCTGGAAGAGTTGTGACAAGAGAAAAATGATGATGTTCCTTAGGTGAGAGATTTATGCAGCTTTGGGGATGCCAGCCTTGACTTTCTACTCCCTAAGGAACTCTGAGTTCAGATAAGCTAGGGATACAAACCATGGAAATGGGGAAACCTGATTCTCCTCTGCCTCATAGGACAGTTCTGCAAGAAGACTTTGAAGGCGAGCAGAGGACTGTCTGGGATTCAAGCCTCTGACTGCTTTGCTAGGATGGTTTTCTGGGAAGAGATTAAGAGTCTTAGGGTTGACCCAAGTTAGTGGTGTGACCTTAGGCAAGTTCCTTTATACCATTCGGAGCCTCTGTTTCTGTGCCTATGATATGTGCCATTTGGGTCCCTTTGAGAGCCAAGATTGTGTGAGTTTCATCATCAAATGTGATCCTATAAGTCTAGGTGGACTTCTAAATGACATCCCCCTTCTTTCACTCCTCAGTATTTACTAAGGACTTATGTGTTGGCTCCAGCACAGTCCTCATGTGAGGATTGAAAGGATGCATGAGAGCATTCTCTTGTCCCCAGGAAGATGATGAGAAATCATTCAGTATATGCAGCATTATCTGAGTCATACGGAAAAGGCTTTATTTCTACAGTAACTGGAGTCTAGATGCATCCCAGTGTTATGATTTAATGCTTTATTGATCTTTCTCTGTTCCCATCATCAGATTACGACTATTGTATTATATGCAAAAGACATTGAGAGAAAGAGGCTTAGTATTTATTTATTTATTTATTTATTTATTTATTTATTGGCTTAGTGTACATTTAAATGGCTTTCTAGCCCCCCAATCTGTTCCCTGGTCCCCACTACTGCAAACAAAACAAAGCAAGGCAAAACATAAACAAACATGTATTTAACTTGCATTTGAACAGATATAGATTTTAGACCAAGATGGATACTGACAGAGGTTATATAATAATAATAACAACAACTAGTAATAATGCAAACAGCTAAACTTTACTGAACATTTACTACATGCTATTCATGGCCCTGTGGACTTCACGTATATTCTTTTATTTAATCCTCACAACAATTCTCCCATGTAGATATTATAATTCCCATTTCACACATGAGGAGACAGAGGCTTAGAGAGGTTAATTGATTTTTCTTAAGGTCACACAACTGATAAGTGGTAGAGCCCAGATTGGAACCCAGTTTGTCTGACTTAGTATTTTAACCACCCTGCGACTGCCCCTAGCAGTTGGGGGGCCTGCTCATTTCTGATGGTATGGTTCTGAAGGGATGTTGTCTAGTGAGGGAATTATTTGGAAAAGGATGACTAGAAAGGTTAAGCATCTGGAAATCATGTCCTGAGATGGTAGAAGAATAAGATTTGCTTGTTGAAGAATAAGATCTAGTGGCCACTTCAAATTACTGAATTGTTATCTTGGGGAATAAAGGAGTGTTGCTTTCTGGTCTCAGGCTAAAATGGGAATTTCTGAAGGAAACATACTCACAGTGCTCTCTGGTTTGGATGGGAGGCACTGCCTCCCCATGATGGGACATCTTCCGTCACAGCTTGAATGATCCTATTCCCTCTAGCACCATTCACATCTCGTTCCTCCTTCCTTACTATCTAGTCACACTAACCTTTTGGCTAGCAGGAATGCTCTTCCTCTAGATGTTGGCATGGCTGGCTCCTTCTTGTCCTCTGGTCTCAATCAAAACATCATTTCCAAAAACTTTGTGACTACCAGGGAAGTTTAAAAGATCTCCCCTTTCTGCAAGCAATCACTTCCCATCCGCCGTGTTCCCTGTCCCAGTAACTCTGATCGATAATAGATATTATCTTGTTTAGTTATGATTTTGTTTTCTTGCTTTTTGTTCTTCTTCCTCACTGGAATACCAGGCCCATGAGGAGTGAGAGCTTGCCTATATTCTGCATTTCATCTCTAGCTCCCGGGACAGACATATGGTTGCTCTGGCAACTCTATGGAACGTTGAAGAAGGGATCTCTTCTTCAGCTGGGAAACTACACTAAGTAACTCCTGTATTTCTTGCTTATTCTTGCAGCCCATGAGCTGTTAGTGTTAGAATAGTTCTCCTTGTTTCATTGCCTTATCAAAAAGACAAGAGAGTGTTTGAGAGTTTAAAAGACCTCAGTACCTGCCTTTGTCTGTTTAGAACCAGGACTCTCTTCATATCTCGGATAACCCTTGAATTAATGGGTTTGATTTTCTCCCTTAGTAACTGATAATTCTCTACAGTTTCTGCCATTTATCGTTGGATTTATGTGTCTTAGCATGAGATTCTGGCATCATTTATGTCAAATATGTTTAGAATGCACCAAAGAAAAGGTTTGGATTAGATCAGCGAGACTTTACAGAACTTGTGTTTATTATTAGATGATATTCCCCCTTTCGTGGAAAAAAATAAGATTATTGCCACGTAGTATAAAACTGTGGGTGGTTTTCATTAGTACAATTTGGTTTCGCAGACATTCCAGCATGTGGCTTCTTACAAGAAGTCATGATGCTCTGCACACGCAGCTCACAGCTAGAATGTCTTGGTGCCCTCAGTTCATTTATTTTGGTTTCTCAGTTGTAGGTAGCATTTTATCATGCTACCTACATGCTTATTGTTCTTTCAGATTTAAGCATATATTTATAAATTATATCCCAGGTTCCGAGGATGCAGGGATGAAAAGACATTGATCTCATCTTCAAGGATATTACTCTCTAGTTGGGAGATCAGTAAGTAAGTAGAGGGTCACAAAGTAACTTGGTAGATATGGTTCTGGATGAATATGCCATGGGAACTTTGAGGTGGTGGATTCTTTGTTTTCCTGGAGGAACTTGGGAAGGATTCTCAGGATGAGAGAAGGCATTTGTGATCATTTTTGAAATACAGAGGATTCTTCTAGTTCAGAAGTGGGCAGCATGGGGGTCTGTGTCGGGGGGAAGAAATAGCATTTAAGGAGACCGGAGATAGCTCTAAGGGCTTCCCTAAGTATTTGTATTTATAAAAATACAAATGTTAATTGTTAAAAATTGAGTATTTTTAACATAAAGGAACATAATGGACATGAGATGAGATGTAGCTGACTGGATTGCTGGAGGCCAGGTCATAAGTGGTGGCCTTTGTGCCTTGAGACAATGAGAAGAGATCATGTACAAATTTGAGGCACTGTCAACTGTATTTGAGGCTAATATCTCAGGAAAACAGAATAACTTCAGGCATCAGAGGTAGGGTCTGTGGAATTCACTTGGAGAATGTTAGTGTAATAAAGGAGTGCTGTTCTTGCTGGGATGGAGTTGTTGAACAGTTTCCAGGTATGATTTTAGGAAAACGATAACCATGTTATAGATCACTTGCTTTAAATGTTCCCTAAAGTGGGACCTCACAATATGATGCTTACCCTACAGAGGATGCAATTTCTCAGAGATAATAGGATCCCACTCAGCCTTTAAGTAAAGATCTCTTAAAATGGGCTTCCTCTCACCCTATTCTTGGACATGGCATCTTGGTGATAGCATGGGCCTAGTGCAAACCCTGACGGTGTCCAGTGTATAACTGGCTTAGCTGGAGTTGAGTCCTTTTCTCAGCACTATAGCAGGTACAGTGAGAGCAGTATTAGTGGCACACAGAAGGCTGTTCTTAGGCTGCCTTTATTTGTGGTTAATTATAACTCAAGATGATGACTATGTTGTCATGGGTATTTATACATTCTATGACTACAGGTGAAAACACAGTTGGACTTGTGGATATGAAATGTATTCATTGTGTTTAGTCAGTTGTTTTTTATAAACATGGATGCCCTGGGACCTAAGTTATCAAAACTTCCCTGTATTATTGGGCAACTCAAGGGTCACTTTT
Source organism: Canis lupus baileyi (assembly GCF_048164855.1). Taxonomy (NCBI): domain Eukaryota; kingdom Metazoa; phylum Chordata; class Mammalia; order Carnivora; family Canidae; genus Canis; species Canis lupus. The sequence goes on from NC_132841.1 coordinate 52,347,307, forward strand.
TGAAGCTTCCTCAGCCTAGTGTGATTGAAACTCAAGTTACTCTGACCCACATAGACATTTTCAAATGAAATTGTTTTACACTTGTTCTCAAGTAAGATGCCACTATGACCTGGCAGTTCTTGTCCTCAGTAATTATTTTGAGGAAATACTCAGATACACGAATAAAATTTTATGCCCAAGGATGTTCACCAAAGTATTATTTATAATAACAAAATCTTGAAAGTAATCAAACAATAGCAGATTTTAAAAATATCTACTATGTGAGATGAAATATAATGGAGTAGAAAAACACCACATTTTGAAGATTACTTACATGAAGAAAGGATATAAAAATCTGTATATTGTTATACAATTTGTATATACATGGAAAGACTGGGAGGAGATGAAGTATAGATGGTTTTTATTTATTTATTACTTTTGAGAATTTAACTTTTTATAAAATGATGACTCAACATTTGTAATCAGGAAAAAGCTAAACACCATTTTAAAATATACCAACTGGAATTTTTAAGAGGTGTTTACATTTAAGATACCAAAGAAAAGATAGTGTGATGCATTATGGCAAAAAAGTGGGAATTACTATGGTCAGACTAAACTGCTTTGGCACTAGCATCTTGTTAAGCACCAGAGGAGCATTTATTTAAGGCAGCATTTGACTAAGCTAATTCCGGACATTTCTCTCAACTCCTGTGCAGTTGGTTTTAAGTTGCAGGGGAGATTTCTGGCTCAGGCCAATTGAGGGAGTATACATAAACATGGGGTTTATTTTGTCAGGGATGTTCTTGAGAGACTCAATTCTCTACTGATCTTTTTTGTTCTTTGTGGCCATTTATTTACTTTTGAAAATACCCCTGCAGATCCTCACTTGAGTGAAAAGGAGATCTGTTCTCATGGCAGGGCTCAGTCGCTGATCAACAAGGCTCTAAGAATTGAGTACAAATTTGGTTACTGCTGTTTTTAACATTTTAGCAAGTTGGCTTCATTTCTATAAATGAATGATGTTGCTTCAAATCTTTTTATAAATTCCCATCGATGTTTCATATTCTGTGCTTACCATGTCATGGAAAGCATTTAATAATGTTTCTCCCCACCCTCTAGTTTCTTCTTCTTCTTCTTTTTTTTTTTCTTTTTTATCTTGCCTTTAAATGAGGCTCGTGATGACGAAAGTTCTTACCCATCACCCATTGAATTCTCCAGGAAACAATGGGGACAAATGACTAGAAAAGGTCTGAACTGACCCTACTCATCCCTTTAGTGAGTGCATGAGAAGAGAGGAGATTTACAGTTAAGGTCCTAAATCAGATCTGGCTGTTAAAGTTTTTGTTGAGGATTTAGGGAGGCTAAAGCTAAAACTGAGTGTCATCTTGGAGGTTAATCCACCCGACTCTGGAATGTGTGTCCTGCTGCCTATGAAACTGACATGGTGGAACAGCTGAGGATGAGAGGCCCTGGAGTTTGCCTCTGTGCAGGGCATTGGGGGTGGAGATAATGATGACAATGCCAGGGTTCTAAGGCAAAGGTGTTTATGCCCTGAGATATGCATGTGGTGTAGACATAGGATATTCCATGGGCCAGGAGTGAAGGGGAGCCAAAAACAGGTGCCCCTAAGCAATCAGAAATGTCACTTATCTATCTCGCAAAGCATTGCAATAACCCTTTTAAAATTCAAGCTGACCACGTGGACTGAGAAAAGGATGGCTGTGAGGGAGTCAAAAAACTGAGAGGGTTTCCTTGTCCTTCTAAGGGTGAAAAGTGCTTAGTGGCACCAAAGAGAACCACGCCAAGATGGTGGCCAAGTCCGTTGGCAGTGGAAACTATGAGAGATGGCTCCTTTCCACATGATGGTGGCATGTCTCCAGACTCTGAATGGGGCCATTTTTTCTACTTCACATCCTCATTCCTATACCTGAGAACTAGGGTGAGTAGGCAGGCAAGGGAAAGCACCCTCCACAAACATCTTGAATACATTTTGAATAGTGATAAGCTGGATACAAATTATTTAGTGAAAGAGAACATTATATAGGCCTTAGTTACCCCTGGGTGTGAATCCAGATTCTCTCACTTACTAGATTGGTGACCTCAGACAAATGGACTACTAATAATATCTACCTTAGAAGTTGTTACCTTATGGTTTTGGCCAATGTGGTCAAGGAGGCTTTGGTGTCAGCCTTAAAGAATGGATTTTGTTTCCTTTTGAGTAGACAGTTTCAAGCAGTGGGGACAGCACATTTAGCAGCTTGGAGATGGGAATTAGCTAGCAAACTTTCAGGGAATGATGGAGCATCTGACCCAAAATTAAGAGAAGGGTAGCTTTGGAGTAAACTATAAATTAATCAGTTTCAACCAGGAATATGGTCCCTGAGCTTAGGCAAAGCCTTAACCCCCATAATCCCTTCACATTGGTTCACAGCCAAGTGATCCAATCAGATTCATGCCTACATAACCTAAATATAAAATGACCTTGGGAAGTGCAATAAGAAAGACACCTTCAGACCTTGATTGCTTTAGGTGGCTGGAGGAACAAGACCTGAAATCTAAATGGAAGAATCTGGGCAGTCTTACTGGAAGAAGAATTCTTAGTCAGACCTGGAAGGATGGAGGGACTTTAAAAGGGAGAGAAAGGCATCATAGGAAAAAGAAACGATGGAACTAAAACTTGGAGGTTGGAGAAGACTCTTCTTTCCCAGTGAACATGGGTCATACATATTATGTTTGCAGGATCATAAGGTTATTCTATTTTGAGATAAAGACCAATAGAGTTTACTGCATGTCACTTGGATAAAATGGAGGATAGATGAGAAGGACTTCTCGTATGCTATTTTTTCACATTACAGCTGAGATGTATCTCAGGGAAAATGGAACAGGACTGATTCTTCTCTTGATAGGCAAAAGGGAAGATGATTGCTGTGGATATCTCTTAGGCCACCCATGTGTCCCAGACAGGAGAAGGCTGTCTGTATCCTCAGTGCCTGGAGCTTAATATCTAAGGAACCAGGACCAATGGCCCATTTGACCCATTGTCTTCTGTCACTCACCTGACCCTACCCCTGACCTCATCAGGAAGGGCTTACCTCCTGTTATCAATAAATTAATTTAACTATTCAACACCCAAGATCTGCTCCTTTCTTCCCAGCCCCCATCTTCCTGACCAGACTGTGGACGTCTCAACATGAAATACAAAGGCATGATATATTATCTGTGTTCCAGAAAAAGGGAGCAGAAGTTCAGCCTCTACTAAATGTTTGTTATTTAAACCATGGTTTCTTTACTTTATGACTTTGCTGCCTTTATAAGAAAAAAATCAAGAGAAAGAGCAAGTGCAACACCTCCTAGATTTGTTTGATGATGATTTTGTTGTTTAATGGGGAATTTATTTTGATGTATGCACATGTGAGCGTGTATATGTGAGCATATGTGTGTATGTGTGTGTGTGTGTGTGTGTGTGTTCCTCCCACCCTCTTGAGCAAACAGGTCTGAATAAGTGTTACTTGAGAAGGCAGCCTATGTCAGACGGGTCTACTGTTCTTTTTAAAAAATTGCAGCGTCTCAGCTTCTGAATTTCTTAGGCACCTGAACTAATGCTAGTTTACCACTAGCTAGCACACAGTGTAATGCCAGTGTCATATTACAATTAACAGCAATTCTGGTGGCTGTCATCACTTACTCTGAACAGAGGATCTCCACAAAAGTATGACACCGTTACGGTTGCTAATTCAAAAGCATTGTGTGAACTATGACAGACCCTGGTGTGCCTTTTATGCTTATTCAAATGAATAAAGTCTAGCATCTTAAATGGAGTAGAGGGAGAAAAAGTTTTAACACATTTCTGTAGATGAGCCCAGGAAGGGTCAACCTGGAAAAAAAGAAGTTGTGTTAAGGAAAGTAATTAAACAGAGGCAGAGAGATTGAATATTAGTGCTTTTACAGAGTAAATGAGGATAAATTCTGTTAATTATGTGACTTTTTCCAGTACTAATGTGATAATAAAGTACTCTAATTCTGCGGAGGCTTGTCACAATCCCAGCTAAAGCAGTGACCCTTCCACTAGGTGAGACCAAGAAACTACTTATAAAGCTTTCTAGCAAAAAGCAAGAAATCACAGTTAAATGGATTTTTTTAACACTCTCCATGTTTAGTGTAGAAAACCACTAACCGACACCGTCATGAGACTGTTGGTGAATGGACTGTCTTACTCGAGGCACAGAAGCACTTACGCTTGCCTTTACTTTTGGTTCCTAAGGGAAGAAATGTGAGCAATTCAAGAGTATAAATAGCCCAGTGAAGGATTCTAGTACAACGACTAATAGCACCAAAAAAAAAAAAAAAAAAAAAAAAGATTGTACTTGGAATGTTGGTGAAATTTCAGACTTCAGGACTTTAATCTTACAAAAATTTATGTCATCATAAATGAGTGAGAAATTGTGTTAGGGCAACAGAGAAACAAAAGTTTGATTGCTTGCAATGTTATAATTATAGTGGGAAAACAGAGGAGAGAATTTCAGGGCTATTTGGGAGAGTCAGGGCGGTGTCCCAGTGCAAGGTATATTTGAACTTGGTCTTGACTGTTAAGTAGTTGTTTAGATGACAAGGATGGGAGAGGGAAAGAGGAATTATGCTACGACAGAGCTGCAGCATGTGTAAAGATGAAGAGTTGGCAAAGCAGATACAGTGTGGAGGGGAAGGAGAAGTGGTCCCATGTGGCCGCAACAGAAGCTGGGAGGCAGACTGGGAGGAAAAAAAAAAAGTCATAGGGGTAGGTTTGATCCAGATCCTGAAGGAAATGGGTGCTACAGAAGTGGAAGGAGGCTTTTAAAAAAATTTTTTTAATGGACAGGCATATGCAGTTTTTAGCACACAGAGTCTCAGGACTGAGAACAATCCGGTAGGTGCCAGAGCATATTAGTTAGTGCATCTCCCAGTAGCACAGAGAACCTGGGTTCCTGGAGAGCCTTGTTCCAGCTCTCAGAACACAGGCTGACTAAGGGAGACTGCATTTAAGTCTTACCTATACTTGTCATGAGCTGTCTGTTGGTAGGCAAGTTACTTAATCTCTCTGTGATTCGCTGTTTTCTTGGAGAATTGGCACAGGGGTGGAGGGTGGGGGATGCCAGGGCTACAGTGAGGATAAAAACAAAGTATGCATGAAGCACAGTACATGGCACATAGTAACTACTCACTTAACATTAGCTATGCTTTTACTCGTGACTCCTCTTCTAAAGCCTAACACTTGGTAAAGTATTCAACTAGGCTATGTGGGAGCAGTCTTTCCCTTAAAAAGAAAATCAGCCATGGGCAGAAGGAAAATTGTGTCCTGAGTCATCTTGGTTAAGAATCATCACATTAGAGCTCGCATGCAAACTTGATCCCAGAGTTCAAGGAAAAATACATGAAATCTCCTATTTTCCCAGGCTGTGTCTCCCTTTGAGAACAATTTATCATCATCATTATCTTTGTAAGGGAAGAGCCTTCTTTATTAGAATAAGACTCAAAATACACTGTGGGTTCAGGGAAATGGATCTGGAAGTAGACTAGAGTTCCAGCAGACCCACTGCTCTCTCTTCACAGCTCTGGGCCCTGATTGGGGGTGGGGGAGTGGTATCAGGTTTCAGACAGAGGCCTCTTTGTTGCACATGGCTGCCATCAGCAGCAGAGCCTGGTGTGACAGATGAAAACTCAGGGGGAGGACCTAGGTAGGGACCTTTCCTGCAGCCTTTCAAACCCATCTGCAGCCTCTCCTCAGCCTAACCCCTGCGCTTTTGCTTTAGTGGGAAACCAGTCATTTATCACCATTTTATTTCTCTTTCTGCTGTTGTGTGGGTCTTCTTTCCATACTTAAGAATCTAGCTTTGAGTCAACTAGGAAAGAGGTTAAAGAGCAAGTCTGTCTGTTTTTCCGCAGGGAGGTCCCATCATGGTCTCAATTCAACAAGTGGGTGCTTAAATTTTGCTGGGGCCAGATCCACTTTCATCCATCGGTCTACAAGGGGATCTGGCTAGAAATGCTAAGGAGAAAGTCCTGTCACTTAGTCATTATTATAAGTTAGAAAAATCAGAAAATTGGAAACCCTTCAGGCATCCACACACTTACTTGTTCATTCATTTAGCAAATACTTGATTGCCAGATGCCAAGTGCTGTCAGGTTCTGGGGACTAACGGGGGCCTGTTGAGAAAGGATGCAGGGAAGGCATCCCTGGGGAAATGTTGTCTAAGGGAAACCTAAAAGATGAGAAAGAACTAAGGTCAGATCATTTCAGGGCCAGAGTGGGAAAAAGCTTGGCATGTTTTTGGAAGTGAGAGGAAGCCCCCACAACTGGAGTGCTTAAGAATTGGAACAGAGGCTCCTACTAATTAGCTGAATGACTTTGGCCATACCACTTGACCTCTTTGAGCTCAGTAGACTCATCTATCAAATGGGGGTGACTTTGCCCACCCATACCACATCCTTCAAGAATTTTTTTAAAGATTAATTGAATAAAAGTTAGAAAATAAATATTTTTTAAAAGATTTTATTTATTTATTCATGACAGTCACACACAGAGAGACAGAGAGGCAGAGACACAGGCAGAGGGAGAAGCAGGCTCCATGCAGGGAGCCCGACGTGGGATTCGATCCCGGGTCTCCAGGATCGCGCCCCAGGCCAAAGGCAGGTGCCAAACCGCTGCACCACCCAGGGATCCCAATAAATATTTTCTAAGTGAAGAATGGTTTTATTTTTATTTTATTTTTTTAAAGATTTTATTTATTTATTCATGAGACACACAGAGAGAAAGGCAGAGACACAGGCAGAGAGAGGAGAACCAGGCTTCATGCAGGGAGCCCGACGCGGGACTCGATCCCAGGACTCCAGTATCACACCCCAGGCCAAAGGCAGACGCTCAACCACTGAGCCACCCAGGCGTCCCTGAAACATGGTTTTAAAACTATAGCCTATTTTTTTTAAACTGTTGATTTAGAGAAGAATAATTACTAATAGAACTTTGCACAAATTTGAATATGTCTTTTTCATCCAAAGAGATTTATCCTTATAATACCAGAAGCATGCTCTAATCACATAGTTTAATTTCTAACTGGGTACAAGGATAAGTAGTGAGCCCAATAATATAGTCTTGCTCCCTGTTATAAACTGTATTCTGACCTCAGATCCCAGTTCTGCCATTTATGATTGGTCTCTTTCACCAATCTCTCTGGCCTGAGTATGAATATACTCTGTGAAGTGGGGATATTATTACTACCTAACTAATGTGCTTATGGAATGATTCCTGTAAATGCCTGTGACTGGCCCACCCTGAGTGAAATGGGAGCTTTTCATATTAAAAATGGGAGTGATTATTATGCCAATGAGGCCTGACCAGATTCAAGTGTCCTCCCATTAAGTATAAGAAGGAAGAAGAGTTGCTTGTACTGGGCTGATGGTGTCTTCTTTCATAGAGAAAGTTCCAAATTGCTGACTTTTGAGGCCACAGACTCTTCAGAAGCCAGGAGGAAGGCACAGAGTCAAGTGGTTTTTTTCCTGCATGGTTAATTGGTTGTAAAATGCTACTAAAACTTACTGTTTCTGATTGAATTAAGTACCCTGGGAAATCCAGCTGTGAAGAGGCAGGCATGGGAGGTTTTCCCTGTCTGTCTTCACTGTCCGTGGACAGCTTCATGCTGGTGAATATGCCTTGCCTTCACTTTTGCTTTTGGCTGCAGACACTCTTCCCAACCTCTCGCTTTACCCAACACGTCAGCTGCCAAAGGCCTGGGAGAAAATCAAGCTTTACCACATCTGGATTTCAGGTGACAAGGATGCTGAGAAATAGCAAAACAAAAGAAAACATGCCATTACTTTAAAAGCAAGAACTACTTTTGTTATTTTTAAGGAGAAGAATCTCATTTAGTGGAGCCACAGGGGTTCTTCTTATAGTATAATTTTTTAAAACTTGAAGATGGACATGAAGAAGTCCCACGCTGGCCACACAGGCAAATGAGTTGCTACTACTTTGGTTATTACAGTTTACAACAAGAGATGCAAACTTTTCTAGATTTGTTTTGTCTGGCCCTTATGTCTTCTGGAAGACTGGCAAGTTTCACACTTAGCAGTATGTATTTCCAGCTTCTCTTGAAATGAGAGTCTCTGGCAAAACTATCTTTATATACTCTCCGGAGTCAGTTGGCTGGAGAATAGCCAAGGCTGTCCATTGTAGACAAGATATTTACTCTTCCATTCATATAGCTCCTGGTACTATCTGTGGTTATATACACAGCCTCGTTGATGCATTGATAGTTCCTACTTAGAATATATCTATATCTGTATCTTATATAGACTAATATAGATATATATGACTTAGGAGGAAGCCATAGGATGTTGCAGTTATATAGTCTAAAATTACCAGGGCTCAATAGATAGAGTATCCTTTCTCTTTTACATACCTTTTTGAGACCCTTCCCTTCTGCTCCCTTCTCCACTTAACCATTGTGTCGGTAATTCCATCTTCATCTTTCTACCTTTTGTGGAGGGCATTGTCTGATATTAGCTCTCCCTGTCTTCTCTCCTCGCCACCTATCCCAGTTCCTTGTCCTATGATCTCTATCAGATAGGGCAATGGATTATATTCTATTATGGACTCCTTTTTAAGTATAGAGTTTGTAAGCAACCCAGCCTTATTATCTTTCTGGGTTCAACTCTAGTAAACCAGGACCCAACTATCAACTGTTTTCTGGCCACTCAAACAAATATCCTGTGACTAGCTTGGATTGGGCCTGATTGGCTTGATTTAGGTCACATGTCTATCTCTAAGGCAATTACATAGTTGGAGGATGTGATATTGTGACTAGCCAGACCCAGATCACAAGCAGCACTCTTGTCCAGGCTTGGAATGAGTTTGTGCTGCTGAAATACAAGGACTCTTGAATGAAGGGGAGGAAGTTTTCCAAAAGGAGAATAGAAGACAGTTATGAAAAAAGGGGAAAATGGATTCTGGGCAGTCAGCTCACAGACTTCTTCCACAACCTGTGAAAACTCTGGACCCATTCTGCAGAAACATGTGTGCAAAAATTTGGATTCAATGTTCTGGTGTTCAAGAATTCCAGTAGATTACCCATGGACTCTAGGTTAAGAATATCTGCACTAGAAGATTTCTAAGGTCTCAACCCATTCTAGTGGGTTTGTTTTATTAAGTTTTTGAGCAATTTTCATGATAAAAGCTTCTCTGGAGTTTCATTTCCAATGCTTCTGATTTAAGCTGTTAAAGAGTGACACATGGTAGGGAGGGCAAGGGGGTATGACCTGTGAGTACAAAGCACCCCCAGAAAGACTAAATTGTGTCATTGTTGGTCTACAATATTGCTTTAGTTTCATTTTCCCATCAGCATCCTCATGATATCATGATAAATAGTGCTTAATAAAGTGTCAGACTCTATTTTGCATTATGATTTTAAAATGATAAATTTCTTCTTAAATTTTTATGGACTAGAACACGCAGACTTATTGGATCATTATAATATAAACTGGAATAATTTGGAGCTCATGAGATTATTGTCAGTGCTCTGTGGGCATAATGCTCACTGGTCATTTTTATTTGGAGACTGATCCTGAGCTTTAAATCCAAATTAAGGAGTCACTTGTTTTTGTCTGAACTCAGCTTGTGTGACTTGTTGGAATGCAGTAATTTTTTTTTTCCATGAAAGCCATTGCTCAAATTAAATTTATTATCCCCAATGGTGTGTGAGCCCAGAGGATGGGGGGCAGTGCATGATGGTGCTGAGATTGGGATCAGGGAAGGTGTGTCCGGAAAAGTGAACAGACAAATGAAGTGGATTTTTGAAAGGGTGCTGATGATTTCAGCAGGTTTCAAAAACAATTTTCATCTTTAGCAAGACTATACTTTTCCTCTTGGGACACAGATTTTTAGCTGATGGCTTTTTTCTTTTATTTTTTATCTTTCTGGTAGAAAAGTAAGCTTGTTTCTTTTCTTTGAAGCAAAAAGTTGTCAAATATCAGCTTACTCTGGCAACCAGAAACTCGTTTCTTTTCTGTGGCTTGTGCTGGAGATAAAGTAGAATGAGTGAAGAAATTTAATTTTTCTTTTTACTCAGAGGTGATTTGACATGAGTTTTTGTGTTCAGTTTCCATGACACACAATTAGATGTTTATCCTTTCTCTGCAGTTAAGTATTTCTGATGCATAACACCATCATTGTGTTTATTACATGGTATTGACATTACTGTTGATTTTTAAAGTATAAATTGGATATTGATTCTCAAGGTTCAATGTCCCTAAAAATTATTTGAGTACCTTACCTCCTAACCAGGGCAAATTCCCTGATAATTCTGATGCCAGTGATCCAGAAAGTATATTTTGGTGAGCTTCCATAAGGACAGGGAAAAAGTTGTCTCTATGCTTGTGCTTAGTCCATAGTAGGTGCTTAGTAAATACTTACTGGATGAAAGATGGACTGAATGAATAAATGGATGACTTAAGGAAGTAGGCTGAACCAAGAAATAGCAAACCATAAAGAGCTTAATCACTGTATTTCAACAAAGTCATCAGAAGGGTATGTAGAATTTTAGAGAGAGGAGATCCATTTCATATTATTAGTTACATGTCCTTTTGTCCCTCTGGGTTACGCTTAAATGCTTTAAGAACAATGGAAAGTTTAACTTAGAGATAATATTTTGATGTCGAGATTTTTTTAAAGTAGGAAGTTGAGGACATCAATAGTGTGGAGTCTGCCCAGTTGATAGTCTTTTATGAATTATGCATACGTGAAACTAATAAATGATCTACATTTTACAAAGTGTGAGATGGATGGCTCTTAACTATTCTCATTTGAATTAACTGGCAAATCTAGAGCATAAAGACTTTGGTGAAGACACTCATCATTTTTAGTTCTTAATTTATCCATCACAGTATGGGGGCAACATTTCCTAGGTTCTATGCTGAATGATACTTACTTCAATTTTTATAACAATAAGGTTGATTCTTTTTCTTAAAGTAATCCAATTTATAGAAAATTCAGAAAATATAGGAAAAAATAGAAAGAGGAAAGAAAGAATCTTTGTGCCATGATTCAAAGTTACTGCCATTCATATTTACAGTCAATTTAAATCAGACATTCATTTTCCGTTTCTGTATGCAGCCATACTAGGTCTATGAGGAACAGAATGGGACTCTAAAAGTGTCTGTAGTGTCATGGAGAGTCATGTGATTACTTAACTAACTGGAGTACAAGATGTGAAGACAATTGTGACAGGAGCTGTAATAGAGTGGAGAGAAAAAGTGGTTAATTCTAGCTGGGGTATTTGGGAAGGTTTCATGGGCTCAGGGCATGTACACTGCATCGGGAAGGGTAAGTAGAATTATGGGAAACTCAGATGGTGTGGAAGCAGGGAAGGCATTTTAGACCCAGGAAGGCAGCCTATGGTGAAAGCAGGAAGGAAACTTTATGTTCAGGGGACAGGATGTAACTCAATGTGATTGAAGCAAAGAATGCTGGGAGGCAAGAGGAGGCCAATGTGTCTGGAAAAGTAGAATCTTAACACCTATAGGAACTTTGAAAGATTCCCTGATTCATGGGTATTCAACCTTTCTTGGAAAATGCTCGAATACTCTGTCATCCTCAGAGTCCAAAAGTTTTCCTGGAAGTTTGATTTTAAATGCTTTCCTCTGTCTTATCTTTCTTCTGGAGGAAAACTTGAACCAAAGTAATTGTGATCTCAATACAACTGGTATTAAAGGGGAAGAATTGGTACATATTAAGCTCTGGAGGGAAATCTGTTGGTTGACTAAATGAATGACACTGAATGTTCATACTTTATAACATCTTGAAGAAAGAGTTGAGCATCCAGAAAAAAACCCACATGCTTCCGTTACTATGAACTTAAACCTTTTGATCTCTCTCTGACATCTATCACCTCCACGGGGGACATTAATATCGAAACCTTTTGAGTACCTAGGAGGAAAAGTGAAATTCTAACATCAGATTCTAAATGAGTCTGCTTTAAAATCTTAAACACGTAGGTGTTAAACAGAGGGGTATCAAAAGCCTTTGATTTTCAACCTGTGGCTTTCTATGTGTGAAAAAGTCACTCAAAGATAGTGACTTATGGGACTGGTATCTACATAATATATAAATAAACCCTTGAAATGATGTTCATTGACTTCTCCCAAGAGACCCAGATTATATTGGTTTTGCTTTAGCCATCATTCTCCAAATTCGGTTTGGCTCTATTACCAGACCCACTCACTGACTGGGCCTTCATTATAGTTAAAATGCATTTGAAATAGGCGAAAGTGGTCATGGGCAAAATTGAAACACATTAAAATTTGTAATTGGGAATATTCTAGTGACAATACCAGACATTTTTATGCTGACTTTTTTTTCTCATTTTGAATGAATCTGAAAGTGATACAAGTATAGTCAGATATGGTCAATGATCTGTACTGCTATAATATAATATGTATAAATACAAAGGACTGTAGTTTAATGGATGTGGACTTTGAAGCCAAACTGTGTGCATTTAAATCCAAGCTCTACCACTTGCTAGATAGGAAATCTTGGGCAAATTACCTAAGTACTATATCTCAGTATCTCAGTATCGTTGAGATGAGAATAGAGTTAGTACTTCATAGGGTTGTTGTGAATTAATACATGTAAAGCACTAAGAACAGGGACCCCACAGTGTTTATTCATGTGTTTGCTATAATAACTACTAAGTTGAGGCATTGAGTGAGACTCCCTATCTCACTTTTTATGCTTGGCTTGTTGGAGTGCGTCACTGTTATTAAAGCAACGTTACTGCTTGTATTTGCCTCTTTTCCAGCCTTGTACTAGTGACCCAGGATCCCAATACCTGATGCCTGTTTCAAATCCTGTCCCTTGGTCTGCAGGAGTTCTGTGCTGGGTGATTCCTTGCCCATCATGCTCCTTGTAATGAAAACGGCTTAAGATGAATATGTCCTTAGTTTGTCCCCAGCCCTGAGAAGGACAAACATACACTTGAGTTTGTTCTCTGCCTTCATTCCTGCTGCAAAACAGTCTCTTAGGATGACTTCAAATGTCTGCCAAGGGCCAGTGTTTGTACCTGCATGCATTTTTGGCAAGAAACACTCGGCACTTGAGTAATCTTTGTGAAAGAGTATCCCTGAAGACGAACACCTTCTCTACAACACATAAGCTTACAATTCCTTGGACGTGTCAGACTTTCTCACTTAATTTCCATTCAAACCTTGCAGCAGTAGGTCTTAAGCGGCAGCACCCTTGCTCTGACTTCTCTTCCCTGTGTCATTTCTAAAGAATTGCAATTTATTCTTCCCCTGCTGGCCAATGGTTATATGTCCCCCTCTTTCCCTTTTCACTATCCTGATGCTTTTTCCTAGCTTTCAGATTTGACATCTAGCATGAGGAGACTCATTTATAGTGCATCCTTTTTTTAAAAGCTATTTTTAAATTCTTTCGTCTGCTGCTATTCTATCCCAACACCTTTTTTTTTTTTTTTTTTTTTTTTTTTTTTTTTTTTTTTTTTTTTTGTAAATTCTTGCCACTAATTATGTCCTTCCATCAAGGCCAAACTCTGAGGTAACAAATGCTTAACAAGTTGATCATGCTCATCCCTGCAGACTGAGAACACTTTCCAGAAATGCCCAAGATCTGAGGGATCTTGGCCAGGAGAAAAAGTAAACTCCTTGAAGTCAGTGGCCCGTAATACGGGCAGCCACATGCTCTCCCCCTGGGATCCCCAAGATAGTGCCACAACTTGGGACAATTCCACCTTCTACGGTGGGGAGAGAGAAGAGAATTTGCTTCGTCTGCAAAGAGTCCCCTTCGTGATCTTATTTCTCTCTTTCCTCCTTCCTTGCCTTTCAAACAGAACTGCAGTGGTTTGAGTCAAGGCAGATGCTCTCCCAATAGTGCAGTTTAACATCAGAAAAGGAAAGGTCAGCCTGGTGGTGAGAACCCTTTGCCCTTACAAAGGTTTGGCCTCCTCAGCCTGCCCTTGTGGCATCCTTGGGATTTTGGCAGACTTACGGGTATCATATTTTCACATGGATGAACTGTACTCTACAACTTCTTCTGTGTATGAGGAACCCAAAATGTTGACATTGAAAATAGAGTTTTTTCTTTCTAGCTGTTTTGACTCCCCTGTTTTCAAGGGAGATCTATTTTTCATGGCCGTGACCATGGGACTCTTGTTTACCTCTCTGTGGAGGGTGACCATGGGGTAGTGATGGTGTTTCTGAAAAAGCCTCTGGCAGCTTGAGAGGTCTGGGTAGGGATAGCTGCTTTCTGGTTAAATATTTTCAATTTGGGAGAATGCTGGTACTCCTGGAAAGCCTTTCTCGGTTATATCTGGGCAGTGGATTTGGTCATGAGGGCAGGCGGTTCTGTACAGCGTTGTCAAAGCAAAGATGACGGGGCAGTCTATGGAGAGGACTCCAAAAAGGCCCTTTGATTCATGAGGCATTTCCCTCTCTACCCTCCAGTTAGTGTGTGTGGGAGCAACTTGAACTTCCCACAGAAGGGACCCCACAGTATTTCCACACAGCTGTTTCCTGTGTTGGGGCTGAGTGAGTCTCCGTGTCCTGAATATCTTTGGAAAGGATCATCTGCCACATAACCATCTGTGGGCATAAGTCAGAGGAACTTTTGGGGAGCCTTAAGACTGCAAATGGGGGTTTTATGTTCTGGTTTAGGTGTGCCTTGATGTTTTTCTTTTCTAGCCTAGACATTATGAAAGCAGCAAAAACATCCAAACGTGGTTTTTTTTCAGAATTTGGGTGGCGGAGGTAAAAACTCAACCTGCTCACCCTAGATCTATTACAGTGCTTTGCATAATATTTAATGATGTACAAGCTGTTGCCTACTGGTTGGTTTTACCACGTGTGCCCTTAAGTTCTGACTCTCTGGAGTCCTCCATGGTTTAAGCTGGTATCTCTCTTCTTTCTGTGTCTTGCTTGGCCTTTGGGTAAAGCCGCTCTAGTCATTATTGTCTCTCCTTGCTTCTTCTTTTTTCTTTTTGTAGGTCATTCAATGAAACCTACAGTTCTTGTCAGTTACATAGGTCTTTGCTCTTTTTCTTAACCTTAACATTCCAAGAGAGAATACTTTTTATATCTGAAAATCTGAACATTCTTAGTGCTGGGTAGGGAGCAGTTGCCAGAAATAAATGACGATGAAAATAATTATTCCTTTCTCTATGCTGGGTACTATTTAAACATTTCACATATGTTATTTAATTATCAGTGACCCTCTAAAGTATTTCTCCCACTTTACAGATGAGAAATTTGAGGCACAGAGAAATTATGTGATTTGTCTAAAGTCACACAATTAATTAAACAGTAGAGTTAGGATTATGATGAATGCCACATAGTGGTGCTGGGGAGAAATACTGTTATGCCCATGTTTTTTAATAAGGCCGCTAAGGTTCAGGGAACTGCAGAAGTTTACCCAGGATTATTTTATCTCCAATCCAAGCTCTTGTCTACTGCTGTCTTTATTGTAGAACATTCTCTTTCTACTCCTTGGAAGTCCTGGATTCTGTTTAGTCGAACAGATTAACTGAAAACCCACTGGGTTCTGAATCCTGTGTTATGTGCTGAGAATACAGAGATGATTTTTATTTGTTGTTATTTTATGTCCTTGGATAGATGGATCAGGTTCTGTTGGCTAAATCAATGAATTTTCCTTTTGGGGGAGCCTAGAAGTATCTTTGGTATCTAGCACTGTGCTAGTCAAATGGAAGGAGACTCAAAAAAAAAAAAAAAAAAAAAAAAAAAAAGAAAAAAGGAAGGAGACTCAATGTACTGACTATGTATCAGTTGGGAAAATGTGATAAGGGTAAACCATTGAATAAACAATTTTGTTCTGCAAATGTATGTGTTCGGTTCAGTTAATGTTCAATGATGGGCTAATGTCCTACATTAGTCTGATTGATGAACCCAGACACAACTTTTAATAGAATGTCACTTTTAGTTTTATGACTGTCACTTTCCTAATTGAGGTAGCTGACTAAAAAGTTCAATAGCTCAAGTGTTGAGCACTTATTGGGTTGGCTTTTGGAAACCTAACATTGTCTTGAAAAAAATCATACAACTAAAAATCAGGACACGTAAATTGTAGGCCTAGCTATCATAACTATTGTAACTCTGTGGCTGTTATCATGTCTCCTGATCTCTCAATTTTCTCATATGCATAATGAAAAAGTTATCCTAAGTGATAGTTTAGGTCATTTATAAAGTCCTGTGATTCATGCGAAAAAAAACTTATAAGGAGTCCTTTGACTAATACAGAGTATGGGTTTAGTTTTGACTATAGATAAATATCTTAATTTTGTTGAGTCTTACTTTTCTTTAAATAGGTTGATAATTCCTGGCATGCCTAATTTATAGGACTTCTGTGAGCATTTAGTGAGATACTGGAGATATAAGTGCTTTGAATCATACAACACTGTATGAACATAACATGATATTATTCATACTGAAGGTTAACAGAAGGGTGTTGGGTTTCTTGCCTCACCTCTTCCATTCCCCAAAAAAGACTGTAGTTTGGTTCTGGTTGGGCTATTTCCTGGAGTTTCTGGAACTCCTTGGAACTCTACAGGGTCAATAGGGGCTTTGTCCTGCCTCCAGTCTGTTTCCCACGGTTGGGATAAGGCTGCCACACTCTTTCTCCTGACAACACTTTATCAAACACACCCGCCACACAAAATGTGGCAATTCATGAGACAAAAGTGAGGTTTTGAGTTTCAATAACCTCTGTTTTGTTAGAAACCCCCTCGGAATCTGAGATCCTCTCCATAGGCCAGCAGACATGCATGCGTCCCTGGTTTACAAATGCCTTAAAAACAGCCCGATAAATCATCCCCAAAATGTGTGTGCCACGTCTAACTCTGTCTCTCAGTGGGGATATTTTTAACTCCTACTTCTAACTCCTCTCAGTTCCTTTAAGGAAGTGTGATCCGACAGGGTCAGGCATTTGGCATCTACTTAGGGGAAACTTTGAAAGAATTCCTGAGGCTCCCCCTGGGGTAAGGCTGGCTTTCCCCAAAAGAACGGGCCCTTCAGAGCGTCTTTGCCACATAAGGGCTTGTGTGAGGCCCCAGGCACCCGTTGATGCCGTCTCTTCCCTGCGACAGATGGTCAAGCCTTCAATTTCAGCAAGCAATCCACTGTCGAGAGGGCGGGCAGGACATTCTGCCAACAGGCCAAGTGACAGGGCAGCTTAGGGTAACAGGGATCCGGTGTGTGCCCAGCATAGCTTTTGTGCTAACGATGGGCTGGTGACAGGCACCTCGCCCCTGCTCATCGTTAAGGCAGAAGATCCCCTGCTCCCTTGATTCTGTTTCTATCTGGCAGAGCTAGCGTCCTGTTTGCTTGTCTTTCAAAATCCATTTTGGCACCAGATGGCTCCCCTCATGGTGGCTAGCAGTTGTCTGACTTGAAGATGCCAGAGGGTGTGCTGACAGCTCCTTCTAACACAGCCTGAATCTGGCTGTCGGGTCTGGGCTCAAATGTCTTAGACACACACCCGCGGCAGTATTATCAACCCTGGGGAACCAGGGGTGGGGGACACTGGAGAGGAATGGCAATGATGTGTCCCTCCACAGTACTTCTGCTACTGGTATGGAAATAATAATGCTAATAGTTATTCTTATTTGTAGAGTTACTCTTATTTACACTTACTAGTGTGAATGCCATTGGGGTGTAGGGACTGACTACTGATGGTACAGGTAGTACTAATATCCGTACTCTACTACTTCTATTATTACTGAAATTACTGTAGCATAATCGTTAAAGGAGTACAAGCTCTGGCCAAATTTAAGTTCTGGACTCAGAGTTACTAATCATTGGGCAAGTTTTTTAACTTCTCCGAACCTCAGTTTCTCCATCCATAAAATGGCATTAATAGCAGAGGTTATTTAGGGGGATTAAATGGGGAAAATGTATTTGAAGTTCTTAGTATGTAATACATGGAAACCATTATTACTCCTGCCACCGTTGCCATGCTTACCAGGTGCCAGGCGTTCTTGCAACTCATGTTTACAACTGTCTTACAAAGAAGGGACTGTCACTATACCCAGTTTACAGATAAGGGAAGTGCGGTGCAGAAAAGTTGAGCTATGTATCCAAAAACATACAAGCAGTACCTGTCAGAGTTGGGATATGAACCCCATTCTGGGTACTTCTAAAGGCTATGGCTTTTCCTCCACACCACCACACTGGTTGTCACTGTCACTTAGTGGCATTCAGGCCTCTCATGGGGCTTGGCGTGGCTTTTAAAAATGCCCTTCCACGGAGCTGTGCCTGAAAGAAGCAGCCAGTTTTCACATTTCAGATGTCTTTGACCCGAACCCAAGAAGATGGCTGCCTCACTATCCTTGAGTTTCACCACCTTAGCTTCTGAAAGCCTCGTGCTATCACACAGCCACTCAGCGCTGGCCTTCTGAGAGCTCAGAGGAAAGGACAGTGTGGAGGCACTTGGGGTTGTGACTCCTCCCTCAAGTCTCCATCCCTTCCCAAGTCTTCCTTTGGAAAAGGGACAGGAGTCAGGACCAATTGATGGCCCCTGGGAATGACAGTGCCATTCCTCGTACTAGGGAAGGGGTGCCAGAGCCAGATTCCATTTTTACAAATTTGGCCTTCAGTGATGTTCCACAAGTCATTTATCTTGTATGAAAGGTTGATAAACTTTGGGCTCTGTGGAGAGAAACTGGAAGTAGGAACAGATGATTATTCAGAGGCCTGCTTTTATTGATGGGTGGTTGAACAGTGCATAATGTTGAAAGAGTCATTTCAGGAAGATGTTGACATTTTAACATATTCTTTCAGTTGAAAAAGTTATTGTTGCTCTTCAAAGAGCTACTCCTACACCATACTCTCCCGAGGGACAGAGAGGAGAGAGATTCTTTTGGGACCTCTCTCAGTTCATTATTCGGAAACTGGTTCAGTTCAGTGCCACTCTGTTCTGTGTTCTTGTTTCTGAAGACCCCTGTGTTATTTCCTTAATAGACTTTGTGCTCAGAGCTAAACTGAGGCATCGTGGTGTGATAGTTCTTCACAAGTTATGTGTATCAAGGTGGGAATTTTATACTCTAGCGTAGACTTGAAGTGGGAGAAAGGTGAAGAAAAGAAATACCTACAAGAATTTAACTGACTGGCATTTTAATGCATTCTGATGTTTTTGGAAAATATTTGTGCCTGACATCCATCAGCCTAAAAGTAAAAGATAATGGAGAACTTAGGATGGCTTTTAACATGCTTCTTTCTTCAAACATGGGCCAATGGAGAACATGTAGATCGTCAACCTAAATGTCCTAATAGCACTCTTTTGATAACTGCTGTCCTCCTGGTATAGACTTTAACAACTACAACCTAAGAAATAATTCAGGAGGTGCCTGGGTGGCTCAGATGGTCAAGCATCTGTCTCTTGGTTTCAGCTCATGTCATGGTCTCAGGGTCGTGAGATTGAGCCCCATGTGTGGCTCCGTGCTCAGCAAAGAGTCTGCTCTTGAGACTCTCCCTCCTCTGCGCCTCCCCCTGGCTTGTGCATTCATGCACTCTCTCTCTCTCTCTCAAAATAAATTAAAAAAATATTTTTTAAAAGAAATAACTCAGAAAGTTATAAGGTGACCATCTAATTTATCATCCGTGACAGGACACTTTGAGAGTTAAAGTGGGTACTATTAATACTTACAACACAGTGTAAACTGGGATTGTTCCTGGCAAATTGGGACTTTTGGTCACCAAAACTCATGGATCGCACTCTAGAACCAATTCAGGGATCAAGGTGGTGGTGAGGTTCTTATTCAATCACAGATAGGCTCTGTAAGAAAAACATACAGGAAATCTTTGAGAACTCAAAGGACTTTAGTCAGTATGTGAATCTTATCTGCTTCTTGTGGGTACTGCTAATTAAGGTATTTTATTTGGAGATGCTAAAATAAAAGTGTTTACCATCTCCTTATATTCATCCAGCGTGCATTTTGCTGGTTCATCGTCTGTGAATTTACAGGGCTTAAATTACATGTTGTTGGGAACCGTGAGTAATTCTCAGGCAATTATACCCAATTGGAATCTATCTTAAATTATGGTGAAGACCTTCCCTCTGAGTAAAAATACTTCCTTGGAGGCTTAATTCTTTTGTGAGATCTATTGGCTTTACTGAAGGTGTTTCCTTCATAGAGAAAGTCCAGCTTGGATGCAAAACAAAGGCTAAAGCTTTAAACAAAATACTGGCTCTAACACCATCCTAAATATTTCAGAAAATACTTGGAGAATAGAATGCACAACCCAAATGCAACTTACTACCTTTTTCTTCCCTTCTGTCTCAGGACTGAAATATTAACTGTGATAATTTGTTTCTTCACAGGTTCTTCTTGAAATTTTTCCTCAAATGTAACCAAAATTGCCTAAAGAATGCAGGAAACCCACGTGACATGCGGAGATTCCAGGTGGGTTTGTCTTCTCTTTCTTAAATCTCAATAATGCATGAATATCAGAAGAGGGTAAAAAAGTCTTAGGCAGAAGAAGATACAGAGTCTATTTATTTCCCCAGAGGTGATGAGCAGGTGAGGCTCCTGGTCCCCCGGGTATCTGCACTCTAGGAGTTGTTTTTATTAGGGAAGAGTTGCAACTGAAGCACTTGTGGTCACTGGTTGAGGCAGTTTTGTCCTTTGAGCCTAGTGTGGCTTCCTGAATGGACTCACAGGCTTAAACCGTTGCACGTTAAGTGAAGTTCGTAGAAATGATGGATTTTTTGAAAGTATTACAAGTAGAAAACTGTTAAATAAGAGCTTTGTTCTGTTTTAGGATTATGTCCTCTTCTTCCTTTCTCTCTGTTCTCCCCTTCCAATTTTGGAAATTGTCAGCAGTAATTGTCTATAAAAAACAGACCCCTGGTACAGCAGGGCACATCTAGAGTAATATGGATGACACTTAGTTCTGTGTCAGCAACATCCTTGTACAGCATGTGTGAAAGTCCTCAAACAGCAGTCAGATCTGCCACCATTCAAAGCACAAGGGTTATGTTTGCCTTGTATAATTATACATTACTGATGGCAAAAGATGTGAAAGCAAAGTGTTAATTTCGAAGACACAAAATGGTAGTTGAGTTTTAGGAAAGGTTGCTAAGTTCTAGATGCTGGTGCTTCTCAAACTTGAAGGTGTCAAGAACTCCTTGGGGATCTTGTTAAACTGCTAATTGAGGTCTCAAGGGGACCTGAAACTCTCCATTTTTAACAAGCTCCCCAGTGATGCAGGTGCCATGGACCACACTTTGAAGAGCAAGGTTCTAGACTTGTGTTGCTTTCCATCTCATTTTATGGCTAACTCATTTGTATGATCAACGTTCATTTTCCTATCAGAGTAATGACATATATATATATTTCACCCATATGACCTTTCAGTGAAAACAGTGTGGTGTTTAAAGTATACTCTTAGGTATAGTTAGTCAGCTTTAAGTGTAGATTGAAATGTATGATCTCTGAGAGAATCTTGAAAAATTTTAGCTGCACATCCTCTGATGGGAGAAAGGGATGCGATGATTCTGAGCATTGATTTTTAGATGTCAGGATCTCTTTGTCTCCAAGATGATATTTTTTTGAAAGATGAGACTTATTGGTCTCAATAAGGACAAATTCAGTAGAAAGAAGACAATGTCTTTCAAGATCCTGAAGTATTTTTGTAAAATCATTTTGGCGTCACCATCTTTTGTCCTGACAGAGATGAGTAAAGAGAATCCCTGTATCCTAGTTCCCTGGGAAATGATTCTCCTGTCTAGCTGCCGACTTCCAACCAAGTTGGAAGACTTGGGTTCTCTTGTTCCCACACAGGATTTTTTGTGTGTGTGTGTGTGTGTGTGTGTGTGTGTGTTGAGTTGGAGTTAGCTTTGCTGATAAACAACACATCTGATGCCACTAAGTGTGTATTGCTCAGTGTCCTGCAACATGAGGTTGGCTTTCATTATAAACTGTTTTGCAGCTTGCTTTGGCCTTAAGATGAACCATATGTATCTCCTGACCAAGCTTGGGTTAGGAACAAAGCATATCCAGGCACGAACCAATTAATGTCTAATAAACGTGTCTAATAGACATGTGTCATGCCTTATGAATATCAGGATCAACTTTGCTGTGCTTCTCAGGGCAGCAAAGTTAGAGATTGACTTTGGTGACATTGGGAACCTAAAAGAGTATTTATATAAGACTTCTGGGGCCCTGTTTTCTTCAAAGGACCTGGCTAGTGAAATGTCTGAGATCCTTAAATTATAGAAATGTAGCTCTTATATGAGATGAAAAACCAACTCAGTCCATTATTTTTGATAGTATCTAGAAAGCTTTATTTTTATAGATAAAATAGTCATTCTGTGTTTAGCAGAAGGGCTACTGAGACAAGGGGGCATGAATTGAGTTTCTGGAAAGCCTCAATTTCCTCAATTCTAAAATGGAGTAAAAATTATGATTCTGCTTATTTTGCAACATACGAATGATAACATTTTGTATACATAACTAATTTGCAAACAATAAAATATAAAAGCTTTTGGAGAAAGTACTTGTGATAAACTAAAACTGGGTTATTATTTTAGTACAGGGTTTCTCAACCTAAGCACAACTGACATTTTATTTTATTTTATTTTATTTTACAACTGACATTTTAGACTAGATAATCCTTTGTCACACTTATGTAGGTGCATAGATTCGTCCTACTCACTGCAGGACATTTACAGTTTGTCACTGGCCTATACCCATAGAGGCCAGTAGAGAAACTCCCCCAGCCCCTAGCCTAGTCATGACAACTCCAAATGTCTCCAGACATTTGTCGGTATTTCCTGATTGGAGTGAAGATGCAAAATTGCCCCTCTAGAGAGTCATTGGTCTGATCTTATACCTAATGACATCTGACAAACTCTTCCTGGTGACAGTGCTACAATCCCAAAGAATGCTCTTTTTTTTATTAGGCATGAGAACTACCTGACACAAAGTACATACTGTCCTTCAAATACATATGCTCTTTCCTGTGAGTCTAATGTAGGTAGATTTCTCTAAATAGAAGCAGCAACCTTGGCCACTATAGAGTTAATTTTTGAGTTGAGGAAGAGCTCTTTCCACAATCAGAGACAAATTCCTTACTGGGTCTCAGATTTAACCTGCTTTGTCCCCATCACCCACTCATCACTTCCTGGGAGAGGATAGAGAGGGACCTTATGGTAGAATGAACACTGATGCATTTTGTTTTGTATCTAAGTATGTTTACACGTTTCATTAATTATAATTTTCCACAATTAGCACATGGTCTTATGCATGTAGGCATGTGGATGTTTATGCAATTAGAGAATGGACAAATTACCTCAATAGAGTTAAAATAACACCCCAAATATCCCTACTGAACCTATTTTTTTCCCTCAATCTTGTTTCTTTCATGAAGATTTCCTCCTATGGTTCTCTGCATCATTTCATGCTTCTTGAAACCATCTTGGATTCCACAACAACATTCACTCATTCTCAGCCTTCTCGAAGGGATGCTGTTCATTTGCTCTCCTGTATATGTTGCCGTTCCCTAAGTTTTCTTTTGAGATCCAGATCTCTTCTCACTTTGTAGAGCTCTCTTGAATATCTTCTCCATCCTCAGCATTTTAAATACTATTTGGGCACTCAGATCTCTTGAGTCAGGTTCCCTAAGACCTGACATCCAGATCCAGACCTAGCTGAGCTGCCTGTCAGAGACTTCCAGGAACTTCATCTCAGTGAACCCAACATCCATTGTCATCATCTTTTCTTTTCTTTTCTTTTCTTTTCTTTTCTTTTCTTTTCTTTTCTTTTCTTTCTTTCTTTTCTTTCTTTTCTTTTCTTTTCTTTTTTCTTTTCTTTTCTTTTTTTCTTTTCTTTTCTTTTTTTCTTTTCTTTCTTTTCTTTTCTTTTCTTTCTTTTCTTTTATTTTTTTCTTTTCTTTTCTTTTCTTTTCTTTTCTTTTCTTTTCTTTTCTTTTCTTTTTTTTTTTCTTTTTTTGTGCCTCCACCACAAGCTGACTTTTCTTCCTATGTTCCCTGTCTTGGTTTATTCCTAGTTACATTAAACACTGGGGAGATGACTGTTTATATCTGTATCTACATTCAGTGTGTTCCATATAAGTTTGTATAAATACACATGCTTATATGTGTACCTTGATATACATCTATGGACATTGGCCACGATGATGGTAATGATAAAACTAACATTTATTAGGTACTTATTATATGAGAGGTATCATGCTAAGTATTTTACACGAGTTATCATTTTGTCTTCACAATGTCCCTGCTAGGAACATGCAAATATTATATTTGTAAAATGTAATTTTACACATGAGGAACTGAGGCTTAGAGGAGTGAAGCAATTTGCTCAAAGTCACACATCCACTAGGTAGTGAAGAGGTGGTAATTCAACCCAGTGGTCTGACTCAGGTGTTATAAATGTGGAACAGTAAAGAAGCTGTTTAGAATCTGTATGGAGAGACTTAGTGCAGAGAAAATAAGGAGGTCTCTCAACAGCTGAGAGCCAGAGTGGCTACCCATGAACATGTGCTGGCCCTTCAGGAAAGCCAGTGAGAGGTGTTTGCCCTATAACAAGCCTAAAGCTACCATCTGCATGAATACTGGAATGCCACCAAAGTTCATCAGGCAGAGAGTGGAGTTGTATGGAAGGAGAAGAACATGAGCATTGTTTCTGAACAGAGCTACAGCGCTGGCCAGTTTCTACTTGTACGAACCTTAGAAAGAGAAGCTATTACTCAGAAGATGGCTTCAGCTTTACTTAACTTATGGTGGTTTGGGCCACTTCTCCAGAGCAAGAAAGACCCATGATGGAGCATGAGGAAAATGGCCCCTGATGTTTCAGAGTACTCTGTGAAGAAACCATACTGAAGTTCCCAAATCTTATGACTTGCCTAAGAGGGGGAAAATTAATTTTCCCTGCAGCTACCCTGACTGACAGAGATGCATCATAGAGACATTGGTTGAAGGTTGCCTGTGAAGAAGACAGAATTTTCCTCATTTCTCTCATAGTACACCATTAGGAAGTAGGTTTTATGTTGCTATTGCCTTTAAGGAGGAATGAGAAAGTGTCTCTTTAGCATGAGAAAACTCTGGCCTACCCTTGACATCTCAATGTGGCTTTTCCCAGTTATACTGAAAACCTAAGACCTAGAGACATCTGATCGAAAATGTGCTCTCCTGACTATTAAGTGGGCTCTCTCCAACAATAGTGGCTGCTGCTTTTCTCTCATCTCATTTTGTATGCTCACCAGGCCAGCCTGATCTTCATACAGCCACACCAGAGCGTGTCTCCTCTGAACAGCAATCAGGGGCCTGTGTAGGTGACTGAGGAGGACATAAGAAAGGTTGTTGATCTCTTGACATGTAAAGACATTCTGTCAAGCAAACTCAGCCTCACAGCGGCTGAGCTTCTGGTGTGTAAACAGAGACTACTTAATTACACAGGTCATGTCAATTAGTGTGACCTTAGCGTTTTCAAGAAATTAATCACTTTCTGCAGAACTCGGCTGTGTCCATACTTTAAGGCTTTATGGAATAAACCTTGTAGAAAATCTGGTACAATCTTTTTTTTCCCCCTCCTTCTTCTTAATTTACAATGGATGTTTTCTTTTGAAATCCCCAGGCTGTGGCTAGGGCAACAAACTTGCTCAAATACAACAGTGGATACAGGCTTCATTCAGTTCTGGTGGGTGTGAGGAAGTGGGGAGGAGAGGAGAAAGTGGGGGTAAGGTAAGATGGAAACAGCTCATGACAGGGAGAAATACACTGTGTCTAAATGAGCCTGTTTCTTCATCTTGACACTACAAAGATGCTAATGTTAAAGGACTGTATTAAAACCATGTCATGGGTCTGATTTTTAACTGACAGGAGCTAGACAATTCCAGGTGAAGATTTAAATCCTTATCAATAGCTTTCCTTGTTGGGGCTGGCAGAATGAGGATGATGAGGGAAGGAACAGGAAGTGGGTACAAGCTGTCATCACAGTAGATGCCGGAGTACCTGGGGACTGGGAAGTAAGGTATAAGTCTCCAAATTCATCTTATCCCTTCGACAAAATTTTTCAAAAGGCTACAAATCCATATTCACATATAAGTGTTAGATATATGACTATAGGTGAATATAAATTTAAGATATATTCCTTCCTTCATGCATGCATGTACTCAGTAGTATTTATTGATGTGGTAGGTGGTGAGTATATCGTGATGAACAAGAAAGACAGGGTGTTTGTCGTAATGAAGCTTATATTCTAGTTGGGGTCTATTTGTTAGGATAATACTGGCTGCTCTAATAAATAGAGCAAAGAATATAATGGCTCACTCACAACAGGTTATTTCTTGTTCACATGATGATACAAGGCAGGTGTTCTTGGTCAGTGAATGGATCTTGCACATAAAGTGATTTGGGGGATCAGGGCTCTTTTTAAAAAAAAATATTTTATTTATTTATTTATTTATTTATTTATTTATTTATTTATTGGAGATACAGAGAGCGGTAGAGACACAGACAGGGGAAGAAGTAGGCTCCTCAAGGGGAGGCTGATGTGGGACTTGATCTCAGGACCCCGGGATCATGACCTGAGCTGAAGGCAGATGCTCAACCCAGGCACCTCATTCTTTTTGTTTTGTGTGTCTGTCTCTCCTATCCCCTAAAACTTTGTTTGTCTCTGTCTATCCAACTGAAGGGTAAAGAGTACATGGAGGGGGCTCATGGACTTCTTAAAAACCTCAGAAATGACCCTTGTCAAATCTGTCACATGGCCATATAGACATCTGTCACATGGCCTTATAGAACCACAGAGCGACTTGCCAATGTCTACTTGTATAGCCTGAGAAGGAGAGAAAATGGATGTGTGGGTAACTAGCACCATCAGTTGCTATAATGTTTTCAAGTTGTTAATTACAAATTATTAAAACATTTTTCATTATTTCTATAAGAAATATTAATAATACGAGAGAGAATACATGTGGGATGGGGGATAGGAACCTGATTTAAAGTGGGTGACCAGGGAAAACTTCTGAGGACGTGATATGTAAGCTCAGAGCTACAGGATAAGAATAAACTATCCTGAGAAGAGCCAGAAGAATTTTCTGAGCGGAGAGAACAGCAGGCTCCAAATTCATGCTTATCTCATGTTTATTGGAGGAGACAAACAATCCTCTTTCACTTATTAGTCATATGGAGCGGGGGATAGAAAATATGAGTAGAAACCACCAGTTTATCATCCCAAATTCCCACCAAAAGTGTGTTCTTTTAAAAATGCTGGCATGGGAAATGACAGTAAAAGGCAACTCTCTGCTCTTGGTTTTTGGTGAATCCTATAAATTTTGGGAAATCCTTGTTATTTATTCAAAAGCCCACAGAGGCTCTGAATCAATATATTATAGCGTGTGATTAGAGGATTCTTAAAACACATGCCCTACCTCTGCAGTTTCAGTCTGCTTTTAAAGGCACTTAAATAAAGAAAGAAATATTTGTATCCTTTTTATTTCTCTCCCACCGTCCCCCACCCCCTGTTTTATATTGTTTTGACAAACAGCACATCTTGCAATTAAATTCTTTACCAACAGAATGCTAGGGGGGCCCGAGCTGCAATCACTCTCTTCATACAGAATAATTTCAAGATGCACCACGCTGATTAATTATACTGAAAGCAGCTCTAATGATAGTTTCAGAATACAGGATTAATTCACATAACATGGTAAATACAAATGGTGGATTTTCAACCTGATATATTAAACCATTACGGCTTATTGGGCAAATATGTATCTTGGCATGCGCCTTATGCTGGGCCTTGGCAGAAAATATGCATCACTGAGAAGGAATCCTTATGAACACGATTTGATGAGTGGTGGCTCTGCACTTAGAGGAAATAAATTTCTACATTAAGTACAGTCACTATTGAAGAAATGTAAAATACATGAAAGGATAGATGTTTAAAAGTGTTTGATTTGATCACTGTTGCCAATGGACGTTGCTTCTGACGATGCCTGTATTTAGTGAGACTTAAAAACAAAAGATTTTCTTACATTCTGTCACTTTTTAAGTTGTAACTTCCAGAGCTTTTATTATATGTGAGACACTGTACAAAGTGTTTTGCATGGATAATCTTACTTATTTTTCCACTGCTCTTTCCCTTGCTTACTTTGTTCCAAACCAGCACCTTGGCCTTCCTTTATTTTCTTTCATTTCTCTTCCTCAAAATACACCAAAGTCATTCCTGCCTTGAGATCTTTGCACTTGCTATTCCATCCTCCTAGAAAATTCTTCTGTGGCTTCAGTGAATAGCCAGCTACGTCTTTTACTTATATTTCAACTAAAAACATCACCTTTTCAGAGACACCTTCCTTAATCACCCAATCCAAAATAGCTCTCACCTAGGTATCACTCTGTCCCATTTTATTTTTTTCTTGGAAATTTTCACATCCAGAAATTTGCTTTTATTGCTTACTTACTGCCTGAAAATACCTTTCTGTCTCTGATGAACACTAATTGGTGGACAAATAATTTATCTGTCTTGTTCATTGCTGCTTCTTCATAGAATAGGCCTGGAATAAAGTAGGCTCACACCAGCGGGGCCCTTGATGGGATGAGCACTGGATGAGCATTATGCTATATGTTGGCAAATTGAACTCCAAAAAAAAAAAAAAAAGTAGGCTCACACCTATTCCTATGATTGAGTGACTTAGCTAAGGTTAGTAAGCAATGGAGTTGGAGTTCAGACTCAGGACTCTCTGACTCTAGAATATGAGCTGTTGACTAATATGCTGTTTTCTTGCTCCCAATTTTCACATCCATGTGTCAAGGTCTCGTTGGTAGAGAACACACATGGCGATCCTGTATGTGTTGGCTCACTGCTACTTAAAATAGCCAGTGGGAACACACAAATGGAGAGCACATGTTCAGTGCCAATGACACCATCAAGAGTCATCAGAGGTATCCTGACCCACAGAATGGGGACCAAGTTTCAGGTCACTAATTAGCTTTTATGTTGAGTATGTGTCACAGTTCAGGAGAGAGAATCTGAGTTTAGTTTTCAAAGGTTCAAATTGTTTTAGCATCAGTATCTGAGGATTTAGAGATGTCTGCTTTTGAAGAGATATTTTTGCCTTGAGCCTTAAAGAGTGGATTTAATTTGGTTACGCACTCCCTTTCTCCCACAGTTCTGCTCTGCTAAGTCCTGTAGGTTCACGCGTCCTCCATAATTTTTAATGAGTTATTTGGGATCTTTCAACCAGATAGAAACTAGCAATCAGGCAGGTTTCAGAGACTATCTCATTCCATATCAGTCAAGGATATTGTAAAGGACAAAGTTAATGAAGACCTAACTCCTAACTGCTGCAGACCATTTTTATGTATATAATACTGAAAGTATAGTCAGTCACATTGAACCCAGATATACGTCCTAGAAGATCCCAGCAGAGTTAGGAGAGAAAAGACTTAAGCCAGGGGTTTGTTTTGAGAAGCCAGAGGCTACTATAGGTGAGAACTGGATCTGGAGTCTGGGAGTTTCCCTTCAGGCTTACCCCTGCTCTTAATTTGTCCTGTGACCTTGAGGATGCTTTTAAATTTCTTGGGCCTCAGTTTTCTAAGCCTCAAAAAGAGGAGTTGGACAAATCTGCAGTGTCTTAACTACTGAGGACTTTTATTATTTTCTTTTATGAATCCCATGTGATGACCTATTTTTTTGTATATTTTTTTACTGGAGTTCGATTTGCCAACATATAGCATAACACTTATTTTTGATCCTAATGGTATTTATTAAGAATCACACTCGGTTTTATTATTTTTTTTCGGTTTTAAAATTATTCAAAGCCACGTGAATCCATCAATTCAGAGCTTCTCACATGCATGAGATAACCAGTGTTCCCATGCAGATGATTCAATCCTGTATCAACTAAATGTTGATAATATATACTATCAACTAAACTATGTGTTTTAAACATTTAGACCTATACTAAGTGTTTAAATATACAGTCTTCCTGTGGGTGAATTTAGGGTTCCTTCTCTGCTACATTGTTCCTATTACACTACATTTGAAAACTCTTAGTTGGAAGCTAGATTGGATGATATCTTATCTTTTGGTTGTAATATTCAAGGGGTCTGTAAAGAATGAATGGTTTAGCAGACAGGTAAGGTAGAGAATGTGGGCTGTGTAGTGTTGATGATATAAAGATTTAATTTGTAGAGAAGTTTTAGGTTTACAGAAAAATGAGTGGAAGATATAGCAAGTTCTCATAGACTCCCTCAATCCCACCCTATGTATCCATTATTAACACCTTGCATTAGTCTGATACATTTATTAGAACTGATGTGCTATGTGATACATCATTGTTAACACAGTATAAAGTTTATAGCTTATAGTAGGATTCATTTTTATTATTTTGTATTATATGGGTTTGGACAAATGCAGGATGTTACATATCCACCATTACAGTATCATATAGAATGGTTTCATTGCCCCTGTGCTCCACCTATTCATCCTTCCCCTATCCCTGGCAAATGCCTGGCAACCATTAATCTTTTTACTATCTCCATAGTTTTACCTTTCCCAGAATGTCATATAGTTGGAGTCACACAGTATATAGCCTTTTCAAATTGGCTTCTTTCATTTAGCACTATGCATTTAAAATTCCATGTCTTTTCATGACTTGATAGCTCATTTCTTTGTATTGCTGTATAATATTTCTTCCTGTGGATTACTAGTTTGCATATCCATTCACCTGTTGAAGGATGTTTTGATTGATGATGCCTTTTATTTAGTTGAATTTTTTATTCATATAGTTGTAGATTCACATGTGGTTGTATGAAATAATACAGAGTGATCCTGTGTACCCTTTACCCAGAACCCCAGTAGTAATATATTGCAAAACTAGTACAACATTACATAGTACTATATAATAATCATGCAGGATATGAGCACTGATAAATGCTTATTCAAATTTCTCTAGTTTGACTTGTAGTTATTTACATATGGGTATGTTTTTAGTTCTGCAAAATTTTATCATGTGTAGATCTGTGTATCTATCACCACAGTAAAGATATTGAGCATTGCCATCACCACAAGAATCCTTCTATTGTTTTTTGTAGTAGCCACATCCACCTTCCCTCTGTCCCTATCCCTTGGCAAGTGCTAATCCATTCTCCATTTCTAAAATTTTTTAATTTCAGGAATGTCAAGTGAATGGAACTATGCAGTGTATTACTTTTCCATGACTTCCATAACAAATAACACAGACTGAGTGGCTTAAAAATAGAAATTAATTTTCTCACAGTTTTGGAGGCTAGAAGTCCAAGATAAAGGTGTCAGTGGGACTGGTTTCCTCAGAGCACTCTCTGCTTGGCTTGCAGATAGCCACTTTCTTGCTGTTCCTCACGTGGTCTTTCTTCTTTGCACGTACACCTGAATGTTTCTCTGTGTGACCAAATTTCCTCTTCTTAAGATGCCAGTCAGATTGGATTAGGGCCCATGCTAGGCCTTATTTTAACTTAATCACATCTTTAAAGGCCCTGTCTCCAAATACAGTCACATCCTGAGGTGTTGAAGATTAGGTATTCAACATGTAAATTTGGTGGGGATTGTGTGTGTGGGTGGGGAAATACACCCATAACATGCAATATGTAATCTTTTGGTATTGGCCTTTTTTCACTCAGCACAGTTCTCTTGAAATTCACGTATCAATAGTTTGTTTCATTTTATTGCTGATTATTATTCCATGGAATGTTGCTTACTCCCTTTTTATTTCATGTACTTCAAGCCAGTGCATTTAATGCCTTATATTAGGGGTCTTGAATTAATGCAGACATAGAAGAAGTTAAAAAGGTGAAAAAGTCATGTAACAGACCAACCCTTAGCACCAGTTTCCTACACTGGGTTACCATATATTAACTTTGAAAACCAAATTTATAACTATATTCATTCAAAATTAATTTGTTAAAGTAATTAGTTTTTGGAGGGAGGTACTTACTACTAAAATATTCTAAATTTAAATATTGAAAATATTTTTATGGTCTAATCTTTTTCTTGATTCCATATTTGTTGTAGAAATGTTTAAAAATATAGATTTCAACTCTTTTGGTTGCTTTTGTCATAACCCCTTCTTTTACATGAGCTGCTACTTTTGTTAATGTGATCTTCCACCCTTGACTGAATTCAGTGGCTTTTGTATTTTTGAAAATCTGCTCATGAGACAGAGAGGTCATGAATCTTAGATAATTAAGTTTAGTTGGGACATATAAGTTCCCCTGCCTGATATGAAGGAAAGAGGGACAGCCTGAAGAATGATAGTAGGAAATATAACCAATAACAAAACTCCCAGAGAATCCTTCATTCATACAGAATACTCGGAACACTAGACTGAATTGAGAAGATGTCTAATTTATAGATTTTTTTCAAAGCAATAAGATTTTGTTGAGTTTCAAGCCTATAATGTAACAGGCTAAGATGCCAGTGGGTTCTAGAAAGTAAAATTAAATAAACCAGTGAAGTTTGCAATTTACATGAGGCCTAAATTACTAATTACGTATTGTGAGCACAAAAGTCCTTAAAATTCTACAGTTTTATTATTAGACTGATAAAGCAGTGAACATATTAGAGATAATTTCTGTATCTCTATAGTTTATGTGGAGTCCTCTTTATGGCTTCAAATGATCAGCCAATGCATTAACTTGAACTTTTTGGTGAGCATCTCCAACAGAGTAACAGCTACAATACTACTGCTACTAACATTTGTTGAGTGCTCAGTATGAGCCAGGAAGCATGCTGCCTGCTTTAAATAATATAAGCCTCACATAACAAGGTACTGTTATTAGTATTTCCACTTGACAGGCAGGAACACTATGGCTGAGAATTAAGTTAACCTGGCCAAAGTCACATCAACCAGGAAATCTTGGGACTCTAGAATCATCAATTTTATGTTGAATTCTTTTTAATTCTAAATAGAGGGGGTGAAATTATAAAAATAACAACCTTTTGGGATAGCTAGGTCCAGGACAAAGCAGAAGACATTCTGAATCACTGAAAGAAATGTTAGTGTAAGATTTCCATAGTCCATGTGTACCTGCTGATTTATCTTGTTTTGTTTTGTTTTTTAATCTCCTCATACTGGATGCCCTCACCTGGAGGGCTGGACCCAGATATAAGGTAGCATGGAACACACTGCATGTTCATCAGCACATCTATGGATTGCTATATTAGAAAGCTATGCCCCAAATAGAAAATGAATTCTAAAAAATATAGTGATAAAAAATACTTGTACATAACCTTAAACATGCTCACTTAGACAAATACCTATTTCAGGAGATATAACTTGGACATCTTCATGAATAACTTAGAACAATTTATTTCAAAACCATTCTACAGCAGCACTGTCCAATAGAACATTCTACAATGATGAAAATGTTCTATATCTGCCCTGTCCAATATGGCTACTAACCACTTGAAATGTTCCTATGGAAACTTAAGAACAATGGAATTTAAAATTTTACTTAATTAATTTAAATGTAAATAACTACATGTGTGGTTATTGTATGGACAGTACAATTCTAAAGAGTAAAGATTTAATTTAACAGATATCATAAAATTCTAAATATACCTGTTCCTCATATTCCCTTCATCTCTTTCCCTGGGCAGGAGAGTGAGGAAGAGGATAGAGAGAGAAGTGTTGAGTCCAAATGTAAAATCATTTTCTGTGTTTACCTGTCCCAAATTCAAGCTGTGTTTTGTTGACAAAATTTGGGAAGGTTGAAGATTTGGCAGGCCTGTCTGTCCCCTTGCCTGCATGAATATGTCAGCACCTCATTAATCTTGTGTTAAACTGTAAAGGCCCTTTTCCCTCCCACTATGGGCCTATTTTTAAAGGACACTTCAGTGCCCCCTTTGCATCTTACAATTAGATTTTTTAAAAAAATTTACAAGTTGCTCTATGGATTAATTTCAGCATATGTTTAATTGAAATATATCTTGATCATTTCCAAATTGGAATGAGAGAAGTTATTTTGGGGAGAGGGAAGTTAAAATGTTTAGTCATGAGTTTCTGTGAGGAACGCTAGGTGTTTATTTTCTGGAAATTAAAGGCATGAGGATTCTGTTTTATCCTTCTCCAATTTTAATGGAACTTTCAGTGAAATGGTCCTGTCACACATGTGGTCTTGGTGATCCTTCTTTTATCAAGAAAAAACACATAGGATGTAGTTGTTGTTTTTTTTTTTTTTTAACTTAACCGTTTTTGTCATTTTTGTTCAATATAGGAATTAGATGACAATGTCTTTAAACAATACTGAATATTTTAAGCCTAAGCCTGTAGCATTTTGTCTTACAGGTGCATGGTGAATTGTCATTGCTTTTTTTTTCTCTTAAGACAGACATCTAAAATAACAACTTTCTGTATTTCCTGACACTGGAAACAGATACCGTTTGGGATTCCTTTTATAGTTTCTTCAGCTAACGACTCCAGTGACCACTCAATTGTGGTCTCGTAGTAAATCAAAAATTCTTTGAAAGACCCAGCTCTGTTATATAATTGTAAATGTCCCACCTCCCTAACTAAAAAGAAAAGTGTTTCCGTTGCCTTAAATAATATGGACTCTGTATTGGCACATCATACTTTTTGAAAATAAAAGAATAGACCATTTTCTTCTCTTCCTCCTCCTTTTAAATTAACCTACAATTGATGAGGCATACACATAACCTTCAGGCCGTGTCAGATCTGGTTGGTCAATCATGAAGAAAGAGAAAAACCACTTTGCAAACTGCTACTTCAAATGTACTGAGTCCTCCCATGAATGACTTGCCCTAGTTGGAATTTTGGTTTTCACAATGAGTGAAGCAAATACCCTGAGTCCCAGAATGGACTTTCAATTGTTTACTTTGTATTTTAATAAAATAGAATTAAAAAATAAAATCAGGCCTGATCGGGAGTTATGGAAAAGACCCCAAGAAAGGACTCGGAGGGAGGACCCCACAGAAGCTTTGCCCTGAAGTCATCCTTGGGAGGCCCCAGGGTAGGATGACTATGTGTGTCATCCACATCTGGGTCTGAGAGACTGTAGAGGCTGAATTTAGGGAGCAGGGCTTCAGGTCTGCAGAAGGGAAGGCCTAGAAGAAAAAACAAAAACCAGTAAGCAGATCAAGTCAAATCGGATCAGATCAAATGAAATCCACCCCACAATAGTTTTGGGAACTGTATTCACAGCCTGGAGTTTGTTGCCATCTTTGAGGCTGCGAGAAACGGACTCCACCATATTTTGGCCTGATGTGCTTAGGTCAAAGACACGGACAGTGGAATTTTTAAGTATGGCTGATATTGGTTGGGGTGGGAGGCCATTGAGGAGGGCACTTCGCCAGGCAGAGCTGACAATTCTGAGGAATAGGCCAAGGCCCAGTGTCTTGCCCTCTGCCCAACTCAGGAGATGACACTGCAGCATTGCACAAGACTCTGGAAGTGGGAGAAAAGGCTTCCCCAGAAACTGGGGCCTTAGTGTGTGCCAATCCCTGTAAAGCATTTCACCTCTTCAGAGGCTAATGCCTCTCAAAAACCAAGAACAATTAAAGCGAGAGTCTTTCCAAGCAACTGGGGAATTGAGCAAAATAAATCAGAAATCCTCAGCTTTGGCTCTGGAGGTTCGCCTCATTATGAGAGCAGATCTATTAGCCCTCTTGCCTTTGTCTTTCATTTCTCAAGTGAGGTGATTCTAATTAAATTAATCTGCATGTCAATCTATCGGTGATCAATCAAAGAGCCCGAGGTCCCCCCTATGCTGCAGGGTGCTTGCGGCTGACAGGGGCTGATAATGGAGGAAGAAATAAACTGTCGAGGAAAGTTAATTAGTCAACATAATAGGTGGATTAAACGGGAGCTGGCTGATTGCTGTTTCCCATGTCAAAGCATGAGGTGGGAGCTGAAGCTGCAATTACAGACAATTATTATATTTGGTTGTAAGAGGTCGCATGAATAAACATATCTCTGTGGGTTTCAGTTTTAATCCTCTTCCCTATTTAATATAAGGAGAAGTGTAGGTCATTTCTTCTCATTGTTTTAGTCAAAGTTCTCTGAGAAAACACTTTTGCCCGTGTTCCTTCTGGCAAACTAGGTTCAGAGTCAGTTTATGAGTGACTAGGGTATCTGAATTATACCTGGACCAAAGTGTTCCTTCTTTTTGTTTTGTTTTGTTGTTGTTGTTGCTTTTTATTTTGTTTGTTTTTTGGCTTTGAAACAGATCTAAGGCCCTTAATTAGCAGGGATCTTTTGGAGAGGGGGTGGTGGTGGTGGTAGTGGTGATGGGGGTGAGGGCAAGGGGAGGAAATTTTGGTCTGATTAATCAAAGTGATGTGGGAAGAAAAGTACAAGAAACCCCAGAAAGAAACGGGAGAGAAAGCTACAAACCAGCTCTCGCTGAAACCTCTCTTTTTCATTTCTCTATCCTCTTAACCCTGACGCAGTGGGGGGGGAAATATTTTAAAGATTCAAAAGATTTTTATTTGCATGATCAACTGTGATATCTGCTTCAGTGTCTAAACTGAAGGGTAATTTAGGTGAAACACAACCACCGTTGTGTAAAAAAATATGCTAATAAAGATCCTCTTGTTAAAATTATGGTTAACAGTGTACCTTCTGCTGTATAACTATAAACTGTGCAATTTTACTTAAAACTGCATCAAAAGCGTTCCATGCCAAAGACCCACTCATCAATAGCTCCTCTTGTTAGACTTGTACAGCATAAGCACCAGTTATTATGTGAAATAGCTATGCAATTTTCTTCAGCTCCCAGCTGTTATTTATTTAACTTGAGTTTATTACCCTCCATGCTTTTATATTAAAATGTTCATTCATTTCTCTCTTCTGTCTCCAGGTCGTGGTGTCTACGACAGTCAATGTGGATGGCCATGTCCTGGCAGTCTCTGATAACATGTTTGTCCATAATAACTCTAAGCATGGGCGGAGGGCTCGGAGGCTTGACCCCTCGGAAGGTACGCCCTCTTATCTGGAACATGGTAGGCAAATCATTTTCATTGGTTGGCATTGTTACTTTAACTGTGAATCTATTTGGTTTCTTTCTTCCAACTCCACCACATTTTCTACTCTGTTTCCAATTTCAAATGTTCTGTTGAACAATACTGATACCAAGTATTTAAAGACAGGAAGGTATCTTTGAGGCCTTTCTTGTTGCACATCTCTCTATCCTGGAAATGGCTGATGTATCTTTCCTTCAGGTTGAGAGGGTCAGGGGGAAACCTGGACGACTGCTTTATTTTAAGCCCCTGCTTGGTGAAAAATAAAGGGGGGCCAACACAGGGTAACAAATACTATGATACATTTTGAGTTTACAACTGACTTGGTTGTATAATGAACTCCATCCTCTTTACGATCCTGCTGGTGTATCTCTATAACTTCATATGAAACTCCATTTAGAGATAAAATCCAAAGTCTGGGTTAAAGGCATTTTCTGAAGATGAAGCCCAACTAAATGTACCTCCTGTGCCTTGTGCATAATCCTCCCTTCATCACTGTAAGATAGAGTCTGCTTTCTGTAGGTGGACTTTGTTTTGGGGAAAGTTTGTCTTGAATTTATGGCTAACTAGTGGTACCTTTGAGAGGACCGGAGGAAACCAGATAAAA
Organism: Canis lupus baileyi; assembly: GCF_048164855.1. Lineage (NCBI taxonomy): Eukaryota > Metazoa > Chordata > Mammalia > Carnivora > Canidae > Canis > Canis lupus. The sequence continues at coordinate 52,384,921 of NC_132841.1, forward strand.
ATTTGAATCAAGGAATGTGAATGCCACTCAAAGGAACCATGGGCTAGATTGAATGTACACCTGAATATTTTTGTACTACACGTATATATAAGGTATACATCCTTCCATCTATCCATCCATCCATTGACCTATCCTTCTACTCATCCATTTATCCATCTATCCATAATCCCTCTATCGATTCATCCATACATTCACTTTTCATGCATCTGTCTGTACATCCATCCATCTGTCCTTCCTCCATCCACCCATCCACGTATTCATCTTTTATCAATCCATCCACCCAACCATCCATCCAAGAAACAATGATTGAGACTATACTGGATACCAACCACTAGGCTAGATTTTCTCTTATCTCCTTCAAATTAGACTCTATACCCATTTCTCCACTTCACTTTCCAGTTTGCTAGGTCAGCAGGATTCTTTTTAAAAACACTACTGCACAAATTACCACCTGATTGCCCGATTTTTCCAAGGGCCATGAGCTGTCCATGATATAATTCATAAGGTAGAAAACTCCCTTCCCTGCCAGCATTCTAATTTAATAAACACACCACTATCATTATTTTTGCCTGATTTTTTTCTGCATTTCACGAATACATAAACTGTACTTTTTATTAATTAGCCAGATGTAACACTCTTGGAAGGGATTCTTCACCACATCCAGTTTTACAGTTTTTTTTAAAGTAAACCATCATCTTTCAAAAGCTGCTTCTTTATGGTTTCATTAGTGCTGAGATGGATGGATATTACTTTTTTGCAGGAGGCCATTTGAAACACCTGCTCATGATTACATTCCTAGTTCCATTCCTGTATTTAAAATTATTCTGATCCTCACTTTACGGTAATGCTGCCTTTTTAATACCCTTGGAGTCACTTAAGGCATTGTATCACTAAAAGTATTTAGGGGAAAGGAAGAGGAAAAACTAGGCAAATACTCAGTGAGCACAATTTGGAAAGCTGTGGTTTAAAAACTGAAGTTTTGTTTTCCACTGTGGCTGGGTTAGTTATAATTGTTACCATCCTGTCCAGGACAGACTTGACTGTCAGTTTGAAATGTATCAGTTATGGGTTCACAGTTATGAACTTGTACTCCAAGTTCAGACCACAGCAGGCTCCCATTCCTGCCTTTGGGAAGTTAGGGACGGATCAAGAATCTCTCCCCCGAAACAACCCAAAACAATCCAACAGAAATGACCTGCTAGAAAGGACACCTCTAGAGCATGGAGATCAGGACCATTATTTTGCATCATGATGTGGAGGAAAGAATCTTGAAGTAGGAGCCGGGAAACCTAAATTCAATTTTTAGTTTCACCTCTTGCCTTTATGTGACCTTGGACAAGTCACCTTAACTTTGGTATCTTTAGTTTTCTTCTTGGTAAAATGAAGGTGATGATCTGGGCATGTAACAACAAAACAACAAAATGTGTGTCTTGAGCGGGGGCAGGTCATGTACAGAGGGGAAGTGGGCTGGTTGGAGGCTGAAGAAGAAGAGCAAGTTCATGTTCTGCTGTCCTGTGGCCCCAGACTGTTGTGGCCAAAGGGACTGAGAGTCCAGTGGGAACAGATGTGCTAGTTTGGCAAGAATTAAAGCTCCTCACTTTTAATTGTTGGTAACTAATTATAAAACTTTTCAGCCCTGAAGGGAGGAAGGGGGCAATGTCACTTAGCAAGAATACAGCCAAAGGCTCACAGTTGGAGATCTCTAGGCTAAAACATCTCTAGGCTTGTTCCCAACTCAAATATTTTTGCTTCTAAGTGTACATATTAATATTTCAAGTGGAATAGCATATCATTCTAAGTTTTAGAGACAGCATTTTATTCCTCTTCTCCAGCTCACCAGTCCACAAGTGGCCATGTTATTATTAACATATTGTTCAAGAAAGTGATGACAATTCACTGTTCCTTAGTGGTTAACCATCATTAGGGATGAGGGGGATGTCCTATCTTCTTCAGCTAGGGGGCCTCACTGTCACCAAAGCCTACTTTATTTCTCTTCAGGAGAATAAAAGGGTAGATACCATGAGTTTCCTTGTAACAATAATACATGGAAATCTGCTTCTCTGCAGAATGAATCAACCAACCACTCAAAACCACCCACTCAGACACTTCAGGCTGATACATAAATATCTACTCAGCAAAGGGTGACTACTGAGCTCTTTCACTGGGGTTGTGTGGGAGTGGACTTCGATGTTTATGCATGTTGATTGGGGATATGGTAATACTCTATCTGCCATTGAAAAATCCTGTTTGAAAGTGCCCTGTTTTAGATTTCCAGAACCAACCACCATACTCTTCGGCTGTGCCATTCCTTCACCCCCTCCTCAGACAGCTACTACGCAGTGAGACTGCTAGTAGGTATTTTCACCTCATAGGTGACCTGTAGGAGCCTTCATTTTTTCTCACTCTGGGCTTTTTACCATCTCATTTACAGGTAGCCTGAATTATTTTGAGCAACTCTGCACATCTCTATTTATAGCCTGCTTGTCAGATAGTTGGAGGAAAGTTCTCTTTCGTAGCTCATCTTTCTGCATATAAGTAGAAAAAAGAGACCATGCTTTACATTCATGCAGTCTTCCCTGTGTGACCCACGGACTTCCAAACCTCCATGCTCAAATAACAGCCCCTGTATTTCAAGTAGGAGTGTTGACAAAGGCAAATTTATTTCATAGAATCTTGCATGGTCCAAAGAAGGTGAATCCTGGCATCTTGTAGCTCATGGTAATTGCTCTACCTCGTTTTTTTCTTCATTCATAAATACTGAGATTTTCTTTGGCTGGATATTTATGGGAGAGTTCAGGCCAGTGAGGTTTCGTCTTGAAGCAAGCAATGGCTTTATAGAAGATGTGTACTGTGGAGAGAGGTAGCATTAGAAGGTGACTACTCTCAGGGTTTCAATTTTTGAAAAGCAGACACCTGGGGCCAAAGATGCAGAATTGTCCCCACCCACAGTGATGTGCAGCCCTAGCTTATGTGTTTGTCCTGTCTTCCTGTCTCTTGGGCAAATTCCTGGGGACTGTGTGCTAGGGATCTTTAAAGGCTTGGGTGTGTTGATATTGTTATTATTGTTCTCTTGAGTTTCAGGTTGTGTTTACTTGAATTTCAGGCCAATTGTAGCATCAGTTTCTCTATTTTTTCCCTCTGTGGCAAAACGCAGTGCCCTCACAAAGCTATAGTGCGGCGACCCTGTCAGCTTGCATGCGCTAACACTTTATTATCTAATGATCTAATATGCAACAAGGCAAAGTGCCGGCGCTCATCATTCTGACATAGAATGCCGGGAGAAGTGACTAAATTACTTTATGTACCATTAGCGCTAGCAGCTATGGTGAACTCACCGGCAGCATTTATGCAAATGCCTGTGAATACACTCTAGTGGCTTTGTCAGGATGCCTTCTGACAAGCAGTTTAAATGCTCATTTTTTTTTTTAGGGGACTTTTTTTTTTTCTTTTTTGGTGGCATACATGTGTTTGTATCCGTCCCCATCTTCTCTTTCCTTCCACTCTCTCCCCTTTTTGGATTGTTCGAGGTCATGCCTCCTCCACGATCACTAGGAAATCAGCGGGTCCAAGAGCTCAGCGGGTCACTGGTAGGCACCTTCTCTGGTTTTAAGGCCCCAACTGATGTATTTCATATTTAGGTTCTTTTTAAAAAATCCATATGATTTTGTACAGTCATCATGTTTATTTGAAAAATCAGGTTTTAGAAGGTGAACATTTTAATGTTTGTGAACTCTGATCTAAGATCCTCCTTAGTTTCTTCGCTCAAACATAGATGTTTAATTATTTTTTATTTTTTTAAAGATTTTATTTATTTATTCATGAGAGAGAGAGAGAGAGAGGCAGAGAGGCAGAGGGAGAAGCAGGCTCCATGACAGGAGCCTGACATGGGACTCGATCCTGGGACTCCAGGATCGCACCCTGGGCCAAAGGCAGGTGCCAAACCACTGAGCCACCCAGGGATCCCCAACATAGATGTTTTAAAAACACTCCTGCTTTTTAAAATTGAGAAACAAGCAAGTCACATTTACTTTTTGTGGGCATCAGATACAAATGAATTACATTTCCCTTCAAAGTGGTTATACAGAGAAAGACGTGATATATCAATGTGCCAGGACCCCAAAATGAACCAAATCTAAACAAAAGTAGGGTTTAGTCAAAGTAGAAATACTTTGTAGAATAGAGTGGTGATAGAATCACTAGGCCCATCTCCTTGCTGTAATTACAGCGTTAGAGAAGCAGAAGCAGATTCTCCCGACCACCAGTTAGTTCTGACCTCTCCATTGCAGTGTCCCCTTCCAGCTGTCCCTGACAATATGGTGTTATTCCTGCTCTTTAGCATTTGACCTTCTTTCATCCTTCTGCTCCAGACAGAAGCAGTTTTTGCTTCTGTTGGTTGCCCCCGGGTATCCAACCCCATTGACTCCCTGTGCCCAGCTGCACTTAAATTTGTTGTTTTATGGACATGTGGAGAAAGATGATTCAGGCTTGGGAAGATTACTCCAAATTGAGAGACAGCATGGAGCTCCCAATAGAAAGGAGAGATCCCACTTGTCTCCGTTCTGTGTAATGAGGCCCTAAGAAGTGGTTAGTAAATAGCAGTTGGATCTAACAGAGAAAGGATCAGGCTGTCTCATGGAAGATCTGGATTTCTGGACCCAACTCTGCCATGAACTAGTTGTGTAACTCTGGGCAGGTTACTTTGCTTCCATGGCCTCAATTTGGTGTGTGTTCAGTGAGATCTGGGTTGGGTTATCTCTAGACCTCCTTTTCTTTTTCTTTTCTTTTCTTTTCTTTTCTTTTCTTTTCTTTTCTTCTTTTCTTTTCTTTCTTTTCTTTTCTTTTCTTTTCTTTTCTTTTCTTTTCTTTCTTTTCTTTTTTCTTTTTTTTCTTTTCTTTCTTCTTTCTTTCTTTCTTCTTTCTTTCTTTCTTTCTTTCTTTCTTTCTTTCTTTCTTCTTTCTTTCTTTTCTTTTCTTTTCTTTTGATTTTGTTTATTTACTTATTTCAGACAGAGAGAAAGAGTGCACAAGCAGGGGCAGAGGGAGAGGGAGAAGCAGGCTCCCTGCTCAGCAGGATGCAGGACCCTGAGATCATGACCTGAACCAAAGGCAGATGCTTAACCAACTGAACCACCCAGGTGCCCCTAGATCTCCTTTTAACATGTACAAGTTTTTGGTACTCTGAACCAAAACCGCTGACACATACCTCCTTCTACCTGGAGGTGCCTTTGGAGAAACAGGGCTTCAGGAGAACAAAGAAATGCACTGGCTGTTTCTAGTATAGTCCTTTCTTTGGCTCTTCAGCCAAATCATTTCTTCCTTTATTCTGAGCATCCAGTACGTGGCGGGCACCGAGTTAAGGTGCAGTAAGTAGCACAAGGCAGATGCAGTCCCTGTCTTCACAGAATTTATGATGTAAATAGAGAAGAAAGATATTAAACAAAATTTACAACCAACTCACAAGAGTTATGTATAAAAGGGGGACCATAAAAGGAGTGGGGAGGAGTGAGGTGTCAGGGAAGCCTTCTTTGAGGAAATCACATTTATGCCCAAACATAAGAGCTGAGTAGGTTTTCACCAGGTAAAAGGGACAGAAACAAATTTTCAGGAAGAGGGGACAACATGTGCAAAGGCTGTTTTGCGTAGGTGAGTTCAAGAAACGCAAAGGAAACTCGGATGAGTCCTGTTGCTCCCAGTCACTGAGAGGATGAGGCCAGAGTAGTTGCTAAGGGCCACATTATCCAGGCCCATGTGAGATGCTCAGGTCATGGTCGGTGGCAATTGTGAAATGGTGTGAGAGGCCAAGCAGGGCTTTGATGAACTCATTTTCAATTACATGGACTCCTAGTGTGTCATGAAAGCCCAGGGCAAGATCACTCTGAGTTGCTTATAACTTTGCTCTTCCCTGCCGGCCCTTGGAAGCTCACCAGGGAGTTGGCTGTGCCTGGGAGCAGTCCCCTTGATCACTCCTCATTCTATCGATAGAGCAAGTGTTCAAAATAGGAAGAAAGTCAAACATTTTGAGAGTTCTTTTTCTAGATGCTTGGCTTATCAATTTGCTTTTTGCATATGTAGCTTAGAAAGAATTTACCTATTGACTTCTTCTGAACTTGTAGAGACTTTCTTAAGGCCTTTAGAATGGAGGGCTACATGTGGCCTATAAATTGTATATTCTTTGTCTAACCCCCAACAAACTAAAATTGAATGAATGAATAGAGACTAAACATTGAAGAGAAATGTACCATCCCAAACTTCTCTCTCTTCTCCCACTATGGTGACAGCTCATGTCAAGTGAAGAGTCACTGAAGTATGGAAGGTCATCCAAGACCTATCATTTTCCAGAGAAGGAAACTGAGACCTCACAAGGGGATGTAATCTTCTCACATTCACATAGCTAATTTCTGTCAAAATCCATTTAGTGCTCCTTGCCCATGGTATGCTGCGGGGGGGGGGGGGGGGGGAGGGTAAGTTGAATTTCAGAGCGTGCACAGTTTTATGGTTGCTGGGTTACCCAAAAAATTGAAGGGTTGGGGTCCAGCCCTGATGCCTTTGCAGTTCAGGTTGGCCCAAGCTTACAGCAGTCTCTCTGGGATTCCAAAGATCACGAAAGGAATGTCTGTAACATTTCTCCAGCTTCCTGACAGAAATGCATCTTCAAAACACAAGGGCCAAGGATGAATGATGCAGAGCTTTACACTTAGACATTGGCCCTTCACATGACTGGTTTTGGGGCAGAAATCCAGCCAGGACCACTTGGGCAGAGGATTTGGTGAAGAGTCCAGGTTACCGTAGATAAATATTGATGTCATGCTTTGTTACTTAGAATGGCACATTACATCTTATCAATTGATTTTCCTACTTGAAAAAGCAAGACAGATGAAAGGACAGAACATTAGGGCTAAGAATATCCAGATGTGTCATAGAATATAGCACAGAGGCGCCAGATTTTCAAGCATTAAATCAGGTCTTTTTCTTTGTGAGCGGTGGGGAAGTTGTCTTTTGTCTTCCCTTGCAATAAAAAAGGACATGGCAAGAAGTCAAGATAACAAATACAGATGAAAGTGCAGACCAATTTTTCAGCGGATACCCAGAGTAATCCATGGAGTGGGTAACACCAGAAATCCTAACGTTGGGGGACTTGATAGCCAGTAAGCTCTCAGTGTTAGGCAGATGAAAGAGTTCAGGAGCCACAGGTCACTGTGAAGCAGATGATCTGTGTTATCCTTATTTGCATCTGACACCACCCACAGCACCACTGGCAAAGTAGAAATAGTGTTCAGACTTTGCTGCCCTGCTTAGTGATGACCAGGCCTGGTGGTAATGTGTAGTATTATTATTATTGCTATTGTTGCTATTTGGGGGCTATTATTAGCTAACATTTACAGAGCATTTACTCTGTGCCAGTACTGGGGTAATTTTTTTTACTTATAAAGTCCTCGAACAAATCTGGTACATTATAATGATTATTATTCCCATTTTACAGATGAGAAAACTGGGGTTTAGAGAGGATCAGTAACTTACCCACAAAACTAATTAGAATTGGACCTGAATCTTGACCCCTGGTCTACCTAACCACATAGCTCTGCATGATAATAGTACTAAGAATAATGATGGTAACCCCCATTGAGCCTTTCCTATGCCACGTACATAGTGCTAGATTAAAGAGAAGTTAAATTGTCCAGAGTTGCACAGCAAATAAGTAGTATATGTAGGGTTCAAATCCAGAGAGCCTGACTTTGGAGCTGTACTTTCAACTTGCTTGCTCTGTATATTATGCTAAAACTCTTTCCATCTCTTATTCCACTGTTTTTACTTTTTCTGAGTACAAGGAAGACAATTATGCTAGTATCTTAAATAGACCTTTCAAAAGTTAGCCCAGAGTGTATCCTTTTTTTCTTTTTTAATGGCGTGCTGTGTATGTTTACCTTATAGCTTATTTTCCTTCAATAACCTATTTTTCCCAGGGCTATACCACAGTCTGTTAGTCAAATAAAAAAAAAAAGAAAAGAAAAAAACCACGGATTTTATATGATGACTGGTATGTTTTCTAGGATGTTGGCAAGATAAGAAGGAGGCCGGTAATATTTTATTTATTTGCAAGGATGTTCTAACTCATCTCTGTAGAAATCATTTGTTGACCATATGGACTCCCTGGCATGTATACAAGGTAGAGAAAAAAGGAGAGCAGGGGTGTGAGACCATGAGTTAAAGAACTGTTGGGATACTAACAGTCTCCTTGTTAGGGTGCCGAAAGGTTACTAAACCTCGTGCTACAAATAACATGGGAAACTGATATGTATTCGGGGAGGCTATTTTCTTATATGAATTCTTGACCAATCCATCAACTTTGGGAAACTTGCAGTATTTGGTGTTTTCAATGACCTAATAATTGAGTGAGCCATACCTAACTTATTCTAATGAACACAAAGTGTGTGGGGAAGAGCATGGTGGGAGGCAAGGAATGATGCTTTCTGCTTGTATTTTGGACCATAATGATAGAACTTTTTTAAACCTATTTTTTGTCTTATATTTGGTTACAAAAGCATTGTAATTCCAATTGTGCTTATTTGAATAATTGATTGTTCCAAATTGAGGGCCTTTCTCTACCTACTTGCCACAGGAATGTCCCTCACTTGAGAATTTCAGAGGATTCAAGTGATATGAACATGCAAATGAAAGCTTCTGTGTACTGGTCATTAATCTTATTAAGAGGAGATATTTAGGGTCAGTGACTAGGAGCGGGCTTGAAACATCTTTGAGCATTTTCAGTTATACCTTCATAAATAAATAAAAACGGATCCTGCCTCTACCTTGCTGCGTGACTCAAGTATGTACTTTGATTTTCTTGGGCCTCAGTTTCCTTATCAATTAAAGGAGGAGCTTGATAGATTCCTTCAACTCCTGAAGATTTGTTGTTTGAATTCAGTTGATTGTGTGAGAGGTCTTCTGTCTCTGCCCTGGGGAGTGGCCACCACAATGCCAAGGTGATGGTCATTCCACAGGATAGATCTTAGGCCAGCTTCCCTTCACCTTGAGCATTACTGCAAGAGATTAACAGTAGGTTCTAGGAGGCCCTAGAAAAGTCCCCATGTGTGGCATGTACAACCACTTAGGTAGCTCTCACCCAGAAATTCTCTCTGAATTTCTTTAACTGAGATTGTAGTGTTGAAACCACTTGATGGTTAGCAGTGAGCTATTAGACTGTGTTTCCCATGCAGCATGTGAGGTGATTTTAGGTGATGAGAGGAAAACATTAAAAAAAAAAAAATTAAATCATTATGTGTCTATCTTGATGCATATGCAAGCAAGCAAACAAACAAAAACATAGTACTCCAAAGTCATGATCTCTGTTATTGCTAAGGGCAAGACTGAATTTAAAGAAAAAGAAAGTCAGTCTAAACAAAAATAGCTTCTAGATTAATTAATATTAAGTAGGTCATAGTGTAAGTGGTACTGGGATAGAACAAAATCAGGACTGAAGTTTGGGAAAGTGTTTTAGAGGGCTTAAGGGTTGGGGAAGTAATAATTCTTTCAAATAATCAGGAAACAGTGCAGGACCCTGGGAAACAATTTTTTTTTTTTTAAAGAATCAAATGTTGTTTAATTTTTTAAAAAGAAAACCTTTTTAGTTTAGTTTACCATTAGAATAGACTTACTGTCCTTGTAGGATTTTAAAAATCAAAATGTTTCCCAAGCTGTTAACTCAGTTTTTATTTTTAAACGAGTCGTGTCTATATGTCAGAGGGCAGAAATTAGTGTGGAAAGGAGGATTTGAGTCAAGGGAGAGAATCAGCCAGGGTCCACCCAGGCAGCACATTATGATAATATATACGGAACCAGCTGGACACTGAGCAAAGCTGACATTGTGTTGTCAGGGGCAGAATCACCCATCAATTTCCGAGATAGAATTTGAGTTCAAATGACAGAAAGAGCAGCAACTGTGTTGAAACTGATGCATGGGGGAGGGGGTGGGCAGGCAGGAACCAGCCAGGCCTAAAGACAGGAAGTGCTGGTACCTCCGGAAGGGGGTGGCTCTGTTTTCTCATCTGGCTGCTACCCTTCCTTCTAACCTTAACATCTGTCAGCAAGATCCACCTGGGCCTTTGCATGATTAGAGCCCACTGCAGGGGGAGCTTACTGGTGCTAATTTTAGCTCCCAAGAGCATAGAGTCCCTGCTGCTCCACTGGGGGCCAGATCAGCCTAGGAAAATTAGGATAACAGATTCCAAGGAGCCACTGCTTTTCGATTTTGGAAGTGCAATGTGGATGTACTCATGATTGTTAAGAACAAGTGGAAGAGTTCTCAACTTTTAAACTACTCTGTTTACTTCCTTAAAATACTGACAACTCTGATGATTCTTCTCTACTTCATTCCTTATTCATTCATTCATTCGTTCGTTCATTCATTCATTCATCTATTTAGCATACGCTTATTGATTGTCTATTGTATTAAACAATAGGGATGCCAAGATGAACAAGGCAGGGACAGCTCTTGACATTTTGAGGTATATCGTTGTGTGTGTTCGTGTGTGAATATTATGCAAATAATTACAAAAAATAATTTAGAATGACTTAAATTGCAACGATGGTAAGCACTATAAAAGAGAGACACCAGACTACTAAGAGAGCTTTAAACAAAGGGACTCAGCCAAGTCTAAAGAATCAGAGACACTTTTAAAATACAAACGAGTAGCATTTTGTCAAGCAAAGAAAGAGAGAGCATTTTTGGCAGAGGGATAAGCATGTCCAAATTCCATGTGGAGGCAAAGTATTAGACATCTGGGAGAGGGTTAAGAGGAAAGGTGAGCTAGGTCTGAGATCCATTTTTTGAAAGAATAGCTTTGAGAATTTCCCGTAGATTGGTTCCTCTTTGACTTGGAGATATGGGTCCAATGCATCTTCTTAACCACAGACTAATAGAATTCTTTGCCCAGTAAAATGCTAGTAGGTTTTAGACACTGTTTTGAGTTAATGATATGATGGCAACTTTTGAGCATTTACTACCCATTAGGATTAGGGCTAAGCCCTTTGTATCATCTCTGTTAATACTCTTAACCACCATAGGAGGGCAGTACTATCATTTTCTCTGTTTAGCAAATGAGGGAAACTGAGGCCATCCTTCAAAGATTTGGCTGTGGCCAAAGAAAAAAAGAGTTCAGTTTTTGCATCTGTAGCATTTGGGCCTCCAAGTAGCTGACATAAGGCAGTCATCACCACTGTTCTTTCCCACTGTTTAGTTAACGCTAATCTCCTCACATTGGACTTCAGAGGTGGAGAGAAATTCTCCTGCTATTTGATCATGTAATATAATTCCTGCTTCAATTGAAGCAAATTGACGAAGTTACTCAAAGGCAAATTGAAAAGCCAGATCTGTGCTAAATCCCCAGGGTTTGTTAGTTGGCATGTGCAGTGATATATGGGAAGGTGCTTTTCTGGGTTAAGATAAAAAATCCTGGTATCACGTCACGCTATCAGGCACCCCATCTTAATCTCCCTGTGCCAGCCCTGCAACTTGAAATACTCAGTGGACAGAAATGAAACTTTATAGAAATTAGGTGATCATCATCCTTATCAGATGAATATGATTCCATCAGTATGATTTTAGCATCTTCAGGAAAAAAAAGGGGGGGGGGAGATTTACCTGGAGACGAGCAAGAAAGAGTCTGAGAGGTGGACTGTAGGACTTTTCAGCCAGTCTGCCTTGGGCAAGTTGGCTGGGAGATGGCCTAGTAATTAAAATCCTGCTTAAACATATGCTGCTGGTCAGTCATAGTAGAGGCACCGACATGGGAAACCAGACGGTAACCAGAGAAGGAAAAGAAAAGTGAAACACAAAAGTAACACTCTGGAGCCCGCAGGGTGCAGAAATAGATCTGAATTGGACGAATACTTATCTGACCACTAAGCATGAAAGCGGAACCCAAGCACTAATATATTTTTATCCCAATCTGCAAAATTAATCAATATTTTATATGTGAACATATGCTCCTGTGTTGCTGGCTTATTTAATTGACAGTTGCAATCAGCAGGACACCAGTTATTCAAACCCACATTCTTCACCCGTAGTTCTGGGGAGACATGCAGCAGGAGAACACAGGGAATAGAGGTGCAGATAATATCAGCTTTGGGGCCTCGTTTCAACACGTCAGTTTCTCTCACTGACCTTGGGGCAAAGTAAGAAAAATTTCAAAGGATAAGCATATGTAACATAGGTACAAATAGTAATAGACTTTGGCTGTTATTTAGAATGATTAAAATGAATGTAGTTGGTACAAATTTAGAATGATTAAAATGAATGTGGTTGGTACAAATTGAGAGCTTTCTTTAATTCTTTATTATTCTTTGTCTACTTTGGGGAGGGGGCAGAGATTGAAAGCCAATAGATTGTAAGCATCTATTTGATGCCCGGCCTGAAGCAGATGTTTTTGAGTACAATATGCATGGGACTGTGGATGCGGGGACTGTGTCCCAGCAGTTTCAGAGTATTTTATCATTTCTTTGTAGAGAAGGAAAACACAGTTTTGGTCATTCTTTGCTAAAATCTTCTGGCTGAATCATCAAACTAGCTGTGCCCTTCCAGTAACTATTATGTGCAACAAATCAATAAAGTCAGATCTCAGATTCTTCTACCTTTCAACTTTGGCAGAATCCTAGAAACTCTTCTTGATTTGGTTAGCGAAAGCCTGTGGAATTCAATCCTTGTTGCTCAAAAGAAAAAAAAAAAACAAGTTGGAGAAAATGTTATTAAGGTACTGTTTTAGGATAACCTATTTAGCCAGTAAACTTTTATTATTTTCTTTGTATGCACAAAATTCTATAATGAACACCATTGAGATGGATAATATCCAGATTGAAATGAAAGTTAAGGGGACTGCTCTAGACTTTAAAAATCTAAGTTCTCATAGTGCTGCCACACTTATATTTGATGTTCAGACTTTGACTGTGTGTTTAGCACCAACTTGTAACAATAGAAATGCTTCTAAGCCTGGAAGTCTGGCAGTATTTCCAGTGTTCCTGTGTTTAAATTGGCACCTGTGGTATTATATTAGGATGCCATTTTTTGAACTTGGAAATAGAAGAAGGTAGAGAGAGATTTTACTATAACTCATATGTGGGGCTGAGTCTTAGGGGGAAAATAACTTTGCTTGGAAATAGAGTAGTAATATTCTGTAAAGTTAATAAATATCTGCACTCTATCTTGGGAATAGGAATTGCACAACTAAGATTTTATGGGATTTTGGCTGTAGTATTTGCATGATTGAAGTGAATGTTTTAGCCAAACTGAGCAGAAATTTTAGATAAATACCAAAATTGAAGGGTAGTTTGTGTGTTTTAAATATTTGACTTTATCAACCAGTGTGGACTCTCAAAAGTCTCAAGTTCAAGTGAGTCTCTCAAATTCAGTTACCTCATTTGTAAAGTGGAATTTAGAATAAACAGCTGCTTGTCTGCTCCTCAGGGTTGATACTGAGAATAATTGAGAAAATGCATGGGCAAACCCTTTGAAGACTTAACAATGCTAGTTAATTGTCAGGTATTGGTTACGTATGGAGTACTGTCTAACCAGTTTGTGAATGAATGAGGTCCCTGCCTGCAGCAGATGTGTTGACTTTGGGTTGATTTGCAGACCCATATAGCCCCAGCTATCCACATACATACATATCAAGATAAAAGTTCAAGACAAAGTGCAATTAGTGACAAATGAATGGGAAAGAGATGAAGAAATTCACCAAAAAGTATTTTATAGCCTGGGATAGGAAGAAACTGTTTCATGCAGAAGACTAGTCTTTATGGTACAGTATTGTTTGGGTAGAACTTTCCTGAAAAAGAAATGGTGGAGATGTGCAAAGCACATTTGGAAACAGTGAATTTAGAGAGCCTGTCATCATCTTCATTTTCTTTTTCTTTATATTCCTTCTCCTTCTCCTGCAACATCTCATCTTTTTCATTCTATCTCACATTTGTTCATTGCTTACTCCATGCAGAGCTCTGTGCACATGGATTAATTTATTTAAACCCCACAACAACCTCATGAGATGAGTTCTCTTATTGTTATTCCCAATTAAAGCAATAGAAACTGAGGCTTAAGAAAAGCAATTTGCCCAAACTGGTAAATGATGAAGCTGTAATGTGAGCTTAGGCCTCCTGAATCGAGAGCCAGTGGTCCCAACTGTTGCCAAGTCCTGCTTCCAGTTTGAGAGAGATGGGGAATGAGGTTGGAAGGGGAGAACTGGCCAGACTCACGAGGGTGGACTTGATCCATAGGCCAAGGGGAAAACAGAAAGCTTTCGAACAGAGCAGTAACATTTTGAAAGCTGGCATATGTGGAAGGTTAATCTGGGTTTTGGTATGTAGGCGAGATTTAGCACATAATTAATAATCCGATAGTAGAAATGAATTACAAACAAGCAAGTGTGAGTGTTTGCTCTTTGCAGCCCATATGGAACAGCCCAGACTCCAAAGAGTAATTTTTGAGGAAGTTGAGTCAGTCACCATGTCCACTCTACTTTGCTCCTCTGTCTGGATACATTTGATGATACACATTCCGGTGCTTTGTGACGTCACTGATCATCACCACGGAAACATCTGGGCTGTAACAAACACTGGAGTGCAGCGTCACTGAATGTGTCAGGGAGGAGAGGAAACTGGCTTAAAACGATAAGACTCTCAATAATAAAAATTCAGTCAAATACGTGAGCAGCAGCAGCCTTGGTCATGAAGAGAAATAGAAGCATTACTATTCTGAAAGGCACAGAGCAGGAGTTGTGCATTACTGAAGGTTGAGCCAGGTTGATTTTTAGATGCTGCTCACATTCAAAACATGATTTCCTTAAAAAGTCACTATCTATGCTGTCTTGCATGATGACGGTAGAAATCTTTCAGGAGCTGGGAGCTGGTCTCTCAAACTGCTTCTGGAAAACCTTCTACATAGTGGAAGTAGGCTAGCTGGGGACCTTTACGTTGTTATGGGAGAAGCCTTTAACAATCAGAAGGAGAATTGGCAGGGGTTGTGGTTTGGGTTTATTGTTTGATGAGTCAGTGGGCAGTATTAGTTGTATAGTTGCAGAGATTAATAACTAAAAGGTGATTCTTGGCCCTTCAAAAATAAAGATGTTCACTAGCGGATCAAATCGTGAATTGACTCTAGCTCTAAGCCATGTGTAGTTTGGTTTGCATGGTGCTTTAAGAAAGTGTGTATTTGTTGCTTTACAATAGAAAATAAAGAGATTTTACCTAAAATCCAGGTTTGCAAATTCTCTTTATATTCAGAAGAGCTGGTAGTGTTGGAGCCATTTTCAAATGGCAACACTTAGGCCAAACTGAGAAGTTGTGTCCCTTTTGGGTAGGGTATATACTCTATGATTAGCCACAACGTGCATGTCTCCCATTTTGTTATCCCTAGACCATTTGATTTACTGACTTTCCTGCTTGGCTCTGTGAGCACTGGATTTTGTGATCATTGTTGAAGGGATTAGAGATTAGTTATTCCTAGCACAGTTCCTGGTATATGGATGGTACCTCATAAATGGTAGCTCTGATTGTTCTTTATCAATTACAGGCTCAGTTATTTAAACTCGATCCTTAGATCAATGCTGCCTGATATGACTTTCTGTGATGATGGAAATGAACTCTGTGCTGTCTGATGTGATAGTCACTAGTCACATGTAGCTATTGACCACTTGAAATGTGGCTAGTATGACCAAGAAAATAATTTTAATTAAAAATTAAATTTCAGTAGCAGTATATGGCTAGTGACTACCATATTGGCAAAGCAGATTCAGTAATGAGATTGAACATCCACTGTCCTCGTTTACAATACAATGTGGAGAATAGACACTAGGGCTGTGTGTTCATTGTACAAGTCATTACTTAGAGGGAGCTTCATCACTTAGGATCACCTACTTCCTGAAGGGGAGCCACCTTTTATCACTCTTCTACAATTCTTGACAAAAACACATGCCATAGACATATGTTTTATAAAATGTTGTATGTACATTTGTACCAATATATGCAAATCACCTTAAGCTCGAATGCAAAGTTTCACTGCTTTCTGCCCTCTAGCTGTCCAGTTAAGGGTACTGTGTAAACATAATAACTAGACCTGTCTGTGAAAAAGCCTGAATTTTTTGATGAGCTGCTGGCCCCTACCATTTATGATGGCATAAGGCCAAGAGCCAATGTTACCAAGGGGATTATGGAAAACAGTGGAGCCCTCCTAGACTGCTAGAGGGATCTTATATCTTAAGACTCAAGCTCTTCAGGCTGCAGTCTCTTAAGTTGTTTCCATCACAAGCCTACGTTGAGCACATTTGATGATCACATTGCCATAAACCAGCCCCAAAGGAGGATTCTAAAAGATCCTTCTTTTGCAGAACTTATTCATTCACTTGCATGTTGTCTGCTTTGCTGAGCCCAGCAGTCACAGCCCTCCCTTTCCTCCCTTTTCCTTTGTCACAGGGTTGGAAACCCCAGCACCATCTATCAGGCTCTGGCTTATTGGTTACTTACTGGCCTCTGGCCTGAAACTTGCCCCAGCCTACTTTTCCAGCTGAAAAATAAGTAACTTCACCTCTTCTAGGGATGTATGCACAGGAGAGCAAAATAGACATTAGCCTGTTTCATTCAAGATGAAACTCTGAGTTACAAACCCCTGCCCCTTAAAAAAAGCCTCCTGAAAAACATGGAGATTCTCCTGAAAATGATAGAAATGGCTATGGTAGCTCATTTTATCAAATGAGGATGAATACCAATCTTCTTGTAATGAAAAAAAAAACATACGTGAATATTCTGCTTGGATCATTCATCGAGTCTGAAGTGTATATCATCTTTTCTCATAGACTCTGCAGAGAGAATACCAAGTCTTCCTTTTTGACCTTTATGGGCAAATATCTTTATGGGCAAATATCAGTGTAAACTCGTGCTATGACAGTGACTTGAATGAGTCCTAGAATTCAGTAGGAGAAAGACTAAAGCCTCTTACAACAATAATGAAAGAGCCTACATAGTTTTAAATTCCTTCTTAGGTAAATTCTTTGCAAAAATGTTTTTGAGAACAAGACCAAGCTGATCTCAACTGAGACTAACTAATGAAATGTTAAATTATCTGCACACAGATATGTTTTCAATGTTGAATTTAGTCCGGCTCCCAGACACAAGGCGGCTAAAAATTCATATTCAGATAAGGAAAGGCAAACCTTGGCGAACAGATGGAGCAGAGTTCAGCATAAAGGTTTAATCCTATCAGGCCGATTCCTGTATGACCATCTGGATAATCCGGCACACACATTCAAGGCCTGTTAAAAATACGACTCCAGCCAAGATTAACATCACAGATTTTCCACTAGACTTGCTCATATTTGACTTTATGATTTTCCAGGCCCAAGAAGATTGCCTGTGAATAAAGACTTGAGTATTCCTTGAAGAAGCACTTCCATGTTTTTTTTTTTTTTTTTAACCTGTAAATTGTTTCCTCTTTTCACAGTATTGGCTGTCCATTTTTGGAAAGTTATTTTCATTTCCCTTTCTTCCCTAGCTTTCATATCTAGAACTTTTCTTATAACAGGATAATACGGAGAATTAGGCTAAAAATAATTTTGTGCATGAAAGTTCTCCTTGTCAGGAAGAGTTATTTACTTATTGTATAATCAGAGGCAAGTGAATTTACTATTGTTGCAACAAATATCACAATTGGATCCATGAATAATTCATTTTGAGGGTTATCTCACTTTCCACCATAATTTTTTTTTCCAACGGTGTGGCTGATGATCATAGAACAAGAGAAAAAAAGAAAAGAAAAAAAAACCCTGGTGGCAGTTATTTGCCGTTAGTTGTTGTAGGATTAATATTTTGTACATTTTAATTTTGGATTTGGCAGATCAAACATGAAGTGGAAAACAGCACATTCTCACCTCCTTGAGTTATAAAATTCTGAGCTTCCGAAGTGTTAACAAACAATTTTTGCATATTATGAAACAATGCTGTGTTGCATGTCATTGAATCAAAAAGCCTTCAACAAGTCTTTCAAGTGCAATTTAGAAGTTACAGGTACATCAAAATGTCAAGATTTTTCACTGCTAAATTGTTAAATAACCCTGTTACTGAACCTGCGCAGAGTTATGGATCTCAGATAGACAAACTCAGAAATCTAAAAGTGCTTGCCTTAAAATGTTTAGATTACAGTTGTTGCACTAGGATTTCTGTCCTTCCCTTGCTCAGGTCTATGTCCACTGATTGTTGAAAAATTTTGCTGATTCAGTATAGAGTAAGAAAGCTGCAAATTAAACAGAAAGCTAATGGTTCCTATTTGGGCTTGCTCTGCATTTAGCAAACGGCATAGCTTGGAACTTAGCTAAACTGAGATACACCTAGATATTCACATTAGGTTAACTCTGTGTTAATGTAGATGGATGTTGGAACTACGTTTCCATCCACTGACTATGAATTTTTTCTCTTCTCCTTTTCTGTGAGAGCCATTAGTGTTGTCAAAATGAAGGGCTTTGCCAAATAAAGTCATTTTGGAATAAAGGATGAAAAACACTTGAAATTCTCAATCTCCTCATTTAATATTTAATAGATTTAATTGCATCTGGTACTGAGAAATCTCTGTATCATGGGTTACATTTCTCTTCAAAGTGACACACACACACAGACACACACACACACAGAGGCAGAATCTCTTTGCATATATAATATATTATTCTTTGCCAAGTAATATCTAGATGAGCTAGTGGATGGGGTAATAAATGCAGACCAATAACAAAACAAAATGAAGACCCTACTAAAACAATAAAATGCTTAACTGCATAAAGCAATTACTGAAAAAAAATAAAAGAAGGCAGAAATAAACCTAGTAATTCAAGAGTTTTATTTATTTGTTTATTTGTATTCGAGAGCTATGTGTATTTGTTTACTAGCTGACTAGGAGTCTGTGGTGAGGTTAGCAATCTGACAGTGAGGTTTGCACCTGCTGGTGCTAGGGTTTGGGTTGGGCATTATGACTGCTGTGGGTTTCCAAGGCATCCAGTTGGAAGGTTGGTGAACCCGGAACAGTTTTACATCCTGTACATGGTAAAAAGATAGAGGGTCAGTCTTCCCACTAGGGGAGAACTTTCTGCTTGTCCTCCTCCCTGGCCAGTAGCTGCCAGTTTTCAGGATCAAAGAATATGCAGATGTTGATGCTGCTGATCTGGGAGTAGTCAAGAGAGTAATCATTTCAGTTAAAATACGCAGCAAGAGCAATTGTTTTGACTTAACATGAAAGGCAGATATGTGTGTGTTGAGTCCACGTAGGAGTACTTTGAGTTCTGTCGATCTTTGGGACAGGCCTGCTCTCAAACACAGCTTCACCAAAATCCAATAGCTACAGGGATTAAAGGCCTGAGATTATATGAAGTCACAGGTATCCTACAGGAATGGGGTGAGTTCATGGTTTTCACAAGTCTCAAAAATTTGGGACAACAACAGTAAAGTCAGTTCCTTATTTCTGAAAAGATCACCATTTATATTCATTCCAGGCAAATGAGAGCCTTAACAAACAAACAAACAAACAAACAAAAAACCCAAACCATTGCACCTTGTAGGGACTGATGCCAAATCCACCTCTTCAGTAAATGTAGCTGGCTAGGTTAGCAAGTGACGGGATTGGAAGTTCCTAGGAAAACTACACAACCTGGAATGACGAGACTATTGGGTATTCTAGTGAATAAATAAACTCTCACTAATGGGGAACTGGTGATAACGATAATTATTATAGCAGCAACTAGCATGCTATGTGCCCGGCCCATAGGAAAACAACAAAACACCAGCAGACACCTGCATTTTGCCACAAGTCTGTGAGCAGAAACCACTGCTTCGAGGGGGGAGACCTTTAGAGAGGCTAAGTGACTGCTTCAAGGTCTCACTGAGTGAGAGAGGTGGAATTTGAACAGCTGGAGCTGTTGCCCATTTGCAAATACCATAATACTCTGGATGTTAAAACAACTTAACATACATAATTGCATCTTTCTGTCTTTATTCAGGAGCCAGTTAAGGACTAGTGCCAGCATCGTCACCTCCATTGTAAGCATCAGTTATCTGCTCCATCAAAATGCTCATTAATAGAGAGCTCTGGCTAACAGAATGCTGGAAAAGGAGAGTTTACATCTTTTCATATGCTGTACACAATAGAAATAGAAAATGAGCTGAATATCCATTTTAGTGGAATTTTATCTTGAGGTTTAGAATGGGATTAGAACATTTCTAAATTTATACATTTTACCAACTGATGAAATGCTGTTTCCCCAGCACATATAAATACAGGAATGGAGAAAAGAGCCAAACAATACATCTCTAATGAGGCTTCTGTAAAAGAACAACTGTCACAAAGCCTCATTTTGGAGATAAGAGATAATAAATCTTGCACCCAGGTCATCTACACTGCTACTCCAAACAACTGAAGTATTGATCACAGTACAAAGATTTCGGAGGCAAAAGTAAGAGCAGCCCCAGGACCCTGCTGATAGCGGCACACACCACTAATTCACCTCAATGGGCAGGCACCTCTGAGCTCAATTAACCCTTATTCCCAAGGCCACCCATAAACCCTGAGGTAAACATGGCTTTCCTGGCACTTGCTTTCTATCAATGAAATAGATCATTTCTATTGGAGGCTAAGGCACAATTTTAACTTACAAATTTACCTTGCTATAAAGAGCCTGATGCTTCCAATGCGAGTGAGCAGGCACTTGAATCTTGTAACATTGATTCTGTAAATCAGAGAATTTTAAACTGCTGAGGGCATCTGTGATTTCTTCTGCCTTCTGTGGCCATTGGAAGGAAATATAAATGCTCTGGATCGTCTACACACAGAGCATTAGTAGTTAATATGTACTGGAGACCGAATGATTCCCTCCCTCCCTCCCTCCCTCTCTCTCTTTCTTCTTCCTTCCTTCCTTTCTTTCTTTCTTTCTTTCTTTCTTTCTTTCTTTCTTTCTTTCTTTCTTTCTTTCTTTCTTTCTTTCTTTCTTTCTCTTTCTTTCTTTCTTTCTTTCTTTCTTTCTTTCTTTCTTTCTTTCTTTCTTTTCTTTCTTCTTTCTTTCTTTCTTTTCTTCTTCTTCTTTCTTCTTCTTTTCATTCTTCCCTCTCTTTTTCTTCTCACCACGACCATTGTTCAGAAGCAAATTGGAAATCTGGTAATTAGGCCCTGACTCACGGTGTAGTATTAGAGTCCCGAGCCAAAGTTCAACACCCTGAAATGAAATTTAAACCAATTAATCTGTTAGATTTTTATCGCTTGTCCGTGTTTTCTCAGCAATTCCCCCAGCACGTGGCCTTTGATCAACTCTCATACAAACGCTAAAATGTGTGCCTGCTGCTAGCAAGATGGGAATGACATTAACATGGTACTCATAAAACAATCAGAGCAGAGAAGCCCTCAAACAGGCAGGGCATGGTAATATTTAATAAAAGCACACACATAATCTTCAGAATTAGCATTTTGTGCCTTGCAGTACCTTTGGGAGAAGAGCTTTTATTTGTGGAGTGATCATTATTATAACAAAGAAGAGCTACCTAATAATTTCCACTTTAACTCTGCAATGTGCCACGAGCATTTCAGAGCCATTATGCTAAACTGTGGTGGGGTAATCATGTTATTGTCATAGTTTGAAGGAAAGAAAATCTCCTCTACTTTGGTGGCTGTTGGGGGTGGGGGAAGAGGTAAAAAAGAAAAAAAAAAAAAGACCAAAAAAAATCAACTTCAACTTTTATTTTTAATGAGATTTAGAACCAGGATTTGACTCTCTGTCCTTGTGGTTACCAAGAGTGTGAAAATTCCTTGGTGAAGAAGAATCTTTTATTAATTAAATCAAGATTTGGCTGGTGAAAGTGGTTTTGTATTCAATCAAATCCACTCCCTTCCCCAATTTTGTAATATTTTCATGGAGATAGAATTGTATTGATTATTACACTCTTGGGTTGGACTGAATTCATTTGTAAATATTCTCACCTTCAAATTCTACTGAACACATCCACCATGACTATTAAAAATGATCTCTCCTTTCTTCCTCTCTGTGTCTTTTTGGATATCCTGAGTGAAAGAAAAACAAGTCCTTGGCTACTTCAGATGTGATCTGGGCTTTCTCAGAGTAAAGCTTACCCAGAAAGAAGAGAGGAGAGGCTCAGGATCTGTTAATCAGCACAGCTGGACCTTTTTTTTTTTTTTTTTAAATTAGTATCAATTTGTTCTAAATAGTACAACCTTTATCTCTTACAAAATTAAATGCTGTTATTTAATTTTTATTATGATAACATATTACCTTAATGTGTGTTTATGGAAAATATTCAAACCATACCACGTTTTTAAGAGTAAATTTAATGGTCTCCTTGCCCCCTCAGCCCCATTGCAGTCACATTGCTGTGTTTCATATGGACCCACTGGAGACCGTGGCTATACATCCTTCCAGATCTTTGTTCACATGTAACTACATACACACAAACACAGGTGTGTCTATGGGCTCATATATGTCATTTTTTTAAGTTAACAGGATCACACTGTTCATTAGACTACCAATTGCTTTTTTACTTACTAACATACTTTGTCATCTTTCCATGTTAGTTTGGAAAAATCTTTTCCATCCATTCAAATGACATTCCTAATACTCTGTAGTATGGATATACCATCATTTATTTGGCCACTCTCTTATTGGAGGCACCTAGATGCTTGGATTTTTTACTGTGGATACTGCAGCGAACTTTTGGGTACCTGTAGTGGTAGGCACATTTGCAAGTATTTCCTGGACTGCTTTTACTCTGGCAAGTTTGTTTGTGACTAAGATAAAGGGGTAAAACGGTGGCCTAGGAGTTAAAGTTAGATGATAAATATTTTGTTTACCACCTGTAAGTTTAAAAAATTTGAATTAGCTGCCAGCATTTAGAGATTGGGAAATTCACATAAAAATCTGGTTCTCAACCTCTTTCAAAAGATCAGAAGCCCAAACTGCACTGGGCAAGCACTGGTGTGGGGATACCAGTGGCTAGAACTTCTCCAATTCTTGGCATCAGGAGCCATCCATCTCATGCTTGTTCTGAGACTCTGAGCTGCTGTATTCATTTGTAGTTTTGCCTTGGCCTGTATGGATCTGTGAGTGTTAACAACTGCTCTCAGGCCTGATCTGCTTAGCTAGTCACAGTGTCTTCTACCTTGCATTATTGACACTTTAGAGTTCTTCATTTGGCGGAACTATCCCCTGCATTGTTGAATAGTTAGCATCTTTGACTTCCTGGCACTAAATGCCAATAACATCTCTTTGCCCACCCACCCCCCATCGGTGTAACGGCACATGAGTCCTTTACATATTTTCCAAATTTTCCAGTGGGGAAATACCACAGAGTTTCCCCTCAAGACTGCTATGCCACACAGATGTATAGAAGCACCTTTAGAATGCCTTGAAGCCCAGCTTTACAAAGGTCTACATAACTAACTTGTTCTAGGAATGACATCTAGTCTCTAAGATAGAACAATGGATCGTTGTGTATAGAGGTAGGATGGACCAAGGGGTACGTCACTGTTTTCATGAAATACCCCCTATTTTATTCACCAGAAAGCTAAGAAAATGGTGTCACATATTGTCTCCTCACCAGCTTATCTCTGGAAGCTTGATGATCTTTCTTTCCTCTGGCTAGTTGACACTTAGCTTTGTTTCTGGTTTATTGCTCACAGAATTTGAAAACATTATCACTTTCCTTAGGAAGTGTTTGAAAGCACATATGTACACACACACACACACACATATATATACAGACACTTACATGCCTTCTTTATCCTATAAAAAACAAATGGAAAGAAGTGGGAGAGGACCAAGTCTAAAACCAGCTTGACCATGCTAACAGATTGTCTTTAGTATAGGAGAGTCTCTCAGAGATAGACCAACACCATTCTGCCTCCTTTGTACAATGATAAGTAAGCCTGAAAGATCCATACTTATTTTAAGAAATATCTAAAGAAATATACTTATCCAAAGAAATTTGCATGATTACAAAAATAAAATTTTAAAAATTAAAAGAAAGTTAATACAGATAATAAACACCCTAAACAACTGTTTTGTTGTTTATGAGAGTAGTCACATGGTGAGCATTTATTTAATCATACCATTGGATTTCACACTCTGTCATTAGGCAAGTCTCTTTGAACAGACAAGTTCAGTTAAACCAAGATCCTGTTCTCAGAAGTATTTGGAGATATGGCTCCCTTTCTACCCTACTTTAGCAACTAAGTACTCTGACTTAGAAATAAGAATTGAAATTTTGAGACATTAACTAGAATGTTTCCAAACTGCTTTTATTTTAGGAATTCTATATAGTTTTTAAATGTGCTTTATTTCTCTTATAAATTTCTTGAAGTCATGCGTCGTATGCTATCATTGGTTTGGGAATACTCAAGCATGCATTTAAACATCTTTACTTTTAAGGAAAAATTCTGCTTAAGAAAAAGTCCTGTGCCTGTGGAGCATTGATCACAATCTTTATGTGTGTTAAAAATTGGACAAAAATTTTCAAGTCATGAATCATTTACATTTTCTTGATTAATTATTTTGTTTTTGGGAGAAAGTGAAGGAGAGAAAAGGCATCTGAACTGCCCAGTTTTAGTTGTAAATGCATTACTATGAGTTCAGCCAACATGAAATGTTTAGTTTGGATATTTCCTAATTTCTCTGTGCTATTTTATAAGATGAATTTGAATCAAAATCAAACCCATTCTACTTGTTTGTGTGGTGGCACGTGAGCAATGGTCCCACTGGGCTAGGCTTTATATTTTCTTTTCTTCTTGCAAAAGTTAAAGCGTGATATTTTGCCAAATTTGACAAAGCCCAATAGTTTTTTTCCCCAGCTTATTCCCATTAAAATTAACTGGTGCTCCCATTGGCTTCAATATTTGGAAAGTCAGTCTTGGATACTTAATAAACTGTTTATTAAAGAGAAGGGTCTTGTTTCCTCTCCTTGCAAAATATCTCCCTAGCTTTAGAATTTTGCTTTGTTCTTGTTCATAAAAGTAATCATGAGAATAACAACATGGCATCATGGAGTTAAGAACCCTTGGTGCCTTCTGAGACATTTCAAAAACATAATCCTACAATTACATTTATGCCTAGCAATTCTGTTGAAAGTACGCCATGCTCACCAGGCAAGCCACCTCTAGTCTGTTTGGAATCATAGTATTTGCGAATAATTTCCCACCTCCAAGGGCCATTTATAGTGGAAAGAGAAGAGATATGAAATTTTTAAAAAGTCTATTTAAGAGTTTTATGCCTGGAAATGGCAACACAGCAAAGGTCATGGGACTTTCTGTGGTTCAGCCCTGACAGCTATTTGGTTACATAATTCACCCTGGGTGACCTGCATACTTTACATCTATAAAATGGGATTCATGATATTGGTTGAGAAAAACCTTAATGACTACTAATGAAGAATGTTGCTGTGTTAGTGTTACAGATAGAAGGCACGGAGCAAGAATATTTTCTTGTTTCGGCCTTTCTTTCTCACTTCCCTTTGGACAGAAATGCTTATCTAAAAATGTATCGATTTTCTTTTCGGGAAGAATGTCTAATTATGAAGCAATTCTATAAGGTCTCCAGTGTGTTCCAAAAAGCCACCCATTCTTTTTTTATTTTTAGCTTCTCACAAATTAAATTTTGCTTCTGTGTTTTATTTCATAAGATTTCAGGTTTGAAAATAATTGGGCAAAATATATGTATGTCAATAGAAACAATGAAAAAAAAAAGCTTTTAAAAACTGAAATTGCACCCTTAGGTTTCAGGTCCTAAAGCAGCTAGGAAATGCTGAGATCTTGGGGGACTTTCTGTTAGTGAAAAGATAAAAGATATATTTTTTTTTCTTTTTCTCAAGTCTCCATCATTAAAGTTTGGTTCTAACAGCAGACTCCTTCTCTTTTTCATGTGTGTTGAAAAGCAGCTACTCCCTGTATCAAAGCCATCAGCCCGAGTGAAGGATGGACGACGGGAGGCGCGACTGTGATCATCATAGGGGACAATTTCTTTGATGGGTTACAGGTCATATTCGGTACCATGCTGGTCTGGAGTGAGGTAGGTGTTGTCTGAACATTAATATCTAATAGCTTGGTCTAGTTGAGGATACTGTCTACACTTGAATTTCTAATAGAGTGTGTGTAGAATTTCGTGGTGCCACCCTGGGTGGGCCAGCTCTAGTCTGCAGAACTCTGGGAAAGTAGAGGACCTGGGTTGGGTATACCTGGAAGTGCCACTCTCTACTGGAATGACTTCCATCCTCTGGCCCGTAAGCACCAGGAGAGCTTTGTTTTTGTTTTGTCATTTGTCCTCTTATGCTAGCCATGGTGAGGAGGCCCTATTGTACATTGGAAATTGGAAAGGAGATCCAAAGTCACAAAATATAGAGGAAAAGCCTTCAAACTTTAACAAGGTGATAATCTGTGAATAGTTGTAGATGGGATCTACTGTAGGCCCATCTTCAAGGAACACCATTCATATGACAGTAACAATGCAGGTGTAGATGGATCTTGACTTATTCAGTGATTCTTCATCCAAGAATGAGTGATTTCCCAGGACACCCTTGAAGAACCAAAGGCTTGTTCCAGCCCTAGGAATTTACAGCTCACAGGCATCTCAGTATGTGACCACAACCATGTGAAAATGACTTTGTTCTGTGTGTATAGTGCTTCCTAAGCACTGTGATCATTATTTTAACCTGCCAGTTGACTTGTCTAGCAATAATCAACATTAGCTCAAGATTATAAAACATGAACCTCACTATTATATAGATGCCGTGGAAAACTTGCCTTTGCTTTCTTTCTATGTTTTGAGCCTGGATTTCTCATCCAGCGTGCCCAGAGCTCCTTCTCTTTCACTTCCCCAAAGTTTAGAATAAAACTCATGTTAGGCCCATAAGGTACCACTGATCTTGTCCATGCTGTTTGTTTTACAAGCAGTTGTGTGAATCACTAAACTTTATTGAGACTTTCTGTAACTAGGCACTGTGCTCAGTTATTGACACAGATCATCTCAATCCTTTCCTCTGCAGCATGGGATAAATACTCTTAGCCTTAATCTGTTCTTGATAAAGACACTAAGGCTGAGAGTTAGATATATAGTTACAAAACCCCCAAACAGCTACTGGAAGCCCATGAAGTATGGATCATATGTATGCAGCCACAGAAGTCAGTAGCAGAACAGGAGCTAGAACTCAGATTTTTTATTTCCATTCCTGGCTGTCCTCCCATGACACCACTGTTTAGACCATCTAGATACTTTGTGTCTTCTCTCTAGACAGGCCACAGAGGTAAGCAGAGTAAAGACTGTGATCTTTGAGTATTTTTATCTTTCCAAAGCAGAGCCGGTCTTTCTTTTTAAGCCTTCTGTGTGCACTTCTCACTGCCAGTAACTCACTCGGGCCAGCCTCTTGTCAGCCTGTGGGTCCATTGCTTTTGTGTTTCCCATGCCGCCAACTAGCAGCATGCACTTGGCCAGAGAATCAAAGCTCTTGTAAAACTGAATCAGGGATGGGCTTCTCAGTCCACCAAACTAATTGTTGTCCAAGTTGGATGGAACATCCCAGGCACAAGAAGTGGATTGAGCTCCTGCTGCCAATTGTACCCCATTCTTTGTTGGAACGTTGGGTTGTAAAATTAGAAGCATCACATACATGGCATATTTTGCTGCTAGTCTGGTGTCTTCATCCCTGCTGGAGACAGCATTCCTCCCAAGGACAGCTTCTCCCAGGTCTTGTAAGCTATAAATTCATCCCTTTCTATCCCTAATTCTGTTGCTTATCCTGGAAGTTGGGAGAGGGGAAGAATAAATATAATATGGACTTCTTGCTCCATATTATAGAGACCTGAGAAGTGGGACTCAGAATTGGCAGTAAGTCTTACTGAACCTCTGAGAATAAAGTGGGTTAGTCTGAAGTTTCTTTTAAAGCTTTGTGTCTGTCTTTGCCCAACACTACATTGGTTATGGAACAAGGGCTTTGACATACCAGGAGATCATTAATTTGTACTTCCACCTTGTTCCTAGTCACGGTCCTTGTGTTTCCTCTCTGTCTGCCCACATTCTTGCCCTCTCTTGGGAAAAGGTAAGAAAGACAAAATTCTAATTTAGACTAATCCAGATTGCTTCCAAGTATCTGTTTCCATATGACAAAATCAATACAAATTATGAAAAAAAAATACCCCAGTAAAGCCATACCTTTGTCTTCCTCCTTCTTCAGTGTGTCCACTGCCACTGTCTTGCATGTACCAGAAACCCCTCACGGTGGATCTTAATGGATCCAACTAGGAGGTGAGGCTGGGGAATGCATGCTCCTTCTTTGGCCACCTCCTCCTCCCAAACTGCTCTCATGTGTGACTATGTCATAAATCAACTATGACCCTTTCCCAGTGCAAACCTACCAGGAATTTCCAAAATGTGGATATTATTTTAAAATAAGTAAATCCTCTATAACATTAGTTTGGGTGTCTGGGTGGAGGATTTTAATTTAGGTTGTTATTATAATAGTCTTGACATTAAGAAAAAATGAGCCTTGCAGAGGTGAACTTTTTATAAATATTTTAAACTATTTATATATCTAGATTTTCATACAGGCTATTTGACAGACATGACTTTTAGTGGATGGAGAGATAATTTGGTACTGCTTCAAATCCAAAAATCCATTGTGTAATAATGAGAAATAGCTCACATTTACAAAGGGTTTACCATGTGTAGGTAATTATTTGATCCTCATGGTAGCCCTGTGTTAGATATACACGAGTAAACTTAGTGTAGGAGAGGTTGAGAAATTTGCCCATCATCACACAGATAGCTCTAGAGATGCATTTGTATCACAGTGGCTGTTTTTACAAAAAGAATTAAAGCCCAAGTTACTGAGAGAGCAAACGAACACATATGAAAGGAAAGAAGCACAGAAATAGAAGAAAGAAAAAAACATGCATAGTAATCCAGGTAATAGGGTAGTAGAAGTAGTAATAGTAATAGTAGTAGTAACTTCGGTGGGTTTTAATCACATAAAATTACATATGTGCCTTTCATTTTGGTAGAGGCAAAAAATATCAGCCAGGTCTGGGGCCATTTCTACAGGCTTCCATGGGATAGAATCAGAACTCACTCAGTACTGTGAATATTTAAAAGACGATATCTGTGAAAGGTTGGTGGAAAAATGTAGAGTATGACTAATATTCAGCTAACATTCACTGATTACTTAGTTCCTGCCAGGTACCATGCTGAGTATTTGGTGTGGCTCTCATGTGACCATCACAACATCTGTCTACTATGTTGTTCTTGTTTTACTGATGAGGAAATTGAGGCTTGGGGAAGTTAAATCAGCTGCTCCACGTTCAGAGGATGGAGGTGGAATTTGAACCCAGGCAGCCCAACTCCCAGGCCTCATCTTCTAAACTGTCCATTATTTAGCCTATGCCAAAATTGTTACCCTAGTGTTTTAACACATCAGATAAGGTGTAATGCTCACCGTTGCCATTGATGCCTTGTACTGTGGTGAGGCAGGGGTGGGTATCTTAATAGTTATTATCGCCTTCCAGGCTGTGGTAGACTTGGGATGCAGAGAAGTAAGAGCTATCCCTTCATATTCTAGTTGTATAGGCTTGTAGATGGAGCCATTGGCTTCTAGGAAGAATTTATCTTTATGAAGGATACATGCCCTGCATCAGGGGCAGAAGACAACCTCTTCCTTGTTGACATAAGAGAACTTGGCAGGACGGTTAACCTGTTTGGGTCACATCTCTAGATAGGACCCCTATCTATCTGACTTTTTGTCCCCTGGCCACGTGATCTCTTGAGGTTATGCCACCTCTAAGATCTAGTACTTCTGATTTTAAATAGACTTTTATCTCTTCTCCATTTCCTCATCCTATAGCCCAAAGCACTCAGGAAGCAGGCTGGTGGGCCAGGACAAGCAGATAACATTTTAGATTAGCAGCTGATGTTATTAGTTGGAATCTTTTTTTAGCTTAAGAATTTTTAAAAGAGTGAGAGAAAATAGGGCTGGCTTAATTTACCCTCATCTGTGCTCTTTCCTTACTAACCCAATCTTTTGCAAATGAGTGATTCAGTTTAGCTCACTGATTGCCGCCTGAGGGTTGGGGAAAAAGAAAGGTGGCACTCCATTGCTCCTACCTCAGCTCTGCTGTCTGTGAGCTCCCAAGTTTGGGGTGAACTACATGACTTTCCTGTGAATTTGGTTTGCCATCTTTGTTACTCTTCCTTTTTGATTCTTGGCCTTTTTCCTCTCTGTCTTTCTAGAAAGCAAATTATCATACTGATACTCTTGTGCTTTGTATCCTGCCTTTACCCAAAAAATTTGCCAAAAAAAAAAAAAAATCTTTGTAGTATTTGATATATAAACCCAGGAAAATCAACAGAGCTGATGTGTGCTCATGATTAATGTGGGTTGAGTTTTTTCTTGATCAGAGATATACTTGGTTGTTTTTGCTTTTCCCATAACACGTGATTTGGAGGAGGGGAATGGCTCCTGCTTCTGGTTTGTAGAGCTAATACTTATGTTAATAACTCCTGAACACCTCTATTTGCTAAGCCATGAGTACTGCTTGGCTTGCCTCTTGGTGTCTAGCACTGGGATAGTTACTACGGGTAATCAAAATTAGGCTTTGTGGGATCTGGTGTTTTATTTGGAACAGCACCTTGCTCCTATGAAACAAATTAGGGAGTTACATAATATATTTTTATAATCCAGTGTTAAATTACTAGCTTAAAATTCAAGGCAAGGTTCTAGAAAGCACAGAGAATGGTATGGTCAGAAGTAGACTGTTCAAATAACAGTCAAGCTTCTGTTATGTACGGATGGATCTCTGTGCTGGGCATTTTAGGCTCTGACAATCCTTTGATTTAATCACTGAAATCTCTGGGAGAATTTATACAGCTTAAGGTATTTAAGATGCCTGTAAAGAAAGTACAGTGGTGAGATTGGTGAGGAGCAGAGGATGAAGGGAACTTCATGCAGACAATCATCCAAGCAAAAGTTGAGATTGCATGAGGTGGCAGCGGGCAAGGAGCTAGTCAGGAGACTTGGGTATTAATTGCAGTCTTTCTGTTGCTCAATCAGAGGACCTAGATTTTAGTTAGTGTTGGTCATCGGGCCTTAGTTTCCCCATCTGAAAATGAGGGGCTTAGACTAAATCCTCTTTGAAATCAGCTATAATTTTATAATTCCTTTATCTAGAGTTTACTCCCCTGACTGTCCCTTCAAAGTAAGAAGCACGAAGTGAAGATGGGTAGCAAGTAGCTTCTTTTCTTCCACTATTGTGCTTTACTTTTACAACAAACTTGTAATATACAACTATCATGTTTATTTGCAAAAAGATTCTTTGGACTTCATCAAAACCATTTAATTAGCTACAAAGTTGGATCTCCCTATTGATATATCTTTAGTCAATTTTTTTTTAGCCTCTACACTTCAGGTTCTGGTATCTGGTATAAACCTGAGACCACAATGTTGGTCTAATTCATTTTCCAGATAGTTCTGTGGAATACTTCAATTCTTGGGGATATCAACAGGTACCCCATGGGAGATAGGGGAAGAAGGTTTTTCCTGGCAAGTTTGGGAAATGTTGAGTCAAATAAATTAAACTGGTCCTTCTTCTAGGACTTTGCAAGTCTTTTGAGATATTAACGTACACTGTGAATACCTAAGATGAAGTTTACAACATGTCCCAGACTTTTGTGACCACAGAACCTTTTTACAGGGTTCACCTTATAGGAGGATATATTGGTGGTGGATGGATTTCATGTTAATGAAGTAAAATCATGAAGTCCAGTCATGAAGTGATTGGTCTGGGGTAGATGTGAGAAAATCAACTGAAATATTTGCAGAGTATTATTCAGATTAGACCAGGAATGTGTAGAGCCATTATTCTTTAATACTGCAGGCTTTGAACAAAATTTCTCTCATATTTTGCATCTGGTTTTAGTCACCGCACACTTGGCATTAGATGCCACGTGATTTTGCAGGGCAGCTATATTTAAAGATTGCCGGAACCGCTTAGCTCAGATTGAGAAGTCAGTTTCATCATTGTATGAACCAGTAAGCCTCACACAGGGGCTACATGCTGTCTTTTGCACCCGGATGAATATTTTCTTCCACTACATTCCCAAAGATAGGGAGAAGTCAAAGGGAGAAATCTATGAGGGGTGGGGAAGACCTATGGGTGAATATGGTTGGGTAAATAAATGGCAGTTTGGGGGCTGAGAAATGATTTCCTGCTTTAATCCAGAAGTTGGAAAACAAGGTTTTAAATGCAGTTCCTGACTTCTTTCTTCTTTCCTATCTCTACTTCCCATTCTCATTTGTACACATAGCTCAGAGGAAGGATTGTAAATAAAAAATACCATTTGCTCCTCTGTGACATTAAAGAATGAATGGCTACAACTCATACATGTTCCCACTGGAAGTTTCCCAGGCCTTTTTGTTTGGCCTTGATTTTTACTGAACCACATGTAGAATCACAAAATTTTGAGGGCTTTGAGGAACCTTTCCAGTCATGAAGTGCAGCTGTTTTTGGAAATGAGGAAAAAGAGGCTCCAGAGTCATACAGGGACTTGTCCTGGGAATACATTAGCTATTACTTAGTTCTGGGGTTACAGAGCAACTCTCCAGACACCAACCTCACCCCCCATTTAGCATTCTCTTGTACCAGTGTTCTCATGGTATTTCTTTAGTCCTTTAATAAACTTCCTTATATTTATCAAATCCTCCCAAATTTTATACATGATGATACTGGCATTCTAATGGCTGTTATTTGTACCACGCTTATATGCAATACAATTCCATTCAATTAAAAAATAAAATTAAGAAAGACAGAGAGAGACATTATCACAAATGTCTTTTAAAATTTCATAATGTAAAGACGGCATATAAATGGTTCTGTCCTGTATTTAACATATATTGAGGCTTACATGTAGAAGTTTAATTTAAAGTTGATGAAATGGGGAATCCCTGGATGGCTCAGCAGTTTAGCACCTGCCTTCAGCCCAAGGCGTGATCCTGGGGTCCTGGGATCAAGTCCCACATCAGGCTCCCTGCATGGAGCCTGCTTCTGCCTGTGTCTCTGCCTCTCTCTCTCTCCCTCTCTCTCTCTCTGTCATTCAT
Source organism: Canis lupus baileyi (assembly GCF_048164855.1). Classification (NCBI taxonomy): domain Eukaryota; kingdom Metazoa; phylum Chordata; class Mammalia; order Carnivora; family Canidae; genus Canis; species Canis lupus. Next base: position 52,418,065 of record NC_132841.1, read on the forward strand.
GAATAAATAAATAAAATCTTTAAGAAAAAAAAATTTGATGAAATGCGTGGATTTAAAATAATTCATGCATTCCTACTTTTCCCAAACATGTAAGTTGCCAAGTCTGTATGCAACCTGTACTTACTGATCACCTATTAAGGGGAAGATGCTTAATGTAAAATTATAAACTTTATTTGTAAGGAATAAAAGGAGCAATCCAAACTGGTTGCATTCAACTTTGAATGTGACTTTGAAGAACATCTTTCAAGCCCAAGTTATTTTATGGGGAATCATTTAAATGAGCCAGTATATTTAAAATAAAAAAAAACAGATTAAAAATACTCTAATGGCCTCTTTAATGTGGTGAATAGTTACAACCGTGCTCACCTTATTCCTAAAAAAGCTTTAGTCTATATTTTTGTTTTTAATGACTAAGGCACTTGAAATCTCTCCTCTATGTTGTTAATTATGGATGGTTAAAAACAACTTTAAGATGACATTCTCAGTTAGTTTTTTTATGGTGCTTTCAGGAGGTACACGTGTGTGCCCATCACTTGGAAATGGAAACCAGACAAGTGTGATGCATTGCTAATTTTAATATGAATCAAAGACAAAATTCTCACCTGGCTGCAGTCATGTGACTTTGATGAAGAAAGCGGATATCTATATAGTGTTGTGTTCATTTTATATCTGTGCTCAAAGTAGACTGCTGGAATGGCTCCCTAATGGTCTGAACTAAAGCCTTCCTCCTTATCCAACCTTATTGGCTTCCTCCTTCCTCAAACCACAACTCCTTAGTTTGGGATTCATCTTAACTTGTACTTTACTCATACTGAGTTGTTAGCTCCTTATACTCATAGTGATGTTTTGCCTCTGTACTCTTACCTTTCTTATGCCATTCCTTCTTCCACAATGTTTTTCTCTTCTCTCTGTGCCCATATTTGACTGCCCTTTAAGATCCAGTAAAACGCCACTTTTGTCTGTGAAATCTTCCCTTATAGTTCAGATACTGAGTATTTCCCTTCATCCTAAATTTACATGGTCTTATCTGTACCATATTATGTTTCTTCTAACTTTGTGTCTTTTGTGATTTAAGGGGATGTTCTGTCCCAAGCAGGATCCATGCTAAATTCAGCTTGGTCTTCCAGTGTTTATTTGGCACAGATCCTTACATGTCAGGGGTATTAATTTATATCAATTTATTCAAAACAATGTTGAATGACACTGCCCCTCCCTCCTTCTCTCCTTTCCTTCCTTCCTTCCTTCCTTCCTTCCTTCCTTCCTTCCTTCCTTCCTTCCTTCCTTCCAATGGTCCTTATTAGCAGCTGTTGTATTCAATGATGCTTCAAAGTGTCAGTACCAGATAGCTAGATTGCAGTTTAGTTTTTGTTAATGCATATGTGATTAGATAGTTTATATTTAGATATATTTATTGTGTGATAAGGATGCACATATAAATTAGTGTGAATCTGTTGATTATGGTGAAGATTAAGTAATAATAAAACTAGCACTTTCTAAATGATTAATACCAATGAGACCTTCTCCTAAACTTATTATAGGCATATGTCAATGAATCCTTAGGTTAATTAAATAGCTAGCCTCCTCCCGCTGTCCTACCTTCTTCTCAGGTAATGGGACTGAATGCCAGAGAGGTTGAGTGACTTTCCAAAGGTTCCACAGCCGGTCATTTGCAAACCTTGGACTTAACCCAAAATCTGTGTGACTCCAGAGCCATCTTTTAGCAATCTAATAAGAATGTAGTAAAACCTCACCTATTCAGAGAGACTGTTCTATAACCTCAACTCTCTCTCTCTCTCTCAAAAAAAAAAAAAAAAAAAAAGAAAATAACAGACTTTGGGGTAACCAGAACAGTAATTTTTAACAAACTATCTTATCTGTTTCTCCAGATCATAGCAGATCAGAAGGAGCAACCAGAGGCAGGTTGTTAGAAGCAGGCTCAGTGACAGCAGAAATGACAGCTTAATGTCAAGGGCAGAAATGGAAAACCTAAAAAGCAGACGCAAAACTATATTACTGTGTGGCATATTAATGACTGTTCGTAATGACAGTGGCCCTGAGTCATCAAGACAGAGATGGCAATTATATTCAATGTATTCTCTCTAAAACAGCAAGATGGGGGTAATGCATCCTCAAAAGACTTCCAGTGAAAGCAGCTGTCGTAGCACGTTATTAAAAGGGGTTTGGCTCTAGTTTTCTGTGGAGCTCACTTCCTGAAGGGACATGTTAAATGAGGAATTACCGAATCTATGTGCGAGTATCCGTGTTTACAATATGCAAATGTCAACTCAGGTGAAAAAAAAAAGGTTCAAATGAATCTCTGTTTAGTACCTTATAGTTTTAATATCCTTTTCTTGGAACTCAGAAAGATCTTAAAAGTATTTTGTTGAAAAGTGAGTTCATTCCCTGCTATCCCATCTATCAGTCTTTGGCTTTTCTATTTTTCCTTCCTAATTCCATAGGCAAAGATTCTCCCCTGCAAACAGCCAGCTTTGATAGCAAACACTTAGTCTCTTCCATAAATGTATCTGGCTTTGCTTTTTCTTTTATATTTTAATTTTCAAACAAACATGCAGCAACTCAGTACTCTAAGCCAGACCCGAGTAGGGAATGATGTCCCTTCTTAACTGAATTTAGGAAAACAAACTTTGAGAAAGAGCTCATTGTGCAGTTTCAAACCACAGACGCTGGCGTTCCTGGTGTCCAGTCCTCTCCTTCTGGAATACTCTGGACCTCAGGAACTCACCAATGCTTTTCCAGCTCCCAGATGGTCAGGATGGGATCCAGTCTTTAATGGGGCCCAGTTGGCACAAGATTTATATCCTGGGAAAGAGCTAGTTTATTTAAAAAATAAATTACTGAAAAATAAATAAATAAATCAACGTGCAAAGCCAAAGGTATAATGTATTTATTTTCACTTTTTTCCTCCCAAATCTGTTATTTTGAAATATGATCTTTGTTGCTGTTTTGTTTTGTACAATTAACTGCATTGATTTAGGGACCTGGTTAGTTTCTTGGTCAGAAGAATTAGGTAGTATATTTTCGTGAATGCTTAATGAGGATACCAGGAAGCTTAAAGTTTTTTTGGGAAGGAGTAAAAGTAAACAGATTTTTTTTTTAGTTAAAAGTTTTTTGAGTGGAATGGCATTGATTATTTCTTTTTTGTAGATTCACAAGTGACTTTATTGACTCTTTATCCAAAATTATTAGTGGTGGTTAATAGCATTATGGTATTTATTCCTTCAGTGTTCAGCAAGTATTTATTGAGTGCCTACTGGTTCCCACGCACTGTTAAAACTAGAAACATAGTAGTGAAAACAAGAAAGACAATGTTCACCTAGTCATGGGCCTTTTATTCTGGTTGGGGTTGCAGACAATAAATAGGAAAATATACCTGCATCTCTCTACTCTGTCTCCATCTATAGCTCTGTATGAGGGGAGTTTCAGGCAGTGTACAGGAAGACTGCTGACCATTCAAAAGCTTAGGTTTTAAATTCCTCATTTAACTCAACTCCAAGACTTTAGTTTCAGGTCTCCTCTGACATTCATACATAAAGTTTCTCTTTGTGAATTCATGTGACCCAACATATTTTGTTAAACATTGGTTTAAAGTTATTTTCTTGAAAGGACAAAAGGAAACCAGAATGTTTGTGAAACAGTAAGTGCCTCTACTGGCTTTCTCTCACGTTCTCTGAGAAATCATATACTGCCTTTGAGACAGGCAATTCTGGGGAATGAAAAAATCTGTGTTACGAAACCCAGAGAACTCTGATTAGGGAACAACCAGAATACACTGAGGGACTCAGGAAGGAGATAGCATCCCCTGATTTATGTTGTATCCACTTCAGGGAAATAGAGAAATAATATGGAGGTTCAGCCAGTATAGCTGCCTGGAATATACACTTTTCATATTTCAACTTCCTTTAGGAACTCCTGAAAATAATATATTTTAAACACCATATTTAACTATAGAAAGATGAATGTTCCAGACTGGAGGAAAAATATGTTTGCTGGTTTGGTCAATACTACTGTAGTGTCTCTTTAAAAATCCTTAGTCAATTTGGTTTTGAAGCTTTAATTATGCTTTTATGTTACAGTTTTCTTATTTAAATGTCTGCTTCATGTCCATCACTCAGCACCCCCTGCCTCTCTCAAAAGAGATGGATATTATTATCCTAATTGAGGAGGAGGGAGAATGCTGTGAGAATTATTAATACATAAATTAAAAAAATTAATCTGGAAAGTGCTTTAGGGTCCCTAGAGAAGCTCTATCCAAACACAAAGCATATTTAACATTATTACAAGCGCTCCCACAGAGCAGATAGGCCAGTGCAGTGATGAGTAAACTGAGGCACAGAGTATGACAATGGGTGGTTGGGCCAGTGCATGTTAGAACCCTAACCCTTGGGATGCCTGGGGGGCTCAGCAGTTAAGCATCTGCCTTCGGCTCAGGTCGTGATCCTAGGTCCAGGGATTGAGTCCCACCTCGGGCTTCCTGCAGAGAGCCTGCTTTTCCCTCTGCCTATGTCTCTACCTCTCTCCGTTTGACTCTCATGAATAAATAAATAAAATCTTTAAAAAACAAAGAACGCTGACCCTTGGGGGGTGCCTGGGTGGCTCAGTAGGTTAAGTGTCTGCCTTTGGCTCAGGTCATGATCCCAAGGTCCTGGGATTGAGCCCGGTATCTGGCTCACTGCTCAGTGGATAGACTGCTTCTCCCTCTCCCTCCGCTGCTCCCCCTGCTTGTGCTCTCTCTCTCTCTAATAAATAAAATCTTAAAAAAAAAAAAAAAGAACCCAGACCCTTGAGTGAGTGACACCTAAAGACCACTGCACCACTGGACAAGAGTCCACTTTAGGCTTTTTCTAGTCTTGAGTGTTAATTATTTCTCCAGAGAAGAAGCTTTTCTTTCCTTTTAACCCCTTCTCTTGAAGTCTTTGCTTGTTTGAACTGTGTATGTGTGTTTTGAAAGTGATTAAAGCTCTAAAATATTAAATCCTAAAGCTAGTAAGGAAAAAATCACTAGTGTGCTTTCTAGTAATCTCAGTTATTTTTTTGGCTTTGTGGCTTGGAACTTGAAGTTGCATTTATTTCATATAGTCCCATTGGTTAGAAAATACACATAAAGGCTTATCTTGGAATTGCTTCTTTGTTTTGCTGAGGAATAATTCTCATAGCTTCTCAACAATGAAAAAGACTATTTTGAGTACCAACTGTACTTCCAGAATCTTGGAGGATGTAGGAGAGCTGCAGACCTGTCCTATCCTGTCAAGAGTGGAGATAGGTTACACATAACAGCAATTATGGAAAAACCATGAGCAGTGGTTGGGAGGAACAACTTTTATTGTACAATGGTGGCTATCAGTCAGGCAGACTTGCCACTTCTTCATCATATTTCTTAACTTGCCTAAAACTCATCTTCCACATCTGTGAGCCAGCCCACCCCTGCCCCTAATGCTGCAGGACGGAAATTGCTGAAGGAGTCTTGTGCAGCACTTGGCACATAGTTAGATGTGGGAAAAGGCCACTGTGGCAGAAACCACTGTGGAGGACAACCGTCCTCCATTTAGTATGAGCTAGAGTGCTACTGGCTCCCAGAGAAGAAAGTGATTCTAAAGACTGGCCCTTTTTACCCAGAATTCTGCATCGTGTTTCCATTAACATTTTTAAATACTTAGCTACTCTCTTTTACCTCCCATGCGGGTCCTACTTTTGATCTTACGAGAGGCTTTTATAAAAACTATTTAGAGAGGGGCACCTGGGTGGCTCAGTGGTTGAGTGTCTGCCTTTGGCTCAGGTTGTGATCCTGGGGTCCTGGGATTGAGTCCTACATTGGGATCCCCACAGGAAGCCTGCTTCTCCCTCTGCCTATGTCTCTGCCTCTTTCTGTGTGTCTCTCATGAATAAATAAATAAAATTAAAAAAAAACTATTTAGAAAATTATCCTCTCTCACACCCTTCTTCTGGGTTTCCAGAATTTGCAAACTACCTCTCTAGAGGGCATCTACCTCTCCGTGCCCTTCACAATCCTCCCTTTATCCACAGAGGAGCTCCTCTTCCCTGTTTCTTGTACTTCTGTGGAGGATAGGCCCCTGCCACCTCCTCAGCTTCTATGCTCCATCTCTCGCCATGAGCATGCCTCACCTGGCTGGCAAGCATAAGACTCTTTTGCTCCTGTGCTCTGACTCTGGAGGAGAGAAAATGCTCACACCAGAAGCTTGGAGGGAGTGTGAGCCCTGCTTCCCCAAGTCCTTGGTGTGCTGGCAGCCTCTTCTGGGGCCTTGTGGAGACCATGTATATATTTTTATCAGAATGCCACCCTTAAAAATTATTTCTTCTGATTATAATATGAATGCACTCTTAATTGTTGAGAAGTGAGAGAATTCAGAAGGCTATGCAGAGGAAAATAAAACTACCCATGGCTTTACAATTTAGTGGTAATGATTCTTGGCACTTTGATGATTTTCCTTTTAGTCTTTTTTTCCATGCAAATATATATCTAATTCTTGCATAATTAAACGCAATACACATTGCACAAAACTATATTATTCTACATTTGATCTTTAGTAAAATTTTTCTCATAATAAAGGTAATACCTACAAATGTACAAATTTATTTATTTCAGAATTATTTACGTGATTATTTCCTGTTAAGCACACACACACACAGATCAACACACAAATATATACATACCCACATAAGGAGAAAGAGGGAGAAAATGAATCACATATCATGTCATCAGTCCAGAAATAAATAGTTAACATTTAGCATTGTTCTTTTGTGGGCTACTTTCTTAGTGTTACTTTCATAACCCTTTTTTCTTTCCTTTATTTCTTCTTATTCCTTTCACAGGAGTCACAGACCCTTAGACATCCTCTTCTATTTTACCCCTTAGATGAAATCTGACTAGAGGTCTCATGCAGGGACCTGAGTGTTGAGCTAGTTGGATATTCATTTTAAGAGAAATTTAGGGAATGAGAGTTAAATATTGTCAACAGTGAACTCTTATGGATGGGTATTACTATGCCTAATGGAGTCAAATCTCTTGTGGAATTCTGTCCTAATTTATGTATTTATTTCAGAAATATTTTGGGAATACCCTATATGTAGCACATAAAGTTAAATACTTTAGAGGATACAAATATGAGTTAGACTGTCACTGATCTCAGGAACTATCTAATGAGAGAAAAATGTGTAGGAAAATCTTCGTGGCACATAGCAAAATAGAATGTTAAGTGTTATAGAGTAAATGTCATAATTATATACATTCTTACAAAGGTGCCGATAGCTCTGACTTTTAAGATCAAGCAGATCAAGTATAACTTATTGGAAGAGAGAGTATATGGTCTCCAAGAACAAGTAGAATATCAGTAGGGGAATGTTTAGGCAAGGAATGAAATGAACAAAGCAAAGATGTTAGGCAAGGCTGTGGCGTTTTCATGGATCTACATGCCCTACACTCCAAAATGGAAAAAGGCAAGGTGGGAAGTTGAACTAGAAAGGGAGATTGGCTCTCAGGCCCTGGAGAGCCCTGAATATTATGCCAAGGAGTTTGGATTATATACTGTGTGTAAAGGGGGCACTTGAGGGTTTGAGTAAGTCAACAACATGATGAGAAGACATATTTGAAGAAGATAATTCTGGCAGAAAAAGTAGAAGTAGAGAAAGACCATTTCAAAGGCAATTGTACCATTGTAATTCTCAAAGAAGGAAATGGTGAGAAGAAAGTGGTAAAGCAAGTGGAGGTCAGTGGAGGAAAAATCAAAATGACTAAAAGAAAAACTGAAGGTAGAAAAAATAAAGATGATCCAAAGGAGTAGCATTCCCTTAACTGAGGGTGGGAACATGGGAGCAAAAAATACGTTTATAAGTAGTAAGACGATAAATCTAGCTTGGGTCATGTTGGGATCCAGGCAGAAATTAGACATGTTCAAGGAGAGTCTGTTACTCTGTTGCTAATAAAAGTTTGGTGCTTGGCCAAAGAGATCAAAGCTACAGGTGTAGATTTGGAAATCTGTCTAACTCAATGAGCCAGTGAGTAAACTCAAGAAATGTTATGCAAGTAAGAAGAAAATGCCGAACAAAATTTGTAAAATGTCAACAGTTAATAAATTGGTAGAAGGGAAAAGCTGGTGAATAGAAACCAGTGAATAAGAGAAGAACTCTAGAAAAACACTTGTTTAGAAGCAGAAGATACTGGTTTTCTTCCTAGTGTTTTAAAACAGTGTTAGTCAAACCTGCTGGACCTTCAGCTTTTCTCATCTGGAATACATATCCTGCAAGGATGGGTTTTAAAAGAGAGTGAATGTGAAAGTGCTTTAGTAACCCATCAGACATGCAAGTCTTAGGTCTTATAATTAGTGTCACAAAAGTGAGGAAAGTAGAGACTCCCAACAAAGGAGAAAGTAGTGTCGGATTCTACCGAGTTTCATAAGAATATTTATTTTTAGCTCAACTCGTTTGGTTTGTGTTTAAGGAAGTTAAGTCAAGAGTGAATCTGTTCTTTAATCACTTAGAACAGCATTTCCCAAAATATGGAGCATGTGGCTCTGGTGTTACAGTAGAGAACTTTGGATTTGACACCAGACATCGAGCAGAACTTAATCATACAGTGAGAAAGTTATTTTTTTTGTTTGTCTTAATCCTTCAGGTTTATGTTAAGGGAGAAAGTGTCAGTTGGGGCAAATAAGTCTGTAGCATCTAATACTAACTAGTGTCCCCTTTCAATAAACTCCTTCAGGTTGTGAGCATTACTTAGTTAGAATTTAACAACATCATATTAACTTTAAAATTACCATCTCTACTACCTTCTCCTTTTTTCAGGGATACCAGTTTTCTAGTTCGGAGAATGTTATCAAGTTTCCTTTAAAAATAAGCTATTTTAAACAAAAAAGTAATTTATTTAAAAAATATTAAGTACATAATTAAATAGGTGGTATACAGTTTTGTCAAAACTGAGAAAGTGATATTCCAATAATGAGAGTTTGGAAATTTTAGATTTACCAGAGCGCTTCCCCTTCTGTTGCTTGGAGTAGCTGCCGTAGTTCAACCAGATTAGAACAATGTGGGAAATTATCCATCTTGGGATGGTGGTGGTGTGGTGGTGGTTGTCTTGGGTTCTAGACTTCCAGATCTAGACCCTGTTCCTCCTTTAAGACGTTGGGTCAATTTTTGAAGCCAGAAGATTTTTCTAGAATTTTGTGTCTTCAGAAGTTAAAATGAGAAGGTTAGTTTTAAATGATTATAAGAGTTCCTCCCAGCAATAAAGCCAATGATTAGTAAATAACCCAATGCTTTCAAATTGATATAAATTAGAAAAAATGTTTTTCCTCTGTAAGGCATCAATATCATATGTCAATGCCAAAGGTTGTTTGCAGACTAACATCCACAGCAAGGAAAACATCAACAAATTCATTCTTTAATGATAATTCATATTCTACCTCATTTGTGAGGGATAGTTATTTCCAGAAGGAATCTCTGCTTTAGTTAGGGTGATTGATTAAAATTGAAAGTGAAATCGTAAAAGAAAATTTGTTTCAATTTCCTGAGCCTACTGCTTTCTACCAATACCCCACTCTTAAGCAATAGTTTCACTGCAGTCCTATAATCAATTCAGAAAGCCCATGAATTCTGTTACTCAGTGCAGCAGCTCATAGGTCATAAGTCCTTATAATGTAAAAAGGTGTTTCTATTCATCTATTTACTAATATCTTTCCATCTTTTAAAATTTATTTCCTCTGAAAGGGAGGGAAGGTAAGTAGATTCTCACTGGCTGGAAGTTCTCCTAAGTATTATTGTGAATTAATGTAACTCTACATCCCAAGTAACTCTTAAAAATAGAAGCATATTTGAAATCTAACAATATGGTGACTTCCATCATCAAAAATACAGCCAAGGATCAGGCGGCAAATGAAAACGGATATAGAATGGGGTTAGAAAAAAACACGCACCCCGTCTTGGGATCTGAAAAATTTGAGTTTATTACTTCCTTTAAAAAGTTTCCATATGAACAAGTTCTTCTCTATGATTAAGTAGGAATCGTTTGTCCCAGTCATTTCTTGAACCGCATCAGTGTTGAGTCTCGCTCTAACTTGCGCCAACAGGGATTATCCTTGTGCAAGAAGCTTAGCCATTTTAGGATCGTGTTTTCACATCTGAGGAAAAAAGGGATGATAATAACAATAATTTGGTTATTGATTTGACCAAAATAGTGTCTGTATGTAAATTCCTCAGCAATGTAGTAGATACTTCCTAGGTACTCACCAAGCATTAATTCCCAACATTGCAAAAACATTCTGACCAGTTGAGATTAAGCATGCACTTGATTTTGGAAAATCATCTTTTACTGCCCTTCAGAGCCTCTTTCCTTTTTTTGTTCTCTATATAATAGTAAACTTGATTTCCTGATTTTGATGCTTACAGATTAGAAGCACAGAATAGAAGGTGGAAAGGATGCTGGGAGAAAAAAGGCAAGAAACTGAACAAAATAGAAATAATTTAAAAATCAAAGTTACCCAAGGCCATTTAGTGCAGGAGAAAACAGTCCCTCATACCTCAGTAGTCACTGAGTAGGCTTTTCTATATTACAGCAAGATATAATAAGATATAATAAGGAGTATTCCAAATGACAATCTTGATTCATCAAGGCTAAATTAAAGTATATATATACTTTGCTTATTTTACAAAAAAAATACAATGATTTTGGAAGAAATTAAATATGAAAAGGACAAAATTTTAAGTAAATACTTTTTTGGTGTGATTTTCCCATTAAAATTTCAGCCAGGGGTTCCATATAAGCATGATTTTACAGAAATATCTTTTGTGGGTCCCCAGCAAATAAGCCAGAGTTCCACACATTCTACACAAAGGGACAGGCATTTCTAATTACTAAGTTAAAATGATTTTTATGTAGATGGCCTCTTCTTTATGTTTCAAAAAAGAGCATTTGACAGAAATTACTTGTGGACTTTCACAGTAGCAGCTTTCTCAGATTCTTTTCTCTGGGACTTGGTGTTAGGATAGTTTACCCAGGTAGGCCCCAAGGGCGGACACCTTGATTCTCATGGTATCACCTGTGATTTTTCAGGCAAAACATTTGAATTGAATTAATGTGATTTGCACATTAAAAAAAGAAAAAAAAAAAGCTTTTTCTAAGTTATCTTTGTGAGAATGGTATAAACACAAGTCAGTACAAACTCAAGTGATAATCCATTGTATACTGACTCAGTGCCACAAATATCGAATTAAGTGAATCTGATAGGAGTCAAGAAGTGGGCAACATCAGATACCAGAGAAGAGAGATCATGTGGAATCCAGCACCGTCGGAGGTCAAGCAGTCAAATACCAGGGCTGAATTTTTCAAAGAACCAGATAATGCCCGTTTTACGACCATTAATAACATTTCAGTTATATAAACAAAGATAAGACTAATAAAAAATAAATCCTGCTTCTCAGTGTAATCGGATTGCCAACAGGATTCAGAAATGAACTTCCTCATTGTGCATGTGGCATCGCATAACGGACCAATGATCATTCTGCAGCCCCCTCCCCAACCTTCCATTTCCCTTTTATGGACAGTTCTTAGTTCTGCCAGGGAGCTGTTCCAGGGAGGCAGATTCTTTGGTTTCCCCTTTACAGCTCTTTGATTGTGCCTCTGGTAGTTAATGCACCAAATGGTCTTTAGGGGTATTTCATACGTGTGCTCTGCAGCTAATCAGAATGCCTTGGCCCACTGATTTCCTACTTCTGTGTTTTCCACATGTTTAAGGGCTCAGTTCAAACACCAGGCCCACCAACTTCTGGAGAGGCATGGTAAGAGCTCAGCTCTGATTTGGGTGTCTGCCTCAAACAGAGATTTTTCCAAAGGATATCCTGTAGTAGATGAATCATTCCATTAGGCCAGGTTCACTTTTCAAACCAGGAAGCAGAGTGCCTGCTGTGTAGGGAAACTCAGATAAAGTTGTGGCTGTGCTCAGAGTGCTTGTAAATATTGTTGCCAGTGTCTTTGATACAGGTTCCATCAAGATAGTATGTAAACACTGACAGGTCAATTATGTGTTTTAAAGCTATGTTTACTGAGAGCTGATGGGAAGGCTCTGAAATGAGTCTTCTACATATTGCAGTGACAGTTTTCTCCCCAATGTCTTCCCCAGCTGATTACTCCGCATGCCATCCGTGTGCAGACCCCTCCTCGGCACATTCCTGGTGTTGTAGAAGTCACATTGTCCTACAAATCAAAACAGTTCTGCAAAGGGACACCGGGAAGATTCATTTACACAGGTAAGAACCACTGCAGATGGTGGACACAGAGTTTTCTCCTTGGCCTTGTGAGTGTTTTAGTTTATCTTGTATGTGTATGTGTGCATTTTATTTTCAAATCTAGTTTCTAAGACACTCTTTCTTTGTCCATTTCACCATTGACCAAAATACTTGCTGTTATTATCATCATCATTATTTAAGAATTCATCCGGGTGTCCATGATGACTGTAAAGATCAGTAGAAATAATTGTTTGGATACCTAAAGAAGCGGCATGAGAAAGAAAGAAAGGAGGAAGAAGTGCTAGAGAATCCTGAGTGTCTCTGAATATTAAGCCATCTGCATTGGGGTTTATTTGCTCTGTGGAGTAAGGATGTGCTTTAATGAAGAGTACAACTTTCTTCTGGTCATAATTGGTTGTCTCCTATTTCATTGTGGGTTGGTACTTTCTTCTCCTGTAAGCTGCATTTGGCCCTCCCAAAACAGCCTGGGCACGCAGATCTGCCTTGCAGTAAGAAACCAGGGTTGCAGAGTGAAGATAAATTGACCACGCAACAGATGGAGAGAACCAGGCAGGTTCCCTGTAGAAATGCAAGTATGCATTTCCTAAGTGTCCTGTGTGTATTTTGGAGATCCCCAGATTGTAATGTGCTAGCCAGACACCACAGATCTTTTTATAATTAAGATTCTGATTCAGTAGCTCTGGGTGGGATCTGAGACTCTGCATTTCTAACAAGCTCCCAGGTGAGGTTGATGATCTTGGTCCATGGACCACACCGGGCATAGTGACATTCTATACCCTCTGCTTACTACCTGTCATCCTAGGTAACTGTCTCCAGGAACTCGTCCCACACTTCCCTCTTCATTCAACAGAGGACCACAAGGCTTGACTAAGTATAGAGCATAAGTTGCTTTCACACAAAGAAGCTTTGGAGCAGTGAAGACATAACTCTGTTAATACGTCCTAATTATAACCATACAATTAAATGGACAAATTTTACTTTGCTGTGACATTTTACCTCAAAGCACCTTTCCTTTTGTATTTTAATACTAGGAACAAAACCAACCATGCTTGTTAGTCTCAATTTCTCTCTCCCTGCCTCTCTCTCTCTTTCTCTTTCTCTCTCAAAATTATAAAAACAATTAATGCATCCTGACCCTCAGAAATGCCTCCCAGCCCTTTAAACAAAATGCAGGTTTGGTGCCTGCCTGACGATTAGTTTTAGTTAATTGAAAATTATAGGATTGACCCAAGAGGAAAATTTTGTTTGCACTCCAATCACTTTTACAAATTAAGGAAAATTACCACAATTTTGTTTAGCTAAGGTTTCACACTGAGTTCAAGAAATTAGCTCAGCCATCCCAACAAAGTCAGCACTTTGTTAGTGAGCACTTGAAAAAATAATAGTCTATCTGGAGTTTTGTGGTGTATACAAACGAAGCATAGAGAAAGCTATGATGCTTTATAGAAGTAGGCCAAGTGTTTTTAATTAGGCTCATTGGTTCAGCGTAAGTTTTGAAGAACAATCAAACTAGCAGATTAGCTGTTTCTTTTAAAGCTAGGATTTCTTGCCATTCATTTTTCCCATGAGAACTTCCACATAGCACTATTTTTTTTTTTTTTTACAAGCCTCATTATGGGCCTGCAGGAAAAGGACCAATTGAAACTTCTGATACTGTAACATTCCCCACCATCATTCCGATGGATGGGAGCTTTTCACAATGTTCCTCACTGAACTCGGTGTTCTGGAACATATTACAAAACCACAGAGGCCAAATGTTTTCTCTGAGGAGTTTGGACTCTGTTTTTGGCCAAAAACATTTAGGCCTTGCTGGCTGCTTATTTACTCTGCTATTAAGAACAAGAAAAAGGAGAAGAAAAAGAAGAAGAAGAAAATGCTTGTGTGGTGGGAGGTACAAGAGGCAATCAGGCATGATTCCGCTTTGGTGACAACATCCCTGCCCATTAATGGTTCCATTTTGTGGTCAGGTCTCATTTAGAAGAAATTATTTTTAATCAGTGTTCAACAAAATATCCCCTTGAGCCACCTGGCCATAAAAGTTAAAAAAAAAAAAATCATCCCCACTAAATGACTTAAGTTCTTAAAAAGAAAATAGCAAGGGACCCATTATAATTTGGGAATTTTTTTTTAACCACTAAAAATAAATTGCCATCAATTCAAGAAATCACATCTTGGAAAACCTGTATCATACAGGAATTAGGATCAAAGATAAAAGCGGCAGATTGGCAAGTCTAGCAGAGTAGTTAGTGATAACAGAGAGAAATCCTTGGTGTTCATGCACATGTGTAAGTGTCCGGGAAATTTAAAGTATGAACAAATGCTTCTGCTGATCTTGCCTCAAGCTGTGGGAAGTAGACAAGAAGACATGATCTTTTAAGTGTTCTAGGAGAGAGTTTAACTTCTCTCTGTGTTGGAAAAATGACATTTTGAAGAAATTAGCACAAAAACTTCTCTACTGATAAGAGTTGGCTCTTTAGCTCGTGGTGACGTTACATCATTTCTAACAAAGGGGAATCTCTGTTGGTGAAAGAAACATGGCCCCTTGATTAGCATTAAATGCCCCTCCCTAAGGTCACTTGTTCATGGCTGGTGCTCCTGGCCCCATGATTTACTTGGTTTACCTCTATGCTTGTCACCACTTACCAACCAAGGCAGAGAAGGGTCATAAAACCTTTCTGTTCTTTATATCCAAACAACCACTCAGGTCATTGTAAACATGCAGGCATCTTTTTCCGTCTGTCCACAGAAGCTCCCACTTCATTTTCTTTAACTTCCATAGCATTTCAAGATGTGAAGCCTGATTTTCTGGATGGGCTGAGCCAACCTCTTTTTTCTTAGTGGAATGTCACTTGGAATTTTTCCCATTTAAAAAAAAAAAGAAAAGGAGGAAATATCCGAGGACTGAAAACTCACAACCCTAATTTAAGCACTGTTGGGTTTTCTGAGTGTTTGGGAGATTTTGGGTGTGTATATGTGGAAGTCTCTAAAAATCCCTAATTGTTAAACACACACACACACACACACACACACACAACTGAGACAGGAACAGCATGGCCTAATCTATGCAAATAAAGGCAGACTTTTTGGGGAGGGAGGAAAGAATTTGACTAAACACAGATTGCCTGCAAGCTGGCTCCACTTGTAAGGAGTGGGAACGTTGCGCTCCATCATTGAGTCTTCAGATCAGGGACACAGGAAGAATTCTTAGCTGCCAGATGTGCTGGTCTCTGTGTTCGCCCAATCAGTGAGGGAGCAAAATGAATGCTGGCTTGATCAGAACAAATAGTACTTCTCAGATCTTATTTATTGTGTCCAGTTATTCTTATTTATTAGGTAAATTCGGGGCAAATCAGACTTTAAATTTTAAATAATGTTTCCTGCTAGCAGGACACAAAACTCCTTTCTAACGACAGGACTGTTTTGAAACCCCTTCCTGATGTCTGCTCCGGCAGTCCCATAGGAAGTAAATCCACCATAAACCTCCACTGCCATGGAAAAAGGTCTCCCCAATACCTTTGTTCTTCCCCCAGCTTGTTTTCCTGCTGTTGTTACATCTTTAAGCATCTTAGTCCTTTTAAAATTGTAATCTCCTCTGCTAAGTTTTCAGTAACCTTGGGAGCTGATAAAGGACTCTAAGGAGCCTTTCGAAGCTTCTTCAAAGTTCCATAGTTGGTTTTCCTGATAAGAAGTGGCCAAATCCAAATGCGGTTTTACATCATCGTAGTTCTTTCTCTGCTGGAAAAGCTGCTATCTTTGGGGATACTGTGCCTGGTAGAATGAGCCACCAGGACCGTGTATGACCAGCTCAGGTGTGCACGGAGAGCTAACAACTCCCTGCTCACTGTAAAGCTGTTGAAAGCCCCAGTGAATGATCATGACACAGCTCAGATTTTGGTTAGGCCACTCACTTCTCAGATCATTCTGTCATGAGGTTCCACCGTTCTAAGGATTTTTCACCAAATTTCCTGTCATTGTGAAAGAACTAAGTCACATTTCTGTGTGTTAGTCTCAGAATTAACTTTGAGATGAAAATTCTTCCTGGAAATACTTCCTGTATGTGCCTCATATCCAAAACAACTTTGCATGTAGGAGGGGCTGCTTGGGCTGAATATGCTCTGTGGAACTTGATGACATGTACCATGTCTTTCAGGTTTTCTTTTTTTTCTCTCTGTTCCTTTTGCTTTCTCCTCCTTCCCTTTTTCTTCCTCTCCCCCCTTTTCTTTCCCTCTCCTGTTCTTTCCTCTCTTACTCCCCAGGAGACAATATGTCATAGTGATTAAGGACTTGGGTTTAAGAGGCAATGGGTGTAGATTGAACGCTCAGCTCTACCACTTACTACTGAGGTTATTTTGGGGACATCATGTGATGGCTCTGAACCACAATTGCGTGTTCTTTACTAAGGAATAATCCCTTGTCTGGGTTGGTTTTTCAATAGAGAAAATACATGTAAAGCACCTTTCATGAAAGCCAGATACTTGTAGTTTCCATTATAAATGATAACCATTATTATTATTCATTAATTCATTCATCTGTTGCTGAGTCCCTACCATGCTGTAAATATTTTACATGTATTGTTTATCTTCACCATCATTTCCTAGAGGTCTAAGAAATGTCCTTTAGAAAAAAGAAAAGAAAAAAAGAAAAGTCCTTTAGGATTTTTAGTAACAGAATTGTAGACACCCATAAATAAGAGAAACAAGTAACATCAATCAACCACAAATAAAAAGAGCAAAATATGAATAAGGTAGCAAGAAAAAGAGATTTATAAATACTAATATAACAATTTTGATATAACAAATACTTTCTCAAGAATAGCCTCAAACAATAAATATTTTAATAATGAAGCCCTGATTTATAAAGTTCTCTGGTGCTTATTTTTCAAGAAAAACACACACTGGTCTTCTTGTTTCCATTCAAATTTCAGACCTTCCTCTGGAGACCATAGTTACATGGATATAGTCCGTCACCAACCTCTTCAAGGGTGTTTAGGTTATAATTGCTTCAATTCCAGGTTTCAAGGCCAGAAGGCTCTGTTTGTAGTTCTTGAAAACCTCCTCCACAAATGAAGACTGCCACCCTAGAGATAAACAGAGTTGTCAGTTATAAGGGAAAGTGAGGAGTATGTACCTAATGAATCTCCTGTTTCTTAGCCTCTTCTTATAGTAATTAATTGTCAGGTTAGGCTTCTGAAAAGCCACTGTCATAGCATTACTCTGCAAAGAAAGCTTCCCTTTTTGCCTACTCTTTGTGAGATGTGGCCCAAACCCTATACTTGGCCAAGTTTACAGCTCCCTGTTGAATCAACTACACTCAAACCAGTCTCCTCTGGATGCCTGGATGGCTCAGCCATTGAGCGTCTGCCTTTGGCTCAGGGTGTGAAGTTCTGGGATCAAGTCCCACATCAGGCTCCCTACATGGAGCCTGCTTCTCCCTCTACCTATGTCTCTGCCTCTTTCTCTCTGTGTCTCTCATGAATAATAAAATCTTTAAACAACAACAACAACAACAAAAACCAAAAACCTGTCTCCTCATTAGATCGCAAGCTCACTTCATATTTAGCAATTCTGGACATGGTAATTCTCCTATAAAATCAAGCTGAAGCTCTATTCCCCCCTGAAGTGCTTTCTAGCCACTTTAGTATAGTGGGCAGAGCCCTGATCTGAGAACAAGAAGGCCTGGTAGCCCTAGCTCTGCTGCTAACTGGCTGTGAGATGTGAGACACATTGCTTCCATGGTCCACATTCTAGTTTCTTCAATGTGAAATGAGCCAGTTGCACTAGGCAACTTTGATGTTTCCTATGGCTTATCTTGATGGGCTAGAAGGGTTTATATCCTTGAACCTCTTCTGTTGCATATGCTTAGGCCATTCATTTACCATTCACTTCCTTATGCTTTTAGATCTCTTGTTTTGTTCTTAGTTACCCAATCACAAAAAGTCTACATCTACCCTTCCCCGATCTTGTATTATTTTATACACTGTGTGGAAGCAACTTGACTTAGTATCTTACTTTCAATAGATGTTCTCTAATAATTGATTGACATATAGCCCAGGATCAATGGGTCCTCATTGATTTTTGTGCTCTGGATGACATGGAATGTAAATAAGAGCCGTTAATTAAGAATCTATCCCCTTTCACTTGGAAGTTTTACATGCAGAACACAGTAGGGGGTTTCTATTAAAAAAATATGGGTTGGATCTGTACCATAAATATTCTTCACTGTCCATTGTAAAATGGGAATATTTTAATAGTATCTATATCTAAGAAGTAAATGGATCAATATAGAAGATGTAGTGCTGGGGATCCCTGGGTGGCTCAGCGGTTTAGTGCCTGCCTTCGGTCCAGGGTGTGATCCTGGAGTCCCGGGATCAAGACCCACATCGGGCTCCCTGCATGGAGCCTGCTTCTCCCTCTGCCTGTGTCTCTGCCTCTCTCATGAATAAATAAATAAAATATATATAAAAAAGAAAGAAAATGCTGTGCTGATAGTGCCTGGTACAGTGCGAGTGCTCCCTAAAAGTAAATTCAAAAAAAGAGAAGCAGATAATAAGAGTGTTTCTTTTGAAAATCCAAAGAATTGGTCATTACAAAAGATTTTGGTTTGTATATATATATGTGTCAGCTTTCATCATAATCAAAGAAATTGTTTCTTTCTAGTTGTTAAGAGTAGAAATAAAAAGATCTGGGTTCTAATTATTATATTTTAGTGCTTCCTTTGTTCATTTTTTCAGCTAATACCTATTTATGGATTGCCTGTTCTATTCTAGGCAATGTTCTAAACCAATTTGGGCAATATTCTAAAACAGCATTGAGCAAAACAAGACATGGTCCCTGTTCTCATTGTTCTTATGGTCTAAGAGGGAATGTAAATGTTTACTATTTCAAATTCGATGAGTGTCCAAAAAAGATAGGAGCCGAGTTCTAATAAGCAGAGAAAACAGGTATCCCAACTGGTCAGTTAGGATCTTTTTCCTCAGGAAAAGATGAGCTGAGGTTTGAAGGATGATTAAGAGTTAACCTGGCAATGGGTGGAGAGTGGGAGAAGGGTGAGGTTGGGGAAAGAGACTTGCTTGTTCCAGCATAGATGATGTGCAAGTAGGCATTGAATGGGAGCTAATGTGACTTCCTGGAAGTCTGGAAAAATTTTAGTGAGACTGTAAAATTAAGAGAGAGGAGAATGGCATAAGGAAGGCTGGAGAAGTAGGCAGGGGCAAGCCTATGCAAAGTCTTATAAGCCAGGGGCAGAGGGGTGGGAAGCTTAGTTGTCATCTTATGAACAATGGACAGTCCTTGAAGTATCAGAAATGACAATAGACATGACTAGATTTGCATTTTGGAAAAAAACAAAAGCAAAAATCTCTGACTGGTTGTCATATAGAAAGCCAGAATGGATATTAGAAGACCAGTTAGGAGGTCATTGCAGTAGTCTGGGAGAGAGATGTAGTGACTTTCATTTGAGTGGTAATGAGTGGAGATGGAATTAAATGAGAGAATTTGAGTTATTGAGGAGGAAATAGACAGGACCCAGAGATGGGTTGGAGACAAGGATGAGAGGGAGAGAGGGCTTAAGGCTACCTGGCCTTTGGCTTCTTCAGCCTAATGGATGGAGGGGCCATTCCTCCTCTGGACATCCATCCCCAGGGTCTTGTGAGTATCCGTGAAAGAAAGAATGGTCATGAAAATGTTCTGCAAACAGTAACCTTCTACACAGATGTTAATTGTTAGAAAGAGGCCTACGCAAACTCAGGAAGAATCAGAGAAAGGAAGGCACGAGTGTGTTTTCTCGGGTATCAGATTGTTTTCACTTAGGATTCAGCTGAGAGAGGGCTGTGTAATGAACACTTGACTAGCAGTTCTGCCTTAGCAGTGTCCTAATTGGAAAAGATTCAAGAAGAAAGAAAAATTAACAGGCTGCTCCTGTCCACATGTCTTGAATATTACTCCAAATGAGCCATTTACACACAAAGAAAAGAATTCAAGGCAGAGAGAATATTTATTCTTTTTACTTTTGCAATCCAAGGGGCAAGTCCCACGCCTCTTCTCTGCTGAAGGGAGTTTTTTTTTTTTCACAAAATGTGACTGCTCCTGATCTGATGTATGTTGATGTGATTGGTTATCCCAGACCCTCTGGCGTTTGTAAAGTTAAACACTCTTGGTACCATAACAGGGACAACAGCAACAAGAATCACTAAAAGTACCCATTGTACTTCTGTGACATCTATAAAATGAAAGCCGTTTCTGCAAAGAATAAAGCTGGTCTGAAGGAAGCATATTATTTTGCATATTTTATGTACATACTTTCCAAGAAATATGACCTTTATTTCCTATTTGGAGTGGAGTGTAATCAGGACTTGAGTAGCTAGTGTAACAGGATCATTAAAAGGGATATTTTCACTGACATTAGAGGTCTAAATGGCCACTAGGCCTTATATACAACCTTGGCTCTTTCCTGTCTACCCAGAGTTAATAAGTGATAAGGCCGGGAGAGAGATAAATCACAGAAATCCCTGTCCAAAGAAAACATATTGACTACAGCCAGGCAAATAACAGACCATAACCAACGGTCCCATTCATCATTCATGTAATAGGGATATAAAGTATTTCCTACCAATGAAACCATATAGAAGGAAAAGGCAGATAAGCTTCCCCAATCTAAGGCATGTGATTTGGTTATTAAGGGACATGAACTATTTGTCACATGGCTTTAATCTTTAAGATGTGTTGCCATTTTGAAACTATAAATTTCTGGTCAGGGATTAGAAAGCTATTAACAATAAAGGTAGGAACTGAGCTTTATATGTATTCTTGCCAACATAATGCAACACTATAAAGTCTTGAACCTCTAATCTATTTAGTATGATATAACATGATTTGGTTTTCAAAGCCAATAAACTCTTTGGAGGTTTTCAAGGCTTTTGTTTTTGTTTTTATCCAGCATCCTGATAAATTAACCCTTCAGTTTTAACCGTGTATGTTGAAACTTTCTCTAACATCCTGGGGGGTGGAGTGGGTAACTAAACTAAATTTTTTTTTCTTTTCCTCCTTTCCTAAGACTTACTTCAAATGTTTGGTGGAGGGTTATTTTCTTTTTATTTGTCCGTGTTTGCAGTGCTGTGGATGCTAGTCATTCTGTTCATTGTTAACTAAGTGATGTGGCGCCCACTAGAGCATTAAAACTTGTTTTTCTTTATTGCAATATAGTACATACTGATTTCAGATAATTTCAAAGTACTAATTGGAAAATTATTAAAATAATTTGAAAATTGCTCACATTTCTACCAGTTTTTAAAACATTAAACACTCGATAAGTGTTAGCTGTTGATATTTTTAATGGCATATGTCTTTCTTCCTATGCATATATCTGCCTCATTACCAAAATAAGGTGAGACCTTATGTCATATTGTGTAATTTGTTTTTTCGCTTAACAGTATATAGGAATCAATAGGTATTATGAATTTAAAACAATTTTTAGGTTTTAATAATCATTCCACATCTTGGTAGAGTCTTATAATGAGATAAACCCTTATCTTGTTGTAGTATAGATACCTGGGGATTTGGGTTCTGGTGGTCTCTTTTGTTTCCTGAAAACCTCCAGCCCAGGTCAGTAGTCTCCTACCCACATTCTTTGGTTGTACACATTGGTTGGGATCCATCAACCAACCCCAAATGAGGAAGTGGACATAGCTCTGAGGGCCTCATATCTCAGAGGCCCTCATATCTCAGAGGCTGGTTCCGGCTCCCACAAGCACATTCAGTTAGTGTGAAGCTGAATGAATGAACCACCCCCGGGGACCAGTGAGTTCCATAAACTTCCCCCCTTGCCATGTGAAGCAGTACCATACTTTCCATGCTAAATATGGGAACTCGTGTAAGAGGCTTAACATTTCTGAAACTGAAAAAAATCCAAAATTATAACAATCAGGTAGGAAATTTAGGCCCCTCCCTGCATCCCCCTCCCTAGGATAGCAACATTCCTTGCTACAGTTTTGAACTACTCTTTTCTCTCTTCTCCCTACTGGGTTTTCCACCCCAGAGGGCTTCTGACCACCTTTCTTCAGTTTTATCTTATCATCTCCTCCTTCTCCACACTTTTTTTTTTTTTTTTTTACAGTGGTATCTCTTTCAATCTTCTTTCTCTCTGTGTTACTGAAATGTAAAACACTCTCCCTACTTCCCCACCGAGAATCTATGTGAAGTCTGCTCTATTATTAGCCCATTTTATAAGAAAATTTAGCGAGGTAAAGTGACTTCCCCAGGGAATGTAGCTAATAAAAGGAGGAGCCAGAATTTGGATCCTGATTGAGGGAAACCAGAGCCAGCAAAGTGGCAAACCTCCTGTGGTACTACTTTAGCTCGTTCATTTTTGGAAATATGTGATTCCCCCAAATTCGACTGGTAGTGATGGGAGAGTGTGGGTATTTTTAGGATATGTGAGGTCTGACAGGAAATGAAGCCTTCTTTCTCTCTCTCTCTCTATATATATAATACATATATAATATATAATATGTATGTATAACATATACATTATATATATAATATGTATGTATATTATATATGTATATTATATATATGTATTTGTATTTATATATACTGGTTTTTGGGGTTTTTTTGTGTTTTTTTTTTTCTTTTTGAGAGAGAGAGAGAGAGAGAGATGGGAGAGGAAAAGCAGAGGAAGAGAGAGAATCCCAAGCAGACTCCCTGTTGAGCCCAGAGCCCAATGTGGGGTTCGATCTCACGACTCTGAGATCACAACCTAAGCCAAAATCAAGAGTCGAAGGTTCAACTGCCTAAGCCACCCAGGTACCCACCCCTCTTTTTTTTTAGAGAGAGGGAGAGAGAGTAAGGATGCTTTCCATATTTTAAACAAGTTGTATCATTATGAATATAATGTACGCTAATAAAGAAAATTTTTATTTATTTATTTATTTATTAATTAAGATTTTGTTTATTTAGTCATGAGAGACACAGAGAGAGAGGCAGAGACACAGGCAGAGGGAGAATTAGGCTCCCTGATATGGGACTTGATCCCTGGGTGGGGATCACACCCTGAGACAAAGGCTGAGCCACCCATGTGACCCCATACAGAAAATTTTAAAAACACAGAAAGTATGAAGAGATCCTTTATTCCCATTCCTCAGAAACAACCATTATTTATTTTTTTTAGTCTTCCAATATTTTCCTTTGTGTTACTTTTATGAATTTTTATCAGAATGAATCACGTGGTTATATAATTTTGCATCCTACTTTGAATTTATTTTTTTATTTTTTTTCTACTTTGAATTTAATGGTAAAATAAACGTTTCCTCTGCTAATTCCAATTCTTCCTAAGTGCACTTTATCAGGTATATAATAGTCCATTTTGTGGCTGCATCATTCCCCCATTGTTGGATAGCCACATCTTTCCTTCCATAGAAGTTTTAACATCATATATGCCAGAGTAGAAGATGATCTTGAGCATAAAGCATTCCCCCATCTTCCCAACAAAAGTTTTTCAGTTTTAGGAACAAGTAAACTGTGTACATATTTGTAGATACTAATGAATCATCAAATGTCTACTTATAATATCTTATAAGATTATATATCTTATAATATCTCACATATTAATGTAGTTACACATGCATATTTAAAATCACACCCATTATTTACAACTTTTACAAATATGATTTTTTCCACTTTGAGGTTTACAGCCATCTTTGACATCAGTGTTTTTGTCAAAATCAGAGCCATTTTAAATCCCGTTGTATTCTACTCTCCGTTGTTTGAGACACAGCTCTTTTTAAATCTATGCATGATGCTTTTGCTGGAAATTTTATCCTAAGCCATCAGTAACTGTTTGCTATATTTAAATCATTTAAATCTCCAAAGATAATCACTTTCAGATACATTTTAAAAACTGATATTTAAAGGGCTTGTTTTCAGGAACATTGGTCATGCTGAAAGGCCAATGTGCTAGAAAGATTACTAAATTTATGCTAATTTTCTATTTCTCTTTTTTGTTTTGACTTCTTTAGGTGACCTTTATATGTATCCCCAAACCGCCCTTGCTTATGATTGTTCATGCCCCAAACAGCACTTAGTTTAAAATAACATAATTGGAAAAGAACCTTATCATAAGAGAGACTTTAAAATTACTCAAATATACATAACAAGGGAATTATTTTTTGAGAGGAATATTCTCTCCATCTATTTCAGCACTTTCCTATTGGTGGTCATATGTCATATGTGATCCTTGGTGCAAATTGAATCCCAAAGCACATAGGATTTCTGATTTGGATAAAGTAGGCTCACTCTTCTAAGTGGACCTCTTATGATTTAAGGTACTGAATGTGCAGGTGGAAACCATCCCATTCGTGTCAGATTGAGGAATTTCTGCCAAAACTTCTTAGTGGCGAGGGGGTAGACAAAAGCTGGGACTCTCTAAATTGAAGGCAGAAACAACAGGAGAGCAGACTTCTACTTGTGTCCTCTGCTCTTTGGCCTCCAAATGTAAATGTTCATCTTTTTCCTGTTAACGTTAACTGTGGTTCACTTCTTTACATCTTGGGTGGAACACCTGACCTGCTGGTCAGAGCAACCTAGAATCAGCATTCTGGTTCATGTTGACAAGTCCCAATGCCCAATTAATTTGGAGTTAATTAGATCTTTGTTTAATGCAAAAAACATTCACATTCAAATATCTGCAAAGAACAAGACCTTCCCAGTGATTCTGTACATGTGTATTATTTCCTTTTAGTGCTAACTGATTTTTAAAATATTCATTGAGACCAAGCCGCCTATTTGAGGTTAAATGGAGGTTTGGGTGGAGGAAAATCTCTGGAGGATCTGTTCTGAACAAGCTTATAGGTCTGTATTTCTCCAGTCTCTTCAAGACTAGAAAAAAATGAAACATTTGCACTGGTTAGCTCAGAAGATATAGGGTATCATCTAAAAGGTTGAAAACTAAACTTACAAAGTTATTAACATTAAGCTAAAAAATTATGTGACTTGTCAGAAAGTTATGTCAGGGCGAAAGTATAGGCTTGGCTACTGAGCCCCTGCATGTCCAGCTGTGTCTTATGTCTGTGTAATTAAGTCAATTTTAACTTCAGTGCAGTTTTCACAGTTGGCCAAATCTTTTCGATTCAATTCTTTTGTTAACCTGTGAGGTAGGAGGAACAGGTATTTTTAGCTTCATTTACAGTGTGAGAATTGAAGTTTAGAGAGAGATGAAGTGGCATATTTAAAGTCATTTAGGTCACCTAGTGATGGATCTGATATCAGATTTATATTACTCCAAATGATTGGTTATTCTATGTGGTATCACATTTTTTACATCGACAAAATGGACTCATACTACTTTTACTCCTTTTTGTTTTGTTTTGTTTTGTTTTCTATGGCTGTAATTCACTAATTAGATTGGGGGCTTCTGGAGTTTTAGGCTACCTTTCTAGCACTCATGTTAATTTCATGTATTTTATACATAGTACTTACCATCGGCTGATATGAACTGGATTATTTTTCTGCTTACTTGTGTGTAGTCTGTATATCTCAAGAACATAAACTGCATGAAGGCAGTATCCTTGTCTGTCTTATTGGCCACTGTATTCCAGTGCCTAATACTGTATCTAGCACAGAGTGTGACAGCTCAATAAATGTTAGTCAAATCGTTGGAAGAACCTAGGCTGTCAATTTATGGAATGTGAACCTTAAAGATGACCTAGTTAACCCAAGTTGTTGACTTCTTTATAGATGAGGAAAACTAGGCTTACAGAGTTTAAAAGACTCAGCTAAAGTCACTCAGCTGGTAGTAGTATATCTTTATACTGGAGTCCTCTTCTTTGGCCTATCAGCCAAGAGCTTATCTCCACACTGTCTATTATTTCCCTTATGCTTTTAGTTATAAAGAAACTGTATGTCTATAGATCTCAGGAATCAAGACATGCCCCAGTTTGAATCCTGGCTCAGTCCATTTCTAGCTAGTTTCTTAGCCAATCTGAAACTTCATTTCAGCATTGTAAGATGGGAATTATATCTCATAGGATTGCTGTGATAATTAATTAGATGGTGCATAGTAAAAGCTTAGCACAGTGTATGGCATCTAGTAAGTGCTCTATTAAGTCTGAATTTTAGAGATGGAAAGGCCCTCAGAAATAGCCTAGGCCAATTTTCCTGTTTTGTGGAGGAGGCAGCTGAGGCTCTGATAAGGAAGAGACTTTCCCAAATCAACACATGATTGATTTGTATATATAACCAGAACATCACATAAAAGTGGATTTACTAATTATTTTTTAAAATGCCTTTAATATTTGCAAATATTTAAAGGCATCACAATTTTGAAAATATATGAAAATCCTTCAACCAACATCACCATGGTCACTTGGCAGGCTCTTTTTTAATTCTTTAAGGTCTTTGAATACACTCCTGAGAAAAAGATGTGATAGTAGAACATGTTGAATTTCTTGGGCCTCCAATATATGATCAGTATTTTTTAAAATGTGTCACAGACATCATTGTTCTGATCTGTTTGTTTACATCCTGTCTTTCTGTTGACAAAAGAAGAACAAACTTTTCTTCACCTCCAAGTACATCAAAGTCTCATAGGAAAGTTGACTGCCACTCCCACCATTGGCAAAGTGGAGTCATGCAATTTAAGGGCATTTCATTCATCCTTTCTTTTTGTGAGAGCCCAGTATTAGACAAAACATCCATCAGACACCCGGGAGATGTTGGGAGACCTCACTGGGACTGGAGGGTCATTTTTCCAAGGTCTAGATCAGGGAAGGACTTGATGGGGTCCACCTGAATGTATTGTCACTGCCACAAGCTACTACCTAGGGCCTGTGGGAATTCATGGAAAAGGTCACTTCTAGCCCCAGGCCATCTGTGGACCCTCTCATTTTGACTTTAAGTCTCAGTTCCCTGGGGTTCTAGAGGAGATAAGATGTGTTAGGCTTTGTCATATTTAGTGATCTTCTGCTTAGTGGGTTTGGAGGCAAAATCATCATCATTAGGATTAATGAGAGAGAGAGATTTGCAAGATGGTGG
The DNA here is from genome assembly GCF_048164855.1 of Canis lupus baileyi. NCBI lineage: Eukaryota > Metazoa > Chordata > Mammalia > Carnivora > Canidae > Canis > Canis lupus. The sequence continues at coordinate 52,445,364 of NC_132841.1, forward strand.
CAATCAGAGACAAGATTAAAACCTGCTTGGGGGGCACCTGGGTGGCTCAGTGGTTGAGCATATGACTGGTTGAGCATCTGCCTTTGGTTCAGGTCATGATTGTGGAATCCTGGGATCGAGTCCCATATCAGTTTCCCCACAGGGAGCCTGCTTCTTCCTCTACCTGTGTCTCTCATGAAAAATAAATAAAATCTTAAAAAAAAAAAAAAAACTGCTTTTGAAGAGATCTCTGCTACTCTTCTGGCACAGTGAGGAGACTTTTTGCCGCTCGACTGCCTGATAATGCATGAATTGTCAGGTGCGTCCTACAGTAATCAGTGAGGAGAGTATCACTGTAGCAATAGCATACCCTATCCATGAAAACAACAACAACAACAACAACAACCAGATTATATAAGGGTATTCTACTCTATACCTCTGCTTGGGACTTGTGTTAGAATGCAAATAGATTTTTCTTCAGACCTTCCTAAAAAGGCACTCAGTTGTTGGTGAAAAGCACCAAAAAAAAAAAAAAAAAAAAAAAAAAAAAGTGGGGGGGGGGAGATGTCCATTGCTGCTAAATGTAATGAGTAGAGTAAAATGTAAAATATATTAATTCCACTTTCCTAACTGCAACTAATTAAGGGTGGCTCATTTAAAAACAGACCTAATTTAATCCACTAATATAAGTATTCAATTAAAGTTGCTCCCACTGCTTTCTTCTCCTCAGAATACTTTTTTGTATACTTATATATGAAGCATTCATGGTGTGAATCCTTTCATGGGTCTAGGTTGTAATGGAAGCACAGTTTCAGGACTTCATAATTGCCCAAATTAAATAACATGTATGTAAATGGAAATTTGAGTATAAATCGTGCCCTGCAATGCTGTAAGGAATTGAGTCCCTATATCCTGATACCTTTTAGCCTATCAGAATGAAGTGCTTCCCGTTTTATTCTATACTACTTAGAATAGTTTATTGCATTATTAAGTACATGTTACAAGAAGCACATTGTTGTTTAAGACTCATTGATTTAAGCAGAACTATTCTTATAAAGTTTCGTAGGCTTTTACATAAAAAGAGAAGAGCCCATATAAAATTATAAAACCTTAATGTAATATAACAGCCTATAATATAATATTCTCCCATTTTCTAAAGAAGCCTCCAAAAATTTTTAATGAGTTTATTAGGACTACTGTTTGTGAATTCGGGGATGTCATGTCTAATTAGACTTAATGGATTTAAGTATTTCTTTAATGAAATCTGTAGCTTAACTCGTCAGGGTTATATTCCTTGTCCTCCTGCCCTTAAAGTGATTTTACTTTATTTTTATTTTGGGTGGCATTAAAAAGAAATGAAAGACTATGATTCTGCCTCATTCTCAGATGGATATAGTGAAAAATACAGTGCTTATTATGAAGTTAATGTGAATTACCATGTAATTACCACTGGCTGCACTGTAATGATTATTTAGTTACCACTGAGCATTCCCTGCCAAATAACACACATTATTTCATAGGAAGCATAGAATTAACTCAAGTCATCCCGGAACTCACGGAGGGAGTTCTATTCCTGATCTCTTTTGTTAAGTGTAGGCGCTGCTAATGTTAACATCTAAATAATCAAGCTTGGAGCAAACCGACAGCAGAACAGGGTATGAGTTTACATGATTTGATTTGCTGATGTTTTAAACACTTAGCAGGAGACAGCTATAGAAGCCAATTAAATCTCTCCAAGGTGCATAGAGTTATCTCCTTTGTGAGAAACAATTTAAGGGAATTGCATTGGCCCTTTAACTGGAGGGGAGAAGAAGCATTAGGAATGAAATTTCAGATGCAAAGTGCTGATCAATGGAGCCTCCTTTTGTGTTTTTGAGCTTTGTGTTGTTTGGGCTGCTGCTATTTTTAAAGGATTTGCACTTTCATTTTGCAAGCACAGGGTTATGTTAAACTTTTCTCCGTGCAGTGTTCCTTTGGCTATTGATTATGATGTGCCTTTAAACAAGGCATTGTGTCTAAAAGAGTAAAACAAAAACAAAAACAAAAAAACATGTCAGTACATTCCGTCCCTTTCGGATACTGCATCTTACTTAGTGTACCGGAATTCCCAGTTTAAAGTAATCACAAAATTTATGGAGAAACGGATAAAAAAGGTTGTAAAATATCGATTTGGGGAAAATAATAACACAACTCATCTATAATAAGAAGAAAAATGAAGCAATAATTCAGGGGGTATCGAGCGGCTTGCTGCTGGGAGTATTGATCCAGTCCTTTACGGTCTAAGATCGCACCTGAGATTGCTCTGAAAGAAAGAACAGCATTCCTTCGCTCATTATTTCTCAGATACCATCGCCTTGTTACACAGGCCCTGCAGAGTTGGGGTTGTTGCAGCGGGACAGTGGGACCCGCAATAATAATAATAAATAAATAAATAGCTCAGAAATCTATATTGCCTGAAAGCCCCGGTGCCTGGTCTTAATAACACATTGGCTCTGATTTTATAAATTCTTCGTTGCCTTATAGGAGCTAATGACAATTCCAATACTGTGTGGTTCATTTCAGGAACCAAACAGATCTTCATCCTATATAATGGGATCTTGTGTTTGGAAGGAATTCTTGTCTTGGCTGAAGAAGCATGCATCTGTTGTGTTTCTTCTTAAGTCACTAAATGGAAAACAATACATGTATACCGTTTGAGCTATAGGAAATGTTGGCTTGAGTTTTCACGTGGAATGGCTTTAGAGTTTCAGACAATCTTTGGATGAGGCAGGAGTAGTATTGTTTCTGAGCAAAATCTTTAATATGACCCGAAACTTTGAAATCCACATTCACAAATCATGAATTTATAAATTTAACTATAAGATGTTAAGTGACAAATTGACTTGGCAATGTGTATAGTCATCACAGTAACTCCTTGAAGTGGTGGGCTGTGTTTCATTGCTGAAGAATTCTAGGTTCTGTCTAGACTTGAAGATTATCCTATAAATAATGTTGGGGAAACATGATTTTTTTTTTGCTCTCATTATACTGTCTTAGCAGAAAGGGTGCTATAATATTCAAATTCCAATTTAATAAAAAAAGTTTTGATACCTGTTATGTTTCGGGCATCTTCCAGGCTTTGTGATCCAGAAAGGTGAAGTTCTTGCCCTCAAGACACTTATAGTCTAGGAAGGGAAAGAAGGCAGTACACAAGTTAACTAGTAAATAAGATAATTTTCAAATTGGTAAAAGAAATTGGTTATGAAAGAAATAAGAGGGTGATCAGTAGAACATAATTGGGATGGAGGGGTTTCTGTAAGTAACAATTAGTATCATAGAATATATACAGTATACAGATGAATAATACTTTGTGCATGCACAGCATCATGTAGACAAACACGGTTTTGTTTCTAAGCATCCGTAGATTTTTTTCCCCAGTGCTGAAGTCATGCTGTCATTTGCCCAGAGGATTCACATTCCTACCCCATCCTCCAGTCACTCTGTGATCATTATCTAGAAATATGAGCCATACTGGCTGACTGTGTTCTCAGCAGATCGAGCATCCTGAAATTTCAATAAGCATTGATCCATGTCATTGCACCAGATCCTTGAAATTGTTGTTTCTATAATATTTGTCTGTCCTTTTCTGATTGTAAAAGGAAAAAAAGTTCTATGGAATAAGAGGCTGATGATGCCTGGTGTCAATAAAGGTGGATGGAGAGGGAAGGATGGAGAAGTAGAAAGAATAAAACATCCAACTATCAAGACTAACTCCCAAAATAGCTTTCAATAAACTGCAAAGCATACCCCTCTTTCTTTATCTACAAAGTAAGATTGAAAGTCATCACTGAGTCTTAAACTGTGAATATTGAAATTGTGAGATGTATGGTACATTTAGTAGAGACGTTGGTGAAGTGCAGAAGTCATTTTAACTTTGTCTTTTAATTTTAAAGATTTATTGGCTGCAAGGAAAGAGAATATTTATAAGCGTTCTTAGGTATTCACAAAACATGTAGTTGCCAAACAGTGCAAAGAATGGAAAGAAATCATCATTACGAAGCTGGATGATTCAGGAAATGTGGTGATAAATATGGGAGTGACAACATATTATCTCAGCCCCTTCTAGCTCCACATTTTTGAGTCATGATTATCAAGTGTATCACTGTGGGGAATGTGCTAAGTCAGTTTGGAGCTAGGGGAATTTTAGTTTTAAAAGAATAACCAGGCAATGTTTGGGAAATACAAATACAATAAATGATGTCATATCATCTCAGCTTGAATAAATATATATTGTATCATTTGCTTCTACCCTTTAATTTCCTGTAATGAAAGTGGCAAGCAACAAGAAGGCAATTAATTGCAACAATGATTACTTAGCTTCTGTAGTGCCTGAATTAAAATGAACATTAAAATTACTTTTCTAATAGCTCATATGTTTGTGTTTTTTAAAATCATTAATGCTTTTAAATGGCAGGTGCATTTGATTGTTTTAAAACACTCATTTTTCCCACTTTGCAAACAGTTTGTCAAAATGAGCGGTTGGTTATTTTGTGTTGTTGTCCCAAATTCAGGAAGATAAATGTCATATCATAGCTAATCTATTATCTTTTTTGTTGTTGCTTGCTTTTTTTTTTTTTTTTTTTTTGATTTGAGACAAGCTGCTTACTGAAAAGCAAACTTGTGGTTGTCACTGATTCATTTGTGTAAGCTAGTTCTCTCATTAGCAGAGTCTGGAAATCAGCAGTACCTAAGGATGATGAATGAATGAGTGGATTAAGAGAATGAATGGGTAGATAAGAGCCCTACTCTCTGGCCTTTGACAGGTTACTTTACCATTTAAACCTCAATTTTCTTATCTGAATAATGGGGGAAATAAACACATCTTATTCACTACTTTGTTGTAATGATTAAAATAGATAATATGAGTAAAGCACTTAGCACATTATAAATGGTGCACATTAAAGGCTCAAGAAATGGTAGTTCTTATTATTGATGACTGTAAGTAGTTCTCAATCTGTGAATTGATTTTCTGACAATCTATTTCTACTTGGCACACCAGTGTATTTACTAGTGCCTAGTACTATGCCTGGCCCAGAGTAGATGCTCAAAAAATGTTTGTTGACTAAATGAGTCCCCAGATGCTCGTTCATAAATAACAATGGCTATGGCTGCTAAGACCTCAAAGACACTTGTTATGTGCCATACACCATCGTCAAGATGTGATATATTTTTAAACATCTAATCTTAAAAAACCCACTAGGAGACAAGTACTATTATTATCTCCACTCTACACATGAAGAAATTGAATCAAAGAGGAGTTAAGTTATTCAAGGTCATGCAACTAGACTGTGGAAGAAACAGAGTTTGAGGTCAGGCAGACTGACTTCAGGGTTGTAAGCATTCAGCATTATCTTCAGTATTTAGGCACAAAGATAACATGAAATCTTGCAATATGCTGTGATCATTCAATAGATGTTGCTAATCATGGTCTACATGCTTGTTACTGGAGATACCATATAAAAGATGGGCATAGTCCCCACCCTCATGGACATTTAACTCTAATGGGTTTGACTTCCCAAATTTTAATTCATCCCATACTTCCTTTAGTGACTGTTAGAATTAGAGACATTTAGAGGCCTTACCTGATGCATTAGAAGGAGGGCCGTACATCTCTGTACAAAGGAGAGTGCAAGAGTAACCCTGAAAGAGAGACAGTGAGGGTGGCTGTAATGATTATTATAGGTTACTCAGCATACATCCTACCATCTCTTTAGACAGTATAGGACGCATGCCTTCTGAAGCCCTACCTGCTGCTGGACCCCTTCCTACTTTCAAATTCTGTGAGCAGATGTGGCCTTGCCATCTGTACCCCACCGACCTGTGGGGCAGTGCTGAGCAGAGTGCTGCTCCAGTCTAGCCATGAGGAGACAAGCCCCTGGCTCAGCCTGGGAAAGTGATGGAAGGGTATGTGGACAGAACCCATTTGGTCTTCTTTTCTGAGCATCTGGGTCAGGAGTCATGTTGTTTACAGAGAAGTCCTACCACCTGCTTCTTTTGTGTCCTGTGCCTCAACCTCAGGGCAATGGGATTTAGTGGACCACATTTTAAATCTGTGGCAGGATTTCCTAAAAATTTTTGTGTGTTTGACGATGTCACAATGTCAGTGATGCATAAACCTCATTCCACTCTGCTTGTTTCTCCTGTTGCGGCTTGCCTTCTTTATTAGCTCATTCACTCCTTTTTTTCTTTATTTACAAAATATTTATTGAGGAATGAGGGGGAAAAAGAGACTCCTGGAAAAGTCGAGTTTGCAATTTTGATCACTTTCAGCATGATGCCTGGTGTGGAGTAAAAAGTCCAGTAGTGGTTGTTGACTGGACAGATTGATGGATGGGTGAATAAAAAGAGAAGCAGAAAACTGTTTATAACTTCAAGGGATTATTTTTAATTAGGATTGCATTCAAACAAAATAATTTAAGTAATTCTTGAAGAATGAGTAAATCATTCAATATAAAAGGGGAAAAAAAGTAAAACCAAATCAAATTCATCCCAATAGGCTTCAGTGGTTTTTACAAAAACAAATCCATTGATCTAGAATCTCCCAGTTTCGTCTGCCTCTGCCTGTGGTTACCAGTCAAGATGACTGATTATCCTGGGAAAGGCTCTATAGCCTATCTCATAAACAGAAAACACACACACACACACACACACACACACACACACACACACACAATCTCACATGTGGTCAGAAGACAGCTCAAACATTTTGTTTCCAGAGGCTGGGAAAGTTTTAGCTGTGGTTGAGATTTGGCTGAGGGGAAGAGCCTGCCAGAATGAGAGCTTGGATCTCAGAGGCTCAACCATGACCAGATGGTGTGAACTGACCTCAAGGGCAAAACACCCTCAGTAAGTTAGGATTCTGGGCCAACTCCAAAATTTATTAAGGTTTGCTACCAAGTTTTCTAAGCTGTGAAAGTACTGCAGACATTTTGGCCAGGTTAGAAATTTCAGGAAGAGAGCCTTAAAGAGAGAGAGAGAGAGAGAGAGAGAGAGAAAGGAACTGATTTCACAATGTGCCCTTTTAAATCAGGCAGCTCACACCTGTCCTGAGCTACACTCTCTTATTTAGAATCTTGGGTGATTGTCTTTTACCTAACTATGGCTTGACTCTATGGGCACTAGTGTCCATATCCACTGGTAGACCCTGTCCCAAAACCTCTCATCTGTCTTCACAGGAATTCTCCTGATGTCCCCCCATGGCAACCATTTTGCGCAAAGTCCTGCACGTCCCTCCCTGCTCCCATGACGGACGTGTGTATGCTCAGCTCCTAAATATGCACTTGCTTTATGCAAAGCATTGTACTAGGTCTGTTATATGTCTCAGCCTTTTACCTTTTAAATTCTGTGAGAATTCCAGCTCTACCAAATATCTCCAAACCCCCTCACTGTCCCTGTCCTATCTCTTGCCTTTGGGTCTTCAGCTAACTCATCCTAAGAAGCTGCAAGGGGATGCTTTGAAGCTTGAAGCTTCTAAAAATGTACTGAAGTTCCTAAAGGAGAAGCAATTCTGTGGTTTCCATGAGTTTCATTCTTTGCCTTTCGATTGTCAATTCTATGCAAAGTGTGATGCAAAGAAATGGGGATACAAACATGGATCAGGTGTGCAGCAAAAATGAACTGAGGGCAGGCTGTGTTGGCATGATGCTAATCAAAGCGGTAAAATGCTCTGGTGGAAATCTAGGTGAATGGCTGCAGGGAACCCAGCCTGGGAAACCAAGGAACTGGAGACTGGGGAGTAGTTTTGGCTGGGGGACTGAGTATAGGATTCCTTTGAATTCTAGTCTCCTGCTTTCTCCCCTTGTTATTGAGCTCCATCACGTTAAAAATAGATAATCTTCATATGTGAAAATTATATACTATAAGACACTATAAAGCTCTGCCCCATCCTTCTACCTTCCATTATTTTTGTCTCTTCATTAAAATATGTTCTACAGGATTCCAGGATCCATATGCAAATAATTTCTATGTTCATTATTTGCATTCCTCTCTCCCTTCTTACCACCTCCCCCCATGAGAGATTTTAAGGCATTTAGGTATTTATCTTGTTATGTAAAATTTTGAACATTCACTTCAATTCAGTTTTGAGTAAGAGCAATAACTTGCATTGAAGTGAGTAGAGTTTTGTATCTTCATCCAGTGCCATCCACTTTTCTTAAAGGGTGATAAGGTGCTTGTAATGATGAGCAAAGCACATTGGGGCCCTTGCCAGATAAGGAAGGTGGATTTGGAAATAGGACTGGGAGTGGAAGGCACAGGTGAGGGGGGCTTTTATGGATAAGTTTTTAAAATAATACATGAATGAATGAAGAACACCTCAACCCTGATTTAAGAGTAAGCCTTTTCATTTGCTTCTCTCTCAAGATGCCCTTTTGTGGGTTTCTCTCTAGCTGGATTATTGCAGTTTTTGAGCATTTTGCTATGAAATCCTCCTATTTTACTGCACCATTATTTTGTTCTAGACTACATCATCAGTTAAATAGTTGGGATTGAGATACATGTGAAAACTATGGTCAGCTGGGTCTGTGCTCAATGAAAAGTCATTGCTAGAGGGTTGGGGTAACATGATGCTACAGGTAGGGAATGGCTTTTCACCAACACCAAAGATTTATTGACTTTTGGACTGGAATGGTCAGCTTCTATATTTCTAGAGAGTAAATTACCTCTTGTTAATTGTGATGCCTTAAAGAACATTTTGGATAGCGAACTTTGGCTAGAGCTTCGTGCAGTAATATGTAAAAAATGCAGTTGACCAGAAGTTTACAGTTTTGACTAATAGGATTATTAGTCAGTGAGTAATACTTCAAGTTTGCCAAGTCCCAGTTTATAGCTAGATCTTCATAAGTCAGAACTTAGTGTTCCAACAGTCAGAGGCACTATACTTGCAACTTTAATCTCAGATAGAAAAATATTAGCAAACGCTCCATTTTGGCCAAAAAATAAAACATAGGGGTATTGCCATTATACCAGGTACTTATGTTAAATTCAGTTGGCTTCGTTTGTAAGATACAAAATACAGGTGATCATTGTGGTTGTTGCAATATGTCTGAAAGTAAACTTTTTGGAAGTAGAAATTTAAAGAAGCCATATGGTACTATTAAGTAACATGGGCCCTGGAGAATTTGATCAATGAGGATCGACAATTTTGATGAAATTATTTATTGTCTGGATAATTTTTTTTATTGTCTGAATAATTTGTTGTGCCCAGCACATAGACATAATCTACATAGCTAGTAAGGCAAAAACAGTGGTCAATTTAAGGAATAAAAGAACACATTCAACCCAAAGTTTAGCACAAAGGGGGAAACAAACCCCCAGCTGGTTTATCGATTTCATTGTTTACACTCCAGCCCGTGGTTTTGGTGTGGTAGACACACATCATGGGTTTCTTGTCTTTAACATTCACTACCTTGAATAAGAAAAGTGTGTTGGTCTAAGATGGTAGCCAAGATCCAAGAGATAGCTATCATTTCCTTCTACTAATAATCTCTTTCTTGTCTTTCGTTCTGTTTCTAGGTATGTGTTTCAGTGATTTCACTGTTAATTGTTTTTAATAGTTCCTCTGAAGTTGGTGGCACTTTTGGGGAGAATAAGTTGGGGATGTACACAGCCTTTCCTCATTAAGAGATTTCCTGTTATACAATGCATTCAGGTTGTCAGCTTCTACTCCTGTTTCCTTTCATCCTTTCTTTCTTTCCTTTTGAACTTGAGCTCGCTTCACCAGAGGGAGAAAGACTAGCTCGATTGTGTTATCCTGTTAGATTGCTTAAACCATGTTTAGATAAAAAATTACTTTATGCTTTTCTTACTGCAGTTCATGATTTCCATTTTGTAAGGCATCTTTTCTAAATTTTGTGCTTTATTATTCTTGCGGTGTTGAGCGAGCGAAAACAAACTCTAGTTCATAATTCACTTTAAAGAACATACCCTTTCTTTCTATTTTCTTGTTAAAACCAAATTGTGTGCAATTTGTAGGAAATTGAAACCACATTTTTCACTTAACTTTCCAAAATTAAAATTTATGGGGAAAAAGAGGCAATAAAACAGTTACAATCTGGTCATCTATAATTATCTATGTGGTTTGAGCAGTTCCACATTTAAAAAAAGTGACACCGAGAACTTATCAAGATTTTACAACCATGGGACATTTCACTTCTCTTTTGTTGCTTTGGAGCCAAGACCTCCACCAAATGCTCAAAGTTACACCATGAATTTAGAAATTAGATGTATAAAGAGTGAACTTTGAAATGCATACAAAACAATGGACCGTATCTAAAAATAGTCGTTTTCTGCTCTCACTTAATAATGAAATTTATTACAGTAAATTTTGCCATTATATACTGTTCTTATTTCAAGTGTTGTCTCTGATTTCAGTTGCTTAGACATTCTTTTGTCATGCTTTACCTGGTAAGAAGAAACCACAGAACCAGCCAGACGCACTATTTCTGTTTATTGGTGTGGCCATTGCAGTCTTGGTATCTCTACTCCCGTGCTCCCTCCATTGTGATGAATCCCCTAGGAAAAGGGTCCTTGAGGACAGATGGGTGCTGAGCTATAACATTTTTCTCAGAATAAATAGTTTTTTCCTTCCCTTGTTCTTTTGCTATCTTATTGCCTCCATAGTATAACAGTAACAAGTTTTGGATTCTAAAAAATTAAGAACTTCAGCCTTAGCTCTTACTATTTCCCATTGTGACATATGCCCATAATTGGACAACTTGGTGCAGCCCTGGTAAAGTACTTCATTCATTCATTTTTTTTTTTCATTCAGCAAACACTTATTGAGCACTTATTTAGTTTTGAGTCTTATGTTAGAGACTTGTAGCAAAAAAAAAAAAAAAAATGCTACGGACAGTCCTGGCATGTAGTATTTTGTTGAACCTCAGCATCTTCATTAACATTTTGGAAATGTATAGATGGGCAGATCTTTGACAAGTACAGAAAAAAAAACCATTTAAAACCACTAGAGTACTGACTTGAATTCAACTGAAAATGACATTTCTACCCTAGATGAGCTTATCAAAAAACTTACAAAGACTTAAATGTTTTGCAAGTATTTTAACCGTGTCCATCTCTTCATTCTGATTTGCACAAGTGATAATTTTATTTTACTTATTCTACTTAAATTATATCAATTATTTATTATGTGTCACACTGTTCTAAGTGTTTTACAAATATTAATGCATTTGACCTCTATGAGCTAGGTATTTTATTGTCCTGATTTTACAGTTAAAGAAAGTGAGGCATGGAGTGATAAAGTCATTTGTCAGAGTTAATCAAGTGGTAAGTGGAGGAGCCATTGTCAGACCCAGGCAGTGTGGCTCAGGAACCAATCCACGTAACTGCTCTGTTTCATTGTCTTCAAGAAGAACTTCAATATTTATACCTTTATTAAAAGAGTGACAATCTCTGGGTGTCCAACACTTGGAACACGTCTGGTAGGACTCTGTGGAAAACTTACTCTGCTTGTAAATGGACAGGTTTTCAAAGAAGAGCCAATACAGAAGCCCCTGGCATGTGACAGGTTTCAAATATTTTGAGCCGAGATGTATGCTAGTTATAGAAAATCTGAAGAACAGGATAGAATAAGAAATTAACATCATCTACTACCCATCACCCAGAGTTAACTACTGCTAACATTTTCATTGCTTCTTTGATATTTTTTTCTATGCATAACAAATGTATGTAAACATTTTTTCATATTTGTGGTTGTACTATATATGTATATACACACACATAGTTTTACATCCTGTTTTTTTAAATGTAGCCTACTAAGCATTTTCCCACGCATTAAAACTTCTTCATAAACATAATGTTAAAAGGCTGCATAATCTCCCACAGTGTGGATTTACTAAATTTATCTATTCCTCTATGGCTGGGTATTTATGTTGTTTTATATATACTTTTAACATGATATACTTCTTGTTCTTTTTTTCTAAGTTTGATGCTTTAGAAAACATTTCATTTCTGGAAACTAAATATTCTAATCCTTTTTGAAATACTTTAAAAAACTGTCCTCAGTAGTTCCTTTTAGTAAAAGGTAGATTTAAAAATATGTATTTCAAATGATTTTGTTTTTATTATTTTAATATTTGCACTATAAAATAATGCTACAAAATATATAATAGTGGAAGTAAAATATGTCCGAGCATACAAATGAACGTGCGATTAGCCTAGGAAATTATATCTAGCTATAAAGTGAGCATATTAAAGCTCTTGTACATATTAATACAATCAGCCATACCTTTTAATGTGTAAGTGTTTAATCTATCAGTGTCCTTTCTCTTTTTTATCACCCAGCTGCAAACTGGATTCATTTTGGAATAATTACCTTTGGTACTAAATGTGTATTATCTGCTCAGTTAGGAAGGAGATTGGAGAGAATTCAGAAATCAATAGTAATAAAGTAAACAGAGAGAATGGAATCCATTTCCTCTCTTAGAATTTATTTGGATCCACTCTGCTAAAGACAGGGACCCTGTCTAATGGACTTTAGACAGAGGACCACAAAGAAATTCCATTGGGATCAGCTCTCCTTTAAGAATTGATCTGATATTTCAGTAAATACCCTCCTGTTAGAATATTAAAATATAGGTCTTTAATGACCCCAGGAAAGCTTTGACTTCTGTTTACAGAATTGATTTTAGTTTCTCTTTCAATGTTTATATGTCTACAACTGGGCGTGCCTCCTTTATGCCCAGCCTCTCTCTGGCCTTCATAAAACTATTTTTGACAGAGGATTGATGTTGGAGTCACTGGTGTTATGCTAACTACAATCTCATTGTCCGAAGGGAAATAAATCCAGGGCCCCATATTGCTGACTATAAAGGAGGCTCTCTATAAAGTTTCAGTGTTGGTGTCATCAAGAGGAAAGATAATTTAATACTCAGATTGGGACAGGTCTGTAGTAGCTCTCCTTTAGCACAAATGTGAGAGAGTGAGTTTACCTTGCCCAGACCTCTAAATATTCTGGCAGGCTAATGAAACTCAGAGAATTGGCATGCCCAGCTTCCCTCGTTGACATTCTAAATCCCACAGCCAAGAAAATATTCCTGCCACGTAAAGGAAACTCATAACTGCTGTTATTCAGTGTGTGTTTATCTCCCTCATGTAATACTGTTATTTTGTTTTCTCCAAATCCTAGACTCTATGGGAGCTTATTGACTTATGTCACAACTAATGGCATTACTACGAGCAGGTGTACTGGAACCCCACGTTCACACTGTGTCCTACTGAGTGTGGTTTTCATTGTAGGGTGGTTGGTCTGGGATTCAAAATGACCTGATTTGGTGCCTTCAATACCAAAGCCCAAGGTCAGGGCTATGGTGAGTCAAAGATCTCTTTTCTGTGTTCTGAGTTAGTTAGAGCTGATTTCCGAATCTTGGCCAAGGGAACACAGTCAGATTCTGAATTTATTTCAAAAGCAAAATCAGGCTAAAAAGATGGCATTGCATATTTTGGGAAATGGATCTTCCTGATTCAGGTTTCTAATATTTTTGTGGCAATTTTCTTAAAAGTTCAATAAAGCCCAAATCATTTCCCATGCAATAAGAAATTCAGTATGCTTCTATCTTTTACAAAGTCTAATTATAAATGTCTTCATCATCAGAGTCCCAGTCTTACACCCTTCTGACTTCCACACTCAGTAAGAGGTACAGTTGGCATATATCTCCCGCAAGAGACTTGCTGCCCCTGGCACAGAAAGGCTATCAATCTCATGTCTCTTCCACAGGGACTTGCCATGCCATGGGGAGCAACCTGACAAGAGTTTTCAGGGGGCATACCTCAACCCCTGCTAAGATCTTTCTGCTTTGTAGAGAGAAAGAAAAGTAGGACTTTGAAACAGGCCAAAATATTTCAGGAGAGAAATGTGCAATTAGTTCTTCCACCCATCTCCCTTGCCATTATACCGTCCTTTTACGTCCATGAAACTCTATTTGCAAGCCTTGCCTTCCCTCCACAGGCACATTTGAAGCCTGCTTAACTGGTATTCTGAGGGCAGAATGGCATTATTTGTGATTCCCTTGCAATCAACTCAGAGCACGGACGGGAGGATGTCAGTTTTGCAAGGACAGCATTACTGGCTGTTCTCTCTGCTTAGCCCCAGAATGCTCGTTTGCTTGTGAAGACGAAGGCTTAATGTGTTCCCTTCTTCTCCCCTGTCCTCTCCATATTCCTGCTGAATCTCACATTCCTCTAAGCACAGCCCTGAGAGCTCCAGCCTTTCAACAAACCAGAAAGAGGAAGACGTTCTCTGAAAATGAGGCATTAATCGTTTGTGAATCCGAAGATGGTTAACTGATGTGTGCATTCAATTAAGATAAGGATTTTTTTTCAGTTAAGAGACTCCCCAGGAAGAGAGGGTTTATTCTCATTTCTGGGGTATGAACAGTTAATGAAGAAAGCATATCACAATTCCACCCGTGTTACCCAGAGCTGCCTCAAGATTCCATACAATTGTCAAGTTACTTGATTAAGGAAAACTTGCCAGGTGAGGTTAAACAAGCTGGAAGGTGGTAATGGAGAAGTGTTTGTCACTTCTCATCTTTCCTAAGGGTGACATCACCACCATACACCTCACAGAAAATGATTTGGGGCTTGGTGTGATTCAGTTTGGAAAATTTTCCCGTTTTAAACTTATGTCAAATCTTGATACAGCATATGTAGGTATGTATTTGTATTTTCAAGTCGAAGCTGGATAGTTTCTCTGGAGGCATCTTTTATTGTTTGTTTTCTTTTATGTTGCCATGAAGGGAAACAACATCATCTCTCTCGATGTATTAAATGCTTCTATGGGGGCAGTCCAGAGTAAAGGGTGAATAAGTGGATGGGCACTGGAGACAGAAGGCCTGAGTATGAGTCCTGGTCCTCGGGGACTTCCCTTAGCTGTAAAACAGAGATGACAACAACACAGTCTTCATAGGGATGGCTATGACTTCATGATATATAATATAATGCTGAGCACAATCTCTGGGACATTCCAATTGTGCACCAGTTACTATGGGCTACATTACGATCACATTTTCATTACAAGATTGTAGGTCAAGTCACAGCGTATTGTTTTTAATCCCAGGGTTGATTTGTTTTGTTTTACAAAACAGACTTTAAGAGAGATTGGTAATGGTTTTAAAAAATGTAGATACTTCATGGACATGCTCCATGATGCTTTCAGGATCTTTTGGGAACCTTTATTGGTCTTCCTTGTGGTCAGTGTTCCTTTGATAAGGTGGCAGGGCCATTTGGATTTGAAATGGACAGTAATCTAAGAGATGGATCTTGTGATGAAGATTTTGCTGTCTGAAGGGCAGGCACCTTTTCCATAGGTGCAATTCAGTCACACTTCTTTTCCCTCACCCCAGATTAATAGCCTCTATTTTCTCATCTGTGAAATAGGAATATCTTCCTCTTGGGGTGTTGAAGAAAAAAATAAGTTAACAAAAGTAGAATGCCAAGTATCACTTCGCAATAAATAATACTTTTTATTTTAAATCAAGCTTACGTGGAGGACTGATGCAGGGGATCTAGGGTTGATTGGGCTCCAACATTTGAGTTTTCATTCTGGTTCAACTGTTAACTGATCTTGTATTGACCACTTATGGTCTCTGAGCTTGGGTTGTGTTTGCTGGAAAAGAAGAGATCTTTGCAGCACTAAAGTCCTGAAATTGATTGAATGGATGTGCCCCTCTCCTGACCGTATCAAGATCAAGTTAATGCAGAGTTAGAAAGGAGACTCAAAGGAATGTATTCTTACCTAAAAGTTGTTTTGGTAGCTTTTGAAAAATGCAATCCAGTACGTTTGATTTTGTTCTTAAAGGGTCACAGTGTCTATTGTCCCAATGTAATCATAAAAATTTTCCATCTTGGAATAGGTCAGTGGTTTATTAAGCTTAGTCTCTGCCCCTGCAGATATGCCCCAACCCTCTGAAAGACCCAGCAACGATATCTGACACAGTGGCCTCAGGCAAAGTGAATTCTGCAGATGGAGTTCAATATGTATTTTCATTTTCTCTAAATTTGCCGGCCTCCAATAGGACAGGCAAAGTATATAGAGAGAATACGGAAGGCAGGTCACTCTTTTTCCTTGTTCCCATTTATTATTCATTTTAAGAGGCTCCGTTACACCCATCAATTTAGAGAGAAGTGGGTGATTCAGTTTGGAGAATTTCAGTATCTACTTCTACTTTGAAGGAAGAAGAAGGTCCAGGGGAGTCAGAGCAGGAATGTGTCTTCTTAAAACACAAGATGCCATTTCTGAAGGCTGACAAGCCTGGTGTGAGCCTGTGCCCACTTGGAAAAATAGACTTGTTAGAAGTCGATTGTGTGGCTACCAGGTCTACTTTGGGGATGTTTCCGAATTCAGTGATGACTTAGTCTCTGCACTTGGTCCTTTTTCCTCTCCACCCACAGCCAATTTGGCACCCCAAAAGCTGTCCCAATTTCTAACCACCATGAGTGTATAGCATATTTCCATTTCTGTCCTCGAGGATTTAACCTATCAAAGTCACTTCTGTTAGTAAAAATTAGTCTACTATTGCTCTATCAGCAGACTAATGCTGTTCTCTAACAGCATATTGTCATAAAGTCTATTCATGACGCACATATTCTAAGAGAACCATTTGCAGCTCTTAGAAGGGCTAAACAGAGATATTAATTAAATGTCTTCCCAAGAGCTGAAAATCATCAAAAGCCACACTTGCTAATGGAAACAATCATGACATCCTTAAATATGGACTGTGCCATACTATCCTTAAGAGTTCTTGGCATAGCTTTGACTAAGCCTCTCTCCCACCCCCAACTCCCTCTTGCCCTTGGTATTCATGTGGATTAGGGAAGCCTTCAAGCACTTAGGAAGAGAAGTAAAAAAAGATCACAGCTTACAAGTGGAGGCTGGTTTGTTTCTTCTGTTTATGCTTGGCCCACCAGCAATAGCCAGTGTTTCCTTTACCTCCTGGACAGTGTGGCCCATGTTACAATTAGACTCCCACTTCCTTCTTTTCCCTCTATTTTTAGAGAACAAATCCTACCACCATGGTGATTGCTCTCTGATGCAGTCTCTAGATCCCTTCTCTTTGGGACCTGAATTCAAGTAGGACTCTGGAAGGCTTTGGGTCAATAATTTGGTGACTGGTTCATTCTTTTTAGCTCTTAAGAGTTGACATAGGCTTTGAAAGAAAAAAAAAAAGAGTTGGCATAGGCTTTCAAACAGAGACTTGAAAAAGACATACAACAGTCTTCTGTGCACCTGGCTTAGGTGGGTGGGTTCAAGGCTTTTCCTTTCTGAAGGTCAGAACCAGTGTCAAATTTACAGCAAACCCACTTATGATGCTTGCTGCTCCCTTTGGTTTTTATCGTCACAGTAGGTTTAACCTGACCAAGAAGTAATTACACCATTATTTTTTATGTGGTGCTTTATTACTTGCTTTTCAAAATTGGTTTCCAGCATCTCATGAGCTAATAGCAACAAATGTGTGATTGTAATGTTCACTCTGTCAGGAGACGTGGGGTTATTGCGGAAGTGGCCACATACCCATTGCCCACAGAATAACTGTTACTCCAAAACAAGTGAATTGCTTAACTAAACATCTATTGATTGTAAGTCATCAGGGACCAGTATTAAGACCACCAGCATCCAAAGAAGATTAAATTCTGGTTACATATACAGATGTATTTTGTCAATATTTGGGTCAAGAAGCCCCATTCCTTTGTGATCTACAAGTCCAAGTCTCGGGCAGGTTGGAAGCAGTAGAACCTCATTGGGGTGACCAGTAAGTGGCCAACCTGGTTCCATCTACTCCTTAAAAGACAGGTGTCAAAATTGGAGGCATGAAAAATATTAAGAGCTACAGAAATTCCCTCATCCTCATCCCTGCTATTCTAACAGGAATTATTCAGATCTGAAGGTAAACTTGGCATCATAACTTTTGCCTTGGGCACCTGGAATTCTACACTATTCTTAGGCCTGAGTTGACTCTAATCTGGAATTGAATGTCCCCTACTCTCTTGTATGCCTCTCGTGATTAGGTAAGCTTCTCATGATAAGCTAAGTTAATCAGATTTGCCAACATCCCTTATTCTCTTTGTGTGCTCAGATGTTTGGGTTTGCTGAGTGAGATAAAAAAAGGTATTGGATTGGATTAAGGCATTCATGAGTCTCCTAAAGTTGTGTTTGCTATTTACGCCAATGATCTTGGAATGCTCTACTTTAACAGTTTCTCCTCAGACCTCTCTTGGTTGATTACCCAGGTATACAAGATGGTTGGACAACACCTTTCATTTTAAGCTTTGGAGTAGATAATGAATAAAGGGACAATGAGGATGTGTGTTAAGGCTTAAAAAGAAAAGGGTTCTGACTCCTGTTCAGGTGGAGTAGGCTTCCTGGCTGAGTCTAAAGCTAATGATATGCAGCAATAATGATCATGTAGGTTGGGTCAATACTGAAAAAGGCTGATTTCCTGGAGTTTAGGCGCAAAATAATGTCTAGGCTTATCTGCAAAGCCATTGTAGCTCTCTACATAACATATTTGGGATGAGTGCTCTTTGATTTATTGAAATATTACAAAATAATCAGTTAATCCTCTAATCCCTCATCTCAGTTACAAGTACTTTCCTGTCTTATTAGTGGAATTAATGGATTATTTGGAGTCATTTTTAGTTTGCTTTTCTTGGGACTCTTTCCCCCTCTCAATCTGTCTACAGAGCCCTGCTATAACTTCATTATCCAGCTCTTCTGAAACCTGTCCACTGGCTTAGAGGAAACAGCTCTGTGAACAGTGGGAGTAGTTTTTCGAGTTGTCTCATAAAACCGTGATATTAACAATCACAAGTAGGACCTCAGCCCAGAACTCTGTGCTTGGTTAGTGCAGGGCTTGGTGAAGGAAGGGTTTCTTAGCTTTGGAGTCTGGACTCGGTGCTGTTCCCTGCTGAGAGCCATAAGTTACCAGTAGCTTGTTCTAGGAGAGTAATAAGTATTGTTGTTTAGCAATTGTGTTGTTGAAATTCAGCTCCACTATGTCTGACAGTATTTATCTAAAATACTTTCCCTGGTGCGTGTTCAAGTTCCAGTAAACCGTGTCTTATTGTGCGACCTTTTCATTTTCCAGTGAAAAGGGATCAGCTCGTCAGATAAAAGCTACAAGCCAGAGTACAGGAAAAATGCGTGCTCAGAAAATCCAAGCATGATTGAAAACAAGATGTGTTAAATCAATGCGGTTTATCGCCTGCCTATTCCCGGCAATTGCTGTTCTAAGCTCATTCTGAACACACACTGGATGATAAAAGTACGGTGTCAAGCACTCGCTGGGGTGGGAACGTAAGAAAACATGTTTATCAGACAGGCTGGGTGATTTTACCCCCTTGATAACAGTTATTGTCAAAACTCTTTGGGAAGAAATCTGAAGAACAATTATAGAAGGAATATTACTCTCGTTATATCAGAAGATATGCCAGTCGGGAAGAAAATTATGGATTTATCCTTAAATGCTAAGAAAGACAGACTGTGTTGGCTTTCAGTACTTAAACATCATCATCCATTACACAGAGAAAATCATCCTCCTCTTCTACTTCAAGTGAGCAAGTCTGGCTTTGAGACCTAATCATAAGTGAATCCAATTAAAAAAAAATTCTAAAGTGAAAAAGATTGAAAGGCCAAAAAAAAAAAAAAAAATCAACCCCAAAACAAAACACACACACACACACACACACACACACACACACACACACGAAGATCTTTAAGCTTCTGTTTGCTTGAGGGATTTAATTTTAGTTTTAAACTTGTATCAAATTTGGAAATCTAAATTAAGGCTCTTGAAAGGCCAAGCTGTTCAGAGCACATGATAGGCAGTAACAGGGGCAACTTTTCTCATCAACTTTATTACAATTAGAGAGCAGTACAGTTTTCCCTAATTATTGTACGTTCACCTACTTCCCATTTTAGATAGAGTGTAACCCTCCAGGGCAAGAAAGGGTCTGTTTATGAAGAGATGCTCTACTTCTGCCAGTGACTTCTCACCAATGATCATCTAGAAAATACCAACTGGTTGTGATATGAAATAAGTGGGTTTAATGTATCTCAACAGCATTCTGTGTTCTCTTTTCCCCAAAAGACAAATCAGCCTTTGAGAGCCCAATTCAAACCTGACAGAAAACACAGTTTCGTGATCATTTGTGGGGAAAGTTTAAGATAGCAGGGTGGCCTCCCCACAAAAGCTTTGTGTTTGTTGACGGTGAGCTTTAAGTGAAAAAACGTGATTTGTTTGCTTGTACAACATCAGGAGTCTAGGCACAAGAATTCTTCCTCAGGTGGATTTCTGTTTCACAGATGCTTAGTGAAAAGGAGCCATTTAATTGATTTGCTACCAGGACTGGTCAATATGTTTCAAATTGGGATTCATCAATATTAAAATAAGGTAGTCATCCTGAAAGAGTAAGTAAAGCACTGAGGCTTTTGTTCTGATTTGTACAGCCAGCACTGTCTGTGCCTCAGTTTCTCACCTTGGAATTGAGAGTAATGATTTTTGACATGTATGTCAGGAGGAATCACTAAGATAATGTGGAGGAGTCACTGAGATAATGTCTATAAAGCACTTGATGTTCCTGGGAAAAGGGTCTTATGTGACCTTAGGGTGTGTTTAAAATGACACCTCAACAAGGAATCATCATGATTGTTAGCATCTATTAAAAGTCTTCAGAGGTCCTTATAACTTAGAGAATACGTGAGGTTTCAGATGCAAAAATCTTAAAAATTAGTTGTAACTTGTCAAAGTATAAACTGGTATACATTTGGTAAAGGATACTTAGAAAGTGTATGTGTCAAAAGACTTGAATTGTACATATTCTTTTATCCAAGAATTTCTCCTGAGTGTTGTTCATTATAGCACTTCTTAAACCAGTGAAAATTTATATAAATTTATATAAATTTATAACCAGGGAAAGAAGGCATACATCCCCATTAACAGGGAATTTGTTACGTAAATAATGACCATCCATATAATGCAATATGCTGCAACCCTTAAAAAGAATGAAAGTGATATAAATATGTACATCATTTATATTTATATAAAACAGTATTGTGAAAATGTCCGAAAGCATATAACTAATATAAATGATGACTGTTTATGAATAGGGTTATAATGGGGCCTTTATCCTCTTCTTTGTATCTCTTTTGTATTTTTTTAGACAATAAGAATGTATTTGTTTTATTTTTTTTTAAAGATCTTATTTATTTATTCATGAGAGACACACAGAGAGAGAGAGGCAGAGACACACAGGCAAAGAGAGAAGCAGGCTTCATGCAGGGACCCCGATGTGGGACTTGATCCCGGGACTCTAGGATCACGCCCTGGGCAGAAGGCAGACAGTTAACTGCTGAGCAACCCAGGGGTCCCTGTATTTGTTTTAGATTTAGAGAAACAGTAAAGTTGCTTCTATTTTAAAAAACAAAAGCAAGTCACTCTTGACTCTTTCTCCTGCTCTTGATTGCTTTTGCTTCTTGTAGAGTTATTAATTTCCAAATGTACACAGATTCTTTGCATTCCAACTGACAGTCCTGACGGTCTTTCATCTTTTTCTCCAAGAGCCTCCGTGCTTCAACATCCTGGGTTCTGATCCCCTTTCCCTCTCACTTTCCCTCCTCAGTCTATACCTCGCCTGCTCCCCAGCTCTGCTCCTTGTGGACTTTGTAATGAGGACTCAGTCACATAAGCCAACGAGTACCTCTGATGCATCTTTAGTAGACAGCAGTAGTCACTCCTTCACTTGATTTTTGAATCTCAGGGTTGTTGCCACACATACAGAAGTTGGAAGGCTACAAATAAGAAGTCAGGGCACGCTCAAATTCAGATTAGAAATTTTCTTTTGGCTCCTATTTTGGTAAATTCTGCCCACGTTGGCTTCATCCTGACACCCTTCTGGTTCAGCTACAGCTCTCTGCAGCTCAGTGAGCCTCTTCCCAAACCTGTCCTGAACCTCACTGGCTCCTGAGGCCAGGCACTGAGCTGCACAAGCATTTCACCTTGAAAGCCGGCTTTGCTTGCAAAAGGTATGGTTTTTGGTTTTGTAGGGAGACCATCCCTTCCACAGAAGAGACGACGGACCAGAATGTCACTAATGCACGAAACATCTAGGAAGATAGTGAAATATCTAAGTGCCTGGAAATGCAACAAATTTCTTCATTAACCATATTTCTGGCTCTTGATTAGGTTTCTGGTTGATTTTTCGGTTTATATATTTTAAAGTCAGTCTTAAAGATAGGTTTGTGAAGATAACTTGCTGTTTTATTGTGTACCTCTGGTTGTTAATTTAGTGACTGAGGGAAAAATGGGGCCATTATGGAACAAAAAGGCTCGCCTAACACATATGTAATAACTCTCATGCCCAGAATGGATCTGCCTTGAAGGGAAATGCTCCGCTGTTACTCCTTTAGTTCAAATATAGAGTAGTCACCAGGGAAGCTTGGAGACCCAGGTGCTGGTTTTATCATTGCCTCTGCTATGAGGTTTTATTTATTACTTGGCATAGAGTCTAGATATTTGTTTGGACATTAAATGGCAATAGAATATAAATATTACCTTCCTAATATCTGCATTTCTTTTTATTTCCAGTCAAAATGACATCATGTCACACAACCATTAAAAAAAGGAAATTAAAACCCCAGAAATATGTTAAAGCGCTGCAGTGAGTCGCTGAGCTATAAAAGCAGAGGAACTCTGTGCGCTAACACTGGAATGGCACCGAAAGTGCTTTTCCTGTGCTGTTTGGGATCACAGCTCTCCAGCCCCCCATTTCCATTGTTTCCGAGAAGTTAAGGAGGACAGAGGAGTGATTTCTCTAAAAAGAAACTCTGAAAAGAGAAAAATCAATTTTCATAACTGAGGAGGCATCCTTCTTGACTATATGATTTTGATTCACAAATTAATCCCCTTAAGAGAATTTCCTTATTCGATGTGTTTGTGAAATGGATAAAAGAAAGAAAGAAAGAAAAAGACTAACGGCATGAAAAGGCCACAAATCGCATGTATGTTTAGTTAGAATTTGCTCATTACCAGATGTTTTGAACGGATTTTGTAATCTTGTCATTAGTACTAGTGCGTAAAATCGAGTTGTATTATTTTAAATGTTCTTTGCATGTAGCATTTCATGCTGCATGATCATTTGGACACTGGAAACAACAGTTTTGGAAAACCAGAGTTTATCTGTCTTGGCCAGGACCTCTGTTGAAGCCCACAGAAGGGCTCTGCCTAGATTGGTTTTGCATAGAAAGTTACTGGTTTCCTTTGGAGGAGTCTGAAATTGTGAGATTGGGAAAGTACCCAAAGCCATTTATAAGCATGTCCAACACAAGGCCATATATAGGGGTTTGATTTTCTTTTTTAAAAGATTTAATTTATTTGTTTGTTTATTTATTTATTTATTTGTTTGTTTCAGAGAGCTAGAGTAAGAGAGAGTGCAAGTGAGCACGTGAGATCATGAGGGAGGGAGAAGGACGGAGGGAGAAGGACAGAGGGAGAGGGACAGAGAGAATCTTAAGCAGACGCCTGGCTGAGCACAGAACCGGACATGGAGCTCTAACTCAGACTCTGAGATCATGACTTAGGCCGAAATCAAGAATCTGACGCTTCGCCAACTAAGCCACCCAGGCAACCTTGATTTTTTTTTAACCATGTAATTAACTTCTACTCTTTGAAAAGTAATGACTTTGATGCCCCTGAAATTCCAACTCCATGCATAGATCACGTGCTGTCTACCACTCTCCACTCACTAGTATCGTATCCTAGCTATTGGTGAGAGGACTGTTCTGAAATCTCAGCTGATACGTCTGCCCTGAAAACTTACTTTCCTGTGTAGAAGCATTTGATCTTGCTTTCTATGCATTTATAGGAGAGCTTCAGACTTACTGTAGCATATATACACAGCTCCATAGGGTCCTACAGAGCTTACTCAGCTAACAGCTAACATGTTATCTATCTCCAAGTTTAAACAGGACAGTTGGAAACATCTGGAATTCAAATGTGTGGCTCCTCAATAATCTGATTGCCTTAAATCCGTGTCTCCTACAAAGTGTAGTGTGACCCTAAGCAAAGGCTTCATGTGAAACAGGAGCAGGGTGGTAATCTACCGTCTGAGCCTCGGGAAGGCAAGAGGGTGGACTTCTGAATGGAGGGAAGCCTGGGTGTGAAAGTTGGAGCTGCGTTCCAACTCAACAGGGTAGTTCGTCCATCTTTTGGAGTTGGATTA
Source organism: Canis lupus baileyi (assembly GCF_048164855.1). Classification (NCBI taxonomy): domain Eukaryota; kingdom Metazoa; phylum Chordata; class Mammalia; order Carnivora; family Canidae; genus Canis; species Canis lupus. The sequence continues at coordinate 52,469,610 of NC_132841.1, forward strand.
CATATACCTTTCAGGAAGTTTATTTTCAATGGCTTTTGGTGTTGTGATACAAAACAGTTAATTCCTACAAATGCCGTCTGGACATATGGTAGGCACTAAAAATGATCATTGAATCAATGGAGAATTTATTATCTTGTCAAATTTTTCAAATGCCTACATTGCTCCCATTCTATTGCAATGATTTAAAAATTAGGCCTTTTAAAATTTGGGAGTACAGATTTTTCTAAAGTTCTGAGCTTCCTTTATTCTGCTACTGTCCCTGCCTGGTTTAGGATGACCTCTGCAGCCCTCTTCAGAGACTGTGGAACAGGTGTCTGGAAGCAGGGTCACATAATGCTCTCTCATCCTTGCATTCCTTTTGCAGTCTATAGCTTCATCTGCTTTTCTTTTTTCAACCTAAGATGCTCATGCTTCGTTATTTGTGGTTAATTATGCCCAATTAAGTTTTTTTTTCTTTCTCTACTAGATTCCCAGAATTGTCCCAAGTTTTAGGGGGAAAAATTGATTAGTCCCATTTCTACTGGTGCCTCCTGAGTCCCGTGCTTGAATACAATGAGGTCACTTTGTTGAAGGATTAACTTTATATTACATTCTTGCAGAGTAGACGTATGTCCCTAAGGTACGACTACCCCCACTGATGAAATAAATATACCATTCTTTATGATTCCTCCTCGTTACCCTCTCTGTTGATTTTCAGAGAGTTTATGAATAGTCACATATTTATACAACTGGCCAAAAGTATACTACTTATTTTTCTTATGGTCTGTAATAACCTATGCAAGGTTATTAAAGGGTATACAGACCCCTTTTAAGGCATAGTTTCTTATGTCATTACTTTATACAAGGAGGTCAAATTCCATCTCAGCAACAATCTCTTGCTCTTAACCTTTTTCTCCGATTATAAAAGTAATATATGTTCATTGTGGAAAACTTGGAGAATGCACAGAGCAAAGAGAAGGAAGAAAAGCACTTTAAAATTCACTTTTTAGAAATAACTACTGTTAGGCAGTCTCTACACAGATGCTTTTTTTAAAAAATTCTATGTACATTCATTTTATAAAAGTAACCATATTGTACATATGTTCCTGGAATCTGCTTGATAACCTAGGAATATATTATATATCAAGCAATATTTTTTCCTACGGCATTGCTTTTGAGGACTGCATCATATTCCATTCATTGGTATGCCATGATTTAACCATCCTGCTCCCTAAACATTCAATCTGTTTTCAGTTCTTTTGTTTTTTGTTTTTTAATTAATAGCCTTTATCTGATGGACCCTCTCACTGAGAAATCAGTTATTTTTCCCCTAGTCAGTGCAATCAAAGAAATCATCAGGCACCTGTGGATTTAAGACAATGAGCTTTGTCTTGCATTTTTTTGGTGTGTGTTATCTTTGTCGATAGCACTGGACCATGCCATTGTAGTATTCAGTATCTGAATTAAGGGCAGGTTATTATATTTAAAAATATGAGTGTAAAGCAAATCATAAAGGCATGGGAAATAAATTAAAAGCCTTTGTCTTACTATCCAAAATATTTCCCCTCACATGGTATACTTTCCATAGAGTAGATGCTTATTTTCCTTTGAATAATGGGTTTAATATATCTAACTCAATTACTCTTTGTGGCAGCAGAATGACTTCTCCTCAGCTCTTTAGCTATTAGTTCCATATAATATTTGAATTGGTTCTTTTAATTGCAGATAGTAAGTGTTGGTCATTCTGTTGTGCGTTGGCTGGTGGACAGAGAAACACATCCTCCCCATACATGTCAGACATTCATTTAACAACTATGGGTTTCTTGACACAGTAGGAATTAATTCATTATGCAAACAACTGAATGAGCAGATTAACAATTCAAGTTTTATTGGTGGCTTAGAATGAAAAATAAAACCAAGAATTAGAATTTTCAGGATGCTGAATTATGTCTTCAGATATTAAAATGATGCATTTAATTGTCTAAAGCTATTTTTATGGTTAAATATCTTTGATGGTAATTAGTATTATGGGTGGGGGATGGATGTGATATATAACTTAAACCTAGGTGCCCATTCCTGTCCCTTCCATGCATTTCTTGATTAAATACTGTGGATTTTACGAGTAACAGCTTCCCTGCATAAAGAGTTCTATGGCTTTTTCTCTACACGTCTAATTTGAAAAAAGAATTCTTCTCAAGGGTTTAGAAAGTAATTCATAAAATGGGAGGAATAATAAATATTGTGCCTTAACTCATATACTAGTATAGATAGAGAGATTTGGTACACCTGGGTATAATTTTAGTTAATTTCCACAAGAGACAGGTTGAAAGTTTACTGTTTGGAAGCGGGGGAAGGAGGGAGAAGATGGCTAAATCTCATATTTGCAAAAATGATTACATTGTCTTAAATGAAAATGCTACTCTATTAACAACTTCAATAAGCATCACATTTGGGAAAAAATCTTTTCAATAAAAAGTTACCTGAAGTTCACTCCAACTTAAAATATACAAGTGAAGAAAAAGTACTTACTCTGATTTATGTGTCTTTTGGAGGTGTAATTATTGGCTTTTTACTCACCTATGTAAAACAATGTACTTTTGTAAATGGATTTCTGGCCACTTTACGCAGCTTTTTTTTCCCTTACATAAAAAGTAAGCACTGTCAATCAAGGAATTTTAAGGTTTATTTCCTCTTTAGAAATGATTGATAGCCTTTTAGATTTACAAGTTGACAAGTTAAAGGGTTCTATTGGTATAATTATGTACTAAATTCACAGTCTTTCAATTTAAATGTCCTTTTAAAACCACAAGATTATCATACCTGTATTTTGAAAAGTGGGCCAGTCAGTTTGGGTTGGTATACAAATTGCTTCCATTAGCCTTGGGACCTATTTGAATTTAATACAGTTTTTTAAAGTTAGTAGTAGTATGAATCTTACTTTTAAAATTTAGGTTAATGGAAATGCATTTTAAGTAAAGCATGTGGCAACTTGTTTTCTAATGTATAGCTAAATGTCAGAACTACAAAAACTGTCTTTTTACTCTGCATGGGAGAAAATATGTGGTTGAAAACGTTAGTTACACTAAAAGAGAAAAGAAGGAAAAATACCCCCCCACACACCCTCCTATTACTTAGGGGATACAGAGGACGTGGGTAGAGGACAGAGCTGCCATCTTTTCCTGGTCAGATGAGGAAGGCTTGATATTTCATATCTTAGGAAGAAATTTGGAAAATTCTAGACCAGAGTCTACTTTGTATCACATTTAACTCAAGGATGCTTTGAGGAGGGTATAGACAGTATGGGTACAATAAAGCCCATTGTCTCCAAATATTATTACAAGTTTACTCTTCTAGTCTTTTTAAAAATTTTTCTTGGAGACCCAGCTGTTCTAAGCTAGTGCTCTACAGAGGCTGATCTTCTTCCTGAGATAATATTGATGTTGGTGAATGAGTCTGTCATTTTAGATGTGAGGGTGTTGTATCAAGGGCATTTTCAACACCTATCACCTTGCAGGCTCTATCAAAGGGTAGAACACGCTTTCTATGCCAAGAAGATCCTGTCTCCCTGCTCCTGACCACATTCTTGCAGGCTTAATTGCCATGGAGGCCTGAGGTATATCTGCTGAGGTCCACTAGAGATTTTTCAGTGAAGCAAGTCCTTGTTCTCCTGCTGTTTGTAATCTATAGATAACTGCAGACAAGCCCTTGAGTGTTTTGACCTGAGCTTCGAACTAGTGAATCCTAAAACTTCACATCAAATGCCATTTTACTTTCTCATTTTGATTATGTAAGGAATATAGAATTTGGCCAGAACAGCAGAGTTCAGGACCTGCTATTAATGTTCTTTTGAGTGTGTCACTGCCTACCATGGTAAATAGCAGAAGTAGATGGTGGGAATGTTCAGCAAGCGTATTGTGCATCTGATCACCTCATGATCTAATTCAAAAGTACAAATTAAACTTTGGACTTCCAGTTATTTTCATACCATCAGTGTTATGTTCTGTTTTATTTCCTGAAATTATTCTAATCATGTGACTTTTTCATTGCAGCGCTCAACGAACCCACCATCGATTATGGTTTCCAGAGGTTACAGAAGGTCATTCCTCGGCACCCTGGTGACCCTGAGCGTTTGCCAAAGGTCAGGATACTTCTTTTTGGGGTTATGGTCTCTGGACACTTGGATTTAGGGAATTAGCAGAAAACTTTGCCATTGATAAAAATTAGTTCCTAGATAAACAACTCAATGTTTGTGTCCTTTGTGCGTTTGGTACTATAAGGCAAACAATATTAAAGGTAGCAAGCATTTATGTGCCAGGGAGTGTTATACTTACTTTTGCATATATTATGTCATTTCTTCCTTTCAAAAACTCTCTGAGGTTGGTACTACTACCAAGAAAATAATAAAGCAAAGAGAGGTTAAATCATTTGCCTAAGGCCACATAGCATGTGAATTGCTAAACTGAGAATCAAACCTCTATAGCCTGGCTTCAAAGTCCAGGTTATTAATCACTGCATCACACCAACTCTCAAGAGGAAAAAGAACACTGACTTTCTACCTATGAGGATTTATACTTATCCCTGGTGTAGCTAGAGCTCAAAAGAAACATATTGGTAGATGTTGCATCTGGACAAGTAAGACAGAGCCTCTTACCACCAGGGGCATCCTCCTTAGCTGGAAAATAGGGCACAAACATGTGAGAAATCAAACAAAAATTCAAGACAGAGTAATATATGTCATGCAGCAACATGTTGTTAGTTGCCAATACAGAAAGTAGGAAGTTCGCATTTATTGTCTGCTGTTCCATACCTCTTGGCACTGTTGGCAGCATTTCCATCTCTATATCCTTGTATCAGAGAGATCACAGCACATAACTAAATCATAACAGGAAGTAACAGGTACATTTAAAGTACAACTAAAGTTCTGGGAGGACTCAGAGTCTCTACTATATTAACTAACAGTTAAATGCTAAGGAATTTCAAAGTACAGATATAGTGGAACTACCACTCACCATTTACTGACAGTAAAAGGAAGTTGCATTTACTACACAAATGAAAACTATGATAAATTGAATGAGTAGATGAGGGATGCTCTCCTTGCCAGAGTAAGACTGGAGATATGGCATTTCTAGGTCTGTTTCTCTTGTAAAACACTTATGCTCAGCCGACTTCTTTTGGGGATCAGTTTATCATCAAATCCTACCTGTGTGCCTGGTGCCCTGGGGAGCAGAGCCACCTGTCAATACAGGCCTCAGGAGAAAGGTGTCCCCGTAGCTGATGCACAGACGAAAGGAGCCAGTAAGAGAGGAGAGGGACACCCCTGATTAAAGAGAGGAAGACCTGTGACCAGCAAGAGCAGCCCCTCTACCTAGACCTGGGGCAAGAGACACACAGGCTTCAGTTTCAACCTTCAGGTTCCAAGGACCTTCTGCCTGGTGCTGTTTACTTCAGGAAAAACTTACTGAAAGCATTTCACCTTAGGAAAAAATCATATGATGTGTCAGGCCTCCATCTTACACATCCTTCTCTTTCACCCTGCCTTATTCTTGGTAAGCAATGAAATAATCTCATAGTGATAGTGAATGGCAATCTCTTTCTCTAGTGTAGATGTGCCTTGGAGAGATTTATTTTAAGTCCCTCTGCCTAGCAAGAATCTAGCTCCCATGCATTTTCTATGGGACTGTAATTGGTCATTTTATAGCACAATGATGTGATCGATGTGTGTCCACCCAATGGTCAGTGCCATGGGTGTCTCGGTGGTACAAAGAAGGCATGGCCACAATGCCAGATTTCTCTTAATCTTTCCATGTGGGGATGGTCTTCACTTTACATTGGGCATTTGATGTCTCTAGAATCTGCTAAAGGAACTGGAGAGTCAGATTGGTAGGGGTAGAACAGATAGATCAAAGGCACTTACTAGCCATGCAATTGTGGTCAAAATTCTTTTTTTTTCTCCAAAATTCTTTACCTCTTTGTGCCTCAATTTCCTTCTCTATCAAATGGTGATGGAAACATTTTCTACTTTTTCTGATTGTGATCTTAACCACTTATTTAGCACTCAACAGAAGGTAGCTACGATTATTTGCCAGCTGAGTAAGAGAGGCATCCTTGCTTCTGAGGGCTCTTCCATCCAATCTCTGCAGAGCAGGAAATCCTAATCCTGGTGAGCAGTTGAATGTGTGATTTATCTTCGGTGCCTCAGTTTCTCATCTATAAAATGGGGACAATAATCATGCTGACTTCACAGGGATCATGTAAGGATAAAAAGAGGCAATCCTGTGGTCACCCTCTAGCACAGCGCTCTAGCTCGCAGTTGCCTCTCTGTAAATATTTATCAAAAAACCAGAAGATAAATCTGATTTAAAAATTAAGGTCTAAAGAAACCAGGAAATAAGTTTTCTTATTCATAAAGAAATAAGAGAAATAGGAATATAGGGCTGAGTTTTGTGTACTTTTAGACATTTTTATAGTTGCACATCATGTTCAGAAATGTTGAGCAAACAGCACAGGCACGTGTCACTTCATCCCCGGTGGCCTGATGGTGAAATTCCCAGCCCTCTTTTCCCGGGTTTGGGAGGAGTAATCAGGACACAATGGATTTGTGTGTTAAGGAAACACTCGGCAGCCTGCAACCAGCCACTGGACTGTGCAAGGGCTCTGGCCGGAGCCCACCCCAGGAAGCTCGCTGTGTGACTCAGATCAGAGTGCCTGTCCGCCTGGCTCGCAGCATTAAGGTGGAGTGAGAGTTCAAGAGCAGGGTCAGGAAGTGGCGGATGGAGCCAGCTTGAGGTATTCCTGTGGACTTGGGAGATTTATACTCCTGCTGTCCATTGTTAGGAGGATAAAAATGGGCTCCACCTTTCTTAGAATCATGGTCAGTGTTTGTCAAACAGGAGTGTTTCAGTGAGCCATGGACCACACACCTTAAAAAACAAACTGCACTTTATTAAACCCATGTGTTTGTGAATAGACAAAGCTAGATTCATACAACCACCCACATATTCTGTCAAATGAAACTGCTCCAAAGACCAAGCAGACAGCTTTCCATAATAATATGCCTTTGTATACCGGCTGGTGCTTTTTCAAAGAACTTGTACATGCTTTGTTTTATTGGAGCCCGTCTTAGGAAAAAGTTGGGAAAGCAGACATCATTCCCATTTACCAAATGAGAAAATGGGAGCAAGCTGAATCCTTCTCCATAAATCATTTTGTCCCTGAAATCACCATTAGTGATAGTGGCCGTATGCACAGATCTAAAATACCATAATTATCCTCAGCCCAGGTGTCTTTGGGTTTCCTTTTTCATGTGCACAGGGAGAGGGGTGGGTTAAAATTTTAAATGGAAACATTCTGTCCTGTTTCATACAGACTTTCTTCCCTCTCTGGATCCTGGCAGGAGGGTGAGGAACATGTGACCGACTTTGGGGTGAAGGTTGACTTCGCATATAGTGTAGAGGTGAGGGGATGGGGATCGTGGTCAGTCAGAGTCTTTGAGACTCTGGCATGCGTAATGCAATGCAGAAACACAGAACGAGGAGTTGTCTCCATTTTGAAGGCCAGAGGTGTCTCCAGCCCCTCTCAGTTTACCAGTTGTCTTCCTGAGTGGTCAGCGAGCATTGGCACAAAGGCGGGGAGAGTTGGTGAGACTCACCGGCACCCCATGTGTCCGCAGTGAGTCCCAGGGAGCAGGCTGCCTGACTTCACACCAATAGTGCCCCTGGCACTGCTTTATCTAGGTATTCGGAGAGTACAGAGGCCTAGAGAGTGAGCCCTGAGTTCAGACATGGAGTTTGAAAACCAGATCCACTGCTCTGTGCAGTGACTCAGCCTCTCCAGCCTCTGTTTCTCCTTCTTCTTGCCGTGGCCCTGCAGTGTTGCTGTTGGGCATTAGTGAGATCATTTATGCAAGGAGGCCCCTCTGGGGTCCAGCATGACTTCCGACTCCAGTCCCTGCAAGGTGGGTGCTCCCTGTTCCACAAGAGTCAGGGTTCCAGAGGGCTGGTGACTTGCAGTGACTTCACAGCCAGCTCAGGGGGAAACCAAAAGGTGAGGCCTCAGGCTTGATGACCTCACTGGTACTGCGGCGCCATGGTCCCACTTTTCCTTCAGATCTGGAAACCCGAATCATTCTGTCTTGAGGTGACAGCTCCTCCCCCCCCACCCCTTGCCTCCACCTCACTCCTACCCTACTTAAACTCTTGCCAGCTTTCTCTCATCCCCCTACTGAGAGGGGTTGGCTTGGGGACCTCCATGGGGCAAACTTTTTTTTTTTTTTTTTTCTGCAAGAGCCAATCCCTCTTTTAGAGAAAAAAAATAAAGCAGTTTGAGAAAAGTAACAAAGGCGGCATTTGTGTATTTTGCTTTATGGAGCTGAAAATATCTGGTAAATTGATCCAGTGGGAGTAATAAATACACATTACTTTATCTTGTTCTTCATGTCCTATACCCCTGAGCCTTGATAGAACAACACCACTTAATAGACTTAAAAAAAGAGTAATTACACTCATTGGTTGTGTGATTTTTCAGCCCTCCCAGCCCTGCCTGACCTTCTAATTTAGCTCACCGTGTCTAACTAATGCATTTATATTCATCTTTTATGAAGCATGTATAGTACAGAATTGACTTCAGAGCCTTTTTCAAGCTGTCCTCCCAGGTCTCCAATCTGGCTAGTAGAAAGGAGAGTGGGAGCCATCGGAGAGTGGGAGCCATCCATCTCTATACGTTCACATGTATAGATAACGCATTTGCATGGCTCCCGGCATTTTTTTTATCCTTTATGAAACATAATAAAAAGTATTTATTACATTTTTACTTTAAAGCTTTTATACATTCTAGCATTATTTACAGCTAAACATGCAGGCAAAAGATGCGAGTGTTTTTAAAATGATTACTGTTAATGTTTCTGCTTGTCAGAAGTGCTTAAATTTTCCTGCACTTTGTCTAAAAACTTAGTACTGTTGCCTTTTAAGAACAACACATTTAAAAGATCTTGCAAGTCAGATTTGCAAACACTGCTGACAGTTTGTGATGAATGATATTGCAAAATTTGCAAGATGTTTGTCATTTTGCACAGCCGACATATTAAGGAGCGGATTAAGAAATGCGAAGCCCCTATGGAAAACAACCATCCCAAACAAAACCCAAAACCAACCTCAAGCAAACCTTGAACCCAGAGAGCACACACACCAGAATCTCTCACCCGGGTTTTCCCTCCCAACTTCCCACTCAGCCAGTGGAACCCAATTGTTCTCAGTGCATTTTCTCTCACCATATGGTCTCCTCATTACCATACACTAAGAGTCCATATGGGAAACTTGTGAAATGAACTGTATTCATTTTAACTGCCAGATGAGCAGCCTTTTGCTTTGCAAGCTTAGCTTAAGTCATCTGCTGTCTTCATGTTGTTATGGCAACACGGCACCAATAAAAAATTCTAATCTACTGTAAGTGATCACAGTATTTTAAGTGCTTGCCTATAACTGCCCCCAAAGGGGAGGGGGGAAGGAGGGTTATATTCTTCCAAGGAGCAAAGGGTTGTTCTTCATTCCAGCAGGTGTCAGTAAAGAAGCCAGTGAGGTGGGGAGAGCTGCCGGGGTGGCTGTAAAGTAGACCTGGATCATAAGGGGTGTGAATTGCTGAGGAATGGATGGTTCCAAGGATAGACTATAGATACCCTTTGGGAGGGTCTAGGGAAAAAACAAAACAAAACAAAACCTCAAATGTCAAAAAACAGTTCTTCCAGCAGACCTGTTAACTCTGCTGGAGCTATGCAGCCTGCCACAGATAAAATTCAAAATTCTAGACTACACAGACAGCAGATCTTTTATGGAAGCTTCTCCTTCATTGGCATGTGAAAAAATCTCATCGTCCATGAGTCTGCTCTTCCTGTACATGGGAATTAGTCATTTCCAACACCATGCTAATTAAGAGTACCTTGAAGTAATGGAAACAGGCAGCAACATCCTTAAATATAAATCATTTTCACCTCCGCAGGCCACATGATATGTTGCATCTCTGTCGCTCTATCTGTATTGAAAGTGAATGTTTATAGTCTCAGTTCATCAGTTCACATTAGCCTCATGCTGAATATTTAAACACAGAACAATTTGAACACACCATGAAGGAAGACAGTGACTGCACTTTCATTTGGAACAGCAAGGCCTCATCTAATAATAATTTAGTAAATCAGCCATTTAGTGGCTCAGTTGTGCATTGCATTGTGCCAAATATTATTCAGTTCAACTGTACACTTGCAGAATTGAAATTCAGACTCTAGTCACAGGCACTGTTTTTGCTCAATGGAGAGACAAGACCCAAAATCACCCTCCCTAAAGAGCGTTCGTGTTTAGTGATTTATCATAAATACAGTGCTGGGGCAAAATATAACTGGAGTCGGCTGTATACAATGCATTCTAATTATGCTTTTATTGTTTTAGTCTTTATGCAAAGACTATCCATGATTCAAAACCTGCAGTTGCATCAGTGAAAATACAAATAAGAAATCTTTGCATAACCACATTGCCTGTTAGCAGAAAGGGGGATGAGTAAGGGTTTCAGAAAAGGGTAAAGAAAAACCTTTCATCTTTATCTCCCACACTGTGACACTGGCCACCCTCTCACCTTGGGCATTCATTTATTTTTGTCATTTGAGGAAACTCTATTAGCATTATATTCAGGAACCCAAATGACTCTACTCAAACAAAAATACGGAAACAAAAGCAAATCATATGGTATATTGAACTTTTAGAAAAAGCACACTTGGGTTTGAACACAAGAAACACTTTGTCTCTGCATTCTCTTGTCAAAAGAGAAGACTGCACTCTGGAATGCAGCCCCTTTTCCTCTTCTCTCCCCTCTATCTGCCAGAAACCTTATAGGCAAATTCCACAGCCTATTTTGATAATGTGCTCGATTTAGAGGCTTGGTGTGCCCTCTACTTATGCTTCTTGTATCAGGGGAGTTTAGCCTCTTTTTGTGCACCCCTGTGATTGAATGTAGAATCGTGTGTGGGGGTTAGGAGGATGCATTTTTGAGGGGAGGAAAATTGTGGCTTCATTTTAAAAAGCCCATGATCCTCACAAGAACTATGATTTTCCCTTCGACTTATTTTTGGTCAATTACTCTGCTGATCATTATTGTATCAGGCCCATTTTAGAGATGAGGACATCAAGGCTCAGAGAGGCCAAGTAATCTACTCAAGCTTATGCAGCCAGTAAATGCAGGCTGTCTGCCTCATCAGACTTCCTCACTGTTAATCTGTTCAGAATCTTTCAGTGTCTTGTAAATAGGACTGTATCTCAAATAGCACTCAAGGCGCATACTGCACATGGACTCTAAGAATGCAAATAATTTGCCAAAGTTTTCTGGAAAACAAGTGAAGGTTATCAATATTAGGGCTTGCTATTGCTCAGTAAAGCACTAACTATATGTCCACTGAGCCAGATGCTGGCATTAACTCTGCTTTACAGATGAAGAAACAGAGGCACTCATTTACAATGGTAGCAAGTGCCGGAGCAGGTATTTGAGCCAGCTATATTGAACCCCAGAGCAAGGATCCCTAAGCACTGCCTCCTAGAATTAAGAAAAAAGAATTTTAAGGAAAAAAGGCCATTTTGCAATCCAATCCTAAAAAATTCCTCAAGCTTGGCCAGGGCTGGATGGGGAAAGGTATGGGGGGATGCAGTGGAGGAAGAGGGAAATGGTAGCATGGACTGAAGTTCGCTCCAAAAAGGCTGAGCCAAGCAAAAGTGGCAGCTGGCAGTGTGAATTAAAAACATGCACATATAAACATGGGAGATAATTCTTTTTCTCTTTGGAGCAGATTCATTGTCATCGGGACATGTAATATCAGCTGAATTCTGGAACCTCTTTCGAGTTCTTTAGCACTGAGCTCTCGAGGAGGGTGACCACGTTTATCCTACTTGACATCACACCCTGTGGACTGGGGCATTGAATGTAATCACTGCTTAGTTCAGGGAGAAGTCACAGGAGGAACAAGGGGCTACTCATGGCTATTTCCCCACCATCCAAAATCCTCCTCTTGGACTGAATTCTTAGAAACAGAGACACTAGGAGGTAGGTCTTCAGCCTTAAGTTACACTTCAATTAAGCATCAGAGTAATAAGAACAGCCCCAGCAGTCTCGAGGCAGTGGATTTTAATTGCAGTTATACTCAGGACCATCTGTAAAGCTTTGGGAATTTACAGATATCGTTCATCTGGAGGTGCGTATCATAACTGATGATGTTCAACAATTTAAGAAGCAAAGCAAACTATATTTTTGCCTCCCTTTGATAATCCTTAAAGTACAACAGAGTTCCAGCATGCACATATCACTTACTCAAGTTTAACTATACATACTTGTCCCAAAATATAAATATACATGTACATTTGTATACACACACACCAAACACCTAGACATAGATGGAGACGTACACATACACAGGTATGGCAGTAAATTTCTATGTTTACTCAGTGGTCCTTTTACTTTCAGGCCAGATATTTATTCTGCTTTGCCCTAGGGAAAAGGAAGCCACAATCCAAAGACAAAGAGAAACAGAAGTAGTTAATTTTCGGCTTTTGTATTTCTAAGAGCCCAGGCCTTGGCGACTTAAAAGATTTTCAAGGGTAATTTTGACTGTAGGCAGTTTTTGTTTCATGTGCTGACTTTACAACCTACCCCTGAAAAAGGCACCTCTGTCCATAGCCTTCTCTTTAAGCAGAGACTTTTATCCTGATCAGAAAGTCGATTTCCAAGGCCACTCAGCAGGACCTAACCCAGAGCGTCGGTCTTAAACCAGTACAATGAATTGGAATAAGAAGAGCCGGCCAGAGGTTACCAAGTTCAGCTCTGTACCTCCAAGCAGGTCATATTCACAAGGGTGCAGACACCATTTTTCACTGTATTTGTGGCGGGAAGCACCCCAGGCTCCCATTCACCAATTACCATGACACCATTTAGAAGAGAATGCCAGGAGACCAAAAAGAGGGAGGAAAGCCATTGTCATAACTCTTCTCAGGAATACCTGGTTTCACAATTTATACTTAACTGCTGACACTTGAAAAGTCGAACATTTTGGTAAAATGAATCAAGCTGTAATGTTTCTTTTATGAGATCCCCTTGCAGGAGGGAAGGGAGGTTTGGCACCTTGTGGAGACCAACCTTAGTTATCCATCATAGTAGTCAGCTGTCCTAGCCAGCTTCTCAGAGGTCACACGATCGAACCGACAGCTCTTACAACTATATTATTGCTTACGGAACAGGAATTGGGGCACCAGATAAAAATTACCTGGTCTAATAGGCAGCGAACAATTTTCACTCAATAAAATTATAAGCCAAATCATTCATTTCATAACACTCTGGCTAATTTATTTGTTGACCTTTTATTATCCATAGCTCTTCAGTGGTATTAACTGCAACTCAGACAAAATCTCTTGTTCATTTCACTTTCATTGATTTTTTTTTCCATTGAGGCAATAACGGCTGCTTGAAAACAGCCTTTTGCTTTCCACTGTAAAAGTCAATCATGTAAGTTAGTATGTCTTACGTTGATACAGCTGCCTTAGCTTACAACCTACTTTAATTTCATGTGATTCAGAAGCCTTCTATACCATGTTTGCAACAAAGGCACAGCTTTCTGGTGTGCCTCTAGCCACGTGGCCTGATGGTACATAATAATATGTTTGAGAAGAAAGAGAGGGCTCTCATCTAATCTGAACATAAAATCAACTTTAAAATTAGAGGAGGCTCAGAAGTCCCCCCACATTTTCTTTAGACTGGACTAGAATGCCTCCAATGCCTCTTGTATTAATAGCAGTAGACCCTTTGGATCATTTAATTCCTTTGTTCTGGAAATTTCTGCAGATTTTAATTGTGGCTTGACTTTTATTTTTCTTTAAAGGCTATGGACAGTGTGTGCTAAAACATTCAGTAAGCTTCAGCTAAAGCTTCTTATATAATAAAATACTATGAAGTCTTTAGAATGCAAGGTTGTAAAATATAATCGTTACACATTTGGCATTTTATGCCTCCCTAGAAATAACCACTTGCTACCTACACCTCATGTATGCTCCTCCTTTCCATTTCAATTTACTCTAAAGTGGTCCTTAGCCATAATGAGAATGCCCCTTTCAACAGAAACATGTTTAATTACATCCATGCTAAATGTAAGTGACTCCTCTCAGTCATAGGGCTTCTGAGTAAAGAGCGCTTCAAATGTGACACTAAAGGTTCCTAATGATCTGCGGTCAGTTCTCTTTCAAGAATTCATATTACCAGAAAAATGAAGAATTTGAGGAATGTCTCAGAGGACTGGAAACTAAAGAGCACTCAAGTATTATTTTGGTTTGTTTTACTCCTTCCCTCCAGCCCTCATTATATGACTTTTTATAATGCAGAGTCCGCCATTGTAGAATTTTCCATTTGGCTGAATAAACATGAAGGACTTCGGGATGTAAAACCATCTTCCACATATATCGCCTCTTGATACAACTAGTATTTATTGTTTTGTGTGTCTAGCTCTGCGGGAAATGGGCTGCAAGGAACTTCCAATTAGGTTTTCAGCTTTCAGGTGTTCTGATCAGCCGTGTCACCCAGACTTTCAGAAGGAAGCAGGGAAAGAGCTAGAACTCAGAGGCTAGTGAGCTGGGTATGCTGTTCAAAATCTGGACCCTTTGATAAACTCTGGAGCGAGGAGGCACATGAAATTCATGCTGATTCCATTGATGGGTGCTTATCTCTTCTAAACCAGGAGTGATCGTACCACTCCACTTCATTTAATGTTGCTGATATTCGGGCCCATTGCCTCTTGAATCCCCTGATAGAGCAAAGCAGATTGGTGATAGATGGGTATCAGGCAAATGTGCAGTGACAGAAAGTTATTGTTCTTTCTCAGAAACCACCCAAGTCAACTTGAAGTTGCAGTTTAGCCTCTGTTTTCTTCTATATCCTGCAAAACACTTCCCGCCTGAGCGAGCATAAAGCCAAGCAAAGATTGTCCTCCTAAATTGCTGAAGTATCCTTGGGCTTTAATTTTATGGGGGGGGTTCCCAGAGATTCAAATCTGATGCAGAAATTTAAAATTAATGTTGGGTTGGTAAAGGGGCATTCCTCTGGCTTTATGAGTTGCTCTGAAAGAAGGAAAGTTCAGTTCATATCCTCTGCTGATTTTGGTTTGAATCACTCAAAACACTGAACTAGGTTTATAAATGGACTCCAAATTGGACAGTTAGACAATCTAGAAGGCTAGAGATGACCAGTGAATATGAGCTTATTGCCTACACATTTGAGGGCAGACACTGAAAGAGAAGATTCACGTGGAAGGGGAAAAGTCCCCAGAGATTCTACTGTCATGAACCCAAAGGAAAGATGAATTACCCATATCTGCATATCAGACATTATATGCCTGGCTCCCAAGACTGTACAAATACCTAAGTATTTCTAAGGGTCTAAGAGTACAGTTAATAAAAAGCTGATGTACATCAGGACCAACCTCATGTTGCTAGCAGCCTATAACTTGAGATAATGTCTGTACCCAACATGATTCATTATATTAATCACAAAATTAAAATGTAAGCACAAGCCAGCAGGACTAAAAGAGCAAATTCATAAAAGAAAAAAAGGTGGCATAAAAAACCCCCACAGTGAGCAAGACTTGACCTTGGGGAATTTATATATTGGATTAAAAGGTCTGGAGCCAAATGGAACACCAAATTTAAGTCTTCTGCTTTTATAAACCAGGACAAATATATGCCTTTGTCATTTCATCATATAAATCAAGCATGTACTTTTAAAAATCAGAAACCATCTTAGAATAAACTTTTCAATGAAAATTTCTCAAGGCCTGTGCTTTTCTGGACATTGTGCTAGGGGCTTAGAGAAGTGATCAAATATTCATGGCCTCAAAGGGCCTACAGTCTTTACAGAGAGTGAAGACTTACATAGTTAAAGCCAGAGCAAAATGATCCCACAGCCATCTACTGCTGTGCTGTGCTGTGCTGGATGGGACAGTCAGCACTGTTCTCAGAGGAATGAGAGAGATTAGAAGCTGTGGTGAAGGGGAATTCGTTCTGATAGAACAGTGTCATTCTCAAGAGCTTGGGCTGTGATGTCTAACACTTGAGTTAGGCAGTGGTCAGTTGTGTGGACACAGGGAAAGTTGGCTGACCTCTCTGAGTTCTTAGTTTCCTCATCTGCCAAAACGGTGGTGTGGACAGCACCGTAAGAGGCTCTCTGTGAAGACTGATGAGTTAATGTTCCACTTTCCACAAATGACAGTAATTTTTATCATTAAGCAAACCATCATCACCACCTTTATCACCAGGCTTTGGAGGATGAGAAGGCATTATAAATGGGCACAGATTGAAGCCAGCATTCCAAATAAAGAAAAGGTGAAAGGAATGAAGGCCTGGAGATGGGAAAGAGCCAACATTTTGCTTCTAGGCTAGAGAGGACTAGCTAGACAAGAATAGAGAGCCATTCTTCAGATGTGTAGGGAGAGGAGATTGGATAGAGAGGGTAGGACCAGATGATAGGGAGAATCTTCTGTAATGCCCATTGATCCCTGTACCTTAATTCTAAGTAGATAATATGCCTTGAAAAGTGCTGGAGAGTAATACCAGTTTGTTGACTGCTGGGGCAACAAGAAGCTCAAACATAATTTGTTAATTGATGGGGTTGCAACATAGAAAGTACAGATGAATCTTCCTTCCTTATTTCTAGTCCATTCAACATCTTTATTATAAAGGCTCTGAAACATAAGTAAAAACCTATAACAATTAGCCTTGAACTGTTTCTCTTGGAGTTGGGTTTCCCCAGTGTTCCTGTAGAATCTATATAGCTTATCCCCTTTTTTCTTTGCAGAACCTCACTCACATTATTATCAGCCAATGGTCATAACAGGATAGGGGAAACAAGGTTTTAACTATGAGAGAAAATAGATTGGTGAAAGTTGTTGTTTTTAAAGAGTAAAAATTTTTTTGCCTCTTTAAGAGAGGAGATCCAGGGGCATGAAAATAAAAATACTGACTCAGGATGTAGATTGGAAAACAAGCATTAGCCTTATAAGGAGACTCTGGGGCTTTTCAATATTTAGGATACTAGTATTTGTCTTCTTTATTCCCTACTGGGATATTTTTTAATCTAAGGATAGGATTAATTATCTTAGAAGAATCTAATCTCTGCCTTCATCTTTTAAACTGCAAACAGGGAGATGTTTTAAACATTATGAAAAGAAGAGAAAATCTCTCCTGACAAATAAATGCCTTGAAAAATTAGATATTAGTACTAGTCAAGTGCTCTTTCTTTTCAGAAATATTAAAATTGTATATTAGCATGGAAGAATCCTTATACTATACTCCCTTCTAATGCCACAAAAAATAAGACTTTAGGAACAATTTCAGAGACAAAAGATTATATTAAACATCCAGTTCTTCCCCTTATGGGAAATTTCTTTCTTTCTTTCTTTCTTTCTTTTTTTTTTAACATCCCAGGCTCAATCATTTCCTAATGTGAAATTACAGATTTTTCAAATTATCATATAAAACTGCGAAAAAATTACACTTGTGACCACAGAAGAGATAGCATACACTATCAATTTGATTTTAAAAGGCATACATCTTTTATACTACCTGTCATTTTTATAATGCCTTTTACAAATTTAATCAATACATTTTAACATTCTATATACTTTAAGTGCAATATACAATAAATATTCAAGTTTCATCTTAAACATGCTTTAGCCTTTAAATTGTTAAAACTGCAGTGCCCTTTCAATCTACTTACATAATGTCATAAAATATACATTTCAAGGTAAATGAAGTCAGCTACTTCAATTTAGTCCCTCAAACTGGTAGTAAATGAGAGGTTAACACTATGGTGCCAAACCCATTATTGAGTAAATTTAGCACCTTGGACAGCTCTGTAAAATCTTTATTGCTTTCCTGACCTGCTCGTCATGTTCTGTCTGTGTGTTCAGTGGCTCTCAGCTCTGATTGAAAGGCAATATATTAGATCCCCAACACAAACACGCTTGGGGGCTAGTTCACTGGGAGCATAATGACATGGAGGTGAGAGCAATTTTCTGGTCACCAAAATCCAAGCACCTTCCAGGTCCGTTGCACTAACTCATAGAGGACCCAGAAATTTCCTTTTCCCTTCCCATTTGCAGAAATAACTAATAGAAGCTGAATCACACTGGCAAAACTGAATCAAATGTGGGCTGTCCCTTAAACCCCAAAGTTGATACTGCAGTAAAGGACATTTTTAAGTGGGCAAGATATCATTTAAGGAAATCACTCTCAGGACAAGAAATCCAGGTTCACTCACCACAAGACTGCTGGTCTGAAGTGATGCTGGGCTACAGACCCACCTATGGCGATGTGCCTAGTGGGAAAGCATGACCTAGCTCCTTGGATGGAAGAAGGATGTAACTTTATGAAGCAAGATTCACATGTTTCATTTTCAAAGGATTAATGGTGGTTAGAGCTCTGAGTATTGAACAAGCAGAAAAAGAAACAATTGGATTGTGTCATTGGAAAACTTTATCGTCAAAAATATATGAGAATTATGAGAATAAAATGTATAGCATATAGTGGTAGTTGGATTTTTTTCAGATTTATGAAAACTTCAAAGATCTTGGAGCTTATTTTGAACTTCCCTCCTCCCTGGTTCTGTGAAATTAATTAAAATAAGCACTGCTCAGAGTCTTCAAAGATGGTGTTCCAAGACTGAAATTCACAAGTGCAGCTTCCAACTGCACCTCATCTTGCCTTTGACAAACAGGAGGCTTGTTGTCTTCCTAAAATGAAAAGAAAGAAAAATACCTTCTCTGCCAAACCCAAACACTGGCATAAATATTTATTTGGAGATATAAATGAATGTAGACCCAGAGAAGTCAAATCTTAGTAAATAAACTAACTTGATCCTATTTTGTTTTAATCTTTCCTAAGAGCCAGATAAAGCCATGAGGTTTTAGTGAAAGCAGCACAGGCCGAATTTGATATGGGGATAGGGTTTAGTGTGACCATACCATAGTAAATTATTAACTGCTGTGGTCAGACAATACTGCAAACAAAAAGTGGTAAATTATCTTGTAGCTTGCATTTAAAAAATAAAGAAATTATTTCAGATGTATTGATTCAAACTCCATTGATTATATAATGCTTTTCACTCCTTATATGAAAAATAACTGAACTGTTTTATAAATGGGGTTTAGCAACTTAAGGCAAGCATAAATGTTTATTGAGAACTGAAAACCCCTCTCTCTCATTTTTGAATTTAGGACATTATATATGTCATAAGTAGTTATTGCAGTATGACAACTATTTTATCTTATATTATAGAAAATTTAAAATTGAAAAATGCTAATATGTATCTAAAAGCTTGTCATTTCAAGAGTTGTTCAAGGATTTTTGAAGAGGCTATGGTGACAGCAAAATGAATGTAATTACATCCCTATTTTCTGATCAGCGTCTACAGTATACGAAAATCGAATAGCACTGCTTCTCCATGCAGAAATCTATTGTGTAAAATATTTAAAGTTAAACTTCTTTTTGCAACTTTACCCACAGCAAAAAAAAAAAAAAATATTATAAAGGTATCTTTTTACAAATCACCTCTGATAATCATGCCATACCTTTATGTTTGATTCTCTGATAAGCCTCCATTTTACAAGCTTAACTTTCCTCTTCCTCTTCCAGTTAGGGCAGACAATTAGGGCAGAATGAAGAGAGAACGACTTCTTTTAGTTGAAGGAAAAAATTACCACCACACACACTTTTGTAGAGTGCACTATTTATTAGAAATAAGCATGCAAGCTAAAAATGGAAGCCTACCTAAATGAAAAGAGGGAGACATTTTTTTTTCTTCAACTGGAATGAAAAGCAGGGCATATATCTAGGATGAGAATGAATGAACAAATGTGAAAAATGACAAACAATACTGAAATAGCAAAGAATTGCTATAAAAGAAACAGACTCTGCCAGTCATGAAAATTGGTGCTTCCGGGGGCAGGAGAATCCTTTTGTAAGAGCCTCTGACAAACAGCACATTGCCTCAGAAATGTGGATTTACTCCATCACTCCCTTATATCATGGCTCTGCCACACAAGGGAGATAAACAAAAGAAGTTTAATGCTACATGCTTCTAGTAGCCAAAGATTGATTGGAAATCCCTCGAAAATGACCTGTCTGATAAGGTCATGGTTCCTGGAATAAGCAATTAAGTACTAAATAAACACATCTTAAGGATTCATAACATGCACTGAATGACATCGATTGTAGTAATCTAGTAAATGACCTCGCAATTGTATTCAGCAATAAACATATGAGTGCTTTATCGTGCCTATGGCAGACTATTGAGTGATGTATTTTATCTTGCAGTGCCAATGATGCTCACCTTTTGACTCAATTAAGTGTGTATGTGAACAGGGATAAATTGGCGATTTAACACCATTCTGGGGTTCCCCAAGCTACTGCCTCTAAAGCAGTGCGTTAGCAAAGCATGGCCAGGGGGAACTGGAACGTGATCTTGTGAAAAGATAACAACTGGCCTTCACTGGAGGATTGTGTCTGCTTTTCTCTTGACAGGAAGTAATCCTCAAAAGGGCCGCAGACCTGGTGGAGGCGCTGTATGGGATGCCACACAACAACCAGGTGAGCATTACTGGCTCTCGAACCGGTGTGGGCTTCCACATTCCATTGACGATCTTGGATTCCTTATTGTGCTGAAAAAAGATGAAAAATATGAAAGCCACTTGCATGAGTTCAGTGTCATCCGGCCATGTCAGGCTATTCAGTTCTTCTCTCTTATTTTGTAAATCTTTTATTATCTTTGGTATGAAATCATTTTCCTTACGAGAAAAGGTACTCTATTTAAAATGAATCTTCCGTGGGAATGGACTTCCTAATTGAGGAAGAGAGTTACTGATGTTTTACTTCATTCCTCTCAGGTTTTCAAGCAAATTTAGGACGAAAAGGGGGGTTGGATTTCTTCTCCTAAAACGTATAATAAGGCCTGAATAGAATTGTCTGCTCCTATTCACAGAGCAACTCTATGTATATGATTCAGATTGCTCTGGAAACTATGAGTCTGAGCGACCATTCACTCCTTTTTCTGTGTCACTTGAATCAGTGTCCAAGGGACTCAATTCCACTGATAATCGGGGACGCAGGTAGTCATCTACAACCTGCCTTTAACTTTAGCAGGGGAGATGAGCTGCAGCCTGTGTGTGTGTGTGTGTGTGTGTGTGTGTGTGTGTGTGTGTAGAACACCAGTGCTCCTGTGTGTTACTGGCAGCAAAGGGAGACCCCAGGCTGCTGTCATATGCAGTGAGGGATGGCTAAGACAATGACCCTTCAAAGCCAGACGAACAAGGTTATGTGGCCCAGCTCTGTACTTAATTAGGTGACTGTCTTTAAGTGAGCTCTCGTGTCTCTCTGAGCCTCAGTTCCCCTATTTGTGATATGTGCCCAATGGTGATAAGACTTGTCCCAGGTTTGCTGAGAGGTTGCAGAAGTTAACGCAGTTAAACCACTGAAAGCCCTGAGCACCGTGCCTGGCAGATAATAAACACTGGAAAAGATGGTTTTCCTGGGCGTATGGCTAGGGGTGGCTAAAAGGGGTATTCCTTTTACTTTGCAGGAAATTATTCTGAAGAGAGCAGCTGACATCGCAGAGGCCCTGTACAGTGTCCCTCGCAACCACAGCCAGCTCCCGGCCCTCACTAACACCTCGGTCCACGCAGGGATGATGGGCGTGAATTCCTTCAGTGGACAACTGGCTGTCAATGTCTCCGAAGCATCGCAGGCCACCAATCAGGGTCAGGAGCCTGTTTCCTCCCTCCCTATTTCCCTGCCTCTTCCCAACCTCAGGCTTCTCCACACAGCCCCGTACCGCCCACCCCCCCATCACCATATATTTGGCACAAAACAGTTTTTATTGAAAAACAGGGTTTTTTTTTTTTTCTTTCCAAATGGGGAGATTTCCTAGTTTGCGTGTATCAAATATTGCTGTGGAATTTGGTTTAGAGCTATCACGCCCTGCCGTGTGGTCTCAGAGGCTAGAAGGGATGCATGCACTTAGCCATCTCTCCATTTGACTTTTCCCCATAAAGCACGAATGACAGATCGCAAAGAGGGTTGGAATTAAAGTTCTGAGGGGCCAAAGCACATCATCCTCGCCCAGGGAATAGGAACCTGTTAACTCCAGGGTACATCTCTTAGATTGGGATTTATTTCTGCTCCAAAATGATAATTTATAGGTCCTGCATTGCCACTTCTCACGGCCCTGCTAAGTATTTATGATCTCCTAAGAAATGTGTGTTTTGCTCGCTTCCCATTTTAATCACAGAGCTAGCGCCACCAACCCACGCACATGAATCACCCAACCCCTTCCCTCTGGGCTGCCGCGGCGGGACAAGAAACGGAGACCTTGCTCTCCCTCAGCCTTCCTGGATTGCCGCCCTCACCCCTGGTTTTGCCCCCATCGCTCAGGTTTCACCCGCAACTCCAGCAGCGTGTCACCGCACGGGTACGTGCCGAGCACCACCCCGCAGCAGACCAACTATAACTCCGTGAGCACGAGCATGAACGGATACGGCACGGCTGCCATGTCCAACTTGGGCGGCTCCCCAACTTTCCTCAATGGCTCAGCTGCCAACTCGCCCTATGCCAGTAAGTAGAGATGTGGGTCCTGCCTTTCCGCATGCTTTTGCCCCAAGAGCTGGCCCTGTGGCCGGCGTGTGGCCCCACTGTGCAGGTCTCCTCAGCCTCAGGGCCCCCACCAGGGGATGCGACTGAAGGTGACATTTGTCTTCTGCAGAAATCTGTGCCCTCCCTTGCTCACCTTCCCCATCCTAAAGTCTCCCTGGTCTTCAGAACTTTGCTAAAAGCCTAAAGAGCGGTAGGATGTCATCGCCGGAACCCAAGCTTCGAGTCAGAGTGGAGATGGCTTTGACTCCTGCTCCCTACCAGTTCCCGACTGGAACTTGGCCTGGTGCAAGTTCTCTCCCTCCAAGCCTCAGTTTGCTCATCTGTAAAATGGGGAGGAGAACTAACACCCACCCCAACCAGTTGTTGTGAGACTTTGATAAAATAATGTATGGAATGAGCTTGCCTTAATGTCTGGCCCACAAGACGCACAGTCAGTAAATCTCAATCACCGTGATGACAGAGTGATCCTAAGTGGTGCTGCTCGTGTAGCATTGGCAAAACAGGCTAAAACTTAAAATGTCTCCCTTTAGGAATAGGATTCCTTTTTTCTTTTCTTTTTTTTTTTTTAAACGCTTGAAGTTCTTTTCCCTTTGTACTTGATATGTACTAAAAACCAAACAACAGCAACATCAAAAAACAACAACAAAAAAAAATTTTATTTTTTCCAAAAATCTGTCAAGATGAAAAAAACACATACATAAGAAAAAAATATTCTTTTTGGTGCATTGTCCTTGCCTTAAAGAAGTTTAGTTTAAGGAACTTTTTGGTACAACATTCAGGTTGCACCTAAAGAACCTCAGGGAACTAGCATCTTTACATATAAATGTCCTGGGCTGCGTCTCTACAATCTCTCCATCTCCCTCTGGGGATTTTTACACAGATAACCAAGTTTATCTTGGACAGTGTGGGGTAACTCTTCTGTTTTGTAAAATGAGGCCAAACTCTTAGACATTCGTGGAATGATAGAAGATGTGTTGTTAAATGAAAGAACACTCACAATTTTTTTTTAAAGAGTCGTGGCTAAGAAACCCTAAAAACTATGCTGTCTCTAATGGTGGAAATATGAAATGTTCTAATCTTTGAAAGAGGAAAGATCATTGTTGGCCTTTGAGAAAGGTTATTTCTGAAAGTAATACTTAAGGCCTTTTACTTTCTTGGTGAATTTTTATGCTCAGTGTGTGCTAACTTTCATATTTCCACTTTATCTGTTTGGAATAGCAGCTTGTTGTACCTTTAGAATTCCCCCAAATAATCTGCATACATTAGGTCTGCCTGTTCCAGTCAATGAGACCAGTTTCAGGAATTTGATTCATTGAAAGACTGTTTCTCATAGATCTATCATTTCAGTGTTCTCCCATCTACTCAATCAGAAAATGTTTCAATCATGACCTGAAAATTAAAAGGTGGCATTCTTAATTAAATCAATAAACTAATTGCTATATGGTAGCAATTTAATTTAGGGGCTTGGATTGCTGTCTTCCCAAGCCCTTGCAGACACCCACCAACTTCAGCCTGAGATTGCATCTGTCAGACTGTGAAACTTCCAACATTTAATTTCCATTAATTGATTTCCTCAGTGCTCACAAATATAGTATTAAATTCTCAAATAGGCTCTCAGATGGGACGGTTTTATCTGCATAAATGCAAATAAAACAATAAACACAAAGCCCAGCTGATTTGAATTTTTGCCTCCATAATATTTAATTATTCATAAACCACTCATGTTGAAAAATTCCGAACAGAATAAAAAATAAAATAAGACATTGCACTGGTGAACACACTTTGTGGTGTGGTGGCTGATAACTAATAATGTTATAACAAATGGAGCTGCTTGACTATATTTCAGCCTTTCCTCTGTGAACCACCCCCCTCAAACTCCCCACCTCTAAATACACATAATGATCGCATTTGCCAACGAGATTAATTGCCTTCCTCAGTGAACCAGCAGGATTTCAAGTCTACGAATATTTAAAAATCAAACCTCCAGTGCAGGAGTTTTGCAATTTAAATGGGTGTTATTATTGAGCGTATTTTCACATTTACAAATCCTAAGAGATGTATAAAAATGCTGGCCTCATTAAAAGAAAAAGTACAGTTTAGAACATGTTGGTGAAAACTCCAAGGATGGCGGCCCAGTGTTCTGCTCTGTCAAGCGTTTGGTGCCTTTGGATTGTGTAGTGCTGAGGGCTGATTCCAAGGGGTCATTTCCCTCTGATGGCAGTTGCTGCCCAGATGGATTTGATTCCCACTTCCCTCTTTCTGCAGCCAGTAGGCCAAGGGAAGGCCAGCCCCCTACATAGCAATTTAGACTCTGGTGGGCTCATGGGAAGGGGGTCCTTTCCCCCGGTGATTGTTTCCTTTGTAGGGTAGTGTAGTGGAAAGGACACTGGATTTGAGTCTGGTTCCTGGCTTCATCACATTCTGCCTCTGGCCCTTGGGCATGTCACTAAACTATTTTCTGAGTCTCAGCTTGTTCAGCTTGCTCAGGTGTAAAAAGGATGTAATAGGCCTCAACTTAGGGTTGCTTTGACAGTGACATAAGATGAAAAAGGCATGAAGATTCTTGTGAATGATAAAGCCATATGAAATGTTTATTACATAATGGGAAAAATAATACAGTAGAAGGAAGTACTTAGGATTTGAATTAAATGCCTGAAAGTCACTGGGCAGGATTCATATTTTTCCCAGAGATGGAGGAAATAGGTGAGTGTATGAAAATACTGCTCGCAAGAGGAGAGGACTCACTGTGCACAAAGTCTCTGTCTCCTGAAGTAACCATGACATTATTAGCAACTAACGAAATATGAATGGCCAGGCTGAAAGAACTGTGGTTGGTAGAGAATGTGCCTCCACCAAACTCATATCTCCAAGCAACTAGGTTTTCCTCCCTCCATGAATTGCCAAAATTCTCCCATCATTGGTAATCCACATCCTCACTACTACTAGACTGTGAGTATTTACTAAAAAGCTCCTATCCTACTGCTTATTAATTCACAAGTATTCGTGTACAGCTCTACAGGGGATAGAAAGAATTTGGAACTTTGACTCGTCGTTCTGCATTATCCACAAATATTGCCTGTGGCAGTCTATTTACCCACCTGGCCTCCTACCTACCTATATCTGTGTGTGTGAGACATTCAGGTACAGTTGTATCCTTAAGAAACTCGTAGCTTCATGGGGAGAACAGGAACACATACACACCACCATCTGCCAGTGCTTTAATTTGGAATCCTGGCATTGACTTCAACCTACCCTTCTTCCTCACACCTCTCATTCCATCTGTGACCACACTGTCTCAGGCTGGCCTCCTCCTGCCTCTGATATTACCAGCCCCTTTGCTAGAGTCTTAGTTTAGGTCCCACCCAGAATGCTTCCCTTGACACCTCCCCCACGAAGCCTTCTTTGCTTCTTTTCTCTGCCTCTGCAGAGTTTGCCATGCTCACCTTTGTTGTTGTTTCATGCTACTCTATCCCTTTGAGAGCACTTTTGTTATGTGGCCTGGGATGCCCCAGTGCCTAGCACACTGCCTGGCACATAGTAGGCCCACAATAATCACATAAAAGATCACCACCAACAAGAGGTGGCATGTGCCAAGTACCAAGTGATGAAAGCAGATAAGATCCCAAGAGTTCAGAGAAGGCTCATGCTGGAAGGGTGGCCTGAGCCGGGTGGCTGGGTGAAGGACAGGGCTGAGCCACCTCATCTCAGGATGCCAGGAGAGGTGCTGATTTCTCCTCTCCTGTTGCCCCATTCAGTCGTGCCATCCAGTCCCACCATGGCCTCCTCCACAAGCCTCCCCTCCAACTGCAGCAGCTCCTCGGGCATCTTCTCCTTCTCACCAGCCAACATGGTCTCAGCCGTGAAACAGAAGAGTGCTTTTGCGCCAGTTGTCAGACCCCAGACCTCCCCGCCTCCCACCTGCACCAGCACCAATGGGAACAGCCTGCAAGGTAAGCCCCACCCAGGCCCCCCAGGATGCCCGGACTTCACCCTCCCAGGGCCTGAGGCAGATGCATCACTGGTGTGAGGGATCCACCTTGGGCTGGCCTGCTTCTCTCTGCCCTCCTTCTGTTTGTTCCTTTGTGTTCACTCTCCTTGGCCCTGGCCCCCAGGCCCCTGGCCCCGCACATCCCTTCTCAGCTGGAGTTGCCTGAGCTGTCCTCTTTCCAATGCCAACAATTCTGCTCAGGCCTGGGATTTGCTTGAGAATACTATTTCCACTTACTAATATCATCATTTCTCTTTTCTCCTCTTTCATTCCCTGTGGTCGCCATAATCAGACCAGTCTTTTGTGGACTCTAGCAAGTTCTCCACTGCAGGGTCTCTCCCGGGACTGGCCTTCTCCTGAAGTAGGTCACTCAACCTTCCCTTCCTGTTGCCTGTGTTGGAGTGAACGTGTGTGGGGCTGATGATGTGGAGTGGGTGAGCCATGGCCTGACCGGGAAGCCCTGAGGTTAACACTGGAGACCAAAGTCCCAAGACTGACTTCTGGGAACCAGAAACCCCAAGTTGAGACTAGAGCATCCTGGTTCATATTAAAATTGTTCCATTTTTGTCTCCATCATGGAGTATGGAAAATAAGAGTCACCAAGAATTGAGGTGACCTCTCTATTCATTGAGGAAAAATAACCCCACCCTATTAAAATGGGTCCACTGTGTCTTACATTCTTCTCATGTGCTGACACTGTTGACCTGCACAAGCTCATTCATCCCCCATAGCAGTACTGTGTGTTGGGCATTTGAAGCCCTACTTTCCAGATGAGAACACCCAGGTCAGGGAGGTTATGATAGGGCTTGACTTCCCGCAGTAGCTTGTGGCCAAACCTGGCTTCAGACTCCTGAGCTCAAAAATTCATCTCCTCTTTCCGTCTCCCAAGCACTGTCTGACTCAGAGGGGGTAAAAGGGATGCATCCAGGATTCCTAAGCCAGCTGGCAGGGAAATAAGATCAATAAAATAATCAGCTACCATTTATTTAGCACCGAACCATGTGTCAGGCACTGTGCTCAGCACTGAGCATGCTTTATCTTATTTAATCCTCATAGCTTCCTAGTGAAATATGAGGATATTATGATCTCCATTGTACAGATGATGAAACTGAAGCTTAAGGAGAGGAAATACCTGCCTGTAGGCATAGCCCATAAATGGTGGAGATGAATGTCAACCCCAGCAGGGTCTGTGCCCCTCACCCCTCAGCCTGCATGGTTCCCCACAGTGCCTTCCCTCAATGGTCATCATGCCGTCTTCTCTGGTAGAGAAGGGGGGCGGGAGAGTGGCAGATCCATCTGGGATTTCTCGGCCCTGCCTCTTATATGTATATTATGTATTGTATGTACATGTATGTATATTTTGTTATTTATACAGAGTACACATGTACTCTGCACCAGACACCTTACGTTGATATAACCTTATATTGATTCTTCCAAAGAAGAATGCTCTTCCCTCTCTATAGATGGGAAAATTCAGGCCCAGTTTCAAGGTCACACAGCTGCTACTGACAGAGCCAAAAGTGAACCCAAACTGTGTGATTCCAGGACCTGAGCTCCTGATTGCTCTGACTTTCTGACTCCAGACAGGCTCTGCTAAACATTCTGCAGAAACCTGCTGGCAAATCTACCCAGCACAGCCAGTCATGCCTAGTATGACCTGCCTATGTCCCTCCCTTGAAGAGCGTTGGCAAAGCCATCTGAGAAGGCAGAGGAGAATAATCTGAGTTGCACTGCAAGCAATATTACTCACAACGGGTCCCGCCCGCCTCCATGAAGGGAGCCACCCAGTCATACAAATCTGACTCTTTTTCAGCTAATGGTGCTTTGTCACCCTCAGTACACCTCTGACTGGCAAACTGAGGATAGCTTACAATGAGTTTAAATAAAGATAACACACAGGGAAGCAGAAATCTGCCGTACTTGAGCTGCCTATCACAACCCTCATTAAAACATAGATTTGCTATCAAAATAAGGTAGAATAGGGTTTGTAATCAAGAGTGGGGAGGCGGTGCTTGAGAAGAAAAGGCCCGCAGTGACTTCAGCAGGCAGTCCTTTTGCAAGGCCCAGTGTCTTTGCCTGCATTTGGACCCCTGGGTGGGGGGGGTTGGGGGGGGGTTGCAGGAAGGGCTGAAAATAGGGACTTAGCCCAGGCTGTAGAATGTCCTAGATTCAGGGAATATCTAGTGGTGGTGGTGGTGGTGGTGGTGGTGTGGTGGTGTGTGTGTGTGTGTGTGTGTGTTTACGCGCACGCATGCATGTGTACACACACGCCAGCAGGTGCTCTTAAGTAATAATAAAATGGCTTCAAAACAGGGACTCATACAAAATTTGTTCATTTGTCACCCGGGGCATTTCTTTCTTTCTTTTTTTTTTTTTTTTGTAAATGAACTAGATTTTATTTATTTATTTATTTATTTATTTATTTATTTATTTATGTATTCATGATAGACACAGAGAGAGAGAGGCAGAGACACAGGCAGAGGGAGAAGCAGGCTCCATGCAGGGAGCCTGATGTGGGACTTAATCCCAGGACTCCAGGATCGCGCCCTGGGCCAAAGGCAGGCGCTAAACTGCTGAGCCACCCAGGGATCCCCCTCACCCGGGGCATTTCTAACCCAAGTCTGCACAGGTTCTGAAAGTACAGGGACAGTTCCCCTCTGTTCTGACCAGAAACCGAATCGCCACCTCTCCATCACATTTCTCACGTGCAGCTGCACAGTGGGAAGGGTTCAAGGTGAAAAATTTAGGAACACACTTTGTGCTCGATCTGCTATTGTGGATGACGTTGCCCTTTCCTTCTAATGGAGCATGTGTCCAGGAGATTCTTTCTGATGCCTTTTTTTTTTTCCCTCCAATATGTTCATGTACCAAACATCTCTACCTTTGAGAGGTGGCCGGGCGGGGGGTGAGAGAGGTATGAGTAGAGAAATTAAAGTTGCAATAACTGACACCGTTTTCCTGTAAACTGTCTCGTCTGTCTTCCTGCCCACTGCATGCCCAGCCACCACCCCCAGCAGGTAGGGCCCACATACCTGGAATTGCACCTTGGCCCTCTATCCACATCCCTGCAGCCTATGGTGCATTCCATCATTGCTTCCAGGGAGCTCCTGCCTGGCCTTGGATTCTCCCCTGAAGAAAGGGACATTGGAACTCCTAGACCTGTAACTAAAGAATGACCTCATTATTGAGGACATGGGTGACCTATAGGAGGCGAGTGGGGGGGTGCGGGGTGGGGCGGAGGGGCTCCTCTTCCTTCTTCCTTCCGTTTTTCATTGTCACAGTAATTCCATTTGGATCCACCTAGTTCATAACTGTGGTCATTAAGACAGGGCAAGTGACAAAGGAAGACATTGGTTAAGCAAATGGACTGTATGAACAAACTCAGAGGTGACACGTTTAGGCTGTTTGAGTGTTTTGTTTTTTTTAAAGATTTTATTTATTTATTCATGAGAGGCACAGAGAGAGAGAGAGAGAGAGAGAGAGAGAGGGAGGCAGAGACACAGGCAGAGGGAGAAGCAGGCTCCATGCAGGGAGCCTGATGTGGCCTTGATCCTGGGACTCCAGGATTCATGCCTTGGGGTGAAGGCAGGTGCTAAACCGCTGAGCCACCCAGGGATCCCAAGGGTTTTAAAGACCTGTGTACCTCCAACTGCCACTCTACTAATTTTACATCATTCTGGGTTTTTTTTTTTAGCCAACTCCTTAAAGGCCTTTTTCCCAGAAGCCCTGTCTTGGCCCCCTCTAGTCACTTCATAGATGTTTATTCCCCAATGAACATGCATTGCAATCTCACATGATGGTGATGATGATGGTCACAGCTACTAACACAGGAGGGCTTGTTCCCAGCTTGACTTCTGCATTATCTCATTCCCAACCTGTAGGCTATTTGTTGTCACCATTGTATAGATGGAGAAATCAAGCCTTAGAGCCAAATGAGGATGGCTCATTCAGAGTTCCACAGCTGGCAAATTGAGAGATCCTGGGTTAAAACCCAAGTGGACTGATTACTATGTTAAGCCCCAGTGCTATATGGCCATACTGTCATCAAGCCACTGGGGTAGGCCATGTGAACTACAAAATCCTGGCCTTAAAATCTTTCCCTGTATTAAAGGAAATGCAACAGTGGAGAGACTGGGTGCCCGCCTGTGGAAGTTCAGAGGAGGAAAGATTAGGGAGAAGTTAAAATAGCCTCGTGGTGAATGCTGCCAATGAACTGGACCTTGGATGAAGGGCAAGAAGGATTCAAGAAGAGGGAGATGGGGAGGGGCTTTCGAAGCAGAGGATTAAAGATACCTGGAGCCAAGGAGTAATGTGCAGTAACCAGCAAGTCACTTGGCATCCTGGGATACCGAAGTGGGGATAAGGTTGAACAAGGGAGTCCTTACTTGGAAGCCATAAATTCCATTCTGTACATATATTTTATAATTCACAAGTTCTACTGCGGTTCTGACTGGCTTTTCTCTCCCAGATAGAAAAAACCTTGGACAAATTACTGTATGTCTGAGAAATTTTGGGGGGATAAAGCAACTCTTATCTCAGCACTTTTGGAGTCTCACTAGATATGCTTTTTTTTTTTAAAAAAATTAATCTTGTGGTCAAGCAAATCTAGAAAGTGGCACTTACTGAATCCCAGTCTTGGAGAGTCACAATGCACCTAAGTTTATTAAAAGCTCTGAGACATCCTACAGTTAAGCAAAAAAAAAAAAAAAAAAAAAAGAGGACTGTTCCATTTAGTTCTCTAAATTTATTTGCTCAAAGAACTCTTTTGTGAATGTTAAGACCAATTAACTGCCCATGAAAAACTTTGGAAAATGTGGCCATATTTTGGATTTAAAGAGATAATGCAGAGACATCTTCCATTCCTATCTAGGTAAAGTCATTGATAAATACTGATCCTGATTCCCCAGGTGTGTTCTATTTTCATAGGTCAAAGACTTGAGTGACCCACTATGCTCAGCCACTGTCCTGGAGACGTCCTCTCTCTTCTCCGAAAGCTTATACCCCCTACAGCATGGATTCTATGCAATTTCAGGCCTCAGAGGACTTCATTAATCAAGAGAGAGGCAGCCCCAAGGAGGCTGTCAGTATGCCATTGGACCTCCCCACAGTGTAGTGATTTTAAACCCTAACCATGTCCTGGACAGTCCCTGCAACGAAAAGTTAAAAACAAAAGACCAGTGTGATTTCTTTCTTTCTTTTTTTTTTTTTTTTTAAAGATTGCATTTATTTGAGAGGCACGAACAGGGGGAGGGGCAGGCTCCCCACTGAGCAGGGAGCCGGGTGTAGGGCTTGATCCCAGGACCCTAGGATCATGACCTGAGTTGCAGGCACAGGCCTAACTGACTGAGCCACCCCTCCCCCCCCAGACCAGCGTGATTTCACAGAAATTGTACTCACACACTGATTTTTTTTCTCACCTCACCTTGTTGAAGCTCGGGCGGGCTGGCTGGCCCCACCCGACTCTAGATGTCACGCAGTCCAGGGGTGATCTTGTGGAATTGTCTTTTGCTCTGTGCACATGCTCAGTTTGTGCAAGATCTTCCCCCCCATTCTGTCTCTGATTAGCTCATAATTCTTACACACATATGGTGGTTCGAGGAAGACCATATTCTACCCTCTCACTCCAAACTCTCCCAGCTCGGCCAAACTTTTCATTTTGGCTTTGTTCTTATCAAAATGTGAAAACCATAATGCAAAATGCATGGCCTTTCAAGCCAATAGTTTCTGACCTTCTGTCAGAGATCGTGATCATCCAGCTGCTGGGGAAGATGGCAGAGCCACCTCGATCTTACGATGTCTTGTGATGTTTGGCATATCTTGCTCTCTGAGAGTGTTGTGTCCTCATGGAAATCTTCATGGCCCCTACTTGGGCAAATCAGTGTGCTAGCGGCATTTCTGGAACATTCCAAGCCTCAAACACCATCTCTCTCACCCACATAAGTAATCTTGAGGATTGCAGCACAGATACAAGAAAAACAGCTCCTAAAAACCCAGGAGCTTTCCCGCAGTCATGCAGTGGAGATTACATTATAAAAAGGCCTCTTTAGAGGTGTAGCAACTCACAGGCTGAAAACTAAAATTTATTTATCAGGAAGTATTCTGTGACTGGAGTTTAGGAAGTCGCAGATGAGACTTAAGGAACTGTGACCCCGGTGTTTTATGCAGAGTTCTGGGTGTAGGTACGAATGGGCCTTCTTCTGGAGAGAGATTCCATGATTTCCATTAGACTCTAAGAGAAGTCTGAGGACCAACAAAGGGAAGGTAGGAAAGTATGGGTAGATCAAAGCCACCCCCTAGGTACCCTCAGATGTGTCTGTTTGCATGTTTTTAATTTCAATTATTTGCTAAGATGTATAAACCGGGCTCGGTTGTATTTTTAAAAATGCACGTCTCCATCATCTTTTTTTTTTTTTTTTCCATCATCTCTTGAAAGAATTCAGATCTGGTGGTTGTGAGCAGGCATTTCTGCGCGGCAGCTTTTTCTTTTCTTTTCTAAAGAAAGCATGCCCTTGGCAGAGTCACCTCAATTCCTATCAGGGCACTATGCTCACTTATGTTCTCCATCTGGGCTCTCAGGGCATTAGAGTTTGCAACCCCTATATTCCAGATTGAGAAGCACTGTTAGCTATGAACTAGCACATCACTTAATTTTGCTTTACTATTTTTAATGGGGACCTAGTGGAGGTTTAATCTAATTAATCTAGCACATTATTCAGGTACAAAACACTGCTAGATTTTTTTTTTCCTGGCCATCCAGAATTTTAAAAAAATCCCAATATTTTTAGGGTCCAATTAATAAATGGCTGGTTCCACTGACCAAATTAGCAGGAAGTTTGTCAGTTCTCTGCTTTGCCTCATATTGACACTGCCTGAGCTGTACCCAATAGTCCAAGAGGGGACTGCCCTTTAATGTCAGGCGTACAAAGTAGATTTTGGTGAAGGGCAGAGCTAGGGCTTGCTTCTCTTGCCAAAGGTTTAGAACTCCCACAGAAAGGCCAGTCTTTAATAAGGGTGCCGGGGACCCACCTCCAGCCTAGATGAAAGATCTTTAGGGAGGCAGAGCCATGCTGAGCTGTCACAGTGCAAAGACCCCCTGCCCCCTTGCCTTTGGAGCTACAGCATCTTGAATTCTCCTGTTAAGACTTGGGTTGAAAATCTGAGCTCCCCATTTCCGTCAGATCTAGGGCTCACTTGAATCTTAAGGGGGACTGCTTTTCCAACTGATCCCGAATCTTTGGGGGTTTAAGTTGGTCTGCGTTTGGCAAGAGACACTTCCTGTTTCTAAGAAAAATGGCTTATGAGGGCTTACGAAAAAGACTCCAGGAGCTTTTGGACTGCGAAAGGGCTCTTGCAAAACAACATTTGGATGATTTACGTGTACATGAATCAGAAACATGTGGATTAAATTTCCCTGTGAATACAGATGGGTTTAAAAATTAACGGAAAAAGTGTTTGGCAAAATACATTTTTTAATTGAATTTAAAATGCTGGGGGTGGGGGAGGGGAAGCAGGAGGGTTGGGGGGGCTGGCAGGGCTCTGAGCCTTAACTAGCCTCCCTGTGTCTGCAGCAGCATCTGTGGTACTTGGGGTTTGCTTAAAAAACACGCACATTCTTCTGGACGTGAGAGTTAGGACACGAAGAGGGCCACTTTCTAGACTCAGTCATCACTGACAAGAACATCAATTTAAATTTAGAATTGCCAATAAAAAGAAAGCAATGCCTTTCTCTCTCCTCTTTGGAAGCAAAGATGGCCACTTCTTGCTTCTAATGTACGCATTGCTTTTCCCTCAACATATTTCAAAGTTCCCATACTATTTTAACTTTCTTACAGACGTCCCTTCATTTCTCATGCTCATCATTCAATGGGTGGTGCCTATTGATTGAAGAGGAAGCACAGCTCAGAGAGGTTAAACCATCAGCACAAGGTCACACAGCTAGTCTAGCAGCAGAAGGGATGGATTAAAAGTAATAGCAGCTAACCTCTATGAGGTCTTTACTCGGAGCTGCACCTCACATATGTTATTTTATTTAATTCTCCAACAACCTTAAAAATACCACTGGCCTTCCAAATATCCTTAACTGCATTTTCTAGCTGAGGAAGTGGAGGTTCAAGGAAAAAGGTTAACTACCTTGGGGTGGGGGGCGTGGGTGTAATGAGCACAGCATATTCAGAAAGCAGGAAAGTCAGAGGTGGAAGGCTGGCCTATTGGAGTCGCTGCTTTTCTAAATACCACTGTGTGCGGCCTCCTAACTCAACCCTTTGAAAGATTTTTTTGATTACCCCAGGATCTTACCCCAGCTTTCCTAGGCTGTAATTTTCTAGGAACGTGGTCAGATCATTCCAGAACCTTGAGTGAAGCAGTGGTATAGGAGACATCCTGCAGTTTCTTGCAAACCTGTCTTCCCCTCCCGCTTCATACATTATCCCTGCTTCTTTGCCCAGGGAACAAGGCTCCCGGTGCTCCCTTCTCCCAGGCAGGAGGATTGAAAGGACGGCAGGATTCCTTCATGCAAATACAGAGCACAGAGCCATGTTTTTTGTTTTTGCTTTTGTTTTTGTTTTTTCGTAGAACTAGCTGGCATTTGGGATGAACCAGTTCTTTTATTTTGTATGATGGAAGTGAAGGGGAGGGGAAACAAAGAGTGACAAATTGCAAATTCTTACTATTTTGCAAGATTTGGGGGCTGCAGCTTTCCCAGCGGCATTCAAACTATGCAACTTTCCAGTTACATTTTTAAAATTGAAATCAGACTTGGAGGATGTTTAGCATCTTCTGTCCCATTAAAGACACATACACAGGCTGATATATTATCATTCTTAATAAAGTACATGTACATTTTATAACAAAAACTCATTCCAGGGAAGATGAGAGGACATTATTCAGCCAACAGTGTTGTGTGGGTGGTTCCCCCCCCCCCCCCCCGTTTTTCTCAGTGAGAATCTTGGATGCAAAACCATTGACTTTCATCTTCTCTTTCCACAGCGATATCTGGCATGATTGTCCCTCCTATGTGAAAGAATTGCCTTGAAGAATTTTATTAATGAAGAGGTTGGATTCTGCTACAGAGAGTAATCTGATACAAGTCCCCAAGTGGAACTTTTAACTCAGGCCTTTTTAAGAGGAATCACAATAACTGCAGATTTTTAAACAAACAATATCACCGACCTTGCAAATACTGAAATTGGAAGGGATCTGCAAGTGCAGAGTGTTGGTTAAAAGTTGTACCTCCCGAGTATTTGGGGGATATATTTATTCTGTGTTGATAAAAGCAAATCCACTTTTTCTTTTACTTTCTTTTTTTTTAAAGCTTAACTCTGCAATCATTGGTCTTTTATAAACCATAAAGCTGTATACAAGGGACACTATAAATAAGACTCCATGTTTTAATTTATGATGTTTTTAAAGCTGTGTAAAGGGAGAATGAAGTGGTGATATTTACAAAAAAGTTAAAAAGAATAAAAAAGAAAAAAAAAAAAAGCTTGTATGGGACAGAATAGGAATGCCAGTTAGATTTTTTTAGAAAACTAAGGGTCGGCTTTTGCGCCTTAAAGCATATCAAATGGTAGTTAGCTCAGACAGTGCATTTTCAATATCTAACTTAACACGCCATCCCTTAGCAGTGCAAGCTTATTTCTCTCTTTTGTATTGTTGTCTTAAGTAACTGTGTAAATAAATGCAGCCTGGAAAGTTAAAAAGTGATGTAAGTGATCACATTTTTCCCTTCTACTCAAAAATCCAGTGCCTCTAGACAGATTGTTGAAACTGCGTATTGAAACCTGGTATCATTCTCTCTTTCACTTGTGTCAACTTCTTCTGAAGCCGATGGCCTCTTGAGAGCTTGATGGCGCACATACTGTGTGAGAATCTCCTATGAGACTTCATGGAACAGGGTCCAGGCACAGAATTCCACATTAAGCCCTCCAGTTACCAAGCCAAAATCCCACTTTCACACCGCCATTTGCAAGTTTAAAGTTTACTCATCCTAAATGCTGATTCCTACCAATCCTCCACAAGCTGACAGAAGCAACATGGCAGGTATTTCAGATTTCCCATTGGAGATAACGCGCCTCTCTTGGTGACCCTTACCATTTGTAACATAATAGATTAGAGCGACAGGTTAAGTGCTTTGGAATTAAGAGTAAAAGGAAAACTGGGAGAAAGGAGAAGAAGGTTGAGAGCTCCAAAACATAGTTTTCTGTTCTATGGAATTTTTGCTCTCATCATCTGGGAAGTGTTCTTAAAAGTAAGAATAAATAGCAAAGATGCAGCAAAGCTCGGAGGATGCATTTGCCTGATATTTTTTCCTTTGCTGTTGTGTTTTTGTATGTAGTTATAAATACTGTAGATTTTTTGTGATTTTTGCCAAAGTCGTTGTTCTATTTATACATTTTAATGTCTTAAGACAGTTTTTCAATATCACAAAAAAGATTTTACTGCATATTTTGCAAAGAAAAAAAAAGCTCACTACCTTTAGCTTGCACATACTTGCGAAGTTAATTAAAAGGCTTTTTGTTTTAAAGGGGATTTTGTAAAATATCCATATAAATAATGTATTTATCTTTGGAATTTGTACATTGCTTTCCCCTTCTTCCTTTTCCTCCCACTCCCAGTTTATTTTATTGTGTATGTTTGCTATGTGAAAAGTGCGTATTTGTTTGGTCACCTACAGTTGTATTAGCTGTTTCAATGTGATTTTTAAACATTTCATTTATAGTTATTTTTAGTTTTGTTTTAAACCATGCTTCAATTTTTTTATTTCCACCCAAAAGCCATTGTCTATTTTTGTATTATTTGTAAGTTAAGAAGTTTTTTCCAATATATGGCAAAAAAAAAAAAATAGTAGCATATTATTCTTGTAGCATTTAGTTCTGTAGATTAAAAAAATGTATCCTTTGCTTTGGAAGCTTACAGAAAAAAAAAACTAATGCTGTTTTACTCTATTAATATGCATGGAATCTCTCCCTTTGGAGTGACGCATTTTGTGCATTAAATTTGGGGGAGAAACTTCATAGAAATCAATGAACATACTTTCTTTCTTAAGTCTGCTTGTATATTTCCTCTGTCTTTCACATAAATATAAACCAGCAGATTGGATGCCTTAACAATGCAAATCATATTCATTTCACTTGTACATTGTAACTGTGCACCAGAATTGTCAGTCATCACTAACATTCTAAGAAAAAAGAAAAAGAAAAAAGAAAAAAAAAACAAAGAAATGGAAAAGCACAAAAGAACTGTTTTGTTACCTTAAGACAATGTAACTTTTTCTAGTAGAGCAAGAAATTTACAACAATGCTGCAACTGTGCATGCCCCCATATGGATTTTGCAATGGTTTTCACTAGACTGGCGGAGTGCGATTTTTATGGGTTGGGGCGGGTGGGGGATGGGAGTTGTGGGAGGGAAGGGAGGGGAGGAAAGCTGATTTTTCAAGGTGAGAAATAATAATAATGATGATTAATAATAATAAAGAAAACTGGAAAATGTAAGCAAGGTGGACGCATTGCTTCTCGGTACTCAGAAAGGTTGTCTGAATTCGTGTGGTAAGCGCTGGCCTGAAGATGTATACAATTTAAAGCCATATTTTGTCTGGTGAGCCCATTAACCGTTTGTGAAGGAATGGTCAGCCGGCGAGGTGTCCGGCTCAGACCCTGACAACAAAACGCCACCCGTCTGTCAGCCATGTGTAGTGGTTAGAACTTTTCTGGAAAGTCCAAAGAGCCTTTAAAATGTGTATGATTTGTGTTCTGTTGCCTCTATTTATATTGATTAGATAAAAAGATGTTCTGGCCCTCTGACCCTCTTTCTTCTACACAAAACTTCTACAAGTAAAAGATGTTCCCCTAAATACAGAATATGGCTTTAAGAAGAAAATGAAACAGAGAATTAAGATTTCAGTTTTGGGGGAAAAATACAGCTTCTGGATGACTGGATTGCCTGACATGCCCTGGCCTCACATTGTACTAGGATGCAGCTTAATGAAGTCATCTCTGAATCTACTAACCTTTCACCTTCTTATCAAACTTTTTGAATAGACACGCACTGTACAGTTCAATTGTTAGAGAACCTAACTACTGTAGAGATTGTTATAATTTTTTTTTTTTTTTTGCAAAATTCAAGCTGTAAAAACTTTTCAACTTTCACAATATTTAATTAAAGTTACTTCCTGTCTGTGATGGCAGCTTCTAGTTGTGTATTCATTTCAGTATTTCAGATGAGCCAAAGTCCAACATATGTAGAAGGTCTGTGTTTGCAATTACTCAGACCAGTGTTGACACCCAGAGAAAAGAAATCTGGGTAGTCCTGGGACACCCACTCTCTTTCTTTGTAAATCCTTGGGGATTTGCCAATCTGGGATGCAAATTGCACACGCACAGCGTACTGCTGCCCTCTGCCGGCAGCAGATGGAGGCGCACATGTGTACACTGGCCCACAGAGGAGCCAAGAGCCCCAACAATTTCAACAGCCAAGAAGCAGTGCGATCCTCCTGCCCTGACTGAACTGTGAGTCCAGGATCTGGCCATTCTAGAACGCCATCCTCCGTGCTACAAGTCTGAACCAAGCCCTTCACATGCAGCTGCTAATTAGTCCCAGTGAGCCTTATGGTCAATTAGTTATGTGCCCTGGCTCATTGATGAGGAGGCATGTGTGAACTCATAACCTTCCATGATCTATAGATTTAGATTCCTTGTGGATGAGACACTCTCTCTGTTGGATAAAACCAACTTTTTCTGGAGTCTAACATTCCACAGACACCCAGTAGGCACCTTCTCTTGTAAAATGATTTTAAATTCCATCATAATCATAAGTCTTTCCAATTGTTCCTCCAATGCATGCCGTGCCCTTGCAATTACTGGACATGGTACGGTTAACAATACTTGTGAAATGCCACAGAAACCTAGCGAGTAGGCCAGAGACCACAGAAACCTGATGACCAGAACTAATAGGCCATCACACAGCCACCATCTTGGTCATCTTGGTAGTGGGCATTGTTGATACACTTCCAGTCTCGAATACAGCCCACTTTGAGGTAATGAAAGAGTGTAATGAACAAGTTAATAACTGGAGAAACTATCATCATTTTCTTTAAAAGGGAGTCCATTGATTAGTTTGGTCATTCCATTGGATTCTGTATCAGACACAGGTCCCTGTATTAGATGCAGAAAATAAAAAAAAAAGAATAAGAGGACCCTGCCCTCAGGATGCTCACCGTCTCAGACAAGACAAATCTATACTCAAAGCAGTTTAGGAAGTTTAGAGTGACACATCTAAGTCACAGTGCTGCACAGAATAAAACAGACATCTACTCCTCTCCACACTGGCCTCCGCTTTCCTTAAGGCCTATTTCTTGGCAGCATTTGTTCATTCACTCATTCACATTCACCTTGGTGGTTTGCTGTGCACCCAGGACCAGGGGAGGTGCGGTAGATGCCACAGTGAGCGTGGCGATGCTGATCCAGCCCTCATGGAGCTCATAGATGAGTGGGGGCAAGCAGACATTAAGCAACCACACAAGTAAATATTAACAACCCCACTATGACAATGAATAAAAGTCTACAGTGTTCTGAAAGTATATTACAGTGGGATCTGATTTAACCTGAAGGGCTGGGGAAGGTTTCCAGAGAAAGTGACATTTGAATGGAGATGTGAGGGACTAGGTAACCAGCTGGGGTGGGCCCCTTAGGCCCAGGGGATGAAGGCAGATGTAAGGATCTGAGCTTTGGGGGTGAGTATGTGTCTTCAGGAACAGAGAAACCGTGTGAGTGGAGCCTCCGGGTATGCAAGATGACACCACAGAATTGGGGAAATTCAGTTCAGTACACACACTGAGCACTGCGCTTGGCACTGGAGCAGATGCTAGGATGTGCAGGGAGACCAGTCATGATTCCTGCCCAAGGGGCCTAAGTCTCAACTCAGCATGGTGCATAAATTCACAGCCCTGTATTTGTCCACAAGGGCTATGCTGGTAAAGCATGGGGGGGTGAGCTGGGGTGAAAACAGACAGCGAGCACCTCGCTTGCTCCCGGCAGTTGCTCCCACATGGGAATTTGGGCTCAGTGATGCCCATCTTTCATTTTTCAAGAATGCTATGTGTATTACTGAATTTTTTTTTAGTGTGAAATTTTCATTTTTTAAAACATTGTCATCTGATCCAAAAATAGTGTCTTAAAAACACTGCACTGGGGAAACAAAAACCATGAGCCTCTAGAATGTCAGTTTGGGGCTTCTGGCCAAAAGACATGTTGCTAAAGGAGATGTTTACACAGCCTGATTTGAGGGTCATAGTGATCTGCCCTATCCATGAAGATCAAGAAACACTGCAAAAGAGGGGATGCCTGAGTGGTGTGAATAGGAACTCTCCAAGCAGATAAGGGAAAATAGGGCATGAAAGGCCATGACCAATGCCTTTGGAGCTGGCTATATGAGGAAAAAGTACCTGAGATTAATGGAAAGGAATGGAAATATGGGAAAATGGAATATGTGATTGTGGAAAAAAAAATCCCTAATACTCTGCAGTGGCCACATTCAATGTAAAAATTTATGCATCATTTTTTTTCCAATCTTTTTGCCTTGTGGAAAGACCCCCATGAGTAAATTCACTTTTAGGTAGACTTCCAGAGAAGTGAAGTCTTTCCAGTACACCAGGGCTATGCCTGCCCTAGCATGCTGCCCATCAATCACATTCTCAAGAACATTGCTCCTGGAATTATTTCCCTCTCTCTCCAAGTCATCAAGTTCTCCTACCTCAGTAGTACTTTCTTTTTTTTTTTTAATTTTTATTTATTTATGATAGTCACAGAGAGAGAGAGAGAGAGAGAGAGAGAGAGGCAGAGACATAGGCAGAGGGAGAAGCAGGCTCCATGCACCGGGAGCCCGACGTGGGATTCGATCCCGGGTGTCCAGGATCGCGCCCTGGGCCAAAGGAGGTGCCAAACCGCTGCGCCACCCAGGGATCCCTCAGTAGTACTTTCTTACCAGCCTACAATATGATGGCATTTTAAAGCAAAGAAAAAAAAAACTATTTGACCACACTGTTGTTTCAGCCTGCCATCTTTCTGCTCCCTTTAATAGCAAGTTCCCTCACAGGAGTCCTCCAGGTCATCTCTCTATTCTCTATTTCCCTGTGCATCCTAGCATCTAGTCCAGTGCCAAGCACACAGTAGGTGCTCAGTGTATGTACTGAATGGAATTTCCCAACTTCCACGATGTCATCTTGCACTCCAGAGGCTCCACTCACA
Organism: Canis lupus baileyi; assembly: GCF_048164855.1. Taxonomy (NCBI): domain Eukaryota; kingdom Metazoa; phylum Chordata; class Mammalia; order Carnivora; family Canidae; genus Canis; species Canis lupus. The sequence continues at coordinate 52,511,523 of NC_132841.1, forward strand.
CGGCCTTTCGATTTCTGAAGTCACATACTCACCCCCCAAATAGTCCTCATCACTATTCTCTTGTATCCACATGATAATAGACGTTTACTCTAACCATGAGTAGTGAGAGGTCAAAGACATTGTAAACAAGGGATCAAACCTCTATTTTGGAAGTATTATTCTCATTGCCACATAGACAATGAATTGAGAGGCAGAGGGGAACTGGGGAAGATGTATCAGGCCAGTGCAGTGTTCTAGGCAGGAAAGTAATAGCTTGGACTAGGAGGACGTAAGGAAGAAAATAGATAGGATTAGAAATATTTAGCATTGTGATTATAGTCAACAATCACGTATCATCTATTGCAAAGTTGCTAAGAGAGTGGATCTTATTCGTTTCCACCACAAAATGAAATGATAATTATGTGACGCAGCAGAGGTGTTAGCTAATACGAGGTAGTAATCATTGCAATATAGAAATGTAGCGAATCAACCCATTGCGCATTGTGAAATTTAAACTTACACAATGTTACATGTCAATTATAGGGAATCATTTAAAAAAAGAGAGAAGTACTGAGGGAGAGGGAGCCACCAGGGTCTGGCAACTGATGCGATGTGGGGATTGAGGAAGGAAAAAAAAGTCAAACTCAGTTTTCTGACTGGGGCATCTACTATCAAAGACACGGTTGATGTCTTTGGGTGGTTTCTTTGCTATGAAGCTGTGGAGATGGGTGGTGAAATCCCTTCGTACTGTTCCCTTTGCTTTTCTTCCCTCTCCCAACTATGATCTTCTCCAGAGGCTTCTATATTTACATTAGGAATGATATTCAGTTTCCGGAACTGGAAATATTTTGTTACTTTTTTTTTTTTTTAAACTTAAGCATCAAGCAGTTTTATCTCTTCTCTCTGGAGAGTTAATGCTGCAGTGGGACTGATTTTTATCTACTTGGCATACTTTTTTCCCACCGGTTGTAGAATTTCCACATTCTATATTAAGAATGAAGGTTCTGAGCCCTGGAATGAACCACAGGCCTGAGGTCAGCTTTCTGCAGGAAATACCCTGCACAGGGAATTATGCTATAAGGAGAATCTAGTACTCCAGAAAGGAGTTGACAAAATGTCAGCGGAAAGGAGAGAGTCCCATTGAAGTTGACTTGTTCGATAGCACAGACTTGGGTGGGATGCTGGCAAGGATGGTAGCAGCCATAAAATGAAGGCAATGCAAGGGGAAGGGAATTAGAATCAGGCAGTAACTGTGGCTTTCTCCTAACACATTTGTTTAAGGGTGCCTGGGTGGCTCAGCGCTTAAGCATCTGCCTTTGGCTCAAGTTGTAATACTAGGGTTCCGGGATCGAGTCCCACGTTAGGCTCTCCGCAGGGAGCCTGCTTCTCTGTCTCCCAGCGTCTCTGCCTCTCTCTGTGTGTCTTTCATGAATGAATAAAATCTTAAAAGAAAAAACACGCATTCTTATTGAGGGCCCTCTTTCTGTAAGGCGCTGTGCTAAGGGTTGGGGTGTGATTGTGTCTTAAATAGACACATTTCCTTCTTCTATCCTGCCTGAGGGGGGCACAGATATGAATCAAACAATCACATGAACATATAATTTCACATTGTGATAAACACTACTGTAACCCTAATTTATCTGAGAGAGCATATGGCTTCTATCTTTGCACACAGTCAAGCCTACTTCAACACCAAATTTAGGTAGAAAGAAACTGGATTTTTAAAACATATTTTACTTAAATTCAATTAGTTAACATATAGTATATTATTAATTTCAGATGTAGAGTTCAGTAATTCATCAGTTGTGTATAACACCCAGTGCTCATCACATCAAGTGCCCTCCTTAATGCCTGTCACCCCATTACCCCACCCCTTCTTCTCCATCAACACTCAGTTTGTTTCCTATAGTAAAGAGTCTGTTAAGTTTGTCTCCCCTTCTGATTTCATCTTTATTTTTCCCCTCCCTTCCCCTATTGAACCTCTGTTTTGTTTCTTAAATTCCACATGGATTTTTCTAAATTTAAATCCTTTAAAGGCCATTAAAAAATAATCTAAATTTAAAGTCCATGGCAATCCTTACTAAAATTCTCTTTCCTCTACTATCCTTTCCTTGACTCCTCACCTTACTCAGACACTGGTTTCCTCAATCCATCTGACAAAAAGCCGACTCTGAGTTTGCACGATTTTTCTTTTTTCCTCCTCTCTTTCCCCATCTCTCACTGTATTATTCTTAGTGAAATCTTTTCCCCCTGTAAGAAAATCTTTCCTCTTCAGTGGAGCTGGGAAAAGGGGAGATATTGGGCTGGCCAAATATAATTCCCTTTGGCAGGCTGTGGGAGGGGAGAGTCTATAAATACTTCCTTGTGAATATTTGACCTGTTATGTTCTGAGGAGCAAGAATAGAAAGCCATGAACACATACAACAAGATGCGGCATTCTGCTCATGCTTGAGAGCAGACTTGATGGAGCACGAGTTAGCAAGAAAGAGGTGGGAGTAGAGTGGAGAGAGCATTCCCAATGGAGGCCACAGGCCACCACAGAACGAAGGACAAGTACATTCGACTTTTCCCCTCAGAAATGCTCCTCCTTTTCAGTTTTTCTCCTCCTTCTGTCATTTCCCTTCTTAGTGCATCCCAACATTGTTTCCTTCATCTCTATTTATGCAATAGTCCTAATCCGTGCTTGGTTCACTGGTAGCTCTCTAAGCAGAGCCAGTACCCTGTTTAATCTGGTCCCCCCTGGGCAGACCTCTCCTTCCTGCCCTGACTCCTACCTGCCCTACGGGTATGTTGCATGGCTTTCTAGGGACATGATCAGCTGCTCTCCAATCGGCCGCTGGAACCAGATGAAAGAGATCTCTAAGATTTCTCTTTATGATTCAAAGTTAATATTCCTTCCCTACTCTTGATGCCTTATAAACACCCATAGCCCAGTGTTCACCTGAAAGGGCCCATGTTCGACCTCCATTTCTTCCCCACCAGCACAGAATATTATGACTCACCCTCATGTCCAGAAAGATGCCAACTTGCTTAATTAAATTTAAGGTGAACCTAAAAGAGAAAATAAAAATTAACAGGGAAATGGTTTTAATGTCAGTTGGCATTCCCTTGTTGGGAGCCAATTTTTATATGGGGCGATATTCTAGTAACTTTATGGAAATTTGTTTGTTAAATTCTCAGTGGTCATATAATATAGGTGTAATTATCCTCAATTAAAAATGAGTTGCTCATCAACTTTGCATGGGGACAGAGGGTCCCCCTTGGACCTTGAAGGCCATTTGTTTAAGACACATATGAACTCAACAGTAGGTATATCTATGGAATGTATTAGCCCAATAATCAATATATATTGAAATGACTTCAAAAAAATATCACTCAACTTTTCTAATCCTCAGGGTCTCTTCCACTGGAAAGAAGTAACAATAGGAGTATTTATCCTAAGAGATATCTTAGAATATGATGTTAATAAAATAAGCCACACATTGAGTTATCATAACATGTCTGGCACATATTAGCCAGTCTGTCAATATTAGAAATTGTAATTCCACTGTATGCACATATGTGTGTGTTGATAGACAGATAGAGACATATATATATGGATTTTTCTTACCATATTTAACTGATCTCAAAATGATAGACATTAGATTCTTATTTCTTGATATTATATGCAGCATTATGATGGACATCCTTGTCTTAAAGAAATAAAATTCTTGCAAGTCCTTCTCACTTCTCACAAGCTAACTATATTGTATCCCTGGCATCCAAAGGGTCACCCTCAAAGAAAGGACTCCTCTTTTAACAAAAGAAAATGTTTCCAACAGCTCCCATATCAAACCAAAAGACGATGTGTGACTGATGCTTGTCATAAGCAAGATCAAAACAATAGATATCCCCCAAATCATTTCTTCTCATTATACTTTAGTACCAGAAAAGGTACCAGTGAGCTCCAGACAGGAAAGAAGAAAAATTATTCCAGTTATTGTCACATGCTTAAGGAAGCAAACCCTGGCAATAAATCTCAGGGCAAGGGCTTGGCACTGCTGCTGAGGATGGGAGAGGATACAGGTGAAAGGTGGGTGACCTGGACACACAAAGCAGAAGAGTAAAGAAACATTTCTTATATGTTGGTATCCATAAATCATTTCTTGTTGGAGGATCCTGCAATGCTGCTTTGTAATTAAAACATTTAACTGTCATAGGTTTAGGTGATATATGATGAGGTGAAATTTTGATATGGTTAACAAAGTTATAGAATGGACTCGGGAGCTTGTTCTACTCAGAACGAGAAATCTCTTGAAATTGCTTCTTCCTTTTTTACTCATTCATTCAAACATATAAGTGGCTAGTGTGTGTTAGTCATTATCCTAGGAACTGGGTGTAAGAGGCACTGGGCAATAATTCAGTATAAAAACAAAAGAAAATGAATAAGCAAGCATGTGACTACATGTTCAGAAGAGCCTCAGCGGGAAAATTGGCAGGGTGTTGGATATCTCCTCATCTTACTGATGTTGAGCTGGGCCATGTGACTTATTGTGGCCCATGGAACAGTAGCTGACATGATAAAGGCAGAGGCCGTAGACATGACTGTGACATTTTATGTGGTTCTCATACTCCAGAGATTCACTGTAGGAGGAGCTTCCTTCAGGAAGCTGTTGAAACTTCCGCCCGGGTCTGAAGTGTCTACATGTGGGATAGACCAGACCATGCTGACTAGAGCTGAACTTCACTGATCCTCAGCCTGAAGCAAAGTCACCAGCCATGCTGACAATATCGGCTGTCCGTCACAAATACTGCCCTGCAAATCTGCGAGCATGAGAATGAATACTTGTAGAGGCTGCCAGCACTTGAGCTTTGGAGCAATTTGTTATGTGGCGTTAATTGTAGCATTAGCTGACTGACCCAGAAATAGAAACCTATAAGGAGGTATAATTGTAAGAAAAACCTGAAAAAAAATTTTTTCCAACTCAGTGGTAGGTGCTAAGGAAACAGGAGATCAGGAGAATCACGACCTATGTTAAGCAACAGTGAAACACTTAGTAAAACATGCAATTAAAGTAGTACTTCTGATCTTCTAGAAAGGCAGACATGCACTTCTTGAACCCAGGGAGTACACGAGGAGATATGCATATAGAATATTAAAAGCCTGAACTGACTGTAGGTAGTCACATTTGATAAGGTGCCACACAAAAGAGATGAGCTCAGAAAAGAATGGTCTGGTTCACAAACACAACTGAGAGAAAATACAGAGAACGTGCAGAAAATCAGGGATCTGCTGTGTAGAAAATGATACTGTTTTTCATCTCTATACTCCATCCAGTAAAATATCCTCAAAGTAAAATAAAGCTAGAGGGAAAAGACCAAGAACATGGCCATTAAAATAAAGCCTAGGAACATAGTCTAAATCAAGAGTGTGGTCATCATATCCTTTGTTAAGATCTCTGAAAAGATTAAGTAGATCCTTTCCACTACACAAAACACTCCTAGAAAGATCACACCGAAGCCTGGGGTCCTCAAATTAAGAACCACAACTAACTCTAAAGAGAATGACATTTTTAAAAAGAATTACAAGTGGGACATCAGTGCATGGAATTCACTGGAATTAAATACATAACCAACCCACTCAGTTTTTGAGACAATTGCATTGGAAATTACATAGCCATCCTGGACTAGAAGAGACTGTGGCTGTTAGAGATTTAAAAAGACATCTGAGTCACTGGAATTTCTATGGGCAGGAAGCAGACTGAGAATGTCGCTTAGTTGCTGAAAGGGAGAAATCTTTTCCTTGCCCTTTTAGAAATGCCTGAAGAGTAAAAAGAAAAGTTCCCCAGAAGACAGCCAGGAGTTGTAGAAAACAATCCTCTAAGAATCTGCTTCGAGGAAGCAGAATGTGGATGGACTAAAGTTACCCATTGATATTGGGTTAACCATGTGAGTTGCTTTGACCAGTGGGGTATTAATGGATATGATGTGAGTGGAGGCCATGTGGCTTGCTCAGGATGACTTTGGTCTGGCAGCATTATTGTGGCAACAGCTGACATGGCAATTCTTGCTCTTGGATAGACCTTGGGCCATATGAACCTAATTGACCTCGAATACCCAATTAAAGTAGATCCTTTTAGTCATCTTCTCTGACACCACCACTTACTTTTTTTTTTTATAGAAGGGGACAGAGAGGGAGAGAGAGAGAAAAAAGAGGGTTGGGAGAGGGGTAAAGAGAGAAAGAGAGAGAAAATCCCAAGTAGGTTCCAGGCTCAATGCAGAGCCTGACATGGGGCTCGATCTCACTACCCCAGGATCATGACTTGAGCTGAAACTAAGAGTCAGACACTTAACTGATTGAGCCACCCAGATGCCCCTAATTTCTTCACAGCTCTCTTTTCTTTCTAAAATTATCTCATTTGCATATTTATTTCTGAGCATTTTTATTTACTGCCTTATCTGAGTGCTTACAACTGTTCTTGGCTCATAGCAATAATGAATAGATGTGCTTTGACATAAAGCATTCCTCTCTCCAAGATTCTATCGTTCTCACAAGCTAAGATTGCACTGGGGGTGTTAGTTATATATCAGGAGTAAAAGGAAGCCATTAAAAAGTTGACTGAGAAATTTATCGAGCAGCTTCCAAGAGGCTCAGGTAGACATTGGTGACAAATACGGGGGAGCACGTGGAAGACAGTTCTCAAACAACTCTCTTTCCACTAGTGAGCGCCTGTGGACTGGAACACAACAGAGTTCTGTTTGCCTCATCGTGCCCAGGATGCCATGTGTCAACTTGTAATAGTTGGTTCACCTTTACCTTTCCATGAAGCCCGTTATATTTTAAACAATACCCATCAGATCTCGTAAGGCTTGATATTTATTTTATTTCAACTATCACTCTTCTTTGTCAAGTGTAGTCTCACGCACAGCAGGTGAACTTTAATGGTTTAAGGAATAAATAGAAAACTGACGGGCTCACACCCATTAGCTAATGGATTACTAAGCAAAAGGGACTACATTCCACCCCAGTGCACTTAGCCCAGGGTTGCTGGGAATTTTAAAGACTCCAAGCTAATGCTTCATGGGCCCAGGGGATAGAAGCTCAAACTCAAATATGGCTTCTTTGATAGACAGGTGAATGAATGTGGCTATCATTATGTAATCACACAACTTAGGAGTTATTTATTATCGACTGCACAACACATTCTAGGAACATACTGGAGGCACTTGGCTTGCCACCTTGGTACATTTGTTGGCTATCACCTGGCAGACAGAAGGACCCTGGTGGGAGAATCACAGCCATCTCGCCTGTACTGACTCCTTCGGTGTCCCAATATTTCATGGGAAAATATGTAAGGAAAAGCAGGCTATTTTAACCACAGCTCTTCGACGTAAAGGTGTGTGACATTCTCTTATCTGGAATGCTCCACATCTTTGTAAATTAGCCACCTTGCATGTTGTACCGAGACCTTCTTTCCATAGACTTTAGTCAGTTGTCTCAGATATATGTGCCTCATTAGCATCTGAGCAATGCAATCACTTTTTTATCCAGAATCTCATGATTTTATTGGGCTATTAAGAGCTTGATTTGTGGGCAGTGGGAACAGCAAGAGAACTCATGCCATTGATCACATTATCTAGGAGGTGTCCAGCAGAATGAAGAAACCAGCAAACACAGCCCCAGAAACAGGCAGAGGTGGGGCCGGGGACAGTGAGCACAATGACAAGCCAGCCTTCAGAGCTCCAGCTCACGCATCACCTGAAGCAGCTGCTGTGGCCCACGTAGCTGCCCTGGAACACCTTCATTTGGTGGATGAGGGGGTGGGAGGAAGGACCTAGGAATTACCTGCTTCCAGAGGAGGTTCTTAACATGGTCAGGGTTTCAGGAAAAGGCACCAAAAAACATAGGAAGCGAACCACTAGGCGATTTCCTACTTGTCTACCTCAGAAAAATCAGTAGCTAATGAGCAACCTCTTGTTCTTTGCTCCAATTAAAGGCCAAAGAATCACAAGTCCTAGGAGCAGAAGGGATAACCTTAGAGATTCTTTTTCTAATGCCATCACTTACAAGATAAGAAGAGACTCAGGAAGGGGCACTGTTGTGCCTCACGTCGCGTAGCAGGAGGAGAGCTGGCACTAGAAGTCTCCATCTCCACCTGTTTGTGGAAAAAGAGCTCCTGTTCTCATCCTCTTTCTCTTCTCCCCCAGTAGCTGGGGCAATGGAAACAAACATTTGTCAAGGGGATTTTTAAAGGCGGAGGGTCAAATAAAAAAGCAAGTGCCCTCTTCTTATTGAGAGGTTCCTGTAAAATAATATCCAAGAAATATTAAAGCATGTCATTTTTAGAAAGCTTGTGTAACTTCTAATTTCTAAAGTCAATTTTATGATCCATCCACTAACATATGGACAGAATTCTCGGCAAGGATCAGGAGAAATTAATTAGTCAACAGACACATCCAAACTCCTTCTGCTCAGTGCTCATCTCTTCTGATGGGATGAGCTCTCCTGGAGTCTGAAAGTTCAGAAATACTTGGAGTTATGCAGGCACGAGGGGACAGCCCCGCCTGACTGCATTTCTGCATCTCCTCATAACCTGCTCCCCATTAGAAGCAAGTGTGGTCTCCATACGTCACAAATGAGATCTGAAAACCTTTCAATAGCTTCCCACCACTTAGAATGAAACACCATCCTCTTCTCAAGGCCACAGAGCCTTACAGGATGAGCGCCTTGCTTCTCTCTCTAAGAAATGCCCCCTGTCCCATTGGCCCACTATGTCCCAGCAACGGGACCTTTGCACTTGCTCTTTCCTCCACCTAAGGAATTTTTTTTTCTTTGTATGTCTCGTACCTCCTCAACCTTCAGGTCTTGGCTCATATGTCACTTTCTCAAATGCACTGTTTGAATCTCACAAATTCCAATCCTTTTCTAATCCAGACATGCCTACCCCAAAGTCCTGTGTTTCTTTGTTCTAGTACTTAGCCCAAGTACTTTGCTTATTTTATGTCTGTTTACTTGTTTGCTTGTACCTCCCATGAGGATGTAGGTAGTACAAGGGCAGAAGCCATGTCTACACAGCTCATTATTGCATCTTCAGCACATGCTGGGGTGTCTGGTACAACATAAGTGTTAGGAAGTATTTGGGGAGGAATGAAAACAGATCTTACCCTGGGAACAGAGAAGAACAGGGGTTATAATTTCTATTTTGCATGAAGAAACTGAAGCCCAGCACTTGCCCAAGTGGATCAAAAGCTATAACTTTGCCCAGGACTTGCTGGTATGGTCAGGACTTGCTGGTATCGGCAGGGGTTTCCCAGAGGCTGCACCTCTAATGCAAAGATGCTGGAGTGGGCAGCTGTGGAGCTCAAGAAGCAAGGCAGAGTGCCCCCAAAAGCTTTCCAGAGACTTCCCCAGGCTCTGACCTCCTCCTGACTTCAATTCAGTGACTCCTCCTCCTCCTTCAATTCGCACAAGGCCACTGAGCTGTTAGGTAAGTGCAACACTGGGTCTGATTCCAAAGCTCATGTTTTAAATCACAGTGATAATCCACAGACTATAACTGGCATGTGAGTGACCTAAAAGACTGAAAAGGACCTGCTCAGTGAGATGATCCTAGTCACCATTAACTATGTATATTGCTGCCATTGACTCTTGATAGAAAATTAGTTAAAATAGTCTCGAAACCAAGGGCAGTTTCGTTAAGCTGTCCAACCCTAACACTGAAAAAGTGAGGACAGTTGGTTTGATAGTAGCCCTACATCTTTCTTTTTCTTTCAGATGTCTCCTTCTACATATCAACCTCCACATTGGTCCAGGTCACAAATTCATAAAATGGTTGTGACAGGACAGGAAGAAAAAAAAATGTTTCTCTCAGGCTTTCGTGCTCCACCAACCCTCAGGGAAACAAAGATTGTAGACACTCAGAAAATGTTTGGGAAAGGGCTCATGAATAGACCAGGTAGGCTTCCGGGAGACCAGGAGCTTTCTGGAGCCCACAAGGCTGCTCCAGACTTGGGGAGGGGTGAGGTAGAGGGGATCTGGTGAGGGCAGAGAGGTAGGGGTCTGGGGGTGGGGGGCCCTGTCCTCTGCTTCCTCAGGGTGGCCCAAGACTGGTGGACGGGAAGGCCATCGGGGGACAAGGCAGACAGGGCAGGGCGGCCTCCCTCCGGGCCTCGTGGGCCTTCGGCCGTCGGCCGTCGGGCCATCCAACTTACGCCGACTTTCAAGTTGATTTTGGAGCAAATGTATACAGTTTACAGGCTGACGGCGTCCTTGGTCCCGGAGGACAGGCCGGAGGACAGGCAGCGGCCCGGCTAGCAGTATCGAGCAGAGGGAGGCGAGGCGTCCCCAGGACACCCGGCGGGATGAGCCCCCGAGATGCCAAGAGGGCAGGTGACAATTGTCGGAGGAGTTTCATCGCTCGGCTTTTACCTGCTCCCAGCTTCTCTGAACAGTTGTCCTTCGGGGCCCAAACTTTCCCTGTTTAGTCTCAGCCCGAAAAGTGAGTTGGCAGGAAGTTTGAGCAAAATCGTCTCGGGCATCCAGGAGTTACGCACGCAGGCAGTGAAATGACATTGTTTCCGCCTTCAAAATAAATAAGAGAGTGTTTGGTCACAGAGGGCTCCGCGGCGAGAACTCAGAAATGCCTGAACCTCCAGACGGCACAGTCCCGCATCCCTGGGAAGCAGACACATCTCAGAGACCTGGGGGAAGATGGTCTGAATGCAGAAGGTGCAGCAGCATGAAGGGTGGAGGGGAAGCAAACAGTTCTATTAGCAGCCTGAACCTTTTTCCATTTAGGCTGCATGATTACCAGGTCCGGCCTGGAAACCCCTCCTCTTATTCCCATGCTCTTCTGCTCAGCCACCGAAGAGAACAAAATTCCCTTGGCTAGGCCTCCAGAGTACTCCAGGACCTAATCGTGCGGTTCCAAATGGACAAAGCTTTGTACTTTCCCTTCTGGTCTCTCTCTTCTCACAAATAAATGGATGTTTTAAACACAGCACCTTCAAACACAAAGTAGTAAAATGCTCTAGATCCAGAGAAACAGCATTTGCAAAAGAAGATGCACAAAACTATTTGTACATACTGTGCAGAAGCCAGGAAAAAGCACAAGGTCCATCTACCGGGCACAATTCTACCTCTGATGTCTCTCTCTCTCTCTTTTTTTTTAAGATTTTATTTATTTATTTATTCATGAGAGACACAGAGAGAGGGAGAGAAGCAGAAACACAGGCAGAGGGAGAAGCAGGCTCCAAGCAGGGAGCCCGATGTGAGACTCGATCTCAGGTCTCCAGGATCACGCCCTGGGCCGAGGGCAGGTGCTAAACCACTGAGCCACCCAGGGATCCCCTTCTGATGTGTCTTAATCAGTGAGTGCCTCATAGGTCCAAAGTGGCAGCAGTTGGTGTGGGTTATGTAGCTGAGGTGATGTCTTTTCTGGTCTCGGTTTTTGTTTGTTTGTTTGTTTTTTAACAGCGTGGCGCTCTATAATCTGGAAAATGGGCTCTCTAATGTCTGTTTCCCACTCTGTGCCTGTGAGGCACCACCGCTCACTTGAAAACATGCCTTCCTCTTTCTCATGCTGCCCTGCAGATGAGCTATAAAGTGGCAGAGAGGCAGGCACATGTGCATGCAGGAGAAATGTGCTTTAAACATCTCAATATATTACCTGTCTGGCTCTGGCATGCAGCAAGCATCTCCCCTGCTCTGCAGAAGCCTCCCTCCCGCCCTCCCACCCTTTGATATGCAAGGAGCTAAGGCCAAATCAGCCACTCTATAATTTCAATTGTAAGCATCTTTAGAGATGAGTGCTTTGGCAGAGAGGTGCCAGGGCCCCAAATTGGACTCCATAATGAAGCCCTCAAAGAGGAGCGATTTTGCAGAATTTAATGGGCTTTGGGGGACAGTTTTACAGGCTGGTTTCCAGGAGCACAAATATTCAAATTGCTCAGCCCCTATTTGAAGGCACATCTGAAGGTGCACCCTACAACCCGTGTGTGGCAGGCTCTTTTGAATCTTGTCCTTGAAACAAAAAAGAGGGAAGAGGAAAGAAAGAAATGCAGTGCCCCCTGGGACTTTGCCAGCAGAGACTCTGGGTAAGTGCGGAGTGACTGCAAAGCCCTGCCAGGAGTCCTTGGGGCTGGAGGGAGGAAGTGGATGAGAGGGACGGGAGATGAGAAGGGCCTTCAGCAGCCATCGGGGAGGCGGCGGCGGGGGAGAAGAAAGGGAGACACGCGCTAAAACAACAGAAACACAGGTGGAAACGGCCTTGTGGGAAATCAGCCTGTCAACAAACCGAGCTGCAGGCTAGAAACCGCTGCCTCCCCAGCCCCGGCTCCTGGGCAAGGAGATCGTTCTGTAAATAAATTAGCGGTGGCTTTGACTGCTAGGAAATTAATACTGACACCATGAAAGCTGCAAATGACTCCCTTTTATCAGGAGCAGAGGCGCTACACTTCGCAAAGGGATCTTTTTGCCATCCTGCCTTTTATTTTGCTTTGTTTTCTCGGGGAAAGTAAATTAGAGCCACTTACATCAGCAGCTCAGGTTAAAGAAAGGGGAAGAAGAAAGAGAGAGAGAAAAAATAGTTTCATTTCATGTTCCAGTGGTTTAGAACTTCATTTAGAGCTAATCACACCCCCGGCTTCCTCGAGCCGGTTCTGACAGCAGCGCAGCCCTCCGTCCATCGCCCATGCCCATCGCAAGACGAAGCCGCAGGCACCTGATCTTCGCAGGAAGCTCCCCCCAGGCTGCAGCGAGGGTCTCGAGCCTCCTGTCAACGGTTGGGCAAGTTCGGTTTCTAGAAAAGGCAATTAACTCCTGGTCAGGTAAACCAGGAACGAATTGTTCAGATCTACTCGGTGTGGGCTTCTTTGAGAGGGTCTGAGGCATTGCCTTCAACTTGAGCTCTTCCTCCAGAAAGATGGGGGCATTTCCCCCTTTCACAAGAAAGGAGTAGCTCCCAGCTAGTTGGAGGAGTAACCTCCCTTAAGAATGTGACCCAAGGGGCACCTGGGTGGCTCAGTGGTTGGGCATCTGCCTTTGGCTCAGGGTGTGATCCTGGGGTCCAGGGTTCGAGTCCCACGTCGGGCTCCCGGTGAGGAGCCTGCTTCGCCCTCTGCCTGTGTCTCTGCCTCTCTCTGTGTCTCTCATGCATAAATAGATAAATCTTAAAAAAAAAAAAAAAAAGAATATGACCCAGTATGGCAAAGCAGAGAGGCCCTGGGACTATAGTCATGTTTCTGTTCTGGTGAGAAATCAGAATTTCTTCCTTTCTATCCCAGTTCTGCCTGTTGAGCATCCTTCTCCCCACACGAAATATACCCGGGGTTTTAAAGATTGGATACTTTTAGGAAAATTGGCGTCTTACAAATCCCTGTCATCCAGTATCCTGTTAGTTAAAACTCTCCCTTAACAGTTTCTGTACTTTTATGGTAAACTCAAAATCGAGGGAAATAAAAAGGACTTTGAAGCCTCATAAATTCCGGACTATCAGAGATATAATTATTTGCTCTAAGTTTACAGGGAATTAATTACATGTTGTCTCTCTACGTCTTGGGAAAACAATAATCCATAAATAGTTCTGGTGACGACAGAATGGCCAGGACTCGAGATTAATGAAATGGGTCCAACACCAGCGGAAATCAGAGGCTTTATTGGACGTGAATGTGCAATACCTTTAGTTGGTATGGAGACAAGCTTACAGGACTCCTTTATGGCTTTGTTACAGCTGCACTCCCAAGTAGACAAGAAACAACTAAGTGTCAAAAGAAAACCCAGCCTTTGGACACCGAGCAGTAAGAAAGGAGTGGACACATAGGACTCGCCCTCAAAGCATCACAAATCAGTTCACTGAAGTGAAAAGAAGGAGTTCTGACTGGCTGCACGGGCCCCTCAAACTTAAAGAATCAAGAAGCACCTGAGCCATAGCTGGTGCCAGACGAGACCCAACAGAAACAGGGCAAAGAGAGCGGATCTGTGCCAGGGATGCTGGCACATTCGTGGTGAGCCACAGTGACAACACAGAAAGTGACCCCGGTCACTTGCAGCAACAGAAGTGGCACAGCCCCATCTTGCCATCTCACCCAATCACACACTACAGAGCTCTAACTGACCAAGGGCCACATTATCCTATGGGGCCCTAGGACGTGTGTGTGTTGGGATCGAGTTGCCAGAAAGGTCTCTGGACAGTTGCTTCATGCGAAACAGACCAGTTTGCCAAGTGAGCAATTCTTGAATAACCAATTTGTCAAGTTATAAAGTACAGAATTCATATTGCATGAGATGATTTCCACAGCTTTGGAAGATTTGTTTTGTTCGAAGTTTTAGTTTCAGCAATTAGGAAAGTTGCCATAGATTGGTGAAAATTAACATTCACACAAAGCCACCATTTGGAAAACAAATCAAGCCCACAAAAATGAAAAAGGATGCAAATTAGCATGGAACATTTAAAAGGCATATATATCCTTTGTGTCTGAATGGTTGAGACATTTGAAATTTGAATTCTACACAAGATGCACACTTAATCAGCTACTTTAGCAAATCATTGAGTTAAGAGATGATGAAAACACAGTAGACTAACTCAGAAAAGGCTTTAGAAGAGACTCTCACTTTATCACTTATGTCAACCTGGACTCACACAATGCCCACTGCCACTAACACAGAATATAGAAGGAGTTTTCATTCTGAAAATTCAGAGGCCCCAAGGAACAGAATGACATGGATCATACTGAACCTTGGCTGGCCTCTGCTGAATGCCTATGACAACATGACTGGCTGACTCTTCCAGATCTGGTTTAAGGTATTTGAGAGTGTTTGGTTACTTGATAACTTGTCAGATTGGCTACTTACTGAATTTGCTTTTGGAAAGCGGACCTAGAATCGTGCTCAGTGGTCCTCAAATGCATAAGTGTCTATGTGGAACATAGCTGGCTGGCATAGGATGGTGTGTACAAGCAGCTGTTGAGTTTTAGAACCCACTCTCACTACCATGTGTCCTATCATCTCAACAAAGAACAGAAGAATACCAAAATTGTGCTGAACTTAAAAGGAGAAGAAATGCACAATTGGATACAGCTTGTAAAGTATGAAACTATTAATGGATAAGATAATATACCACACTTGTTCAACCACGATATGAGAACAGTAATTTAGGCACAGATGATTACACAGGATGCTTGATCTTCCAGGCTTTGGGCGAATAATACTCAAGCTGAGAAATATTTTCAACCAATACATAAAGGCGAAGGGCTGCTCTCCATTTTCTTCATGTTTTTTGACAAGCCCGGAGAGTCTCAGCTACTGGCTTTCCCAGAAGTGTCCATGGTTTCAACCACTCAACATGACAAAGACTGTCACCTGCCCATAGAGTACCTTTGTGTAAATTAGAAAATGACATCTCTTTCTTTAAGACACACAATTTCCATGAGTCAGAAAATGACACTATTACACTGATTCTGTTCCAAGTGGATACTTTACTGCCATCTGCAGTAAAGGAACTCCACGTCTTATAATTTTACCAATTTAGAGTCTCGAGTAGGCGAATTGTGTTCCTGTGGATATGGAATCCTTATATAGCGTGTAATCTGGACAACTATGTGGGGAATTGGGCCCAGGGGCAGAATATGGATTGGAAGATGGGATGCAGACACTGATTGATGAACCGTAATGGAGGAGAACAGTGTCTATAATTGGCCTGAGGACAGAGGAGGGGCTCCCACTGGAGAGGATATGTTTTACCTGTGATACTTACTATAAGTGCTTTCCCAGTGAGCACCACTGGCCCAAGACAGAGTTCAGACCTACCTCATTTCCCTTCAATCCTCTCCTGGATTACCCTCGTTCTGATGTCCTATTCTACTAATATTTCAGAGTCTGTTTTGACTTCCATTTTTCATGATTTCATTACTTCTACTCCAAAATGACCATTATCCCCTTCTAAGATATTCATAATATTTAGTATGCATAAGATATGCATTAGCAAGATTGTAGTAGACTTCTGGCATTCACATAGTGAAATTTCTGGTTCAACCATTTGCTGGTTTCTCCCAAACATCCAATTCAGATTTATTGGTCTTTTGGCCAAAGCAGAGATTTTAAACTGGAGCTCAGAAGGGCTCCTGTGAAGGAGCATCTATGGTACCTAGTGAGTGAGCTGAATCTTTTAAGTAGTATTCACTCAGTGTTGTTATTCTCATCCCATGCATTTTATGACAAAAATCTACATATTGGGAGATTCAAATATGTCTCTGGACCAATCCCTTTTGAATGTTAAGAGTCTACTCTACATTCAGTTTGGTTCTAACAATACACTATTTTATATTGTATGCCAAGCATTTATTTGTGTTAGTATTACCTTCCCCTTAGGGGCAGGAATCGTTTCTTATATATTTATGTATTTATCCCAATACCTATCTCAATTCAGAGCATATAAAAATTATTTTCAATAAGAACTTAGTGAGCTAAGAATTCACTCTATGACAGTATTCTAAGCACACTTCACACAATATGAGAGAGACTGGTACCAAAATATCCGTGGCAGATCTCACAATGGATCTTGTTCCTGCAGTTGGCCATGACTTATAGGTGAGACAAAGCAGAATTGGATTTCATCAGGATACTCCAATATACTAATTTAGATGATATTATACAGGTAGTGAGGTTTAAAGTTTCCGTAAATTCTTACCCACCAGACTGCACCCTCATTATTTTATACTTTTAGAAGAAGTCTGGGGGAATTTAACGGGATCCAAATAGTTACAGGTTCCTGGTGAATCACAAGATAATAAATGATGGGACCTCATTTTTGCTCCATTGATGTCTTGCACGATGCCTTTTGAGGAATCCTGGAGGGACAGCTTATAGCCCTTCCTTCCAGAAGGAGGAGTGATCAGAATATAAGGATGCAATCACGGGAATTTTGACATTGGATATGAGGCTCCAGAAAGGTACCTCCCAAGTTGTATTCCATGGGTCATTAGTCCCAGGAGATCGTCTTACTTGCCTCACTTTACTGTAAGTGTGGGAAACATATGTGATCATCTGGAGAATAACAATACATTTGACATAATAAAGGCTTAATTTGGCTTCATCTGGATTTTTCCAAATATATTTAAACAAGGAACTCCAACCCGTTTTTGGTAACACTCATTAGCATCCTCCAGAACTAGCGGTATATGGAATATGCATTGAGGAATAAAACTTTGGAAACAGGGGGAATGAAACCAGATAATTTGAAGACAGCTAGCAAAGACTTTAATGTACTTTTATTAGTTATGAGAAATTTATATGCCAAGCAATACATACCTATATATGATGTTTATACATAGTTGGCTGAGAAGAATTTGCAAAATAGAGGGTATAACCCACAAATAAACAATAAGGCAGCCTAAAGATAAGAATAATTTAAGCCTAAAGGGCAGCATCTAACTTTCCTTACACTTTAAGTGATAGAAACAAATGTCTTCATAAAAACATACCAGTGACACATTCAGTAAACCATCCAGCTGGTCCACTGCTTTCCTCTTCTGTAACATACTAGGATGGCCCAAATGATCCCTATTGTTGACCAGAAGGCAATCCATAAAGTCAGGCATACTACTTTGGAAAACCAGCATCCTAAGGATCTTCCTCAAACCCCAACCCCAGGTGTTCAATGTATACATATGCAATGTAACTTGTATTATAGGAATGTGTATGTTTAATATACGGAAAACAACAACAGATCTGCAGACAAAGTATCATTGGAAATATGGAAAAGTCTAAAGTACAAAGTCAAGGGCCCCTTTAGAGTTGTTGAATAATTATATTGACGGGCCAACTTTCAAACAGAATTAGAGCAAGAGATAAAATTTCTGCGGCAACTTCCTTCTACATTGGAAAGTCTTTAATGTGATATACTTAGAAATCTGTGTTTTCCAGTCCTCAGCATGGTATGCTTAGAAATCTGTATTTTCCAGAATCTGGAACAGATTCACCTGATCACCAAGTCAGGAAAAAAGGAAAAACCTTTGACTGTGAAAGACAAGAAGTTAGTTGAGTCTAGAGACAACAAGACAAACAGATTAAATCTATTCCTCTGAAACATAGATATATAATTTCTCTCCAGAGAATACCAAAGACTGACAAAATAAACAAAGAAATAACATGTTTCTTAAGTTGTGAAATGTGACAGTCAATGACATATGGCAAAACAAAATGCAAGGAAACAATGTTACAAGTTTTCCAATGTTATAGCTATGGAAGAAGTGGAAGGCATGGCTCTCCTCTTTAAAAAAAAAAAGTGGTAAAAAAGAAGTCATTCTCAAAAGTTCCTTTATAGGAGAGCTCTTCTTACTTTTTCTCTAGATAGTACTCTACAGTTTGGAGATAGGGAAGCAAGATTGACCAAGTCAACTATTTGGAATTTTCTAGGGTCTCCGTTTTGACTGCAAACATCCTCCTCCTAGTAACAAAACTGTTCAATAGAACCAGTATCACTTCCATTCTCAGGTCATGGTGTGGGTATGTGACACAGACCTGGCCAGCGAGAACATTCCTTTCTTCTCTAGCCATAGTGATTAGTTCAGGGATGCACACGAGACCTCTACTGTCCAATGAGAATCACATGTGGGGCATTTGCCAGAGTTAGTGGGAAAGCCATGCTCTTATTTCCTGGGGAGTTCTAAAGGGTGAAACCCTGGAGCAGCTGATAGCCACCTCTGCTAACACCTGGTAAAGTCTTATCTGAAAAAATCCAAGGGTGAAGAAAACAGAACTAAAAATTACAGAGATAGATTCTTGGTGTTATCTGAATACATGAGTCTGACCATGGTATATTTTCATCTACTTCGGTTAATAAATCCCCTTTTATGTTTACTCAGCTTGGGAGATTCCTCTTTCTTTCTCTCTCTCTTTTTTTCTTTTCCTCTTCTCTCCTCTTCTCCTTCTCTTCTTCCACTTCATTCTTTTCCATTAGCAACCTAACAATAAAGAAGCTAAGCCTAAACCAGTGATTATATTGATTGATTTGAACAAAAAGCGGGTGACTATGATTCACAAGCAACAAAGAAGGAATCTGTGCATGTAATAATGACTTTTAGGGTTGTGCTCAAGTAAACAAATTTGTAAGCATGATGAATAAATACATCATGGTCAACATATTATGCTATGTGGTAATTAGTTATGAATTTTAAGCAGCTTTTAAACTTCATCATAAGTACTTCCTATGTATTAAATACAATACATACATTTATATGTATATATATGCATTCCATATTATCTTTCTCACATAATAATAATAGCTAAGCATAGACAGAACTCAATCAAAGTATCAGTATTTCCATCTAGGTGTAAACTCAGAGAAGGCAGGATGAAATATGCCTTCTTTCCCACTGGATCCCCACTGTCCATCACAGAACCTGGCATATGGCTGGCTTTCCATTTGTGAAGGAAATAAACAATAGCACTTCCTCTATTTGCTTTGACATGTTCAGATTTATGGGTACTCAGATCCGAAAATGTTGCCAAGTTCACTATTCCTCAAGAGGGAAGAGAGAAATCAGTTGAAATATATTTTGATGTATATATTGGACAACAAACAGTTAACATCCTCAACAGATAAAGACTAAATGGACTAAGGAGTTTGTAAGCAACTTGGAATGCTGATAAGCGAAATTTCGTTTCAAGTGTGTTGAATAAAATATTAAATCTTCAGAGAGACCTACTTCTTTGAATTTTAGGGTTTGCTAAGATCTTAACCTAAAATTTCTCTCTCTAGTACTTGAAAAAAACAAATGCTTCCTATAATATGCCAGCCTTAGAAAAGATTGTTCAATAAATGAGAAATTGTTATTTATTGGAAAGCAAAAGGTTATATTCTTATCTTACTCTATTTACCAAGGCATCCTCTAGACAGATGAGGATTTTAAACATAAAAAATAAAGCAATAATTAAGAAATATAACTAAATATAAAGTTTACAACTAAATATAAACAGAATATAACTAAATAATTAAGAAATAGAACTAAATATAACTATATTCTTTGTAGGAAAATTTGGCTAGTACCCCTAAAATGGTATGAAGAAATCAACAATCAACAGGCTGGGAAATATACTTTAAATATGAAGTGGACACAGGGTTGATACTCTAAATATGTATTACGTACATGAACATGCAATTCATGAAAGAAGAAACATAAACGGCTGATACACATATGCAAACAATGTTCAAATCTTGCAGTAATAAAAATTACAAAAATAAATCAAGATATAATTTATTTGGCTCAGTCAGATGGAAAATATGAACAAGATTCATAATCCCCAATCTTGGCAAGGGAAATGGGCCTTTCCATAAAATTTGATTGGAGTACAGTTTCAGTACAACTTTTTCTGGAAGATGATATTAAGACATGTACTAAAAACTTTTTAAAAAGTTCACCATTACATTCCTCTTCACCAACAATTCTATTCAAGAAAAAAAATGGAGATGAGTATGATGATTCATATTTTAACAATTCACATAAAAAATCAAGCTAGAAACAACCACCATGCCCAACAATAGGGGTCTGGTTAAGTAAATTATGTTCACAAGATTGAAGATGTTCTAGCAATGATATTATGTATTGACATGGGAAGACGGTTGTAGCATGTTGCTATGGAAGAAGCAGGTTCTAAAACAGAAAATATAGTACAATACAGTTTTTGTAAGAAAAAGAATACATATATTCAGATATGCATAATATTGAATACAAGAGCATAATCTAAAATATTAAGCATAATCACTTGAGGTTAAAGGGTTAGTGGGACTATGGACATTCTTTTCTTTGCACGTTTCTTTGTATTCAAAGATTTTTAATGGAATATGTATGCATAACATATATACAGAAACATACACACATGCAATTTGTATAGTCTGATGCATTTTCAAAAATTAAACAAACCTGTGGAATCAAGTCAAGAAATAGAATATTTCAGTATCTCCAGAATGCTCCCTCTTTCCCCATTAGTCACTGATAATTTTTCCAATTGATTATCATGACTTCCAAAAACATAGAATGGTTTTTCATGTTTTATATAAATGAAATCACAAAGTATATATTTTGCATCTAGCTTCTTTCATACATTATGTTTATAAGATATATCTGATTTATTGTGATAGCTATAGTTTGTTTATTCTCACTCTTGTGGAATATTCCATCATGTAGATATACCACAATTTATTTGTGCTTTCTACCTTTGATGGGGATTTGTGTAGTTCTCAGTTTGAGGCTACTATAAATAGTGCTGCTATGAATATTCTAGAACATGTCTCCTTGTGAACATATGTATGCATATTTATTGGTTACATACCTAGGGATGGAATTGCTGTGTCTGAAGCATGGGATTCTCAGCTTTTATACCACCAGTTTTCTAGAGTAGTATACCAATTTACTCTCCCACGATTAGTACAGGAGAGGTATGCCCTCTTGTTTTCTCTATTTGCTCTGTCATCTAGCTCTTCAGGCAGTTGTGACACCAATAAGGGAGCAGCAGAAAAAGAAATCAAGGAATTGATCCCATTTACAATTGCACCAAAAACCATAAGATACCTAGGAATAAACTTAACCTAAGAGGTAAAAGATCTGTACTCTGAAAACTATAGAATACTTATGAAAGAAATCAAACATGACACAAAGAAATGGGAAAACATTCCATGCTCACGAGTTGGAAGAACAAATATTGTCAAAATGTCTATACTACCCAAAGCAACTTACACATTTAATGCAATCCCTATCCAAATGCCACCAGCATTTTTCACAGAGCTAGAAGAAAAAAAATCCTAAAATTTGTATGGAACCACAGAAAAATCTGAATAGCTGAAGTAATCTTGAAAAAGGAAAGCAAAGCTGAAAGCATCATAACTCCAGACTTCAAACTATTACAAAGCTATGGGACAAAAACTGACACATGGATCAATGGAACAGGATAGAAAACCCAGCAATGGATCCACAGCTATAAGGTCAACTAATCTTCGACAAAGCAGGAAAGAATATCCAATAGGAAAAAGACAATCTCTTCAACAAGTGGTGTTGGGAAAACTGGACAGCAACATGCAAATGAATGAAACCGGGCCACTTTCTCACACCATACACAAAAATAAATTCAAAATGAATGAAAGACCTTAATATGAGACAGGAAACCATCAAAATCCTAGAGGAGAATACAGAGAGCAACCTCTTTGACATGGGCCATAGCAACTTCCTACTAGATACATCTCCAGAGGCAAGAGAAACAAAAGCAAAAATGAACTCTTGGGATTTCATCAAGATAAGAAGCTTCTGCACAGTGAAAGAAACAATGATCAAAACTAAATGGCAGCCTTTGGAATTGGAGAAGATATTTACAAATGCCATATCTGATAAAGGGAATTTAAGAAACAAAACAGATGAAAAAAAGAGGGGAAAAAAGAGAGAGAGGCCAACCATAAAACAGACTCCCAGCGACAGAGAACAAACTTAAGGTTACTGGAGGGACGTGGGTGGGGGATGGACTAGATGGGTGATGGGCATTAAGGAGGGCACTTGTCCTGATGGGCACTGGGTTTTGTATGGAAGTGATGAATCACTAAATTCTATTCCTGAAACTAATATTACACTGTATGTTAACTAACTAAAGTTTAAATAAAAACTTGAAACAAAGAAACACAAAATCAATTACCTCTATTTGTTTTTGACAAACAACCCTGTGGAAAAACTTATCCCAGAGCAAGCATTCAGGTTAAAAAAAAGACCACCTCCCATGTGAGGTCTTCCAGGGAACCACCAGACAGGTCAAATAATGAGAATGAGGTTTGAAGGAACTCCAGCGCCATATTGTCTCCTTCCGTTGCTGCCAGGGGGTTGGGTTTCACCATTATTATGAGCTGTGGGTTTTCAAGGCTCCCAAAGAGTTGGATGGGTTCATGTGGCAACCAAAAATGCCACAGAGCCTCTGTTCTTACTGAGCTGTAGTCACTTTTCGTTACTAAATGTTCTCTGGAGTACTATAAGCCCCTGGTTAATTCCCAGAGTTCTAAAACATTGGCTCCGACAATTTTTGTCAGTTTTCTCATTGCTTTTGTGGAGGAGATAATTTTTGGAAGTCTAAATACTTTTTACTTACTCTATCCTCCCCGACATTGCTCAGTATGCATTTTAAAAATTTAATCCTCACCACAATCCTATGAAACTCATAGAATGATTGGGCCATTTTACAGATTATAAAACTAAGACCTGAGATCAGATAACGTGCTCAGGGGTACAGTTAGTAAATGGAAATGCTGGGGCTCCAACTCTGGTTATTGAATCCTCCTGTTTGAACTCTAAACACTACATTCACTAGTGAGGGGTAGATGGGAGCAAACAAATTCCTCAAGCCTTGGCTGCCTGTCTTCTCAGGCCCACCATTTCAGGAAGTGCAGTGAGGCTTGGAGAGATACTGGCATTATTTTTCTTAATTATAAAAGGGAGATTATATTACCATTTCTCTTCCTAAAGCCTCTGAATCCAAAGATCTTACACAGAGAAATAATATACTCCGAAGTGTTAGAAAATTGCTATTATTATATAAGAGGCAGTATACTAGAAAATAATATTTTATGGCATTCTCAGAAAAATACCAAACAGGCCTAAACTATCATGTCCTTCCTGGGGGAGCTTCCTCCACAAGCAGGAAAGGCCCCTCACTGTGTGGGCTGAGTTCCAATGAGGAAAGCTTTCAGCTTACGTGACGACCAAATTGGTGTTTGTACCATTTATTCTCTCCCAACTCCATGATTAAATGAAAACGATAGCCAGGACTACCCCAACTTGAGGAAGAATGTCCTTCTCTGAGTGCGCAACCCTTAGAAGGATTGTTTTGTTACTTCTGTCACCAGTGTGTGGAAACATGGAGCTCAATTTTTCAAGCGAGTGATGGAAATAGGACTAACAAGCGGTCCCAGATTCACTCATATGAAAACAATAACACATTCTGTGACTTGGAGGTCTGGAGGTTTATGTTGGCACCAATTGGAATGCTAATGTGCAAAGAATCTGGTCTCTCCTCTCAAACACTAACAAACACCAGTCATTTCCTACTGATTGGTTTCAACCTAACAAGCATTTTGTTGAGCCCAAA
Organism: Canis lupus baileyi; assembly: GCF_048164855.1. Taxonomy (NCBI): domain Eukaryota; kingdom Metazoa; phylum Chordata; class Mammalia; order Carnivora; family Canidae; genus Canis; species Canis lupus. Next base: position 52,535,596 of record NC_132841.1, read on the forward strand.
AGAATATTTCATTGTAGAGTATTTAGATTATGTTGATTACTCACTTATGAGCCATAAGTTGGTCAATGAAGAACAGATTGCTTCAACTTGGTATCCACCACCCACTTACCACAACCACCATGACCACCACCACCTAGGATTAATAGTCATAAACAGAACAAGATATCACATGAGAAGGAATCCAAAGTTTTCTCAAATGCTTCATGAGCTTTGGAGTATTAGAGATCACTCTGGGCATATGATAAAAGCTGTGAACATCTTCTCTTGTGAGATGGCCCGACCGATAGAATTACATGTTCATCTTGGAGCACAGGTTCTCTGACAGCTTATCCATCATTGAGAATTCATTCTATGGTGGACCTCTGTCCAGTGCGTTAATGCCTTGGTCGTATAGGTTCCCAAGTGCATTTAACAGAATAGTTTGGAACTTTCTTCCTGCCAATTTAGAATTCCGCTCTGACTTCAGAATTGGCACGTTCAGGTGAGCCTGGACCATCATTTCCGGAAGACTGTTCTTGATTGTGTGAGCAGATCTTTCTGGAGGGTATAAAGTGTCATAGAACAAATATGGCACCAGCAATGTCATTGCTTACTTAGATATGTCAAAGAGGTTTTCTTTAATAGTTATAATTTTATTTCATATTAGTATGTACAAAAAACATTGATGCAAATATTATGAAACAGGAAAACAAGTAACTTGAAGGTCATTTTAAGTATTAGTGAGCAAAGTAAAATTGTAACTATGCTACTATTTTAGTATTTACTCCTCTGCACTGTCAGTTATGAAAACATCATTTTCTTTTTTTTTTTCAGATTTTATTTACTTATTTGAGAGAGATAGCACACACAGGTTGGGAGCAGAGGCAGACAGAGGGAGAAATAGACTCTTCATGGAGCAGGGAGCCCTATGCAGGGCTTGATCCTAGGACCCCGGGATCATGACCTGAGCTGAAGGCAGATGCTTAATCAAACTGAGCCACCCAGGTGCCCCAAGGCACTATTGAGTATCAGTTAAGGAACAGGTCATGTGGTGGGCACTGGGTTAAAAGATGGTTGAGATTCTTCAGGAGTTCACAGTCCCAATGGGAACACAAATATGCAACAAACAGTTCCACATGCTAGGGTTGGCCCAGGTAAAAGTGGTGCTTATCTCTGGCAGCACAGATATGCATGGTCTGTCTGAGTGAAGAGAGAATGAGGAAGATGACAAGGGAGGAATCCAGGAAAGCCTTTGGGGGAGGGAGATGAAACAACAGACTCTTGAAGGAAAAACAAAGCATTGGGTATTCTAAAGAAAAGGACAGGATTCTGGAAGACAGAAAGCAGCAGGTACATAGTGGGTGCTGTAAGTTATGCAGTTTCACTGGAGAGTGACATATAATTGAGGACATGGGGAGAATGGGGCTGAGAAGGTAGGACTGCCAGACCATGGAGGATCTTGTTCGCCTTTCAAAGAAGTAGGCCTTGGTCTCAGATGCCCTGGCAAGTCATGTGAACAGAATTGTGAGGTGAACAGGCCATATTTTAGCTGGTAGGGTCTGGCTACAGCAGGGACAGATTTAAGGCAGAAGTAGAAAGACCAGGAAGGAGGTTGTTGCACTTGTCAATGTAAAGGTGGCCCTGGGGAGATGGTGATTAGGGCAGAGGAAAAGGAAGCAGCTCAAGGAAAACTTGAGAGACAGGATTGCTAGGACTTGGTGGCTGATCACATGTGGGAGAGAGATGGTGGAGAGAGGATGAACAAATATGGTTCCATGAACTAAGAGTGATTACCTGACCCAAGGAACATCTGGTGTAGTCAGAAGATGCCACACTGTGTCTGAAGTGTACAGGGGAACACCCAGTAAGTATCTGAGAATGAAACTAAGAGAGTTCACCCAGTGAAAACGTGCAGAAAATTAGTCCTCAATATTTTGGAATTATAAGCTTCTGAAAGGGTATAAAAAAAAGATTGACTTACTCCCAGGAATGCACCAATGAGCACAGACACACACACACAATTTTACTTACCACTTCAAAGAGTCACCAAGCTCCAGTTCAAAGCTATGAAGAATGAGGCGAGCATTCTATGGCAGGAAGTGAGGAATGTTGGATTTAAGTGTCTGGCTCCTGTATCAAGCAAGCATGACATCCCTAGATGGTACCATCTCCTCTAGGTGGCCCTGGCAAGGCCACCTGATCTTAGAACAGAGGAGAGAAATAAGGTAGGCTGCGTGATTGCCAGCACTCTCTCACTTATGGGGCCGACAACAGCTCAGAAGAGTCAAGAAATGAGAATCACTGACCCCAGAAAACCACCTCTGCTTCCCTCTCCTCTGTGGGTCTCTGCTCTGCCTCCCACCTCACACCTCTGGTCCTCTCATCGTAGCACTCACAATGACAAACTCATCTTCTAGATATGTGCCTGTTGTGGGAGTGGGGGAGGGCGGGAGGTAGAGGACAGAAACTGTCAAAATTCTTGGCCATCATATGACTGTAGAGAATAATTTTCCAAAGGAATTTTTATATTCATTATTTCTACTACTTTTATTACACATTCATAAATTTAAAGTCTTGCAAGTTGTGGGGGATCTGAATCAGGGAAGATGCAATGGGTATGCCTAAGGTCACAGAATAATTCCAGATGGAGTTCTGATCATTGGCAGGCCAATTTTCTAGCTATAAGATCATGGTACTTTAATCCAAAGATCCATGAAAACATATGAATAAAATGTGAGTCATAATTTTCTCTTATTCATATTAAAATTTTCTTGAAGTACTAAATAGTTACCACATTAATATAACAACTTGTAGCTTCCTGATGAAAAAGGAAGAGGGGGATCAAGAAACAAGTGCTTCTATGAGCTTATTATTGTTAACCAAGTTTGGGTTTTATTTATTTCATTATTTTTGTTGGGTTCTCTATGTTTTGCTTTAAGAAAGCACAGATATTCTTGATATATATTAATGTCCCTAAAAAATCCATTTGGTTAAGGGAGAGACTAAATTATACATATATACTTTCACTGAATATTGACACTTGTAATACCAGAATTTCACATTTTATAAATGATAAAAGATAAGATCAGTGAATTTAGACTTCATCCATGGTCACATGGCTTACATTATGTCATGATGAGAACATGTATCTGTTCCGTTTCAAAACAAATTCTTTCTCCTCGCTGCACTGTCCTATACGCTTTACTTTGTATATGGAAGCAAAGCTCAGAAAGGCTCAGGGTTGATCATCACCAAGTGAGAGTGATGTTGGCATTCACTTGGGTATCATAGCTGACAATTGCAGCCCTTTCTCCCTTTAGGATGGCTATGTTTCTTTCCTCCTTTCCTTTCTCTCCTTATGCTTCTGCTTCCTCACTCCATATTATCCATCTTCTCTCCCATTTTGGTTCTTGAACCTTCTAAAATAACATAGAGCTGAGGACTCAATCCTTTACAGAGTTGGTCATAGTCATTCTTTAGATCCAAATCTCTAACTCCATGGTACTGAGCGAACTAAGTGTAGTAGTTCAGGATGAGGGTTCTGGAGACAGATTCCTTTGGTTCCAATGCCATCCCTGACACTAGCTCAGTGGTCACATGCCAGGCCTTTAACCTCTGCTTTCTCTCTTTCCCTCTCCCCTTCCATCCCTACCTCTTTCCCCTCCCTCCTCTCTTTCCCTCTCTCTCCTTTCCCCTCCTTCACTCTTTCCCTTTCTCTCTCTCTGTCTCCACCACTGAAGACACAGCAAGAAAGCAGTCATCTGGGGAAAAAAAGAAGAGAGCCCTTGCCAGAACTTAACCATGCTGATAATCTGATCTTGGACTTCCAGCCTCCAGATCTGTGAGAAAATAGATTTCTATTGTTTAAGCCACCCAGTTTATGATATTTTGTTATGACAGCCCATGCTAAGACATGTGATTTGAGGACTGCCATTTTAGACTTGGAAGTCTGAGAGGGCCTCTCTAAAAAAAGCTGACATTTGAGTTAAGATCTGAATGTTGACAAAAAGGCAGTCAAGTGAAGATCTGGGATAAAGGAGTACATTTTTGAGTAAGGAGGTTGTGTAAGGAAGACTAGCTCTTTGTATACTCATGACACAGGAAAAAGGACATTGAGTCTCTTGTCCTCCATTCTTCCCTCCCAGGGTCTACCAGTAATGCCTCATACCCAGGACCTGGGGCCCTTTACTGATACCTGTGATCCCTATGGAACCATCCACATGGCCCCACCCTTCTCAGGAAAACTTCTGGGCTTGTTATTTTTCTGATTTCCTTTCTCCATCAAAACTTGCTTTTCCTGTGTTCTATTTCCTCAGCAACTGATATTGGCTGACATACCTAAGGGACATAAATTACTCCTCCCAGCTAACATCTACATTTCACAGGGACCTCTTAAAGGCAACCTGATTATAGATGAGTGGCAGAGATGTGGGAATCCAGGCATCATGGGGACCACTGAGGTGGGATTGTAGAGTAGATGCCCAGCATAGGGAGATACATATTTCCCTTTCAGGGCTGGATTTTCCTGTGTGCAGAAATTACTAGTATATAGAATATCAAACTCCAAACTGACAGTTAAGGATAAGGATTTCTATATCAGTTCCAAATACAACTAGAAATGGAGCTAGGTTGCAATTTAGGCCAAATATTGACAATATCTCCAATAGATTACATCGCAGTACATGTATATAAGCTCTGGGCTGAATAATTCCTTGTCAAAGGATTTTAGATTAGTATCTGAATTTTAAATGTTGAACTACAAAGGAGCTGCTAAAACCTCAAGCAGCTAAAATCTAGTTCCCAATTCACAAGAAATTTGGTCAAGGAAGACATTAAATAGAGTGGTGTCACTAGTCAGAGTTGATGAAAAGCAAGCACAGAGATGGTACCTATCAAAAGGGAAATTAGAATAAATGAATATTAAAATATTTAAATCTATAATAATGTGTTCAAAACACAGTTCTGAGGAACATTATCATTGGAAGTGAGAAACCAGTGCTAAGTCACTTATAGTCTTTTCTAAGCAAGCTTCTTCTCCCATTTCAACTCATTAGGATAATATTAGCTTCAAGTGTAATGGTGTAATTTTAACTGTACTGTACACAAATTACTCTGGTTCTCGCTCTGACAAGGTTTAGCAATAATTCCTCTTGGCAGACCTTTAGCAATTACTAAAATGCTGGAAAAACAAAAAGGAATGAGGCATTTAGGGAAAAAAAATATATTTAATCAAGAGAACCAGCAGATTATATTTACCTAAAGAGGAGACAAGAATGCTTCCAAATTATTCCAAGTTTAATGTCTACCTTTCTAAGAGTTACAAAAAGAAAAAATGTCAGAAAATCCCAGAGATTTTGTTATTTGTGAAATTCTCTGGATGCTATATTATCTTATAGAGTATAATATCATGAGACAGAGCACCAGTTGATAGATTTTTTATTTTTACTGTTAATCACCAGAAGGATAGACTTTTATTTTTTTTAAATTTTTTTTTAGAAGGATAGATACTAACCTAAATACACATACACATGCACACTCACAAACATATGCTTCTTTGAAGTTCTAAAGGTCAAGTTAATTTCTGTCAAGTAGTATAGATGAAACAAATACATCTCAATGAATACTATTTAGTTTTCTTGGTCAGAAAAATGGAGAATGGAGCCACCTGGAAAGTTTCTATGAGGATTAAATGAGGTAGTAAATTGTAAAGCACCTACTATAGTGCCTGCCACACAGGACTAGTAGAAAGCAGCCGTCATTATTACTGTTATAATTACTGTTAGCGACAAGGTAAATAAAACAACTCATATTTGAATGAAAATCCAGGATACCAAAGCACTTCCATAGACACTATTACATTTGAACTTCCAAGTCATCTGGTGAGAGAGATGAGAACCCTCATTCCTGCAGATGAGGACGTTTAGGCTCAGCGAAAATAAGCTACTTGCTCAAGATCACATACCTGGAAATGCAACCTAGATCTCCCAAATCCTAGTGATCCATAAAGCCTCTCTTTATTTCTCTTAACTCTTAATGCCCTGGACTTGCACCCTTCATCCAGTCATTCATTCAACAGATTATCAAGAGCTCACTTTATATCAGTATTTGTGGCCCAGTGTGGAAGCCACAGGAGGGAATAAAACAGATAAGGTACAGTGAGTGGTCATAGGATTATAGTTTCCAGAGTTTGGGGCTAGGGAGTTGAGACAGAGAATGATTAATTAACATAATAAGTAAATTCCCTAGTACTATGGGCTAAATCATGTCCCCTACCTGCCCCTACACCCCAAGTTCATATATTTAGGCCCTAGTACCTGGTATATTCTGAGGAAAGTGACTGTTTTTGGAGATAAGCCTTAAAATAGGTGATTAAGCTAAAATGAGACTCTTGGGGCAGGCCTTAATCCTATCCTTTTGGTATACCTAAGGAAAAGAAATCTGGACTCAGGGAGAGAGACCAGAGGTGCAAGTACAGAGGAAAAACCATGTGAGGATACAGTGAGAAGATGGCCATCTACAGACTAAGGAGAGAGTTCTCAAAAGAACCAAATCTACAGACAACTTGATCTTGGACTGCTAGCCTCCAGAACAGTGAGTAAATTGGTTTTTGTTGTTTAAGTTATTCTGTTTGTGGTATTTTGTTATGGCAGCCTAGCAAATTAATGCATCCAGTGAGAGAAGTTGATAAGTCCTATGGAAAAAAAGTAAAGGAAGAGAATGCTAGGGATGATGACAGGCTTTGGAAGAGCACATTGCAATACTTAATAGGGTCTAATTTGGAAGAGAGGTTCTGAGCAAAGATTTGGCAAAAGTAAGGGTATTGAGTATGGAGACATTAGGGAGAAGGCTTTTCCAGGTAAAGAGGACCATTGGTACAAAGGCCAGAGGATGGGAGTATTTTAGCTATGTTAAGAAGTAACTGCTGAGAAGAGGGGACTGGAGAAGAATGAACGAGTGGAGTAGTAGGTGTGATTGGGAGCAATGGAAGGGACAGGTCAGGTAAGGCCTTGTAGGCTATGGCAAGAACTTTGATTCCTTATTTGCATGAAATGGAGTTGCTGGGTTCTGATTAAAGTGACATGATCTGGTATATTTTAAAAGAGTAATATTGGCTTCTGTATTAATAATAGATTTAGGTTATTGCAGTAATTTATCATAAAGATATGATGGTAAGTTCAAACTAGAGTGGTAGGCATGGAAATGGTGATGAATAGTCAGGTTCTGAATCTATCGTGAAGGCGAGGCCAACAGATTTCCTAACAGATTAGACATGGAGTATGAGAGAAAGAGTAGAGTCAAGGATGACCCCCAGATTTTTCACCCGAACAAACAAAAAAGCATAGATAATCAACTTCTGAAATGGAAAGGCTGCAGGTAGAAGTGAGGAAAAAATAATGTAATTATTTTTATAATATAATGTAATGTAATTTTTGATGGGTTGAATTTTAAATACCACACATCCAAATGGAGATGCTAAATTAGCAGTCTAATATTGGAGTTCAAAGTTTAGTAAAAGCACTCTGCTGGGGATATAAGAGAATGAGTATAGTTAGAAACAAAACAAAAACAAAGACTGAGATTCAGGGAAACCTCCAATGAAGAAATAAGGGAAAAGAGGAAGAATCAGCAAAGAGAACTGAGAAGGAGTAATGGCATCTTTTATTATCCTAAGAAAAAATAATAATCAAGTGAAGAGGTTGTTTTGAGGAGAAAAGATTGATCAACTGTGCTGAATGCTACCATTAAATCAAATAAGATAAGTTGTAAGAATCGACCTTTGGATTTTGTAAGGAAAGCACTGGTGACCTGACAAAAAAACTTTCTGTGGGATGGTAGGGGAGATAACTTGGTCTAAGTAGATTTATGAGAGGGAGAGGAGAGGAATTAAAGACTGAATATAAGTAACTACTTTAAGGAGCTTTGTTGCCAAGAGGAGAAACAAAAGGAGCCAGTGTTGGTGGGGAAAGTGGGAGTCAAAGCATATTTGATGTTTTCTTGGAGAATTTCCTTTTTCAAGAGAAACTAGGAGAAATAGCAGAATGTTCATATTCCTATAAGAATGATCCAGTGGAAAGAGAGAAACTGACACAGAGGAGAAAGATGAGCAACTAGTCGGGGTAACATCCTTGAGGAGGTGAGTGGGGATGACATCTAGTGCATCATTCCAGTTTTCAGCAGTAAGGAGCATAGTTGGTTTATGCTCCTACACAGCTTAGTGTATGTGGGGGTGGGAGCTCCTGATTGCTGCTATTTTTTCTCAGTGAGGGATAAAGCAGAGTCATCTGTCAAGAGGATGGAGAACAGGAAAGAGATGTCAAAGATCTGAAGCTAAAGAAGCTATGAAGGAATGACATATTGGTTTGTAAAACAAAGTGCCACAAACTGGATGGCCTAAACAACTGAAATGTATTGTTTCATGGTTCTGGAGGCAAGAAGTCCAAGATCAAGGTATTGGAAGGGTGGGTTCCTTCTGAGGCTGTGAGGGAGAATCTGTTCCATGCCTTTCCTTCCAGTTTCTGGTGCTATGCTGCCAACCTTTGGTGTTCCTTGACTTGTAGATGCATTGTTCCAATCTCTTAACTTCATCTTCACATGGTGTTCTCCCTGCATAAGTGTCTCTGTCCAAATTTCCCCTTTTCATAAGGACACCAGTCATGTTGGATTAGGGGCCATCCTCATGACCTCATCATAACTAATTACATCTGCAACAACCCTCTTCCTAAATAAGGTCATGTTCTGAGGTACTGAGGGCTAGGGCTTCAACACATGAATTTTAGGGGCACACACACAATTGAATCCATAACAACAATCAAGGAGATTGGCAGCAGAATAGATTAAAGTATAGTGAGCTTGCCTGGCAGCAAAAAGAATCACATAACATTTGTGGTCACAACTCCAGGAGACCTTCACCAACATTCAGTTGCATGGGTTCAAGTATCAAGTAGAAAGAGAACTGGATTTATCCAAAATTGTGGTTTTACATGATAATCTCAAGCAAGGGATGCAAGGATGTATGCCGGTTGGTGATTATTATGATTTACTCTGGAATTGAAGCTGGAGAGGGAGAGAAGAGAGGACTTGAAGGTGGAAGGGACAGAGAAGAAGTATTAGGATCAATGGATCAGGGGTTCTGGTGGGGTGGAAAGATGGCTGAAGTTGGGGCCCTTGAGGAAGTAAGCTAGAAAATTGCAAAGTAGTAAGAAGAGAGTAAGGTGCCTGGAAGTGAAATAGAATGGTGTTTGGTTTTTTCAGTGACAAAGTCTAAGCTATGACAAATATATGAGTGGTTGAGGTGGGGGAAAGGATAAGATTGTTAGGGGAGTGGAGGCCACAGTATTCAGAAGTCACTGTCTTGGAAGGGTCATCTCTGTGTTATGTTTTCGTTAATTAATTAATTCATTGCTTCACGCAAATACTTATGTGCTGGCCATAGGCAGAATGGAGTTCTATTGAGAGCAAGGCTCATAAAACTCAACAAAAGGCCACTGCTACACCTAGGTGTCCGTGCCTGAGTTTAGAAGATAGCCTTAGATTGACCTATGTTGTGATTGTGGGAGCAGAAAAAGAAAAAAAAAAAAAAAAAAAAACTTCTTGAAGTTAACTTTGACACTCATTTAATACCCAAATAAACAATTAACCTAGAAGAAAATAAAAATTTTGTTCTCTAAACATCCTTCATTGCTTATTTTAAAAATTATTATTATTATTTGGTCTCCTCTGTAGCTTATATTCATTGTGTTGATATGTGTGCTTCCTGGGGATTCTAAACACTCCAAAATCTGAAGAGTAAGCAAAAATAGTGCTTCTGCTTAAACTCTTCACAGTTTATAGCCACATTTACATAACATTAAATAAGTCAACAAAGGCATCATTAGCTTCCATTAAAATATGAGCAAAGAAATTTAAACGAACAAGACAGGCTAATTGGTAAGTAATGTTGTGTATCAAAAATTATGACTGTAAGATACCCTAGTTAATGAGAAGCCCTACAATCATGTTTACTACATATTTAAAAATTAAATGAAGGTGAATAAAAGTTAACAAAAGAAGATTTTCCTTTTCTTCAATGCTATTATATCTGTTTTTCAGAGTTGAAAGTAATATGGATTATTTTAGCCATCTATCTCGATCAAACATCTCCTTATAATATACGTGATTTTTACCTTTTCTGTTCTTCTTGAGTTATAAATAGGAAAGCCATAGTCTGGGTAGAGGGAGAGGCAGAAGTCCGAATTATACCAGTGAGGGGGCCTTGGTCTGATCTTAGGCCTTGGTTGTTAGAGGCATTTCCTCCCACCCCTTTCTCTGTGTGGCTTGGACCTGTGTGACTGAGGGTCCTAACACCAGGTTCCTAGAAGGATAAAGGGGCTGAAACCTAAAGATGCTGACGCTTGATTGATTAAATCAGAATCTTGGAGAGGGGTTCTGGCATATGTGCTTTAGTAAAGCCTTCCCATTGATTCTAAAGAGCTGCCAACGTTGAAAACCACTCTACTAGCCCTCTCATTAATCAAATAGCAGCTACCATTTACTGAGTGGCCACTATATCTGGAGCTCTCTAATAGAAACTTGCACAGGTTAGGACTTTTTCTTTTTCTCAACCTTTTATAATGAAATTTTTTTCATACATCAAAGTTGAAATAATTTTAGAGTGAACTCTATTTACAGACCACCTAGATTACACCATTAATGTTTTACTATTTCTGGTTTTATCATATACCTATCCTTCTATCCATCAACACATCTGGGCTTTTTTTTACACATTTCAAATTATAGACATCTGTATAATTTCCATTAAACATGCATATCATTAATTAGAGTATAATACTTGCTTACTTTTTTTCTTTTGATGTAAACTTTCTGGGGAAAATGCATAAATCTTAAATGTGTATTCACTGAGCTTAGATAAATGTATAACTCAAACTGCTACCAAGATATAGAATATTAGGCAGCTTGGGATGCCTGGGTGGCTCAGCGGTTGAGTGCCTGCCTTCGGCCCAGGGTGTGATCCTGGAGTCCTAGGATTGAGTCCCACATCAGGCTTCCTGCAGGGAGCCTGCTTCTCCTTCTGCCTTTGTCTCTGCCTCTCTCTTTCTCTGTCTTTCATGAATAAATAAATACAATCTTAAAAAAAGAATATTAGGCAGTTTATTTTCTATTTTGTTAGATATAATCTTAAACATTGTGTTTGAAAAAGACAATATATAAAGGGCAGTACTTTATCTCAAATAAAGACCACGTGATGGTGGAAATTGCACACACTGAGGCATTAAATAGAAAATATCTGAGAGGAGAGGAAATGAAAGAGCCTCTGTGGCATCCTTCAGGTGGTTCAGACACACTACATGTTCAATCAGTTCACACTGCATGATCTATAGGCACGTTGTAGGTAGCATGTCTGGAGTGGAAGCTATCTTGCAGCTCAGAGTCCTATGTCCCATGTGTGTTTGTGTGTGTGTACATGTGAGTTGAAAGAAGGTAGTTTTGACACTTTTGTTCAAAACACTAATATTGCTTTAAAAATAGATAGCTTTCTTTATATGTTTTCCTCTGGCCAGCACAAATCTATAATAATGGATAAGACTAAAGACCCGAGAGAAGTTGCATCATAGGCTGCATCAATTGCCCTATGCTCTCACCCTAAATCTAGAGCTGCCCAGGTCCTCAGAGCCTCCTTACTTGGGATTGTCTATGGGGAGAGATTTCTAGAAAGCACAATATTACGGGAATCAAGGCCTTTAAATGCTAATGGCAAGAGGAAATGATCTTGCTTCTGAACTCTGAGAACAGAGATTGATTTAATAAACCATAAAGAGTTTTCGACAATGTATCCAACTTCAAGTAAAAAGACACATCATGCATTATAGCTCTTGGGCTCTCCATTTCTCTTCAATTTGGAAACCTGAGCTCAGAGACTGCCCTGACACCAGTGGAGCCTCTGTGTAGATATTCTCAAATGATGACCCTTCATTTTGTGGCCTCTGAATTACAAGTCCTCAGCCTAAAAATGTGTCTAAATTTGACCTTTTCCCATGCTGGAATGGTCTTCACCCTGTCTAACACATCTTTCTCCATTTAGATTGCTCCAGAAATATTAAATCCTTATAAAACTTAAATTATCCATTGGGTCATTCAAAGGGTATTGAATGACAGTGATTGACAACCTATTCTATGCTAGGAGTTGGGACCACAACAGTGAACAGAGTAGTTAGTGTTATTGCTCTTATGCAGCTGTGTCCTGCAAAAAAAGAGAATAGTATATAATCAAGGAAGCAATTGTTTTCTTGCAATTTGACAATAGTATGTGGAGGTCATCTAGGGAATTTTTACTTTATGGAGGTATCATTGACCTACAATATCCTTTTAGTTTCAGGTGTACATCCTATTGATTCAATATTTTTATACATAACAAAATGATCCCCACAACAGGTCTAGTTAGTGACTGTCACCACACAGAGTCATTATGATATCATTGACTACATTCCCTATGTTGCACATCACATCCTTATAACCTATTTATTTCATAACTTGAAGTTTGTACCTCTTAATCTGCTCCACTTATTTCACCTGCCCTCCCACTCCACTCTCCTCTGGTACCCAGCAGTTTGTTTCCTGCATCCATTAGTCTGTCTGTGCTTTATTTATGTGTTCTTCTTGCTTTCTAGATCCAATATATAAGTGAAATCATAGAGTCTTTGTTTTTATCTTACTTATTTCACTTGGCATAATACCCTCTAAATCGACCCATTTTGCTGCAAATGGCAAGATTTCATCCATTTTTATGGCTGAGTAATATTATATATATAATTCATCATAACATATACATTAAATATACAAAGAGATATATATCTTTATATCTCTATGTATCTTTTTTTAAATTTTATTTATTTATTATAGTCACAGAGAGAGAGAGAGAGAGAGAGAGGCAGAGACATAGGCAGAGGGAGAAGCAGGCTCCATGCACCGGGAGCCCGATGTGGGATTCGATTCCGGGTCTCCAGGATTGCGCCCTGGGCCAAAGGCAGGCGCCAAACCGCTGCGCCACCCAGGGATCCCCTCTCTATATATCTTTATCCATTCATCCATCAATGGGCATATCTTGGCTATTGTAAATAATGCTTCAATGAACATTGGAGTGCATACATCTGTTCAAATTTGTGTTTTTGTTTTCTTCAGAAAAATACCCACAAGTGAAACTGCTGGATCATATGGTAGTTCTATTTTTAATTTCCTGAGGAACTTCCATACTGCTTTCCATGGTGGCTGCACCAATCCAGGGGATCTTGTGAATATATAACATGAAGGCCTGACTTAGTCCATGAGGTCTTCTGGGGTTGAAGGAAAGGGTTCCTCGAGGAAGTACAGCTCAGATAAGTCCTCAAGAATGAACTGAACACAGCTGGGTGAAGACCAGAAGTGGGTGAATTTATAGCAGAAGCCTCAAATGGTGTAAAGGTCCAGAGGTAGCAAAGAACAAAGCAATTGTCATGAATTGAAAACCAGGAGGGAGGACATTGTGGCTGGAGTGCAATGAGACACAGTGACAGGAGTTGCGAGGTAGAAAGGGCCAAATGCAAGGCTGGAAGGCTGGTAGCCATAATAAAAGCATCAGTTTTATTCCAATTACAGTGGCAAGATATTCTTAAAAGAATACAAGCGAAGACATTCTTGTATATCAGAGATTGACATAATCAGATTAAAAAAAATTTACTCTGGCTGTGTGTGGAGATCAGATTGGAGAGAACTAGTGTTGATATCCAGGAGGACTATTTTGGAGACTTGCAGTCATCCACTGGTGCAGATGATGACCTGGACTGGGGTGAGAACCACAGAGATGAGGAAGTGTCTGAGATTAATAGCATCTTATTGGCCCCTGACGGCTCTTGTTTACCATGCCCACTTGACAGTGGGATTCCCAATGCTCTTACTCACAAAGCATCTACAGGTCTTACCAATAAATAAATACAAATTGGCATGCCTGGGAATTGTGTATGGCCCAAAAGACCAAGGAGAAAGCTTCTTTTACATTAGCCAGCTGCACTTTGGAATAATACACAGACCTCTGTGAATCATTTCATGGTTTATTAAACAAAATTCTGTTTGCAATTGGCAAGTTAGGAAAATAAACATCCATATTTGTTTTCACTTTCTATTTCTTTGGTTTGTCCAGAGACTCACAGCCCAAATCTTAGGGCTGTCCTTGGGGACTCAGGAAGCAGACCTGGATTTCCACTTTTGAATGTCACAGGGAAATCAGCCACAGATTGCCATTAACCCCTGTGAGCACAAAGGGGAATTCTTCATGTTGTTCCATCATCAGAGAGGGCATATGTGCTGCCTACCAGGGCCAGCAGGTACTTGCCTCTTATAGCGAATTACCTCTCCAGATGCTGCCCCTCGGATCATCTGTCCTTCCAAAACAGGGAGAATGCTCTCAGGCACCCACAGGCAGAAGAGCTTTGCCTTGCCTGAGAAATGGTACTCCACCAGTGTTTACCCACAGTCTCATTCGAGATATGTGTGGGAGGGGAGATTTACTTGGCTTAATCCCGTTTGAGTGCTTGGTTTCTAGAAAGGACAAAAAAACCTAAGCATGCATCAGAATCCCATGGAGGACTTGTTAAAATATAGAGTGCTGAACCCCACTCCCAGAGCTTCTGAGTCAGAGCTGGGGTGGGGCTTGAGAATTTTCATTTCTAACAAGTTTCCGGGTGATGATGAACGCTGAAGCTGTGAGAACCCCTGATCTATGCCATGTAGCCCCACAGATCAGCTGTCTTCAGTGAACACACTATTCATCAAATGCCTCCTGGATGCCTGGCCCAGCAACTGCCTCCAGGTCTTGAATATACAGTGTCATTGCCTTGGAGTTCTGGAGCTTCCTGTATATCCCAGGCTGACTTCAGCTGGGCTCCTGAGGCTTCACCTGTGCCTGCTCCACCATAGGTTTACCTATTACTTTCTACGGCAAAGGCCCTCGTGGATGGCAGGGTCGTTCTCGTTCCGTGTGCGGCACTTGGCACGTAGTAAAGGTCAATTTAAACAAAATCATCAACGAATGAATGAGCAGTTCAGGACGTATCCTCGACCCAGGGCAATCTGGCAGCATCGAGAATGTTCACCTCAAGCCGAATCCTATTTCTCTATTGACTCCATCATTCAATACCGTATTTAGAGCCTCTAATATGTGCTTTGTTTTATATGAGGTAAGGCATTGTCTCTGTGGGCAAGGATTCTAAACTCCAGTTATAACAAAGAAACTAGTCAAATACAACATCACAATATAAGGATAGCCTTTATTGTTGATTGACATATCTAAAGTCACTGAGCACTTTAGGCATCTGGAAGAAAAGGGCATTTTTGCTTAACGTACGTTAAGCAAATCTTTGACCTGCTATGTTCATGCAATTGGGGACTTCATTCGGTTATTCACTTACTGAAATGCTTATTAAAACAACTACGGTGTGTTACACCAGACTCAGGAGAATGTCAATATCGTGAAAACACTTAGGGTTTATTTCCTGTAATCTTTTTCCAGGTACAAGAACCCCCTCAGAAAGGTTCCCATCCTCGATGGCTGTCCAACAACTACTTGAATGCTTCTGATAACATGAGACTCACTACCTCATGTGGCAGCCAATCATTGAATTATTGCTGACCGTTAACGTTTCCTATGTCGAGATGAAATCTTTCTCCCTGAAGTTCCTCCGATTGGTCATATTTTGTCAACTCCCCCCGCCCCCAAAGTAACGGAGAATGTTTAATTTCACTTTCCTGACAATCCTGTTAGGTAGTGAAAGTGGATTATGGCACACTGGGCAGAACGCAGACCCTGGAGCTGGATGGTCCAGCTTTGAATCTTTGTTCCCAAATGTTCTAGCTGTATGACTTTGAGCAAGTTCTTTAACTTTACTGTAACCTGATTTTCTTTTCTATAATATGGGGATAATGTGACGCTTCAGATGGCTGTCTTGAAGGCTAAAAAATTTACTGCTTGCAGTGAATTTGGAACAGTGTCTGGCCTATAATTGTTAATAATATTAGTTGTTACTGTTACTTTATTATTTTTCTTTGTAAAGAAGTCTCTTGTCCTCTCAATTTTAGACGAAGCGTCCTTGTACCAGCCATGATATAACCCATGGCTGTTCTCATCTCCTTGGTCTTTTCCATAACCAAGTGTGTTAGATTCAGCGTGTTAGATCTCTCTTTCTATGGTGATCAGAGCACGACACGAGGGGCTGTTTGTCCAGCATAGGATAGGGAAGGACCATCATCCACAAATGCTTTGTGATAGTAGTAGTATTTATAATCACAAAAATATATATGAAGTATCTATTCTATTGAGATATTATGCTAGAACCTTTGACATCATTTCTCCTTTTTATGACAGTTGAGAAGTGGCACAGGTATGTGTCACTAATACACAGAGGAGCCAGAATCCAAAGAGCTCCTGGGGCTTTGGAGGGGGGCCCTCTTGTCATGCTCTGTGCTGCCACACTGTCTGTAGAGAGTTTCCAAGGAATGACAGGGCCTCTGACTTTGGCAGTCAGGGCAAAGCTATAAAATGAGTTGCAAGCCCTGCAGCGCTGGGTGGGGAGAGTGTTCAGATTACAGCCTTATTTATTCATTGCTGCAATAGCAGTGCTCTCTCTGATCTCTCTCCCTGAGTCTCTTGGGTTGGGCAAAGAAAATACTCGTGGGCAGAATATAATGAAGCCCTGAAACCACGCAGGGGACCAAGTCCGTTGCATTTCAAACACCAAAAAGATGAGAGAGTTAATATAAAGTATGTGGCACGTTGGGCGTTTCCTTCTCATGCCACCCAGGCATTAAGGGATCCACATTATAACTATTCTTACTATTACCGAATAGTTTGTAAAAATAACTATAACTCCTAGTCAGCACTGAATGTCATTAGCAGGGGCTGTTCGGGGGCTTAAAAGCAGCAGCAGCTGATGCTTATTGAGCCCTCGCCCTGTGCCAGCCTGTCCACTAAGTACTGAGGCGTCTTTCTCCCAAGATGGCATGTTCTAGCCCAGGGACAGAGTGACAATGCTATTTCCCTTTCTCAGAAGAGGATGCTCATGTTCAGGCTGGTTATGTGGCTTCTCTCAAAGACAGTTTCATTCTGGGTTGCTTGATCTCCTTTGTAGCCACCATTCTATCTTGGGGCTATTTGTACACAGTTCCCATTTTTCTTTGACTAAATGTCCAGGAGTAGCCTCTGTTCCACACTCATACCACTGTTACGACCATAATGAAGAAAGTGCCAGATGGAAGCCAGTAGGCAGGACTCTGGGGGCTGAGGGACCCTCCTGGGAGGCAGGACACAACCACCACCCCCTAAGCCACCGATGAGGCTCACAGAAAATTCTTGGAGGACTTGGCTTTCCCAGAGAAGGAGGAGACCAAATATTAGTAAGCATGGCTCCACAGTGACAGAAAGTATGTACTTTACAAAGTGTTGTTATGGACATTAAATTATGAAGTTCTCACAACTACCTTGTGAGGAGGATATGATGATCATAACTGTTTTCTAAGTGGAAACCTGAAAGGTGTGAGAACGGTTGTTAGAGGTTCCTCAGGGAGAACGGGGCAGGAGTAGGACCTGCGCTTTGGAATCTTTGCTATTTTTTTTCTTTCATTAATATCTTACTTTTTTAGCTTTTAATTTAAAATGGATATATGTGTGATAAAAGTTCAAACATGCTAGGAAAAAAAGGAATGACTATACATAAGCAAAGAGAAAAGAATGTAAAACCATCCAAATGGCCCATTCCAAGACAACCTCTATTAACGTTTTGGTCTATTTCCTCCCAGAGATGTTGTTTTTTCTTTCTTTCTTTTTTTTTTTTTTCAAAATATGCACATACATACATATATACATACATATATTTTAAGGTAGAGATTTAGTACACATTAGTTTATGGCCCAGTTGTTATTTCCCCCACAATATATTATGCATGTGTTTCCATGTTAGCATGCATGATGTATATATAACCACATTTCAAGGCCCATTCTAACCCACTATTCCAATCTCTTCAAGTTCAACAAGCAAGCCCTACTCTTCCAGTTTGTATTCTCTCTCCAAGACCATTCAGGGAGGGATGGGCCAAATAAAACAAGAACAAAATAAAAAGCAAAACTTCTCTTCCCAAAAGTCTTAGGAGGGACCCTACACCTCCTCCTGTCCCCACCCCAAATCCCACTTGAACACAAGACAGCCTAGAGTGTAGGGTAACTCCAAGCTGGAAAGTACTATGATTTCAGAGAAGCATCGTAAACTCAGTTCCAGCCCAGAAATCACAAAGGGTTTCCTATTGCCTTCATTGACACAGGGTTTCATGTTTGGTAAGACAAAGAAAAGGCTAGCATTACTGTATTTTGACCACTCTGATAAGGGTGAGGTCTGCAATCTTAACTAATGCCCCCAAGCCTTTGTAGTAGGCAAGGAGAGAATCCCACCTGCTGACTCGGACTCTCTGCAGAAGAGAAAATGCACCCAGCCATTGATGGAAGACCTTTCCCAAGCTCTCCCGTTACCCGGCATTGTCACAGTCATAACTAGATAACTCTCTCTGTGTGCACATCCAGGCTCCTGCTGCCCCAGGATCACATTTGTCATTAGACTACAGAATGCCTACTTTGGAGGTTTGTCATTCTCTGCCAGATCAGATGAAGTTTTCTCTTCGAAAAGTGAAAAATAAAGAAAATAAGAAACAGGAAAAAAAAAGAAGTGGGGAGAAGAGATCAGTGGGGTGAAGTATGTATGGGGAGTATTATAAGCAAATGAATGAGTCATAGATACTAGCTTAGTACTCTGTTGCAGTTTCCATTTCTAGGCAACACATTCATTTATCCCTATCCTTCTTTGCTTGTGTGAGAGAGAATTTCCAAGTGAAGTACCCTTCTACACTTTGAATCCATGCCAACAATCAAAGGTATACAACAGAACTGCTGAAAGCAAGAGAAGGGCTGATGGAATCTTAATAGCTCTGGGAACTCACTCACTCCTTCTTCTCCTTGGAGCCCTATTAATAGTGCAGTTGGTAACATCAAATGATTTTGATTCCCTTTCCACAACTGCTATTTTGGCTCCTTTGGCATCTTCAAACTATATTTCCCATGGTAATTATTACATTTCCTTTATTTCCAATGTCAGTTTATTTTCAAAGGAAAAAAAATCATATAACACCGCTAAAGAAGCCAAAATAGAACAATTTGCTATATAAAGCAAATATTTATTTGCATAATTGTGACTCCGATTTCTATATTAGCATAGCAGCAAAACCAACAGTGTTCGATTCAGAAGGACATAGTGTGCAAGACCTTATGCCTCTAAGCCAATGTCCCATTGCCAACGAGGACTTTCCCCTGGTATACCACTCCCTCTCACCTTGTTCCTTCAGGGAAAAATTTAACATGTTTTATCAACTAAGTTTTATCCTGATATTACATTTAGGAGAAAAATTTGGCATAAAGTTAAAAATGAACTGGAAACCAGAATGTGAGAGAGAACTTGTTGTTCTGAAAAATGGATCTCCATAAAGAATCTCAATTTATTCTAAGAGAGCTCAACTACCGACCCCAATAATTCTTGAAAAAAAAAAAAACAGGTAAATCCAGAAAATTCTGCATTCATTTGGAGGAACTCTTATTATCTTATTGTCTAAGCCTTGCTACAACACAGAATTATGCAGGAGGTATATCCGTCCAACGTCCCTTGAATTGGGAATTGAGGAGCAGACTGCCTCAGAGCATAAAGTCTAAAGGTATACATATTAATTTATATGAAATTGAATAACCTTTGTAGCTAAAACATATAAAACATTTATTTCGTGTTAAGTCAATGTGCTGCAATAGATGATAATACCAGAAGGAATAAAAAAAAATACCAGAAGGAATGATTTTGTTTTTATATAGGAAAAAAGTATTCAAGATCATTTTATGGTAGTGAGCACACAAAAAACCCATACCACCTAAACTGAGAAGTGGTGTTTTCTCAATTATAGAATCTATACCTTTCTGATCTAGGTTCCTGGTCATTTATGGAAAAATAACTAATATCAGAGGTAAACCTGAGATTCTGTTTTTCAAGATATTCAAGCACACAGCCATGTAATTTGAAGAACTTAATTGTTTACAGGACAGAAGGTGTAGTCAGATCTGGGAGGAGATCCTGGCCTTGCCACTTATAGCTGTGTGACTTTGGGCATGTAACCTGACCTCGGGAAGCATCACTTCCCTCACCCGTAAAAGAGAGATCAGGAAAATATCCATCACCCAGGGTTGCTGTGACCATTAAAGAGATAAAATATATGAAGAACTTAGCAGGGTTCCTGGCACATAGTAAGTGTCAATCAGCAGTATTCATTGTTAATGTGTGTGCTAAATTGCAAAAAAGACTTACTTCTCAGTTCACTGTTTGGGAAGGGCACATCATAAATGAAAAATCTAGGGATGGGGTTGGGGAAGGGAGGTGCTATGTAAGAGGTGGGAGGAGTTGGCAATGCAGAAATCCATTTTAATTGCAATTTGAAACTAGAATCTTGACCTCGAAGAGTGGCAGCATGATCTTTTGTCATCAGAGACTCCATTAGTCAAAAGTGGGACTTGAAAGTAAGGTAGTTTCTTTCAAATTATCCACTAGCATACCATGGGGATCTTTTTCTCCTCCTCCAGAATCTTCTGCTAATGTTACGGAGTTTATGGTTCCCATAATGCACATGTACAGTATCTATTTCATTTAATTTGCTATTAACACTTATAGTTTCACTTACTTCAACACAGCTGGATAAAAAGAATTGAAATCAACCATCTATGGTGGAATTGGAATGTAGCTATTAGCAGTTTTATTTGAAAACCTACTGTACTCTCACCTATTTTGTGTCATGGCACAAATTCCATTCAAAAAAACAATTATTAAATCCAGATTTATGCCAAGCATAGTCCCTGTGCTTTCCCCAGCAAACCTATTTCTTGCCAGTTTTGCTGCACCCAGTGTCACCCAACGGTGAAAGAGATTTTTGTAAAACCAAACTCAGTAAACAACAATTTTTAAAAATCTCCATCTCTGTAAGTAAAAATGTAAACTTTAATTTTTCTTAACTTGAATAAGTGAAATAATTGGCAACTTCTTCTAGTGTTGGGTTTTATGGTGCTGGAAATTGCTATTATAATCAAAGTGCTTTTGGAGCTTTTGGAGTGCTTTTGGTATCTATATGAAAATGACTTATATAAATAAGTTCGAGTTGCCAAAAGGCATCTACCTAAGCTAGCTTAAACAAAGGAGAGTGGTCTATTTCTGCGTTGTACATGGACTGGAAATGGAAAACCATCCATTTGCAAGGCATCTATATGTACCATGTTTCTTCTTCTGGAAACTTGTCATCTTAAAACTTTTTTCATCTATGCAATTGATCAAACTTTCCATTTTTCTGAGCAGATTGGCTTTCTCTGCTAATTCTCTAGTTTGCAACTGGCTGAAAAAGGCCACTCATTCCAATCTGAATGTGACCCTCTAATTTAGGGACCAGTCATTGTCTGATCTCAGACAACAGGCCTCTTAGTGCAGATTTTTAAGAGAAAGAGAAAATGAGAGTATTAGTCATCATCTAATCCATGGACTGGATCCCTGGGGTCATAAGCCTACCCCCCATCTAACCAACGGTAATTGGGGAGAAGTAATATGGTACAGATCTGTTGGCTTAGACTCTGCACTCAAAGATATGTCATAATGAAGCCACTGAGTCAAATCTCTTGCTTCCTCTCTCAGTAGAAGTATACATCAGCAGTAAGAACTTGTGATGGGACTCTTCAAACTACTTTTCAAAGTTAAAACCAAAATAACCTGATGTTTCTTCCAAAGGCTTATATTTCAAATGCATCTAAAATTCTCCCACTCTTCCCATTCTGATTCTTTCTAAATTAAATTCTTTTAAACAGGTATCTTCTATTGGTTTGTACACACATAGTGAAATTATATCAATACTCATATGAAGAAAATTATTTTCTTGCACATGCCTGAAAATTTTCATTTAAATCCAGTTTTATTTTATACACTCTAAAGTTTTGGACAAGCTAATGAACATACAGCTTATATAACTGTTCAACCACTCATGCTCAATAAAAATTGCCAACACACACAATATCCCATTGTTTAGCATTTATTCTGAAAACTGTTCCAGAAATAATATTGTCAGGACTCTCCCTCTGAGATGGGGCCAAATAAGTCTTATACACCTTTCAATGTACAGCTAACTGCCTAGGGCTATATCAAGCTCATTGTTTATTCAGACAAAGCCTTTCACTTCCATAACTTTCTCCTTCCCTGTGCAGGAGGGAAAAACTGGGGGTTGAGGGGTGGGGGTAGGATGGGGTGGGACACAAGGCTCGTTTTGAAATGTATGAGAGTTGGATACTCCCAAAATTCCAGCAAGATTACACACACACAAAAATCTCATCTGGTAAATATTACATTCTGTTTTTGTCTTTGCTTTAGTTCTTACACAACTTGACAGTTTGTGGTATTGTGCCACATTTCAGAGCTAAGGTTTACAAACATCTGGCTCATGGGCAACATTCCATTCCCCACGGTCCCCCAGTGTCTCTGGGATAAAGTGTTTGCAACATACCAACTGAGGTGGAAAACAAGAGTTTTCCTAGAGAACAATGAGGGTAAGCAAGACATTTTGCTTCACAAGATTCCTCTCCAAGGGGCTGGACCTTGGAAATTTAACCCACTTGCTGCCGCCAGATGAACGTTGGAGACCTAAGAATCCTTGGACTCTTCTGCTGAGTGGCCAGTTAAGTGGATCTCTTTAAGTCCTTAGAGATATGAAACTCACTCAATAAATCAACAAAACAATGAAGTAATGCAAATTCTTCAGTCATTTTGAAGGAGTATTTGAATCCCCATCCCACCCTGGATTATCTAGGGTGGGATTATTTCTGTATATCCATTTAGGAATAAGAAAACATTTTCCTTTTCTTGTAGTTCATATGGAAAAAGGGGTAACAAGATCAATCATATTGGTTAAGGCATGTGGATTAATCCCTGGCACTTTATACGAGCTACTTAAGTTTTTCTTCTCATTGTTAGCATTTCTATGTTGGACATCAATGTATACAGAGGAAAATTATTTTTAAGTGTTCAGGCTTTTGGTGTTTAATTTTGATGTTTAATAATAATTTACATGCCATCTCTTTCTGTCTTTTTGTTATCTTTCCTTCCTGTTTAAATGCTATAATAGGATATCTGTATATTGTTCGAAGGAAGAAATTCTACTGTTACTATAATTCTTTTTTAATGAAAATGTCAACACTGAGGTCTGTTGGAGTGCTTACTAACAATTCTAGTTCGTAAGAAACAAACACCAAGTTCTCTAGATCATATAAGATACCCCAAAAGGATTGTCATCTTTCCCTGGGGGGATTACCTCATCAAATCTCCAGAACATGTGCAGTTACTAACCTGGGTTGGGGGAGTGCCATAGATTATTAGTAGGGTTCATTTAATCCCTGCAACTTTGTGCAAATTTGTGTGTATGCATGGGCATGCATTTTCTTAGGAAGAGATCTATAGTTTGCATCAGATCACAAAACATAAAAGGTTACTGACTGGTTGTATTGGGGGAATGAAGATAGTCAAACTAAGAAAGAGTTCTATGCAGAATTATGAAGGAAGCAAAGTCTCCTTCCTGTAGGTGTGCCCTTTCTTTACCTCAGTACTGGCCTTTAGCCCCCAGACACCAAGTACCCAAATGCGATCTTTCCCCACTTTTCTATGAAGTCTTCATCTTGATTCCTAATTCATTTGGAAAATGTACATGACAGAAAACGTCTATAAAAGGTTTCTTTCGGGGATCCCTGGGTGGCTTAGTGGTTTAGTGCCTGCCTTCGGCCCAGGGCCTGATCCTGGAGACCTGGAATCGAGTCCCACGTCCAGCTCCCTGAATGGAGTCTGCTTCCCCCTCTGCCTGTGTCTCTGCCTCTCTCTCTCTCTCTCTCTGTCTCTCATGAATAAATAAATAAAATCTTAAAAAAAAAAAAAAGGTTTCTTTCTGGAGACTGAAGTCTTCAACGGATGGAAAAAAACTAGGGAACCAGAGTTTCAGAACTCATCAGCTGGTGAGTGCTTCAGGCTTGTGTAGTTTCTGTTTACAACCAGCCAGTCCCAGAGTCACTAGAGAGATATGAAAATCGTCTTCCTCGAGGCAAATGTGGGAAGTGATTCCACTGGGATCATAGAGCCTTCAGTTAAGTCAACCACAAATAGCTCTTTAGATTCAGCTCTCTGTAACATCATACTGGTGGCCATGGGGGGGAGAAGAAGGCAGCTCTGGCCACAAAGATTTTGTCACTTTTGATGAAACAACATGAGTTGGTATCTCCAAACAATAAGAAAGGAACATATGGTTACCAAACACTTATTGATGTTGAGCCTGGTGCCAGACACCTGATGGTGTGGAGTAAGAGGTCAGGAACCTGGGAAGATTCTCACTCTACCACTTGATTAAAGAGGAACCTCAGGTATGTTACATAACAGCCCAAAGCCTTAAAGTTCTCATTTAAGGCTGTACCACAATGAACATGATGGTAATATTTTTCTCATAGGATCTTTATCAAGATTGATTTAAAAAAAAAAACCCTATACATCAAGGGCATGGTATGGTCTCTGGTACACAGTAAGAACTGAATGAGTATTAGCTATAACTGATTCTCTCACTGAATGCCCATAACAACTCTAGGTGGTAGGTTGTGGACTTCCCATTTTCCAGATCGGGAGACTAATATTAGGAAGGGGAAAAAAATTTGACTGCCGCCACATGCCCTATAAGGGGCAGAGCCAATCTCTTTTAACTCTATGAGAAGTTTCTCCAATATACTACATGTATCACTGATCTGATGGGAAGTTAATTTTTTTTTAAAAGATTTTATTTATCTATTCATGAGAGATACAGAGAGAGAGAGGCAGAGACCCAGGCAGGGGGAGAGGCAGTCTCCATGCAGGGAGCCTGATGTGGGACTCCATCCCAGGTCTCCAGGATCATGTCCTGGGCCGAAGGCGGCGCTAAACCACTGAGCCACCCGGGCTGCCCGGGAAGTTTAATTTGGATGGTAAATAGGACAAATAGTTACACGTTTATTCTAACTATTACAGAAAAATATAACTACTAGTAATCTCATAAGTTGAGGATGAAACGAAGTATAAAAAATTAAGTTATTTTTAAATTACTAATAATGTAGATGAGACAAAGAAATGGAAACAGAGGAAGAGAGTGATTTCCTCATTAACAGTGAACAGGAGAAAGACTAAGAAAAAGATCAAAGGTATAAAGCTGAGATTGAGACATAAGGGCTGGACTATACATATATGTGTGTGTATATTTAATTCATCCTAGAATTTCACTATAACTTGCCAACACATCCTTGCTACAGCTGTTAGAGATCTGATTGTGGCATTTGCCTATGACTCAAGCTGCTAGTTTCTTCCAGGGAATACCGGCACTCCACATAACCCAACTACACCCAAGTAAGGAAATCACTATTACTGAGTCTGATGACAAGAAGGCTATCAAAAGGAGGCTGGGCTCAGAAAAGCCTCTGGAGATGCAAGGTAGAGACCATATGGAAAGAAAAGGAATGGTGGAGGTGCCTGGTTGGCTCAGTCAGTTAAGCGTCCGACCCTTGATTTTGGCTTAAATCATGATCTTAGGGTTGTGAGATCTAGCCCAGTTTTGGGCTCTACACTGGGCATAGAACCTGCTTAAGATTCTCTCTCTCCTTCTGCCTGCCATCTCCACTCCTGCTGCTCAAACTCTCTCAAAAAAGGGGGGAAAAAAGGAACGGTGTTCCTCATTTTAATTTTAATCACAATGTTCCCTTACTAAATCCATCAGACCCTCATAAAGTAGCACATGGTACCAATTTTAATGCTATGAAATATTACCAGTAAGTGATGTTTCCAACTTTACTATTGTTTTCTCATAAAATATCTTTCTCCTCCTTCTTCCAGTATTTTGCCTTGTACCCATAATTTCTGGGGCTGGAGAAACAAACTAAGAAGTAGAGTTGTTGATTTTACTTTCCTTACTTATCTTGCTTTCTCATTACAGACATTCGCTGACTTGACAATGGTTCAAGGTTCAACTTATGATGTTTTTTACTTTACAATGGTGTGAAAGTGATACGCAGTAAAAACTTTACGTCAAATTTTGACTTTTGATTTTTTTTCAGGACCAGTGAAATGTAGTATAATACTTTCTTGTGCTACTGGGCAACAAGCTCAGCTCCCAGTGAGTTGTGTGATCATGAGAGCAAACAACCAACACTCTTACAACCATTCTGTATCCATACAACCACTCTGTTTTTCACCTTCAGTACAATATTCTATAAATTTCATGAGATATTCAACACTTTGTTATAGAATAGGCTTTGTGTCAGATGATTTTTTTCCAACTGTAGGCTAGTGTAAAGTATTCTGAGCACATTTAAAGTGGGCTAGACTAAGCTATGGTGTTCAGGAGGTTAGGTTTATTAAATGCATTTTAAACTTATGATAGTTTCAACTTACAATGGGTTTATTGAAATGTAACTCCATCATAAGTTGAGAAATATCTGGGAGCTACTTACACTCAAAAGAGAGAAAATGAAGGGGGAAAGTCCTTATAGAGAAGCCCAGTTAAGCCAACAAGACTGAGCAAATGATGCCATAAACATAGAGATGTTATATAGCAAAAAAAAAAAAAGAAAAGAAAAAAAGAAAAAAAATGCTTTTGAGAACCAGAGGGCAATAGGTTCCAATTTTATATGCATTTCTAGACTGAGTCACCTTGAGCAAGTCATTAAACTTTTTTGAGGGGCACCTGAGTGGCTCAGTGGTTGACCGTCTGCCTTTGGCTCAGGTCATGATCCTGGGGTCCTGGGTTCGAGTCCTGCATCAGGCTTAGGGGCAGGGAGCCCCCTTCTTTCTCTGCCTATGTCTCTGCCTCTCTCTGTGGCTCTCATGAATAAATAAATAAAATCTTAAAAAAGACTTTTTTGAGCTTAAGTTTCTTCATTTAAAAAATAAAGATACTAAATACCCATGTAGTCCCAAAGATTAACTAAGAGTTAGATAGGTAAAGAAACTAGTATACAATACTGTTCAAAATTTAGGCTATTTATCTTTTCTCTTTTGTCATGTCAGTGTCTTGTACTGTAAGAACTGTTATCCCGTCTCCATTTCCTGGTAGTAAATGCGCAGATTCTAATCTAATTCCAAATGTTTTCTTCCTGCATCAGGCACTCTGGCTAAGACCCATTTTCCAAACCTCTGTCTTTGTACTTCCTATCTGAACTGTCAACACAGGCCTGTGACACATTAGCCAAGATCTGCTTTCGTGCAAGAGCAAAGTCTTGCCATATCCAGAGAGATGAGCTTTTCCACTGGAGGTGCCAAAGGGCTGTGCACCTCCCATAAAACTCATCCATCCTTGGGAAAATCGTGGCTAACACACTTTATTGTAGTACTTTTATTTTCATTTCATGACAACAAAATTTATAATTTCTTTCAACATTCCTTTCCTTCTCTCTGAGCATGTTTTTTTTTTTTGTTTTTTTTTGTTTTTTTTTTGTTTTTTTGGTCTTAGGATCAACAGAAGATCCCACACATCTAGCAAATAATTTCTGCATATATGAACATCAACTGGTGACCCGTCTCTTCCATTAGTGATCTGATAGTATTTAGAGTCTAGTAGAAGGTTTACGAAAATAAACCACTCCATCACCTTGGGCAAAGGCAGAGCTGGTATTTCAAGGGTAGGAGATACCAGGTAACATGAGAAGGGCCTAGTTGATTTATCTTCATCTCTACCTACACCATTGTAATCTAAGCCACTTTCATCTTTGCCTTGGTCATTAAAATAGTCACTTAAGCAGTCTCATCACATCTATTTTCGGGCATCTCTCCAATCCGTTTTCTAAGGTGCAGCCAAAGTACTTGTTTCAAATGCAAATGAAACACCAGCTCCCCACCTATTTAAAATCCTTCAATGAATTCCTTTTTCCAAATAGATAAGAATAAAATCTTTAACATGGTTTGAAAGACCATTCATTCATTTATAGCTATCCTGTTCCTTTCTTTCCTAGCCTACCACTCCCTCTCCATTCTTGCAATGTCAGATTGGGTTATGTAGAGTTTTTGGATTATGTAGAACACAGACTTAATACTCAAATTCAGGGCAGGTGTTTTTGTGATTATGCCCTCACATTTCTTTCTTTTAATCCTCTCCTATGTATGTTTATCTAAATTTGTAATTACTGTATGCAATC
This sequence comes from Canis lupus baileyi, assembly GCF_048164855.1. Lineage (NCBI taxonomy): Eukaryota > Metazoa > Chordata > Mammalia > Carnivora > Canidae > Canis > Canis lupus. The sequence goes on from NC_132841.1 coordinate 52,563,889, forward strand.
ATTAGCATAATTATTTTATTAATTTCATTGGACTCTTAAACAAGAACTTTAACAAGTTCATTCATCATTGTATCTCCAGAGCCTTGTTCAGGGCTAGAGACATAGTAGTAATACTAACAAACAACTGGCATTATTAACCAGTTCTAAATACTTTACATGTTAGCTCCTAATATTCACAACAACCCATGAAGAAGAGGTTGTTATCCTCCTTTATCTAATGGAGAAACTAAGGTACAGAGAGCTTAAATAAGCTGCCTATAGTTACATAGGTGATGAATAGGACATGTGAGTCTTGAATCCTGGGAACTTGGTTTCATGCTCTTAACCATTATATGAATCTGCTTCTAAAGTAGTAGCAGGTGCTCTAGTTGTAGTAATTACTCAATAAATATTTATTAATTTAATAATGAATAATGAACAGATTGCTGCTTAAATGACCCAATGGGAGGCCTAACACCCTTGAGTTTGTTGAAGACTGGAGAGAAAGTCATCGACATGGCAACTCCGATGGTGCATAACATCAGCCTCATCTGGCAAACCAATGCAGCAGGGAATACCAAAGAAGCAACCTTCTTGAGCTGTGCTTGTTATACTGGAAGCTGCCTTGTCGTTCCTGCTGCTTGGAAATGCTGGCAGGCAACATTTCTGCTCCTGACTAAGCAAGAGCAAGTTTAAATATAGATGAGGGCTCTAAAAATGCTGCTGTTGAGGCTGTAACAGGTGACGCTAGACATTTTTTTTTTGTAGGTAAAGCACATTACAAAGCCTTTGAAAGTTGAGCCTGAACCATGACTACCCTTGAGTGTTTATCCCCAAGAGTTTTTAATGTGATGCCAGGGACCATTGTCATTTACTGAAGGATTTGTCTATTTGCTATGAATGTCAAGAGACTGAGAACTTGTCTATTTACCATGAATGTCAAGAGACTGACATTCATAAAGATGAACAAATACCTTTTACCTACAGAGGCTGTGCCTTCGAGGAGGTCATCTGGGGCTGACAGCAAGTGAACAGTATAGAGGAAATTCTAGGGGGATTCTTTTGTCCTCAAAGAACAAGGAAAATGGCAAAATAAGGATTTTGTTGACCTCTTAAAAAGATTTAACATTTGGAGAGTTACTTGCTCAACACTTGGTCAACAATATGGACAGGGGACATTTACACAGACTAGAGCAGAGCATGGGTCAGCAGAAGTCATAAACAAGGAGGAGAGAATGGCGGCTCTGTCCTCGGAGAGCTGATACTTTTGTTAGGAAGGTCAAATTCTCAATGTCTCAGCAATGCTTCCAAATCAACTAATGCAAGGAAAACGAAGAATGTATAAACCTGAATGGGACAATGTAAAAAGAATAGTGAGCAAATTGCACTGGAACCAGTTTAGACCTTCACTAGCCACTGTGCATGCTATGTTAGACTGGAGATAGAAACACAAATATGACTTTTCTATTCTGCAAGGAACTTAAAACTTAGGTGTGGAGACAGACATGTAATCCCAGGTGTGATAAGAGCTTAGCAGAAGAAACTCAGTGTTCTCAAAATCTAGAAAAGAGAGATTAACTTGGAGTGATATGGATCAGGGAAGTCTTCCCAGAGCTGTACCTTAGAGCATAAGAAATGTGTCAGTAGTGCTGGCGGGAGGAATATAGAGTGGAGAAGATATATTTCAAGTCACATGGGTAACTGGTTGAAATGCTAAGACTTGAACTGAGGTCTGTCTAGCTCCAAATGCCATATGTTTTCCAGTGCACTAGGCAGTCTTCCAAGACATTAAATATTTATTGAGTATGTGCTATATGTAGCTACTATACCATACGGTTTGGCTTCTACTCCCGAAAAGTACTAATCTTGACCCTTATTTACATAAGAGCTTAAATGATTGACCCAATATGATAACTTCAAGTGGTACTGTTTGTTGCTGAAGCCGAAAATCTACCATAAAGTAAGCACTCAGTAAATATTTGATGAGTATATTGGATTGACAAATAAATGAGTTTATACCCCCATGAATAGGTGATGAGAATATAGAGACAGAATAGAGTAGAGGTTGAAGGACTTGGAAGGATGAGTCTAGAATAGAGTTTTGAGGGAAAAGAGGGCCATGAAAGGCAGATAGAAATAAAAAAGAGTAAATACAAAGGTGAGGAGGAAAAAAATTACTAGGTTAGGCTTAATACTCTCATAGCTTCCATCAATGACAGCCATAATATCAGTACCACTGCCACGTCCAATATGGCCTACTGAATATCTGCTATGTGATGGATTTCACATTACTTCTTTTTGTACATCGGGCTAATCCTTACTATAGACCTGCATGTCAGGTGGTATAGTTTCCACCTTATAGTTGAGGATATGACATAAGAAAGGTCTGTAAATTGACAGCAAAAATTGGAAAATCCAAGTCCCTTTACCTAAAAAGTCCATATTTGTTTTAATATCCTCCTTTCCAATGAGCTAGTAACTCAACCCTTTTCTAATTTTAAAATATAGGTCTGGTCCTAAGTTTAGAAAATACCTACTCTTTTGTACATTCCAATCTAGACATGATGTAGAAATTTATCTGTCCATTTATCTAGGAATTTAATGTACTGTGCCTTGATTATAGGTTATATATCCTATGGATTCTGCTTCTCTGGATAACCCTAATACAATTCCTTCTAGCCTTGATCAGAAACTCTGATGTGGGATCGAGAAATGTGTGTTTTAACAAGATCTTTAGGTTTTTTTTTGTTTTTGTTTTTTTTTTAGATTTTATTCATTTGTCAGAGAGGGTGAGAAAGAAAGTGAGCACAAGCAGGTAGAGTGGCAGGAGAGGGTGTAGGACAAGCAAACTCTCCATTGAGCAGGGAGCCTGATGGGGGGCTCAATCTCAGGACCCTGGGATCAAAACCAGAACCGAAGTCAGATGCCTAACTGACTGAGCCACCCAGGTGCTCCAATCTTCAGGCAATTCTGAAGCATTCTGTAGTTTGGGAACCATTAATTTAGAATCTCAACATGAATGCTCACTAAGGGGAGAATGAGTACTTTAAAATATGGAACAAAGTTGGGAAGAAAAAAACAAGACCTTTAATTCTGAATCCACCAAGACAGTGAAGAAAATGTAAACACCACAGTGAAAACAGTAGTCAAAAGTCAATACGATAAGTGGGTTGTAAGACTTTCCTTCTAAAGCCAACAATGCAGTTTCTCCAAACACCAAGATTGAAGCAAATAAAAAATAAAACTATAAAATATGAAATATAATAAAGGAAAGTTGGTTTCTACACATAGTGTAACTAAATCTATTCAAAACAAACCTTTGATAATTGGCAGTTGGCACTGAAGATGTCTGTCAAAAGATTCCCACTAACATGCTAGTTAAAAATTGTATATAATATGCTCACATGTAAACTTGATATTTAGAAGCGTGAGAATATCAAGTGGAGCACAGTTTTTGAATCTCCCTCCCCATAAAGCTGGGCTGCTCAGAAGAGCTGAGATGGGCCCCAGAGAGGTTAGGGACATAGGGAGAAATCCCTTAGTCTTAATCCCCTCTCCATCCCTCCCCCCATGAAATCTGGCAGCAAAGGCTGAAGACAGATTCCTGTACCAGGCCATGGGAGCATCCAAAAGAAGCAAGAGGTTTGACTTCTGGTCTTAGAAGAATATGTAGTCAAATGGGGGAGATCAGGTCATTATTTTCAAAACCTCCCAAGGACATATCACTAGGGTAGCAAGTAACTGAAACTAATTCCTAGCTAGTTTAAGGTGTAAAGAGAATTTGGTGAGATATAGAGGTGTTGTATAGGAATCAAGGGCAGGAATTGATTGGACTTGGGGATGCAGCTAGAACCAGAAAGTTGAAAGGAATTCTATTTCTTTCTTTTTCTCTGTCTCTGTATGCCTGCTTTGTTCTTCACTTTCTCTGCCTCTGTTACACCTGGTTGAATTTGGTCACTCTCAGTTTGAGCCTACATGTTAACTTTTAGCCACACAGACAACCTGACTCTATTTTCTTGGTTCTAGTTATAGATTTCTAGGAAAGAGAATTACTTGACTCTGCTTGTGTCATGTCCAGCTTTGGCCCAAGTTGCCAGTGAGGGTATAATCATACATTATAGAAATGGCTTCTGGGGTCCATGCGTGTAGAGTGGGGAAGGAAGCAGGCAGTTTCCAGAAATAATATGAAGTCGATGGCTCTATGGTTAGAAAGATATCTCAAGATTACTTTTGCCCTACCAGAGAAGTGTAGCACCAAAGCTAAACCAGTTATTTCTACCTGAAGACTTCTCAGGTAAGGTGTGGTTAATGGGGCTAATCTGGAAAGGCTGAAAGGGAGGACGTGTTTGTAGCATTTCTTGTAGTTATGGTTCTCAAGATAATGGTATATTAGGAAGAATTAAGAAGCAAATAAGTGGCGACAGACCAAAAGTCTGCAATCTTTGACTTACTTTAACTACTAAAATAGTATCACTATATTCAGGACACATGGTGAAATTTTATAGAAAATCTTTCAAAATACCATGGTACAACTCAAGAATACATGACACCATTGTTTTCATTTATTTGAGTATTAAAGCCAGAACCACACAATTCATTCCTAATGGTACTAAGGTCTTTGATATCCTTAGAGGCTAAAGTTTGCGAAAAATATAACAGGGTAGCTATCAAAATAGGAAATTTTCTTATTGAGGAAAAAAAAGATCTCTATCGTGATTAAACCAAGATTTTTGATACATTGGTAGGATTCAATGTATAAATTCATTGCATGGATAACCAAGATTTGCCTGGATTTTTCCACTGTTATCCAGAAAGAAGACAAACTGAATGTAGTTTTCTTGGGGGAAAAAGTATATACATTTGAAAACTCTTCCATACTTCATTAAGTACTTAGCATGTCTGTTATCTATTGCTGAAAAAAAAAAAGCATGTTAAAGTATATATGTAGAATTCATTTTCCTTTAAAATCTCACAAAGATCTGGATAAATAAATCTCTTTCATAATATATTTTCCTAATCATCCACATGACTTGAGTAATTCCAGGTTTTTCTCTCTTGTGACTCTTAGTTTTTTGTCCTATGATTTATGAATATGTCTATATAAAAAAGATTTAAATTGCTTCACTGAATAGTATAACCAATCACTCCCACAAACTATCTCATAAAAATGTACCTTGAAATAAGATTAAGAACTAATTCCCCTTTTCAAGGTTCAGATTCTAAGAAAGCAATCAGTTGGCCTGTAGGCATACAGAGGTGCTTCTGTCCCCCAAGATTGTTTCCCATTGACTCTATAATAGCTCCTGAACTCTCTGACTACAAATCAGGCTGGTAAAAAGAAAATTATCTGGATTGGATGGCAAATGAAACCATTCTAAATCAATAGCATCTTAGTTGCAATTACTTTGCTAGATTTTAATGTAGCCAAAACCAGAGTTTTAAAGGAATGAGATACAAGATCTGGTAACCTAGAATTTGGAGACTTCATGAGATTTGAAAAGAACACAGATTAGAGAATCGAAGGGCTTGTTTACTCAAATACTTTACAAAATTCTAGGGTTCATTCTACTGTGCATTTGTTCATCAAATAAATTAATTCACCAAAAATTTTTTAAAGATTTTATTTATGTATTCATGAGAGACATACAGAGAGAGACAGAGACATAGCAGCGGTAGAAGCAGGCTCTCTGGTGGGAGCCCTATGCAGGACTTGATTCCGGGATCATGCCCTGAGCTGAAAGGAGACACTCAACCACTGACCCACCCAGGCGTCCCTTAATTCAACAAATATTAATTGAGCGTGCACTGTAGATGTAACTCTATCTTAGGCAGTAGAACAAGAGAAACAAATTCAAGTTGGTGGCTGAGAACAACACACATTTCCTAATTTAAAATCCAGAATAACCCCAACAAGGCTGTTTCTTGGTGTAGGGAAGGTTATGTCATATACCAAAACAACTGGTGTCTCCTTGGGAGAACTTCACTGCTATCAAGAATGCTCTGAACTTGCAGAAACCCATCAATGAAGGGTTTAGCGCTTAGATGTTGGTTTATTTTGGATCATGGGCTTAATGAAATGGTTTTTCTTAAGGAAGCTTGTCTTAGATCCCAGCTGTTGCGATCAAAGCCATAGGGATAACAGGAGTCCACTTCCCTCTTCCTCTCTCTTTCTGATTTTAGGACATTATAAGAGCTTGGTAGGGATGCAGGGATGGGATCATGGGGGCTCAGCAAACTCAGCAGCAGCCTCCAGTGCTTTTCTGGTTTGTTGGTCCGAAAACTGCAACTCAGATTACCATGGTTTGGGAATTGAAATCCTGACATGAACAATTAAATTCTGTATTTATATTCCTAGCAATTTCATCTTGTCATTTGTGGTTTTCTTCAAATTACAAAACAATTAAATGAAGAATTTGGCAAAGAAATTGAACCAGATGCAAGTTTCTTGTCCTCCCTCCCACCTTCCCCCCTTTCCCTTTTAATGGCAGGAAAAAGAATGTAATTTAAGTCTTCCCAGCTCTTCAGCTGTGGAACAGCTGAACAGGCATCTTGAAGGAGAAAGTGTCTCTTTCACTAAAGAGTGTGATGTAGTGTTTTATCTGCAATGTGGAAGAGGAAAGCCCTTGAAGTACAGAATTCCCTAAGAGAAATGAAACACACACATCCTCCAACCACAGCATTTATTATCCTGACATTGCAATTTAGTAAACAAAAGACACAGAAAGTGTCATTCTGGTCTACCTTTTGGTAGAAAACATATATGAGGAGTTCCTTAAAAATGTAATCAAGCTGAAAGCTTGTTCTTAAACACAAATTAAGATCTAATAGCTGAACTGGTCTGAAATATGCCAAATGATATTGTCATATCCATTTAGAGGAATACTCAGAATTTTAATTATTTTCTCCAGCTGGATGATGCATAAGAGCCAATGCATTTCATACATCTCTCGCATTCTCTACATCCATCTCATCAGAGAGGTAGAGAACTTGTTTTTGATGGATTCAGATTTACCACATGCACAAACTCATTGTGCCTCCTAAATAACCTCCGTTTGTAGCACTGGCAAGGTATCTGATAAATAGGCCCAGAATGCTCTTATAGAAATTTGGAGGACAGACTCCAGGCCATTTGGGAGCAGAGCATCTCCAATCAGGTAATCGAGTGCAGACAATCTGGAAGACAACATATATCAACAATCCCAGAAAGTTTGGCTGTATGATTCTAAAGTAAAACCCAAAGTGTCATGTTACATTTTATTCTGAAAGAGGCAACAGAGCCTCTGCATAATGATTTCCTATGCTGAATTAGACAGAGAAAGAACTTTTCCATTTTTCCTGACCTGTAACTTAATATCAGGCAAAAAGGCTATTAGGTGGAGGAAATGCTATTTGCTTGAGTGGTTCCATTTTTGTCACCACCACCTTTCCCCACCCCCTAACACACACACTGACTGAGAACAAAGAAAAGGAAACTTTCTGAATTTTGCTTCTCCATCTAAGAAAGAAGGCCAGGGGTTGGGGGGTGGGTGGGAGGTGGGGTAGGGGGTGGGAGGGGTGGGGGGAGCGCAGCACAGTCTTTGGAATCAGAGAAAGGAGGCTCCACTAATATTGACTGTGAAACTTTCTAGACATGTGATCGACAAGTTGTTTTCTCTATACTAAAAGGTTCCTATCCAAAATAACAAAAACAAAAACAAAGGAGAGCTACCAGGACTTATATCATGAGGTTATTGTATGGAAAATTCTAATGAAGCCATTTTCAGCAGAGAACTGAACTCTCTATCATCAATATTGGAATCTATACTCAGCTGAAGTCCCATCACCTCCCATGACTTCTTAATATTCGTTCTCCCTTTGCGCCCACGAGATTTAATATCATGCTTGTGCTTGGCACTTCTGTATTCACCAGAATTCTAATTGCTCTTTTTAGACTTATATTTTGTTTTCCTTTCCTAGGCTGAATAACCCTTAGTTTTAAAAAACATAATTTGTTCTTTACAACAGAAACAACACATGCTCCTAATTACAAATTTAGCAAATTCAGATAAGGAAAGTAAGTGAAAATCACCCATTGTCTCATGTCTGGATGATAACATTTCAGTGAATGTCCTTTCAGGGTTATTTGGCTGGGGTATTTTTGTTGTTTTTGTTTTTTGTTACATAGAATATCTGGCTCTCATACTGTAAAATAAATTTTCTCACCTGCTTACACTCCATTCATATTGGGAACATTTTGTATGTTATTGAAATATTCTTTGAAACATTGTTTCTAAGGACTATTATTGTATGGATCTAAGATAATTTAATTAAACAATCTATATTATTGGACGTTAAGATTGTTTCCCAATTGTTGCTTTGTAAACCAAATTCTTTTTCTCCAAATTTTTATTTAAATTCCAGTTAGTTAACATACAGAGTAGTATGTTCTAGGTGTAGAGTTTAGTGATGTATCACTAACGTGCAACACCTAGTGCTCATCACAAGTGCCTTTCTTTTTTGTTTTGTTTTGTTTTAAAGATTTGTTTATTTATTTTCGAGAGAGACAGAGAGCATGAGTGAGGATAGGGGCAGAAGGAGAAGGAAAGAAAGAGAATCTCGAGCAGATCTCCTGCTGAGTGGAAGGCCTGACCCAGACTCCATCTCACAGTCCTGAGACATGACCTGAGCCAAAATCAGAGTCAGACACTTAACCAACTGAGCCACGCGGGTGCCCCACAAGTGTCCTTTTTAATACTCATCACCCATTTAATCCATCCTCTGCCCACCTCCCCTTCAGTAACCCTGTTTGTTCCCTACAGTTAAGAGTCTGTTTCTTGGTTTGTCTCTTTTATTGCCTCCCTATGTTCATTTGTATTGTTTCTTAAATTCCACATATGAGTGAAATCATATATTTGTCTTTCTCTGACTGAAATATTTCACTTAGCATAATACCATCTATTGTCATTACAAATGGCAAGATTTCAATTTTTTTTGTGGCTGAGGATACATATATATGTATACACACACACACACACACACAGATGCATATAAACCACATCTTCTTTCTTCTTTACCCATTTATCAGTTGATATACATTTGGGCTCTTTCTTAATAAAACAAAATTTTTAATGCAAGATTTTTAAGAGGAAGAGGATGTCTTTTATTGATGTGAATGCTCTGTCTAGCATATCGCCATGGATCAACATGCTTGTTAAATTTAACATTTAACATGTTTGTTAAATATCTTCTGTGGATTTTTTTTGTATATATATATATATATTTTTTTTTTTTTATTGGAGTTCAGTCTTCTGTGGATCTTAAAGGCAGGTATGTTTGGGATTCAAAAATCTAGATAAGAATAGGCCTCAGAGATTGGGTTGTATCAGAGGCTCAGTCCAGAGGGCAGACATGGCTGCTTCATTCATATCTATACTAGAGAGCCACATATTTGTTTTGAAGACCATGAACTTTCTACATTTCTCTTTCTGCCCTCCTCTCCCTAGTAGATCTTCTATAAGCCTTCATCTCAATAGATTTCCAAAATACATAATTATCATATCTTAGCAGCCATCCTTTGGCTATGTGTATGTGTGTTTGTCTTTTCACTGAAGTATAATATACATATGAAAAGTGCACATGTAAGTGCACATATGTTTTCATAATCTGAACACACCTATGTAAGTAAGAACTTGGATCAAGCATTAGAACATTTTTGGATTCTTGGAAGCACCTTCCCCTTACATTCACTTCTACTCGTGACTCCAAAAGTAAATTACCACTATCCTGACTTCTAACAGTACAGACTTATTTTGACTGACTTTGTACTTTCTGTGGGTAGAATCTTCTATTTTGCCTGATTTCTTTGCCCAATATTAGGTGTGTGAAGTTCATACCTGCTGTTGTGTATAGTTATGGATTGTTCATTCTCATAGTCAATAAATTGTAGCTTTGTGTGACTTGACAATAGTTTCTCAACTTTTGTCTTTCACCAATAGAAACTTTCCTTTACATAAAACATCATTTCAGTTTCCATCATATGAAACACCAGATAAGAGAGGAACTGTAGAAATAGGGGCAGAGCCTAGATCACCCTCTATTCCCTCTCCTGACCCACTTCCTATTCTCTCTAATACATACTCAGGGCTATGATTATAACTGATTTTTATTTATACCTTACAATTTTCTCTATTTTCTAAATAAAGTTTTATATACATACACATGTGTGTATGTACGTGTGTATCCATATCAGCTTTATCCCATGAATATACCATCCATTTAAATGCTACTATGTGCAACTCTCAAAATTGTATATTTCTTCCTTTAGCTAGTTGAGCCATATCAGTTATGACAAAAACACATCCAGGTCTGGAACTGGAAAAGTCTAGGGTAGAGCGTTCACAGGGGGAAGCATCAACCAAGATGTTAATGTGGTTGTTTTGAGTATCTATAAGCCAATGTAAAATGCCATCTTTGAAAAGGAGAAAAATGGCATCCAAAGACAACTATAGTCAACATCACAGTTTCACCTGGCCTACCACTGGAGTCATAGGAACAGATCTGTTCTTGTAAAGGAGAGCTCTTCCATTTGGATGTGAGGAAAACAACCAAAAGTATAGTAACTGTCATTTCTTATAACCAAGTCATCATTTGCAATGGTCAAACTGGATGTGTTTTCTTTGGCATGGCCAAGCTAAACTTTTGTCATTCACTGAGCAGACATCCACCAAATTGGAAACATTGGGACAGGCAATTTCTCTGATGTTTTGGTTTCAACAGTACTGATCTATAATTATTTCTCCAAACAAAAAGAAAGTGTTTGACAGAGACATTTAAAGACCTAAAACAACTTTCTTATAGGAAACACATGCTTCTTCTTGAAATTAAAACACATCATTATGCTAATAGGAGGACACTCAGCAAGTGGAATTTGCTAGGGATTTGTTGGTGGAGGGGTGATGCTGAGGGGTGATGAGAAGGTAGGAGACAACTGACTTTTGTTAGCTGTCCTGAACAGATGCCAAGAGAGTGAAGTCCAACAACTGTGTCCTTAAAATGACCCCATTATACACACTGGGGAAGTATCTTTGTGCTTTTCATGGGACTGTACAAAGTTGAGCTTCAGAAAACACATTGAGAATGAATTTCTGGTTTGTATTAGTATCTTCTCACCTCATCCTGATATTGGATTATAGAGCTCTTTAGGCTTGAAGGCAAAAAGATACATATACAAGTATGATAGGTTCTTTGTAACTTCAATAGTAAAACTTGATATAAGGACATCAGTGCCATCCTTTTCTCAAAAAAGTTTGTCTTCTCTCTCATTTTCCCTCCATCTTCAAAACCAACCACCATCTCACTGATAAAAGGAAAGAAATGCCATGTCCTAATGTGCTTGGTAATTGGAGAGACTTGAATTTGGAAATGGGGCATTTATAAAGCACAGGAGGAGCCAGGAAAAAAACTTTTACAATTGAACACTTTTAGTGATTTACAGCCCTAAACTTCATAAAAACAAAGGATTTCCACAATGTCTCTGGACACCTCTGAATGACTGTACTCTGAAAAGGTAGTTTCATATTTGTAGGGAGAATAGCTGGGAATGCAAAGAAGAAAGTGCAGGGAGGAAAGTTTTGCCAAATTCATGTGTTCTTGATTTATTTTTTAATAAAAATTAAGAGGAATACTGCCAAGTGTTCTTCCGTCTATCTTTAACTCATACATTTCCTGTCACCATCATTCATCTTAGGAATGTCCCTCCCAACCTTATTTGACTCTACCTCCTTTTGTGTCATTGTTGGTCATGGCAAAAATCCGCAAGATCACCAGGGACCCAGAATTTGTTTTTGTTCATTTGTTTCGTTGGTTTATTTTTAATGTGTGTTTGCTTTGTTTTTGTTTGTTACAGGGAACATTCCCTGCCCTGTCTGTCCCCACCAAAATCTCTCAGTTTGTTTCCAGGAAATGTTCAAGTTTTCATTTCTACGGTCCTAATCTCCATATACTCACACTCTCACTTAGCATATTATGGCCCCACATTAAATTGTAAATGGTATTAGGAAGGCACATCACTTTAACCTCCTATCAATTACCACTGCCTCAGTATGAATCAGGCTATCTGCCTATTTCTAGAAAAATTAATCACTCTTTCCTGTGACGTTTGTCATATATTCCAGTTTTTCTAAGCACTTTCTAATTTCATGTAATTTACTCTTTTCAAAAGGATGATTCATTAAACTTTTACCTACTTATTTTATTTGTGTACATTCATAATATTTTACATAAATTGAAGTGTTTACCAAAAAAAAAAAATCTGTGTCAAAGCATATGTCTTGCATTTTCAATCTGAAAGTATAGTACAAGCCCAAGGAGTTTGCGTGTCACCTTTCTTCAGCAGTCACTGGGATGTGCTATAGTGGTTTGCACCTATGGCTAAACTCCCCTTCCTCCCATGATGTTGCCTCAAAGGCAGAGGTCACAACTGGTTCTTAATAAGTGTTTGCTTCATGATTAGTGGATTCCAAGTGAGCTACTAAGTTTGGATTTAAGAGACAAATGAACCCAACAATATGTGAAGTGGTCTGGATGTATGTGATCTAGAGAATTAGAATAGAGAATTACTAGAAAGTGGTCCCAAACAACTGACCATAGCAGGAGACTTCCAGAAGAGTAGTTCCCAACTGGTGATGATTTTGTCCCCTGTGGAACATTTGGCAATATCTGGAGACATTTTATGGTTTTCACAATTGAGGGTGTGCTAGTGGCATCTAGTAGGTAGGGTCCAGGGATGCTGTTTAACATCCTACAAGGCACAGAACAGTTATGAAGAATTATCTGACCCAAAATGTCAATATGGAGGTTGGCAGATCCTCTTTTGGACACTGAGTAAGTGGATTTGGGGAGGAAGGTTGGAGGTGGGCCAAAACAAGAAAATAATAAAATAACATGTACTGTGTATTCCAGGCTCTAGAATAGTGTTTTGTATAGATTATCTCTTTTAAGCCTGACAATAATTCCATGAGGTAGAAATTATTACTACCCTTTTTTATTATGTGAAAAAAACTGAGAATAAGCTACTTACTCAAGGTCATATAACCAGTAAAGCTGGCATTTGAACCCAGGGTCTCCATACTCTCCTAACCACTCCAATAAATGTTATGTCTATTGGAGTTACCTCTTAGATTCTCAACTCTATTTAGTGAAATTAAAGAAAACATGTAGATGCAATAACATATTAAAATGCAATAAGAATAAAACAAATTTAAAAAGCATCATGATAAGAAAAGAAAAAATTATAAAATGCCAGAGACACACATGTGTGTAGAAATCACACACTTGTACACTAAACTGAAGTTGGCCTTCGAAGTTGGCTTTGACTTTCCAAGTGGACTAATCAAAAAGGGAATTGCAGTCAGTTACAAAATGCATTGTTCATAAAATGAAAAGCCTACCAATCTTATAAAATTAAACATACTCTTACCAAAGAATCCAGCAAATGCATTCCTTGGTATTTACCCAAAGGAATTGAAAACTTATATCCACATAAACACCTGCATACAGATATTAACAGAAATTTTATTCATAATTGCCAAAACTTGGGAATAACCAAGATGTCTTTAGTAGGTGAACAGATAAATAAACTGTGGTGTTTATTTAGTGTTGAAAAGAAATGAAAAGGCATGGAGGAAATTTAAATGCATATCACTAAGTGAAAGAAGCCAATTTGAAGAGGCTACACACTGCATGATTCCCACACTCTGACACTCTATAGAACAAAAGCATGGAGACAATAAAAAGATCAGTGGTCCCAGGGATTGGCAGGGAGGGAGGAATGAATCAGTGTAGCACAGAAGATTCTTAGAGCTGTGAAACTGTTCTGTAGGATACTCTAATGGTGGATATATTTCATTATGCATTTTTCCACATCCATAGGCTGTGAAACACCATGAATGAGCCCTAATGTACACTTGGAGCTCTGGGTGAGAATGATGTGTGAATGTAGGATCATCAAGTATAACAAATGTGCCACTCTGGTGAAGGATGTTGATAACAGAGGAGACTATGCACGTGTGGGGGCAAGAAGGACCTGGAAAATCTTAATACCTGCCTCTCAACTTTGCTGTGAACCTAAAAATGTCCCTAGAAAGTAAAGTTTATATGAAAATGAAAAACAAAACAAAATACCTCCCCCCCACCAAAAAAAAAAACCCCAAACCAAAACAAACAAACAAACCACCACGAAAAGATAAAACAAAACTAAACTCCACTAGTTACTCAGGAGGAGTCAATGTTACCAACACAGAGGACTGAGATATCTCTCTCAGCATCTTCTTCATAAGTAGGTCATTACTTGTATGTTCTAGAATATCTCCATAATAGATGATGAGTTTTGTTTGGCCATTTCTCTCAGCATTGCTCAGTGGAAGAATCCAAATCAGTTTGCTACAAGTGATAAATAACACATGGACCAAAGGGGAGCACTCCAAAGGGGCAAACCTATCATGGTCTGGCTGAATTTAGACCCTCAGACCAGAAGCATGGATTGGTTGCACCACCACGAATCAGTCCTCTTGGGATCCTCACTTTACCTTTGAGGACTCAGTTTCCATACATGTAAAATGGGAATGTTAGTGTGTATCTTGTGAGATAATGGTTTCTAACTTTTTAATTCACTCAGTAAATGTTAGCTGGATGCTTCCTCAATATTTGCCACTGTCTGGGGCCTGCAACTAAATGGCAGACAGGACGATGACAGATTCCATGCCTGTTCTCACAGAATTACAGTGAAATGGTAAAGAGGGATTCACTGACAAGTACAACATAAAATCATATATCCAACAAGTATTTACTGAACACCTACAATGAGTTAGGGACTATTAGGCAATGGATATATTTATCATTCTGCTGTTGCTTTAAAATTGATCAATTTTCTTTTTTTGAATTCTGGCAGAGGAAGGCTGAGTGAAATAGCTTAGTAACTAAGTGGAGCAGACCTGAAATGGGGAGAACTTTAGGGCTGCTACTACTATTCTAGAGGTCTTTACCTTTACTCGAGGGGGTAACATTCATATTGCAGTCTAAGTGAGTGACATTGTTCTGAAGGTGTGCAGGTGTCCAACCTACACTACTGGACTCCCTGGCACTTGAATCGATGTAGCTAACCATCTAACTCTAGACAACAAAAATCATTTGGGTTGGTTCTGAGAAAAACAGCATCAAGTTTGTACAATAGAGGATAAACATGCACTTTACAAAGTCATGGTATTCCTTAAAATGTGCAGTGTTGAATCTATCAAGATTCAAGATTCTAATTTGCTCAGTCAATATTACTAACCTCTCTGCCTTTCAGCGTTGGCAAAAGGTTGTCTTTCCTTGCTGATCACTGGAATATAATAGAGATTCATTTCTCTTCTGAAAGGAAGCTCTACCAAGAGAAAAGGGAAAGAGAATATGTTTTGTCACCTCTGAGCTAAAACTATTGTATTTCTCTAAAAGCAATCATCTGTAGACATTACAATAGCATGTGCAGGGCATTGCATAGCGTTTGTTTTAATCGGTGTGCTTTATCAATTCCACCCCAGATTGGATTCATTCTTCTCCAGAAATCTCACCAAATCGAGTTTGATTTTTCCTATGAAATGACATTTGGCTGCACAAACATGCTCGACCGTATTGAAGGACACAGTCAAGAACACCAGCAACTCAGTGATATAATCCCAGCCCGGATGAGAAACATCAGAAGCTTTCAAACTCCCTACGCTTTTCCCTTTCAAAGTTCAAAAGGTCTAATTCTTTCCCACTTAGGTCTTGTCCATTCCCAGATCTGAGCTGGGAAAGGAGAATGCAAGAGTTTATTTTAAATTATATTTGGCTTTAAAAACACTGTGTTTTCAGTTCTGAGAATGAACAAAAGGGAAGTGCAGTTATCTAAAGAGACATAGAAAAGACAGTGCTCTCAAAATCATGCCACGATCTGTACTTGTTTTGTCATCCTACTACTAACTCTACCTAGTGTACTGTTAGACAAGATACATTATCCAGAGCGCCTGCTTGACCTAGAGGGAATTTCTATCCTAAAACAGCAAATATTTATGTGGATCTAATTGATGTTCACATGAAGTTCAAAGAGTTTCAGAGATAAGATGTTTAAAGATATCCAACTATTCTCTTAAGGGCAGATACAGTTGATAATAATCTAGAGGATTCATTAATTTCATTGATAACACATATTTTAAAAAGTAAACATGAAGTTAGAGCTTGTCTTTTGTCCAAAGGCTGATAAGTAAAAATGTGTTCCAGTTTTTTTTTTTTTTAAGATTTTATTTGTTTATTCATGAGAGACACACAGAGAGAGAGAGGCAGAGGGAGAAGCAGGCTCCTCATAGGAAGCCCGATGTGGGACTCAGTCCTGGGACTCCAGGATCACCCTCTGGGCCAACGGCAGGCTTTAACCGTTGAGCCACCTAGGTGTCCCAGTGTGTTCTAGTTTTTATAGCAAGTTTAGACATCAGGGATTTTTATACATCTCATTGAGAAAACAAGTTCTATTCACACTTTTGAGAAGCAAGTTTTCTTATCAAGGGAGGCAAGACCGTAAGAAAAACCCCTAAAAACGGAAAGGCCGGTAAATGCACAATGAATCAAATTGATTATTCTTTTTGTGCCATTATAAGCAGATGTTAGTTATAACCATGATCACAATGAGGTGACAGCTACTGCGTAAGATTTGAGATCACTTAGACCATGTTTTGTGATTTTTTTGAAAGAGGCATAAGATGACTATGACAACAGGCTATTATTAATTACTATTCATTTAATCAAGGAAAGATTCATGGAGAAGAAAAGTAGGCTTTTAGACCGTGTCCATTCATATCTATCTATTTTAAAAACAAGCATGAAAGGTATTAAACTTAGCATTTTGTTTTGGTTGCCTAGTCAATCGTACTATCACACCATGCAATGGGCACTAAGAGTTTTCTTTTGAGCTATGCCTTCCAGAACAAGACCAGCAAAGAAATGGCCTTTGAAGAAGAGATCAAATGCTTCATCATTCCATGTGATTTGCTTTCAACATTGGCATTGAAACAACATGCAGAGGCATTTCTCTCCATATTTTAA
Source organism: Canis lupus baileyi (assembly GCF_048164855.1). Classification (NCBI taxonomy): domain Eukaryota; kingdom Metazoa; phylum Chordata; class Mammalia; order Carnivora; family Canidae; genus Canis; species Canis lupus. The sequence goes on from NC_132841.1 coordinate 52,580,962, forward strand.
TAAGGGCACATTTTTAATTGTCTAAAAAGCTTCAGGGTAGTACCTGAAAATAGAGTATCCCTAAGATGCTAAGATCTATTTCATATCAAATGACAGTTGTTTATTTATGACATCAATTTATTTTTCACTTTGCAATTACGTAAAAATAGCAATAACATAGCAAGTGAGATGATGCGATTGATCTGCATGCTGAATTATTCATTCGATTTCAGTTGTTGACTTCACATCAGACATCTCCTGATGTACGGTGCATAAATCATGATGAGTCTTTTGCCACAACCACTCAAAGAACCTATCTGATGCTTTTTGTATCCATTTATGCATATGGCCTGGAATTCCTGGTATCTCCTTAACTAGGTCCAAAGTGGTACCATATATCAAATGCTGAAGGATGGGACTCCAGCAAATGGTCTCCAGGAAGTGGCATTCTCTTCTGAGGAAGGTCAGTTAGCTGATACTGACCCCACCATTCTGCAATTTTCCAGATTTGCTACGTAATCATACTCATGGCACTAAAATCTCAGCAAGTTACCAAAGGCATTGGTGTGGAGTGATTTTGAACAGTTGGATTAAACTCTAACCAGATTACGGTTGCTGGAATGGTCTCTACCAAGCACCAGACCAAACGCCCTGCCTTCACGTTGTGTGAACTTAAAAAGTACTTGATGAAAAACTTCTCTCATTATCTAGATTAAGTTAGGGTGCTTGCTCTATGATCTCATGATGCTTGTATTTCCCTTTATATCATGCATTCATGATACTTGAGCATTATTTCTAGCTTTGAATCATTTGTCCCGGAACTAAACACCACTATACTTTTAGTCTCCTCACCTAAATGAAGACATACAAAAGACACTTGATAAAAATATTAACTGAATAAGTAAAAGCCATTCTCATTACTCAGCTACAGCCTTCTGGGACAGTACAATTCTCTTCATAGATGAAAAGACATTTGCCAAATTTAAACAAATATGCTGTAAAACATCAAATACCACACTATCATCTGGTCCTCTACCACTTTTTAATCCTCTTAATACTCTCCTAGTTTGGCTAAAGTACTCACTTATCTTAGAAAATTTCACCCTGGTAAGAAACCACCATTTCCTAAAGAATCCTTCCATGGGAATACTGTGCCTCTGTCCTTGTTTCAGACAGCTGAATTTGCAATATAATAAACAGATCTATTAGCCTAAGATTTTTTTTTAAAGGCATATTTTCATGGTTTAACCCTCCCCAGCCCCCATTCCATGCCCAAATTCAAAGAGTGGTTGTTTTGGGATGGTAAGATAAGTGATTTAAAAAAAATTTTCCCGTATTTTCCATATGAATTTAAGAGCAAGGATTTCTTACTTTTTGAAGCAGAGGGAAAAAAAAACATATTACCAGACAAGGAATTACAAGATTAGCAAAGTCAGCAATACTTAGGCTCTGAACTAGACTTTATTTTATTATTTTATTATTTTTAATTTTTTAACGATTTATTTTTGTTTATTTATGATAGACAGAGAGAGAGGGAGAGAGAGAGAGAGAGAGGCAGAGACACAGGCAGAGGGAGAAGTAGGCTCCATGCAAGGAGCCCGACGCAGGACTCGATCCCGGGACTCCAGGATCACGCCCTGGGCCAAAGGCAGGCACAAAACCGCTGAGCCACCCAGGGATCCCCTGAACTAGATTTTAAAAAAAGAAAGATAAAAATAAAATAAAATAAAATAAAAATAAAGATAAAGATATAATCATATCTATTCAGTAATGTAAACCTCAGTCTATGAATTTCTCCTGCGTGCATAGGGCAGCAGAGGCAATTTCAAAATTACTGTCTTAGATGTTGGTAAATTTCTGTCATTTGTTTAAATGGAGAATTTTAGAATTTTAATATTCTTGTTCACCTAACTGCCTTCCTTCTGATACTAAGGACCTGGCATATAGTAGCTATTCAATAAACATTTGTTGAACTAAAACACAAGTGAATAAATTTCATCAGGAAACTGAGTTCTGGTCAACTATATTCGACAAAGCAGAAAAGACTATCCACTGGAAAAAGGACAGTCTCTTCAATAAATGGTGATGGGAAAATCGGACAGCCACGTGCAGAAGAATGAAACTAGACCATTCTCTTACAACCATACACAAAGATGAATTCAAAATGGACAAAAGATCTAAATGTGAGACAAGAATCCATCAAAATCCTAGAGGAAAATACAGGCAACACCTTTTTTTGAACTTGGCCACAGCAACTTCTTGCAAGATACATCTATGAAGGCGAGGGAAACAAAAGCAAAAATGGATTATTGGGATTTAATCAAGATAAAAAGCTTCTGCACAGCAAAAGAAACAGTCAACAAAGCTAAAAGACACCCTGCAGAATGGGAGAAGATATTTGGAAATGATCTATCAGATAAAGGGCTAGTATCCAAGATCTATAAAAAACTTATTAAACTCAACAGCAAAGAAACAAACAATCCAATCATGAAATGGGCAAAAGACATGAAGAGAAATCTCACAGAGGAAGACATAGACATGGCCAACATGCACATGAGAAAATGCTCTGCTTCACTTGCCATCAGGGAAATACAAATCAAAACCCCAATGAGATACCACCTCACACCAGTGAGAATGGGGAAAATTAACAAGGCAGGAAACAACAAATGTTGGAGAGGATGTGGAGACAGGGGAACCCTCTTGCACTGTTGGTGGGAATGTGAACTGGTGCAGCCACTCTGGAAAACTGTGTGGAATTTCCTCAAAGAGTTAAAAATAGACCTGCCCTATGACCCAGCAATTGCACTGTTGGGGATTTACCCCAAAGATATAGATGCAGTGAAACAGCAGGACACCTGCACCCCAGTGTTTCTAGCAGCAATGTCCACAATAGCCAAACTGTGGAAGGAGCCTCGGTGTCCATTGAAAGATGAGTGGATAAAGAAGATGTGGTTTATGTATACAATGGAATATGACTCAGCCATTAGAAATGACGAATACCCACCATTTGCTTCAACGTGGGTAGAAGTGGAGGGTATTATGCTGAGTGACGTAAGTCAATCAGAGAAGGACATATATTATATGGTCTCATTCATTTGGAGAATATAAAAAATAGTGAAAGAGATCATAGGGGAAAAGAGAGAAAATGAGTGGGAAATATCAGTGAGGGTGACAGTACATGAGAGACTCCTAACTCTGGGAAATGAACAAGAGATAGTGGAAGGGGAGGTGGGCGGGGGGTTGGGTGACTGGGTGACTGGCACTGAGGGGGGCACTTGGCGTGATGAGCTCTGGGTGTTATGCTATATGTTGGTAAATTGAACTCCAATTAAAAAAATAATTTAAAAAAAAGAAAAGAAAACGGAGTTCTGAGAGGTTAAATTACTCAGAGACATCATAACTCAACGTACATTGTTGAATATTTCCTGAGCCCCTTGCCTTTACACCCAAGTGTGTACATGTCCCTACTCACTGAAACTTGATTTTCTACGGTGTACTGGGCAGATACATGGTATCAGAGTATTGCTGTCAGATGCAGCAAACTTACTCCCCCAGCCTGTCTCACCTTTACTTCTCGCCAAGCACTGGGCTCCAGATACCAGGAAAAGGGTAGGGGAATGTTGCCAAGTGCTAAGGGAAGTCTGATTTGCCTGGCTGCCAATGCCTGGGATTTGGCATGCTAAGGCATCTGTTGTGGTTGTGGATTTGGGTTGAGTGATTCCTGCTGAAAACACTGTGAATAATTCTAACAATGTCACTGCATGCTGTTGCCCTGGTCTTTCTCCTCTCTGGGTCATGTTTCTAGCCACAGATGATTAGTAACAAACACTAATCAGTAAACTGGTCAGAAAGACAAAGCCAAAGCTAAGGTCTGCCAAAAGTATGCTAATAGGATAGCGAGTTCTCATTTTGTTTTTCGGTAGAGGAGAAGAGAATGGGAATTAAAAATGAAAGAGAATAGCAAGAAACTGATCTTCTGACAGGTTAAGCATCATCAACCTTCCTTGTTTTCTAGAGTTAGAAAAGAAAGTCTTAGAAAGTTTGTGCCACATTATTTTTTCCACATGTGGGTATGTGATAGAGTTGGGATCTCCCAGAAGGCTTAAATTATGGTCTTGCTTCCTCATGCTTGGTGGCTTTCCATGTTGGTTTGTTGATAATATATGTTTAAACAAAACAAAACAAAACAAAACAAAACAAAACAAAACACATCATTGGTCTAAAAATACACCTGCACTTAATGGAGAACTTTCTCATATACATCCCCCATCTTCCCCTATCATCAGGAGCAAAAACTGTCTTTTTGGGTTAACAGAGCCAGTGGGAAGGGTTGCAATGTTTATGTTTAGCCCCATCCAAATGTCATCTTATAAGAGGATCATGAAAAATGAGAAACTTTAGCTCTTTGCTTTTTTAATCCTATGGTATTCAAATAAGAATATTTCTTACTTCCATTGGCTCTCTTACCCCACAATTTTTGTCCACAAAAACCACTACATATGAACTTGATCTGTGTTTTGGCCATATTTCATCTTAAGAAGCAACAGCCCTCCCACATCCAAATTTATATTTCTTCTCTTTGCAAAAAAGTCATCATCATCATCATCATCATCATCTTTAACACCGAGTTCTTACTATATGCCAAGCACAAGATTAGATAATTTACACACATAATTTAATTTTTTAAAAACCTCTATGAAGTAGGTACTATCATTACATCCATTTTACAGATAAGGAAATCGAAGCTCAGAGAGGTTAAATCACTTTTTAATTGTCGTGTGTCTTATGAAAAGCAGAGCTGAATGCCAGTGCAGGTATCTGATCCAGAACTCATGCTCTTAAACTCGGAAATATAATTAGAAGCTTGAGAAATCATAGCATTCCCAAGGAAGAGAGGACCTGAAAGTTCACATGTTCCTGAAATTCTTCACCTAAGTGGTGTATTAAATTCATGTGGGAACTCTTTGGAAACTGGTGCTCTAATCTCATTTGAATCAGAATTTGAGGCAATGGGACATGGGTATTAGTATCTTAAGAAAAAAACTCAGATGATTCTAGTTGAAGCTGGGATTAAGATTTGGTTCCCAATTTTCACCAAAGACAGTGTCATCTGGACTGCTTTAAAAAAAAAAATATATATATATATAATAGCTTTATTGAGATGTAATTCACATATCATACAGTTCGTCCATTTAAAGTATACCATTTAATGGTTTCTAGTATATTCACAGAGTTGTGCAGTCATTTACCACAATCAACTTAGAACATTTTCATAACCCCAAAAGATATCCCATATCCACTAGCAGTTGCTCCCCACTTTCCTCCCATACCCCCTCAAGCCTAGGCAACCACTAATCTACTCACTATAGATTTGCCTATTTGGGGGCATTTCATATAAATGAGATAAAATAATATGTGGTCTTTGTGACTGACTTTCTTCATTTAGCATAATGTTTCTGGGGTTCATCCACTTTGTAGCATGTACTTTTTTCTTATGACTAAATAATATTCCACTATATTCAGTTACTTACCTGTGTTGTGTTTTGAAGAAGATAATATAGTCCTTAGACCTACCTTTTCAGAATCTTTGGGGTGGGGCCAGGTGTTCCAGTGGTCATTTGAATTTGAGGATTAATGACTTCTTATTCATCCACTTACACATTTGTGCACCCCTCCCAAATATTGTGCTGGAATATCACCCCTCTGAAGAACTTACTGCTGTTTGTTACTATTTCATCTGCGGCCAACACTGTCAGAAAGTTTTCCCATAGCCTAGGTCTAAAATATTCTTTCTTTAGAAAAAAGATCTTTTTCTTGCTGGTCTTGGTTTCCCTTATGGAACCACACACATATCTCTCATCATCTCTCATCAGATGATGATCCCTTTGATGGATGACCTTCTGATGGCTCTGAGGATGATCCCAAGACTTATTTTCCCCAAATTAAACATTGTTCATTCTTTTGAAGGATCTTAGGATGAGGTGGTTTCGAGCTTGTTCATCTTGTTGTATTCAGATTGAGCTATTCTTCAAACATAGTGTCATGAACAAATCATGAAATTCTGAATATGACCCAGGCTTACTTATGGGTTGAATGAAACCTAACATTTGTGACCCTAAAATAAGGGGCTTATAGGTGGCCAGGTCCAATTGCAGCATCACATGTGAAGCAACATAAGTTAGCAACAAAATCCACTAAAACATAAAAAATTCAAATCTTTAATGACTCTCAAAGGACATTTGTCTGTAAAACACACTGAAAATATTTTTTCCTCATTGATGTTATTCTATGTCCTGCACACTGCTGATCCCTAATCCCCCCAAATTCTTTCTCACTCTCAACTCCCAAATCAAGTACTTTTTTGATACCTAGCTGTGGGTGCAGGACTATGGTAGGGGTCATTCCCATCCATCCTTCCTTTCAGTCTTTTCTATTCTCCTTGATTGAATCTTGTCCCTTTCCAAATCAGACTTCCATTCCTAGCTTCCCCCACCCCCGCCCCCACCTCCCATCCTGCATCAAGAGAGCCTCAGCCAAATTTGGAGCTCTCCTTAGAGAGCAAGGTGAGAGAAAAACTGAGTGTACAGACAGAATGCTCCACAGTGAGTGAGGAAAGAGAAGTGCTATGAACAAATACGGTTTTGTTCGTGTCACACAAAAGTGAGGAGTAGTCTAATATAAGTTCAGTACACCAGGACATATCCATCCTCTCAGAATCTTCTAAGGCCCAGGTTCCCCAAAGTTTTCACATAGAACTCAGGGTTACGGGACTCTAATGAAGCTCTAAGGAGTTTTCTTTCTCTGTGCTCCTTAACTCTCATTAAAATTGTGTTATTCACAATTGAGATGGTTCCATTTCAACCTCATTTGAAATCCCTTTTCCTTCAAGGTACAATGTAAGCCCCTAATGATAGAGTTGTGTGCCTTCAAGACAAATATCAAAAAAGGCCTCCTGAACATGTATTTAAAACAAAACAAAACAGAAAACTAAATGAGTCCCCAGCAAGTATGCAATGCAGGAACATTTACATTTTGATTGCTACACTAAAGAGAAAAGAAGGCAATCCATTGTCTTATACAAATTCTGAGCCTACAAGAGAGAGTTGTGAATCATTTCTCTGTAACTAATTAATCAATTAATCTGGCAAAAAGTTGCCACCTGAAAATTCAAAGAGTTCCTCAAAGTGGGTGTTTGCAATATTTTTAAGTCTTTATATTATTTATTATATTATAATTTTTAGAATATGTATCTTAGGTAATTTAAAAATAATTTTTATTTTATAATAAAATAACTATAACATTTATTATATTATCTATTGGGCTTCTTGAGCATCCTCCATGTGTAAGGTATCTAAGTCAATTTTAGATAGTTTAGTGTTAGCATTTTGTAAATCTTTAATAAAGCACGCTTGGATTGGAGTAACTCTTCGGATCATTTTTGATCAATAAGCAGATAATTAATGTGACTTTTCTTAATAGGAAGGCAAAAATGACTTAGACAAGCTCCAAGTGGCTGCTTGAATTTGGGGGCAAACAGAATTCTACACATGAATGAGTTAAGGCAAGATATACTCAAGTATATACAACAATATTTACTCAGGTTTCATGTTGTGAGAGGACTACTAAGAAAGATTTTCAGTAGCCAAATAAGGATTCAGAAATCAGGTTAAGCACCAGGAAAGCCTTTGGGAAGCCCACAATATTAAGTCCTCTACTTACATTTTCTCATTAGTCCTTATAACAACCTTATTAGGAAGATAATATATCTCTCAATCCTGATTCTGCCCCATACTAACTGTATGAATGTGAACATATTATTTCACTTTTCTATGCCTCTGTTCCTCATCTGTAAAAAGAACATAATAATAGCACCTCCTTCAAAGGCGGTCCAGACTTAATGTCCAGACTTAATGAATCGACTTATAGATATCTTTGGGAACTTAGCTAATGTTAATTAACACAGTAAGTGCTCAATTATTATTATTTCAGGAAGGATGGGTAGAAGAAGTAGTTAGGAAAGAAAGTATAGAAATGACATGGCCAAAAGCAAGAAAAAAAAGCACTGTGAATCAGAGAGAAATATCCCAGAAGGCCCTGCCAGATAATGATGAGAATGGGATTGGATAGGTAACATATGAACAGAGTAAAAAATGCCACAGGATGATTTTGCAGAGCAGTATAAAGATGAGTTAATAGTACTTAAGTTTTTATTTCTTTTTTTATTTTTTTTGTACTTAGGTTTTTAAATCAGAGTGGGATTACAGGACTTCAAACAAGAGACAAGTGCCAATGCTTTGCAGCCAAAGATTTCTAGGAGGACATGTATTTGAACAGGTTGGGTTTATTACTCTTGCCATGGGGGAGAATGCACACCATTGGGCACCATGGGGCATCTCAGTAAGAAGAGTTAGAAAGGACTTCATAGGATTTGGATCTGGAATTGAAAGAAAAGGGGTTTATTCTAGATCAGGTGCTGTCAGAAAGTGGATATAACTCTGTAATTGATTTTTTAAATAAACTTTATCCAGAAGGAAGGAAGACTTGAGTGAGGCTAAACTGATAATAGGTAAAGAAGTAGCTGTTATTCATACTAACTGAAGGAAGGAGGTTTTGGTATCTTTGTTGTTTGCACAGTGACCTGTTTTTGAGTTTAGCCTAAATTATGGGGTGGCCTTATCTTTTGTCTCACTTCCTTCTGGTCACAGAGTGTGACCTTGTCTGGTGTTAATGTTTGGTGAGAATGTTTATGTCCAACAGAAGGATATCATGGCCTAGTGTTGAGTTCCAGGCCAGCTCCTAGCAACACAGAGTCCTAGTCATATATATATGGCTCAACCGCTGAGCCACCCAGGCGTCCCTCAGGTGATTCTAATGTGCAACAGATTTGAGGTCTAGTATCATAGGAGAACGGATCTATACTTCATGTGGAGTTAACAGTGCAAACTGTGACCTGGTTAACATCCCAATGTAGAGGGATGCCTGGGTGGCTCAATGGTTGGGTGTCTGCCTTCAGCTCAGGGAGTGATCCTGGGTCCAGGGATGGAGACCCCCCCCCCCGAACTCCCCACAGGAAGCCCGCTTCTCCCTCTGTGTCTCTGCCTCTCTCTCTCTCTCTCTGTGGCTCTCATGATAAATAAATAAAATCTTTAAAAAAAATCCCAATGTGGAGTTGGGGAGAGTTGAAGTGCTATTTTGCAATTTGAGGTTCTTTCTGGAGAAAGAATAAAAAACAAACAGATAAATGTGCAACTTCTTTCCCTCAAGAAGGCATACTAGCATTCAATATCCCCAATCTCCCTGAGCATCATGGTAGCCAAGAATAACTATGAGGACAAACACAGACTTCCTTAATTTGATTGTTAAATGATAAAACAAATGAGCCGCCTCTAAAAGCTTGAATTTTGTGAAGGAATGTGCTCATGCAATGGGTCTTTTCTCTTCCTCCTATTACCTGTGTTCAAACAGAGAGGTATTAGATAGTTTACCTAATCCTTCCTTTCAAGTAACTAGGGATGAAAATGCACTTTGGGATCTGAATTTCATCCTTAAGTGGCTTATGAGGGTAGCAGAACTTCAGAAATCAGTAGGAAAACTTATGGGGAGCAAACATAATTAAAACAAAATAAAGTGATGGTGGCAATAGCTCTGTTGTTAAAGTTGCTCTCCAAAATAGATACTTCTCAGTTTGAGCAATAATGCAGTGTGACAGCCATTAAAGGAGTATACCACAGAGGCTCATGCAAGTTGCAAAACAGTAAAAAGCCATCAAATACTAGTGGGGCTTAAAAAGTTGTGTTGGCTTTTATTTTATTATTTTTTCATTTTAAATTTTGTTTTATTTATTTGAGAGAGAGCGAGAGGAAGCATGAGCAGGGGGAGCGGCAGGCAGAGGGAGATGGAGAAGCAGGCACCCCACTAAGCAAGGGAGAGCAGGATCATGCATGACCTGAGCCGAAGGCAGATGCTTAACTGACTGAATCACCCAGGTGCCCTGAGTTAGCCTTTAAATAGCAGGTGTGTCTCACCCACAAGCAAAGGCAGGAAGCAAGCAGAGTGTGGGGATGTGATTGGGATTGGGAAGGCTGGCACCAGACAGGAAGGAACTGTAAATGATCACATCTCCATTCAGCTGATACATGTATGTCTCTTCCAGGAGAAAAGAAAAAATGTTCCATGGAAATTGCCTACTGCCTGTGTATAAGCTCAAACCTTGGCCCTGAAACTGTGAGCCAGCTAACTGGTGAGGAAATTGCATAGCACAGATTTCTCAAAGGGTCAGACACTACTGCTAATGGTCCATGAGAAATTGTTCAGGGATTCATGGATGGATATTTGCATTTTGGTTAGTTTTATGCTTATAGAAATGGGCCTTAAAAAATATACACTGAGTAACACCAACTGACAAATATTGTTGCTTAGAATGGGACTTGAGTAGATATTTAAATAAAGTTCTAAGTATGTGACCAAAATATGTAGGGTGAGAGCAGTTTGGGGAATAATTGTTTTGGGTAAGAATGAAAAGAACAGGTGATTTAGGCCACTGCTCCACCTCTCACTAGCTGAGTGGCTTTGGGCAAGTCAATCAACCTCTCTGAGGTTCAGTTTCCTGATGTGTACTGTTGGGTGGTGCGTCACATCCTTGGAAGCCAGAGGAGATTGAAAATGCTGGTCTTGATAAAGTTGATCTCACAGAACCAATTATCTGAGAACAGATTGGTTGTTATTTATAAAACACTGAATGAAATGAAAGCACATTCACAAAAGTTAGTTGGTAGTTCACGGCTACTTATTAAGAAGCCAGGAGGATTTAATACTGACCCAGCAGTACGGGTGGAGTGGGAGAACACGTATTCCTCGGACCTTTCACTTTCTGCCCATCTCTTCTTTATCACAAGATAATCCTCATGATGGGGCTGGGGGGTGGGTCATGCTTACAAATAAGCATATGTTAGCCTGGGACAGATTATTCCCCAAGGCAGAACTTTTTAGAGCAGCACAGCCATTATAGACATGGGCTATGGACACTGAGATTTGGGTTTGGATCTTTCTTTCTCAGTTATTATACTGCTATCAGGAACTGAAATAACAGAAACTGAGAGAACTCTAGGAAGGCTTAGTTGCCCCCTCTGTAAAATATAGATGGTCATACCTACCTCATAATACATTCATTTCTAAACTGTGAGTGAAGACCATGTTTGTTTTTGCTCATCATGACTGGGCCTCAACAAATATTTTCTGAATGAATGAATGAACAAGTGAATGAGAGACAGTGAGGGGTAGTATTAGGTAATGCCTGATATGTAGCTCTCAATACGTGGCAATAGTAATGAGTGTTAATATTTATCATGGATATCTGTTTTGGTAACGCCAAACCCATGGGCTTCTGAGGTGAAGCATGTATGCAGGCATAAGTCATCATTTTGTAACATCCCCACTCGTGACTATAGTGATTGGCTTGGAGATGAGCCAATGACCCAATCACAGCAGTGAGATATTGGCTAGGAGTTCTGGAAAGAGACCATCAACTTTTCCTTGTAGGAAGTGAGTCAGAGCAAACATAGGAACGTCACAGCCATTCCATGATTATGTGGAGCCTGACAAAAGAGCCAGCATTGAGGGACAGATCACTGGGAAATGGAGCGAGAGAACCAGGTTCCTGATGATACCCTTTGAGCTTTGTATCAAGCAATGGGTAAAGTCATACCTACCCTGGTCTATTTGATTACATAAACTTTATTGAAAGCTTCTTATTTCACTGCTTTTATACCAATTCGACTTATGTCAATTACAAAAAGAAAAGAATTTGGAAATAGCAACATTGTTATCATCATCATAAATAAAATAACAAAAAACCCTAGGATCATATGTCTGCAAATCAGTGACTTAACATTTTTATTTTTGCTTGAGCAAAATTTGAGGGAGGCCTTGGCTTCAAGTTTCTTCCCCTGAAGATAGAACATAGCTACCTCTTTCTTGAGTGGCTCATGTTGGTTCTTTCCTAATGTTTTGAGCAGTGGGGATATGGCTAACATAGTTATTTAGAAAGGGAAGTACACACAGTATGCTCTTCTTTTAAATACTATAAAACATCCTGCATCCCTAGCAGAAATAGTTCAGCCACTCCCTTCCCTGGCAGTGATTGCTTTCAACATATCACTATAATTTTCTCCTCCCCAGTTGATCGGTATGGAACCACCTCCTCAAATCACAAGTGAATTACTCCTGAAAGTAGCATCTGGGCTCACAATTAAATTCGTTCACACATCAGAGACTGCCCATTACTGGACATTGGACACATGACATAATTTGAGAATTAATCAACCGATACCTCGAAAATGAAATTTGAAGCATCAAGATGAAAGACAATTCCAAATTTTCCTTTTCTTCATTTGAGGGGTTCCAGATAATGTTCTATGACCTAAGAACTTAGAAACTATTTCCACGATATTCATTTGTATCCCCCAAAAGAATTGCAGTAACTTGCTTTTGAAATTCATTTGCAATAGTTCTATTATGCAACTAACAATGTTGGGAATGTATAATCACTCAACAAGTATCTATTTTTTTTTTTTTTTTTACTAGGCACATCAAGAGGAAAAGGAAGGTGGGGACCTGGGTGGCTCAGTAGTTGAGCATCTGCCTTCGGTTCAGGTCATGATCCAGGGGTTCTGGGATCGAGTCCTGCATCAGGCTCCCTGCAGGAAGTCTGCTTCTCCCTCTGCCTATATCTCTGCCTCTCTCTGTGTCTCTCATGAATAAATAAATATTTTTTAAAAGTAAGAGGAAGGTACAAATAAGAATGAACCATGGTTCCTGCCTTCCAGAAGCTTACAGTCTAGGAGAAAAAAAAAAAGAAAACAACAACACTAAGTGAGGGGAAGTCCAGTTGAACTACAGGATGGCCACATAACCTATTTATGATAAAATTTTAAAGAGTGACCCTGCAACAATTAAATTCATTGGTTCTTAAATCCAACAGGTATGCATTTGAGATCCAGTTATTCCACTTGCTCGGGGTATCCTATCTAATCGAATCTTCAACTTTATTTTCTCATGTGTAGACTGGGTTAACAGTAAATACCAAGTGTACATGGTTGCTTGCTAAGGATGAAAATAGCTCACACATGGAATGCACTTAATGTCAGGCTTGGCATAGAGAGAACACTCATCATATTTTATAGTTTTTATGATTTTTAAGAATATTCAGCATTACTACTGGATGGTAGATAAAAAGGGGCAAAACAAATACCTTTTGTTTTAAGCAAACATCTTGCACTGACTATAGTATGCATCAAAACAACAAAATGCAACAAGAATTTGACAACCATTAAGCTTATATAGTGGCATATGTTGCAAAGGCACAATGCTCTGTTGGACATATACTCTCTTGATGAAGAGAAGTCCTGAGTGTAAAGCACAGAAAGAATAAAGAAAGTTTGAAAAAAAAAATTTCTTTAGCTACTAAAGGATCAGTTGTACTGACTAAATTCTTGTGTCACCCACAGAAAAGACAGAAAATAAAACTGCTAACATGAGGTCTGAGCTTGTCATAAATATGTCCTAATCCACAACTTTTTGAAAATTAACAATGAAAATAACAGCACCTAAGAATTATTAGGCATTCACTATGTGCTAGGCTCATTGCTATGCATCTGGCATATATTAATAAGTAATAATAGTATTGATAGCTGCTAGCATTTGATGGCTTATTATGTACAGGCACATACTTTATCCTATTTAATCTTCACAACTTTCTGAGCTAGATTTTCTTTTCGTAATTTTCAGATGAGAAATCTAAAATTTCCCAAAGTTAAATAGCTTGGTCTAGGTCCACATAGATGGTAGGTGGCAGAACAGGAATTCCCTAGTCCTAGGTCTTATTTGCTAAACTATACTCACTGGGGCCACAGGGAGGGGATACAAAGTTTAATATGATGTTTAACAGTCTTTTAAATTTACTTTCAACATGAGACATTCGACTTACTCCCATAGGCACATGTAGGCACAGTGGTTGAATCCCACTCAGAAAGTACATCTGAATATGCATGAAAGTGACTTTTGTCCTGGAAGGCCTTTGATTCCAGTTGGGTTTATAAAGACAAAGTCACTCACCAGTGCTGTACCTTGCGCGTAGTGGCTTGTGACACCATATCCAAACGTGTGCCATGACCTACGATTGAGAATCACTAGTCCAAGTTGAAAACTGAAGAGTACTGTAGGAGAGTTAAGCCACCTCTTGCAAATCCACAACCCTGTCACCTCCGTCCAGCTGTCTCCTTTAGGGGCCCCGCTCCTTGCTGAGAAGTCTTTCTTCAAAAGACTGTGCTTGGGAGAGCGGGATGAAACGTCCCCCGGCTGCCTGTGTTTCAGCTAGCGTTAACGTGTAGGTGCCACTCCTGTAGCTGTTAACTTCGAATTTAGCTTGAATCGTGGGATTTGGGGGGGCATTTAACTTAATTACTGCTAGTTTTGAGATGTCTGTAAGTAGGGTTGGCATGAATGCAACAGTATGGAAGACTACGAGATGGGGTCACTTATCTGTGTTCCTATGGAAACTATCTGAATATTTGTTTTATGTGGATTTTTATTCAATTTTCAAACATGCTACTAAGGAGTGCCCCTCAGCTGCCGAGCAAGCACTAGTAGCTTGTACGTTGGCAGAATGGGCCAAAAGCTTAGTGTTGTGACCTGTTTTGAAAATAAAGTATCTTGAAATAATAAAAAACAAAACAAAATAAAACTGGGTAGTCAACTGGGATTGGTATACCCAGTCCTCTTTGAGGATGTGGCAACAATGAGTGAGTGAGGAATCTAATGAAAAAAGATGAAGTAGTTTTCCCGAAGTGACATATACTAGCTAAAAAATACAACAAGGAATCCTCTCCAGATTATTGGAAGATTTTAGACTATGGTCACGGTTCTCATCCCAACTTCTCTTCCAGGAAACCTATCTTTGGAGAATTATTATGCTATTAAAGTAAGGCACGTTTGGGAAGGTAGAGAGAATATGAGTTGAACCACAGGCACTCCAACCAGCCCATTATTTATTTTATGGCCATACTTTAGTGGGACTGGATGCCTTCATCTCATTTCTCAACTCTCTCCTTTCCACTCTACTTCCCAGTACTCTTGGGGTTTCATGATTTTAAGAGTTTAATGTTGGTCCATTTAAATTGGGAAGGCTGGGCCACTCACTCAGCATAAGGCTTTTATAATCTTAGTCACAAAGTGATAGAATGATTGAAAGCAAGACATAGTCCAGTTTCCTAAGGCTGTGATTTCCTCTTTCCAAATGATTTTGTAGCACTCTACCAGAGGAATATGTTATGTATCAATTCATCCTAGGAACTATCCTTCTGTAGTCAGTGAATCTGAATGGTCAGGAGTTTGTCAATGGCCAATTCCTCTTATGCAAGAACTGACAACCTGGACAATGAAGAGACCTACATTTTAAATAAAAAGACATAGAAAATGTGGGAAAATTTTCCCCCACATCCTGGTTGAAGCTTTGATATTAATTTTATGCAAACTATATAATAGACATTCAACCAACATTTGTCTTTTGACTGTTCATAGAATGATGCCAGTCACTTGGGGGGAATTCAAAAGAAATGGGAAGCAGAGGTCACTTCCTCAAAGAATGTTTACTCTAATTGGAGAGAAGAGATGTGGAGACAGCACTCATTAGACAAGTGCATTTCAAAGCAAGCTGCTTATAGTTAAGTAGCAATTAGGTAACAGAGACAAGTCAGAAAAGGGAGCTATCCATGTGGGCTAGAGTGAGGGGGAAAGCGCCTACTACAAGGGAAAAATGCAGGATTTTGACAGAAACAAAGGATGATCAAGGAAGGGACTTTGAGACAAGAATAAACTTGAGTAAATAGTACCGTGTTATCAAGTGATATTTTGTAAAGCACTCATTACTCCCCTCCGACCTGTTCAATAGGGCCAGGGATTGGGAGGGAGTCTGAGAAGGACAGTTTTGCCCACTGTACAGAAATGGCTGAGAAATCAAGTGATTTCTGCAGAGTTCCATACCATATTAAACACATTCCCTGAGCTCAACTGACCTGTGATTTCCTCTTAAGCCATCAGCTTAAACGAATAGAAGAAGTTGGCCCCTTTTTACTCCTCTGGGGAGAACACGTGCCAAAAGCTGGTAAATGCCAAAAAATTGAAGATATTATGTTTAATGAAAAGATAATAGTACATTTTAATGAGTACTTCTAATTTTCTTGATTTTTCAAATGAGAAGACAGGCTTAAAGAGATTATTGTGTCACTTGTCTCATCTGGTGAATCAGGAGCTCCAAAACAGGGTTCTTCAGTTCTAAGGTCCAGGTTCTTAATCACTTCTATCAGATGTTCCAAGGGAGAATGATATTAGTAATATTAGTAATGCCAGTATCACCTGAGAATGCAAAATCCCTGGCACAACTCAAACTTACAGAATCAGAAGCTCAAGGGAGTGAGGCCTCACAATCTCTGTTTGAAAAAGCCCTGCATGTAATTCTAATGCAGGCTCAAGTTGGAGAACTATACTGCTTATACCATTTCTCTGACTATTGAGCTTAAACGAAGTACAGCATAAACAGGGAGAGCGAGGAAGAAAGATCTTTTAAACCGAACATCGATGGGAATATTTTTAGTATCTCTGAGCAGCTGATGAGTCTGCACCTGCTAAGGGGTCTACAAATGGAACTTCTGTTTGTGAATGAAGGCACAGGCTGGACATAGGGACCAATTTCTGGAATGAAAGCCATTACCTTCGAGTGAGTAATGGCTGCCAGGCAGAGGCTACAAGCCCAGCTCTACTATCAATGAGCACTGTGACCTTGGACAAATCCTTGGGCACTTGGGCCCTAATTTCCTCATCTGTTCCAGAAGTCCACTGGGTTACACAATTTGCGTTGTCCCTTTCTGTTCAAAAACCCTTGTCTCTAAGACAATTGCTGCAGAGCCAGGACAGAATTAGGCACTATATTGAGTGGCAGACTAAGAAGCCAGGAAGAGAAGATGACTCAGAAGGTTTAAAAGAGTCAGGAAACTTGATTATTAGAGACAGTGAGGGTGGAAGCTAGGAACATTTCAGACAGGAGGTTGGGGGGAGACCATGCCTTCCAGATGGAAGAGTTGGAAATTGGGGACAGGTGCCAGATGTACTTGTGAAGTTAACCTGAGGAGCTGGATTTGAATACCATAGAGACAAGTAAGCAAAACTCTCAGAGAGTTTTCACTTTGACAATGAGGTGGAGCCATCAAATGCACAGATTATTGTTTTTCCCTTAACTTAGCACAGGAGTTCTCAGCTAGGGGCAATTTTGTCCCTCAGGAGACATTTGGCAATGTCTGGAGCAGTTTTTGGCTGTCACAACTGAGTAGAAGTGTGTGTGTCGGGTGGGTACTAAGAGTCGGATAGGGAGAAACCAGGGATTCTGAGATGCTGCCAAACATCCTACAATTCACAGGACACCTCCTGCCTCCACGACAAGGGATTAAATGGCCCAAAATATCAACAGTGCCTAGGCTGAAAACCCCTTCCCCAGCAGAGGAGCCCTGGCCTGATGATACATATTAACTAGTTTATTAGATAACCAGAAGCAGCAGATAATGACTACCATGCTACATAGGGTTCTGAGCACCCTCCAAACCTGCTGTCACAGCAACCCTCTCTGCTTCCTTAAAAAAAAAAAAAAGAAAAAAAAAAAGATTTTATTATTTATTTTTTATTTTTCAAAGATTTTGCTTATTTTGAGAGACACAGAGAGATATAGGCAGAGGGAGAAGCAGGCTTCCCATGGGGAACCAGATGTGGGACTCCATCCCAGGACCCTGGGGTCACATGCTGAGCCAAAGGCAGACGCTCAACCACTGAGCCACCCAGATGTCCCAAGATTTTATTTTTTAGAACAGTTTTAGTTTCACAGTAAAATAAAGCATAAAGTACAGATTTCCTCTATATGCCCTTGCCCCCACATATGCAGTTTTTCCTATTATCTGGGCTCACTTTTTGGTAGCTTTTTACCTGTAAGAAACAGACTTCTAGAGCCTTCAATACTCAGCTAGCAAGGTGCAGCACTGGAATTTGGAGTGGGATCAGCAGAATTTGAGAGCCAATGCTTTCGTGCATGGCCTGGTTCTTTCCACCGCCCTGCTGCCTCCCTTGCTGCGTGACCCTGTCAGCTCTGCTGTGAGCACCTGAGGCAAAGAGGGGCAGGCCGGTTCTGTTTCCAAAGCCCTAGAACCCTTGCTTTCAGACCTCCCCTCCCCACACTGCCTGCTGTCTACTTCAGACTCTCACTCTTCTGTTATCAAAAGAATCGAGAAGAAGCTAAAGCGTTGGAAAGGGATCCCAAGAAAACAACTGTGCAAAAACCGTCTACACAAAAGTATTGTTTTCTCGGCACTTCATGCCTTTGCGGCCTTTCCTCGTTCTTTCCAGAGGAGTCTTGGGCATCAGCTGATGGGAGAGGTGAACCATAAAAAATGCTGGGTTCCAGTCAAAGTAATTCCATTAGGGGCAGAAATGGCTCTCTGAAACACCAGGGAGGGAAATCATTTGCAGCGTACCAACAGCTGGGCTCAAGTGACATCATCGCCAAAATCAAAGGAAATGAGCTAATCAGATATGCAGAAAAGCTCTTTTTGTTTGCTTGCTTAGAAAGTTACAATTTGCTTTTTCAAGCTAGAGGTGAAAAAAAAAATCTCTTTGAAAAATTTTGGCCCTGCTCTTTCGCTTCTTTACATTGTTTTCAGTTATCAGAGCAGACGTGAAAATAAAATGCTTGAAATGTTCTCAGGTCACTGCATATTAGGAGGAATTACCACAGGAATGTTATTTTCACAGATTCCTGCCACACATCTGATGGTCCTCAGCCCCCTGCCCTCCTCAAAGGAAAAAAAAAAGGAGACAAAAGTTATCCATTGGTCTTTGTACACTACACCCCTTCCCATTTTGACCTCTTTCTGTTTCATTGCAAGCTCATCCAGTCCTGTGATTGAGTAAATGCATATTAAATTAAGGGTAGAAGGCTAGTGGTAAAATAGAATTAAACAGCATTAAATAAAGGAAGCCAAAGGCAAGGAATTCAAAGTGATCTATCCGATAAGGGCAAAGAGGGAAATCCTGCCGTTCCCCAAGGATAGAAGCAGGGGATGTGCCAGGCAGGCCTCAGGTTTTGGAACATTAGTATAGGCAGCAAGAACATGCAAGAAATGAAAGCCTTTGGGTTCCAGTAAAACCCATCTTCTGTTTTTCCTGGCCTCTCATCACAGTGCTAAGCTGGGAAAGCAGAGCAGGATATTATTGTCACATGTAGTGACTCAGCTTAGCTCTCACCTAAGAGTTATCCGAATACTCTCAAGAAGAAAGGCTATGAAGGCTGATGCTTTGCGGTGAAAAAGTGCATTGACGGAGTCCGTGTCTCCAGTTATAGGGTAGATGGAGCAGGGTTCAGTTAAAGTAAGGCATTCCCTTCTACTGAAGTCATCCCAGAACCAAGTGAGTTAGCCAGGCTTGGAGACGGTTCAGCTGTGAAGCGCAGTATGGTACCCCTAGTGGTGGCCATTTACAATAGGGCCTGGATGGACACCTGAAAGTGCTAGGACCCAAATGACATCTGTGCTCTGGTGGGCCTCACAAGCCCAGGCACTGTGGGTGGCAGGGAGGCTGCACAAAGGAGAGATCCTCTCTGTGCCTGCTAACACGGGGACTCTATTTAAGCTATTTAAGAGAAGAGACATTTTAGGCCAATCTATTACAAAGATAACTTTACAGTTCCTCTTTACCTCTCTGTTAAGAATATTTCCTTTATTTATTTATTTTTTGACGAAGAAAGGAAATAAAAATTTCTCTATAAAATGAGTCTCTGGAAGAAAACGCCTGTCTCTACAAATAGCCAACAAAAAAAACAAACAAACCAATTAAAAAGCAGGCAGAGAACTTGAGTAGACACTTCTCCAAAGAAAATATACAAATGGCCAATAAGTACATGAAAAGACGCTTCACATTACTAATCATTAGGGAAATGCAAATCAAAACTACAATGAGATACCACTTCACCCATTAAGATGGCTACCATCAAAGAACAGAAAATAACAAGGGTGTGTGAGAATGTGGAGAAATTAGAGTCCTTGTGATCTGTTGTTGGGGATGCTCATTGTGTAGCTACTGTGGAAAACAGTATCTCATAGTTCCTTAAAAAATTGAAAGCAGAATTACCATATGATCCAGCAATTCTGTTTCTTCTATATACCCCAAATAATTGAAAACAGGGTCTCAAAGAGATATTTGTACACCCATGTTCATAGTAGCTTTCTTTATAATAGCTAAAACGTGCAAGCAATCCAAGTATCTGCAAACAGATGAATGGAGAAATCAAATGTAATATATATATATATATATATATATATATATATATATACATGTATAATATTCTTCATATAGTAGTATATTAGAATATACTAGAATATATTCTAGTAGAATATATATCAATATATATCAATATAGTAGAATCAATATAATAGAATATTCTTCAGTCTTAAAAAGAAAGGAAATTTGCATACATACTGCAACATGGATGGACCTTGAGGACAGTATGCTAAGTGAAATAAGCTAGTCACAGAAATACAAATACCTCACTTATCTGAGGTACCAGAGGTAGTCAAAATCAGAGAGACCAGAGGTAGAATGATGGTTGTCAGGTGCTATGGGGAGGGAGCAAAATGGGTACGAGGTGTCAGTTTTGCAAGATAAAGTGAATTCTGGAGATGGAGGGTGTTGATGGTTGCATGACAGTGTGAAAATGGACTTAATATCACTAAACTGTACACTCAAAAAGGGCTAAGCTGTTTTCTCAGGAGGTGGATTCCATGATTGTCCCCATTTTAGAGATGAGAAAACTGATACACAGAAATGAGGTCAACTTACCTTGGACACAAAGCTAATTATTGGCAGGGTGAGGATTCAAAGCCAGTCAGGTGTGCTCTGGAGAGGTCATGCTCTATAGCCACTGAGTCACACTATGAAATACAAGTAATGCTGAGGATTTGGTGGGAAGTCTACACTGGAATACTTTGATTAAACAACATACTTAGTGATAGAATGGGCTGATACTCAAGGAGGCATTGCCTTTTGAAAACAGAAAAGTCTACCTATTTGTTTAGTTGGACTTGTTCTTAGACAGTTCAACTTATTTTTATTTCTTCTAAAAAGTTGTTAAATACTCTGGCTGCTATGTTCAGTGGCTCTAGAAGCTATTTGGAGCCATAGATGGTAAAAGTTGAATGTTGATAAAAGATGCTATGCTACTTTATATGGCCCAGGAGCTGTTTTTCAGGACAGTGTTCTTGAATGCCCGAAGGGTTTAATTTTACTCCACTCTATTTTAATATTTGGCATATATAACCTAAATGGATAGGAATGGATTTGTTTGTTTTTGTGAGCTGTAGTATATTAGTGTGTGAGTGTGTGTATGTGTGTGATGGGGAGGAGGGTGCGAGCTTAGGTTGCAAGATCTGCTCATAAGAGTTTTCAACCCAGTCTACTTAGATAAATCTACTGAGGACTTCACACAAGGGATCCAGTGAAGGCCAAACAAATACAGTTCAGCAAACAAAAGTTGATCTTAAAGTAACATGGATTCTTCACTTGTATTTCTCGGAGTGAAGGGACTACCCGTTACACACCTGTCAAGAGCATAGTGTTGAGAGTGGGCACCGGACCCAGAATGCCTGGCTGTAAAGCCCTGTGCTGTCACCTACTAGATGAATAATTTGAAACAAAATTTTTAATGTGGTTAAAATAAGGGTTCATTTAGGATAAAACTACTGCACAGGATTGTTGGGGGATTAAAATGAAAGGAAATACAAGAAAGGTGCTTAGGGCACTGCCTGGTACATGGTAAGTGGTCGATAAATCTTAATTTAAGATTTTATCATCTCATTTCCTCTTGTTCTCTGCAAGCCATGCACTTCTAAACCTTACCCCAAATACCTTTTCTAGTCCTTTGACTCCTCCTCCTCTTGCTGCTTCCCTATCTTCAAAGCCAAAGAAACCATTTTAAAGAGGAAAAAAAAAAAAAGGTCAGAAAGAAATTGTGAACCAGAACTCTGGGCTTGAATGGGAGGATGTCTAGGAAAACGTACTTTTTCTTCATACACACATAAGGCACTGGACTCATCTCATTATCTTCACCACTGTTGGAAGCAAGCTCCAAAGAGCAATTAAGAATAGGAGCTTTGGAATCAAAGGACTCTGGGTTTGAATCCTTGCTTTGCTGAGACCACAGCAAGGTTCTAAAGTTGATAGAATCTCAGTTTCCTCTTCTATAAAGTGTGATTGGTGATGCCCTCCCCGTCGGGTTATGAGGAGGTTTAAATACTGCAATGCGCTGGCCTATAGGAAGTAATGGGGAGTAAGTGGAAGTCACAGTTATTATGTTTTGGTAGTTCTGCTAGGAGCCAAGATAGGATGGGAAGGGAACATCAAGGTAGAGACTGTCAAGCCCTATCTCAGGCTCCTAGTAAACCTATTTTCAGCACTGTCCCTAATACTGCAGCGCCTAGAACTTTGATTTTTAGCCTATCGACCCTTGCTGTTTTACCCAGAGTCCAAGAATCCAGCCTTTTCCGAAAAGCTAAGAAAGAAAAACAAAGCCTAATTTATAGGTTGTCACTTTCTGGGCACACAGAAAGCCCCTCAGAGGGCCCCTGAGCAGAGGACAGGGAACAGGGTGGGGGCTCGAGAGCGGAGAGGAGGGGGTGTGGGTCCCCAGGCCCCTACAGCAGGGCTGTCTTCCAAGTCTAATTGCAGCACATTCTTGAGATCTGCCGTCATTCACTGAGCCATGATGCAAATGCCTCAGCATTATGGGTGGAGAGGAGTTAGCGTATCTATGAAAGACACACAAAAACATATGCTGACCCCTTCAAACCTATGACCATATTCTAAGTGGAGCCAAACTAAATGAAATCAAGGTCTCTGTCCAGCATTTGAGAGCCAGTGAAAATAGGGACTCAGTGTTTCTCTAAATTCACAGAGTATATTACCTTAGTCATAAAATTGGGGACTTTCAAATCTAATTTGTTCAGCACTAGTGCTGTTGAAGGCTGGGCAGGGTTCCAAAAGAAATCACCTCCACGCAAACAGAGATTAGCAGCTCTCCACTGGAGACATATGGGAATGATTCCCTATAATCTCCAGTAATTGTGGCTGCATTACATTCAAATCCTGTTTTCAATTTTCTTAAACTTCTAGACTGATTGTGTTATTAAATCATGCTGGCTGATGTGTTTAATAAGGACCTATTAAATGTTTATAAAATTAGGGAAATAAATATGGGCTTTTAGTTGGATTGCCCAATGGATCTGGTAACCTATTGTTAAAATAACAGCCCTGCTGTTAAAACTGGGTCTCCTGACTACATACGTTGGGTACTCGCTTTAAAACACCATCCCAACATTCAAGCAGAGCTGTTTATTCTAACACTCCATTTGCAAAAGAATTTGGCTCCCCCTGCCCCCTTCCACTCCACAAAGAAAGAAGTATGCTCAAAGAAGACTAACTAAATGTAAGAGGTAGTGTCTTGGCTGACAAGAAATGTCACCTCCGCTCCCAATGAAGTAGTGATAATACCGATTTCCAGAGAAGACCCAGAGAGACCAGTTTTGTTGTTGTTGTTATTGTTCGAACATTTACCTGGCTGAATTTCAAGCTGGAAATTGCACTGAAGTTCTCCAAGGCCTTCAGCAGGAAGGAATGATCAGTCTTTAGGGGGGGGAAGAAAAACTTGGCAAGGATTTATACAGCAGGGAGAAGAAATAAAATCCATTCTTCAAACAGAAGGGCTTACATAGGAATGATTTCCCTATCGAATCTTGGTGATCATAGATGATTTGAGTATAGTTCTCTGTGACATGGCTCAGGCTAGCTCAGTAGCCTCTCCCTCCTTGGCATTTGAAAACAAAGACTAGAAACACCTGCAGAGGAGAACCAGGCATGATTGGCTAATGCCTTCTTAAAACAGAAGGCGCATAGTACCCAGGACTGTGGGCTGCCAGGGCAGGGGAATTTGTATCCGGCTCTGTATTCAGTGCTGATTTGACCTGGGAAAAGTATTTCCTTATCTCTGAAACGGAGATGTTAACAGAATCCACCTCTAGGGGTTATCAGAAGGATTAAATAAGACTGTAATGGATGTCAACAGTGGTGTTCTGGCACATGGTAAGGGCCCAAACGTGGTTACTAAAAAAAATGAGAAGTGAAGAAGTGGAGGTCATGGTCCAATCTCTGATCTCTTTAGAGTGCTAAAAATAATTACTATACTATGTTAAAAATAAATATTAATACAACATTAGCTGTCTGAGTGTGCTCCTAAGTGTGGCATTAAACTCAGTACTGCCTGATTCTAGTCCAAAGCAATTCCCTAACACGGACACAAAACCATAACTTCAGTCCTCCCTGCCAAAACACTCTCGGCCACCTGGCCTCAACCACAGTTTCCTACACACTCGACCACAGCTCCAGTAATTCTGTTATCTTCAAGGCAAATGCAAACCCCACTTTCTTGGACAAATTAACCTTTGAGTTTCCCCTAAGGAGGAGGAGGGCCATTAAACAATCTTTCTGGCACTTAAAACAAAACAAAACAACAAACCACATCATTATCTTGGTATAAACACACCCCCTTAAAATATTCTAACAAGTATGTACTGGCTCCCCCCATTCGCCCACTGTTGCCACCCCCCATTCCAGAATATTGTAAAGTGATGTGAAAGCTGGCCTGGTTCACATTAGGGGCTCTGAAAGGTTGGAGGAGAATTGGATAGAAGGTTAATATTTGGCAGAACCTTGTAAATGACCTGATTGTTATTTTATATTGCCTACAGTCTCCAAATCACTGCTGCTTGCCAGAAAGGCCCCAAGTGTGGCCAGGTAGTTATACACAGCAGTGTCATAAGCCAGCTCTGTGGATGGACGCACTTACTCTGTGTGTGTTTGTGCGTGTATGTGGGTGTGTGTGTTTTCCGTGAGTGAGTGCACAGGCACCCGCTGTCTTTTCTTACACCCAGCCAAAATACAGCAGAGACCCAGCACAGCAATTATTTTACGGATTTTTTTTTTCGGTCTGCCCTCAGGGGACCTTCTTCCAGTTTAATTGTCTAAGGGGATTGTTTCCTTGTGGGATTTTATTTCAAAATGTTCCTGTTAAAAATTTCTCTCTGAGAGGGAAGGCAAGAGAGGATGGATTTTTTTTTTTTAAATCTGAAACACATAAACCCACAATCACATCAAAATTCACCAAACTCTGTATCCTGAAATTAATAGAGGTGTTTCATGATGCATAGATTTTTAAATTATTTGTCTAAAGATATGTTTAGAATTGATTATATTAAAGGTGTATAAATCTTAGGTTCCCTGCCCCCACTCCCGTGCCTTGGAAATGAATTCAAGCAAACCAACTGAATTTTAAGTTAAGACAAACAGGGGGAGAGATCATTTGTCTCCAGTTATACATGAAATAGCTTATAATAGCGGATGCTGAGTTCATGAAGTATATGTTCGACCCCCTTTGATATAAATTCCATCATCAGCTCACAAAGAAATTGTATTTATGCATAAGACAGTGCTCTCTAACATGAACTCCTATAAATTATGAGAATAGAAAATCCAAATTTATAAGATGCCATTTCTGGATTTATTTTTAATGCTCTCTCCTGCATATTACCAAACAAATGCCACATTAGCAGAGCATGAAAGGCTTTTTACTGGCATAAGCTCCAGTCATGAAATTCACAGCACAGGCTGGGGGATAAGGGATTGCGAATGAAGAAGCAAGGAGAAAGTATGAGAGGGACCCGCTTCTGAGTGCTTGGGGGGTCCAAAGGCCTGCTATTTGCTTCAGTGTAGACAAACCGGTCATTTTCCTTTGAAGGAGGAGGGTACATGTCTTGATCTATTAATAACAGTAAGCACAGGTGATTGTTTCTGTTTCCTATGAAATGAGAGTTTGTGTTTTCCTTCTAAACCCTACCCGGTAGGGTCAGATCCAATTCTCCTCTGCATCTTTCACTAATTCCTTCAATTATTCATTAACTCATTTTTTCATCAAGTATTTATCAGGTGCTTAATATGTATCAACCAGTCAGCTAAGGAACTGAGGACACAGTCCAGCAAGAAGAGCAATGGAGGGTAGCAGTTAAACACAAGCTCTGGAGTTGGTCTGCCTAAGTTATGCATGAAGAAATAATAATAATAATAATAATAATAATAATAATAACAACAACATTGGCTAACACATATTGAATGTTTACTTGGTGACTGGCACTATTCTGAGTTTTTACATGTGATAACTCATTTAATCTCATATCCCTATGAATCTAGATACTTTTACTTACTTTAATGGTGAGAAAATTGACGTATTATTAACATCATCATTTGATAAATCTCTCACTCATTATATACAAAGGATGCATTGAGATACTGGGATTTAATTCTTTCCTGGAAACTACTTGAGGAAGGGCCAGATTCAAGCAGTTATCAAGTAGTACAGATACCAACAAGATCACCTGACTTGTCCAAGGCAAACCACCAGAACAGTTGAATAAAAATTACTGCGGTCATTTTGTAGTTCAAGGGAGATTTGGAGGTCATGGGTGGGTGGGATTCAGTAATGAACTCTGAGGTCAGATGACAACCCAAGTCTCGATATGTAGCATATTGTCCCCTTGCTCAATTATTAGCCTCTCTTTAGGAAAGGCTTAAAGCCGTGCCTTGGAGCACTTAAGACTTTTGATTCTGTCCTCTTTTTAAAAAACCCAAAGGCTGTGAGGGCAGGATGCTAAAATGGCAAAATGCACAACACTCAAATGGCAACTACTCAGTAAGACCTGACTGTCCAAGGTGTGGGAACCAACCCTCTTCAGCCTTTGTTTTCAGGAATCAACTGTAGTTTGTTTACTGTCTTAGCTTCTGTCTCAGGCAAAGTTTTTGGTGTAAGCAACAGAAACTGAACGAAGCTGACTTGTGCAATAAAAATAATTTATCAAAAGGATATAGGGAAAGAATGCCAGCGGGAACCAAGCTCAGAAACTACCAGCCTGGAAGGTGACCACAACCTGCCACAAAATGGTGTGAGCAGGACAGAGCTTCCTTCAGCATGGAGCACTGTCTGGAACTTGTATATCTGGACCAGGCTGTCTTGCAATCATCCTTCTTCTGCTTTCCCAGAAACTACATTTTGCTGCACCCACCATCACTGCCAAAATTTTCCATGGTCCTGCATCTTTGTGGCTCTATGTCTGGGTACAAAACCAGAATAGATACATATGATTGACCAAGCTCAGGTGCATGCCCTCACTGTCAGGGAAGTCTTGAAAGCAAGTTTCTGGCATTTTTAAATTCTGTAGAGGAAGAAAGACTCAACCTGCCTCTAAATATCATAATGTATAGGGATTGCAAAATAACAGGGAGAAGGTTCAGCTGCTACCAGCCAAAAATAATGACGAAAGTCCACTCCATCTTTCCAGTTTGAAGAGTGATTCTCTAGGGATGATTTCACCTGCCCCCTCTTGGGGACATTTATAATGTCTAGAGACATTTTTGACTATCACAGCTAGGAGTGGGTTACTATCATCTAGTTGGTAGAAGGATTAATTCTCTACCATGAATAGGGTGGCCCCTGCTCCCAACCCAAACAAAGGATTAAATGGACCAAAATGTTAATAGTGCCAAGATGGAGAGGCCCTTTGTTAGCTCCGTGTGGTACGGACCCTCTCTTGTTTTCTTCCCAGTCATGTTCTGGCAACCATCAAAGGAAGAGCTCTATGTATTTAAATAGATAAACAAATGAAAAGATGCATTAATAGATGTTCTTCATTGTCCACTAGCTTTAATAGCAAAAGGACCAACTGATTGTTATTTATTTTAGTTTCTGACTTTTCCTGGCCACCATGGCTTCTAATGCATGGCTGTCCATGAAATAGAAACCTGATACATGTATGTCAAATGAGTAACTCAGGGTAAAATACAGTGTCTAAACAATGCCTACAAAGCCCTCAAAGATCTGGTTTTTTAAAACTCTTCAATCTCCTCTTCTACTACTTTCTCCGTTGCTCGAACTGCTTCTACCATGCTCGCTTCCTTGTTATTCTTCCCTACATGTCAGCCATGCTCCTTTTCCCTCTGTCTGGAACATTCTCTGTCCTCCCCACTTCCCAGATAGCTGCAAGGCTCACTCTCTCACCACCTACAAATCTTTTCTGAAATAATCTCTTGGCCTTTAGCTTACCCTGAGCAACCTAAGTAATGGTACACCTGCTACCCTACCCTTGGCATTCTTGACAATTTTACACTGCTCCTTGCTTTGTAAAAGGCTTTATATATAATTGATATGTATTTGTTATATATCAGTTTCATACATAATACATGATGTTTACATATAATTGAGATATAAATGGTATCCAAAGAACTGCACATAATGAATATGCACAATTTTATGAATTTGGACATATTCGAACACTCTGTGATACCAATAGCACAATCAAGGTAATAGACATATTCATCATCTCCAATAGTTTCCTTCTGTCCCTTTGGTTTTTGGTTTGTTTGTTTAGGTTGCAGTGTTTTTTTTTTTTAAGATTTTATTTATTTATTCATGGGAGACAAAGAGAGAGAGAGAGAGAGAGAGAGAGAGAGAGGCAGACACAGGCAGAGGGAGAAGCAGGCTCCATGCAGGGAGACTGATGGGACTCGATCCCGGGTCTCCAGGATCAGGCCCTGGGCTGAAGGCGGCGCTAAACCGCTGAGCTACCGGGGCTGCCCTAGGTTGTGCTTTTTTGTGGCAAATATGTTTAGCATGAGATCTACCCTCTTAACATATTACAGAATTTACTAATATGTTACGTTTGTATCTTATTATCTATCTTCCTCCCGTTAGAGTGGCACTTTTTGTATATCTTGTCCACAATGAATACTAAGTGCCTATAATGGTGTCTGATACATAGTAGTTGCTCAATAAATGTTTGATGAATGAACAAACAACCAAATCAACTCTAAGATGTGGGACAGATTGAAAATATAAATAGTACCTCCAAAAGATTTTTTTTTTTAAAGTTCATAAAATGACAGATCCACGGTGGTGCAACAGATGCATGGGACTTCTGGGTGTTTGGCAAAGTTTAAAACTGATCCTGGAAACAAAGCACTGCCCTGGCAAGTGCAGCTTCCTAAGGCTTACTCTGTATCAGGCAGGGTCCCAGGGGGCTCCAAAAATAGCCTCTACATCCCATAAGTCTATGAGGGAAATGCTAGTATCCAAATTTTATAAATGAGGAAATGGGGCTCAGAGAGATTAAGTAGCTTTCCTAACGGCAACAGAGCTGGAAAATAACAAAACCAGGAGACAGATCTGAGTTTCTGTTTCCAAAGCTCGTGACCCTAAACTCTACCTGGAAGAGCTTTGAGCCCCACCTGATGGGGCAGTTCTTATGGTGCTAGATCTCCAGAGCCTGCACCAAGTGCCCATATGGAATGAAGAATTTTCAGATTAACAGGCAAAAAGGGAAGCAAAATCATAGTGTCACCACAAAGGGTTCTCTCCAAACCATCATTTAATTTTCTGGCTACTTAATAATATATACCAGTGTACTATGTATAAGTAATTATTTCATGTTAATCATCAGAT
Source organism: Canis lupus baileyi (assembly GCF_048164855.1). Lineage (NCBI taxonomy): Eukaryota > Metazoa > Chordata > Mammalia > Carnivora > Canidae > Canis > Canis lupus. The sequence goes on from NC_132841.1 coordinate 52,610,624, forward strand.
TAGCACCTCTTTAAAACCCAGTGCATCCTTTAGACCAGAAGACTTGTCCCAATTTTACAGATAAGGAAACTGAGGCATAGAAAGATATAGTGACTTGTACCAATATGGCCAGGAGTGGAATTCAGTGTTCTTTCAGTGTTTACATGCATATAGATGTGTATATATGTGCATGCATGTGTGTGTGTGCGTGTGTGTGTGTGTGTGCAGGCTCCAGATGCTAACATCAAGAACAGCACCTATTGACCACTCCCAGCCATTAGGCTCTCTCAGAATCCAGATACATCTGGAATTCAAGAAGAAAGGAAGGTGCTGAGACACATGCTAAATGAGATGAGTCTGAACATCTGGTCTCTAGACTTGACCTTTCCTCACTTCTCAAAAGAGGAGTTTGGTCACGTGGTTCCCAAAGTAGCATGACTCCCTGGTATTAATGTAACCTCTGGGTTCCTGCAATGAATGTTTGTTTGTGTGTTCTCTCCCTTTAACCAATCAATTCCTATTTATCCTTAATGTCCCGGCTTGAATTTTACCTCCTCAGGAGGGTTCTACTCTCTCAGAGGGCCCTGAACTTGTCTTTCATGGCATTTAGCACAGCAGCTTAAAATTGTCCTTTAATTTGTATATTGTTTGATCAAAGCCTATCTCTCCCTGGTGGGCTGTAACTTCCATGAACATAGGAGCCTTGTGACTTCCCTCACTGCCCTGCACCCAGGGCTGAGCCCTGAAACATGAGAGGTTGCTCCACCACTGTGTTGATTGAATGAATGTAGGATAGGAGCTGGTCTTGAGCTTGGTTTCTACTAACAGAAATTTGTATGACGAGTAGCACCTTGTAGAGATCAGTAAACCAGCAACTGTTCTCTCTTCATAGCAATGTTTTAAGAGTAACCATATTTATTTTTGACTTTTGACTAGCTGTTTTAATGCTTATAATGGACTGAAAAATTTACATCAGTAAGATGTAAATATCAGACCACTTAGATTTTTTTCATTCTGTGGCAGCCCAGCTTTTGTCTCATTACCTGAACTATACAAGACGTGGCCAAAAGCCCTTGGGGTGGTTTTAAAAATTAAGAATGCTTATCCAAATGAACTGAGTAAAACTTCACCTTGTAAGGTTTCTTGCAAGTGCCTATTTTTAAAGCCACTTTAGGTAACCATGTGGGAAACTCCATCTCATGACCTTATGATTCCCTGTTTTAAAGCAAAGTGTTCTATTCAGGTTGGCCACTTTCTTTCTTCAACATACTTAATGCCAGATGACTTCCAGTCCAATTCAAAAGTTAAATCTGTATTACAATATGAAGACTGACTGCCATCAAAACTTCTCAAAATATCCTTGGAACTTGAGTGTTCTAGTAATGGCAGCCTCATTGTGATAAATATATAGCCTTTCAAGCTGATCAACTTGGAACACGGTCATGTTTATGTGGTTTGTTTTTTAGGACAGCCAAATTGCTTCATGTGGTCATAACTCAAAATTTCTTCAGGTTAGATTACTAAGATAAAACCAGTTTTTACATAGCCATTTTCATAGTATTTGATTAAACTTCTTGATATTACTCACGGAAGATGAAACAGTAAATGATACTATTTGTTGACATACTTTTAGCCCGCTAGGCTGTAACATCAGAAGAGTAGAGATCATGTCTCTGTATCCTCAACAACAAGCACAGTGCATAGAGGCAGGACAAATGGTGCCAACACATTCTAGTTTGCCCAAGACAGTCTTCATTTACTCTGGCTTGTCCCGGTATGATTTTTAATAGCATCCCCTTACTCTTGAAAATGCCATAGAATGGGAGATAAATTACACAGCAATGAATGTTTTTGACTGTATCATGAGTGAAATAATGTATGAATAACTAAACAAACGAGACCCACATCTCTCATACATCTGAGATATGTGATGAAGCACATAAGTTGGCTTTCTGAAAACAAAGCAAATAAGCCCTAATTTGTAGTACGTGCTGATTTCTGTAGTGCCAATATTCTCACTATGTCTGATTCTAAGATACCAATGTTGTATCACTGATTGTGGGGTTGGGAAGAGTGGTGTGAGCTGGTCTGAACTGGCTTCAGCACACCAGTGTTCCAGGAATACTCCATCACTGGTGTAGTGTGGAGATACCAAACTGAACATGGGTGTGTGGTTTGTTCTAGGGATGATAGTAAGCAAAACATAACAAATGGTATGACATGGGTACCAGTCTATCAGAATGGATGCTGGTCTAATCACTGCAGACATGGACTGTAAATGAATAGGATCAACCAGAGCATCTTGGTCCTGGCCCTATGGGGACTACAGCCACCACCTTGACCTCATATGCCCTGCACACTCACTTACCAAACTTACTGACTTAGTTTGTCAAAGGCAGACCAAGGACAATAGCAATATGACTTCCAGGTCCTGTAACAATCTTTTGGTGTTTCCTGGAATTTTGAACAGAGCGGACTAGTCCTCCCCTGTGTGTGGTGTACTCTCCAAAGCTGTGAGTGGATCACAAAGCATCACAGATCCATGCTGGGAACTCCTGCTGGCCTGCCCTACTGGAGAATATTCCACAGTTTCTCTGTTACCTTGATGTGGAATTGAACTGTAGAGGAGTTAGACAACATAAGCTAAAAGTATTCTCAACCTCCCTTTGATTTAGGTAGGAAAAAAAAATTTTTTTAAGATAAAATAAAACATACTCCCAGGCCATCAAGACCACAGTTCTTAGAAGATGTGGGCAAACTTTCAACTCTGCCAAGAAATAGATAAGTGCTCTAGGAGATGAACACAGACAAACTGTTAGAGGAAAATGAGGACAAATCAAAACTCTTCCTTGGCATCTGTTTTAATCCATTTGGGCTGCTATAAAAGAATAACACAAGTTGAGTGGCTTATAAACAACAGAGATTTATTTCTGACAGTTCTCAAGCTGAGAAGTCCAAGATCAAGGTGCCAGCAGATTCAGTGTCTGATGAGAGCCTGATGCCTGGTTTGTAGACAAGTATCTTCTGGCTATGTCCTCACAAGATGAAAGGTGCGAGAAAGCTCTCTGGGTCTCTTTTATAAGGGCACTAATCCCATTTGTGAAGGCTCCACCCTCATGACCTAATCACTTCCCAAAGGCCTCACCTCTAAACACCATCATATTGGGAATTAGGTTTCAACGTAGTGTATGTAAACATTCAATATATGACAGCATCTTGAAGGGTAGAAGGAAGAAGCTGAGTGAAGCTGCTGCTTTGATGCTGAAATGAAACCCATTTTCTCTCAGAAAACAAAGATGAGCAGGCTACATTCTTGAAGGTTATTGAACTCCTTAGACAATTGATTCCTGGCAATCAATGTCTTCATATGATGGTTAGAACATGTTCAGTAGATACGAGGGGGTAGATGAAAGTGTTGCTAGTTTGGAGAAGATCTATATATACATGGAATTGACTGCCACCTCCATTGTAGGATTTGAAGGCATTGAGCGCTCTCAAATCACACATAAGGGGTGACTTCATGGGTATGCAACCTGTGCAGTTATACAGGATCCTATACCAAGAAAAGCCTCACCTTTGGTTTAATGTTCTGTTGTTGCCATCTTGAAATTCTCAGTAACTTTCGAATAAGAGATCCAGGATTTTCACTTTGCACCAGGCACTGCAAATTAATTTTTATCTTCCCAAAGTGCCATTAAAGGAGATAAAGTTTTAATTTCTCAGACTGTATATCCTGAAGACAGAATTGCCATCAACATGTGCCATGAGCCACCAAGGGATGAAGGGAAAAACAACAGAAATATGTATAACTTAATCAGCAAGGATAACAGGTTTTTCCACCTGTTAACAAAAATACATCGTATCAAAACAATTAACCCCTATCACTAATCAGAAGGCATGGTTGGAAGAGGCAATAGTGGGGCACAGAAAAAGTGGGGCAGCACATAGAAGGAGTCATTTGTGGAAGGAAGCTGAAAATATAAAATAAAGAAGCAAAGACTAATTTCCTAAATTTGCAAATGTTGTTTCTGTATTGTCACCCATAATTCCCTGAATTTGCTTCCTCTCTCTTTTTCTCCTCCCTCCCTCTAGTCTTTATGTAATCATCAATAAATCTTTATGGTAGATAATGAAATGCATAAGAAGAGAGATAATGGTAAAGTACTCTGTGAGTTCAGAAGAGGGAGACATCACTCTTAGTGTGTGGGAAGATACATTTGGAGGAGTCAGCACTGCAGCTGGTCCTTGGGAGACGGGAGTGACTTGGATACAAGGTGATAGAAAGGTTTTCTAAGGAGAGAGGACAGTGGGAACAAAGGCATGAAATGAGAAAGCCTGGGGGTGATTATAAAGAACAGTGCATTGCTTTGTTCGGCTGGAGCACAAGGTTCATGACGAGGAGCAGTGGGAGGTAGAGCTTTCATTTCTCCCTCTATTGATTCTTTTCCTAAATATTTCAGATGAACAGAAGCCACAGTTTAGAGAAGGGGATGCTTAGCCAAGTAACTGGTCCTTAGCGACTAGTCTTATCTCTACCTTGTGCTGTGACATATTGCAAATTCCCAATTTGGAAAATGTATCTGTCAGGACAGACTTGGATGTACCGTAGCAATAAACAAATCCCTAAGTTCAGTGGCTTAAAAATGTTAACAAAGGCTTCTTTCTTGTTCCATGCTCCAAGTCCACAGCAGATCAGCTGGAGACTGCTTTGCTCCATGCTCTCCTCAGTCAGGGATTCGGGCTGATGAAGGCCCTACCATCTGGAGCTTTGCTGGCTGCTCTGGAAAGGGATGAGAAGAGCAAAACATATACTAGCCCTCAAAGGCTTTTGCCCAAAGAAGGCTCATGTCAGCTCCACTCACATTTCATTGGTTAATGTGTCTTATGACCACATCCAACTGAAAGAAGCCAGAGAAGATGCAATCCTATCATATACTTAGTAAAAGAAACATTAGGATTGTCTGATGAATGGCACCAATGAATACCACGGAGAACCTCAAGGTGACTTGTTCCAAGACACCCAAACATTTGCTTCAGTCTATATATTATATGATTGGATGAATAGTTTTTACAGTTTCACATTTTGGTGCTTTGGCAATTAAAATTGATAGACTTATTTATACAATTGAAACTTTTTAACTAATTTTTTTAAAGCTCCTTACCATTTTTTCTTTTTCAAATTCAAGTTACCTGAGAACTGCAGACATTCTGATCATTCTGGCCCTACTTTGTTTCTCATATAGATGTCTCCAGCCTGAACTACATGATCAAGTATTACTCATGTATTACCCTGGAATTTCTCTAGTTTGGGGATGAAAGATGCATTACCACTTCCTCCTTCTTCTTCCAAGACACACATCACTCAGCAATCATGGTCCCCTTTTCCATTGAACCAAATTTGAATTCTTATTAATAGAGTGTTCCAACTGATCAGAGTTTTAAATGAAATAAAACCAATTTATCATCCTCCTGTAATGGGGCACAGGGGTAAATATTATCTAAAAACCCAGACTACTGTCCAAGAAATCAATAGCATATTAATGGGAAGGACTTAATTTTTTAACATATATGTTGATTTGTTTGTTCTCTCATTTATTCAGCAAGAATTTACTGAGAAACTACTATATGCCAGGTACTGTTCTAGGTATTGGGGATGGTGATGGGTGAAATAAGCCTGGTCCTTTCCCCAGTGGAACTAATGTTCTAATACTGCTAAATATGTCCATGAGTTTATGTGTACAAGTGCAGGAGCAAGAGACAGAAAGGAACTGTATTGCAAGGTAGAGCAGAAAACTTTCAAGTTGAAGTAAATGGAATTTGAAAGGCCAGAGGAGGACTGAAAACCTGAGTGCTCCATGGGGTAAAGCTAAAGAGGAAAAAAATAATCTCTAATTTTTAGCAGTAACAAAAACTGTCCTCATTCACCCTAGAGTTCAAATCAATTGATTAACACTTACTTACATATTTGCTAAGACTTGATTGGTTATCCTTCCTAGAGGTAACTTTTTACAGATTCATTCACTCATTTATTTGCTTGTTCATCTATGTCACAGTAAGTGATTCCATAGAAGGTGAAATACAAGAAAGATAAAAAGTCTATCTTCAAGGAATGCCCAGGCTTAAGCTTAGGGGTTTGGATAGGGCTAGCAGAGGCTGACTGTGAAGGAAATAAATACAAGACAGAGCAACAGGAAAGGTTATGGTGCCACAGAAGAAGGGGTCATCATCTTTGGCTGCACAGGGATTGCTTTGAAGAGGGCTGGAGGAAAGGGAGTAGAATTTCCCTGGAGGAAGAGGAGGCCAAGGACAATTTGAGCAGACAGAGGGGTACAGCAGGATGGAAAGAAACAGATTGGAATGAGTCTGGGGAATTTGACAGGAATCAGTAGCTTTGGAATGTTGAGGGCAAGAAGATGAGATTGGGAAGAAGCCACGGCAATAAATGAAGTTCTTGAGATGGGGTTTCAGGGAGGAAACCATGAGCTTCTCCTGACATCCCTGAAACCAGCACCCCAGGTTGCTACTCACTCTGTCATCACATAGAACCACCCCAATGCTGATGGTGCACTTGTTCCCCTTGCTCTACTGTTGGAGTCAGTCTTCCTCCTTGCTTTATAGTCCTCTGTCTGAAATATAGAAGAATGTGACCTTTGCAAGAGAACAGTATGCTCTTTCAATAAACAAACAAACAAACCAACAAACCCGACTGCATTAACGGATATGCTCTCAGTTGGTGGTATGAAAATTTTAATCTTTTTAAATTTAAGCCAACAGACCTCCATAGGTCTTCAGAACACCCGTATCCCCCAGGTCATTTGTGGTTAGAAGCCCAGAGTTTTAAGTGTGTAGAACTTCACCTTTTTATCACTGTGAGAGTTGGGCTTAACCTTGGGTCATGTTATCTTCAAGTATTTTAACACATCTTTGTGCAGTTGGATGCTAAAGGTTGTCCTTATATGCTCCTCTTTGTAAGTGCAGAGCCCCCTTGAACTACCTAAGGACACAATGGGGTTTCATTATAACAAGGCTGTTTGTAGCATGTGCCTACTTCATTTCCCCATTTCTTTGGGGATTGGCTTTCTTTGTTTTTGGGCTCATCTATGTGGTGAAGCAATGCTATGTAATCACTATAACATTTCTTCTTCCTAGAGTGCAGAGAGACCCCATTTCCCTGTCTCTGCTGTAGTTATGTTTGGGCCATCTCATTTAATCCAGGCCAATGGAATGCATATGGAAATGATGTAAGGCCTGACCCTTAAAAACATCCTTGTGATCCTCCAGCTCTCTCTTCTCCTGCCACAGCAAGCTGGAGGCCATGTGTTCTGTGGCATTCCTACATGCGTGAATGAGAAATACGCTCACAGTGTTAAGCCGCTGAAATTTGGGGTTTGTCTATTGTGGTAGGTGGCACTAATTTCCCTAACACTACCTGGAGGAAAACCTGATGTTCCCCAGCTGGTAGGATTCTATTTCCTTTGTTTAAGAAACCAACTCCACTGAGACCTTAATCTTAATTCTACTTTCCTAGGGGAGAGAGGCTTCCATTAGCTGAAGTCAGGGCAGAAAGCCCATTGCAGAAATATGGCTTCTCCCACAAGAGACATGCAGATTGGGTGCCTGGGTGGCTCAGTCAGTTCAGTGTATGTCTTTAGCCCAGGTCATATTCCCAGGGTCCTGGGATCGAGTCCTGAGCCGGGCTCTCTGCTCAACAGGGAATCTGCTTCTCCCTCTCCCTCTGTGTCCCTCCTGCGTGCTCCGGCTCACTCACTCTCTCCTCTCTCTCTAATAAATACATGATTTTTTTTTTTTAAAGAAGCATATGGACTGAGGGGGTGAGAGAGTCCATTCTTAGCAAATGGACGATTTTACATAGGTGGGTCTGACAAACAACTCAGTAGATAACTATGCTTAGAATCTTCCCAATAATCCCTGGGTAGCGCAGCGGTTTGGTGCCTGCCTTTGGCCCTGGAGACCCGGGATCGAATCCCACGTGGGGCTCCCGGTGCATGGAGCCTGCTTCTCCCTCTGCCTGTGTCTCTGCCTCTCTCTCTCTCTCTGTGTGTGACTATCATAAAAAAAAAAAAAAAAAAAAGAATCTTCCCAATATAGGGGAAGGCATTAGGAGGGCATTAGGAGACAGAGACCTTAGACTGAGCATTTTTGGAAGGTTCTAAGCTCCATTCTGCCAGCATTGGCCTCTGAATCTTTCCTGTTAATACTGAGACATAAACAGAGTTCAAAGGAACCATTCCTTTCAGAAGGTCCTTCACCCCATCCCAGATTCCCTGTCTTGGTTGTCAAGGAAGCTTCTAGCTGTGAAAGGGCCAACCTGGGAATCAAACCATGAAGCTGCAAGTCATTTTCCATAAGCCACTGAACAGCTGTCAGACGTTAATGAATTTGACTCAGTACCACCCAGGAGCTGAATTTTGTGGACAAGAAGTGAAAAGCTTCCAAGTCTATGACAGAGCTGGTCACACCCTCTGTTCCTTGGAAAGGAGGTAAATCTTCTCAGGGAAGATGAAGGCTTGCCACTAGAGTACCCTTGGCCACTGGGGCAGATGCACCATCCATCCCTCAGTGCTGTTTTGTAAATGCCTCCTGCCTGTGGGGCTGTGATGCTTTGTAAAGACAAATGAGTGACAAATGAGTGCATCACCCTCTGCTGACAGCTGCCTACAGAGGCAAGCAGGTCTGATTTGCAAGTGGTTCATTTACAGGTAGAATAACCCTCCAACCCTTTTTTAATATCCTGGACTTAAATGCCAACCATGGAGAGGGTGGTGGGAGTGAATGATAGCTTAGAAATGTGTGCGTGGGGGTGCCTGGTTGGCTAAGAATTCGACCCTTGACTGTTGGTTTCAGCTCGGGTCATGATCTCAGGGTCTCGAGGTCAAGCCCCTCATTGGGCTTGTGCTTAGCGGGATGTCTGCTTCCCCCATCCCTCTCCCTCTGCTCCTCCCCCTGCTTGTGTACTCTCTATCTCTCAAACAAATAAAATATTTTTAAAAACCTACATGTGGGTGTATCTGTGTGTGTCCGCGCACATGCATGCGTGTTTATTTTTCACAAGAGGGAGGAGTTGGTAGCTGGCAAGACCAGCAAAGCTCTTTAAGAAACCAGTGGATACTCCAGGAAGGGAGGGGCAGACTGGTTTAGAACATGAAGTTTTCCTGGAGGAAGTGAAAAGAACCTCCCCTGGGAGGACTAGGACAAGACTATAATATAACACAGAGTCTGATGAGAGATGGGTGGTTGACAACAATGCTGCTGTTTCTACTTCCAAAACATAGTTGGAATCCAGCCAGTCTCCATATCCACTGCCACCTCTTTCAGGCCTCCAGGCTATTGTGACAATCTCCTGACTAGTCTTCTTACTTTCCTTTTTGCCCCCTTCTAATCCATTCTCACTAGCAGCCCAAGTAATCTATTTAAAATTGGAGCATGAGCCTCCCTTGCCTAAAATTCTCCCAAGACTTGAAGAAAGCCTGTTCCTTATTTCAGGCACGATTGGGTTGAACCTCGTTTGCCTCCTTATCCTTGTGTCTTGTTCCATTCTCTCTCTCTTCTCTCTCCCTCACCGCGCTCCAATCTTCAGTTCCTTGTAGTCACTAAATGCATTCCCTTCGTCCGACTACAGCATAGGCTGTGCATCATCTTGCACAATTCAGGTCCTCTTTGCTCACTCTTCTGTTTGACCACCAACATCACCTCCTCAGGGATGCAAATATAGATCTTAGTTCTGTCCCTTGCCAGCACTGAGACCTCAGGTGGGTGGCCTCCTCTCCAAGCCTCCATCCTTCCTGGTCATGGGGATAAGAATGATACCCCCCTGTTACACTTAGTATGAGGACAACACTGTGCAGGAGAAATTTCTCAGCTGGTGCCTGGCACATAGCAAAGTGCTCAAAAAAAGTGAGTTGCTATTGTTAATAATATTCATAGTATTGCTATTATTATTATTATTATTATTATTATTATTATTATGTAATTCCATTTACCCAAGACCCCAAATCCTCCCTGGAGAAGACTTGAACAGGCCTTTCTCATGGTGTGTATGTGTATTTTTTTTTTATCATGGTGGTACATAACCCCAGCCTTCTGTTCTATTCATTTTACACCAGACAGCATTTTACCACAAAAAGCGGCTGTTGTTTCTCTAACGGCAGTCACACACTTAATGCTTCAATTTCCACATTTTATTTTATATGTAATTTAAAGCCCATGGTGCCTTAATTGTAAAATAGGCCTTATTAAAATAATAGCTTGAAAACCAGTGGGGCTCCCTGTGCCGAGCAATGAGGGTTTTTAGCTTAACGGCTGTTTACTAGGATTTAAAAAGAGACACAACCCAAATAAAGCTGTAAAGACATTTCCAGCGTGAGTGATGGGCTGAGGACCAGCTGATAATTAAGCTCCCCCTCCCCCTCACATTTTTTTCTTCTTTTGGTTGCTGTCTGGAGCTTTCCTTAGAAATCCAAAGCACACCCTTTGCTGCTTTTATGATTGATGAGGCGGTGAGGATACTTCAGTACGAGTAAGCAACGTGGTGCTTTGATTAATGATGCTGGTGGGACTCCCAGAAGACCAAACAGAATAACACTGTTATCAGGAAAGCAGCTGAAGCTGCTGAGAGGGACAGCGGCAACCAAGCCTGTGTAGACGGGAAGGCCATCCATAGGTAGGTAGGGTCTTTAATTCAGCTCAAACCCAACCTGTCCTCCTAAAGGGCCAGTAGCCAGAGAAGAGGAGACTGAATGGCATGATTTTCCATTGAATCCACAAAATTGGCATTGAGCACAGTCAGGTTCCTTGGAAATCTCAGAGTATGATACACACATGAGCTGGTAGGAGTCTCAGGCTCTTTTATAGTCATGATGGATTTTTTCAATGTGATCTTTCTCAGACAGCAACATTCAGATGAAGAGATTTCATTGTATAAGAAAAATAATAGCGTTTATCCATTGAACACTGACTTGGACTTACACTGAATCCTCATAATACCATGAGATGGGGATTACTATTATTCTTCTTACTTTATTGCTAAGGAAACCTGGACTCAGAGAGACTTTATATAGTACAGGTCCACACAGCTCTTGAGCCGTGAGCCAGGACTCAAATCCAAGATGACCCCATGTCTAAGCCTATGATCTTGGCCACCTACCAATCTTAGGCTTCCAAGAAGAGATGGGGGATGGGGGTATTGGGAAGACACCTGACCAGGTTTCAGAACATCTAAGTTTCAGGTCCTACTTATGCTGCTCACTGTGTGACCTTGGATAAGATGCTTACCTCTCTGTGTCCAAGTGTCCTTGAATAGGAAATAGATACATCCACCCTCCCTCACAAGGTGTTTGTGAGGATCAAATAAATTAACATTTACAAATGCTTTTTGCAAGGTAAGAACCCCAATGGACTATTTATTATAGCAAAGCTGTCAAGTGAACCCACACAGGAAAGCATTTATAAGCAAAGCAACACTGAAAGAGCCAAGCAAATTAAGATGCCTGGTTCCAGAGGAACCCAATATAATTTTCTAACTCCTAGATGTATGACTTTGGGTAGGTCACATGATCTCTCCGAATCTCAATTTTCTATCCCGTAAAATCAGATAATACCCATCTCTCAGTATTGCTGTGAGAATTCCATGACATTATTCCCATAAAACAACTTAAACACTGCCTGGCACATGTGCCCCCTGATTGTTAGCTAGTGTTATTATTTCCTTCCCTTCAAGCCACAGTCCACTCCTCATTACTCAGTCAGGTAGGGCTGCGCCTGACTTTCTGGTCGTCTCTCCGAACCTTTGTGGCGTTATAGACTGAAAAAGGAAATATGAGTCAAAGAGTGCCCCGAGGCTCCAACACTGTGGTTTTGAAAGTCAATATGCCTGTCGATAGCAGAACTCATGGCCTCTCCAGGGACTGCCATGCTGGTGCTGCTGAGCTCCACCAGCCCTGCAATGAGAAGCTTTCTGATGGTGGGAAATGCAGCCCAGAGAAAGGGCTGTGTCATTGTCAGGCTAGAGCTTTTGCAGCCTCCGTGGTTAATAGGGATTTGAGCACAAGGTGAGCAAGACAGGCCCAGTTGCCCCCCACCCCGCCAACACCCACATAGTGGTCAGAGGTGCCACCCCTCATTTCTGCACGGACCTTTACATTTTGCAAAGTGATTTCAGGTCTCACATGCTGGACGATGAGTGGAAAAACCAGGGAAAGCCACCTCGCACCCTCTCCAGACCGACCTGGATCCATATTGCCAAGCTCGAGTTCAAAGAGTAGTGTCAACTTTCACACAACATGACACCAAACAGCCCTGGGTTTGAATCATGGTTCTGCCATTTCTGAGTTCCATCATCTTGGGCATATTCCTTAACTTCTCAACTATCTTTTTCTTCTATAAGAAAGCAGCTAAGTGCAGCGGTGCAGGAGGCAGCTCTCACATCAGAGTGCCTGGGTTCAAATTCAGGGTCTGGGGACACCTGAGTGGCTCAGCATTTGAGCGTCTGCCTTTGGCTCAGGGTGTGATCCTGCGGTCCTGGGATCGAGTTCCTCATGGGAATACCCAGGGGGACCCTACTTCTCCCTCTGCCTATGTCTCTACCTGTCTCTCTCTATCTGTGTCTCTCATGAATACATAAATTAAGTCTTAAAAAAAAATCCAGGGTTTGATGCATCCTAACTGTGTATTCTCAGATCGTATACTGCTTTCACTGCCTATAAAATGAGAATACAAGGTCCACTGTGAGGATGAAATGAAATTAAAAATCTACGTAAAATCCTTAAAGTAGTAGCAAGCACTAAACACCTGTGGGCTGTTGTTTTTGTCTGGATGAACCAACTCTGCTAGAGTGAAAAATAAACCTGGAGAGCTCAATGGATTAGCATAATAAAAGTTTATTTCTCACTCAGGCAGGGGGAGGGATTTCTTCTCCATCAGGCAACTCAGGGCCCCTGGATCTTTCCCTCTGCAGACATTGCCCTGTCCATCTGTGGCTTCCCAGTTTGCCATGGTAGAGAAAAAGAAGGCGAAGGAGGCATATGGCTCTTACCTCCCTCGGCACAGACGTGACTCTTGGTGCTCCCACTCACAGCGCTTCAGCCAGAGCTGGTTCTATCGCCCCAGTCTCATTGCGAGGGAAGCAGTCATTACCGTAAAATAGGCTAAGTGCCTAAATCACAATGTCCTTGTAAAAAGATTAAGTGACAATATGTATGGAATGATTAGCACACTTCTTGGCTCATGGTTAGTGCCTGTTGTGCACCCTGGTGATAGTACTTTGAATTTGGTGCCCGTCTGACTTGATTTAGTGCAATTCTGACTTGGATTAAACCACTGGTCATTCCTTCTCAGGGTCCATTGTCAGTACCAGATTCTCTTAGTAGCCATGTTTTTCTCTTACCTTTGTCACTGTGTCCCTACCTGTCCTCAGCATTTTTTCCTCTTTCAGCACTCCCAGGGTGCCCAGCACCCTCAATGGGATCCCTTGATGCTTCTTGTTGTGGCATTCCACCACAGAACAACTTCAATGCTACATGACAATTTTTGATGTTCAAAGTGCTCTCCTCGTATTGATTGTGACACTCTGCCAATTCATACGGGAAGATTTGATTGAGTGCTCACTATCTGCCAGGAATTGGATCGCGCAGTAATGGTCACTGACCCTTAGAGGTCAATCAGAATTCTCAGCCTTGTTTCATATGAGCTAACTGAAGCTCAGAGAGGTTAGGGGACTGCCTCAAGCCACACAGCCTGTATGACATGAAGGCTGACTGAACGCAGGATGACTCCCTATCAAGAGCCCTTCCTACTGTCTTCCCAGGGCTCTGCTATTAGCTTCTGTGTATTTTCAGAAGGACTTATACACATTGTGGCCTTTCCTAAGCCTTCTTTATGTCTTTTTCCTTCAACAACTTAAACTTGAAGAATTTATTAATTTGAGCTAAACCCCTGCAGAAAACAGTAGCTTGACCTATCATTCTTCTCTGGGACATTATACGGCTGAAGATCACTGTCTTAGCCCAGAGCCTACGCACCATTAATGGTGGAAGTCAAGCACTCATTCAAGTACCATGAACACCATTCAGGGATAGACATTGAGCAGTGTCCCTGAATCACTGTGTGTAAGCAACAGACTTTCATCCAAATAATGAGGCTGATCTTTCCTGCCTCAATGGAAATATCCAAAAAGTGAAGACTCAGGTGATCACTGAGCTCAAGGAGCTTATACTTTAAATGAGGACCCAGGGCCAATATGCACAAAAAGAGCATCACATGGATTCTCTCTCATGAATATTATTTTTTATGTTTTATAGCTCCATTCCCAGAGTGTAGATTCCCATGCCAGGTATTTTAGAAATATTATCTTAGAATCTCATAACCAGCATGATGTCAGGATTAGTTATCCTTATTTTCCCATGTAGAGGAGGACACCAAAGCTCAGAGAGGTTAAAGTGACTTGTCCAAGTCACACGGCAAATGTCGGAATTAGAAATTTAACTCCTAAATCTATCACTTTCCATTCCACCATACAACAGCAGGATGCCATGGAAGGGATTAGCCCAGGAGTATCTAAAGGGTGGGTTGCTTTTCTTAGGGATGTCTCCAGCATCCTGAAATATCAATATGGTATCTCAAAGGTTAATGGAGACATAGAAGAGGGAAAGCCAGTTAGGTAGGACTCTGCTTCTACCAGAGAAATTTCACTGTTGTATTTTCCACACTGGGTTTTCTCATACATATTTTGTTGGAAAATATGTATCCTACAGCATGGGACAGAGAAAAAGAAAGTAAAAAAAAATGAAATAGAATTTAAAAAGAGGACTGAGAACAATAGTTTTAACACCATGGCCTCAATTTTAAGGACTAGACACATTAAGGTCCAGGAGATGAAAAGATTTTCCTAATGATCAAAGAGTTCTAGGTGACAGACTGTAGTTTTGAGCAGGTCTTGGCAACTTTTTTTCTGTAAAGGGCAAGATGATAAATATATTTCAGGCTTTGCAGACATGCAATCTCTTCACAACTACTCAACTCTGCTATTGTAGGGAGAAAACAGACCCAGACAATGGATAAACACATGAACATGGCTGTGTTCCAATAAACTTTATTTACAGAACAAGCTGAGAGCTGGGTTTGGCCCTCGGGCCATAGTTTATGGACCCCTGGTTTAGAACAAAGGATTCTTGACTATTTATGTAGCACTTTTTCTACAAAAACAAAGCTTCTTCCTTAATGACAGATGAATTGTACACCCCTGTTGTTTTCTTAATGTTGAGGAAAAATTGAAGATCAAAGTTGGAAAGTGCATGAGGATTTTATAAAACAAAGCATGGGTAAACAATAAGATAGACATTAGACATGTTAGCCTGGTTGGGGGCAGAGCTCCCAGGATAAGGAATAAAAGGGAATCATAAATAAGTGATTTAAAGAAAGAGCCTTGCCCTGATGATGATATTAATGTGTCATGAACTGAAAAGTGTGACTAACTCAGCTCTCTGCAATCAAGGTCCAAAATAAATTAATATATTTTGGTGTTGTACAACATTGTAAATGTACTAAATGCCACTGAATTGTATGCCTTAAAGTGGTCAGTTTTGTATTATATGAATTTCACTTCAAATTTTTTTTTCAAAGATAAATTAATTAAAGTAAACAAAAAATGTGAAAATGAAATGGCATGGTTCTATGTGGTTGAGCCTTCACCTTGCTTCAGGCCCTGGGGCTTCCCTTAGATGGGTGAGGAAATCTTCTGCTATATCATGTGGTGGCATGATATGATTTTTTATTTTCCTGACTTGGTGTCACATAGATCTGTTTTTCTTCCTAGTTTCTTTGGTCTGCTCTTTCCTCACCAGTAAGATGCAGGTCAGCATGTGTACCATCTAGGGGTGATGTGGCCATTACATGAAATTCTGATAAAAACAGTTAAATCTAGCAATTGTTCAATAAATACAGCTTTTAATCTAGCTCTTTCTTTCTTTTTTAAAACTGGGAGAGTAGGAGTTAACCATTTTAAAAGATAATGGAGAGAATAGTGTCCTATTAAAGGGAACAGCATATAGAAAGGCATGATGGACTCCAGGAAAAGAGGAAGCTGCTTTGACTCAAATGGAGGGTGATGAAATATGGAAGCTACAGAGAAAAGCACAGACTGGATTGTGAAGGACCTGGTAAATAGGGTTTATTGGCTTGGTTGTTAATCAGGGTCATGAACAAGGTGGCTTACTTTTAAAGGGTCACTGCAGCATTAATATAGAAGCAGAGGGAGGAAAGTCGGTGACAAGTGTATAACCCAGGAAAGAGATGAGAGGGAACGAACATGGATGAAGTAAGGGGCATGGAGGGGATGAGTTGAAGATGTTGTGCAAGTTCTTACCTTGGACCCCGGAGAGATTGTGACAGCTGTCACTAAGATGGAGAACACAAGAGAAAGAGCAGATTTACAGGAGAAGATGATGAGTTCAGATTCAGAACATTACATCTGAAAGATCTTAATGTCTTTGTTTTTGAGAAATCTTTGTCTTTCATCTCTTTCTTCTTATATTCATTCATTCATTCATTCATTCATTCATTCATTTGTTTCTTAATTTGTTCATCATTTATGGAGCTCTTTGTATGTTACAGGCAGTATAAACTATACTCATTTTTTTTATTGCTGTGTAACAAACTACCCTCTAAATTTATAACTTAAAACAACAAACATTTATTATCTAGTAATTCCTATGGGTCAGGAATTCAAAGAATTATCGGGTGGTTTTGGCTCAGGATCCCTAAAGAGGTGGCTATAAGACATAGACTAGAGCTACAATCATCTGAAGACTTGACTGGTGCTGGTGGATCTCTTTCCAATATGAAACCGTCACATGGCTATTGGCAAGAGGCTTTGGTTCTTGCCAAGTGGGTCTCTATAAAGTGCTCTCATGAGGCAAACATTGGCTTCCACCAGAGCAAATGATCACAGGGAGAGAGAGAAAGAAATCAGATCTAATTCTTCAAATAAAATATTGGCAGACTCACCTTATTCTAAGAAACAAATCACTAAGTCAAGATCACACTCAATGAGAAGGTATTACACAAAAGCATGAATACCAGGAGGTAGGATTATTGAGAATCATCTTGCAGGCTACAATAGCGCCTTAGCATCAGCCCTGGGATTGAAGTGATGAGCTAAAGAGCCACTAACATATAGTCTAGCAGAAGAGACAGATATATATATTAAATTATTATGAACATAAAATATAACAGCCCATTAACAACCTATTAGGATAAGACAATGAAGGAAAAGATACAGTAAGTTATGAGAGGTATGTACCTGGAGCACTCAACTCAAGAAGGAATAGAGGGATAAGAAATCATTTGTGAAGAAAATACACTTTTGTTGAGGCTTAAAGAATGTATAGTAGCTAGTTAGATAAAAAAAAAAAAAAAAAAAGATGATGGTTGCCATGAAATGTTAAGCATAGTATTACAGTATACCCAGTAATCCTACTCCTAGGTATATACCCAAGAGATGAAAACATATATCCACATAAAATCTGTGAATGTATGTGTGTGTGTGTGTATATATATATATAAATGTTCATAGTAGCATTATTCATGATAGCCAAAAAGGGGAAACAATTCAAAAGTCCATAAACCAATGAA
This sequence comes from Canis lupus baileyi, assembly GCF_048164855.1. Taxonomy (NCBI): domain Eukaryota; kingdom Metazoa; phylum Chordata; class Mammalia; order Carnivora; family Canidae; genus Canis; species Canis lupus. The sequence continues at coordinate 52,628,249 of NC_132841.1, forward strand.
TAGAAAAACAAAACGTGGTATATCCATATAATGAAATATTTGACAATAAGAAAGAACAAAATTCTGATACATGGTACAATTTGACTGGATCTTAAAAACAGCATGGTAAATTAAAAAAAAAAACATCATGGTAAATAAAAGAAGGTAGAAACAGAAGACCACATATTATATAATTCCATCTGTATGAAATATCCACAATAGGAGACAGAATGGAGCCACAAAGTAAATCAGTGAGTCCCTAAGGCTGGAGGTGGAGACAGACTGGGGGGTTATGGGAAGCAACTCTTAATGGGCAGGGGATTTATTGGCGGGGGGTGATACAAATGTTATAAAATAGGAGTGCCTGGGTGGCTCAGTCAGTTAAGCGTCTGCCTTCGACTCAGGTCATGATCCCAGGGACCTGGAATCAAGCCCATGTTGGGCTTCCTGTCAGTGGAAAGTCTGCCTCTCCTCCCTCTGCTCCTTCCCCCTTGTGCTCTCTCTTTCTCTTGCTCACTCTATCAAATAAATTTAAAAAAAATATTTTTTAAAATGTTGCAAAATACATTGTGGTGATGTTTGCACAACTCTGTGACTATATCAGAAACCACTGAATTGTACCCAGTAAATGGGTGAATCTGTGATGTATGAATTATTTCTCAATAAAGATGTTTTAAAAAAAAAGATGATCGGAAAGGCACTGCAGCAAGAGAATCACCAGTAGTGGAAGAAGACACGGTGCGTGGGAGAAACTCAGTGTGTCTGGAGCACAGAGAGGGAGGAGAGAAGTGGTATCAGATGAGTCAGGGATTAGACCCTACAGGCCTTAGTGACTCAAGAAAGGAAATTGGCCTTTATCCAGGGCAGTGGGAAGCCCCTGAAAGCTTTTAAGCAGGGAGTTACATGATCATATTGAAGGTTTTCAAATTTTATATAATAAGTGCTTAATAAACTAAAGCTAATATTTACATTGTGGATAGATTAACAGGATAGGCAGAGGTACTGAATACCTTATTTTTCATCATTTTCCCCTGGGGAATGTATCTCCCAAAGTTTTGGGGTAGTGCTTGAGCCCTTTGTCATTATGAGTGTCCTGCTTGTTTTCACATGTTTTCATGCACTCCCTTGCATCCTAAATGGCTCCATATTGCTCAATGTGGGGAGACAGGTAGCTGTGGCCACCCTTGGGTGCTGACCCAATGTTCCCACGTTGCAGAGTCCCTGGGACTCAGGGCTTCAGTGAGCTCTTTATCCTCCTCCAGATGGCCAAGTGAAAGAAATATCTGGTAAAATGTTAATTCCACCTCATTTAATGCGGTTTACATAGGTGTGGTGCAGTTGAGGCCTCTACAGGAAAAGCTGATTTCAAGTTCTGGCACAATGATTAGCTGATTCACAAAAGATGTGAGTCTCCGTTTCTTCCCTGCACATCTGTCCTGTCTGCTTTTAATTTGGAAGCACCAGTTTTAATTTAGCGGCAGGACTGTAAACTCCATTTCTGTGAACACAGAATGACATACTTTGTGGAACGGGGGGCCTCTCGCCAAGCTCTGACTCTTAAGTAATTGATGGCTAGTGACTCGCTGAGAAACGCTCTAATGCGAACACTTTCCATGGCAAAAACCCTGTCATATCAGCTGGATTGCAATTGAACCTTCTGGGCCACTGCCCATCTAAATACAGGCCATGATTTTTAACCAAGGCCTCCGGAGCCCAAAGGGAGCCTCTAGCTTCATTCTAAACATTGAAGCTCTATCCAACCCATAACTTCCCTGTGTCCCTCACACTTTGTTGGAAGCTATGGCCCAATGCAAAGATTTCCTCATCTTTGGAAGTCAACCATATCAGGAAGGAGGCTTCAGTGTTAGGGGTTGTTTTGTTCTGGTGAAAAGGACACTCTTTTCATCACATTTGAAAACCAATTTTTAAAAATCTCACTCATATCCAATATTTTGTGTGTGTGACAGAGAAAAAACAGGCCTGGAGTTACATCACCCCTGTGGTTTAAGAAATCTTTTTCATAATATGTACACTGTTTGAGGGCTGGGATTTTTGGAAAGGGAAGGAAGGGATAGAGCAAGAGGGATGGAGAAATAAGACAGAAACATAAATTGTCCTCCAAGTAAGATGGAATGGATAAGCAAAGGAAATAAAATTGGCAAAACTTCCATGCATTCAGAATCCTCTAAATAGAGAGATAGCTGGTGCAAAACTCTACAATACCTGTTTGCTCAATTAAAATTTTTTCTTTAAATCTATCTTTCTTAGATCACCATTAAATACCTATCACTTATCACGATGTCTGGCATAAAGTAGATTTAAATACATATTTCTGAATATGCAAGTGAAGAAATGAGTACTGAGTGCTTACCATGTGCCCAGCACTTGCTGTGGGTCACAAGGCCTGGGGGACCCAGCTAATGGACCTTATAGGCAGCCAGGTGTACGATAATGGTAAGGGGCCAGGCCTTGGAGTGAGCTAGTCCTAACTCTGAGTTTAGGTCCTCTGCCACTTACTAGCTGTGTGGACGTGGGGAAAACTATTGGAGCTGCCTAATTCTGAGTTTCCTAAAATTGAAATGGGCACAATAATAGGACCATCTGTGGTTGGTGGGAGGAGGTAAAGGGTGGAAGGTACTTACAAAAGTGCCTGGAACATAGGAAATGCTCAGTAATAGTTATATATTACTCAACCATTATATAGTTTGGAAATGGCACATGGCAGACTCACACAATCATTCTTGCCTTGGCTCTCCCCAGAATGTTCTTGAATTGCTACCTTTGTTTCGCATCCAGTTGGTTGCCAACTCCTTTCCAAAGCCATAGTGAGACCAGTACTGCACACTCTTGTTGGTTTTACTTAAGTGTGAAGAATCCCATTGTCCTGAAACGAATGAGGGTTTTGTGAAAATCGTTTCTTCGTGGAGGACAGTGGCACTCAACTCCAGAACAAACAAGAACATCCCAGATGGTTTGCAAAGTATTTTAGATTTTGCCAAGCATGTTTTCCTCTAATTTTAAATTCCCTATGTTTAAGTGAAATGTAATCAACATATTTCTGGTCAAGTACATTTTGGGGAAGGAAGCGCAGAAAGCATATGGGAAAATCCTGCCATCAGCAACGAGAGAGGATGCAGTATCTCAGGGGTGTGAGCATCTGGGTGCACCGACAGGGCAGGGTCTGGACGAGGAGAAGGAGAGGAGAACACTCCTGACCCTCCTCCCCCAGTCATCACTCACAGTACTCTCTCCCCCACTCGATGTTCATGCGAGGCTTGTTCTATTTGAGTTAGATTGTGGGGTGGGGGGTGGGGTCAATGAACTTCCTTTGTAAAGGTCCAGGTAGTCAATGTTTTTGGCTTTGTGGGATGCATGGTCTGTTGCAATTACTGAACTCTGCTATTGCAGCACAAAACTACTCATAGATAATACACAAACAAAAGGGCAGGGTTGTGTTGTCCTAATGAAACTTTATTAAACAACAACAAAAACCATTAGGGCCAAATTTTCCCAGTTGGCAGTTGTATACTGGTCCCTGGACTGGCTTATGCAAGTGAAGACGAACCACCCTGAGACAGATTCTCCAGGACTAGATAACTCAGGACTAACCAATGAAGAGGCTGGCCCCAACTAAACAGCAATTCAGTGGCAAGATATCAAGGGGCCTACAGGTATACCTTTCAGGAAGGTTCATATCCTGGTCCCATCAATTATTAGCTGTGTGATTAAGACAAGTTATTGAATCTCTATAAGCCTTGGCTTGCTCATCTGTAAAATGGATACAATAATATTGCTAATGTTATGAAATATTATAGCATTATTAATTAATATTATTTAATCTTCTCATTGAACAAGGTATGCTGTCTAAAGATTCCATGCAATATCTGGCATCTTGTAAAAGCTGCTATCCGGAGTGGATGAAGCACAGATTTTGGAGCCTGTGGTCCTTGAGGCCTGCTGTTGCTTAGTCATCTAGACCAGGGGTCAGCAGTCTTTTTCTGTAAAGTGCTAAGAATAAATACTTAAAGCTTTGCAAGCCAAAGGTAGTTTCTGTCATATACTGTTTTAACTTTATAACTAATTTAAAAATGTAAAAATCATTCTATCATTCTCAGCTTATATACGATACAAAACCAGGCTATGGGTCACATTTGGCCTGAGGGCCATTGTCTGGTGACCTCTGCTCTAGACTACAGCTGCCCATTAGAAATAGAGTGTGAGTCATATTTGTGGGGCACTTATATCATTTAAAATTTTCTAGTAGCCACATTAGAAAAAGTTTCTAAAAAAGTAAATTTTAATAATACATTTTGTTTGGCCATTTAAACTATTCCTTCCATAAGTAATTAATTAAAAATCATTAGTGTGAAATTTTACTTTTTTGTCTTTTATCTTTTTGCACTTTGAAGTCTGTGTGTACATTACATTTACAGCACATCTCAACTGCTGAAAAGCCACATGTGGCTGGTGACTACTGGGTTGTCCAGGGCAGCCCCATATCTCAATAATTCTTTCCAAAATGAGCATATAATAGCATTTGCCTTTTAGGGTCATTGGGAAGATTTAAAGAGATAATGCACGGAAGGCACAGAGCACACTGCCTGGTACAGAGTAATCTTTAAATGCCAGCTCATCGTGGCTAATAAGAATCACTGTGCATTGCAATAATGCTAATGATTATTTTGAGGGACTGCCTGTATCTATTTCTTCCTTCTGGGAAAAGTTTGTCAATCCTGGTGATCAGAGGCCTTTCACAGGACTCTTCTCCCCAAGTTTGCCTTATCATTTCTTCCAGGAGCCCCTAAAGATTCTGGCTTGTTCCTCCGAAAATGGCAGCTTTCCTGAGGCCGAGGACACAGGCAAGAGTCGGGAGTCAAACACGGAGTTTAAGGAATGAGCCGCAGCCCACAACTTCTCTGGGACACTGCGATGGTGAGCACCGCCCAGTCTTTCTGAACACATGCTCTTAGGCCGGTGCTCCAGGAGAGCCCCCGGCTCCATCTAATAGCATGTGGTGCGTGTCTGTGTTTCCACTCTATCCTGTACCATTTCTTATTCTAATTCCTTTTTTTTTTTTTCTGCCATGTAGATGCTTTGCCAGCATTCCCTACAGGTTGGCAGGAGGAGCAGACCCATAGGTTTTCAGAGAGAGACTTTTTGAGAAGCTCAGGAAGTCTTGCATGTGAGCCAGGCACTCTAGGGCTGTTGCTCTGTGCCCTGAAAAGCTGGGAATTGCTGAACATCCCCATCTGACCTGGTACTTGCCTAGTCAAAAAGCAGGGCACTCCAGTCTGTGCTTCTCATGTTAGGATGCACATCTGACTCTCAGTGGGAAAGCATCATTATACACCAGAGGGTGACCCGGGTTTCTGGGGAAAGCCAAATCAGATGGATGGGGAGAATGTTCCTAGACTTAATACAGCAAAAATTCTTTCTGCTTGAGGTCGTCTAGTATAACTTCCTTGAAGAGGTGGTTTTTATATTGAACAACTCCAGGTCAGGGGTGGAATGACATCACCCACTCATGAAACCCAATCCTCTGCAAAAAGTCCCTCACTTAGCATTTTAAAGAACAAGATCTTTGGAACCTAATCCTTGCTCTGCCACTTACCAGCTGTGTGACCTTGAGCTAATTACTTAACCTCTCTGAGCCTCAGTTTCCTCATCTTTAAATGTGGATAACCATATTCTGGATTGGTTTACAACTGTATAATGGATTGTGGGCAGGACTCAATTAGCTGCCATTAGTTATGGGGCAGGTTTAATTAGCTCAGAGCTTGGCATATAATAGGCACAAATAAAGTGGTAATTAATTATTACTCTCTTTTTTCAAGTGAGGTGACTGGCTACTTTGACCAAACTCCTTTCTTCTCTCTCCCATGCTGTGCCCTGGCCTTTCTCTTGCATCCAGCAAGGTTCAAAATGCTGCCTTGTGGATATAAGCTCACTAGCCCTGAGCCTTCACATAAGGTGAGTGATGAATGGAAACAAATAGGCCAAGGAGCTTGACTGGGAAGTTAGTGGAGAAGACCAAATGCATTTTCCTTTGTCATATGACTTGTTTTTTGAATAGGAGAGCCTTCTTCCACCTTGCCCTACAGGCTGCAAGTAAACACCCAGGTCTCTGACAGGAGCATTCACATGGTTGGGGTACCAAATTTTGCTACTCCTATCAGGAAATGCTGTAGTGCTTAAGCAGGTGTAGTAGTACTGATCTCCAGGAAACAAGAGGATTTCTGAATCTCTCTTAGATTCATTGATACTGTTATTCAAAACGAACCACTTGGAGAAATGAACATACACAGTACACATTGACTTACTTTGTGACATTCATACATGTGGTCTAATCTTGATGCAAAAGATTGCAGCTGATTTGTATGAATACAAATTTTACCTTACCAATCCTCTTACTCTACAAAAAAGGGCAGCATTTGTTACAATTATCATTACTATTAAAAGTGAGAATAAAAGCAATATTAATGAACCGATAGATTTCCTTCCATGCTGTATCATGACTTTTATAAAGGCAAATCCAGAGGTGTCTGGGTGACTCCTTGGGTTGTGTCCAACTTGTGATTTTGGCTCAGGTCATGATCTCAGGGGTGATGGGATGGTGTCCTGCGTCAGGCTCCAAGCTCGGTGGGGAGTCTGCTTGGGATTGTCTCTCTCTCCTCTCCCCCTTTACCCTTCCCACACTCTTGCAATCTCTCTCTCTAAAAATAAATAAATAAATCTTTTTTTAAAAAAGGCAAGCCCATGTATCTTTGAGCCCATAGAAAGCCAAATCTTGAATTAACAAGCATTTCAGTAGAATTTGAGGAATGTAATACTGTTCTGACTCCTCTCTGCTCCTAAAATATCCTTTACTCTAATCTAAGGGTTGGCAATTTTTTACCATAAAATGCCAGATAGTGATTATTTTAGGCATGGCAGCCTATCTGGTTGTTATTGTGGGGACAGAGCTGTCTTAGATGGTACATAAATTAATAGCCATGGTTGTGTTCCAATAAAACTTTATTTACAAAAATATAGAACAGGCTGATTCTGACATGTGGGTCCATAGTTGGCTGACTTCTGTTCTAGTCAAACAAATAATGAAAAAAAAAATCTCTGAAAAAAATCTCAACAAATTTATTTCCATTATCTCTGTGTAAGGTAAACTCATGATAATAATAATGTGGGAAGAGCACTGTCCGAGCTGTTCAAATATTAAATGGCCCTCCTATGCATGAGCCACTGTTGCTTTCTTTCTTTTTTTTTTCAGGTAACATGAATATGAGTGTTCCAAAATCAGAATGGGAGATGTTGGGAAGGCTATTATTGAACTGAATAAAAGTAGTGTTAGTTTATTTATCCAATTAATTCATTCAATACAAATTTACTGGAAATCTATGGTATGCCAGACATTAAAAAGAAAGCACTTTTAGTCATCAGTGACCAGGCAGTAAGAGAGGCTTTTGGTTTTGTTCATTTTAAGACATTTCCAATACTGCTGAAATCAGACTATGAAAGAAATTCTCTGTCCTGTTTAGGCAAAAAACATAATAGTAATTCTAATCCTGGCTTTCCATAATGAGAGCCCTAAAGTATACATGGGGATAATTAAAAACAAAAAAATTAAAAATAATAAAAAAGCTGGTTATACTAGTGTTGTAACTTGGGCACTGACACCATATGACATAATTGGTGCTCGCCTCCAAGCTTCATCTGAATCCAGCATTCTAAAGCCCTTTCGTAACAGCCAAGAACATCTGCTCTAAAGAGGAGCTCTACACCCAGGCAGGCAGGAAGAATAGTACAGAAGGGTGTGTTTTCCTTAAAGTGCAATAATATGTTATGAAAGTATCAAATATCTACAGTCGTGACAATAATTATATAAACATAGACTCCAGGACTGGAGGAATAAAGATATATCAATTAAAAAAAAACTTACAGGAGAAGCAGCATTAGATATTGGGATAGGGGTTCAGTTACTTTTCTAGGGTTGGAGTTGAACATATTTGAAAGGAGTGAAGATGATCCTAGTGATGTTTTTATTATTATTTCTTTTCCTTCAAGACTTCCTCACTTCAAGCAAGAATTATTTATTAACAAGTGGAAATCATTACTTTGGGATTTTATTCATCACAACATTATACGGAAAAAAATAGGCTCCCAAGCTGACTGAATGTCATCATGTGCTTTCCCCACTTTTTCTAAATTGAGCTCATCCATAAATTTTTAGAAATAGCATCTTTAAAACCCACCAACAAATTTTTCATGGCAGAGAATGCCCTTCTTGTTCTGACACAACCATTTGAAGATTTTTCCACTCCCTTCCTAATCAAGAAAGAGAGAGAGAGAAGCAAACAGTGAGAAAACATTCTGAAACAGGAATTAGGTTACCCACGATTTCTTCAAAATTGCAATTGTTTGTGGATTCATATGGTCTCTGGAGGATGGAGCAAGATGTATTTCATCAAAGTGTTGAAGCCCATTCTGAATGAGATTGATATACTGCATATGTGTGTCCGAGTGTGCCAGGTCAATCACTGTGTGCCTGGCTCCCTCTCCAAGGTTAATGAGATAAACTGGACTCTTGGGGAGGGGACTGTCTATTTAGCACAGTCAACACGGCCAATTTTTAATGTTGAGAAGTTCAGAAGATGGAAGCGTGTTTGCAGTGCCTGGATTCTCTCAATGGAAGGGCTTATCAGTGGAAGTTAAAATGGCAGCTGAAAGTTCCAATTTCTTTCCCTTTTTTCCCCAGTGTTTTTTTGGTAAGGATTGTTCAAGGGTGGTGGAGGGATGAGCCATAGCAACTTAAAAAGTGTTAACTATCTCGAAGACAAAAACATTAGGTCTTAGCTTATGCATCAAATTTGCTAGTGCATACATTCCCAAATTTCAAACATGTTCATCTCATTTTTGTGATTTTTGTCAAATTTGTGTATCACTTGACTATTATTTACTTAATATTTTTCTTTAAAATGCTTCCTTTTCCCTCACTTAGATAAAGTTGCATAGAAATAAAACTTTATATTACTGCTACTAATGGAAAAACATTACCACTTGCCATTAAGGAGTTTACCACAAAAACATACGAGCAAGGAAAACTAAACCACGCTATTAAAATCTAGCTAAATACATTTGCCTGCTCAAAGCTCCATGCCTGAGCTCTCTCTTTAAGGGAGATTAGCAAGTGTTAAAGAAACTCTGAGGCAGGCTAGCACCTAAGACTTGCTTCGTGTAGGAATCAGAAAGAGTGACTGCGAAAGGAAAAAGGATGAACCATCTTACTATGTTGTTCAACATCCCTTACTGTCTACTTCCTAAAGTGAACCCCAGGACACTAGGCATGCCTCTCATCTCATCAGCTACACACCCCACAATTTGGGAACCTTGTTAGCGGTCTGAATGCTTTTAAACACCTTTTTTAGGGGATCCCTGGGTGGTGCAGCGGTTTAGTGCTTGCCTTTGGCTCAGGGCGTGATCCTGGAGACCCGGGATTGAATCCCACGTCGGGCTCCCGGTGCATGGAGCCTGCTTCTCCCTCTGCCTCTCTCTCTCTCTGTGTGACTATCATAAATAAATAAAATTAAAAAAAAAAACTTAAACACCTTTTTTAGGCTTCAGAAAGTGCTTCGACATACAATGTTCTATTTGGTTTTAATGACAACTCAGGTGATGTAGACAGAGCCATAATTATGACTTTTATTCTATTGGAAACAAAAGCACAAAACAAGATATTTTCAGATTCACATAGCAAGTCCATGGCAAAGCCCTCTCTAGAAATTGGTTTGTTTTTTGAAAAATACATTTTGAAGGTTATTGATAAATTCTCCATTATATCTTTTATAATGAATCGTGAGGCTTCTATCAAGTTTTTTTTAAGTCACCTTTTCCCCTCAAACAAAAGATATTTAAAAACAAACTCACTTATTGACTCAACACTCAACCTTCTGTGTTCATCAATGCAAAAGTTATGACAGGCCTCCAAATTCTTCTCATATCAGCATTTTACACAGAAATGGAAATAGAAAAATGAGCACCTATTAACTATTTGGAGCAGCAGCATTCAGGCCTCTGGACTCTTCCCTGAGTCTAGTGGTTTCCAAAGGCAACTTTCACAAATGGTTGTATTTCTCATCCATGTACCACAGAAAACTAGCTATTGCCACCAAGAGAGACTGAAATGTATGGGTCTTGTGTATACAGTAGGTATTACAGGACAATCATCTGGTTGCAGGGTTGGATTTTATGAAATTCCCTGAGGTCTCCAAGCTTTGATTCACATTATGTCTCTACTGCAATAGCAATTCAACCATTTGGAGCCTGGTTGGTTTTTATTTACTGGAATGAGTGCTGAACAAACCGATCGATCACCAATCCAATTTGGTTATCTTGTATTACTGAAATAACTCTGCCAAGTAAAATAACCAATCCTAGTTATGATGATGGTAGAGTTGGAGTGCTTACAGAGCAGAGGAGATGAACCGTTAACTTGATCAGCTGTATAAACAAAGTTTCTGACCAGTGGAAAATGTTAGTCAATATCCAAGGCAAGGGAAGGGCTTTAGATGAAAAATCAGAGAGGCTGCTAATGGAATATAACGTGTCCCTAGACCCGGAGGGGAAAATAGACAGAAGGCTCCTTCCAATAGTTGGTTTAAGGATCAGTAAAAGCCTTTGAGTTTGATGCGGCATCAGGGGGAAACACAATGGAGGGCATGCATCAGGGTGAGGTATTTTCTCATCTGCCTGTCCAGCTCCTGAAATTGTGTTGATTCTGAGTCTGAGTCATTAGGTTAGAAAGATGTGTTGTTCATTGCTGGAGCCATATCAGATTTAGCAAGGAAAGTACAAAATGTAATAAACATGTAATAAACATCTTTCTGAATCCTGTTATTTTAGAGATGTCCAAAAACTGTGAGGACTTGAGTAGTTCTAACAAAGTTACTCACATTATATACACCAATCTAATTCAGTTGGAAAATTCTACACATCTGAATGATTCTACTACAGAAGGCTACGGACAATTTCGGAGTAAGTTCTGTTGTTATGAAAATACCAGGTTTATTTGACAATACACATTTAGCATAAGCGTGGGTTGCTATATGTGTTCACAACAAATTATTTATAGACAAGACTGTAAGCTCTTTGAGAGTAGGGGCTCTGTCTGCCTCTTTCTGTGTCACTGAATCTCACACAGTCCCGTCACATGATAGTCAGTTCAGTGAATTTGTATTGAATGAATTTGTATATAATGAATGATATTGTGGATTGCATATTAACTGACAAATCTTTCCTTAGCCCTCTTGTCCAAAGAACTAAATTAAGAGATAAACTAGACATAAAATAATGGCCTCACAGTAGGTGAAGATTAGTCTAACAGGGAAGTTACTACAATCAATCACTTCCAAGTTGAGCCCATGAATTAGCCCTGAGCCCACACAGCTCAGAGTTGGCATTGTATTATTCAAATTTTTTAAAAACTCAATTTTGTATCAAAAGCTTTAAAGAACCTCTATTATTTACTCCAAAAGGTCTGAATATGTGATGAAACCTCTGCCAATACTTTTAAAATTAAAACCTAAATTAAAAGAAAAAGAAAAATTTTAAATAAAAAATATTTTTCAAGTTAAAAATATTTTGACCAGTAATAATAGCACACATGTATGACAACTATTCCCCCAAGTCCTTCTCTCCCTCTTTTTCTTTTCTAAACATTCTTTCAGATACACAGAAAATGTGGCTTTTCTATCCCCTACTGACTCTTGCTCTTTATGATATAGTTTAAATTAGTTCTTTCTTTAATTTTACTAACTAGATTCTCGACAACAGAAAAAGATTCTGGATGCTAACTTGGCAATAAATAATCCTTTCCTGCTCAGAAAAATTGGGGAAAAGGCAAAATTGTGTCTCATGCATAAATAATTTTTGTTCTTGTAACACAAGTAATATGGCTAATTGCATCCTGGGGGTTTCTTGGACCTGAAATAACATGAAGAGCCATGCAGCCTGAAACTTCATGAAGTTCTGGTTTCAGTAAGTCATGACGGGCACACATGTGCATACCACTAAGTCACTAAGCCACAACATTCTGTTTTGACATAGGAACTAGTAGAGACAGGAGGATCAGCAGTAGGAAAAAGGCCTGGAGAATGGACCGTGGAGATGAGGGGCTCTCACTGGACCACAGAAGCCTTTCCTGAATCTCCCAATAGAGCTTATATGAGGCCAGGGCAGACTTGCTTTTGGCATATGCCTTCTGGTCCTATGTTTATCTCACTCTAGGCTTGGGGTTTTCACACATCCACTCTGGCTCATTCCCTAGCACTAAAAAAACAACAGAAATTACTAAAGCTTTTGCTGTAAGAGATTTAAACATTATTACTCTCTGTTTTCATTTTTCAGCTTAAAATCTCCATTTGCTATATGATCTTAAAGACTGATGAATCAAAGCAAGTTGCAACATTATTTTGGCTTTCTCAGACTCTTGTTTTTCTCTGACAATAAATCTGGGTGCTGTGAGTTCTACTTTGTGTCCACTCTGGCTGGGTGCAGATGCTGCTGCTCTATCTAGAATCAGTTCCTTTAAGAAAAGTTGCTCTTAATGGGGGCGGGGTGGGGAGCGGATTTGCCCCTTCAGAGAACAAGTATCAATGACTGAAGACACTTTTGGTTGTTACAACTGAGAGGCAATGTTATGAGCATCAAGTGGGTAAAAGCCCAGGAGGCTTCTAAACATCCTACGATGTGCAGGACTGTCCCCCCAATGACAAAGAATGATCCTACCTTGAAAGTCAATAGTGATGATAGATGGAGAAATCTTGCTTTAACAATATTTGATTCAGTAGCATCATGCATATACTTTCCGGGCTCTGGGTGTAGCCACACATGCCTTATGGGAAGAACCAAGTTCTACTTTCAGCTCTGATAGTGGGGGTCACCTCTAATAAGCAAGTTTTTCTTCAAGTTTTGAAGTAAACCACATTTTTCTCATCTGCCATTAGTACCTGAAATTTCTACTGTTGGTCACTCTTTTCATATACGAAACCCTTTGTGAAATTTCAGTAGGCCACGCATTTATTCACACATAATGTAGTTTTTAAATTCTTACCATGTGTTGGCCAGTGCTATTCAGGAGTAATCACCTATCTTAATGTGAACTCATTTGCCTCATTAGCTGTTGTAAAAGCAACCATTTCTGAAGTTAAACAACTTAGAGCATCCTACTTAGAGATGCCCATATGAGAAGCAGCTCCATTTCAAGTACATTATGGAACAGGAAATATCTGCCCTTTAGGTTAGTGCTGTCCTAAGATGCGGATAAGAAGAATCCTGCCTTGAGCTTTAGAAGGTGCCCCTGGACCTTGTCCACAGGGCCACAGGAATGTATCCATCCAAAGCTTATGTCATGTCTCCTTCTAGACCACATTTTGGGTACCAAGGACGTTGGAATTGTCTGTCCAAATGACTCTGAACCCACCTTCAGGACTTGAATAAGCTTGTTCTAGCCAGTTCTCTTGTGGGAGCAGATGTACAGACGTAGGCATCATGAGGCCTAAGCAGGAGCAGCTGTTGGGGTAATGACTCAGACTAGGGTATCTATGGTGGATATGAGGCACCCACAATGTGGAACAGCATTGGGTGTGTGAAGACAAGAGAGGGGGATGGGAAACCAGGCACCAGGAGTCAGGTCTTGCCTTTCCATGGTTTGGTGCTAACTACAAGGAGTCCAAGAATTCTAAACTAGAACATAAGATGTTATAAAGAAACATATGTCGAATTATGAGGGGAAAGTATTTTATTCAATAGTTAGCTGGATTATAACTGAAATGTTTGGTTATATGGTACTTGGATCTTCATTTTAACACTTGCCCCAAGTCCCTTAATTTGAGAGGGGGTTGAGGGGAGAGGACTGTTTATTTTCTCTATGCAGAACTCCTCAGGATTCAGGGCATACTTCTCCCAGGTGGGAATCACTAAGACTGCTCTCGAAACCTTAGTTTCAGCTGCTTCCCAAAAAGACTGCCAATCTTTTGTGGACTTTATTTTATGCAGCCTCCACAACAAGTCAGCCCATCTTAAACTTATTGGCATTTTCATGTGATGGGGCAATAGATCAACAAGAAGAAAATTATGTTTCTATAATTACTTTGCTGAGTCAGAGCCAACAGAAGGAAAGAACCAGAGGACAGGTAAAACGCTTGTAGGAATAGGGAGAGGAAAGAGGTCCAGAGAAAAGATGCTTAGCGGGAAGGGGGCGCTCTGAGCAGTTAGGGTGACAAAATCGGACATTTAACAAAAGGGGATAGGAAGTAGGGAGAAGGCTTTGAAGAAAGGATGGGCACCTAATGCAAAGAAAAAGAGGGAAAAAAGGGGAAAAAAACCAAACTACCTTTCTTTTCCTCCCATTCTGTTTATTGTTTCAGAGAGCTGCAAAAGGAGAACATTGAACTTCTGGTTCCATTTTGCAGCAATTTTGACATTGTGCAGGCTCCTGAACATCACGTCTGAGAAATGGGGTCCTCCTCCTGTCCCAGCTCTATCCTGAGATCCTGGAAAGGGGGTAGGATCCAGGAGGATGCTATGCTTGCATCCGATATGGCCTAAATCCCCAGGACGTGTCTCCTGCCTTCCTTCACAGGGGGAGGCACTGACTTAGTTCCAAGGAGAGGGTTACAAACTGTGGTTCCCACACACCCTGTTCCTTGTCACTCAGATGGAAGGTTCAGACCAGAGGGCCAAGCGGAGAGAGGCGGGAGTGAGGGCCTCTGTTTAAAATGAACAAAGGCCTAGTTTCAAGATACTTGGGGACCTGTTCTGTAGGAACAAGACGACGCCCAGAGGCTGGCAATTACTGGAGCGCTCCTGAAGCACATGCATGCCATGGAGTCACTCACTGGGGCTCCCAGCCCCCGGTGAGGTCCTGGGAGCCAATTCCACAGCCAGCCAAAGGCAAGACTTGGCAGCCTGTGTGATTAATTGCCTTTGTTTCCTCACAAAGGGAGTGCACCCCCTAGAATCAGGCAGTAGGAGGGGAGTGGCCTCCACCAGGAGGTTCCCCCTTCCTCCCTCAAGTCCAGGGTGTGCCTGGGAAGGAGCTTCTGTGCTTTGCTCTGGGAAAAAAAAAAAAAAAGGTATCTTTCCAAGAGAAAATTATACAGCTCAGAAAGTTAGTCATTAATGTAATGGTCTGAATCTACAATGAGAAAAAGATTGAAGCTGACATGATTTTTATCTTTGATATTATAGCTTCTGAAGTTGAGAAGTAATTACGTATGTTAATATTACATCCATCCGATATTCAGTGAATTTTTTTTTTTTACAACTCTTTCTTAATTAATCTTCCCTCCCCACCCCCCCCCCCCAACCTCTGTTCACAGTGCTGGCAAACCGTCCTGAAATTGATCTGGGCTGATGCAAAAAGAACACAGCGAGGAATCAGGAAGATCTAGGTTTGAATATAGACCGATGTCTGATCTTGGGCACACAGTAGATAAATAATACAAATAATAATCGGTGCCGACTGAAAATGCATTGTCGTACCAGGCACTATGTGAAGGCTTCACACACACATTATTTCGTGGAATCCTCACAAAACCTTATGGGATGTGAGTTCCTCTCAGGTGCATTTTGGAGATGAGGAAACAGGCTTGTCAGGGTAGAGCCTGAGCTCATGGCTGGAGTGGCTTGTGCACAGCAGACCAGGTCTCTGAAGATACCGTCACCTTTCAGCTCTGTACTCTGGGATCTTGTGCTGAACATAGAGGTGGGGGGAATTGGGGGTGGAAACAGTTACCCCCACTGCCTCAGATCATCCTCCTTTCTCCATCACACACCTTATATTTTAACAGGCTAGGGCTACCACATGTTCCAGGCTTCTATCCTACCTCTAACCCCCCAAGGACCGAGTAACCGAAAGCATCAGAAAAGCAATAACGAATCTCTCTCTGCTCTTCCCTCCTCAGCAGAGGCCAGGAGTCCCAGAGTGCTGGAGAGAATTACAAAAGCAAGGAAGCCGCAGCCACTGCCCTTCAGCTTAAAATACAGGCACATTAAAGAGACACCACGTGCAAATCACAAAGAACCTGGCCACTGTCCTCACTGTTTCAATTCTCCGGCAGACCTGGGGCCCTGAGATGCCGATTGCTGAATCTCACATTCCTGGAGGATCTTTGAGTGTCTGCCCTTTGATGTTTGACAATAAGAACAGAGTTATGAAGATAGATTACATATATATGTGATTGCCAGTACAGGGTCCAGAAGTCATTTAATATTGTCATTATCCCTGTCACTGTTATTGGATCTTGAAGTTGAAGATGATTTGGATAAAAGGAGAAGAGGAGCTTCAGGGAGATGGAACAGAGGAAGGAAAGGCTTATAAGCATAAGGATTTGTTAGAGGATACCTGTACAAATTATAGGTACAATTTTCAAATTTATCATTTTATCCAACAAATATTTATTGAGCACCTACTATTCTCTAGATCCTGTGTTAAGCTCTGAGCAGGAAGATAAAACAAGAGTCCTACACTCAAAAGGCATAATAATAATCCTGGGAAGACAGACATTGCATAAAGTCAACAAACGAATTAATGTGATTACAAAGTGTGAGCAATAAGCGCCATAACTTAGGTTTATGAGAAAATGACAAGGGAGCAATTTATAATGGGTGTACCTTTAGGTAGGTCGAGGATGACACTCCTGAGCGGGGGTCTTAGGAGCTGAAACCTGAAGGGAGAGCAAGAATTGGTGAGGCAAAAAAAAAAAAAAAAGTCGGTGAGGCAATGAATTGGGGGAAGAGTGTTTGATTTCTAGGGAACAGCCTGTGCAGAGTTGCTAGGTCAGGAAAGTCAGGCCACAGAAGGGTGGGGAAGGGATGGGTGGTCCTCTGTTCGACCCTCGGCAGGCTCAGGCACCAAACAAAGCCTATCACCTCCTCCTTACCTTAGTTCTGCTCCTCACCCCAGCACCTCCCTATGCCACACACCACGGCTCTGTGGATTTGGCCTTCTCTTCCCTGCAGACAACAAGCGTGTTAAGAGGCTTGGGGTCTTTGACATACTTAGGGGGCCAGACGAACACAAGCTCCCTAAGATAGATGCCGATTTCTCTACTTATTGCAAACTGCAAAAAGCACAGCGCAGAGGAAGCTCCCTTCAGATTCCTGCAGACCTGCTGCTGGTTCTGACTGACTTGCTTGGCACTGGAGGAGGTCTATCTGCATTTGGTATTGATCTTTAATTGCCAGCACTGGTCATCACTGGCTCTTGCTCTCTTTTCTGTGGCTATTAGAAGGAAGCAGACATGTCCAGTGGACAAGGGAGGCGAGTTATTAAAATGTTTTGATATATTGTCAACAGCACATACAAAGGCAATAGTCACTTTTCCAAATTATCTATTTGTAAACCTGGATTTTCTTTATAAACAATTTGGAGACAATCTCTTTCTCTCTCTTACTTTTGGGAAAATGCTTTAAAGGATTACATAACTCCAAAATCCTTATCTTCAATGGGTGGGGGGCACTTATGCTTAAGTGACATAGTGTCTTGTGAACAGGCAAGTGGGGAGTTGGAACATGTGGTAGAGTGGTGAAGAGTGGCTATTTTGCTCTGAAGAGCTGGGTGAGGAATGGCACACTGGGGAGGCCCTGCAGGGTGTGGGCAACCATGAGGACCCCAAACAAGGGCAACAGCGTGACATTTAACTTTTGATCACCCAAATACATCTGTAGCACTTCTGTTTTTATTACACAAGAAAAGCTCAAACATACCCAATTTTAAAAGATTTTGATAACCAGGAGTAGTCAGAGTAAAATGTGAAATTATCTCTCTTCCTGCTTCACTCCCATTATGCCCATTCCTCACCTGAGAGAATCATAGCCAGCACCTGTTTATTCAAGTTCATACCTGCATATGCACATACACATGTACGTCATGAATACAACTCTCCTTTTCTCAGTTGAAATACCTGGGAGAGTTTGCTGAGTCCATGGAGATGTATCAGATGCTTTGTAGCAGCTACTCAGAACAGAGGCATCCCCCTAGTGCTGGGAGCATTACTGGGATCAGACCCAGGCAGAGATCTGAAACAAGGATAGAACCAGGAGAGGTGGCAGGGCTTCACCAGTGAGTGACAGGAATTCATGTTCTTTACATTTATTTCCATTTTTATTAGACGAAGCTATATTACAGTAACAAGCTCCATTTTTGTCAGCAAGCTAAGAGCTTTGCATACACTATTCTTTAAACATTTACAACCACCCTGCAACCTAGGGACTATTATTCCCATTTCGTAGGTGGCAAAACTGAGGTTCATTTCAGAAATCAAGGAACCTCCCTGAAGTCATGCAGCTAACAAATGATGGGGACATTAGTGTCAGATAAATCTTTCTAACCCTGATGTCCATGCCTTAACCATTACACTTTATCCCTACTCTATAATCATATCCAGGGCATAGGAACGTTTTTAAAAAGTGGCTTTTCATTTTGGTCCCCAAAGACTATTTCGAGCAGGTGAACCATGTCTGTCTACAGCCACAAAACTGACTGGTTTATTCCCATGCCGGCAAGGCTCACAGTCCTTTGCTTTCTGCAAACTCTGAGGACTTGCACAGCTGTCCTTATGGTCCCTGACCCTGGTGACTCCACAGGGAGGTGTCCGGCTGTCTAGCAAACACCAGGCAGGCAGCTTCCTTGCTGGGAAAAGTGATCTGAGATGAGGTGGTGGCGGTCAGCATGTGGATGAGGGGTAACATGCCTTCCAAATGCAGTTATTGGAAACTGCACTCATTAGAATACTGTAATTGGTTCCTGCAGGGCATTGGAGGTTAGTGACACAGAGGAGACAAAAGAGGAGGGGCTGTGAGGGAGTGTACTCTAAGGATTTTATTTCCTTTTTTACCTTTTCTCCTCCAGGAGGGAGCTTCAACTGGTCAGCCTCACAGTCAGGCTCCGTGTATGGCAGATATGAAGCCTTCTGCGACCTGTACTCACCACCCCGCTTCCCTCTTGCTCTCATCCACCTTTCAACAGGAGCCTGCCTGTTGGCCTCGTCCCACCTCTTCTGCCAAAGAAGAAAGCTACTGATTAGCAAATTTACAGAAAGATGTTGGAAATTGATGTGACGCCCCTCACAGACTGAATGAGGCAGATAGGATTTTTCAAAGAACCCCATGTAAAAGGCAGTTGCTTAGCCCAAAGTCAGAGGGACCAAATGGGGGGAATCTGTAGGTACTGGTGAAATGGCAAGTCATCAATTAGGTAATAGATAACACTTTCTGCTGCCCACATATAGAGCTGGACATTGGCATGAGGGTGCCAGAATGTTCCCACTTACTTGGGGTGAAGAAAGGAGAGGAGATATCTCTCTAGCCTTAGGGTTGGATCCTTTTTTGGAACACTAGTAGGTCAACATGAAAGGTGATCTCCTGATACTCCATTTAGCACTCCCAGGGTATCCAACCCTGCCTTTCTAAAAAATCTGATGGGGGGAATTATGGGTTTTATACCCAGAAGCCAGGAAATTTCTGAGGGGCTGAAAATATTTTACCTCTTGATCTGGGTGTGGTTCCATGGTTTTAGGCACAGTAAATTCATCAAGTGATTCATGTAAGATTACTGCATGTTACATTTCGCATATATCTCAATTTTACAAAGTAAAAAGTAAATATTTGTCCATTGCCAAAAACATCAGTTCTCAAAATCTTATTTGTACACCAATATTTTCCTGAAACTCTATTAGCTGATAATCATCTATCTCTTCTCTCTACCTAACCAGATCCTGGGTTTTATTAAGGGCCAGGTGAAGACAAGCTTTCTAAAGAAAATGTAACCTTAATTGCCCAAACCACATTGATCCATGCTTTCTGAACTCCTTACAGGACCTACTCTCAGAACTGGGGGCAGGTCTAGGGTTATGGGGTCTGAGGTTTACACAATATGAGTATTTCTTTATAAGATAAAGGATACAAAATTACGAATACAAATCAGATTACAAAATTAGGTTATGAAAAGGACACTGGAAATTTCAGGTCCCCTTTTTTCTTGGGAGTTCTTTAAACAATTTATCAACAGTGTTCATGTAAGAAAGCTACCGGTTTGTAACTTGGCTTCCGATCTGTACCTAGAGCTCTCATCAGCTCCTGACCACCCTTAGAATGTATATGGATCAGGCAAGTGAGAAGCTCAGGCTTCATCACTTTGCAGTAAATCTGGTCCAGATCAGCACATACACGTGGGCATTTCACTTCAGCCCGGTCTGAGTAGAAACTTCTCTGTTTTGTGCACACACATTCTGCCACCCTGGGTGACTGTAAAATCCTGCAGGGCAAAACCACAGCAAAAGCACACTGCCTTCAAAACTCTCAGAATCTATACACCAGTGTCTTTTTTGGAAAGGCTCTCCATGCTGTTGAAATAAATGTTTGGGAAGAGGGAAAAGGATTCCCAAAGACAGGTGGTAGTGATAATGGGGAATGATAAGTCATTAGTTGGAGTAAGTGGATCCTTTCTGTGCCCCCACTATCCAGGTCCTGAATATTTGCCCAGCCTTCCACTGAGCCAAACATCTTTTAAAAATCGGTTTGACTGAAAATTAACCTCAGGCCACATGGAAAGTAAGAGATGGTCTGGCTTGGCTCAGACAGGTAAAGTCATTTCCCTGGGCTGCCTGCCCTTGTGCATGACATGAAGGATTCCATAGAGAAGAAGGAAGAGAAAATAATGGAGAGAGAGAAGGAAGTGGAAGAGGGAGAAAGAAGATGAGGAAGAAAGGAAGGGTCTTGTAAAAACAAAAAAGTAGGAGATTAATGGAAAAAGAATACTTAATAAAGCTCTCTTGGGCTCACACTCTGTCTCTTTTTCTTTCTTCCTTTTTTTTTTTTTTTCTTTTTTGAGGCTGCTGTATTAAATTAAAGTCATACATAGGTTTCAAAGGAAATCACATTTCTGCAGTCTGGTGAGCCCACCTGACAATGCACGCTAACAGAATTGTAAATGTAAAGGGTAATGCTTGTCAGTGCCTGACAGTTCTAAATGGCCTTTTAGTTCAGTACGCAGAGCTGTCATAAAAAAACATAAAAATGCATATGCAGACAGCTGAAACTGCTATGCACATCATTATCTGCAAATGGTATAAGTATCCTGAACAAAAGGCCTTCCAGTTTAAGGACATGCATAAGACATTTCTCTGCCTCCAGCTTTAAAACAAAGTGCTGTCAAGAAAACAAGATTCCCAGTGCCAGAACTGAGGTTTTTCTGTCAATCAGTGAGGTGCTACATTTGTACATATTTTTCTGACCCTGCATATGAGAAGAGCATTCTTAACAGATGTGTATTTAACTTCTGGCAGCTACATCTGTTTCTTCTGCACCTTCCTTCTTATTTCTTTATCATTGTTCTAACAGACCGCTGCACAGAGGTGTCTTCTTATGTACTTACTCATTTTATCCTGTCTTTGCTCTTTTCTTCTCGTTTCCTCTATATCGTCTTTTCTTTAAAGCTTTTCTTTCTTTCTTTTCTTCTTTCCCCCCACCTCCCCATCATTCAGGAAAGCCCAAGGAGACCAAGTTTGGGACTGTGGTGATGAAATTGGTGGAGGTATTTGTCTTTCCTTCCCTAAGCAGGGATATTGTCTGCCTTTAGGATTGCAAGTTGCTTGAGGGCAAAGATGATTTTTGTAATGTAATCATTCTGAAACCTAGTTGTCAGAATCATATGAAAAACTTTGCAAAATTCTCATTTCCTGAATCCCCACAAATGATCCTCTGAATCAGATTTTCTAGGGTTTGGAGCCAGGGCATTTGTATTTTTAACAAACGTCCTGGTGCTTGCCGTTTTTCATTCATTCAAGTGATCATCAGACCAAAATTTATTGGACATCTACCTTGTGGCAGTCAATGTTCTAAGCACTGGGCATGTCCTAGTGGATGGAAAGGCAAACTCCCTGACCTCCAACAATTTGCATTCTATTCAGTGAGACAGACCAATAAACTCATAAATAAACAAATGAACATGTTTGGTACGTAGAGTGACAAATATCTGAAGAACATGAAATGGACAATGGAATGGAGAGTAGCATGAACCAGGGTGAAGGATTCCCATGTGCACATAAGATAACTCTTCCTGAGGTGCTGACAGAGGATCTGAGAATTGCATGGTGAGGAGTCAGCCAGGAGAATATCTGAGGAAAAACATTACCTCATTTTATTCTTTCAGCAAAAAAGTATTACCGAAGTAGCCAAACTGAGATTTACACCTCTGTGCTAAGTGAGATGTGGCAAATCAAGCCCAAGTCTCACCCTTGTTTCCACACCTATCTTAATCCTGCCCAAACTTTGGACTCACCCTGAAATATAAACTTTCCCTCTGTCATCTCAGAGGCATCCATCAATGCATCCATCCAATGTCTGTTCATCAAACATATGGGGAGGATATATTCCAATACAGGTATGTGTAGAAAATTCTACAATAAGTTCCCTAATTGAGTCCGATTTGATCTCTATTACTTCTGAATTCTCAGAATGTAGACCACAAAAACTAATCTCTAATCAGATCGCATACGTGGACAAATCTAAATAAGACTATAAACTTCTTAGGTTGGGGCCGTATTTCACAACTTCACTGTTTCTGGCCCACTGGGGACACCCTTCAATCTTTTTCATGAGCTTTTGAGTGTTAAGTTGAAGCCTCAAAATCTCCAGATGAATTTCAAGGAGAGATAATGACCTTTAATAATGATTTTCCCCCAATGACCAATCACCACTCCATTGTTGGAGTTTAACTGAAGTGCAGGACTTGGAAGACAATATAGCCAACTGACAGAAAAGGTGGACCCTGGAGTAAGAGACCCACTAGCTATGATAGTGGACAAATCTTGAAGCTTTGGTGATAACAAAAATGGTGATACTTAAAAATGGTGATAACAATAGGGCTTACATGAGATAGCTATTGCAAAGATTAAATAAAATAAAGTATGTATGATGCTTAATACACTGTGGCATATAGTAGACACTTAATAAACATTATCAATTGTATTTATTATGATTATTACTTTCCACTGTGCTATTAAGATAAGACACTGCCATGTGACAAACTGGACCTATCATCAGAGTTCTGAACATTGTTGTTTTCCCTTACCTTGAAAGATATAGAAAGTCCAATCTCTCCCAAAGCCAACATGCCCAGTTACCCTCTGGAGCCCTCTCTAAGGAAGGCATCATTTTTTATACTATACTTTCCTATTGTATTTTCTTCTAATAGAACTTAGGTCTTCTAGCTATTATAAAAAATAATGTTCTCTTGCTCCATCTCCTGGGGTTTCACTCTTGCTAAGAGCAATCGCTTTTTATTGAATGTGCAATTTTATTGCTATGGAAAATATAGTGATTAATGAGACCCTGTGACCAAGGTTAGTTGGGACAGGCTTGGACTTGTTAGCATCATGTCCTTATTTTTCACAGTACCAAAGTTGGCTACAGTGGGAACTGCATTATCAAACACATTAGTAACTTTTTAGAGGGGATAGAGTTAATGAAAAGAACTGCTTTGTTGTGTACAATTAGAAAAAGATTTAGAAATGAAGTAAGCTTAGAAATCTAAGGTGGTAGAATATATAGTAAATATGATTTTAAAAAAGATTTATTCATTAATTTAAGAGAGAGAGAGCACAGGTAGGAGAGGCAGAGGGAGAGGGAGAGAGAATCTCAAGCAGATTCTGTGCTGAGCATGAAGCTGGACCCAGGGCTCAAGATATATACTATATACTATATATATAACTTTTAGATTTAAAAAGGACATCAAGAGTCACCAGTATAATCTTTGTAGGGAGAAATCCATCCCACGGTATTCCCATAGTTGATCTGAATTATCTCACAAACTACAGAGGCAGTCCTACTGGAAAAGTTCTACACTTTAATCTGACGTCTAAATCTAGCTCCTGGTAACTTTTAGTCTGGTCTTTTTAGAACAATGAAGAATAAGACTACCTCATTTTTTCATAAAATGTTAGAGTTGAAAAAGCCGTAGACATTTCATGACTGAGACTTCCCATTTTGCAATTAAGAAAACCGAGAGCTTCTTTTTCCACAGGCTTCCCCTCTGGGTGCGTGAAGAGTTAACATTTTCCTTATAGCATGAGCGGAGTTTGAAGTGTTTGTGAAACACTGGAACTCAGAGGACAGGTTTGGGATACAGCAATAAAGCTAATAGTCATGGCATGTGTCTTGGTAGCTAAGCTCATGGAAATTAAGGAGATTATCCAAGAGAAAGAGATAAATTGAGAAAATAAGAGGGTAGAAGGAAATTCTGAGGATCTTCCATTTTTGTGTCATGGTGGAAGTTAGTTTTGCTACCTGTAATAATAATTTAAATCAGCTATAACAGAGACCCCACATGGCCCAGTCTGTTCAGTATGTACTCAAGATATAATTGTTTAATTCCAAAAATCTTAAGAAATAATATTAACTTCTTAACTGTGAGTTTCTTCTTTAAAGGGAGTAGCATTTCAAATGCTTCTCAAAAGTTCTGTTTAATTTGGGCACCCAGGTGGCTCAGTTTGTTAAGTGTCTGACTCTTGATTTTGGCTCAAGTCATGATCTCAGGATTGTGAGATTGAACCCCAAGTCAGGCTTCACACTGAGCATGGAGCCTGTTCAAGATTCTCTTTCCCTCTTCCTCTGCCCCTCCCCCTTCAATGTGCTCTTGCTCTCTTACTTCCCCTCTCTCTCTCTACTAAAAAAAAAATATGTGCAGAGAATCTTTCCTTTTTTGAGGTGTCCAACTCAGGACAGCTGCTAAAATCTGTCCTTGCTGACTTTCTACACTCTTACCTTCTCTACAGTTCTTTTTTCACCACAATGTGGCTTTCTCCCCAAAAATCTCTTTTCCCAAAGTCCTGGTGCTTCTCTAAAGCTGAATGTGCCAGCTGAGATTTCTGCTTTAAGGCATATTGGGCCACCTAAGGATGGTGGGTGACTTGAAAGCCCCACAACACCTATCTTCCCTCACTACACCCCGAGGGAAAGCATGGAGAATCTCATTTCTTCCACCTTCCCCCAGACATGTATCTCTTTTCATTTTCTCATTTGTTTCCTTATTTAAAATTCTTATGAATCATTTCTGATAAGTCAATTCTTTATAACATCGTATCAATTGTCCCCTCTAGTTTTCTGCATCTGAAAATTTCATAAGCGTGTATTTATGAAAATACTTGCTAACATGTTCAATGAAACCAAATCAATAGTAGAATCAAGTGGCATGCTAACAGAGACCATTTTCTAGGTTGACTGGGATAGTTTTCACTTGGATAGCATTGGAGTGTACTAAATGACTGCACATATTGGGCTTCATTATTGATATGTGTGTAGTGATTTGTCCAAAGCCCAAAGTAATATGGATTTCAAACTCATGGCCACTAATTCAAGACCACTAATTGTGCAATAATTTTAAAATGTATCAGAATCAATATTTGGTATGCAGTCCACCAATTTTTCCAAAGGTAATTCGACAAAACTTTACTAAAATTCAGGTCAACTTGATTTGTGTCCCATGGTCTCTCCATGTGGTAATATATTTTTTTTTCCTTAAAGGAAGTAAGTTAGTCTTTTCTGCTTCTTTCTTAGTGAACCCATGTTTGCTCTTATAATTCACCACATTCTTTGTTCAGGCTCTAAAGCTTCTCTAGTCAACAGTCTGTCCTAGAATTTGGTTGAGTGTGGTTAAAACTAAGTTCCTATCTATAGTTCCCAGAATTTGTTGTTTAAAAAAATCATTAAAATGTTTATTTGCCTTTAGCATTCTGACATGGATCTCATTCCTGAAACAGCCTCAAAGATTATAAACAGCTTTGCTTAACAACATAATGTGGGATCCATGTCCATAGTCCACACCCACATCCATGGTGATATCCTGCTCCTCTCTAGTCCCTTCCCTAACAGTCTGGGGAGAAATACATTTCTCTTCTCACACAGAAAACCAGCCATCTGTCATCTTTCTTTTCACCTGCTGAATTGTAGCAATTCTCTTCCTCTTCCTCGTGATGCCCCAAATGTGTCTACAAGACAAGTCCTTCTATTTATTGAAGAATCTGCAGCCAGAAGGACTCTGCTGACCACAAGGCCAGCCCCCATCCAACTTTGAACTAGGAAGGACAAGATGCAGAGACGAGAACTATGTACAGAATTGTAAGTTCTGGTCTCAGCTGCAGTATTAAAGTTGTACATGGGCAGTTTATTGAACCCTTCTCTGCTGCTGTTTATCTCAACATTAGAGCCAAGACTACCTTCCCCACTGAATTCACAAGATGGTTGAGAAAATCAACAGAAGAAAATGCTAAAGAAAAAAACATAAAATTCTTTTTTGATGATTAAGGTTAAAAAATTCAACCTCAGAGTTCAAGCTGGGGCTTGGGCTGTGCCCACTGGCCTTGCCCATTCTCTGCCTTGATTTTGGCATCCCTGCCTTCATTTGGCTCTCTCCTATTTCCAACCTCAATCAATCTTCTCCCACCCTCTCAACCCCAGAATTTCTCCAATTACTGGTTCCTCATCCCAGCACACTGCCCTGTGCATTCTCAGCAAGATGATTACTGACTAATTGGGTAAACGATCCAAACTTATGAGGAAATGGGTCATAATGTGTTCCCTCTCCAGGCAACAAAACAGCGATCCCTGGACCACCATGGAAGTTATGTTCCTGAAAATTACCAGGATTGGCAAAACCATGCTTACCAATGTCAGGGTCTTCTAACAAAGAGGAGATTGGAAGGCAGTGGTATTACAAATAAATGTTTTAATACATATTTTTGAAATGCAAAACAGAAAAGATTTTAGAAAATGTCTACTTCAGACCACATTTATCTATGTTTATAATCTGCTTCTAATATCTTCTTACTTGAGTATTTAGGAAAAATTGACATCAAATTCTAAGGCAGGTTCTTCCTCTAGTTTTCTATTATACAAAATCTAGATTGTCTAAAATTGTGGTCACTAACTGAATGCCTATCTATTGAATCTGGTCCAAGATATATGTTCTTTTTCTCACACGGTATTTAAAAATTTTTCAATTTGAATGAATTTAGGCAGAGTTAATTGCCACAGTCTGTACCACTTTCTATTTACCAATGCTGACACTTATGTATTATCATAAAGAATATAGAATAAGAAGAAGAAGGCATAGGTGCTAGTTTAACTGAAGCATAAACTTGAGGTATAATGTTGTTCCAGTTCTCCCATGTGCTAGCACTATGAACCTGGTCTCATCCCTTCTCTCTCGTCCTCAGTTCCTTCTGAGTGACGGAGATACCATGATCTTCTCTCCAAGACTGATGTGAGGGTCACATAAAATAATGTATATGAATACAATTCATGTATTGCAAACAACACTGTAAATGTATAGTGTTTTTAAGTAACAGCCCCTGTCTAGTACAAGACAATTCTCCCTCCATACACACTTACTCAGATACCCTGCATCCTTCCACCATCTGCCAACCAAACTTTGTAAGTTGATGAAATACAGAAGAAGACAAAGGGTCATTTACCTTGGTAGTTAATGCCCTATATGGATTCTGTTTATATAGGACTGTCTACAATTTTTCAGTCTAAAAATTACTCTGCACAGTTGCTTAATGGCCCTTTTATCTTCTCTTTAATCACATCTAGGACTTCTCACCATTCCCCCATTAAAGTTCCCATTTGTCTCTTTGATCATCCTCTTGATCCTTATTTGTATGCAGAACTGTACATGACACACACTATGTTTCTGGGTTAGCTAGTAGCAATTGAGGCCAAATGTACCAAAGAGCCAAGCAAAAGGCAGAAAAATCTTATTATTCCAACTACATAAAACATGCATGACATGTGTGTATGTATGTACATGTACGTACCTGAACATTTAATACATATACTAAGATATATAGGGATAGAACAATAGTAAAAATGGCAAATGCATTGTTATGTTGAAGGCACTATCACAAGACCAATGGCTCCCAATCTGGCTTAAGGAGCTTTAAAAAATACATACAGATACCTGGACACTAACACCAGAGATTCTGATGTAATTTGTCAGGGTGGTAACTAAAGACTGGTTGTTTCAAAAACTCCTCTCCCCCAAGTGAATCTAGTGAGTAGCCACTAGTAGTAGTACTGGGAACATTACAATAGCAACAAATCTTGGACCCAGTCTTGTTTTGAATGCAGCTGAGTCTTGCCATGTATTGCTCAATGAAAGTTCCTTCTTTTTTATATAGAGGCATTTTGCTCTGGCATTACAGGTACTAATAGTCTGCTCCCTCTAAAAATTCTGCTCCCAGAAATCAGTCTTAGAGAAATGCAACCATAATGTGTAAAGACAAAGATCCAAGGAGACACTGTGAGTAACAATGAACAACTGAAAGCAGTCCAAATGCTCATCGATATAGGATCAGTTAAATAATAATAATAAGGCTCAGTCAATACAATGAAATGTATTTGATATGCCTTGAAAAGAATGGCCTAAGTTTAGAAGTCTACTCTGCCAGAAAAAAAAAAAAATACCCAGAATACATTTATTAAATGAAAAAAAGCAAGTTGTAGGATAGTATGTATAAAAATACATCTTTGTACCAAACTCTCACCTTCAAATGAGATGACTGACACAAAACTGTAGAATATTGGTATGTGGATCTTGAATTAATTGAGAAAAATTCTGCTCAAACATCAAGCTATTTAATGGTTCCGTGTGGGAGTGAGATGAGATGGGTGGGGGGAAAGGGAGGCTTCTACTTTTCACTTTATATTCCCCTTTATTATTTAAATGCTTATAAACAGACTATATTGTGTTTATAATTTTTAAAAGAGAGGAAAATTATTTGCCAGTGACACCCACTCCCTCACACACATTGCCTTCCAAATGTTAATCTGGCTGTTTAAAAAAAAAAGATGATGGACACTATACTGGCTGCACTTCTCTGCAGATCAAAAACACCCTGCATCTTTTCCATTCAACATTCCATTAACGTGTACCAGAGCCAAGTCCTATGTGTGGGAAAGTGTGTCTTTGTGTGTGTGGATCCCGTTGTAGTTACAACGGCCCCTCCCTTTGGTAACAATTTAACACCCACATGCATCCTCAGGAAGGTCAAAAGGGAAAGGCAAGAATAAAAAAAACATGTTTTAGAAATGTTAACTAGCTCCCACTTCCAAAATTCTTTCCCTCACATTAAAAAACGACATCATGCATGTTTCCATGAGTGTCTGGTGGCTTTAATAAAACGAGTGGTGATACCGTCCATAGAAGAAGTGGGAAGCTGGCAGCATGCTTTTCATCGGAAATGAAGCGCTGTGCTGGGAAATAACACTGGATTTTACAACATAAATTTAAAAGTCATCATGCTTAATTCTGTATCCTTTTCATAATTCATGCAGGAGGCTTGTGGCCATTTTGAAATGTTAGAGTCCTAGGGAAAGAAAAATCATGGAATTTCCATATTCATGGAAAATCAGGACCTTCTCAGATGACTGAAAGAAATAAAAATTCCATTCACAAAAGAAAAACTAGGTAATTTCCTGTAATTTTATATTTGAAATTTCAACTTGAATCTTCAGTACTGAGTGGCAAAGCACAAATTCTAATCATCAGCATGTTTTAAGGTGTTTCAAATGAGAGAAACAAACTTGGGGGATTCATGACAATATTTCAGAAGTATTTCTGAATGTGCTGTGGCATAGTGCTCTTCGTTAGCCTGTTTTGATCAATCTATCTCCCTCTGAAGGAATGAATAAGTAAAATATAATACAGTCTTATACTATATGAAGCCTCACTTCAGAATCCTTGGACAAGGTAGATTTTAATACTAGCTTTACCCTCAAATCCCTTTGTGATCTCAAGCCATGTTACTAAAACTTTCTGTGATAATAGTATTATCAACCCTAAAACATGAATGAAAATACCTGCCCATCTGATAAGGCTGATAAGTGAAAGGATACATAGTAACCTACGTTTAAAAGCTAAGGGACTCTTAACAGACACAACATCATATAAATAGAAACGATGTAAACTAAAACCGAAATATGTCAGGTAACTTCCACAACCTTGTTTTTTCGTCTGTAAAATGAGATGACTAATGAACAATTAGTTCAACAAATATTTAGTGCCCCCAAATGCCAGGCACTGTTTTAGTGGCTAGGAAGGATAACTGTTCCTTTGTGTCTACTCACAGGGATATCATGTATCAATAAAGCAATATCCATCAGATACCACAAAGTCTGGTATCCTCTTATGAGATTATTATTCACGTATTTTTCCTTTGTTTAAAAATAAGTTTATTGAGCATCTGTAATGTTAAAAGTGACGAATCAGAAAAATCCTGCCTCTGAGAGCTTAAAGTCTACTGTGGTTACTGAATATACTGATAGTGCTAGAATTGTCTTTAGGGCTGCTTGGGTGGTTCAGTCAGTTAAGTGTCTGACTCTTGATTTTGGCTCAGGTCACGATCTCAGGGTCGTGAGATGGAGCCCTGCATCAGGCTCCATGCTCAGTGGGGAGTCTGCTTGAGATTCTCTCTCCCTCTACCCCTCCCCTGTTTGTGTGTACTTTCTCTTATTCTCTCTCTCTCTCTCTCTCTCTCTCATAAATAAAATATTTAAAAAAAATAATTGTCTTTAAAAAGTAACGACACAAGCGAGATGAGTGGCAACCCAGCTTCTTGAGTGATTCCGAGGATGTGTGGCTCAGGAAGGATTCCTGTGGGAAACTGGTTTGGGTTGATGTGATGTTGCTGCAGAGGGGCTCACTAGCTCACCAGTACTGCATCTTTCCAACAGGTGTGTACTGAGCCCTTACTCTATGCCAGACACTAAGTCATACTCTGTCTTGGGATATATTCTCCAAGAAAACACACATAGTTCTTGCTTATATAGAATTTAGCTTTCATACAGTTTCTCCTAGCTTCCAACTGTGGGCTTCCTACCTGGATATACAAATATTACTCCTCAAGATGGGGTAGACCCAGTGGTGTGCTGTTAAACCAGCTTCAAGAGGGAAGAGAGGGAAGAGGCCCTAATTTGAAACATTTGCCAGTTCCCAAGGTATATATACTCTCGCTGTGGATAATTTTAAGCTACCAGTGGTTTGACAAAGGCTTGAACAGTTTCTGAATACTTAATCATTAGTTTTCATAGGCTACTACAAGTCTGGTCTAGCATACTATTGGAGGGTTTTTGTTTCTTTTTTAGCCTAAGAAATGGCAACATTTTTAGATTCCCAATGACTATCCACCAAATGGCCCTTTATTCAAGTCTAAATTCTTCCTCAGGAATCTACAAAGTCCTTCCAGGATTTTTTCCAAAACCCACAGGCCAATAACTAGGATGATTGCAGATTGGCTCCTCACCCTGCAATCAGAAATACCCAACTAGGCTAGAGTGTTCTTGGGAATGCTGAAATACCATCTTATGAAACAAAAGCTTAAGATTCAAATACAAAACAAAAACAAACAAACAAATTTAGGGGTGCTTGGCTGGCTCAGTTGGTAGAGCATGTGACCTTTGATCTTGGGTTCTTGATCACCCAAGATCTGGCTGATCAAGAGCTTATTTAAACAAACCAACCAACCAACCAATTTTACTTGACTCTTTCAACCTTATGGGGTGATTTCTAAGTTTAAAAAAAAAAAAAAAACTCAAGTGGCTAGAAAATAATTAATGTCATAGTAGGAAAGACAAAACCAAGGTAAAAAAAGAGAAAGACCCTGTCCATAGTCCTTCACTTTGTAAACACCTCTCACACATAGAACACATGATAGTTCAAGGGAACAAACTTTCCATATAAGTGTTGGGTGGAGCCCAGAGTCCTTACTTAAATAGAAAGCTATTTATTATTTTATAAAATACTTCATGCGAAAGTACATGCTCAATTAAACTTTGCTTAACACGAAGGGCAATGCACAAGTATTTGAGGAAAAGCTACACAGGCAAGACAGTGCCCCTTGAGAAGTACAAAATACATTCTCCACCCTCTGAAAGCTAGCATCTGGTTGCATTGAGGTTGTATTATATACTTACAAAAGGGTGGCGTGAGGAGCAAAATCAGGTTTGCTGCAGACTAATGATTTTCAAGTGACATGTTGAGGAAGGCTGATGAATTCCAAACACCTCTGTTTCCCAGGCTGTTTACTATCTGGTCTACTTACACAATCTCCCAGTCCCTTCCTTACTCTCCACTGCAGTCATAATAAATTTCTCTCAGTTCCTCAAACAAGGCATGTTCTCTCTTCTCTATAGGCCTTCACATATTCTGTTTCTTCTTCTTAAAAGAGGCCTAGCCACATACCATTCCCCATTCCCCATATCATCTACATGTGGCTAACTTGGAACCATAGTTTAGATCTCAACCTAAGCACTGCTTTTTGGTTTCATTTCTTCCAAAAAGCCTTTTCTGACCGATCTGTATCGAGTGTTCCTCCCTTGGACTTCAAGGTACTGTGTGATTTCAATCATCCCTGGCTATGTATTCCACCTAATTCTAATTTCCTATTTACTTTCTTATCCTCTGTGAGAGCTCATTTGTACCATATACTGTGATAAATATTTTGCATGCATTATTTCATTTGAGACAATCCTTTTAATATGACTATTTTGCAGAAGAAAGAACTGAGGCTCAAAGAAGTTAAGTAATTATCTGTGGTAACACTTTGAGCATATCAGTCAAGATTCTTGATTGCAGAACACAGAAGCCATTATAGCTGGTTCAAGCAGGAAAGTTTATATAAAGATACTGTGTAGCTTGTAGAAGCTCCTAGAGGACCAGCGCATTGGGTATGGAGGGTACAGAGAATCTGCATACTACGAATTGGATATAAACAAACCACATTGCCTGTCAACCAGTGTATCTGACACTAGAGACTGGATACTGGAAATGGTACCACGGCTGTCTGAGAAGGACAGAAGCTTCTTTCACAATGAAAATCTGCTCTCCCTGAACACAGTCACTACCTCCCATTGCTCAGGGCTGCCTTCAAGTCTTGAGTGGATGCCCTAACTGCAGTGGAGTCTATGCAATGCCATTCTTAGCTTCTCAGCCTCCATGATATAATGTCAAACTAGCAGGACATTGAAATGGGCACCGACTGCACCAACTTATAGTAGCAGCTATTTGCTTTACCCAGAGCATAGAGGAGCTGGAATTTAAACCTTGCCTTCAAAGTCCATGAATGGAATTGCTACCCTGCTCCATATAGGTAGGTGTCCATGTAGGGCTCCGTGTCTCTCAGGCCCACAGATCTTGGGATGTGTGATTTTTCCAGGTATATTAGCAGAAGAGCACTTAAGATTTAGATCTTTGGACTCCTCACAGATCTCTTTTGTCTATCCAGAGGATACAAATAAAACCTCTACCGAATGATAGAGGAAGGAGCCATCACCCTGGGCTCAGGTAGCCTGAAAAGGCTCTGAGGAAGCAATAGAGCACAATTTCCAGAAATGGCTAGGATGAAAATGAATCAAGGTTGATGATAGTGGCTATTATTCATTGGTTAGGCATCTGACATTTATTAACTCTTGTTCTCTTAGCAACCTTGCGAGGAAAACAGTATTTACCCTTCTTTTTAGATGAAGGCTTGGCTTTACGGTGAAGACACTTGATCAAAAGGTTACGCATACAGTAAGTGCCAGAGACAGAACTCGAAGGCAGGTCTCTCTGCTGCCAACACTGTAGTTTTCTAGGTGTTGATAACGACAAAGAGCACCGGTTCTAGAGTCAGACTCAAGGATTCAAATCCCAACTTATTAGCAGTATGGCCTTGGCTAATTCATTTAAGCTTGCCGGGCGTTGACAACCTCATCTGTAAAATAAAGATATTTGTATGTGCCCGATGGGGTTATTGAGACAATCAAAAGAGGAAATCTTATGTGAAGTGCTTGGTCTGTAGCCGGGCTAAATAAGATATTAGCTGCTGGTATTATTTTTGTTGCTATGCTATTATTATTTATTACTATTATCCTGTGCTGTTGCCTCTCTGAAGAATGATATCCTAGGAGGGAAAATTGTACGTTGAATAAAAATGCTAGACATGTGCATTTGCATGGCTCATTCATGGGGCCATGAGATCCTCCCTCTTCCTGGAGTGAAGAGTTCCTGCAAGGGAGTAGTGGGTGATGAGGCTGCAGAGCTGCATTGCGCTGAAAGCTTTGAATTCCCTAGGAGATGGGCTCAATTGGGCCCTGGCAGAGACCTGCCTTGGGGGTGGTAGTCACAGAACTATTCCCAGCCGCTGTGCTTCACATCCTCACCCCAACACAAAAGGGAAAGATGAGTGACACCTCAAACAACTTTGGAGAGTCTAACAACAATTTTCAACTTCAAACAGGCCACACATAAAAGTTGAAGACTTTTGCTACAAACCCAACCACTGGGAAATCACTGCCTGGATGACATTAATTCCCCAGTTACTGTGAAGCCCTTACTGAAAATGCAACTTTTTTTATTCCAAGTCCTTTAACATTTCAATCTAGGGCATGGGCAATGTGGAGCAAATCCAGGTCAGGTCCTGCTTTAATCCCCAAAGTGAGTATCAGTGTTAACTCCACAAGGAATTCAGGCCCAGAGGTGAGGGCAGGGAGAGACGAAGGGCAACAGGAAATCATTCAGATCCTACTAGAACTGCCTTTCTCTATGTCAGCCTTAATATACAATGGGTCACTATGATCATCTCTGGTATTGTTTGTTTGTTTTAATTTTTAAATCCCACATTACATTTTTATAGCATTTTAGAGTCTGTAAAGCTGATCTATATATGCTGTCTTTTTGTATTTCACTTGATTTGTTAGGATTGGATAAGTTCAGTTTCAGAATGACAAGGTTAGGAAGAGCAGGAACCTCAGAGATAATTCTAGTTTTGTTTTAGGATAAGCCATCACATGAGAAAGTGTCGATCATGGACTTACTGCCAGGCACTGTCAGAATTTGGGATAGCTTCCAGGTCACCAGATTTCTAGATTGAAAAATTGAAAACATTCATTGGATATTATTGCAATGGTATGTGGCATTGGGACTGGGGTAAAGGCAAAATCCTAGTTTTAGAGATTCTAGTCTAGTGGAAAAACAATCTGCTACTTAGGCAGTTATATCAGTAAAGAGATAAACAGATGAGGTACAGTTCAGTATAGATTGAGGTAGAAATATCTATGCTCAGGGTTTCAAACTGGCACAGAAATTTTCAGAGCCACTTTTTAAAAAAATATTTATGCAAAGTAGAAAAGTACAAAGAAAAAAGTAGAATTCACTTAGATGCCTCTACTCAGATAATATAATGTTTTTTTTAAGATTTTATTTATTTATTCATGACAGACACACACAGAGAGAGAGGCAGAGACACAGGCAGAGGGGGGAGCAGGCTCCATGCAGGGAGCCCGACATGGGACTCAATCCCGGATCTCCAGGATCACACCCGAGGCCAAAGGCAGTGCTAAACCACTGGGCCACCGGGGCTGCCCGACATAATATAGTTAAAATCCTGTTTAACATCCTTCCAGATCTCTCTCTGTAGCCATCTGATTCTGCATAATTATAAATATGGTTACAGCTATAGATACATATTCATGTATGCAATCATAGTTTGCATGCTCATTTGTAAACTAATTTTTTATTTTACAGTGTGACATGAACAAATGTAATTATCAATAAACATAGAATTACTACATCATTTTTAAAAGTTGAATACTATTTTACTGTATGGATATACCATATTTAACCAGCACCCTATTGATGGTCATTCAGGTGGTTTGTAATTCTTTGTCATTATAAACAATGACTCGATGTGGGACCTTACCTGTGCATCTTGCAAACTTAGGTGAATGTCTCTTTAGGATAAATTCCCAGAAAATGGGATTGCTCTGCATGATCTGCACTGCTGATTTAATACAAACTGCCAAATTGCCTGAGGAGTTACTTTCCACATTTTAGGTGCTAAACATCCAGTTGTGGTAGTGCCCTCCCTACCCCTAAGCTCACTGTTAGCTCCTCAGATTCTGCAAGAAAGGCCAGGGTAGGGAAAATGTTGGACAAGAAACAATCTGGCCCTGAAAGATCCTCTAGGCATATTATCTTGTGCAAGCCGCACATCATTCTTAAGAAGTTGGTCATCCTGCTTACTTTATATCCACCGACTTGGAAGGCTCAGAAGCGGAATACATTTCTTGAAGAGAGAAGTTCAGCATTGAAACTTGAACAATCATAGGGCCACAAAATGCTCTAAGCACCTGGAGAATGAGTAATAAAAGTTGGGCAAAGAGGCCAAGCTTTATCTACTTTGAATGTTTGCCTTCAGTGTTACTGTTCCTTTGTCCTATTCCTAACACTCTATAGAAACCAATGCTAAGGATAGGTGCGGTGCCAACCCTTCCTTCATAAATGTCAGCACCTGCTTGGGGCTCCTAAGATTGGCCCTTATCTTTCCCACTGGGCTGGTTTTTTCAAGCATTTAAGTCTGAAAAACAAGTGAGTTTCCCACTTCTCTAAGATCTTAAAATAGGAAACATCAGCCAGAAGCTATGAGAGGAAGCGAGCCAAGGTGTATGTTTGCTGGAAATAAACTGGTAGGCCCTTCAGGGCAAGAGGGAATAGACTCAGGGGCATTTCTTCACCATCTGTTTCAGCCTCCAATGTGTCTTGATAGATGGCTTTTGCTTATTACTCATTACTCACCTCATCTTTCTCCCTGAGCTCTGTTCCTTGAAATATGGTTCTCTCATTTGAATAGCAATGACTAAGTACATTGGAACTTACTTAAATACATTCTAAAAACATTAAATCGGGAACACACAATTCAGCAACGTACCAATTGCCAAACTCTAGTAAAAGTTGAAGTGATTAAAACAATTTAATGCATGAAACATGCATTCAGGAAGGCAAAGAGAAAGAGTAAGTTTTTCCAGTGCAACGTCAGCCCAGTGATATTTCGGAAGAAGTGGGTGGAGGCCGTTGCCAAGAGAAAGTGAAATAATTGATGAAGACCCAAAGGAAAATGCCCTTGATCTTGAAGTTATTACTTCATTTCATGAAATACCTTAAAAGTCAATGACATACTATAAAGTCAGAAAGTCAATTGTTTTTCCCCCCTTGGATACAATTCCAATATGTGCATATAAACATGTCAGGCAGTCCTCTAGGAAAAAAAAAAAAAAAAACACAACAACAACAACTATAGCTTGGGGTCTGGGTCATGTTTTCAAATAGCCTTATTATTCCCGTTATGAAGTGGACACTCAGGTATTTGGCCTGGGATTTTTATCCACACCCAAGTGACTGGGTGATTTATAACTTGCTATCCACATTCTCATAGCTGGTTGGTCAATTTTAAAGCCTCAGACTAGGCTTGATGTTTACTGTATCAGGAAAAGAAACACACACAGAGCAAATTCAGGTCATAGACTAACCACTATCTCAAGTGTCTTTGCACTGGAAGCAGATTCTAGTTATAACTGTTTCCCTCTCTCTTTCTGCCTTTCTTCTTTGCTTCCTTCCTTTTCTCATTTTTCATCCTTTCCTTTCTCCTCCTCTCTATTATTTTTGATATTCATAATTGGGGAAATAAATGATTGACTTCATCTCGCCTTATTCCAACTGATTTTATCCTCTTTGGTTTTGGAAATAGTACTTAACATCTTAGGAGAAAATGTTTCCTGTGTGACAACTGATCCTGATACTTCTTGCTTCTTGATAAGCCAGAATAAGCAACCAGGGAGCAGCAAGAAGTAGAAAAATGAAATTGAAATCTTGTGCAATTCTCTAAACAGAAAAAAGAATCCACTTATTTATTCATAAATAAGTAAATATTATTAAGATCCTGTGAAAATAGGCCTTATTACTCATCCTGGGGCTAAAGCAATGGACAAGAGAGGGGTGATTACTGAATTCATTGAGCTTAGAGTCAGTTGATCAACATTTACCTTGAGAAACAATGGTGTGGATATGGTCTATTACCATCCCAAGCATTTATTTCTCTATGCATGTCACCATAGGGCCCATGGAAATTAACATCATCTCTAGCTGAAGAGGTAGACCTTGATTGGCCTAAATCATCAATTCATATAATCTCATCTCTATTGTTACAGCTATTGTATCAGGGATGGGTGCACAAATTGTTTTTCCAATCAAACTGAGGACTCTCTTAATGATTAAGGAAAGAGAACTAACTCCCTTCTCTTTCCCTCCACTGCTCTCCATCTCACCCTTGTTGGACATGAATAAGGAGGCAATCAGCTATTCTGTGGCTATTACGTGGGCCAGACCTACGGGAACACGAAAAGCAAATTGGAGAACAGATGGAAATCAGATCCTTGGTAATACGAGTAATTTACTAGATCAAACCCTACCTGAAACTTCTTGAGTTTCAACTACACCCTTTATCCATATGCCAGTTTCAGTTGGATATCCTACTTAGAGATGAAAGAAAGAATACTAACACACACAGTGATGTCTTAGTTATTCAACAACTTCAAGGAGTACTCTACTCACAAATGTTCCACCCAACTGAAGCTAGACACAGTGTATATAAAATCTATTTTGACTTATGCTTTCTCTAATGGGAATTGTTGTAAAGTATATTATACATTTCCTCACCTTAACAATTATACTGAATAGAGGATGTGAAAAGTGCTCTTATAATCCTAAATATTTCCTCCATGTTTGAAGTACTCCAACACCCTTAAAAACTATTAACATGGATTAGATTGTTGCCCACATGCCAAATTTATCTGAATATTGTCCTTTTTAAAAGGCTACTTTTTGTAATTTTGCAGTTATAATTCTAGCTTCCAGCTTCCTTTCTGTGTAATAGCTATTTTTTTAAAGTAAAGTATTGCTTATAAAACTGTTATAAGCTAGGAAGCCAAGGTAACAAATCTGCTACAATTGTGTCTAAAATAAGAGTGAAGGGACACTAAGTAAATGCCTTGGGGGTTGGTGGAGCAAGTCTCCTGTGAATCACAGTTCCTAATACTGGTGGAACTCTAAGTTTCCCTATGAAAAACGTCAGAAGCCTCACAGGGGGGTAAGGAGTCAACATAGCTGTGGGGTTCTGGAA
The DNA here is from genome assembly GCF_048164855.1 of Canis lupus baileyi. Lineage (NCBI taxonomy): Eukaryota > Metazoa > Chordata > Mammalia > Carnivora > Canidae > Canis > Canis lupus. The sequence continues at coordinate 52,667,272 of NC_132841.1, forward strand.
CTTCCAAACCTGCTTCATCTCCATTTTTGTCTCCGTTTAGTCCATTTTTGTCTCTTACAAAACAGATAATTAGGGTTCTGGAAAAGTTTTTACTTGAAAAAAAGGATTCAATTCTTTAAGAATAAAAATGAAAACTATTCCTCTATACTAGTTTATATGATTGAATACCATTTTGCCATTCTACTTATTCTTTTCAGGTAAAAATATTTTCCACTAGTGGATAAACTCTTGGATGTGGAAACTTATCTGTATAGTGCTAAGGAGTACAAGAGATAACAAGGATTGCAACCATTGCCTTGTAGACTCCAATAGCTTAGTTTTACAAACATTGTTTATTCAAATATCACTTCAACAAAATTTATATTGCAAGGTCAACATTTTACCAGATTCCATTAAATCTAAGATGGCATCAGTTTTAAGATACATTATTGTATGTAGCACTAAGAAAGAAAGAACTGCAATTAGAACATAAAGTACACATGCCTTTCTTTTAAGATTTTTTTTTTTTTATTCATGAGAGACACAGAGAGGCAGAGACATAGACAGAAGGAGAAGCAGGCTCCTCGCAGGGAGCCTGATGCAGGACTTGATCTCTGGACCCGAGATCACACCCTGAGCCAAAGGCAGATGCTCAACCACTGAGCCACCCAGGTGTCCCTACACATGCCTTTTATGCACCATTTCACATGCAACAGCTCTGCACAGTCTTTGGCCCATTTTTATCTTGCTTTCTGCCCCAGAATTTCTCTCTCTGACACTGCCATGTGGGCTATCTGCACGTGGTACTGGCACACCTGCAACAAAAGAAGTGGACAGGTCATGCCCTGTGGGGCAACCTGCAACCAAATATACACAATATCCTCAGGCAGATAATTCTGAGCCAAATTTTATAAGGCTCTTCACAGAAGGTCCAGGATGAATTACTAATTGCCTATAGCCATGGCCATTCAAAAGTAGTATCTTGCATTGACATTCCCTCTTGCTCTGTTCACACACTCACTACTGGCCCTAGAAATCTATTCCCATATTAAACTACCTGCATGCAGTTGCTACAGACAGTAAGTCTCAGGCAGGTGCTATGAATAGTAAGATACATCCCAATTTAAGTTGTGAAAATATTTGTATCTTAGAATCATGAAATATGATAATTTATGAGAGTAAGACACAAATTTGCTAAGTAAAGAAATTGATATAAAAAACAAGCGCCTCATTCCAAAATAAATATATAAATTTAATAAGCCTGCAATTATTTTTACATGTGGTTCTGCTTTAGTGCCTCCTGTTCTGTGTCTCTATCTACAGCCCTGGGCAATATTCCCTGCTCAGCCCAATAAGCATGCTTTGCTCCTATAAACTCCTCAGCTATCCAAGAGAGATTGAATTATGTTTACTTCACTCTCTGCAGAAAGACAGAAAAGGCCATTACAGACTTTCACAATATTTCTTCAAACCTACTCCTATTTGGTTTAATAAATGGTACCTCCACTCACCTAGGTACTCATGATAGAAACTGGAAATCATCATTAATACCTATTTTCAAGGCATGATACTACTAGATTCATTAATAAGTTATGTTGAACCCTGTCTCCTTAAAATTTCTCAAAACTGTATATTTCACCCTAGCCTCGCTCCTACCACCTATTTCTCCTATTCCAGGCCACCATTATCTTTTACCTGGACATTCATTTTATCTGAACTGGTTTCCACTTCCACTTTATCTACTTCAATCCATTTCCCATTATATTCCATCCATTCATCTATACATTCATCCATCCATCCTCCAACTTTTATCAACTATTTATTGAATGTCTATGTGCTGGACACTGTATTAGGATTTGAGAATTCAATGTTATACAAGAAAAATATCTTCTTTGTCTTCATGAATCTTACATACAAGTTTGAAAATCAGAGCATTAAAAAAAAAACCCACCAGTAATCTGAACATTTTCTTCTCTTTGGTGATACCTAATATTCTCCAAGTATGTTTCAAAATCTTTTGCAAGCTTTATAAGGTTCCTCATGATCTGGTCTGTGATTTCCATGCCTTTAATCTCAAGTCTTGCTATGCCTCCTACCTTGAATCTCCTCCCCACACATACATGCACACATTCTCTGGACTCTAAATACACTGGCTTCCTATCAGGTCCTATGGCACCAAATTCCTTCCTATCTTAAATCATCACACTTCCTCCTCTCCCCCTGGGATAGTCTTCCCTTTTTTCTTTCCCCAGTTAATTCTAATCCCCTTCATTGGGAAAGTCTTCCATGAAAATTACACTAGGCTGAATTCCACTGTTTTAAGAGCTCACTATATGCTACTGTATTCATTAAATATTTAATAAAATAATAATTTTTAAAAATTTAATGTCTATGCTCTTTATTAGACTACTAGCCTACGTATAGCAGGGCCTTGCCCTTCATTGTATACCCAATGATTAGATCAGTGCTTGTCATATAGAAAATGCTCCAAAATAGTTGTTAAATGAATTTTAGAAAGGTCCTCATTATACTGAAGTAAAATGAATATTGGGCAATGATTCAGGAGGCCATGGAACTATACTTTATCCTTATCTTTGTGAGCTTTCTGTTTTCTCTTTTTTACACAGATTCTTTATTTCTTTATTCCTGTTTTCTTCCTCTTTGGGATTCCACAAGTCTTTTTTTTATTTACTATTTTCTCCTCTGTTAGTTTCTAGTTATATATTCTTGTAATTGTTTTAGCAATTATCCAAGAAATTTCAATATGCAATCCTGACTTTAAAAGTCTATGTTAGTTATTTTACCACTTCCTACATAACAAAAGAAACATTTCAGCTTCACAACTTTTTTTTTTTTTGCTCTTCCAGCCTTTGTTCAATTGTTGACATATTTTTTTACTTCTATGATATTATAAACTCCACAAGATAATTTTATTATTGCTCTAAACAATTAATATTTGTTCACATTAACTCATCTATTTACCCTCTCTGGTGTTTTTTATTTCTTCCTGCTTCCATTAGGGATCATTTTCCTTCAGCCTGAAGATATTCCTACAATATTTCCTGGAATGTATATTTGCTTGCAATGGATTCTCTCACATTTGGTTTATCTAAAAAAGTCTTTCTCATTTAATTTTGAAGTATATTTTTGTTAGGTATAGAGATATAGATTGGTAATTTCTCCCCTCTCATCACTTTAATGATGTGATTCCATTGTCTTCTGACTCCAATAACTTAAAGTTAGTTATTTGTCTTACTGTTTCTTTTTTGAAGGTAATGTGTCTTTTCCTTCTGGCTGTTTTTAAGACTTTGTCTTTTAATTTTTAATTGTTTAAATAAAAAGTGTCTATGTAGTTCATTGCTTTTATCTTACTTGAAGTTTATTGAGTGTCTCAAATCTGTGAGTTAACAGTTTTCATCGATTTGGGATATTCTTGACTGTTATCTATTTAAACATTTCCTTCTGCCTTACTGTTTTCTCTCTTTTTAGAACTTTAACTACAGGTATTATATCTTTTGATTGTTTTCCATATTCTTCTTTTTGATTCTGTTCTTTCTCTGTTTATGCCTTAATTTGGATATTCTCCATTTACTAGTTGTGAGCTTACTAATTATATCTTTTACTATCCTAGACAGTCATTTGAATAATTGGGCTTTGCAGCCCTAGGATGTCCATTTAATTCTTTTTATATATTATAATTATTGGCTGAAATTCTAAAATTTCCCATCTTTTTATCTATTTTATCAATTTCCCCCAGTATTTTCCTTAGCACACCAATCATAGTCATTTTAAAGTCCTTATACATACCCTATAATATCTAGATTTCTGCAGGTCTGTTTCTTTTTTTTTTTTTTTTAAGATTTTATTTATTTATTCATGAGAGACAGAGAGAGATTGGCAGAGGCATAGGCAGAGAAAGAGAAGCAAGCTCCATGCAGGGAGCCTGATGTGGGACTCGATCCTAAGACTCCAGGACCATGCCCTGAATGGAAGGCAAGCACTAAACCGCTGAGCCATCCAGGGATCCCCTGCAGGTCTGTTTCTATTTTTTTTTTTTCTTGATTATTACTCACACTTTTCTGCTCCTCTTGTGTCTAGTAATTTTTATTCTATACTGAACATTGAGATAAAAGAACCATTAGTTCTCCATATAATACTTTCTATCAGTAGGAGTTTCCCCTTTCCTGTTAGATACAGTGAGGAGCTAATCACTATAATCTCATCAAGTAGTGGCTGGGTCATGACTGGATTCCAGTTTTAGCAAGATTCATTCCATCTTGCTTCTTCAGGCTTGGCCCACCCAGGCTTTTGATTATTTCAATTTTCTCAACTCTGAAAGCATAAGCTTTGCACATTTTGAATTCAGTTCTTTAATTCCATACTTTACGCAAGTTAAATATTTGGCAAATATCTTGAGGAGGAGATTGGTCATGTATTTAGGTTTCCTCATTCTAATTGGACTTTTTCCCCACCTAAATGATTTAGGGGTGACCAATTCATTCTGGTTTTCCTGGAACTCTCTTGGTTTTAAAACTTCTTCCCACATTCTGGGAGACTCCTGAGTCCAAGAAAAATGGAATTCATTCAACTAGCTACACATATGTGCACTACAAGAGTGTGGATGCTTTCACTTTTCCTTTCTTACCCAGGGACTCAGTCTCCTATACCCTCCTAGAACTCAGCAAATTTCCCATGTTTGGGGCTCTCCTATTTTCTGGTTTATCATGCCAGCTCTTGACTGCCAAAACCTCTGCCGATTTATCTTTCCTCTATAAAATCTCTCAATTGGTTCAAGTCCAATTCTTAGACCAATCCTAGAATTTGCAAATGTCTCCAATTAAGAAAACTACCAGAGATCATTGAATTTCCTATTTAGGGTTCTTCCTTCTCTGGAATTTTAATTTAGTTCCCATTTCTTTGTTCCTATAGATCTCTATTGTTTTTTAAAAGTTTATTTTTGTAAACTGGTTATTACAATGGGAATTTTTGCCTGCCATATCCTATTATAGCCAACCTTGAAGCATGAATCCATAGATTATGCCTCTTAATATGTAAACTTTTTGAGGTAGATGCTGTTATTATTTCCACTTTATAAAGAGAGCAGGGAGGTTAAATGAGTTTCATAGGATCATGTAGCTTGTAAGAGTATATCCAGAACTAAAACTAAGACGGTCAAGCCCCAATGATTTTATTCTATAAATTATAATAATATCCTTTTTAAAACTGGGAAACTGAGGTTTGGAAAACTTAACTGATTTGCCCGAGGCCTCAGGGGAAGCTTGAAACAGAGCTAGGATTAAACCCCAGAGCACCTGACTCTTGATCCAGAGCTCATTTCAGAGCCACATACTATGACTTTGAGTATCACACATATATAAGGAAACTGGTACTACTCTAGATATAGGTATTATGCAAAGAAAAAAATATATGCAATGAAATTCATACATCATTAATTGTCAGCCTGTATGTGCAGAACTTCACTCATTTATACTGTGTACACACTATGACATTTTATCCAAGGGCTCATATCACATAAATATAACTTCAACAAAAATTCTGTTAAAAATGCATGTTCTTTAGAAATATCAATAAATAAAATATAGTTTTCAAGTATGCTAGCTGCAATGGCTTTTTAACAAGTGGAGTTGCTTTTCCTCATAAAAAAAACACAGGGGAAGTGGAGCTCTTCTAAAGCAAAGTTACTAAGAATGCTGTTTTGAAATGGTAGTAGGAAGAAGGGGAGAATCTAAAGGAATTCTTTAAGAGTATTATTTCTTTCAATTAAGCTGGTCTGGTTCCTTTCCTGAGAGTATATTTGTCCCCCTAATAAAAGAAATATCACCATGGTGACTGAAGAAACTTTTTGTGGAGGTAGAAAAAGACAATGCCAAAATGATGGAATTTGAGTAAGAACAGAAAATAATCACTTGCATCCAAACAACTCTCCTGTTTTGGCTTATTATGTTCTCCTAAGAGTCCACTATTAGGCTTTCTCCTTTGGACTAGTGCCTGATATTGGTAGAGTTCCTTTTAAAATGGAAATATTTCCTAGAGTGAGTACATGAATAGGAATTTACTATACGCAGAGGCTAAGTTAGGTCGTCCTAGGGAGGAGGTCCTGATGAACAAAAGGACAGTGTTGTCAACCAAGGCAACAATATTAGAACCTAAAGAGCAGGGGTGACTGATTCTCCCCACACTCCTTCCCAGCCTCCGTTGCCCTATTGTGATACCAAAGGAACACTTAGCCTTGAGTAGTTCCTCTATATGATTTATGTCATCCCATAGCCCATCTACCCAAGAATTATAGGAGTAGCTCACATTAATTGTTTAGATTCATCATAATCATGCACCATGTTAGGAACTCAAGTCTGGAATATAAGGCCATCTAGTTAGTGATACAAATTCACACTTGACCATCTATTCATTTCTTCAGCAAGTATTCATGGAATACCAAATACATAACAGGTATTATTTTAGGAGTTTAGAATATAGAGATGAAAATGACAGGCATGAGTAATTTCCAGAAGCCCCTATAACTAGGAATGGTAGAGAATATGTGATGGCCAGAATATATATATATATATATATATATATATACACATATATATATATATATATATACACACACACATACATATATACTCAAAATATGTATATGTATATATATGTATATATATACAAAATATTATAAACAACATATGTATACAAAATATGTATATATATACCAAATATTATAAACAAAATAAATGTATCTACTAGCATCCAATCTGTCACAAATTTTTCTCTGAATTCTATGATATCCTTAGAGCATTTCTAAAACCTCAGCAAAGAAGTGAACGGTGGGTGCTTTGCATGCCCTAAGGCTACTAGCATTATTCTAAATCGATGTGTTCCAATGTCCCTTTTTCTCCAAGGAAGCTTCAAATACCTTGGCAGCTGTATTCTGGAAGCAGAAACCTGGCTCCCTATTCCCAGGTATGTGCCATTGTGTCATTCAATCTCTATCTTAACATGGTTCCAATGTAGTACTCATTAGTAAGTCAAAGAAAAAAAAAAAGGACAGGGAAGCAATATGCAGGGAGGAGCAAGTTGCAGGTAATGCAAGCAACTGAGGCAGAACAGTGTGTAGTACTTGATGAATTATTGGGTATTCAGAAGCCTCTGTGACCTTTGAGAAGCATTCACCAAATTTCGAATATTCAGAGATATGCAATATACTGACTTCCTTTTGTAAGACATTGTAAAGGTCAAGACGTTCTCTAAGTTTATAACAGAAGGGACTCTTCTTCCCTGATGGTCACTTCTCACTAGAATTAACCATTCACCATCAAAGATCAGCACCAACATGTCCTTGTACCTCACCAAGAAAGCTTGGAGGTACTGAATTTCATTTTCTTCTGTTTTCATGCCTTCTGAGTGTGGATCTCCATTTGTGTAGAGCCAATGAGTGGTAAATATCAAGTCCTTAGCTTTCTCAGACCTGTGGGACTAGTGTGGAAAAAACAAAAACAAAAACAAAAGGCCCTCCATAGTTTTATGCTCCTTTCTTAAGCTGACCTATCCTCTGTTTAGAGTTATATCACCAGGTATACAGCGAAGTAATAAAACATGGCAGAGCACAGTACAAGGTTAAGATGTCATACATCCACATTGGGATGTGTTTTAACATGGTTCCATGAGACTCAGAATCAGCCTCAAACTTCAAACCTGAGTCCCCTGCTGTGTAAATTATCATCCTAGCATTTTGTAAAAGGATTCAATTTTCCCTAGGAATATATACACAGTGTAGCAGTTTATACTACAAACTGCTAGTATCCAGTATCAAACTGTTTTAATTTAGTCTCAACTTAATAATTTGCTAAAGTAATCTTTAGCTTTCCTTTAAAGGAAATCACCTTAGTATGCCTCAGCTTCTCCATCTATAAAATGGAAATCAATAATAATGCCTATCTCATACAGTTGCTTTAAAGGTTAAACGGGAGGGGGCATCTGGGTGGCTTAGTTAAGTGTCTGCCTTTGGCTCAGGTCATGATGTGAGGGTCCTGGGATCGAGTCCCATATCAGGCTCCCTGCTCAACAAGGAGTCCTCTCTCTGCCCCTCCCTCTTGCTCATGCACTCTCTCTCTCTCTCTCTGTCTCTCTCACACTCTCAAATAAATAAATAAAACCTTTAAAAAAGATTAAATAGAAATGAGCTTGAAAACTTTGCACAGGGACTAGCAGATAGTAAACACTAAGGCATGTTTGCCACTATATTTACATATGTGCATATGCACACACATAGCTATATCCTGCAGAAGAAAAACTCAAGAAGTTTGATCAAGAACTTGAGTAATACACTATACACAAGTATATATAGCATATATTTGTATGTGTATATGAATACATACACACATATATTTTTTAACTCAAGTCTTTGACTTCCTTCCCTAACCAGCATGACAAGACATGCTTACCCTGCTTCACCACCCTGCACCAAACACAGCATGGCCCTAGGGCAAAATTTTTCTTTCTTTAAAGATTTTATTTATTTATTCATGAGAGACACAGAAAGAGAGAGGCAGAGACATAGGCAGAGGGAGAAGCAGGCTCCCTGTGGGGAACCCAAGATGGGACCCGAGCCCAGGACTCTGGGATCACAACCTGAGCCAAAGGCAGATGCTCAACTACTGAGCCACACAGGCATCTCTGGCCCTAGGGCAAGTTAAACGCCTGGCATCCCAGTCAAAGAAAGCCAGTTGAATGCAGAAGCAATGGGTCTATGAATTTCTCTTCTACTTTCTGCATCTGAATCTTTTGCCTGTTGGATTATCCCTTATTTTATCTAATTTATTTAATTTGCTCCTAGCTTGGGCATTTGTTTCTCTCTTCCAGAACTTGTGGTGTTATCTGCTTTAATGATAACACATACTCTTTCCTGCTGATTTTCCACATACTCTTTCTATATATGGCACCCAATCATACATTCCTATTAACAATCCTCCCTCAAGTCCATTGGGGTTCTGTGTCTGCTAAGTGTCTGAAAAATGGACCCCAATGAGCTCTCAGCTTTGTCTGAGCTCTGTTCTCCACATCCCCTTTGCTTCCTCCCTCAGTGTTCTTCCCACAGTATCCCAGGCTTCTCTCTCTGTGTACATCTGTCATCAACTTTTTTGGTCTCACAATTGTTCTGTCTTTTCTCAGTAAACTTGTGGCTCATTATAAAATTAGCATTCTCTAAACCCACAAGCATGAATGTCCATGTGAACACCCACATATCCAGACACACTCAGAACTCTATTTTAGAAGACAACTAGGTACAGCACATATTAAACAAGGAAAGAATCCCAAACTGTTTTTTCTTTCCATGCTGAAGAATCTACAGATAGGTGAAGCCAAATCAGAAAGTGGCGACTTTAACACTTATTTTGATCATAGACCCCTTTAACAATATTATGAAACTTATGAACCTATGTCTTCAAGAAAGTGCACATATTCATGAGACTTTTCATGTAATTTCAGTGGAGGTGGGTAAGTTTAAGGCTCATATGTCTTTGGACCCCAGATTGAGAATCACTGCTATAAAGAGATACATTAGATGCAAAAGGGGGCACCTGGGTGGCTCAGGTGGTTAAGCCTCTACCTTTGGCTCAGGTCATGACCTCGGGGTCCTGGTATCAAGCCCCTAATCAGACTCCCTGCTCAGTGGGGAGTCTGCTTCTCCCTCTTCCTCTGCCCCTCCCCCGCTCATTCTCTCTCTTTCTCTCAAATAAATAAATATTTTTTTAAAAAAAGAGATGCGTTAGGTACAATAATAAGTAAGTAAGAAAATGATTAAATAAATACATAAATAAATGGTTCCATTTATTGCATCCCCACTATATAATGCAATGCTTTGGATTTTCTCAATATCCCTGTAAGTTGGCTATTACTATTTCCGTTTTGCAAATAAAGAAACTAGGGCTCAAGGAAATTAAACAATTGATCTAAAGCCATTCAGGTAGCAAATAACAGAGCTGGGATTGGTCAAAGCCTGGCCTTTCTCTCTGGTCCACACTGCCCTCTGATCTTTGGAGCTTATGCAGGCTCCGGGTTGGTACTATGAACTATCTAAGCCCACTGTACACTGAATGGCATCACAGTGAGGTCCCTGCGCATTTATAGAGTTGATTCAAATTACAAGCCTTAGTTTAATGCCACAAGGATGACTAAAATTAGCTGCAGATGGTTCCCTTACTAGCTGTAGTCATTAGCTCTGACATGCCACTCAGATCAGTGTTGTATGTTGTCTCCAGAGCATCTTAGACAATGCAATTCCCATGCATCGAACCCTCCACATAATTTACGCAGGAACAGCCCCGCATCTTGGTTTGAGTTTTCCATAGACTTGTCTCAATAGAGTTGGAAGGCTTTGATGCAGTACTTAATTTTCAATGCCTATTGTCTTTTTTAAAAAGAGCACGCCAAGTGTAGCCCGACACGCCTTTGAAGTTGTCATCATGTCAGCATTCTGACATGTAATGACCATAGGATTTGCCTTCCAATTTTAACTATTTCTACTTGAGGAAGGAAATTTACACAGTGGGAAAATATGTGGCCCTTTGCTTTGTTTCCTTTCCTTCTGGGGGAAAGTTATTCATGTGCGTCTTGAATACAATAAGAAATAGCACACGCTACTATCAGGATGTTCTCGGAAATATTATCTTGAGCTTTTATTCTCATAGCTGGATTCCACTGTAATTCTCACGTGGCAGGAGTAAACTATTAATAGGATTCCAACTTTTTTTTTTTTTTTTTTTTTACTAGTAGACCCCGGAGAAGTCTCCTTTGCCATGTGAGTGAAGGGCAGATTGGATCTTGACACGACACATTGATTTAGTTTCCAAAACAGTAACTTTACTAAATAAATCATTTCAGCGCTTGATTGTTATTTATACATGCAAATCTGGTTTTCATTTGTTGGACCCGGACAGGAGGAAAGCTAATAATCTCATCAAAAACTGAATATTTTCCATTTTGGAAAGGGCACAAAGTTCATAATCACATGACCTGAACTCTGCCATTGGCGGGTAAACCAAACGCCTCCCTAATATGTCCTACAGACACATAGCACTGAGATAGGAGGACTCTGGGGAGTTTGCAAGCATGAGTCTCAACTGAGGCCAATGACTACTTGGCCTTCCTCTTAGCATCATGTTATTTGTTTCTAATGGTGATATACTGAAAGGAAGAGAGTGGAAAAAGGTGAGAACAAAAACAGAGAGAGTTTAAAATCTTGTGCATTTAGTTAATAGCATGAGCTTCAAAATATATTAGAGGAATTGAATTTGTAAATTGGGTTTCTCTCACAGTAGAAAAACCTGATTATATCTGGAAGAGGTTCCAACTTTATAAGCAGGGATATAAAGGTTCTAGAAAGATACATGTAGTCTCCAATAGTTCCCACACTGTCATGAAAGTCTACCAACAATCCTTTGTTTTAAAAAAAATTTCTTTTATAATTCTCTTTTAATGTGCAAATAAAATAGCCAGTTCCATACAACTTTGATGATAGGATGGGTTCTCTGTCCATTACATTTCCTTTGATTCTTCTTTTCTTAATCTTGATAGGAAGAAGGCCATCTAACATAATAATGCATCATTTGTGCTATGAGGGAATAAGAGAGAAGGTCATAAGTTTATTGATACCCAGTCATTACTCAGATACTCTGAAAATCCAGAGGCTTATTGGCTTAAGGAAGAAAGATACAAATTGGAAATAGGACTGTCTTTATGACAAGGGGTACTGGGATATGCCTGGGAACCCTAGTGTAAAAAGGATGGAGGGATAGAGAAAGAACAAAGAAACATACCAAAGTGCCCATGAAAGGCAACTTGAAAGCAATAAGAAAGATACCTTTGCACCCTCCTCTGAATTCCAAACATATGTGTAATTGGTTGTACGTAATATCTTTGTGTCTTTCCTGTTGGTGGACCCATCCTACATGCCTTCCAGCTGTTATAGGGTGTGAAAGCAGTGTTACTTTTTGTAGCATGTGGCTTTTCTTCCCAGACAGTTTTCACCTCAGAGGCTAAAGCTCAGAAAAGAGAGAGAAAAGAAGAGCCATAAAGAAGTTGTGAAGGAAGCCGACATTCCTTGTCTAAATCAAACTTTGGCCCAGGTCTGGCCTCATTTGGAAATTTGAGCAAAGATCATTCTTTTCCAAAAAAGGATTATTTTTTTTCCTCCTGGAGAAGTTCTTGGTGGGCTGATTCTAGGCATTTTGGGCAACTTTACACCTTTAGAAAATCCAGTAGACATCAGACTGTGTAACTATAGCTCCTAGGTGTTCACAAAGCTTCTAGATTTGTGAGATGGTTACATGTCCCCTGCATGAAGATTTTTGGTTTTTGCAGGTAACTGAAGAAGGCAGGGTAACTTTTGTATTAAGACCAAAGATAGCAGATACTTAACAGCCCTCTTCAGCAGTGAGATTTAGGACTCAGAGCAGTGTCCTCTCATCTTCCTTACATTTGTGTGGTCTCTCTCTCTCTCTCTTTTTTGCTTGATTTTATATTGCTACTTTCAGTTTAATTTGTGCCAGTTCTAAGAGGATTATGCTTTTAGTACTATCCTTGTGATGATTAATGTGTACTAATTGTTTTACCTTTGAATCAGGACTCTTTGGAGCTGTCTAGGCAAAATCTCCCTTTTGTAGGAGGCAGGGCTGATGAGCAGGAATCCCAGGGGGACCTCTGCATTGCTTCAGGTTGATGTAAGGAGAGAGATTAAAGAAAGTGCGGAAAGTAGCTTCCTTTTTGATTGCGCCCCAATGGAAATCATGTTGTCCCACACATTGTATTAACTATTCTGGTGACTTAAAAAATAGAATCAGTCTAAGCAGTTAAAGAGGCCCTAATGAGAACTTTTACAGCTATGGGGCTTGCTTTTGTCATATTAGAGAAAGCAAGGCTGTGATTTGTCACTAATTTTCATTCCTGTTGCCTGGCTCAGCCAAGAGACCAGTGACCTAATGAGCAATGTAAATCAAATCTCCTCTGTCCACGGATTCTCAGGTGAATGAAGACCATGAAGGTATGAGACAGAAAAAAAACCTGAGGAACAATGACAATGGAATAATAACATAGCCTGAGTTGCTCCTTGTTAGGAATAAACCCAGAGATCAACTTTTTCAAGCTTTTGTCCAAGCTTCAAGTCCCTACAGACATTAAGTGGCAAATAGTCTGAATTTTTAGAAGGCATATTTAAATTTACTTCAAAGATCTTTGTCATTCCACAAACATTTCCTAAAACTGTTCCCAACTTTCGTGTAAACTGCTACCATTGAAGAAAAGGAAGAAAAGGAAGAAGAAAAGAAGACAGGGGAGAGAAAGGAAGAATGGCAAAAATGAGCAATTTTGCAATTTCATAAGGTTCTCTTTTAACAGCATAATTACAATTTTAGTTGTCACTCAGACAGTTTGAATGACATAGTCTAGCCAGTTGCTTTTGAAGCTGGCAGCATGTCAGGAATACCTGGGGAACTTTGTGAAAGGTAAAGGTCCCTGGGCTCCAAACCCATCCATACCCTATTTCCTACCCATTTACACCTTCCAATATAGGCATAGCATGGGGCCTAAGAATTTTTCATTTATTTTTATGTTTTAAAGGGCCCAAGGTAATTTCTAATATAGAGTGGTCCAAGGAGTAGATAACCAGTGGAAAAGTTGAATCATCTTCAAATACATTCAGCTCAATGAGGGTGTTCTAAGATCTGCTGCAATGTGCCTGTGTTGGGCTTGGTAATAGATATAAAAGAAGCAGAAATAAAGTTTGGAAAAGTCTTCCTGTGTGCTTCTCTTCACAATCAAGGAAAAATATCTCTAAAATATTCCCATGGACATCATGGAAGCTGTGGAAGAAGCAAAGATATCTCAGATGTATCTGTGGTTCTCTTAATTTAGGTATTTTAGTTGTGGGGAAAATGTTATTCACAAGACAAGGCTGGATACATTGTTTATGGATCTGCTAAGAGAACAGGGGCCTGTGAACTTAGTATGGCAAAAAATGCACTAATGCACCTTTTGAGAGTAGACAGAGTAGATGGAAGCCAGAAAGTAGGGTGACCAGTTGTCCTAGTTTTCCTGGGACTTCCCTGGTTTTAAAATGAAACACTGGAGCTGTCTTGGTTTTTAAACTGAATATCTTACATCCTGGGAGTCTCCTTAGTCCCAAGTAAATCAGGATAGCTGGTCACCCTACACAAGACCATCCAGCTTAACATGGTCAAAAATGGGTCATTTCTGTGACACAACCAGCCAAGTCACACCAACAATCATCTGTGCTTATCTTTTACTAAGATTAGCTGGCTGTTGTTTTGATGCTACTAATTGATCAGTACAGAACAAATGATCAAATATCCTGAGGAGAACTTACTGAGAGTGCTAGAAGCCCTAGGCCAGAGCTCAGATGTTGCTCTAAACATGTATGATCTCAAGCATCATCAGTGGGATCAAATTCCATCCTCTGACATAATATTAGTTCAAACATGTAAGCACTGACATTCAAATTTTTAATAATATACATGAAGGCACATTGTAGTTTTTAAAACTTCAGACAAATGATTAATTGGACAGATCATAATATCAAACCATAGTAGAAGGAGAATGCTTTTACTGGAATAGACTAGAACACAAGGATCACAGTTTGTAAGTTGAATACATCAGGACTGCAGGCCCAGAACTTAAATAACAAGGTTTCCCTAAACACATTCCTGGAGCTAGCATCCTCTTTAGTTTAAAAAGTCCTAGTCTTGGTCAGGTCCCCAGCATGAGAGGACAAATCATTGTTGAATGCCAACCATTGGATCCCTACTACCTTTTCCTGGAGACTGATATAGTAATGTCATGTTATTAATAGCCAGAGAAACACAGGAACACAAAAAATTGCCCCCTACTGCTTGGGCAAGTTTACTTTGCCTAATAAAAGCAATAGTCGCCCAAGTGGAAGCTCTCTTTGCCTCTTCTTCTGCCCTTTTGCTTTGGAAGTTCTTCCGTGAGAATGCAGTGATGACTGTGGCCACCATCTTGAACCAAGAAGAGAGATGATGTTGAGGATCACAAACTAGGCGTAGAAAGGGTCTGGGTCTTTGATAACAAGGTTAGGTAGTTGACCCTGATCACCCCTGGATTTATTTCTAAGTGAGGTAACAAATATCCTAATATTTAAAGCATGGTTACTCAAAATGTCAATCATAAAATAGTGCCATTCCATAAACTAATTTTTACTGGTTCATGTGAAGTGCAGAATATGAGAGCATTTGTAAATTTCACAGTTTAATCTAGTAATTTTATGTCTATTGAACCTAACAAAGAATTTTGAACGTATATATATCTTTTTATTTTGTCTTCTGTTAATTTATTTTATCATTCATATTTTATAAAAGTATCAACCCATGATATATGGGAAATTAGAGGAAGAAGCAAACCATTTATTTGTCTCAAATAGTTTGAGAAGCATCACTCAAAGCCAGGTTTCAGAAAACTATGAGGGCCAATTTAGCCCAATGCTCTTTTTTTATACATAGAGTTTTATTGGAACACAGTCACACCTTTCTTTTCTTATTATCTATGGATATGTCCATTCTACAAGGGTGGAGTTAGTTGATCCTGACAGACCTTATAGCCTACAGAGTTTAAAATATTTACTATCTGGGGTGCCTGTCTGGCTTAGTTGGAAAAGCATGCAACTCTTGATCTCAAAGTCATGAGTTCAAGCCCATCAGGTATAGAGATTAAATAAATAAACTTTAAAAAAAAGCTATGAAATATTCACTGTCTGGCTCTTTACTGAAAGAGTTTGTAAGTCCTTGCTTTAACATTCTCAGTTGCATATTCTTCTGGGTTCAATTGAAGTTTATGATCCCTGGGTGGCGCAGCGGTTTGGCGCCTGCCTTTGGCCCAGGGCGCGATCCTGGAGACCCGGGATCGAATCCCACATCGGGCTCCCGGTGCATGGAGCCTGCTTCTCCCTCTGCCTATGTCTCTGCCTCTCTGTCTCTGTCTCTGTGACTATCATAAATAAGTAAAAAAAAAAAAAAAAAAAAAAAAAAATGAGTGAAGTTTATGTAATTTACATATAGAGTTGACCATGAATAATAACATGGGGTTGGGGTGCCGATCCCCTACACAGTCAAAAAACTGGGTATAACTTTTGACCACCCCAAAACTTTACTAATAGCCTACTATTGACCAGAAGCCTTTCCCATAACAGAAACATTCAATTAACACATAGTTTGTATGTTATATGCATTATATACAGTATTCTTACAATAAAGCTTGCTAGAAAAAAAAGATTTTATTAAGAAAATCACAAGCCAAAGAAAATACATTTACAGTACTGTATTGTATTTATTGAAAACAATCCACACATAAGTGGACTCATGCAGTGCAAATCCATATTGTTTGTCAATGATAGTTCATTAACTTCTCTAGGTCCCAATGTGCTCATCTATAAAATGGGATAAAAATCACATCGACCTGTTGAGAGTTTTGAACGAAATAATTCATATAAGGTTCTCAGGAAGGTGTGTGCCTTCTAATAAGCATATAACATATAAAAGTTCTCTTGTTTCCCTGGCATCGCTCTTCAATTAAGAAGCTACTGGGTCAAAGATCAAAAGTTTCTGTTTACAAATCACAGGATATAGTAACCTGTTGATATTGCATGACTACTCTCTACTGCCTGTTGGGAAGACTTCGTCAACAGCCAGGAAGTTTGACCCAGAGGTTAAGAATAATACATGGACCATAACCAATGACTACATTTTAGGGATAAACTATAAGCATAAGCCTTTTTATTATTGCCTGGTTCAAGTTTCTGAGGACCTACTATAATAAAAAAAAAAAAAAACCTTCCAAGCAAAGAAGGAAAATGGATTGAAAGCTCCACTTTTACTTTTTAATATTTAATGGAGGATGATTCCCTATGTCCCCATGTGCTGTATTTCAAGGCTACACATTCTTGAACTCTTACTGGTAACAGGAAACTAATGTGATTTTTTTCTTTTTAGGAAAAGCTAACAATGATTTCAGAAGTGTGTGTTTGTTATCAGATTTAGGGCACTTGTCACATTTTGGCCTGAAGGCAAGCCAAGGGAGGGCTTGAAAAAATATCCAAGAAACGTCTTCATTGCTCTTTCTCTCTTCTAATTAAAATGCAGTTCGTCTTACAAATTCCAGAGCATTTTGGATTTGTGGTTGCAAGCATGAGGTCATTTTTCCTGCCTATATGACCACAGTGCATTTTTAAAGTCTTCAGTGTTTGGTAACAACAGACAAATAACTGGAAACCTGAGATCCAAGCTGGAGTTCTTTCCAGGGTGTTCCCATCATTCCTCAGCATGGGGTAAAAACGAGTCCACCTCACTGGGCTAGTGCCAGGATCCATGGATGCCCTGTACTGTGTGGCTGAAGTGTAGCCCCCACCCAAAGAAGCCAGCCAACCAGGCAATACAGAGGTGAGGAATATGGCCCTGGCGTCTCTGGGGACAGAATCTGCATTCTGGTCTGTCAACTTTGCCAGTGATATATGGCCAGTAAGTGCTTCAACCTCGTGAATGTCTTCTTCCTCATCTGCAAAAAGAGCGACTTTGTAGGATGGTTGTGAAGATCAAATAAGATTAAATATCAAATGCTTAGTGCAGTCCCCAGGATGTAGAAAAGTGTAGAGAATCTACTTAGCTCTCTTTTCTTTATTTGTAGCTATTTATCCTTCTTTCAAAACTCAGTCCAAGAATCTCAGGGAGAAGCTGATCCTATCCTCCAAGTTTCAAACATGGTTCTGGTTTGACTAACTACTCTTTATAATTAGATGCCAGTGATTGGATGAAAACCCCAGATTTATGGAAAATCAGCCAATCAGTGCATGCTATTATTCCAGAGAAAAGCATATGACCCATGTTGGTCCAAAGAGGACTGGTAGGAAGAGACATTTTTCCTTTCCTTGCTGGATGTGAGCAGAGAAGCCCCTAAGGTCAGCTATTGCAGTCATTTTGTGACCACAAAGGAGGCTACTCTGAGAAAGCTGAGTTACAGAGTAACTAGAAACAAGAACATCGGGCTGGAGCTCTGATTGCATCACTCCTACAACCCCTCCTGTCTTTGGATTTCCTGTTAAATGACGTAATAGTTTATCATTTACACTAGTTTGAGCCAGGTTTTGGTCACATGCAGTAAAATCATCTGATAAGTCTTCAGTAAGTTTTGGTTATTATCTGTGCCCAGTAAACCACCTGCTGTGGATCTCAAGAAACTTGGGAAAGAATTAGGGTATGATACAATTTTTTGACATCTATTTATTGAGCAGCTAATGCAAGCTTGGCATTTCACATGTTTCTTTGGGCCCTTCTAATACCTTGCTGAAATTGTTATATTACTATGAGTAAAATGAGGCACAGAGAGATTAAGTGATTTCCCTAGGTTGAAGAGCCAACATTTAGCAAAGTCAAGATTCAAACCCAGGTCTGTCTGGATCCATAGTCTGTGTTTCTGCCACAACACCAGTCCTGCTACCTCCTATGCTGCCTCCCTCTGCCCAGATCTTTGTTTCTTTGTTATAAAATCACCCTCTTCACCAGAACTAATCCATATCTGCATGAAAGATGGGGAGAGGCTGCGGGCTGTTCTCTCCAATATCAGATGGCAAGTATTGAGTGCCTCATTAGACATAGAGTAGTACAGAAGAGCCCTTGCTTTAAAACCAAACAAAACTCTGGGAAACGAACTAGGGGTGGTAGAAGGGGAGGAGGGCGGGGGGTGGGAGTGAATGGGTGATGGGCACTGGGGGTTATTCTGTATGTTAGTAAATTGAACACCAATAAAAAATAAATTAAAAAAAAATAAAAATAAAAATAAATAAAACCAAACAAAACAAATTAAAAACCTCAGGAGATGTTCATCTACTACATCAGATAAATTAGGAAATGCATTCAAATTCTCCCAGAAGTCTCTACCCAAAAAAGAAAAAAAAAAAAAGATAAATGTTAACAATAATTTAATGAGAAAGCCTTCTAATTAAAAGTTTCCTGCCAGGGAAGCAACCCTGTTGTCCCCTAGCTGTACACACTTAGACTCACCACTTTTGCCCTGGGCCAGTGGTTCTCAAATTTTAGCATGTACCAGAGTCATCTGGAAGACTTGTTACAACACAGATTGCTGAGCCCCACGGCAGTGTCTGGTACAGTAGGTAGGAGATGGAGTCAGAGAATTAGCTTCTGTACCAAGTTCCTAGATGAGATGATACGGCTGCTGGTGGTCTGGTGACTGCACTTCGAGAAATGTTGGCCTAGGCTAGCTATGTTGTGTTGACAGAAACTAATACATGGTCAGCCTCTCTTCCTCATTGACCTTCAAGGGCGGTAGAACTCCTGCCTCATTCTGGGGGCCAATTGCTTACAGATTCGATAACTGAATTTTTCTGTTCATCCCCCTAATGCCTCAGGCACTGACTGACTGAATAACAACCTAATAGGCCATTCCCTCTGAAGTCTGGATCTTCCTTGACTTTCATGAGTCCTCCCCAGGTCAGAGATGGGTGTCCTTGATTCCCAGTCTCTGTTGCCAACAGTTTGACTTTGCTGATGCCGGTAGCAGTCTGGCACCTTTATTTAAAATGATAACATTGGCATCAACAATTTTGAGAGCTTCTGCTTATTGAGTACTAGCTAAGAGTCTCCTATGGCTGCTGTCAGGCTCCACTCCATCTCTATTAGTGGTCACGCACCACCCCATTCACTCCAGACTCCATGACCCCTGGTCTGCCTGGCTCTTTGGCATGTTCCTTTCTGAGGTCACCCTCTCTGGCTGATCCTCTTCATCTCAGGATCCACCTGGGCCAAGTCCTAGTCCAGATAAAGATGCTTATCTCTGAGATTTTTGTCTGTAAAACAAACAAACAAACAAACAACTGCCTGATTTATCAAAGTGTCTACTTAATTTCCAAAAAGCGAAGTACACATTCACTGCCATGGCAAGGGCTTGCCTGCCTTCCCTCAACAAATTAAGACTGTACACTTTTGGCTTACATTTATCGAGGAAATAACTTTGTTTCCCAAAGTGTGGGCCATGTGCCACCAGCGGTTTGTGGATGTTTTTATGTGGCACGATGACATGACATTACTTACACTGTATTACACATTGAGAAAATTGCTTCCTTTTCAATTCTCTTTGAAACCAATTGACAGAGTCAGGGGAAAAGTCTCAGTTTGGTATGTGTGCATCTTTTTTTATTCCATCTCTTGCTAATCTCTCTTTTTATGTAATGGAGAGGAGACCACAGGCTAAGAACTCCAGTGGACCACAATGATTACCAAGTATGTAATAACACTGTTTTGTTACCATTCTGTTTATATGTATATCTTCAACTTATGACAGGTAATACTGACATTCATTTATAGTGATGACTTAAAGTTCTATTTACAAATAAATGTGTTTAAGAAAAAGAGGGTTTTTTTAAACAAAAATATTACATAAACTAGGATATGGTGTCACATGAGTTTGGTATAAATCATTAGGGTTGTGTAACAGTGAATTTTACATGTCAACTTGACTGGGCTACAAGGTATCCAGACATTTGATCAAACATACTTTGGGTGTGTCTATGAGGATATTTCTGGATTAGATTAACATTTGAATTGGTGGATTTGGTAAGTAGATTTCTCCTCCAAATGTGGGCAGGGCTCATCCAGTCAATGGAAGGCCTGAATGGAACAAAAGGGCTGAGTAAGAGGGAACTCCTCCTGCCTGACTGTGGAGCTGGGAACATAGGTCTTCTCTGGCCTTCAGACTCGGACTGAGTCATCAGCTCTTCCTAGGTCTCTAGCCTGCCAGCTTTCAGACTAGAATTTACATGGTTGGAAATCTTGGTTCTCAGGCTTCAGACCGGGACTGGAACACTGGCCCTCCTGTATCTCTAGCTTGGCAACTGCAGATCCTGAGACTTCTTGGCCTCCATATTCACCCCTAATTCTTCAAAATAGATACTGTTTCTTTGGAGAACCCTGCCTAATCCATGAGTAGCAGAAACTTAAGAAACATTGATAACAGAAATGTGTTGTGCTTTGTACCAACCCACAGTGAGTAGGACAGATCTTGATATAGGTTTCCTTTTTTTTTCACCACTAGTGGGAACAAATTGCAAGGAATAATTATACATTAGACAAGTTTTGGGGAGCCTAATCAACAAAATATACTTTTGAGAAGAAGCTGCCTCTCTGTTAAATGGTGCCTTTGCAAATAAGGTCATTTTCCTCAGCAAAGACCTGCCTGCCTCCTCCCTCTCATCTCCTGCCAAGCTCCTCACAGGTCCCCATACCTCCACCGTATTGGCCTTCCTCTAGTTCCTCAATATATCTTATCCCTTCTGCCTGCAAGCCTTTGCAAACACTAGTCCCTCTCTCCGGGATGCACTTCTCCTTTCCCACCTCTTCCCTTTTCCCTTGACCAAGACAGCCATTGATTTAGATGTCTTAAATGTTGCTTTTTCCAGAGAAGCCTTGTATGACCTCTAGATCAAGTGAGCATCCACCCTTATGGCACCCCATCCTTCTCCTCTGAATCATTCTTCACAACTGTAATTAAATAACCATTTAGGTGTCGATTTATCTAATATCCTTCTCCCCTGCCGGACTGTAAGCTGGTGAGAGCAGGGAACTTGTGTCATCGTTGGTTCTCAATAAATATTTTTGTAAATGACTTAATCATGACCCATCATAGAGTATTATGTAGGTACCAGGAACCTAGAAAAAACTTAAGTGACTAATTGGAAAGACTACACCATTTTTATTCTTACAGATTGAAGTCAGTCAGGTACCTCTGACTACTAGCTATACCAAGTGGCCAAAATTATCTGTGCATCAAGTGAATCAAATTACCCAAGCATGCAAACCTGGCCCTCCAAATTTATTGCTTATAAAAACAAGAGATTGGGAACATTGGTTGAAGCCAGATGTTCTGTGGGCTGGAGCTCATTGTCCTAACACTGCAGATTCCCATAACTAAAACTGTGTGTATTTGAGATGCTGGGACATAAGATCCAACTCAGAAAATATTTTTGAAATAATGTTGTTCAATTACATAATCCTTGTTATGTTATTGAATTGAACACTCTCTTATATACACTATTATAAAAACATTATGCTTGGGTCTCAAGTTCTGGAATATTCAATTACAATAGCTTTTTTCCACATTTGTATTCTCTTTATTTTATTTAATTGCCTGAACATTTTCAGCAGATTTATTGTATATGACAGTGAGCAACCTGAGCCTGTGTAAGAACTAGCCATGCTATTTCCTGCACCCCACCCACCATCTCTTAATATCACTCTGTCCTGCCTTTTCAAATCCTTGCTAGCAAAGGCCCTATCCTCTGCTCTGAGTGTGGACTGTCAGAAAGGCAAGGGATTAGAAGAAATTGCCTACTTGTGGACCCCATTTCTTCATCTCTGAACTGACTTGAACCTTGGCTGATACCAGTTTAGTCATTCCAATATAAATCAATCAGTAACATATGGAATACACAAAATGATCTCCATTTCCAAGATGCTCCATCAATGGATAATAAGTGAATGATCACTGAGTGTTTAGCTTTGTATCTGTGTAACAGGATGATTCTGATTTATGTGTGTATGTCTGTGTTTCCTGCTCCATTTTTGTCATTTGACTAGTAACTTGAAGCCGCATGGGATAAAGAACCTTGATAAATAAGTGTGATTTTATGGGTCATCTGTAGCTCTCCATATCCCTTTGTGGACATATTGCCCAAGTCAGAAGATTCAGGATTGAAGGCATGACTATATCAAAGATGTAAGTGGTAGAAACAAAGTGGCAAAGAGATCTGGGTAATATGAAGACACAGAGACCAGCAGGAGTCCCATGCTAATGCCCAGTGAGCATATCATAAGGGTTCTAGGGTCTAGACCCTCCTTCCTCCTTACCCAGTTTGACTGGTCACCTGCTTGGGAGTTTTGTCCAAGTTGCACATTATTTAGTAATAATTTACTGAGCACTTTCTATGTGGCAAATACTATGCCCAGTGCTTTAATCCTCATTTCAATGAATCCTCCCAATAGCACATGAGTTAGGCATTATTATTCTTTTCATTTTACAGATTTGGAAACTGAGACCCAAAGAGATGAATTAACTAGTAATTTAAGAATTGAAATGATAATCATTTTAACTCCAGAGTCAAGTCACTTAATCATTGTGTTATATGGAACATTTAGCTATATTCTGTTCTCATTTATGGTACTGAATTTGTGCAGTGACCCTGAGATTGGTCTGTCCCTCTACAATTGGATGAAGTGATTTTCTTAGAAAGTTTTAAATGTGCACCGTTGTTTTGAGAAGAAAGTATTTGATAGAGAAACTTAGAAGTGTGTTTTTGGGGAAAAAACAATGGAGTGATCAAATGCTGAATGGAAAAGTTTGTATTAAAAGGCAAAGGTACCTAAAGTTGCCTCTTTCCAAGGGAAAAGAGACATTAAAAGGAGTGCAGGGAGAGAGCTTCCTGCTGGAGGCTAATTGGCAGTCTGTCTGGAAGGATGCCAGAAGTGTCATCTTGTTTCCAGCCAGGGGTATTGATTTTAATACTAATGGAGATTTGAACTGGACCTTGAGTAGTTTACAAAAGTTCCCCTCTCTGGTCAGGAAGCCATGGACTTGGCATTCAAGAGAGTTTGGGATACGCTCAGTAGTTGTGTAGCAAGCTCTTGTTCTGCTAGCCTGTCACCATGGTGCTTCTCAACATCTTTTCTCTCTCCACTCTTGCACATGGAAGCATCATCCTGTTATAGAGAAATGCATTTACAGCTGAAATTACTGAAGTGGCCCATTATGTTTATCAAGACAGGAAAAAAAAAAAAAAAAGGCTGCTGTTTGTCCCAGCTGCCTGAAGAACAGCTTTCCTGCAAATGGATGGGTACTGAGCCATGTCTTTTTTTTTCCCCTCTCCTCTTAAAAATTAAGTTCATGTAGGAATACCCTTCATGACTGTGACTTCAGGAAAAAAAAAAAAGGCACTTGGCAGGACAAAAGGTCAGAGCATTCCAGAACACTGAGATTTCCACATAGCTGCATTTTGAGGTTGCATTTCAAAGCTCCCGCCACATGTGCTCCTTTCTCACAGCTGAGGGTATGGGGGAGATCAATAATCCCAAGGGAAGGTTCTTCAGAGATGAATTCACACCAAACAGGGATGGGATTGAAAAAAGGGAAAAGCAGGCTGATTCCACTGACAACAGCTAATTGTTGTGACTAATTCAGCTTTTGGAAGGTAGAACTCCATGGAGTGTGTGAGCTGCAACGTGGTTCCTGTTTTAATTAGTGGCACCACGGGGAGAAGATGGGCTTATAATTGAGTAGTTTGCTGATCGGTCAACTTCAACCCGTAATCAGACATGCTGAGAAGTGGACATTAACCGGAGCTTTGACTAGCAGGAAGTCTGCCCCATTAGCGTGGCTGGTGTCAAATCAGGTTGCTGTCTTTTTTCTAAATTCTTTTAGATGCCAAACAAAATATTTTCTAGATTTCTTCTTCACTCATTCTCCATCTACCTACTCTCCTGTTCCAGTTCTCCTTAGCAAATCTCTGCTCAGGCATACTAATGTAAGTCAGTTGATCGACACTTCTACTGTTTGACTTTCCTTTCAAGCTACAATGCGAAACATTTGTTGTTGGGTTCTCCCTCTTCCAAGCCAACACGGCAACTATCACTATACCCAATCTCCTCCCTTCCTGAGTGCACTTTAGGATTTGTTTTGAGAAATTATCTCTCGCCCACTCTTTGGAATCTTCATGAGACTCTGAGTTAAGAGCTACACTTTCCCTTCTTTTCCTCTCACACCCACCCCACCAGGAGAGAACTAGGTTTATGATCCAAATCAGGCCACTTAGACTCTTTTTCCCAAGGTTTTAAATCTTGAGGAAAATGACAGAAGAGTGAAATAGTTGAAGCTAAATATTATAGGGACAAACTATGATCAGACTGTTCATGTTTTTGTTGTTACCTAGACCCCTAAGCTGTTAGATTCCTGTTTCCTATCCTGATTCTCAAGCCTTTCCCAAAATCCATGAGCCCTCCACTCTCCTATGTTACATTCCTTTGGGCTTAAATTAAGTGCAGTGAGTTTCTGTGGCCTACAATTAAGTTCAAATGAGAGGGTATCCAAGAGAAAGCATCCAAATATACAGCTTGATTCTCCATCTTCCTTTTCCTGCTCCCAGTAGGAAAAGTTGTAGAAGGAAAACAAATGATACTCACAGTATATGAAAGGATAAATAAATAAATGAGAAAAAATGAAGCATTATTACTAACGAGTCTGGGTTTAGGGCCTGGCGTGAGTATCTTCATCCCAGATGTTCTCATGGGATCTACTTGGAAGCTGCATTCCCATGAGATTCTCACTGAAGTTTGGAACATGAGAGTGATTTGTCTGGCTCCTCTTCCTGTTCAAATTTTCTGACAAGGGCCCCCACACTCACTCATGCCCTCAACCATTTGAGGTTGACGGCTGATACATACATAAACGTCATACAGCATCTAGTGCAGGAAGGAGAAGTGCTACCTACCCTCTGTTTCCTGGCCGTATTCTGGGCATGGTTTGTATTAGCTTGCCTTAAAGAAGGCGAGTCTTGGCATGCCTTCAGATGGGTGTGTTGTACATGTGTGTGTACTCTGTTGCCAAGCTACCCCAGGAACAACACATCCTTGCAGCACTAATCTCCTGCCCGGTGTGTCCTTGATGCCTCTGTTGGGGGGAAAATACCCACCTGGCCTTGTGGACACTCTAATGTGTTTTCACCTTTAGGTACAAATCAGGCCTCTGTCTTCAGCAAGAGTCTCTAAGGTTTAGAAGTTCTGACAGCCACAATTCCCACTCTATAGATTCCAAACTGTGTGTTCAGAATTCTAAGCAGTGAGCTGCAGCATTTCCCTAGCTGACTAGGATTTATACCTCTCACTAGTTATGAACATAAAAGTGCAAAAAATATACATAAAGAGGGAGTTCACCATAGCTAGAGAGGGGCCAGGGGGAGGAAATCCACAAAATCAGGTCAGCTTAAACTGGACCAGCTTGGCCAACGCACTTTCATAACCACATCAATTCAGGGCTTTCACGGGGTTGATTTTCTTTCAGCCCAATCCACTAAGGAGTTGCTTGCGAGTTCTGTGGATTTTCTGCACAATTACAGATTATTGCCATGGCAACAACAGAAACATGTGACAATTTTGCTACCTCAGAGACCAGGAACAGCCACTTACAGGCACCACACATCATCTTGTAATGGGACTCTGTGCCGTTGGCCTCACATTGTTTTAAGGCTAATCACTGCTTTTTCACAGATGGAGTTTTTCCCCCACCCACTAGATTTTCATGATCTTTTAAAACAGTTTGGATTTGCTCTAAAGCAGTTCCACATTTGCCTGTGTTTATTTGGTCATAAAAAAGGTATTATTTGGGGGGTGGCGGAAGGAAAAAGAGGGGTAAAACTTGATGAGTGGAGGCAGATGGGAGGCAATAGGCAGAGGAGAAACGAGTTTGCTAAGCAGATGGTTTTCTTGCCACCGTGTCACTGAGTTGAAACCCATGACAGTACTGAGATCCTGGGTCGGCCCCATACAAGGCCACCCTGGGAACAAATAAAACTTGCTTTCTTTCAAATGAGCTCAACTATTTTGTCCACTTTGCAGACACAATGAGAAATGGGGCCATTGATAATTAAGTTAGAGATGTGATTGAGAAGGGGGACCAGGTAATATTTTCTCTCTGGCAAAACAATCAATTTATGTTTCAGAAACTTGTGCACATAGCCAAACCCCAGCCTCCTTCTGCCAAGCATTCCCCCCCTTAATTTTTTAACCTCTGGGCATTTCAAGGAAAATTGAATCCACATGTTTTCAGATTCATTTGCAAATGCAGTTTGCTCAGAGCTGTTTGATGACCAGTATGCCCTTTGAGTGTTTTTATGAGCTTAAACTTATTTTCCCCCCAAGCCTCTTGCTTCTGAACCAGGAAGTGGCATTTGGAGTTTGAGGCAAAATTCAGAAACTATCGTTTTCTAAAGCAGTCACCAGGTTCTCGGGTCTCTTTCTGGACTCTGGTAAAGCTAAGTAAAGGTTTTCACATAGTGCACAAGAATAATTGAGGGTAACTTACTGTTTTTACAGCCGAAAAGCAGATCTGATATGGATGCGATCCAACTCCTCAATCAGATGGCTTCCCCATCTTTCTTTATTACTGATGACATTTGTATGGAAGCAGATGCTTTCTTTCCCAGGGATGTGTCTCCACCTGCAACATAATTCCCTGATTGGAATAATGCTTCAGAGGCAGAGTATTTGAAGGGTCCCTTTCATTATGGACCCTGGAATTGGGGAATGATGTGGGTATTCTTTTCTGACTCAGCCATATGATCCAAAGCAAAATTCTGACTTCCAGAAAGGTGTAAGTGTTATATGTGTGTGTTCTGGATATTTTGAAAAAATACTTAATAAGGGAGAAGAGTAGTTGGGAAAGATCTACAGAGCAGGGAAAATGTCTCTAAGCCTGAGATTTTTCTGAGCTATCAAGTTTCCTTTGAGGATGTTCAGATGGATTCCACCTACATTCCAGGACACTTTTGTTAATGAGGAAATTAGTCTGCGGAGTTCTCTGGATAAATATTTGTGAGCAAATAGCATTCTTCCAGGAAGCTCATTTAATATAGTGTCTATTTTTTCTTCCTTCTTTATTTCCCTTTACCAGACTTATGATCCCAGAGAAAGTTGCATTAAATTCACATGCCCTATTTTTAACTTTCATCTGGACTTCCTTTTTTTTTTTTTTCCCTTTAAGCATGAGAATCAAGCAAATAATAACCCTTTGTATTGCATCCAGTGGGAGGTCACAAGCTCAGGGAATTTTCTTAAGTTCCCGGGAGAAGTAAGGCCATAAAAAATTTGTGTGCGTGGCCTTCATACTGTGCCATTTTGGCTGTCAGTTCTGCTATGTATTTTCACTCCCATTCTACAGACAAAAGCAGATACACCGATTGTTTCAGTTTTTGTAGAGAAACTGCCTGTAAATTCACAGCTTTGCTTCATCCTTGGCCCACCCAAATCAACAGGCTTTAGTGAACAGTAGAGCTTGCTGGCCTTCCTGTGGTCAGCCACAGCCCATAGCAGAGAGCATCAGCAAACACAACGTTAGATGCTCTTGTTTTTAAATTATTTCATTTCCTGCCCCTCCCCCCCCCAGAACATGTTCCTTGGAGTTTATTGCAGAGAAGAGAAGGAGAGGAAAACATAAGCTTGTTGGTAGCTTACCATCAGATATAGCAGGAGCCTCAAACTTTAATGTCCATAGACAGGGATACCTGTCCTTTCTCAGCTCAATTCATGAATATTAGTTACTCAACTCAAATTGATTTTTAGTCATATTAGATGACAGGCTCAGGGAAGACAGACTTTTTTTTAATGGAAAGTCATACATTTATATTTGGATGAAATCTCCTGATTTTAAAATATTGGGACTATCTTCAAAACTATAAAAATGTATGATGGACTAAAGACACTAGATATATGGAAGGGTTTATGCCTCTTCTAGGTGCCAAACTCAGTGGAGCAGCCAAATAGATGGAATTGCATTGAACACTGTTGATTTCCTGGCCATTTTTGAAACTTCTAGTCTCAGTGTCCAACTGTGATGGAAGGTTGTGAGTCAAGTGAACTGTGGTTGTGTTCAAGACGTTGGGGGAAGAATGGGAAATGGGTAGAGAGAAGGGGCAGGAGGTAATCAGCATCCTTTTCATGGTTTCCATCTTAAGTTTGACAATTCATTCCCATATTCGGTCAATAATATTCACTAAGTACCCTCCATGAATCAACATCATACTGGACATTATCTGTGTGGTGATGTACAAATTAGTCATCACTGCTATCTTCAGAGAAATGCCTGGTGGGGGGACATAGACATTAGTCAAATAATTGCACAAATGAATGCAAACTGCCCAACGTAATACATCTTCCAAAGAAGAGGTGTGGACTATGATAATATGTAATTAGAGGATTCGATCTGGTCAAGGTAGTGAAGAAGAGAGTAGGTTGACTAATGGCCTTAAGTAGGAGCTACCTAGGCCCAGGAGGAGGGAAGCAGCCTGGAAGTGAAAGCAACAGCCCAGTTGCAAGCAGCCAACAAAGACCCCATGGCAGAGGGGTGGATAATGAAAGGCTAGTGTGGCTGGAATGCAGAAAGCAGAAGTGGGCAGACCCAACCTTGCAAGGCTTCCTCGGTGGTATTAAGGAGTGTGACTGATCCTAGATCCAGGCAAATGCAATGGAGTGCTTTTAAGCAGGGGGGTACAGGATCAGGTTTCTATTTTGAAAAGATCATTCTGATCACGGACTGGAAGGAAAAGTGTAGGCAGGAAGACAAATTAGGAAGTTGCACTGGTCCAGGAGAGATGACAGCAGTTTGGATTAAGGTGGCAACTGGAATTATAGAGGGAAGTGAATCAATTAGAGAGAGAGTAGGTTCATATATGTGACAGGACTTGGTGGTGCATGTGATGATTAATCTCATGTGTCAGGTTTGCTAGGCTTAGATTATTAATGAAATAATTAAGCACTAATGTAGGTGTTGCTGTGAGGGTATTTTGTAGATGTTGCTACCATCTATAGTGAGTTGAGTTTAAGTACAGAAGATTACTACCAGATAATGTGAGTGAGCATTATCTAATCAGGTGGAGACCTTAAGAGGAAAACCGAGATTCTCCAAAGAAAAACTTGTGCCTTAAGACTGTACCATCAATTTTTGCCTGAGTTTCTAGTTTGCTGACCCGCCTTATAGATTTCAGATTTGCCAGTCCCATGATCATGTGAGCCACCTCTGGTTCTATTTCTCTGGAGAACCCTGATCTGGTGCCTATTAGAGACTCTCCATGCCATTCCTGAGATATTCTTGTTCCTTCTGGAGAAGGATCTGATGCAAATTATATCAAATCCATTGCTGTAAAGAAATGACATGGTATTGTACACACATTTCTGTAATATGAATAATGGTGGAATATGGAAATATTTCTTAAGAAGAAGTCCAGGAGTTTGAGAGAAGAGAGAGAACCAAATCCTTTAAAACAAAATTTGGAAAGACCACAAATCTTACAGAATATGAAAAAAGTCTTTCTTTGACAAACAGGTTCTTTCATCCCAAAACTTTCTGAGTCTTTAAGGAGAAGGATAAACATTGATAAAAGCAAATGCTTTCTTATGGACAATTGCTTGAGCTCCAATTGGCTGAGCCTGGCACTGGCTACAGCTGAGCTGTGTTTTCCCAGGTCCTGGACAGAGGGAGTTCATGGCTTGATGACGCTGAGGTCCTGGGTGAGAAAGGGTGAGGAAACTGATACTCAGCACCAAGTAAATCAGTCCAGAAAGTCCAGAGGAAGAGCAATAAAGTGGTGGCCTCCAGTTTCCATTACTGTGAGCCCTTTAACCCCTGGAGCCAAACAAAAAAGTAAATAAAGTCCCAGAATAGAACTAGTTTTAAAAATAAAAAAGGAAAAGCTTTCTTTTCTTCTCTGCCTTCTTACCTCATTCCCCCTTCCCTTTTGTGGCTCAGGTTCTGGTCCAAGCCTTGTCAGGAGGGAGACAAGTTTGCTATTTACAAGAGCTGGCAATGTTGAGAAAGAATCTGAATTCTTTGGTGCTCCTGCTAAGCAGCCCTTTCAACATGGTAGCCTGGTGGGCCTCTTACTCAATCACTGTATCCTGGTAATCCAGCAGTTGTTAAGGGAGAGGGAAGAGAGAAAATAAAGGCAGGGATAGGTTCAATATGAAGCCACTTCCCTCAGAGAGTATAAAGAGAGAGGGAGGCAAGGAACTAGTGCATATGGTTTGGCCAATGTTTGCTGGATCTTTTTTCCCCCCTTTTTAGATCAATAAAATAGTCCAGAGATCAGAGACAGAAGACCTCATCCAGAATCTGAATCCCCCTAAGGTCTGTCAAATAGATGGAAAAGTATACTCAGTCCATTAATACAGTATGCAGGTTATCAGGGAAGTCAATTAAACTCAGTGTCTCAGTTTCTCCCTCTATTAAAACAAAAAGGAATGCACAGAAGGCAATAGAATTATAATGTTGGAAGTGATTTTAGTTCAATTATGTGAACTCCCACCTGATGGAGGAATCGTCTCTCCATCACCTCCTTTGACCACTGGTAACCCAGATGTTCCTTTTAACATGCTCACTGGTACAGGGTAGATGGAAGAAACTTAATCCAGAGCTCATCCATTCCACTGTCATACAGCTCTGGGCTTTGCAAACTTATTCTCTCTATAGTGCCAAAAGTTCTCTTCACTAAGATCCACCGAGGAGGAGAGAAGCACTCTTGGTGGTTCTTAGCTCCAACATCGTTTATTATAAGAGCTGCCAATGTACTGGGCATCTTGTTATCAAAAACCCTGTCCTCTAATACAACTTGCCAAAAAGTAATCCATCAAGTATAACTATATAAAGGATATATGTACATATATGTCCCATAAATACACACAGAAAATATCTCAGGAGCAAAGTGAAAGCATAAAACCAGCTGGCAGAAATGGCCCAACTTAAACAGGGCATTAAGTGGTATTAACAGACTAGTTCTAGAAATGATCAGAAATTCCCAGACGGATCAAAGATTGATATCAAAGACTCAGAGATACCTCAAGGCCAGCATCTCTGGAGAGGATTGAGCTGATTGGAACTGAAGCTCTATCTCTTCCCTGTGCATTTGAGTGAACACTTTAAATCTCCAAAGATTGAACTATAAAGAGAAATTAGTTTATTAATAATTCACAGACTTCAAGGAAAAAAAATGTCAAAAGCATATGCTCAGGAACAAAGCTGATTTTATTTTTCCTGTTTAGAATAGAGCTATCTGTAGAGAACTTGAAGTGCCAGGCTCAAAAAATTGAATTTGGTCTTTTTTTTTTTCCCCTTGTCTTCATGTTTTTAAAGAAATGTTTCTAATAAAATATATGTGAGCGTTTAGTCTGATTTCCCTCTGCATACTTCAAGTTTTTCAAATCCTATGAGGTTTGCGGGGAGT
The DNA here is from genome assembly GCF_048164855.1 of Canis lupus baileyi. Classification (NCBI taxonomy): domain Eukaryota; kingdom Metazoa; phylum Chordata; class Mammalia; order Carnivora; family Canidae; genus Canis; species Canis lupus. Next base: position 52,699,337 of record NC_132841.1, read on the forward strand.
GTCAAGAGCAGAATACTTTATTCAAGACTTTAATAGTTTGAGATATTTTCATGGTGAAGTTATTAGCCAAGAATACTTAATTGAAGTTTTTGAATTCAAGGCAAGATACTCAAGAATGGGCATAAAAGAAAGAAAGGTTAATAAAAATCTGGATTTAAAAATGACTCAACAAACTCAACTAGATGATCAAGTCATTCTGAGAGAACCTCTTCTTCATATGGGGAGAAGGGTGTATGCTTCCAGAAGTCTACTAGCCTAAGATGTTCTTGATGGCAAGAATTCTACCTCATTTCTCTTGGCATCTCCAGGTTCAGTTGTGAGCCAGCAACCAAACTGCCTCAGTTTCTCCAGTGTAGCTGACAATAGGCTGGCATGAAGAAACACAGATTGGAACAAGAATAAGCATGTTTTATCTCTTCCTGGAAAAGTCAGCACTCATGCATAGAATGGCTTTGACCTTCCTCAAAAGAAAAGCTATGTTCTGGTAGAGGTGCATGTGCTAACTACTTCTGCCTCTCCTACCTCCTCCAAGACATTGCTCTTGCAATTATCCCCCGTCTCTTTGGTGGGGTTCCCCCAACCAGTGGATCATCATCTTGACCTCAATATTCTTACTCCTATAACCATTTTTTTTTGGCTTCCCTATAAAATAAAACCCATTAAAAAAATTATCTCATATTACTATTTTATTTCCTAACATTTTGTTCCTTCTTGAACCCATTCTAATCAAGTTCTTGTTCTCCACACTCTACTGAAACAAATAATCTGTCATCTGATATTATATTATATATTTATGCTTTGATATGTTAATCATCCATTTTCCTTATTAAAATATAATCTCCATGAAAAAAGATCTGTTTTTTCTCATTATTGCACATTATTTTTCATTACTATATCACCAGCATAGGGCTAACACACAGTATGTTCTCAAAAATATTGATTGTATAAATGAATAAATTAAAAAGAAATCATGTTCTTTTATATGAATCCCATGTACAATTTCGGCTATAGCCCCTGTGATGGATAAACAGTATGTTAATAAATAAAAGTCACTTCCAAACAAATCTCTCTTTAAACAATCACTCTTTGAAAAATGACTGCTGGAGAAATTCTCCTCTTTGGAAATAAAAATTCAAAAATCTTAACATGGAGGACAATATGAATGTATAGCAGGCAGTAAAGAAATGCCCTTGTAGTATATGACAATAACCTGATATATTGCTATAGAATTTTTTGCTAAGTAGTATAATTTGGAACAAAGAGAATGCATCTTGGATCTTAACTAAGTTGCTTCAAATGTACAGCCAACTGAAGGAACAGCCCCAGATTTTGTACTTTAGGGTGATGGTGAAGCAGTTGCCTGTTCTCAGCATGGAAACACTTCTTAGGATCATCAGATTAATTGTTACTCTCTTGTGATAACAATTTTTTGAATCCAATTTTAATTCCTTATCTTTTTTGCTTTAGGTCAGGGATGGCAAATGAAACATATCTCTTTTGCCAAATCTGATTGAGTCACTCATCAAATACGTAGTTCAGCAAGTATTTATTGCATTTCTATAAGCAAAAGGCAATGTCCTAGGGGCAGGGAATAAAATGGTGAACAAACAGACAAAAGTCCTGCCCTAATGGAGTATACATTCTAGTAGTTGGTGGTTGCCAAATTAGCGGGAAGGTTTTTTCATCTATTAGCAATCTCTGCCTTAGGTGCAGAGAGAAGGGTGGTAGCACCAATGCTACCCTGGGATTTACTGTTCTGATTTTAGATTTTATTTATAATGTCCACTTAGCTTTCTAGCTCAAGCCACCCATTTCTAGAAATGACTTAACTCTCATAGGCTCAGCCATACTATAGACCATAAGTCTAAAATTTAGTGACTGCTAATTGGAGCATACATAAGGACCAAGTTAGTGGCTTTTCATCGAATCGAATTTACTGCTAAGCTCAGCTTGACATTTTACTTGGTCCCAATAACTATGTTCTTGCTTAATTCTTTATGATTAGTTAATGGCCTTATGCCCCAAAGCTTTCTTTTTATCTACTTCTCAGTTCCCATGTTGGCTCCCCTGTTTGTCCACTTATTTATTTATCCATTCAAGAAATATTTACTCAGCAGTTACTATATGCCACTTACTGCTCTAGGTACCTGGAAGGCAGTGCTGAAAAGAACAGATACACTCCCTGTTCTCAAAGAAATTTATATTCTAGAAATAAGCTAGGAATAAACAAATTTATGAGATAATTCCAGATTATCCATGTGACTAAAGTAATAATAAAGTAATTTAGTAGAGTGATTGCGAAACATGATCTTAGGAGGCGATATTGAAGATGGAACCTGAAAGATGAAAAGGAGTCAAACACAGGCAGGTGGGGCATCTTGTATGGTAAGTCCAAATGTCCTGAGACAGAAACTAGCAGTGGCCTCTTCCAAAATCATTGTGGCTGGAGAATAAGGAATGGGGCGGGGGGTGGGGGTGCCGTAATGAGAGATGGGGTGGATAAACAGGCAAGAGCCAGATCAGAGCAACTTCTAGAGTATGGTAAAGATGGTGTTCGCCTACCTTCCTGGAATTTTTTCTCACTTCCTACTGCCAGACTTTCCAGGCACCACCATCAACTATCTCCCAAAGTATCTAGCCAGTGGTACCTAGGATCAAACAGGTGACCATGGCTCAGCATTGAGAACTCTCAGTGTCTCTGGCCACATCCTTGTGAGTCTGGTCAGGAGCCTATGCCATGCATGTTCTGATCTAACCCAATTCCAACTAAACTCTGCTGCAGATTCCATTGCTTAAAGCTGTCTTTGCACTTCACTCTAATCAGGCTTCCAGATTTCACCAGATTAAAACCATCAGCTGCAAGGAAAAGAGATGCCTAGAGAGGATTTGTTTCTGACAATCACCTCAAGCACTCTATGACAAAGCAGCCTCAGTTCTAAAGTGGTCCCAAAGCATAGGCCCCAGGGGCAGTGCTACAGCAAGGCACTAATTACTCTTTCTGAGAAATTGCCTTATTTCAAAGATTTAGTGCCCAAGGGCATTGACTATCAAAACTCAACTTAAAGAGGCTTCTTAACAGGGGTAGCTTATTCAGTGACTTAAGGGCTCTATTAAAACCCCTGCCCCCAAATTTCCTCACCACTTGTCATTTGACCTGATATTCTATTGTCATAGAGTCAGTCCTTTCCATCTTCAAGATTTCCTAGTTTATTAAATAGAAATATTCTCAGAAGAGTCAACATCTCAAGCCACTACTGATTTCGCCTCAGTTACATCTCTTGCTCAAAATTGTCTTGTGAAGCTACCTACTCCACGTCTTCAATTCCTGCTGTTATCTGAACTTCTGATACCCTATCCATCTAGTCATTTTTAACTTACGGTTTTGCCAATATCTGGTGTTATGTATTTAAATATTATTCCCAAAGTACAGGTGAGAAAAATCTAAGCTATGAATTCCATTCTTTAACTCTTTGGTGGTAGCTAAGTCAGGACTCGTAGAGTTTAGTTTCAATATCAACATCACTTTGCAAATGTGATGAGGCAGATGAAGGAATTGCCAGGGAGTACTAAGGATTTTTAAACAGAGCTCTTCTGTTTCTTTGATGCCATGGATGTGCTAGAATCATAAATAGCAAGCTAGATCCAGATACATTATATCCCATATGCAGTGCCTAAAATGATTGCTTTCAAACACTGTCTTCAGGACAGAAGGTTGAAAGGTCTGCCGCAGTACCATAATAGACTAAGTCTTTAAAAGAGTGTTTTTTATGCTGGTCTTCATTGGATAAGTGATTTGGGAAGTGTCTTATGAGAATATCCTATGGTTTCTACAATGATCCGAATTTGCCATAACGCTAAAGAGAGAACAATATAAGTAGATTAACACAGAGATGGGAAGAATGTAAGTTCCAACCCTTGAAGTAGCCGGCCAATAAAGAGGCTCTTAAAACAATAGAATGATATGTAATTCCAACATGAAATTGATTCTGGTATTTTCAAATTAAAAAAAAAAAAACATAAAAAGACGAAGATAAAAGTATGGAGATAAAAGACGATAGGAGAAAAACATGCAAAACAGGAATCTGTGCAGATGATGACAAGATTGTGAAGTCCTCCTCAGCAGCTAAAAGGTCAGATATTTATGAATTTTTATATATTAAAAATTGATACCAGCATGACCTCATTAAGGAGCTAATATTAGTAGAAAAGGATAGGTCAGTGTCAAAAACAATGCCCGATTTCCAGCACATTGTATCTGCCTTAGTCAACTTTTGTCAACTTCAACAAAACACTAACAGAGGCAGGATACAGGCTGTCATTTCCAATTAACACAACCTCTGGTTTGTCCATGTTTACTGTCAAGAAATTATGACATATCCACAAAGAGATAGCCATTAGACACCAGTGTCCCATTCACACCTGTCTCCCACACACCCGAACCTGATTACTTATTAATGTTACCATCCCAGTTTTGGTCACAGTTTTTCACTTTTTTTTTTTTCCATGTAATGCCAGCATGGCCACCTTTGTAAGTATACAAGGGAGGTGACACAATAAGTCCTTTACCTAATCAAAGGCATAAAGTTAGCCAGAATAAAAGGAAACACTCCAAAAAGTGTGTGCTCTCTGGTGATCCAAAAACATGATCCTGGCCAAAAACCAACTCATCAAGGATGAGCTTGGCTTTTCATATGGATCTATGTTGACTCCTAATGTACTCTGCCGACTGAAAGCCCATGTTAGCCAGCAAATGATTACTCAGTATTGGGACGTGCAGGACACATGGCAGATATCATCCCCCCCCCCGCACCTCCCACCACAAGATGATTGTTTGTTATCTGTCTTGCAAAATAAACTAAGGCAGAATGGTCCTGGGGCTCCACATATGAAGACCGTCAACACTGAAATGAAGGTTATCTTCTGACAAGCTCTTCTTTTTTATACCTCTTTAGTAACCAGAACTGGATCAATTCCCAAAGTTCAGTGCAGTTTTCAGAGTTTACAGGCATTCCATAGTTTCTAAGGAACAGAATATAAAAATCTGGTAGGGTGAACCAAACTAATAAAATTGAAAATGCAAAATACCACCACCACTCCCCTTATACTGATTCTAGCAATTGGGGGTTTTCCAGATCCATTAACAGAAGTGTGTAATCATTTTTTAACCAGAGGTCAGTCTTAAAAGTCTCCTTGCTGCTTCAGACCTACGCTCAGAAATTTGAAAGATGGGAAGATTTGGCTTGGCTCATCCTATTTAATTTGCACTATGCCTGGATCTGTCAGGTTCTAAAGAAAGATACAGCCCAGGAGATTTGGGAACTTCCTAATGTGAGTCAAGTTGGCAGCCCGCACACTTGGCTTCCACTGATTACAGCTTCAGTTTCTGACCCCCAGGAGGCCAAACCAGCCAGAGAGAAATGTGTATAGTAAATGTTGAGACCTAGGTCCATAATGAAAGTGCCCCCCTTTCATTATACTGATTCCTGTCTTCTGGCAAAGTCCACTTTTTAGAGCCAATGCCTTCTCTATGGTGTAGAATTGAAGAGAAATATAAAAATCCCACATCAACCCAAATGCCCAACAATAGGAGAATTGTCAAACAATGTGGCATCCATAAGACTGAGTATTGGCAGAACCTATAAATCATTTTTTGGATATTATTTAATTATGTGGAAAAATGCTCAAAATACTAAGTTAGAAAGCAGAATACAATACTGTAATTTATAGTATAGTCACAAAAAAGTACAAAATGGTTATGAGTGTATGGTGAGATTTAATTTAAATTAAATTTTCTAATATTTTTTACATGAGATGGGATAATAATTATTAAGGTATGTGTGGCAGGAGAAACTCCATCCATTCATCCTCCCGCGCTCTCTGAGAAAGAACTGAAGCTGCTTAGACAGATTATCTCTAGAAGATGTACTCAAGCCACAGCAGAACTACCTTCCCATGGTGGGAAAAGCAAGGGGAGTGGGAAGCTGATGGGTGGAACCATCATCAATGGGATGAATGTCCTGTTGGGGAAGGGCTTTTGGGAGGTAATAAAAGGAGAGAGGGGTAGGTGAGAAATGGCGACCCTGAATATTCTCTGGTACCAGAGAAGAAATAAAGAAAAGAAGAAATTTTTAAGTAAGAGTTCACATGTTGTAAGTTCTTTGATGGCTTTCCACATATGACAGAAATGTAGATGAAGATGGCTATTTCTGACGGGACCACTCATGTTTCTTTAAATATGACCCTGTCCTGTGGAAGGGGATATCACAACTTCATATAAGTTATGTAAGTTTTCTAAAATTTCCATAATGCATAAATTTTACTTATACTCAGCAAAACAAGTAAATCAATAAATAAAAGCTGGGTCCTCCCAAGAATTCACCTGGCTACTGAACTATGGCTATTCTCCTTGGCTATAGCAAGTTATTAAGTGTCTTTACCTTTCAATCATAAGGCAAGAGTGACAATTTGTTATTTTTCTAATCAACTACTTAACTCAATAAATATTTGTTGAGCATCACCTCTGTGCTAAACACAGTGAAGCATACTTGGCATATAGTACTGAGCAAACCAGCCATAGCCCCTGACCTTAACAAGGGTCAGAATGGAAGAAAGAGGCTAAAAGAGCATCTTTGGGACCATCTGGGTAATGCTCCAAACCAGCCCTTGATACTGCAAATCCCATTCCTGAATGTTCCTTGAAAAGTGAGAGACAAAGCCAAGGTATAAAGTCCATTCTTAATTAAGCATTGTTATGAATCAATTTTAGTATGAAGCCAGTGATATATTAAAAAAATCAAAAAGAAGAAAAGCAAAAGTTCAAGATGGTTCTCTTGAAGGATAAGGTTGTTATTCATTGTGCTGCAGTGCCAGAAAGTGGAGGGCTGATGAGGTAAACTGGGAGTGGGGAAAGAATCCCAGCCTTCTAGGCTATGTAATTTGGAGGCTATTAAAATCCTCTCACCCTTTCTTTTAATGTATTTGTTACAGAGGAGCAGTTGCCCAGAGTTTGTCAGTAACAGCTCAGCATATGCAGAAAATCAATCCCAAACAAAGTTCAAAGAAATCCTTTCAAAGCTCTGTTCGAGGTGACAAATGGTTGCTAATGAGCGATGGAGGCCCTCTCCTCATTTGACTGACAGGTGAAAGGATAGCTGACTGGGGAAGGACCACCTGCTCACTCCTGGCCCAATTAAGACCTCCAACTGTTTACAGTAACATGAGATTCACATTAATTGATTCCCCTTCTTAATCTGTCCCAGAAAAAAAAAAAAATCCAATGTGAGATGGAAACTCTGAGGAATGATCATAAAATAAACTGACATGGATTGTTTCAACATTTCCATAGCCCTAAGCTGCCAATGGCTCCTCCTTCCTCTTCAATCACAGTCCTCCCTACTTCCTTTTGAACTGTGTTCTCTACCACCTACCCAACCACCTTTAACAGAAGGAGAGACATGCCAAAGTTTGATTCAATTCCTGCCAGAGTTTCCTGTCCTAACTGATGCAGGTCAGCTAATGCACTTGATGGGTGCTTGAAGCTCCTACATAGAACCAAAGTTCTTGGGCGGGGATCCCTGGGTGGCGCAGCGGTTTGGCGCTTGCCTTTGGCCCAGGGCGCGATCCTGGAGACCCGGGATCGAGTCCCACGTCGGGCTCCCGGTGCATGGAGCCTGCTTCTCCCTCTGCCTGTGTCTCTGCCTCTCTCTCTCTCTCTCTCTGTGACTATCATAAATAAAAAAAATTAAAAAAAAAAAAAAGAACCAAAGTTCTTGCCCCAGACAAAATCATGGCCATGAAACTGACTGTGAACTTCCCAGACATTCTTCTATTGGATTTGAGTTGACCTCCTTAACTTGGAGAAGAACATTTCTTCATGTTTTGTGTTTCTAAAACTCCACTCTGAGTCTGGACAGAATTTTTTATTTTTTACATTGTATTTATAAGTGAAATTGGCTTTGCAATTCCCTATTTTTTTCTTTTATGATGGACTTCCTTGGTTGTTGGGAATAACTGCATATATCCACCAAAGGACGTGCACAAAAATACTCATGACAGCCTCATTTATGATTGCCCAAACTGTAAATAACCCAAATATCAACTAAAAATAGAATGAGTAAATACATAATGGCATATTCATACAATGAAATACTACATGGCAATGGAAAAATAATAAACTTCTGTTTTTTGCAAAAACATAGAAAAGGATATCAAGGACAAATTGTTGAGTGGAAAACAAACAAACAAACATCCAGACAGAATAGTAATTACCTGAGGGAACTGACTGGGAGGAGAAACCTAACTAAGTTACTAGGGATTTCCTATACCTTGATCTGGATCTGTTTACCCAAAGACAAACATATATAAAAATTCATTGAGCTGTAGCTAAAATTTGTTCACTTTACTGAATGTAAGTTGCACTTTAAGAAATGTAACCATCCGGGGATCCCTGGGTGGCTCAGCGGTTTGGCTCCTGTCTTCTGCCCAGGGCGTGATTCTGGAGACCCAGGATCGAGTCCTACGTCAGGCTCCCTGCATGGGGCCTGCTTCTCCCTCTGCCTGTGTCTCTGCCTCCCTCTCTCTCTCCCTCTATCTCTCTCTCTCTCTCTCATGAATAAATTAATAAAATTTTTTTTTAATTTATTCACGATAGTCACAGAGAGAGAGAGAGAGAGAGAGAGGCAGAGACACAGGCAGAGGGAGAAGCAGGCTCCATGCACCGGGAGCCCGACGTGGGACTCGATCCCGGGTCTCCAGGATCGCGCCCTGGGCCAAAGGCAGGCGCCAAACCGCTGCGCCACCCAGGGATCCCTAAAATATTTTTTTTTTAAAAGAAAAAAGAAATGTAACCATCAAACAAATTTCGCTGTTTCACAGTTTATTGGGGGCTGAGTGGGGATAGGGGATTTCACTGAAATAATCCTGTTTGAGGACCATGAACTTCCTTTGACTGGCAAATGTAGGGGGTTTTCCATAGATTAGTAGTAATGACAATAACAATAGCTATTTCAAAGGTCTTTATAGTACAAGAGTGATGTAGAAACCATGTTTCATTCATTTTTATTCCATAATTTCTATACATAGTTTCAGCAAAACTAAAGGGTTTATGGTAGATGGAATAATAACCACATCCCTGCCCTAAAATACCCATATCCTAATCCCTGGAACCTGTGAATGTTACTTTACATAGCAAAAAGGACATTTAAGATGTGCTTAAATGAAGGATTTTTGAGATAAGGATATTATCCTGGATTTTCCCAATGTAAACACATGGGTCTTTATGAGAGGGAGGCAGACAGGAGATTTGACTATAGTAGAGGAGAAAGCAATGTGACCATAGGAGCTGCAACTGGGATGGTGCAGCCAGAAGCCAAGAAATGCCAGCAGTCTCTAGAAGCGGAAAAGGCAAGGAATGTACTTACCCTGGAGCCTCCAAAAGGAACTAACCCTGTTGACACTTTGCTTTACACTTGTAAGACTCATTTTTTACTTCTTTCCTTCAGAACTGTAAGAGAATAAATTTGTATTGTTTTAAGCCATTAAAGTTGTGGTAATATGTTATGGTAGCAATAGGAAACTAACATAGTACTCAAGATCACAGTGCCTGTAGTGCAACTTGACCTTCGATCCTTTAATTTCAAATTCAGTCTTCTTCCACCACTTCCATCACACCAAGCACATGACACAGAGTAAGCCAGAATCCAGAGGCCTAAAGGTATAGCAACAGAGTGTGGCATCAGCATGGATAGGAAGCAAGTGGACTCCACCAAGTCATCTTTGGGCTTTCTTTGGGCATAACCAGAACCTTCCAGGTAAGAGTTGGTAAAATAGTCGTGCTACTAAAACCCAGCTTTCAAGCAGTGGAAGAAGTTGACAAAAGAGCTGCCAAAATACTTTCAGTGAGTGTCATTCCTAGATGGGTCTAGAAACCTCCTGGCCAAGACAGCCACATATTTTTGTGTTTTTTTTTTTTGAGTTATGTCTATGGCATACAACTCAAACACCAAAGTCAATTTTCCAACTGTGGTTTTGAGTTATCTGGTTTGGCCACCTATGAAGATCCAATTTTCTGGTGGAATGTCAAGTCTCCCAAACACTCTGTGGTAATTGGAGCACTTTATTCATTCATTCACTCACTCATTCAATACTTACTGAGCTGTTGCTCTGTGCCAGATAAACAGGAAGGAGAAGGGAATTGGAAAAAGTGAATTCCTACTCTCAGAAAATGCTTACTGTCTGCTGAGATGTTTCTAGAGATTGTGGCTGAATGGGTCAAAAAAAAAAAGAAAAAAACAGTAGTCAGAGTGCCACTGGTCCTTTAAAGTAAACCATTTCTCACTGAGACATTGGATAATACAAAAAAGTCAGTGTGTTGAGTAACAACTTGGTCTTCTGTGCTCTGTGTTAATTGGTAATTGCAGGTGGTAAGTGCTCAGTAATATGTATCAAAGGGAAGGAAGGAAGGGAAGGAAGAAGGGGAAAAGGGAGGAAGGGACAACGTAGAGGAGCAATGTTCTGGGAAGGCCACCACCACATATACTACTGTCACATTGGTCTTCTGGTTTCACACTATTCTTCTACCAATCTGTGAGTGAGGTCACATTTTATTCATCTCTGTAACCCCAACACCTAGCATTTAATAAAAATAATTTTGGATCAATGAATAATTCATAAGACACTGTGAGATAATTCCAAACTAAGCAGCCACTCAACCTACTTGACCTCCTTGTAGCCCCATAGTCCAGGTCAGCTCCTACTACTTTTACCAAGCATAGCATCACCCCTGGGACTAGGGAATACATGAATATTATCTTTAGATCAGCAGACAACTATGTCCCATAGCCAAAGCAGATAGAGTGCAAAAGAAAACCAATGAATGAATGAGGATAAGCTTGCTCCAGGTAAATACAGCATCACTTGGTCATTTTAAATTGCCAACATAAATATTTATGGGGGAGAGGTCAGGTAACAAAACCAACTGGAAGCTAGTGATGAAATCTGTTTCTTTCTAGTTTCAGAACAGAGAAAAGCAGCCCTGGATCTCTGTGATGCCCTCCATCATTTAAAAGAATTAATCATTTCACACCAGACGGAGACCAACAGTGAAGTTCGTTGAGGGAAGTTGGGAAACCTGAGGAAAACAAGGTTTTCCAGCTGCCACTGAGTTTCTGAGTTCCTCAGAGGAGCTCTCAGCTCTGTTTATCTGTTTCACATCTCCTTGTGTGTGATTTTTCAAGCTCTTCACTGTGAACTGGGGACTGACTGGGAGGTGCGACTTTCCTATCAGTTCCTCCTCTCAGGAGAAATTGGAAATATGTCCTCTTGAAGCTGCCTGAAAATTTCTTCAGATGGAAGATTAACTGTCTCGCTGCCTCATCATGTATTCAGTGGACGAGTGTCATGCTCCTCTTCCCTGCCCCAGCTCTTCTGTCGTTTGTCAGTGAGGGATTCCAGGGTGTGAGGGTGGAGAGAGGGGGCTGGCCTCAGCCTCAGTTGGCTCCCAAGAGCTATTCCTGGCCAGTAGCCTCCCAGAACAAAGGCATTCTGGCCAGGCCCTGCAGCAGCCTGGGTAATGTAAATAGGTGTTTGGCCTTCAGGTAGTGTGGGAATCGTATCTGCAGGTTTGCATTTTCCATCATTAAAAACTTCATAAGAAAATTGGCCAAGATATAAAACAAAGCCACAACTGTTTCTTTAGCCCAAAGACAAGAATGGTCACCTGCATTTGCTTAAAAGAGGAGCCAGGATTGCCCTAAGCAAGCTCTGAGAAGCATAATATTTTCTTTGCAACCACCATACTGGCTCCGCTAGCTTCCCCTCGCTCCTATGGCTTCCAGCTTCCATCCGACCAGAAGCCAATCATGACAGTCAACTTTGGCTGATCCTTCTACTCCAGACATGTTTTCTCTGATATGCACAGGCTCTGTCCCTCACTTCTTCAGACTTCTGCTTAAACTTCCTCCCGTCTGCGGCCTCTCCCGTTATCCTACTTAAAATAGGATAGCACCTAAAATATCTAAACTAGCCCCTCTCTCACTTTCTGGCTCTCTTTTCCAGCTTTCCTTTCCTTCATAGCATTCAGCACCACCCAACACGTGGTGTATTTTTTTGTTTGTTGTCTGTTTTCACCCACTAGACCGTAATCTACTGGAATGCAAGGACATAGCTTTCTTTAGATCACTTATGTATGTAGCCCAGCACCTTGAACAGTCCTTGTGCAGTTGATGATAAAAGTATTTTTTGGAACAAATGAATGAATGAACACATGGCTCTGCCAGAGTAAGGCTCTTATTTTTACAAGGAACTTCCGTTGACAGCCAGATTGTCCTATATACACTGATATCGAAAAGATGGAAATGGGGGGATCCTTAGGTGGCTCAGCGGTTTAGCGCCTGCCTTTGGCCCAGGATGTGGTCCTGGAGTTCCAGGATCAAGTCCCACATCAGGGTCCCTGCATGGGACCTGCTTCTCCCTCTGCCTGTGTCTCTGCCTTTCTGTCTGTGTCTCTCATGAATAAATAAATTAAAAAAATCTAAAAAAAAAAAAGAAAAAGAAAGAAAGAAAGAAAGAAAGAAAGAAAGAAAGAAAGAAAGAAAGAAAAGAAAAGATGGAAATGGACCTGAAATGCACTTAGCTTCTTAATAACCCATTTTAAACCTATCACCCATGAACCTAATTCCTGTTAGCCTCTTATATAATCAGTCATCAGTAATATTTATTGGTTTGCTAGAATACATACGTAGTAAGCTTTGTGTGAGTAGAGAAATGATGGACAGTCCCCGCCCTCAGGAGACCGGAGGCCTGGCAGCAAAGACAAAAATTGAAATAAGCAATAGCAATGAACCCTCTTGAGGGTTATAATGGGGGAGTACAGGGAGCTACAGGGACACAGTGCCTGAGGTCTACTGCTCCGGGGCCTATCCCCTTTTCAGATGTCAGAAAATAACTGTCCTCTCTGAGTACTATAATCCGTTTTCCATGAATACGATGTAGTGCTTGATTCAAACAAAACCATAGTGCTTTACGTTAGCCCTTAAGAAGCGCCATAGAATCAAGAGTATTGAGATATAGCAGGCCAATTCCAGGGAAGAAAACTGGAAATGATGTTTCTGGCATACCAGCATGTGCTAAACCCAGGCTAGTAGTCTCCTTATCTCTTTCCTTCCATCTTTCTCTCGATCTTACTGTCCATGTATATCCATATTTGTATATACATGTATAGGCCCACTGAATTGTCACAATAATCCTCCTGAGGTAGATGCTAAAGGCTCAACCTTCAAAGTGCAGGGCTTGAAGTTCAGAGAGGTTGTGTAACTTGTTCAGAGTGACGCAGCTACTGATTGGCTCTCCTGAGATGTGAAGCCTGCTGGAAATGGCTCTCAGAGCAGGTCTTTCTAGATTCCTCTTATCCTGTGCCCTAGGCTCACACTTCTGCTGCCATTGCAGTGGGTGCCCTCCTGGTGTCCGCCAGTATGCAGCCTTAAGGGTTTTGCATGTGGTGAATATTGCTTATAATCCCTATGTGCTGACAATGTATTGGTCTTACAGGAAAAAAAAAGCTCTGCCAGTTAAATGGGGCAAGGAAAAGGTCAAAGGCACGTCCATATAAAGATAACCATGGCTTCTGGTCCTGGCAAGGAATGAAGGCTGATTATCAGATCATCCTGGACATTCTGCAGGGATGTCCTCTGGTGACTAAGGTGGAGAATGAAGAATACAATCGACTCTTTTGTAAATGTCAGCACTGACTTTCTGGGTGAGTTGGGCAAATCATTTAATGCCACATACTTCCCTTCTTCATTGGGAAGATGAGGCAGAAATAATACTCAGCAGCCCCACACAGGGACAAAGATTCATATAAAAGTCAAGCTCCTAAAATGAAGCGACACAGGCATGAACACAGGATTTTTTATTACTACAGGTAGAGGTTCATGGAGGGAAATGAAAAAGGGGAGGGCCTTTAAATTTTCTGTGACAGGATTCAGCTGCCCTCAACCATCACTGCCAGGCAAAATCTTGTACTCTATCCACTTCTTCCCCCTCTATGAGGGAATAATCAGGGGGATCCACCTGCAATGTCGCTTTCATCCATCTTGGTATTTGCCATCTAACGAGCTCACCTTGGAAAACAGAAACTAATAACAATTGCAATAACAGTAATGATCAACCCTACATTTGTGAAGCATTCTGTAGGCTACAAGTACTTTCATACCTATTGTTAATCTGAATTTTGCAATTCAGTAACAGGCTATTAGCTCTTCCATTTTACAGATGAGAAACTGAGGCTGAGAGAGCTAGAAACTTGACTTAACGGTAAAGACTCAAAAGCAGTTATTCTTACTTCTCATTCAGTGATCTTTCCACACATTTGGAGTCCATAATGATGAGCCACATCATATGTTAAACATAATAGCCCCCAAAAAGTCCAAGTTGTGAAATGGTCACCTTGAGAACACAACCTTTCCTACATAGTGCTGTTACTCAATTGATTTTCATTTTCAAAGACTGCACGACTTCTTTTATTTTCACAAAAGTCCAGGATGAGTATGCCAGCACATCACTCATTTGAGTTTCCCTCCTTGTCAGTTGGGCTGAGAGTTGGGAATCATGTTCTTGGTATTTTTCTCCAGAAATGAAATTAACAGAGTCTGACTGTCAAACACTTGGCTCCCTTTGCATGACTTTTGGATGGAAGAGAAACATTTGAACAGAGGTAAAGGAAGGAGCTGGCACAGTTTGGGGCCTGAAACGATGGAATAGCCATTCACAGATAGCTGCAGTCAGTGCGTTCAAAAATCACATTGAGGACCTATATAGATCATCTGAGAAATTAACCCCTGAACCAATTAACTGCACTGGTATTCCACTGGGGTCTCTTTCAAACAGGTTATCCTACATTACCGGAATAATTGATATCTACAGCTATAACAATTTCGGTATGCACATGGCATCTGTACTTTATGTGCTTGGATTTTGAGAGGATCAGGAGGTTGTGAAAAGCAATCACGAGAAGTGACTCCACTCAGTTTAATCTTAAAAAGTACCATTTTTTGTGGGCTTATTCTTTCTTTTAGAATCCTCAAGCACACTGACCATCCATAAGCCATCATCCTGATATTCAGAGCTCACAAAGTCAATGCTTTAATTGTGCAATGACAAATGACAATCTAATAGTGCCCAGAAAAATTCTGGGTTGACCCTTGAATCACCAAAGGAAAATCTGACAGTTGTTATTCTTGTACAAAATAGACTTATTGTGTCCTATCCTTTGCATTGTCCATCCACTGGTGATGTACATGTTAACTTTCCACGTATCCCTACCAGAGCTGGCTTCAAAAGTGTGCAACCTGTGCAAGTCACATTGGGCCCCACACTTAGAAGGCTCTCACATTTTGTTTAATATTCTGCTGTTACTGTCTTGAAAGTTTTAAGAATTTTTAAACTGACTACTTTTGCATTTTTATTTTCACCGGCTTCTGCAAATTATGAAGCTGGTCCTGATCCCAAGAATGTAAGCTCCATTGTAAGCCGAGATTCTTGTCTGTTTTGTTCACAGATAGTCTCTAGAATGATGCTTGGCATTGTTCTTAATAAATATTTGTTGAATGAATGAATGAGTAAATGAATGAGTACCAAGATACTCAATTAATGAAAATCTCCCACTCCCAGGCCACGCCAAGGAACACAGTTGCTCTTATTTATCATTTCTGTGCCTTGAGTTCTGAGTCCAAGCATTCCAAAGTTAGGTTATAGGCCTAAATAATTGTTTAAGGATGGAGAGCTGGCAAGAAAGGGAGAAAGAGCAGGCCCAAAGAGAGATATAGCCAAGCCTACTAAGAGACACTGCCCAAAGATGCTGAGAGAAGAGGCACGTTGTGCTCCTGATCCAGAGAGCAGAGGAACAGTCAAGTCCCGCCTCTCAATTCACCAAGGGGAATTTTCACTAATGCAAGCCAGACTGCTGGGAGAGTTTTCTGACTTGCAAGCTCAGTCCTGCTCCAAGCCCCTCAGGTCTTGTTGGAGAAGAGCAGCCCAGCTGTAGGCCCAGAAACACCCTAGGCCTGTCAATGGATTTCCCCGGCTGCTAAGTCAAGGCACTGAGCTCCAGCAATGGGGTTGTGGATGCAAAAGCTACTCTCCTGAATTGTGCAGACACTGTCAGTGAAGACCAAGAAAGGAAAGAGAAGCTGGGGCCTGAGGAATTTACTTCTACCCAGAGCTGCCTTATAGAAGCACAGGTAATTGAAGAACAGGTGGATACACATTAGTATTGTTCACACAGAGTGTACAAGACTACACTAGTCCAGTAGATAGTTTAATATGGTTGAAGCCAATTTTCATAGATTTTATTGGTCAGTTTCAGGCTTTGAGGATATAATTGCCATGTTGATATACCCTTATTAATTTTTTAAAAATCTTACATGCGCCTTATTTTTTAACGTTTTTATTCCAGTTTAAACTTTTAAAGTTTTTATTCCAGTTAATTAACATACAATACAATCTTAGTTTCAGGTGTACAAGGTAGTAATTCAAAACTTCCATATGTTACCCAGTGCTCATCACCGGTGTCCTCCTTAATCCCCATCACCTATTTCACCTAACAAACCATCAGTTTGTTCTCTACTGTTACGGGACTATTTCTTGGTTTGTCCCTTTCTCTTTTCTTCTTTTCCCTTTGTTCATTGGTTTTGTTTCTTAAATTCCATGTAGGAGTGAAATCATATAGTATTTGTCTTTCTCTGACTGACTTAGTTCACTTAGTATTATATTCTCTAGCTCCAACCACATCATTGCAAATGGCAAGATTTCACTTATTTTTTTGTGGCTGAGTAATATTTCATGGCAGATAGATAAATAGATAGATAGATAGATAGATAGATAGATAGATAGATAGATGATAGATAGATAGATAGATAGATAGATAGATAGATAGATAGAGATATAGGCCTCATTAACTTTCTGTTTGAGGATATCATGGTAATAAGCAGATCTCTTTCCATGAAGTCCTTCATGATTAATCCTAGAGAAAGGAGGATACTGAGAAACAACCAATTTGGGCAATGGTTGTATTCTTGAGACTCTATCACTCTCACTATTTATTGGAAATGATAAGTTATGAGCAGAAAATCAAGTTATCTGAGGTCTTTGGGGAAAGTAGACAACTTGAATCATAAGGAAAGACAAACAAGAAAAGTAAAGCCAGCAAATAGTAGTCCTCTAGATTACATGGAGAAAAAGCACAAAATGGGAAAGAGAAAAAAAAAAAATCTGCACAATGTCCAAAT
This sequence comes from Canis lupus baileyi, assembly GCF_048164855.1. Taxonomy (NCBI): domain Eukaryota; kingdom Metazoa; phylum Chordata; class Mammalia; order Carnivora; family Canidae; genus Canis; species Canis lupus. The sequence goes on from NC_132841.1 coordinate 52,716,619, forward strand.
TTGAGGTGCTGCCAAAGTTTGCAAAGTATCATTTCATTTAGAAATGCTATGATTTAATGGCAAAGGAGGACATTTTTTTGGAACGTCTAGCGTAACAAACACTTTTCTCTCCACTTAACAGCACTCCCCTGGCTTCATCTTGTGGAGAAAATAATAATTTGGATGTTTTGAATTATAGCAGCAATTCTAAAGGCACTCTAGGCCCACCCAAATTCCCAGTGTTGAACGTGGTGTCAGGGCTCAGTAAGAATGCAGCAAGATTCCGGCAGGCAACTTGGTTTTAGGGCATGGTTCAGGGTTTGCTGCAGTCAGAAGGAGTGAGCAGAACTTTTTTTGTAGAACTTTACCCCTGTCAGTGCCCCTTTACCAGGGCAAATAATCCAAGACAGGGCTCTCTCAGCTGAGAAATCCCAGGGCTTTGGACCACGAGCAAGACCCAGAGGGAAGAACGTGAGTCTGAGCATCTGGAGGTCTTGGATCTGCTCCTAGCTCTGCCACTAATGAGCCCAGTGACCTTGGGTAAAATTTCTATTCTCTCTGGGCCTCCCTCTTTCATCAGTACAATCTTTGACTTTTAGAACTACAAAGACCCTTAGAGATCATCCAGGTCTGTATTTTCCAAACTGTGGTTATTTGCAGTCTGCCTGCATGATTTGTGCTTTTTCTATGTACCAACTTTTATTATTTATGCTTTACTTCCATAAATCTAATTTAAAAGAAAACAGTATCAGTTAAAATATACAGAAGGTAACTGTTAACTATAAAATTAAATTTATACAAAGTCATATTATTAAATTTTGGCCAGATAAGTGTTGCTTTGTCTAAAAAGGACAATAGCAACAAAACCAAAAATAACATGCAGTATTTATTGAGAACTTGGTATGTGCCAGGCCTTGCTCTGAATGCTTTACATACATATAATATTTCATTTAATTATCACAACTCTATGATTAGTACCTAGTTTCACCTTGTCTCCCCCATTTTATAGATGAGACAACTAAGGCAGAAAGATAAACATGGGAGCTACTCTCTCTTTCTTAAAATGCTGTGTTAGTATGCACACAGGCATGAATCTAAGACCTTCTCCTCACATAATCAGAAGGATTAAAAGAGAACTTTAAAGGAAATTAATGTTTTTATTATGAGATTCAGTCTTGTTTTATGCCATTAGTTTGTGCCACACACTTAAAATCAATCTATGCCTTAGGTAATAGCTATCCCATAATTCTGGTAGAGAATGATCTAATCATAGAATATTTTGAGAAATGGAAGAGTTTCTCACAGCCATACTATTATTGGCCTTTGTAATATTGATTTCATTACTTCCACTGTTGGCATTTGTTGTTTTTTCTCTACTCTGCCTAAATGATTCCTACTGGTATTTCAAGGAGTACCTCATCATCAATCCTCCCTTGACTTCCACCCAACCCCTCTGGAGTCTTAAGTCACCTCCTCTTTGGTGTTCCCTTTGTATCCTACATACATTTTAGTTATAGGAGCTGCCTTACACTTGATGACCTCTACCTTTAACATAGTTGGTTGTTTGGCATAGAGAGTCAAGCCTGTGGTAAATAAGTCCATAAATTATAAAAATTCAAAACCTAATATTAAAATAAATGAGTTAAAAATGATTTTGCAAAGCACTCATTACATAAAAATAAAACACTGAACACAAATGCTATGTTCTAAAAGTTCTTTTGGAGAACAGTTTCATTATGGGTTAGAATGGATGAGGCTTCTCAAAATAAGAATCCAATGAGCCTGAATTGGAAAAGGTTTCCCTTTCTGGTTACTCTCCTTGGAGGTGCTCTTCCTTGCTGCCATGACCTGCATGGCATTGACAACTAGGGTCATCAGTCTCAAAAACCCTATGTTTCAGTATGTGCCAATGCTTCTGAAAGCACTTAAAGATGTCAAGGACAAACAGCTTCTTAGTCTTCTTTGGCTAATGTTTCTGCTTGTATTTCCTCCTACTCCAACTCTCCACTTTCCACTCAATGATCTCTTTGCTCTCCCATTTCAACCAGAGTGCCCTGAATTGCCTTAGACCATGACCAATATTAACTGTCAAAACGCTGTCTTTGGCAGCCATTGTACAACCCAAAACACCAGTTTTGGTTGTCTCTGAGAGAGTGATATTTAAGCTAAAAGTGTCATGAAAGCCAAACTCCCAAGTTAAGCCACCGTAGGTCCAGGATCACCTATAATTTCTTTACATGTCTCTCTCCCTAACTTGATAAGAAGTTCTTTGAAAGGAGGGATTGTGTCACATTATTTTGTGCATCCCAAAGTTTTTAATGCATTATAGACATATTGAATTATTCAATTAATTAATTACTAGCCCAATTAATGCATTTCAACAATTTTCCAAGAATTGGAACCCATGATCACATGGCCACCACTGAAGAGAGAGAAAGGGAGGGAGAGAGGGAAGAGGAAGAATAGGGGGAGGTAGCAAGAGAGAGAGAGAGAGAGAATGCTTTAATGAGGTTTCTCAATGCAGTTTAGATTACTCTAACCCTTAAAAAGTCTTTCCTTATATTGAATTGAAATTTTTCTCTCTGTGACTTCCACCAGCCATTCCTAGTTCTATCCAATACAGTGGCATAATAAAAGGAGTTGATGCCTCTTCAATTGAAGAGTTTTTGTATGTTAGGAGATTGTACCTATTTTTGGTTGTTTCATCCTTTTGAACAACATCACTTATTCCCTCAAATTTTATGATTCTCAGATCTCTTGCCGTCCTTGTAGAAGCCAGAGTAACCCAGATTATGGATGTAGTCCACCTGCTTTCAAATCCAGGCTCCATAGCTCACTTTTGGTGTGATCTCTGAGTCTCAGAGTCCTCAAGTATGGAATGGAAGTGATTATTATTATAATAATAGCACCTTGTATGTCTACTGTGGGGATTAAATTAGATGATACATACAACAGGCATGATATAGTGACAAACATCTAATAAACACTCAAAAATGTTATATATTAATACTCTAGGTAGCATCTAACCCAGGGGGCCCATGGCTCCCTTAGAATGGAATTATTCCTGTTAATAAACCTTATTGGTTTCACTTTTAGAGCAGCTACATCCCCTGATGGCTCATCTTGGGCTTGTGGTCAGTCAAAATCTTCAGCTCCCTCTTTCTCTCTCCTTCTCTCTCTCTCTTTAATATAAACTGCTGTCAAACCTACTCTCTCACATCTTATACTTTAAAAATCAATTTTATGAAACTAAAAGCAGAACATATATTCATCCTTATTAAATTTTCTGTAGATCAGTTTGGCCTATCATTCTAACATGTCAAGATAAGTTTAAGTCTTGATTCTGTCATCTGACCTATTAGTCACCCTTCTCAACCCTGTGTCATCTCCAGATGTGATAATTATCTCTTTTCTCTTCACTGAGGTCACTGATAAAATCCTGAACAACTTCAAGGCCAACAGCAGAGTCCTATGGTACTGTTGACATTCTTTGGGCAGCAGGCCAAAATTCTCATTTTATGGATGAGGAGAATAAGATTCAAGAGGGCTAAGTAATTTGCCCATCCTCATACAATACAGCCAGTTGACTATTTCCCAAAGTGTATACCCAGGTAAAACATCCTCCTGAGAGATCTTCCCTCACAAAGGGTTTCCACAGCCAAATAAGTTTGGAAAATTATGCATACTCTGTTTCCTTCTTGGAGATTTGCAATACCCAATAGCACACTAAAGATTTTGTGATGTCTTACAGTCAAGAATTCCATTTTATTTGTTTAGTATAAACAGGTTTATACTTGTGTAGCTCAGTATTTTCCAAATATATTTGGCCACAAAATCCTATTTTCAGGTAATAGCTCTTATCCCATAGAATCAGTGTCCCATAGTTAGCTCTGAGCAGACACATCTAGAACACAAGCCAGTGTTTCTCACTTGTCACGAGATTAAATTCTGAATTCCCCATGTTTAGAGAGTTCTGTGATTTCTAAATGGAAAATAAGATGGGAAAGAGCTTTGGAAAGGAAGAGTTAATATAAATGAGAGTGTAGTAAGATGAAGAAGGCAAGAATCGAAGTTGTGGGGAGCCCTCCCCTGGCTTCTGTGTCTCCCAAGCTCTCCAGCTTTGAAGAGAGGAGCCCACAGCTGAGTGCTCTTAGTAAGATCCCCACCCCCTGCCTCCTGCCTATGCCCATCACAGTTTTCCATCATGCTCTGTCTTGAAACCATCAAGGCTTGTCTCATTATGCTTTTACCCCTGGTCATGTCAGTCATCCCAAGAAACCAGGGACTCCCAGGGGGCTCAGTTGCCAGTTTTTCAAGAGAAGTCCCTGATTTAAAGTTGCAATTCCTCCATCTGGCATCCCCTCCCCTTCCCTGCTTTATTTTTCTCTACAGCATTTACCAACATCTGAAATAAAATATATTTCATTTCTTTGTCTGTTTGTTTTTTCATTGTATGCAACCTTCTACTAGAGAATAAGCTCTATGCTGGCAGGGATATTTATTTTGTCCGTTGCTTTATTCTCTGTACTTAGAATGGTATGTAGTTGATAGTTGGTGCTCAATAAATATAGAAAATACTATTCAGCTCAAACCAGGGGGCCTAAATGAATTATAGCCTCTCAAAGGGCAAGGATCACATCTTGGGTTTGCCTTGACTTATTTATGATGTGATACCATCTGCTGAGTGGGTCTTTATTACACTAGAAATGAATATTATTACTCAGATAGATATCAATATACAGGGAGAGGCTATTAGTCTCAGAAACCACATTCTCTCTCTTCTGGTGACCTCATCCACCAGGCCTAGCATGGGCATGACTCATAAATCCACAACACCACCTCTGACCCTCATCCATGCCATAGCCTACCTTTTGTGTGGTTTACTGGACATTTCCATCATGCTTGGCAGCTCAAACTCTTCAGTCCTTAGCCAGAAACATTATCCTCTTTCTGACAAAAATTAGTAAAGAAATAACAACAAAAACAACCTTCTTCAACTTTATTATTTAGGTATCTATTTATATTGGTTGCACTAAAAAAAATAATAATAATAATAATTACAAAAATTGACAAAAGCCATGACATTTTTTTCTGACTTCTCCTTCTTCCTTACAGTCTATATCTAAAACATCCCTTCTAGCTCTGCCTTCTGCCTCATGCCTACCCTAATATCAGGTTTCCATCATTTTTTCCTAGGTAATTGAACTATTCCTCTCTGCTGCCTTGTTTCCAATGTCTTTCATTTCTAATCCAGTGTTTTTCAAGCAGTGGAGTGTGCCCATTAGTGGATTATGAAATCATTTAGTGTGTCATAACCAGCATTTAGCAAATAAAATGAATAGAACAGAACAGAACAAAATAGAACACAATAGAACAGGGGGAAAAAATCAGACTGTTTGTAAACATTTTGCTGAAGGTGTATGCACATGCCTTGAGGCATCATTATGTAAATATGTTTCTCACAATAGCTTAAAAGCCATTGTTCTAATCTAATGTAGTCCAAAACAGAGATTTCTGTTACATCACCCTCTACCTAAATCTTGCAGTGACTTCATAGTGCCCTCTGAATTAAGTCCAAATTTACTCAGCATTCAGTGGTTTCCAAATTCAATCTCTAACCTTTCTTTGTAGCTTATTTTCCAACACTTCCATACTCACATCTAGAATGCCCATGGTGTGCTGGAATACCCATTATTTCTCAAATATGCCCTGATATTCCTAATGCCATGATTTTTACATGCTGTTCTTTCTTTTGGAGCAATGATTTGCAACCAGAGAAGAACGATTTTGCTCCCTGGGGAAATTTGAAAATGCCTGGAGACAATTTTGTTTTCACAACTGGGAAGGGGTAGGGTGCTATTGGCATCTAGTGGGTTGAGGCCAGGGGTGCTGCTAAATATCCTAAAATGTAGAGAACAGTCCCCCACTACAAAGAATTCTCAAGTCTCAAACGTCAGTACTATTAAGGCTGAGAAAGCCTGTTCTAGAGAAGAGGATTTCAAATGGTGGCTGCACTTAAATCACTTGAGAAACTTACAAACATGGAGTTTGGGGCTCTGTAGATCTGAGGGGGGCCCAAGAATGTGCATTTCTAACAAGTTCCTCTGAGATGCTGAAGCTGCTGGTCAGAGACCATTGTCCAGACTAAAGGGACCTCTGTTTTCACCACGGCTTAATTAACATTACCCAACTGAGGCTTAGAGATCGTCCCCTTTGCAGAGCCTCTCCTGGTTATCAGCTCAGTTTCTTTGACTCCTGCAGCAGCTGGTCTCTGTCTTCAATGTCTCTCTCTCACTCACTGGAGCTTTATCTCCCTAGTGCTTCATTCACCCAGCCCCATAGAGATGTGCTTCCCGGGCCAAGACTTACACTCACCTTCCACCTCTTATTTCTCCAAAGCTCTTTGGGCAGCCTCTCTGCCTGAACAAATTCCATCCTCCAAAACACAACCATGGCATGCATCTCCCCAGCCAGTTGTCTGCAAGCCTCTTTCTGTCCGCTCACCCTCCACATTGGGGATTTTCAAAGTGTTAAGGAAAGCACTGGAGCATGAAAGGTTATGTAAGTCCTTTTCAGGCACTTAGGTGGGAAACTGAGTAACCAAAGGACAAAATGACTGAAGTGACAAAAAACAATAAAAAGGGTAAAGGTCACCTATAAAGAGAATGAGTGCATTGCGACCTCATTTTTGTTCTTCACTATTTTGCCCAGAATCAGCACTGTCTACCACCTTCATGCTGGGCAGTGAAAAAGAACATGAAGAACAAAAAGAGAGATAAGTGACAGTCATTCTTTTAGCATACCTTGGAGACTTACATGCATCAAACATGAAATAATTGCATTCTGAATGTGAGCCTTTGCCTAGTCAATTTCCTGTATAGTTATAACTCCACTGTAGGTTAGTTTCATTTGGATCCCCCATGTATGATTTTTTTAAATGTAATTTTGCTTTAATCATATCATCAAAATATGTGATTTTTAAACATTCTGTTCTCCCCCAAAGAAGTATCCCCTCAGTGGATATTTTGAATCCCTTTTTGCCAGGAAAACACTGTCACACTTTAAATTAAGTGTCATGAGCAAGAATTTAATTTAGACCTAATAAGACAGTTATTATATGTTAAATACCATATGGTTATTAAAAACATATTTATTGAGGTTTAACAAGTATGTCAAGACCAAACTCCATAAACAGCAGGAATTGTTAACAGGATGCAGTTATGGATTCTCAAATCAGGCAATGTATCTTGTGAATGGATATACTTTATATCAGACCATTAAAAATAATAATAAAGAATCTCCAAGGGCCTCCATCTGAGAGGGCAAAAGCGACAGTGAATTTGTGTACTGCTCACTCACCCCTGGAGACCTAGGTTCAGTTCCTATTTGAAATGAGCATGAAAAATGAGCTTGGGGGTCTTCCCTTCATCCTCATTTGTGCTCTGTGCAAAGCCAACTGTATCATTTGGCATGATTGATGAGGGCCATTTATGGTAGCTTACTGGGGGAGGGGGAGAAGAGTTTAGGAGGAGTCACTTGGAAGAAGTCAGGGGGGTGAGGACTTGTGGAGACCTAGGCCAGGTTTCTGATGCTTACCAATTCTCATTTCACTTGAAAACTTTAAAATGTGTGTGTGTGTACGTGTGTGTGCATGTTTACATTCATTCAATTGCATATGCGTAATATCATATAGGAAGTGCTTAAGAATGGAGATAATCACCCCAAATTAGTGTTTGAAAATATTGCTTTTCTATGTCACATACCAGGTGTGATGTCCTCTAAATTTGCTACATTGCTTAAAAGAAAACTGGGCTGGAAGGAAGAAGCCTTCTCACCTTATGGCCCAGCTCTCCTCCAGCTGAAATGGCAGGGATCCACCGAGGCCTGTGTTTATGGCTCCATGTGTGGACACTATGGCAATGCCCCTAAGACAATGGCGCCTGTTCAGCAGGATGACTTCACAGGAGGCTACGGCCAAGGGACTTCAGATGGGCCATGAGTAAGAACCAGCAAAAACTAATATCCTTAACAGTTAGCAAACATGTCGAAGGAAATTATTCATAAATATTTGAAGAGCAATGAGGTCCAAGTTTGGAGTGAGCAGCTGTTGGTCTCCAGGTTTTCCCTAGCATATTAGCCCCTTCTTAAGAGAGTCAATGTTGTGCTCTTAGTAAGATTTCAAATGCCAAGCCCCAGAATTCCCTCAACTGCTTTTCACACAAAAGGTTCCTGGATGACTCCATATAGTTCTTTAGTTATGCAGCTACCAGCCAGGTCTCTAGGTGGTGACCTAGAAAAGATATTTGTGTGGAATATTCAGCTGTCTTTAGAGCCATGTTTGGAATTCTTTCCACCCCTCTCTGAGACTCGTGTGGTGTGTATGTGTCTATGTGTGTGTGTGTGTGTGTGTGTGTGTGTGAGAGAGAGAGAGAGAGAGAGAGAGAGAAAAGAAAGAGAGAGAGAGAGAAAAAGGTAGGGGGATTTGGGAAGAGAATATATAATCGTCAGGTCGGCACAATGAGCAGGCTCAACTGCATGAGGATAATTATGTTTTACAGTTTTGCTAAACACAAGAAAGTATTTTCTCAGGCCATTTAATTGAAACAACATCATGGGTTATACCTTCATTGTAATAAAACTCCACTGTGTGTCCAAGTGCCAGGGGATTTATTAACTTGCTCCGAGCTCTGAGAATCAGCAGGCAGGGTCAGACGCAGCTAGTGATGATGACATCATCGGTTTTGGCAGCTCTTTTCAACTGGTGTTGAGTGAGGTAATGTCCCCAAAATTAAAACTGACAGCAAGATTAATGATGATAGATTCACTGACTTTTTTCATGATTTAAATTGGTGTTCTGTTTCTTCCATTCTGGACAGCCAGGAGAGCTTCGTGCCATTAGCTTGGCATATCAGCAAAGCCAGATAACAGGAGCCCCTTCTCCCTGCCGCCGGGGGGACAGGCTGGAACTTCAGGACTGGAGGTGATTTAGAGATGAAGCCAAAGGAAGACACACCTTGAAGTGTTTCACAGAGATTAGCACAGCGAGATATGCTGCTTTTATCAGATCAGCAAATACATGCATTATATTTGTTATTTTGGTGTAAGGAAGTTTATGTGCTTTGCGAGGAGTTGCTGTGTGCGAGGAATATCTCATCAAATCTTGTTACTGAGTCAGAATTTTCAGTCCCTGTAACTGGACCTGGGCCGATCTTGCCCTTTTCTTTCTGTACTGATAAGATTTGCTGAGGATACTGGAATAGAAGCATGAAGAAAATTCTAAGGCAGAAGATTAGAAGATGTACAAACTGCATGAAAAAGATCCATTTATGAGCCACTTTAGAGACTCTAGTACCCTACAAACAACTATCATTTTAATTAACTATTCTATCCCCACTCTACTATAAACTTCTTAAGGGCAGAAATTATTTCCATCTTTGTAATTCCAATGACTATAGCACCATATAGCAGGCACTAAAAAATACTTTTCAAATATATGTTACTTTAAGCAGATACTTTAAGGATTTCTCATAAGAAATTGAGACTCTTAACTAGGTTTATGGAGTATACTTTCAAATAATGAAAACACTTTTCTTTGAAAACATGGTCAAATTTATCATAATCACTAGTCCATGTGGACATGTCTCACTAGTCTGAAATAATGTGATTTATTGTTTCAGAAAAAGAAAAAAAGAGAATGAAAGAAAAGAAAAAAGGAAAAATCCAAAATGACATATGATGATATAATAAATAGCCATACAGCAGAATGGCAGAATTGGGAAAAGTCCTCAATGTAATCTCACTGTGTGATGTTTTCTTCCAAAATGAAATCCATTTGTAGGTTTGGGGATTATCTCACAATCTTGTTTAGATTTGACCCTGTTGGGAGTGGGGGGTTGCAGTTGGAAAGGAAATGTCCTTCTGTCTTAAAAAAGGGAATGTAGGGTCCACTTGGCAGTGGATGAGGATATGGGAATTCACTGTGGCTCCTTCTGATAAATCCCATTTCTAGAACATTCACTGTATCGAGTCAGGAGACATTGCAGTTAGTCCTTGTCCCACCCCTAATTAGCTGTAACATTTTAGGTAAGTCATTCATGTCAGGGGGCCTCTGTTTCCCCATCGATCCATTGGTATAAGGTCAATAAGCACTAAGTAATGCCCTTTGCAGGCCAGTCATTCTCTGGTGCTAGAGGTTTAATTGGTCTTGAAAGGGGCACACCCAGACAGATCAAGTGGACTATACTAATTCCTTACTCCAGCTGTTCAAATAAAGTCAAGCTACCCCCCCCCCCCCAGTGTTGAGGGTACTGGTTGGGATAAAAAGATAGGTTTCCCCCACCCTCTGTTCTTTTGGCAACCTAAGCTCCAAACATTTTGTTTCTAAGCAGGTTCCAACACTTTCCCACATTTCTCTTACCATATTTCTCCATTAATTTTTTTTCCTCTCCTCACCCAAATGTGTCATCTCTTCATACAGAACATCAGATTGTGGAAGGAAGGTTTGGAGGGAGTGTCAGGTTTCATTGATAAGTACAGGGGATGAGATCCTACTAATGCCCCTTTTTTCTCCACCTATGATATTTCTTTTTGGGAAAAAATTACTATAGTTGACACCTTTTGGAGTGTTTATCCAGCTTATAATGGTCCCCTTTACTAGGCACTGCCTTCTGATCCACAAGGGTAAGGCTGGGACTTCAGCAACCAAGTCCATACTAAATAATGACTACCTCTCTGGCCATGACTGACCGGAACACAATGGGCAGCTGAACTATGCTGGGCAGGTGGAAAATCTTCATTGTTTGGAGGCTGGAATCCTCTCCACTCTGCAATGCAAAGCTTTTTGTGAATCACTGCCTAACTTCTCACCCTACTTAGACTTAATTGGACAAGATGAAGAGAGGTTAACATGAAGAGGGTGCCCAACCACTGTGTGGAGTGAAAAGGGATAATACGTGAAGTATGAGTACAAGTTCAGTGAGGCAAGCTTTCAGATCCCCTCGGATGGGAGACTGAAATGTTGTCCCAGGACACCTAGCACTGGCTTTGCTTTTTTCACCCAGCCTCAAGATGAGGATGCAGCCTTGCTGATGAGTTTGGTTCAGGAACCAGGAGAGCTCATTCTTTGTAAACAGTCTCTTACACTGGAAGTTCTTATCCTGGCTGTCTCTTAGAATCAATCACCTGGGTAGCATTTCCAAAGTGCCAAAACTTGAACTCCTATTCCAGGGATTTTTATCAATTAGTCTAGAGGGAGGGAGGAGAGATTGGAAAAGTTTGTTTTGTTTTAAATATTTTATTGAAATTCAATTTGCCAACATATAGTATAACATCCTGTGCTCATCCCATCAAGTGCCCCCCTCAGTGCCTGTCACCCAGTTACCTCATCCCTCTACCCTCCTCTCCTTCTGCAAACCTTTGTTTGTTTCCCAGAGTTAGGAGTCTCTCATGGTTTGTCTCCCTCTCTGATTTTTCCCCACCCAGTTCCCCTCCTTTTCCTCATAGTCCCTTCACTATTTCTTATATTTCACGTATGAGTGAAACCGTATGATGATTGTCTTTCTCCAATTGACTTATTTCACTCAGCATAATACTGTCCAGTTCCACTCACGTCGAAGCAGATGGTAGGTATTCGTCCTTTCTGATGGCTAAGTAGTTGGAATTTTTTTTTTTCAAATCTACCCAAGTGATGCTAATATGCAGCCAAGGTCAGGAGTCATTTTCCTAAATTAAAGACCTAGACTGTTAATTTGAAATCTTCCATGATGGTGATATAAGTCTGAATGTTAAAGGGCAGTGGTGGAACCAGAACTGAGCATCCATCCTTCTTCTAGAAGGTCCCTAACATTTCATAGAGTATTGGTGACAGTAGTGTGCCCTATAGAGGACCCAAGGGCCCAGGGAAAAGTCACACCATGATATGCTATCTCTGCCTCTGCTCTTTGCAGTCACCTACACTGAGTCCTCCATCTCAGGTCAAAATTGGGAAAAAAAATTTTCCTACCAATCCGATAAACCTACCACTACTGTATTAATCAGCTAGATAGAAATGTTAAGAGTGATTGCTAATTTATATTTATAATACAGAACACAGGATGCCAGCAGTCAGAAGAATGAACAAGGAGAAGGTGGTTGATACCACTGTGTGACTTCTTAAAGCACAATTTTAGTTGGAGTACCATGAAGCAAGAAGCACTCTGCCCTAATCTAAGGATAAAGACTCAGCTTACCACACTAACTCTAGGGTGACCAACTGTCCAGGTTTGTCCTCCTTTTAGCACTAAAATACCTTGCCCCAGGGAACTACTCAGTCCTGAGAAAACAGCTGGTCATCATCTCCTATCCAGATTGGCAAAGGACCAACCATGGAAGGCTCCTCTCAAACATTTCACTGATGGACGTGATTGCCCATTTCTATCAATGCTGAGCATGATTTTCATGCTGCCTGTTCCAAAACCTCCGACAAATGAGGGGTGACATTAGGGTGAGGGTAATAAATCTCTTCTGAAGCTGAACATTTTCCATCCAAAGCCATGATAATAATAGAGCTCAGATTCTAGAATTTATTCCTAAAACTACCCAACCTCCCCAGGGGATTTGGAATTGGGATCTAGAGACTGTTAATCTCTTCCAGTGACTGAGGGGTAACATGTATGCAGGGGAGTTATTGGCAGCCAGGTGATGCAAAAGCAACTATTGAAGAGAGGAAGCCAGTCTGCAATGAGAAAAGGTTAAAAAGGCACCTAGGCATAAGCAGAGGGGAGAGGAAGAAAAAGAAAGCTTCTTGGGGTTCTGCATGGGTCACTATTTTTTGCTTCTATTCCCTTTCTGATCTCCATCAGAACTCCTGTTCTTTAGTTTCATAAAATCCTCACCACCCCTTGCGTTTTTTAGCCACAGCCTAGAAAAATTCACCCAAATTGTCTTAAGCAAGAGAGTTTATTGTTTTGTATTTGTGAACAATTCGGGGTTTATCAGTTCAGGTGTTGCTTGATCAAGGCCTCAAGCAATGAATTATTTCTCTTTCTCCATTGTTCAGTTCTAGTTCCCTAGTAGAACTTCTTCTCAGCTCTCTGGCAGGTTCACCACTCACACTCATAATATGTCTTCCAAGATCTTCCAACACTATTATTCCCTGATGAATTCATTCTCAGTGGTGAAAGTGAGACCCTTTTAACAAGATTGCCCCCAGAAGTCTTCTGCTTCTCAGTGGCTCAAACTGGTCATACTTATCCAATACCTGGGGTCTGGAAGAATGTGTTGCTCTGGCTGGCAGACCTGAATTACATGGCTAGGCTTGTGCCAAAAGAAAAGCCAGCTCTGCTGAAGGCCATGCACTGAGTTAGGAAAGAAGCAATCTACCAGAAGGTATTGATTTATGATTATCATATGTAAGGATATGTATGGATAGATAAAAATTAATAAGAGGTATTCCCTATTTTTATTAAAAGATTTTTCTCCATGCTAGATTAAATAGGTTTGTTAGAATTGAAAAAAGTCCTAACAATTATAATATAGCCTATAGTTAGAACACAACATTCCAGAACTCTTTTCCCTTCCTATGATTTCAAATAGTCCTATCATGGGAGTAGATAGCAGGACCACAGCCATATTGGTATTTTGTCCAAATAGAGGACAAAGCTACTCAAGTACAAAAATTTGGGTTTTTGAGCTTCTAAATATCCCAAAAATAGCAGTATTGGGCAGCCCCGGTGGCTCAGTGCTTTAGCGCCGCCTTCCGCCCAGGGCCTACTCCTGGAGACTTGAGATCGAGTCCCACGTTGGGCTCCCTGCATGGAGCCTGCTTCTCCCTCTGCCTGTGTCTCTGCCTCTCTCTCTCCCTCTCTCCCTCTTTCTGTCTCTAATAAATAAATTAAAAAATGGCAGTATTATGGAAAGACTTTTTTTTTTTCAAAAGTGTTTGTTGTGCAAATACAAAAGCCACATGTTTGTCCAGAATACTGATTAATCTCTTAGTACCAGCTAAAATCTCGAAATCTGAGACTTTTTGAGAAAAGCTACTTCATTAATAACAATAATCACAATATAAGGCATTAGCAATACAGACAAATGAATCTCTTCAATATCATAAACCTCAAAGCTTGTATTTGTTTTGTTTGTATTTGTAGGCAAATCAAATCTTTCTGACTCCGTTACCACTGGGTCTTATCTGAAAAGACCCAATGAATACTCACAAATCAATCCATAGAAATAAGAAAACATCAAAAAGGGGAACTTGGGCCTTTTGTTCCATCTGTCAATCTAATGTCTCTTTACATTATGACTCCTCATTCTCTACAGAAATTTGGACTTCAAGCCCCACAGCTAGACTCCAAGGAAAATTTCCAGAATTGCCTTCCTACTTCACCTTCCAACTTTAGCATAAACTCTTCTTTCCAGCAGCACATAGTCACTCACTGGTCCCAATACTTATTCTGAGGTTCCCCATTCTGTGCCTTTTTTTTTTTTCACATGCCCTCCTTTTTCTGGAATGCCATTCTCCACCTTTGTTATTAATATCCATTCTCCATGAGCCAACTCAAATGCTTCTCTGCCACTAAGCCCTTTGTAGGCTCTAGTTTGGAATTAATTCATCCCTCTACCTAAAAGCCTTCAATGGCTTCCCACTGCATTGAGAAAAGAATTTTGGATTCTCTAATTAAACGTATAAGGCTTTAATTATCTGCCTGGCTATCTTCTCATCTCATCTCAAGCTATATGCTAGCCACCCTAGATCCTCTTCTCTTTCCAGGATTTCTCTAGTTTTCTCTAGTCATAGATCCTTTACACATTCTATTCCCTCTATTTGGATTGTTCTTCCCTGGGTTTTTCTCAAAGCTGTCTCCTTTCTTCTCAGTAGTTAAGTCTCTGAGATTACTTCTTTGAAGATCTTTCTCTGCCTACTTAGGGCTACCATCTGTCCTAACCTCAAACTACCACTCTTGACAATAGAGATATGTTCCCTATCTTCTTATGCTTTTTCTGATTGTATAATTATGTATTTGTTTAATTGTTTAATGTTTCTCCCTCCCACCAAATGTAATTTGTAATAGGTCAGGGACTTAATTTATTTCACTCATTTAACTTAGACCTGACATTTAGCATGGTGCCTTCACATTGTAAGAAACATTCAATATTTATTGAACAAATGAGTGTATCACTCCCTCTTTTATGCACTTATAACATACTTGTATCATAATCTGCTTTATACAATAGATGTTTATATTAATCTTGCATCTCATACTTAGATCAGATTTTGAGAGATGGATCATGAATAAATGAGATCATAATTGCAAAGCACCAGGCCCAATATAGATCCTCAATCAGCTGTTGCTCTCATGGAGTTGAATATCACAGACTTCAGAGTTGGTCAGTCTTGGGTTTTTATAAGATCCCATCACTTTCCAAGTCTGTAACCTTGGTCAGGTTTGCTCAACCTCTCTAGACCTAAGTTTGTTCATTTGTAAATTATTAGTAATAATACATACTTTATCAGATGGTTGTAATAATAATATAAATACAATGTCTGGAAAGTAAAATGGTGGCTATCATTATTATTTTATTCACATTGAGAAAAAGACAAGCCACCTCGGACATCCAGGAGCTGGCCTAGTACTGTCAGCTAGGCTATGGTGTTTTCCTAGTAAATATAAATATTATCATAGAGCAACAACTTTAGCCAAGACCATTCTGGTGACCATGATGGATGAAGATAAAAATAAGACCACTTTGTAGTGATATCTGAATACTGCTTCTTAACCAATTCAGCCTTAGCATTGTCTGGCATTCCCTACATCTATATAAGACTTATTTAGAAACTTATCCTCTATCTAATGTCTCCTTCTAAATAAGATTTCTTTGGGGATCCCTGGGTGGCTTAGTGGTTTAGCACCTGCCTTCAGCTCGGGGGTGGTCCTGGAGTCCCAGGATTGAGCCCCGCATCAGGCTCCCTGCATGGAGCCTGCTTCTCCCTCTGCTTGTGTCTCTGCCTCTCTCTCTCTCTCTCCCCCCCCTCCGTGTGTGTGTGTGTGTGTGTGTGTGTGTGTGTGTCATGAATAAATAAATAAAATATTTAAAAACAAAAAAGATTTCTTTAGATACTCTATCAGAGGATTATCCTTACTTTCTGACAGTACCCATCCAGAGCAAAACCCTGCTTCCTTAAACCCTCCCCCAAATCATCTACCACAAGCTCAAATCCTACAATAAGTTCTTTCTAATGCCTTCTTACTGAGATGCCCCAATGGTTGCTCATGAAATGCATTCTCTGCCACCATAATGATTAATAAATCCAACTTGTTCAACTACAAGTGTGCTCCTGGTGGTCTTTGGCTGAAGACCACTGATAATGGTAATAATGAGAACATCGGCCACCATTTATTGAACATTTACCAAACACCAAGACCTTTTCGATGCAATTTATATGTGTTTACTTGCTCAATCCTTAAGCCAACTTTAGAATGCAACCATGATTATTAGCACCATAATATTTGAGGAAACTTAGCTTTAGAGAGGTTAAAAATTTCTCTGAAGTCAGATAGCTAATGAGTGGTAGAACTGGTATAAAAGCCACAGTAGTCTGACCTTTACCCACCATTGGTTACTGAGCTATCCTGGCAACCTATCACTGTGTCTTGAATAAAGACAGCACTTCAAGTTTAGAAAGAATATGAAGTCACCACAATGTGCAAGGCACAGAGAACTTAGCATATGAGAGAATTCCTTCAATATGTTTCATTGGCAATGTAGCAAACAGCACTGTGGGGGCTGCAAAAAAGAATAAATCATAGCCCCTGACCTCAAGGAACTTACAAGCTAAATGAGGAGACAAGACTTAAACACACAAAAATTTAAATAACAATACAAGCTGCAATACAAGAGACACATTAAGACAGAAGAATGCATGATTCAGTGCTAAATGAGGTGTGCAGATGGTACTGAAAGAGAGCTCACCGTGGGCTGCAGGCTCGACCCACATACTCTAACTCAACTCAAAACCACAGACAGGAAATTGACTAGGGAGCTGCTTTGTTAGGGAGAGAGATGAGAGAGAGAGAGAGAGAGAGAGAGAGAGAGAGAGAGAGAGAGAGAGAACAAAGCTTTAATAGAAAAGAAGCTATTAAAATTATACTTGCAGGATATACAGCTAAATGACTTTAAAATTTTGCTTTTTGGTAATTTGTTTTTGAGGTATTATAAAGCAATCTCTAAAAGGGAGCTTTTTGGTTATTTCCAATGGATTCCATATCAGGAATGCTTGGGAAGGATATAAAGGTCATTCCTATTTGGGAGAACTGTATCCTGGCCCAACCCTGTCTGGACTCTCTGCTATGGGTTACCCTTGGGTTTGTGCCATTGCACTCTGGTGCCATAGAAAGCTGTTTAATGACACTCTGCACACAATATCCTGGAAGCATTCTCAGCCACAGAGAGCCACATTAAGACTGGGGTTATTTCTGTAAGGGGGTAGCCAAGCTCTTGAAGTATCCTACAAGGATTTATGGAACCTCCTAGCACTTATAGACCTAGAAGAGATAGAAATCAAGTACTTTGAATCAAGTGCTTTCGAATGTCTGAGCAAAAGCTTTGATATCAACTTGGGCAGTGACACGGGGCAGATTATGAAACCTCTCATCTGCAAGTGGAATTTAATAACAGTATCCAACTCATGAGCGACTATGGGATTACATGACATAATGCTTTCAGAGGGCTTAAGGTATCCAACATATAGAGTACATTCTCGAAATGCATTAGCAATCAATATTACTGTCATTTTTTCCACACTAATACTATCTTAGAAACTTGGAAAGATACAAAAGAAGCATGAAATATAGTCTTCCTGGATACTCCTAGAGCTGCTGAATTGGGGATTAACCCTTCCTGAATTGGGCAAGACATTCAATTTTTAAATTTAGTGACCATCCTATTTTACATAGGTTTAGGAACTCAACCACTTGAGTTTGACTCCTAGCTCACCACTTAAACCGTTTCTGACTCAGTTTACTTAAAAAAGCAATTATAATTTTTTTTGAAAGTTTTATTTATTCATGAGACACAGAGAGAGAGGCAGAGACACAGGCAGAGGGAGAAGCAGGCTTCCTGCAGGGAGCCTGATGTAGGACTTGATCCTGGATCCTGGGGATCATGCCCTGAGCCGAAGGCAGATGCTCAACCACTGAGGCACCTGGGCATCCCTACAGAAGCAATTAGAGTAATAATGGTTCCTACATCTTAGGACTGTTGTAGGGAGTCCAAGAAAAATGTATACAGAACCCCAAAGACAGTGTCTGGGACATCACTGGTTCTCAATGAATGTTGAATCTTTTTTTTTAAATTTTTTTAAATTTTTATTTATGATAGTCACACACAGAGAGAGAGAGAGGCAGAGACACAGGCAGAGGGAGAAGCAGGCTCCATGCACCCATGCCCGACGTGGGATTTGATCCTGGGTCTCCAGGATCGCGCCCTGGGCCAAAGGCAGGTGCAAAACCGCTGCACCACCCAGGGATCCCAAATGTTGAATCTCTTGAAGTAGAGAGAAAATCTGGGATATTTCTAATGATGGCGACGATGATGACAATGATGATGACAAACAACATTCATGATCTCCAAAATGTCCCAGGCAACTCAACTTTCTGGGCTTTATTTTAAAACAAATTGTCCTCCATTGACAAAGACAAAGTTTTTGGGCCCACTCTAAATTGTTATGTGGGCATAATGAACACTGCCGGCCACTCCTATATTATAACATATGGCCTACATTTGCAGGTTTGCTGGCTGAGGTCAATACTAGTCCTTAGCAAGAAGAAAGAGAAGAGGAGTAAGAGGAGGGTGAAGAAGAGGAAGAAGGAAGAAGAGAGGAGGGCTGGTGGGGAAAGAAGGAGTAAGGAAGAGAGAAAGATAAAGAAGGAGAATGAGAAGGGAAAGTAGGTCAAGTTACCAGTGTCTGTTAGAACTGAAATCATAGCTGAATCCTGGTTGAGTGATTTGGGCAAATTTTTAACCCTCATTTTTTACCCCCAGTATCAGCGCTAATGTCTCTTTCTTAAGAATGATGTTGCATTAAAAGGAAGAATATATATCCTTAGAAAACTATAAGCATATTATCACTATATGTGTTCTCTCCCATATGCAAAACAACTGACCAAAGCCCACAGCCAGGATAGCATTACATCAGGTAAAAGATTTCACATTATTCTTTTATCCTCTTTCTTTGTCTAAAAATATAATCTTAGGCTCAGTTGGTTAAGTTTCTGCCTTTGGCTCAGGTCGTGATCGCAGGGTCCTGAGGTTGAGTCCCACATCAGACTCCCTACTTAGTGGGGAGTCTTTTTCTCCCTCTCCCTCTGCCCTTCCTCCCTACTCACGCTCTCTTTCTCTCTCAAATAAATAAAATCTTTTAAAAATTAAAAAAAAAATCAAAATGTAATCTTGAGTTCAGATTTAAGAGGAGAACACAACTGTGTTCTGTCTTGGGTTTGAGTGTGAAGACCACACAAAGGCAATAGAAAAGCCTTTGGACACAGTTGAGATTTGGACTCTAGTACTGGTACTGACTGCATTCACCTCTGGAGCTGGGTCCTAGTTTTCATCACTGTGAAGTGGGTGTTAGGGATAAAGACTGGACTACACCATATATTAAGTTCCCTCCAGCCATAATCCTCTGGGATTCTAATCTGGAGCTAGTAAAAGTAGTACCTCTCAAAGAGTAACTTATGTGAGTTAGTATTACTGGGTTTTTAGTGAAAAATGTATATTCTGGGATTTCCACCTGGGTTTACAGAAATCAGAATCCTGGGGTGGAAGTACAAAGTGAAGGCTAAGAATGAATGTATGTGTGTATGTATGTGTGTGTGTGTGTTATCTTCTTAGAGATCCACTGCCCTGCACTGCAGAGGAGATAGACTTTGGCCAGATAATCGAAGTAAGAGAAGGGAAATGGTAAATGGGAGAGAAGCCCATGTCTGCTTAGGTAGATCACTGTGAATTGAACAACATGTAGAACATGCTGGGCACTTAACCCATTAAGATTACTGAAGATGCCAAGAAGAAATATTTATAGGTAGTTTTTAACATAGTCTATAAAAAAGGAGGTTGATTCAAACATAAATTACCTACCACATCATTTTTTAACCTCTAAATCTTTCTCTAATGGCTTGAAAGGCAGCTTATTAAAGCAAAGTGAGTGTTTAAGTACTATATATATACTGGTTAGTTTATAAACATCTAAAAGGCAGACAAAGTTACTACAACTGACAGGTTTGCTAACAAAAAAAAAAAAAAAGCAAAAAAAAAAAAAATTAAGGAAATGTCACCCTGGGAAAAGGCTTAATTATCATGGGGTACAATTTTCTTTCCTCCCCTTAGTCTCTGCCTTCTAGGTTGGTTCCATTCTCTGAATGAATCTTCCCTGTGGTAGCCAGAAGGTAGCCTGAAGCTCTAAGGATACATCACAATATGTTAACAACCCTAAAGGGAAAACCAAATGCCTCTATCCAGGCCCGGGAGCAACTTGGGTGAGGCTCTCATTGGATTAGCTTGAATCACATGACTGCTCCAGAGCCAGCAACTGTGAACTAAGGACTGACGTATCTGACTAGTTGTTTATGTCACATTCCCACTCCTGGATTGAGGGGCAGGTTCACCACATTCAAAATACACAGTTAAGGGGTGCCTGGGTGGCTTAGGTGGTTAAGCCTCCAACTCTTGATTTTAGCTCACGTCATGATCTCAGGGTGGTGAGATAGAGCCTTGCATCAGGCTCCATGCTAAGTGTGGAGCCTCCTTGCCCCTCTCCCTCCCCCTGCTTGTGTGTATGTGTGCACACTCTCGCTCTCTCTCTCTCAAATAAATAAGTAATTAAAATCTTTAAAAAAACAAAAACACAAACACAGAGATTGAGAATGGAACAGCATTGGTTTTCCCAAGCAAAATTAGGGTGATGTTACCAGGGAAAAAAAAAAAAACAAACAAATCATGTGCTGGATAGGCAAAACAACAGACATCCCTTGCAAAATTCTAAAGTAGCAACTATATGGAGTGAATATACATATTTAAAATAGTGTGGTAAATTATGCCTCACCCAGTGTATATTTGTGTGCTGTGTATGTGCATGTTTTCTTTTTGTTATATGTATGATCCTGTACACACTTCTCACATGCATAAGTATCTTAATGGTCATGGAAAATTAGATTACAAATAGTGGTGGAAAAAATGAACAAAGTTTTGATCATTGTTTAATTTACTAAAAGAACAGCTCCACCTAAGATTCTTCCTGCCTGTTGCCAACAGTGACAAAGTAGTTGGAGATACTGCAAATATGCTTCTGAGAACCTTCTGCAGCTGTTGCAAAAATGGGGCTGAAAGCTCAAGGAATGTAATCACCAGGAAAACATTTTCTATGTCTCTTTAGAATCCTTCTAAGAGACACCTTTGGGTTTTCTCACCTCTGAAATCTTATTACCTAACACACTGGTCAATGCATAATGGATATTCAATGAATATTTATTGAATGAATATTTATATGAATGAATTAATGAATGATTTCATTTTTAGAACTGGGTTTTAGCCAGAAACAGATTTTCCAAATTACTTAATCTGTGGGGCTATTTTATGGAACAGGATGGTCATTTTAAAAACATATATTTTTTTTGAAAGTTGCATTGGTTTTTGCCCTTCTTTATCATTTACAAAGGAATAAGCCAAATTTTGGTACTTAACAAAATAAATTGACCAGGAAATGGTAGAATGTTTTTATTCAGAAACTGAATTTTATATGATTTCCAGATGCTAAAAAGTCTGGCACTATTCAACATTGCCTACAATGTAGAAGACTAAAGATAATGAAAAGCAAAACTAGAGGGTAAGGGTACTCTGACTTTAATTAGCTATTCATTATATGAGAAATTGATTTAAAATTTACCCAACAATTAAAATCTCTCAAGCCAGATATGCAGAAACAGAGCTGAGTTAGGAGTTCAGAAAAATGTTTAGTTTTCAGATATATCAAGAGCTATATCTTATTCCTCAGAGTTTTGGAAGGAAACGGAACCCAATAATATATAAAGCCCCATCCCTAACCAGGGTATCTCCAGTTGCATCAAAGTTTGAAAGGAGTCATGAAATATGCAAACTTTTCTTAAAATCACTAATATTTGCTTTTATTTTAAGAAGAATCCTAGGCCATGAGCTACTTAAGCTAAGAAATCAAACTAAGAATGACAGAAACTCCAGTTACTTATTGCTGCATAATGAACTAACCCAAAACCGAAGGGCATAAAGCAACTATCTTATTATGCTCACACATACTGTGTGTCAAGAATTCCCAGACAAGGCACAGTGGAGATGTCTTATCTCTGCCGGATGATGTCTGGGATCTCAATTGGGATCATTCAAATAGCTGGAGGTGACTAGAACAGTTGTGGACTAGAATTATCTGGAAACTTCATCATTCACATGTTGAAGTCCTCTAGGCTGCATGACTTGAAGGCTGATCTCAGCCAACACTATTGACCAGAGACCATACACATGGCATCTCTATAAACCTTGGGCTTTCTCGTAGCATGGTAGCATCGAGGTCGTCAGACTTCTTACATGGAGGATCAGAGTTCTAAGAGTGAACACAATGGAGTCCACGTGATTTGTTATGATTCATCCTCAGAAATCACATCCCATTACTTCTATTATAATCTGTTGATCAAGTCATAAGCCCACTCAGATCCAAAAGTTAACATCGAACCACTTCTTGAAGGAAAGAGTGTCAAAGAATTTATAGCCAGCCATGCTTCGAAACTTCCATAACAGAATTTTCAGAAGAAGCTCCAGGATGTAACTTTGCTTTATAAATGGCTACTGAATACTTTTTCTGTGCTAAGTATGGTTGGAAGACTTAAAATGAGTAAGACATATTCTGTGTTACCTTCATGACATCTACAGTTTAAGAATAAGTAGGTAACATAGACAGTTCTGTTTATTTATTTTAATACCTTCTCTGACTTCTGAGACTAATGAAGATCTTGTTTCTGCCTAAATAGTTGAGAGTCAGCCCTTTGAAAGCCGCCAGTTATAATGTGGGAGGAACTGGCATGGGTTATGTCATGTAATATTCATTGAAACGGTTTATGATATACATACTATTATTTAACTCCCTTTTACAGTTTCAACAGAACTTCTAAGACATTAAGATTTTTACTCAGTCACACAGACAGTAAGAGACAGAACGCAGAAGCAAATCCAATTCTGTTGACCCCAGTATTTGATCTCTACCACAACCATTCCACTATCCTGGGCTTTGCTAGATCCAGTTGGCTAACAAATGTCTTCACCAGATAATATCTGTTAGATCACCACAGAATATTTCCATGTTGTTTTAACTCAATATTTTTTTTAGGAAAGCACGTTTTGACTAGGCACAGATATAAGTTGAAAGTGGAAAATACCAGAAGCTCCTCTAGAAACTCTATCATACACTTATCGGATCCTGTTTCAACTAGAATTCTTTCTATCTCAAGCAACAAAAATTTCAATTCAGATGTACTTAAAAGATAGTCATAAATTGAACCCTTTTCAGGTAGGCTTCAGGGAGTTTGGAGTGTTACCATCAGGGATCCTTGCTCTTTATGTCTGATTGGCCATCCTAGGTGGTAATTTAATCTTCAGGTTAGAAGCAAAATGACATTTCCAGTTATTATTTAAGACACAACATCCAGAAAAAGGAGACAGGCCATTTTTTTCATACCTTTATTTCTTATAAAGAGGGAAACTTTTACCATAGGCTCCTCTGCAATTTTTCCTTCTTGCCTCATTGGACAGGATTGGGTAGTGTGCCTTTCTTGGAACCAATCACAGACAAGGGGAATTTGACTAATTAAAAAAAACCAGGCCCTTTCTAAAAGCTAGAGATGGGGTCACATTTTTTTTTAAGATTTTTATTTATTTATTTGAGAAAGAGAGAACCAGAGTGCATTTCAGTTCAAAAATGCTAGAGAGAAATGTAATGAGGCTGAGACTACGTGAAACAGTTGAAGCAGGGTAGCATTTTAGGGATCATCATCTGAGCTGAAGGTAGATGCTTAATCAACTGAGCCACCTAGGCACGGGGTGGAGGGGAGGGCGCTATGTGTGTCACCTTTTTAAAGGCTTCAAGTGAAGAGGTTGATACCTGAACAAAGTCAGGGTTTCTATAGAAAGGAGAAAGTGGGAATGGGTTAGTCAGTGGGCAACAAATGTCTATCACACTCTTCTCTGGTCTGCTATGGTGATTCCAACCCATGTCACCCGGTACTGTTCTTTTTTTTCTCTTTTTGCTTCAGGTAATGGTAATTTCTTCATTCTCCCAATAAACTCTGAAGGATGTAAATTTCTAAGATGGTAAAGCTCATCTCAGACCATGAAATAAATTATTAATCACTGGGATGAAAGACTGAGTTTTGGAAAAGGTGAATATTATTTGTTGAGGAGACAAGCCAATGCAAATATTCTTAAAGTATATTCCATAGTATATTACTTTAAAAAGTGGGCATATGTGTGTGTGTGTGTGTGTGTGTGTGTGTGTTTAGAGGATAAAGTAGATGGAAGTGGAAAAGAAGGTTCTATGCCTTTAAAAAAAAGTCTGAAAATGATGCACTCTTTCCCTATTTGACATAGTTACAGTGTGAATTAACATATTAAAAAACTGTGAGAAATCCTGCAGCAGAACAATCTAGTGTTTAGCCTAGTATTCCCTATCTCTTTTTAGACTGGAACACTTCTGAGCATTTCTATTAAAATCCTGAAGAACATATATGCTATGATTACACTTTGAGATACACTAATAATACCTTCTCTTGACTTGTGACATAAGATTTCAGTATTCTTACATTAATATCAGGTATAGAGACATCAAGAGTATTATAGCTTTAAAATCCTACCACCAAATTATTTTTTCTTAGAATTCAACTCAATTCAAATAAGTCATGTCTAAATATGTAACTATGCTGTACATATACAGATACATAATGCATATCTTTATCTACCTATCTATCTATCTATCTATCTATCTATCTATCTATCTATCATCTATCTAAGTTTGACTGAAGCCAACCAGGGAAAGGAGTGAATTTAGATGGGGAGTAATGATTTCTATCTGCAGTATGCTGGGTTTTAGGTGTCCCTAGGATATTCAAGTGGAAAATTTGAACAAATATTTGGAAATGGGCAGAAACCTGGAATTTAGGAGATCTAGGTTTCAGTTCAAAAATGCTAGAGAGATGTAGTGATGCTGAGACTAAGTAAGCAGAAGTAGTAGGATAGTATGTTATTCATCTAGTGGAGATTTCAGAGGGCATAGTAGGAAAGGCTGAAAGAAAAGAGGTATGTTGTCCAGGCATAATGCATGAAGCAAGAGTACATGAAAGGAGAGATATAACAGAGGAGCTAACATATCTTGACGTAACCAAAGATTACAAGAGATGTGGGATGTGTTGGGTCTAGTTGGCTGCAAGCTTTCCAAGGTAATGAGGCACTACATCCTCTGGTGGCCAGTGGAAGGTGGCAAAGGTTATGATAATATAAGAAACACTACTTATTTCTATGTGCCATCCACAACCTGAATAAATTGCTCACCAGTGGGTACAGAAATCTTTCTTGGTCCTTTGTTGGTTGTCTCCTTACACATCCATTCTTCCTTTCTTCTCCATCCCAACATTCTCAAGGGAACCAACTCTACCTCGACCTTCAGCAGTGGAAAATGTGACCAAGGCTAAATCAATTAGAGCACCAGATTTGCTTGGCCACAGTGATTAGTTCAGTTACAAATATATAACTTAAGCTTGTCTGATAATAGCAGTTTTCTAGACTTTGCTGTGAACACTGGGACAAAAATATATTCTTATTCCTGTAGCAAGTGACTAATGAATAGATAAGCCAGAAGCTACTGGCTCCATCTTTAGAATATGAAAGGACACAATCTTAGGACTAAGATGTCACAGTGGAAGGTACACCAGAAATACAGAAAGAAACAATGACTCTGTTGACATTGAATTGTTGGATCAATCCTCACCTGAAACCTTACTCTGGATTTTTCATATGCATGAACCAATAATGTGCCCTTACTATTTAGGTTAAATTGAGTCAATATTTGATTAATTTCAAACAAAATTAATTGAAATATGATACAGAGAGATTCTAATTCCTGGTGGAGTCAGCTGTATAATGATTACACGGATGTGGAAGGGAGACTTTGAGCCAGAGGCCCTGGACATGCAGGATCCTGAGAGTTTTCATTAGACCCTTTGTCTTGATTTGCTTGACTACTATCTCAAAGTCGAGTTTAAATTTTAGAAAAGTTTGCATGACATTATTAGGTATCGAGTATGTTTGTCAGTTTAAAGATGCTTTCAAAAAAGTTCTTATAAGAAAGAGCAATAAGTCTTTAAAAATAGTAATTTGGTGGAGACTCAACATCAATCACTTGTTGCTATCATGAGCTATGCTTTCTTATTGGAGTCATATTCCAGATGAAGTTGATATTGAGCCACTGACATTTATGAACTTATTGCTTTGACATTTATAAACTTACTGCTTTTTGACATTTATAAACACATTGCTTATAAATTTGTTAATGAATTTATTAGTTAACAGAAATCCACTGCTCACTGGAGTAGCAAAGTTTAACATCAGGGCTGACATCATTACATGTAACCTATTTCCTCCATAAAGTAGAAAGTATATACAGGGAGAATGCCAATTAGGATAAAAAACTATTTAGTGAACCATCACACATTCCTTTAAGGAAAGAGACAGCAGCACAAGCACTAGCTCCAGCTTTAAATGGGTTTAGTACAAAAGTTGTTCTACTGGACCAGGGGTCATCAAATTTGATCTGTGACCTGTCTTTGTAAACAAAGTTTATTAGAACACTCATTCATTTACATATGTCTATGGCTGCTTTTATACTATGATAGCAGATTTGAGTAGTTGTGAAAGAGACTGAATGGCCCACAAAGCCTACATATATCATTTGTCTCTTTACAGAAAAAGCTTGTGGATCCCTGTAATTAGACTAGGAGTGCCTTGTACGTAGAACTATATGATTTTCATCTTTGTATAATCATCTTTGTATATCAGATGCTTGTTATGTGTCAATCACTGTGACACTGTGCTTATTGGCTGAAATCCTAAACAACTCAATGGATTAGGTATTCTCATCTTGCTTCTATAAAATTCAAAGAGGCAAAGCAATTTTCTTGAAGACACACAGCCATTAAATCCCAGATCTGTGAGTCAAACCCAGATGTACGCGTCTGACCTAAAGTTCATGCTCTTAACTACTGCATATCCTACACTTTTTCCTCCATCCTTCTACACAGTTCCAGCTTCATAAAAGGAACTCATAAAAGGAACTCATTGTTTGACATTGAATTGAAATGGAATCAGAATTATTACTCTAAAAGTATTTGTTTACTTTATTTAAACCTTAATAGATCACCTGCCAGGGATACTCTCTTAACTGAGCATGAATGGTCTAGAGAAAATTGACAAGAAGGAAGTGTTATTTCCAACATGAAGGAAGAGTTTCATTTTCCCTTTTCCACACATAGGCTTTCTTGTCAGTTTTGGTCTTCAGTAGGAAGCACTAACAAATCAATGAAGTTCACCAGAAGAAAGAAACAAATTGAATTGTTACTTGGATTATATACTTGATTTATGAAAGAGAGGTTGAAAAGGCCTACCATCACTTCAAATGGGATAACTTCCAATTTTCTTGCAGCCTTTGAGCTGTTACCTGAACCAACTGGAAATGCTCTATTGCTCCAGGTTCTCTACAGGTCAAGACCCTATTATATTACTAATGACTGATTAACATTTGCAATGCTTCTTACTGTTATTACCCAGCCTATAGACTGTTGAGTCATGGGGATTGCTATATTATGGATTGTAACTACACCTCTCTCTTCTCACTTTTCTCATTACAAGCTTTCTCAAGCATGGTATTTACAGATAAAGTGATTGTGTCTAACACAGACGAAATGCAAAGATAGAAAGTTGACTCAGGCATGATGGAGAAGACTCCTTTTTCCAAATCATATAACCAAAAAGAGGTAGTTATTGCTATGGAAAGAATGAAAAAAGAAACTTTTCTGTGCCAGAGAATGCTTTCAA
The DNA here is from genome assembly GCF_048164855.1 of Canis lupus baileyi. Lineage (NCBI taxonomy): Eukaryota > Metazoa > Chordata > Mammalia > Carnivora > Canidae > Canis > Canis lupus. Next base: position 52,744,735 of record NC_132841.1, read on the forward strand.
GTATATTTTGTTTATTTTCATAGAACATTTTTCTTCAGAAAAGTATAAAACTCTGAGGTAAAGGCCTTAAAATTGCTAATGAAATTTTAAATGGAAACCACCATTCCATATGCACCACAGTACCACTTTCCAAGGAAACTTTGTTGTGCCAGAGGCTAGTATTGTTTTCTGTTTTTAAGTATGCAGTGGTATTATCAGGAGTGCCTTAAAGCATTATGGGTGCTACTGGAGGAATGTTCTGGGAAGCAGATGGGAAAGATGGTTGCAAGGACTCATGTCAGTGGGTGTCTTGGTGTTACTGTCAATTTCTGCTTAGTCCCAGCTAACATGTTGGCTCTTTATCTTTTTTTTCTTGTCTAAAGGCAGAAGCTAGTAGTGGTGACTGCAAAGTTTTCAGTTCCCCAAACACATCTTACTTCAGGGATTCATCTTAGAAACAATTTTCTTCAGCTGTCATTGTTCTCTTCTGGATAACTTCAAATAAACCTGGCTAAGCTTTTCTCATTCATTTTAGGAAATGAAAACATTTTTTCTATTGAGGCAAAAGTTCCAGAAATTACAGTTTAGTTATCACATAAATAAAATTCCCCATCTTCTGTAGGTCTTCTCCAATAAGTTTAGCCAGCCTTGATTTCTTCTCTTTCCAGATGACCGAGACCATTATTTCTTACATCTTTACTTCTCAAACTATTGTTCTTGGATCACCTGAATCACAAGCACTCCTGGAGGAGTGTGTTGTAAATGCAATCTCTAGACTTTATCTCAGTCATCCTGAATCATAATGTCTGTGGTTAGGCACAGGTATTCCTAACAAGCTCCCAGATGATCCTTCTACTCACTAAAGTTGAAAAATAATGGTTGCATTGAATTTGTTTAGACAATGGGTGATTCCCAAATTAGCCCTTTACATATCTTGTAGGCAAAAATGTTGCAATCAGATGAGCAAGTTGTGTCCAGCACAAGAATATCCAGTCAAATGGAAAGAGAATAAAATTAAGATGTGCACCTTGGCACAAGATTATGCTCATCAGGGGAAGATATGGATTTTTTTTTCCAATTTGCACAAATGTCCCCTGTGCTAATTGGTTGCCCAAAGGTTACATCTGTCAGGAGGGGCATCTTTTTCTAATTTACACAAGGACACTGTGTGGGCTGGCAGTGCCCTACTTGTAGGTCTGATTTATAGGGCTCATGGGACAAGCATCATGTGGTAAGTTCTTTGTTCCCTCTCCCATGGTACCTCACACACCATTAAAACTCAATATTTGTAGAATCAAATTGAAAATGCTAATAACATATTAATGCTAGAAAAAGAAAGACAGTTTTATCACTCAAACAACAATAGTTTCCTTCATTTCTCTCTTTTCCTGAGTTCAGCAAAATCAGCAGAATTTTCCATTGCAGACCACAAATTGAACATACAATCTGTGTGGGGGGCAAAATGAAACTCTTCTCTTCCTTCCTAGTGGAAATAAAACTCTTTGGCAGTAATTCTTGGATTGTTTTCTTTGGAAATTGCATTCATGTGATTTTTCAAGATGTTTCCCGGGCTTTGTTGAAATTTGATCCATGTAACAAGAAACACATAACTCAATTCATGTTAAAATTCTCAGGGTTACTTAAGAATAATTATGAGTTGTCCATGTGTGCTAGAAAAACAGTCCAGACTTCCTTAAGAATGGGAAGATTATTTGTCTCTCTGGGGTAATGTTTCTCCAGATTAAGCACACCCAATGCAAGAGTTTGCTCAAGAGGTGGCCCCAAATTTTTCACTGTAAAGCAACAGACAGGCTTTGCTAGTTTTACCCTAAAGCCATTCTCAGAGGTGATTTATCATGTATGAAGCAAGGATTTCTGAACCTCTATAGAAGATGATAATATTAACTTGCCTAAAGAGAATAAGACTTGGGCCAAACTCTGGGATGCAATGGTTGGATTTGATCTAAAACACAAATTTCCTGAATTCTGTTTGTTGAGTAACCTTTCCTTCACTTTCACCCTTCTTTTTACTAACCCCTCTAAGCCACAGCAAAAATCAAACAAAGCCCCCATGAATCTCCCTTGCACTTGCACAACTCCCCTGACAAGAAATGGACACTCCAGAGCATTCATTGACTCAGACTCAAAGCAAAGGTGAAGTAAATGGAGATGGGGGTGGGGGTGGGTGGTGTTTCAGTACAGAGACCTGACACCTGTCCTTTTGCCAGTGTTGAAGAGAGAGCTGATCCTTATTCACCCACTTTTCTTACTGGAGCCTCTTTGATACCCATTAGGGAACTTAATTGTAAAAATATAGGAGTGTCTCACAGAACCTGAAGTCTTCAGGAAAAGCTGGAGCTGGGAATTTGAGGCCATCAGGGACACCATGATATTTATTCACCATCTGTTATCTTTGTTTGTCTCACTCAGTGCATTCTATCCTTTTATCCCTGGTCTACATGAGGAGTGCAGTGTTCTTCCATTTAAATTTCTTCTGTTTAAGAGACCAGTCAGACTTGCTTTTCTTCATCCGAATTCCCAATTACTTAGGGTGGGAGGCTGTTGCACTCATCTTGGATCTGGTAACTTTTCTGGTTCAATTGTCTATTTCCAGGAACAGTATCAAGCTGACCAACGTGAGTTTAAGGAGGTCTTCTCTGTGTCCTGGTTTGTGGAGAGGAATGTCCCAGAGGAAGCAAAATTGCTCAGAAAATATAAAAGGGATCCTATAGAATCCTTTCACCTATAATCCTACAAACAAAGGAGAGCTTTAAGGTCATTTTTCCCAACTACTTTCCCATGGCAGGTATCTGTTCTACAACATTGCTGACTAATAATAATCCTTCAGCTTTGCCTGACTACCTCACCCCGCAAAGATGGAGACCTTCCTCCTTCTGAGGCAGTCAGCATTGTTAACACTTTTTTCTTAGGTTTCAGCAAAAATTCTTCCAGTAATGCCCACACATAGATATTAGTTCTAACCAGCATGCATCTCTAACATTAGAATGAACTTGCGTACCTACAAGTACATATACATATACTTACACATTTTTTAAATGAAAGAGCCTGAATAGAAGTTAACAAGAGGAAGGTTGGTGTAAGACAAGGAGCATGGGCTCTGGTGATAATAGACAATCAGTTTTCAAATAACTATCGATCGGCCATGCAACCTTCAATAAGTCATTGAATGTCTATTTCCTCAACTGTAAAATGGTCCTAGTGTCATGAAAATTAAATAAAATAAAGTGCATAGAGCATTCACTTTAGTACCTGGCATAGAGTTGTATCTTTGTTTTAGCTGCCATTATTTTATTTTAGTATTACTTATTTATATAAATACAATAAAATCATGTATTTTCTAAGCCCTATATCATTCTACAACTGATGGTTCTCAATTCGGCCTGAAAGCTGCTCCTCAAAAGTTGATCATGCCAATGGGTCAAAAAAAAAAAAAAAAAAAGAAAGAAAGAATGATAGCATCAGAGTGTTCTACATTCGTAGCCTGGAACTTGTTTCTGGCAAGAAGGCTGGAGAACATCTCCAGATCACAGGGGTGACAGCCATTCTATTTGTTATTTAACATGAAGCTGAAGGCTTCTTGCTCAAGCTGTAAAGATGGGGAGTACATGGAGAGCATTCTGTATCTATAGTTTACTGAATTGAAATACAGAAGTTGATATTTTTATGACTTTCATAATCTTTTCAAGTAAGTAGGATAGCCAGAGCCAAAGTGTTTTGAGTCCACTCTTACCTCTTGGACTTAGTGTAAGATATGGAGAGAAAGGGAAAAGAAAGCTGAAATGATTGAAACTACCTAGGGATACATTTGCTAAACCCTTGCCCTGAGAAGCTGGAGTGCCAAAAGGTGACAGGCTACCTAATGCATGGGTACAGCATGACTCTTCAGACTGCAGATGCCTTCAAAACAAGGGATATCAAGGAAGTAGTGAGGTAACACCTAAAAGGATTATCATTTCATTTCTTCATTTGTGTGAATACCAAAGTATGCTGAATATTTCTATACTAAAAAATATATATAGCTTCTATATATTATATATAATATTTATAGCAAATTCTGAATTTGATTACAATAAGCATAAACACAAATGTAAATATAAGACAAACACTGTTTAATTTTTTCCACTTTGTCTCTCATTTACACCTACCTGATGAATAGGTGCAATAATTAGCTACATTTTTTATGTAATTAGGAAAAAAAATAAGAAATCAGACCAAGAACTAATAAACATTCCTGTAATTTTAAGCAATAGACTCTTACATACATGAGCAATTGATTTTAGACAAGACCATTAAATAGGGAAAGAATAATCTTTTCAGCAAATGGCTCTGGAATAACTAGATATTCAAATGCAAAAGAATGAAACTAGACCTTTATTTTATACCACATACAAAAATTAACTCAAAATTATCAAAGCCCTAAATGCAATAATTAAAAATGTAAAACTCTTAGGAGAAAGTATAAAAGAAAATCTTTATGACACTGGACTTGGGAATGATTTATTGCATATGAAACCAAAAGCACAGACAACAGAAGAAAAATAGATTAAATTGAATTTCATCAAGATTAAAAAAATGTTTGTGCATCAGAGAACACTATCAAGATAGCGAAAACACAATCCACAGAATGGGAGACATGCTGCCATGTTTGAGGAATCCAGTGAGGCTATATCATTGGTTTATTGGGAAGAGAGGCTGAAGTCTAGGTCTAGTTAGGAAGGGCTTTGAACACCAGTCAAAGAGAAATAATGACTTGTAAATATACAACATTTCTAGGCCCACCTTTGCATGCCATGCTGTATTATTGTTCTCCAGAGAAATAAAACCAGAAGGAAAGTAGGAGGTATAGATCTTCACAAATACACACACACGCATACACATATACAACCTATTGGTTTTGTTTTATATATGGAGATAAACAGACACAGACAAAAAGAGAGACAAAGAGGAGAGAAAAGAAAAAAAAAAGAGGAGAGAAAAGAGAGATACTTATTATAAGTGATTTGCTCCCACAATTAGGAGGAAAGGCAAGTCACAAGATCTATAAGTTGGGTTGGCAAGCTGGAGGCCCAGGAAAGCCATATGACCAGAAAGAAAGGAAGCAGAAAACTTGTGAATACCCCTAAATCATCCTACCATGAGTTCTGCACCCAATTCCATCATGTATGGGGAGTTTTCCCTCACCAACAAGCAATTCTCCATCACCAGCTGGGTGTCCTACAATTCAACTCAATTCTGACACTATTAATTTGGAGATAGCATCAGATCCCACAGGTTAAGGGCTCAGTCCCACAAGACTGCCCCCACTTGAGATGCCAGTAGCAAGTCCAGGTTGTAGCCTATACTTCTGACCAACTGGCTATAAATCAGAGGTTCCTATAACCTCCTTCTTGGGTTTGATGATTTGCTACAGTAGCTCCCAGAACTCAGGAAACCCATTCACTTACTCAATTATTGGTTTATTATAAAAGGATATAACTCAGGAAGGGCCAGATGGAAGAGATACATTCAACAAGATATGGGTAAAGGGCAAAGAGTTTTCATGACCTCTCCAAGCCACTGTCACCAAATATGTTTATCAACCAGGAAGCTCTTCAAACTCCATCCTTTTGTGTTTCTATGGAGGCTTCATCACACAGGAATAATTGATTAAATCATTGGCCATTGGCCCAGAGATCAGGGGAGTTGAACTGAAAGTCCTAACCCTCTAATCATATGATTGGTTCTTCTAGCAACCAGCTCCCATTCTTAGGTGCTTCCCAAAAGTCACTTCATTAACATGAAGAAGACATCTTGGTTGCTCTCATCCCTCCAGAAATTCCAAGAGTTTTAGAAGCTCTGTGCCAGAAATGAGGATGAAGACCAAATATATATTTATTGTTATAAAATCACAATATCTCAGCCACATATGTTAATAAATGTGTTACCCACCAAGGAAATATCTCTAAGCAGAGCAGTTGACCATAAGTGATTAAAAAAAAAAAGAGCCACAGAGATTGACAGAAAGCTGAATAGTAAGAGACCTTAAGCAACATCCAGTGACCCCCTCTGGAACAGGCACTACATCTTTCCTTATCATTTCTACAACATCATTTATAACAAAAATGAATGAGAAACCATGTCCACGACCATGGTGTTTTCTTCGCAGAACTGTGCCTTATGTCGTTGCCTGTGCCAGTCAGTCAGTGGTGGTTCCAAATTTCCTGTAAAGGAGGGGCCTAGAGGACAAAGACAAATGCTGTGAGATTTGTCTTAAGACTGGATTTGCTTAGCAAGTTTGTTGTTTTTACTTAGAATCATGTTTATTTGAGATGGCTCCTGGTAGAGAGACTGCTGATGAATATCACAGGGAGATAAAAACCCTGTGAGTCCCTTCTTTGTGCACTGTCCCCAGCCCGTGGCTATTGCAGGGAATCAAATAAATGTGTGCTGCTCTGCCTCTTCAGACCAGAAGACATAAACTAGTAGAATTCTGGGGTGGCCATCCATTCTGGTTGGCCTGGGACTGGGTGATTTTTCAAGATGAAAAACAAGAACAGTGCCAGGCAAACTAAGACAGCTGATACCCAGCATATAGCCCTCAGACATATTCTATTTTGTCACTTGGTGTTTTAATTCCTTTTAAAATTTGAGTTAGAATCTTTAAAACTCGGGTTTCCTAAAGACAACCAGGTACATACTTCTTTTAACAATTCAGAAGATCTGGGCATTGGAACTATGTTGCTGCAGGGTGGCAAATAATCAGGGCCAAGTGGTGGCAGCTCTCTCCGGAATACAGACACGTGCCTTCCATGTCTTCACAGTTGCCACTCAGCTATTTTCATTCATTTATACTACCTACCTGGCCATGAGGCTGCACATTAGAAATATCTGAGTGGCCTATACAATCCCAACATTTAGTTGCACCTCATACCAATTACATAAGAATTTCTGAGGGCAAGACCCTGTCATCTATATACATACATCTTAATATATGTACATCTTACATAATTGTGCATCTTAAATGTACAATTCAGTGACATTACACACATTCACACTGTTGTGCAATCATCATCAGCCTCTATATGCAGAACTTTTTCATCATTATAAACATAAACTACTATACCCATTAAATAATAACTCCTCATTCTTCCTCCCTACCCGGCCTTTGGTAACCACCATCCTAGTTTCTTTCTTTCTCTAAATTTGTCTATTCTAGGTAGCTCATATTAAGTGAAATCATAAAATAATTGTCCTTTTGTGTTTGGCTCATTTCACTTCACTGAATGTTTTTCATAATCATCCATGGTGTAACATATACCAGAATTTCCTTTCTTTTTAAGACTGAATATTATTTCATTGTATGTATATACCATATTTTATTTATCCATTCATCCATGGGTAGACATTTGGATTGTTTACATATTTGGACTATTGTGAATAATGCCACTCTGGACATTGCTATGTGAGTGTCTGTTTGAGTCCCTGCGTTCAATTATTTTGGATATGTACCAAGGAGTAGAATTGTTGGATCATATGATAATTCTACTCTTAATAGTATCTGTATTTTTAAGTCCTATAGGTGATTCCAGTGTAAAGACAAGGTTGTAAACTTCTGCATTAGAGCTTGTAACCTCTCAAGAATCCTTACCCTCTCATTCCAATATGGGGATGGGGGTGGCAGGCAAGGATCAAGTGGGCAGCTTAGTTGATTTAGCCACAAGACAATTAAAACTAAAAACAGCTTTGAGTACACAGAACCTTTCTGTCTTCTCAAAACTCAAGCCTCTGAAAACAATTCTCTGCAGCCCTTTATTGGACATTTCTATCAGCCTTAGAGGAGAGCTATCTTCAAAGAATATTTTAAATTTCATTATATATACAGCTTTAAAATATTAATTCAATCTGTAGAATTTTATAAAAATGTACTGGATTGGAAAATGACACAAAAATAATATCCACTGGTTTTCTTTTATAATATCATCCAACTAAAGTGACACATTTTGGAGCAGCATAGTTATTAAAATGCAGCCTTATGCTGGTATGAATGTCACTTATTTTTAAAAGGAAAGTAATTTTACATGATTTTCTCTCTTATTTTTTGTCCTGATGATACTGAGAGATCTGTGATTCAGGGACTCCATCAAATGGTCTTGTTCTTTCTACCATGCTACTTTAAATGAAGACTGAAAGCTTTTAGAATCTTTCTTCCCAGGGGAATTTATGAAATGTCAAAACGGTCACATCAGCCACTTGGACTAGCCTGGGAATGAAGATTTAATTTGGTCATGGGAATAGCAGATAAATATTTCCTTGAAGTTCTTTCACCCTCCTGGTCTTTCTCCTCTGAAAACATTCCATCATGCTGTATCATTGTCCAAAATGGAACACTCACTGAACTGAACTCAATTTATCAGGGATATCATTTAGGGCTCTTAGTGTCCCAAGTGGAAGAAAACCAAACTTAAGAGACTTAACACGGAAGAGAGGTATGAGTTTGTATTATCTAAAAGAAATTGGATGGGCTTCAGATGAAGCTTGATCCAGAAGTTCAGACAATGCTATCAAGTTTTCAATTCCCCTTTGTCTCTCTGTACTATATCCAGTGTTAGTTTCATCCTCAGGTGGCCATCCAGGTCTGGAGTCTCCAGTTATGCTATCAAAAGACCTGTACAGTTCTGTATTTCTCATGTTTATACCACATTGTCTGGAGTGAGCCATGAGGCTCCAGTAAAGCTAATAAGGGCCCATTTGTAAAGTTAGTAGAGGTACCAATCCCACTCAAATCATATGGCTGAGAATGGGAAAGAGCTATTTTCCTATAGAAAATTCAGCATTCTGTTTCTGGGACAAGGGAGTGAATCCATTATGAGCAGCAAAAAAACACGTGTCGATTATTCCAGGTGTCTTCTGATCAATGCAGAGCAACTATGCCTCTTACCTCCCTTGTTCTAGAACAGTGCTATCTAACAGAACTTTCTGCAATGATGGAAATGTTCTATATCAATGTTTATACAGTAGCCACCTAACCACACATGACTATTGAATACCTGAAATGTGGTTAATGTGACTGAGACATTGAGTTTCTTATATTATTTAAATTAAACTTAATTTAATTTAAATAGCCATGCCTGGCTAGGGGCTGCTCTATTGTGCAGTGCAATTCTAGAGACTTTTATTTCCATTAAAGTAACTGAAGATCACATTTGTATTTTTGGCAGGCACATAGTATTATTTATAGTACATAATGGAGCTTATTATCAACAAAATTCCATAGCTTTTTTTCTATTTATGAGTCCACTGAGTCATGTCTTTGTCATTCTGTACATTTGCAATTAATAATTTAGACATAAATGAAAGATTTTATATTTATGCCAGATTGAATTATGGATGGGCATCCCCACCCTTAAATGTTTTATCTCGATTTTTTTTCCATGATATTATTTGGTCTACTAACCTCATGATGATCTCTGTCATAAAGGGAATCTACCCTATGGTAGGGCTTTTTTTATTTTTTAATCTGAGGATTATAAATGGCTTTCAAGAGTCTGCGACACTTCTGAAATTACATGTAGATTTTTGTGTGCTGCCACTGTTGCTTCTGCTGCTGCTGCTTCTTTTTCTTTTTTGTTATTTAAAGAAAGAGTTTAATGCATTCTTTAAAGTTTCAAAGTTTAAAATCAATAATCAAGAATTTGCATGTTTACACAAATTATTAAACCAAGGCAATTATTTGTGGCCTACTGTTAAAAATGGCTTTTCAGATTAATACCAGTGTTTTCCCCAGACTCTGTCTCTAGTTCCTTAGGTCAGAAAAATAGTGAGGGTTGTTTTGGGTGGGGGGGGCGGGGGGGTGGCTAGCTTTAGTTGCCCTGCTCTGTGCCAAAGCTGCTGCCTGCTATAAGGCAAAACCAAAAACTCAGAAACTTTAAGTTTTAACTCCAAAACTGACTTCCAAAATCTGCCAATTATTGTTCACTCTTCATAGAACTTAGGTGGGTGATTTTGTATTTTGTCCATAGTTTATAGTGATTTATGTTAGAGGGTATTTCTTATAAATCATTATATATTATTCATTATCTTATTATGTCATTCTCAATACATGGTATATAATTAACCAGACCTATATATACATTTAGAATTTTACCAGTTTTTTTTTGGCAGTGCAATCATCGCTATAGTGAACATCCTTATTTGTGCCTGAGAACATATTCAAGTAGATAATTAGAAGTAGAGTTTAGGTTATAGAGTAGGTACATTTAGATTGTAATACATGGTGGCTGGAAGTCCGGAAACATAAATAATATTTTATTATAAATAATATCATCATATCAATAAAACATTTGACATATATTAATATGCATAGTAAACATCCAAAATGTATCACATGCATCCAAAGTACCTAAATGTTTCCAGACAATGGTGGCCACCCAGTAGATACTACCAAAATGCTTTTTAAAATGTCTATGAGTGCTAAATACAGTGCCCTGGTATAAAGTAACTAAGGAAACCCTGACTTTTCTTTCTAGAAGATTCAAAGAAAGGCATTTCTATCTGTAGTATGTTAAAGATGGCCATCAAAAGCCATGATGCCAAAGCAACTGGAAACACATGGATAATGTCAGGCACTTGGCTTCTTTGGTGCTACAGCTCTCATCTTAAAATGGGCTCAGAAAGTTAGGGTTGGCATCTCAGTTTTGCCTTGTCTCATGCTGTGAAGACTTTGGGGAAACATTGTATTTGCACAACCCTGGAGCAAGGAAGTTTGCATAAATGAACAGTACACGAGCAAGGTGATGAAAAGGAGTCTGATCTCAGCTCTCCACCCCCTAATGTATGCCAGCTCTGCTCTCAACAAATAGCAGACTTCCCAAAGAGCAAACGTTAAGGATTATTAAACCTTCATTTCTTAATTTCCATTTTGATTCAAAAATCACAGGAGGCTATGATCTTACTTTATGATTCCTTTTTTCCCATGCAGCTGGAATGGGGAATCTGACATTTATTAGCTGGTAAAAGTAGGGTTTTTCTTTATGGCATTAAATATTCTTTTTCATGATGGTGTTTTACTTTACAAATGGCAAATAGATTATGATGTGACCTGCGTAGAAATGTTTTCAAAGCAGGTTTGAGAATTCTGAAAAATTCTCCTTATTATGTAATGAGTTGAAATCCCACTATCTTATTTGACACACTCTGCTGGCATCACCCATCATATTGGCAAGAGAAAGTTAACTGAACGTGGGAAAAAACTTGGTGATTCTACTTCATATTTAGCAAAGTTGTTTTTCTAATGAATTCTAAGAACATACCAAAGATCCATGGCTATAAAACTTTTCCATATTTCTTTGCAATCAGGTGTTCATTTATGAAATACCTACTAAACATCCATGTCGTACTAATCATCAGTCCAAACTCTATGAGGAATACTAAAACATGAAATATCCTTAGACCAGGTGACAGCAGGGTCCTAACTTAGTTTCTTGCCCAGTATGTGTTCAGATATCAGGCTTTTTGTGTAGGTCCAACTGATGGTATTAGCATATATTTTTTAAAAAATACAGTTTCTACACTCACAGAGTTTACAGTCTAGGAGAGAAGGTAAATGTTAAATAAAAAATTACAAGTGTGTAAATTCACAGTGAAGTAAAAGTTCTAACCTTGCTTTATAACTTAAAACCAGTTGGGGATCCCTGGGTGGCGCAGCGGTTTGGCGCCTGCCTTTGGCCCAGGGCGCGATCCTGGAGACCCGGGATCGAATCCCACATCGGGCTCCCGGTGCATGGAGCCTGCTTCTCCCTCTGCCTGTGTCTCTGCCTCTCTCTCTCTCTCTCTATGTGACTATCATAAATAAATAAAATTAAAAAAAAAAAAAAAACCAGTTGAACTCTTGTCCCCCTCCCCGCCATCAGACAGCCAGCATCTAGTTAGAATGAGTTCTTTGCTTTTCATTTCCCCCCTCTTTGTTTCATTCTTTCTCCTACTTATCTCAACGTCCTTTACATGTACTATTTATTTCCTATGCATCCAGCATTTTGTTACAGCAGGAAATGTCAATGGAAGCAAGATACAAAGTGAGAGAACTATGTCCACTGGTGCCCCCAACACTCCCCCCAAAGCACCTGATGGTCCAAGGGCAAGCTTTCCCTTCAGAGCTCCTGCATGGTGAGTATGCCTTTTCCTTCTCCGACTGATCAGATTCCTAAGAATGCCCAGGCTCATAAATCAGAGGGTTGTCCCATGGCAAACAATTTACTGGGACTTAGGGATAGCTGGACAGTATTTCCCAGGAATGAAGGTTGGCTAAATGGCCAGAGTTTATTAAGGCTCTCTGTACGCTGCTTAAGACAGAATTCAGTCAACTGCCTCGGGTGGCTTTCACTCAATCTTAACTTCCAAGAACCACAGAGATGAAGTAAATGAGCCACAGGAATAGGGATTTCTTCCAGGCTGGAGATATTACAATCCTTCTCTGAATATAAGAGTTCGCTTAAAAGGGCAGCATTCACTATTGAGGGGATAACTCCGAAGAGGTCCTGTGGTTATAATGGTTTTATGATTATTTTGGATCTCTGCAAAGACTCCTGTGTTTGGGTAACTGATTCCATGTTGGAGAGATCACACAAACATTCCTTAACATTAGTCTGTGGCTTTGTTAGACAGAATTAAAAGAGCTCTGTGTCCATTCTAGTCCCCAGTCATACCCCAAAGCTGTCATTCAGATGACTGTGGATTCTTTCAGAATTAAACTCTGGGTCTTCTGTATTTTTTTAAACTCATTTATGTAAAAAGTTTGAGGGGAGTCTACACTATATTGGAAAAAGAAGGCATTTAAATCAGATTGCTATCCTCCAAAACCCTCTATATAAAGAAGTGATATTTGTTAGTTAAAATGCACACACACACATATATAAATACATACAATCATACACATATACAAACAAACAAAGAAATAAATTGGAAAAATACCCACCCCTTTTTTACTACTGTCAATTGATCAGGAAATATTGCCCAAGCATCCATCCTTTATAGGTGAAGTCTATCTTGTATGTTGAAAATAAAAGCTTTTTAAGTCAGGTCACAGTCTTCTAAAAGCCTTTGGATGAAGAGAGGAGATCTGTTAATTAAAATACCTAATACAGGGATCCCTGGGTGGTGCAGCGGTTTAGCGCCTGCCTTTGACCCAGGGCGCGATCCTGGAGACCCGGGATCGAATCCCACGTCAGGCTCCCGGTGCATGGAGCCTGCTTCTCCCTCTGCCTGTGTTTCTGCCTCTCTCTCTCTCTCTCTGTGACTATCATAAATAAAATAAAAATATATATATAAAAAATAAAATAAAATAAAATACCTAATACATACATATGTACATACACATAACATACAAACAGGTTAGAAAAATATCAAGGATGATAAAAAGGAAAATATTCAACAAATATTTATGAAATAATAGGAGTACTAGTGCCAATATAGAGCTTTTTTGTAGTGAGGTAGACAGATAATAAGCAAGGAAATATATAATTTCAGGTAATAGAAAATTCTATAAAGAAAAAATAAAGCAGGATAGGTAAGGTAAAATTACGGAAGTAGTGTCATATATATGATGAATGTTGTCAGGAAAAAGGTGATATTTGATATTAGACCATGTGAAAATAAGTACAGGAAGTAGCCATGAATCCAGATCATTCAGTGACCTGCAGATGACAGAAAAGACAGATTTTCATTCTAAGTGGGATAGAGGAGACATTTGGAGAGCCTTGGCCCTAGGACTGACATGATCTAAGATAAGAACAAACTGCAAAGGGGTTAAGGGCTGAATCAGGAAACAAGATAGAAGGCTAATGGTGGTAAGCATGGCATGAATGATGGCTTGGACTTGAGGTGGCAATGGAGATGATAAGAAGTGAACAAATGATAAAGTCATTTTGAAGCCAGAATTAATAGAAATTGTCAAAAGATCAGAAGTGAGGTGTGAGATAAGGAAAGAGGTTAAGGGTGACACTAGGGTTTCTGGGCTGAGCAATTAGAAGAATCACTAGATGAAATAATTACAGAAAGTTTAGCTTGTTAAGAGGATGTTTTAATCTTAATGCAAAACCATATTTTTCCACTAGAATGGATAAAATTCAAGACTGACAACATCAAATATTTGGGAGGGTGTAAAGCAATTAGATTATTATGCATTGCTGATGGGAGTGTAGAATGGTATAATCACTTTGGAAATCACTCTAGTACTTTCTTATAAAGTTAAACTTACACCTACTCTGACCCAGAAATTTATTCATAGGTATATAACCAGAAGAAACAAAAACTTAAGCTTCAAAAAGATGCATATAAGAATGTTCATAGCAGCTTTCCCTATAATAGTCTTAGAATAGAAACAACCCAAATTTCCATTAATAGGAGAATAGAAACAGTATGTTATAATTATAAAATGTAGTATCATTCAGCAATTTAAAGGAATGAACCACTGCTACACATAGCAACATGGATAAATCTCCAAAACATTTTTCTGAGCAAAAGAATTTAAATACAAAATAATATATATTGGTTGGTTCCATTTAAATTAAGGTCTAGAGCAGGAAAAGCTAATTTATGATGATAACTAAAAAGAACATGTGCTTCTGGGCTTGTGAGATGGCAGGAGGTTTTTCTGAAATACAGCTTTCTGGAATGATAGAAATATTCTATATCCTGATAGGGATATGGTTTATATCAGTGAATGTATTTGTTAAAACTGGTCAAACAGTACAACTAGGTATACACTTCATTTCACTAAATGATTGTTATACCTCAACTAAAAAATGTTTACATAAAAAGAAAAAAACTTTAAATAAATAATAAAATATTAAAAAATATATACCCAATAATATATGCTACTTATGTATAAAAAAACGTAAAACTTCATATATTTCTATCAATACAAATATGTATATGTATACAATTAAAAGTAGCATTTTTACATTAAAAAGAATCTGACTTAGTAGCTTTTCCTGATAATAAGCAACAATTGCATTATCTTGTTAAAATTTTATGACAGCCTTATGAAGTGATTTGCTTTATTTTCCCCACTTTGCACATAAAGCAACTATTAGAAAGTAACATGAGTTGGCCCACAGATATATTGACCAGTTGAGTTGGAACTTGAAGCCATGTTCATAATTTCTCCAGTTTGTACCTTCAAATACTGAATTACATTTTCCTCCACAGCTAGGGCACAGGTACTCTCTAAGGAATCCTTGGTTTTCTCTAGAACCTCAAACAATCTCTCCACTTACTCCATCCTTGTTCTGTTCTGGGGCATCCAGTTTCCATCCTATCACCTTATACCTGGCTTCAACCTTCCTTCCCAGCTCCTACAGGTGGATGTTTCATTTACAATGTCTACTTGCTCTTTGATTTTATGTTTAGATATTGTCTTTTGGCTCTCATTTGGACAAACACTCTGAGGCCTTCAGGTTATTCCTGCTCCTTCAGTGCAAAATACCACGCTCCCAGAACCCTCATCTAAATCCAGATTTTCCAGTCTGGGTCTTTGGATAATTCTTCTAACCTTGTAACTAAAACCTACTCCCATCCAATGTGGAAATGTTGAACAAGACTTCTTGCTGAATTTGTTTGATGAGCCTGGACATCTACCTCCTTTCCACCAAGAAACTCTAAATTATTTTTTTGATCCATAGAATGGAGATAATTTTACTATTCACAAATAGAAAATTCAAATGTATTGGATATGAGGACAATCTTTATCTACCAGTGTTTTAAAAGTCTGACTCAAAGATTCTGAAAATTCAACTACTTTATGTCTTCCAAAATTCAAAAATGATTTCAAAAGTTAAGGCTAGATCAGGCAAGACAGCAAGAGAAATAAGTAATAGGTTAGAAAGTAAAACAAACAACCTTTCAGCAAACTATGCCTTTTAACCCAGGGAAATCCTCTGACGCCTCAGAGAACACAGGTCAATGTATCGGTCTTCCATTTTATTAAATTATTAGTATTAAAAAATAATTCTGAGCAAGCAACAAAACGTAGCACAGTGCTTTCTACAAATAAAACTTAATTTGCTATCTCAAGAGCTTCTGGCTTTTATCACCAAAGGTTGGAGTGTGATGTGTTCAGAAAGAAACTTTTTTTTATCTAGAGGAAACATGGCCAACATTAGTTCCAAATATTTTATTTCAAACATAAAGCATAAAACCAATACTAATAAACAACAGGCTCTTATGCCAACATTGGTGCATGTTTTTGTTATTGCATTATATTCTATGAGAGTTATTTTGCATAATTAAATAGAAAAAAAAAACCTTGAACTTGGAATTATAAAACCGTCACCACAAACCAACAATTCCACTTGATGTGTATTAAGTCATTAAATTTATTGTAAAAAAAAAAAATAGAAAAAACAGAGAAAAAATCTTTTCCTTGTAAATCATTAAAAATTCATGAGGGTTGAAAGCAGAGCAAACAGCCCATACATTTGCTTAGGGAACTACTGCAGAAGAAGGCACTGCAATTCAGAACTGAAAATGAGCTTTTCTTGAAATCAAAATGGCCTGTTATCAAAATGACTACCACGTGGGCTATCAGGAAGAAAGGACTTATAAATTCTGAGAATGTAAATGTTGGTCCCGCTATCCAGATAAAGAATGCTTGGGATGGGGATGGAGGATGGGCCGATCATTGTCTAAGGAGTCTCACAGTTGAACAGTTCAAAAGAATGAACTATCATGGGATTTGTGAAGGAAGGAGATCCAGAAAATACAGGCTGAGTTAGGACCTGGCTTCTGGACAAGAGTCAATCCAGTCTGCATCACATTCTCCAATAGCTGAGACAATGGTTTTGCAGCCAGTTATTTAGACATCAGAAATGATATCAGTTTATTCATTTGGAGGGTTACCACAACTCTTGTTACAATCTAGTCTGTCCAGCATTATGAATTTGCTCTAAAAAGCTTTTTCTTAAAGTGTTGTAACTGGGAGGCATTCATGAAATGGGCAGAAGTAGAGAGAAAGGGATCCAAGTTGCCAGGAACAGATACCCATTCAAACTGGCTCAGATAAAAGTATATCTCTACTGAAGGGAAAGTCAAAGTTACCCAAAGATTGGAAACTGAGTTCAGTTAGACCACTTGGGATCTATATTAGAAAGTGGAGCATAGTAGCTCCTCACTCTGCCTCTCATGGAGTCACATTGAACCTTTTGGGAGAAGAAGCTAGAAGTACCTTTCTATTTACTTACCTGTTTTCTCTGGTGCTCACCGGATATCTGGTCTGTTTTTCTTAATCTGTGCCAACTTTCCAGTTAACTGATGGCTTTCTTCCCCCTTACTAATTTGTTTGTGGTGTTAGATGCCATGGCCTAATGGTGGCCCCAACTTTACATGACCTCCCATCTCACTGACTGCCTCTTTCACTTTTGATTCTTTTTTTTTTTTTTTTTTTTTTTAAGGGAAGTTACTGATCTAGTTCAGGTTGCATATTTATTCCTGGTCTTATCAGTAATGGTCAGAGAAATTGGTCAGCTTCCCAACCATCAGGGTGGGAACAGATTCTCTGAAAAAGGGATGAGGACACAGCAAGCAAATTGACTAGAGCATCCACAATCATACAAGCTATAAGATTAGCCCTTAAATAGGTAGGAATTGAACCTACAGAACAGGGTTGTGGATATCACTTAAATAATTGCCATAGTTCTCCAATTCTAAAATGAATATATTTTTCACATTTTAACTTTTTTTTTCAAATTGAGATGTAGATTGCAATCAATCTGTACATTTAATGCAGTATAATAGCTGCTATTAAATTGATGATGTATCATAAGTTCAAGTTTCTTCAAGAATTGAGGAAACATAGAAAGCATGATTCTACTGGCTCTTATTTTTTTCAAAAGCTAAAAATCAAATCTTTTCATATAAAATTACTATTAAGCACTGTCTCCCTAATTGTTCTGTATTTGTCTCATTTTCACTTGAAAGATGACAATCTCATCATTTCAACAGGTAATTCTCCAAGCCCATCATGTTATCCTGTCCTCTGATATTATGCCTAAATCATCTCTCTTTGGATTAACTCATTATTTCAATTAAAGTCCTTGATATACATCAAAGACGTGCCCTTATTTGTGACAGAGCCATAAAAAATGTGTTGCTTTAATTCCTTCTATAAATCATTTTCTCTACTCCATTCCCTTAATTATGTGCTGTTTTTCTCTGGAATTTTTCCAATGTCCAGGATCTTTTTTTTTAACCTAGAAGTGTTTCCAAAATTTAAGTAAGGAATGCCAATATAGTCTAACAAGACTCCCCTTCCTCTTTTGTGATGTTGCCTTACAAGCAGTTCCTTTCCCCCTGCCAGATGATTCAATGTAGAAATAATTACTCTCTAGATTCATCCAGCATGCTTACTTGTAGGGCATTTGCCCACCAGTAAAGACTAGTCATTTTGGGTTATTTTTACACAGAAAACTAATCTCTTACTTTCTTTTCCAATGGAATCCACCCCCCTTTTTTTTAAACACTTGAGTTATTTAGCCTGGGAGTTAGCAACAGTTGCTGCAAACTGGTGTCATCAGGTAGTGGAATGATATGACACAAACACCACTCCCCTCTAATGTAAGTTTTAGTTCAGGTTGTGACATGGACAATAACCCATGGCTTTAGAAAAGGAGCTAATATCACTGGTCTAGTAAATGGTTTAAAAGACCAGCGGGGGGTCAGCCCAGGTGGCTCAGCGGCTTAACACTGCCTTCAGCCCAGGGCGTGATCCCGGAGACCCAGGCTCAAGTCCCACATCAGGCTCCCTACGTGGAGCCTGCTTCTCCCTCTACCTGTGTCTCTGCCTTTCTCTGTCTCTGTGTCTCTCATAAATAAATAAATAAATAAATAAATAAATAAATAAATAAATAAAATCTTAAAAAAAAAGAAGAAGAAAAGCAGGGTTAGGCAATTCCTAATCATCCTTTAGCTCCAACATTATCATTTCTTAATGGCCTGGTTAATATTTTTCTGAGTGCTCATAGGCTCAAGATCACACTGAATCCTAGACCTATACCTGTAATACCACACCAACCCTGCATTCATTCCCATATTCTACATCTCTTCCTAAAGAGACTATCCAGGCTCTATCAAAGTCCCATTCCCCACCAAATATGCATCAGACTCACCTACACACATACACATTTTGCTTTGAAAGTAAAACTTTATGGAATCCAGTCCTGTTCTGGAGATCAGCTCTTTATCATTTTTTTCCCTGATGGATACACACACCAAAAAAGAAACGATGTCCTCATTTTTCACTTGATAAGAAGATTGCACACTGCCTTCCCTTCTGATAACCTAAAGAATGAACTATTTGTCTGGAATGATTCATGCTATATTCCAATAATCTGGTTATAAAGCTGGTTAATATACCATAAACTTACCTTAATAGACCATGGCCTGCCCTTTGAATTCCTTTTTTTGTGTTTTTGTTTGAGTACATCCTTCCTTCAGGCCTAACCTCCTTAAAATGCAAAAGCCATACCTGGACTGAATAGTCATTAATATGTGACCTTCTCCTGGTTTTGATGTCTATAACCCCATTTATCTGGATTCTGGGGTCATTTTAGATCACAGTTCTGCTTGCTAAATAAGAAATCATTGCCAAAAATCGAGTAGGCATGATACCAACTCTAATCTCCTAGGAGACATACTCTCTTGACCTGCTGATTCATACAGTGTGTGTTAAGCTCAAATTACACGAGAAATCCCTTGCTGCCTTTTGTCAATAGTTATTTTTGCAAGGTCCTCATTACTTTCTAATTGACCAAATTTGTTTTCTTGATTTCTCTCATTAAAGACAGTTTTAGAAGTAATTTCAATTGTGTAGCTTTTCCAAAGACTTTCTTCCTCCAGGCCTGCCCTCATTCCTAAATAGGCCTTTATTTTACCTTTGGTATCTCTCTCTCTCTCTCTCTCTCTCTCTCCTCTCTCTCTATTTCTCTATCTATGTCTAATGGATTTTGAAAAGTGACTAGTAGCTGGATGTGAATAACATTTATAACCCTGGGTATGACCAACATTCTATCCTCTCCCCCACCCTAAGTAGAGAATCCCTACCCCCAAGAATAATATGCATGGAATAACTTGTCTGGGTTAGCAGAAACCCAGCATCTCCATTTCTTGATTATTCTAAGATGAGGTTATGCTTGGTCTTTCTTGCCCAGTCAAAGCAGAACTCTGATGTGCCTTCCTGATTCTAGACAACTCTCCTGCTCCTGCAAAGTGCTGGTTGTTCAAGAATGAACTATACTCTGTGGGGCTTCGGGTGCTCTATCCTTGCAAGTGCAAATTTCTACTGAAGATCCAATAGGGCTTCAATGGTACACTTGGTTTGTTCCATGGTAAAACTTCCCTGGGCTCCCAAATTAGTTTATATGTTTGTATGTGTGTGTGTAGGTGTGCTTTAATTTGCTGAAAAAGCTGCTTCCCAAGCAACAATGTTGAACCCAGAAGATCTGAATCAGAGCACATTCCAATTCACTGCTGTTGAGCCCAGAAGATCCATCTCCGTTATTATTATAACAAGGGTCTAAAGTCTAGATCAGAGTATTTCAACCCTCGAAGTTATGTATTTCAGGAGTCTCAAGTCCTCTCACCAAGTGAGTCTGACAAAGCTACTCAGATTATTCCAACAGATTCAGGCAGCCTAGAATTTTTTTTTAAAAAGGAGGAGAGGCTCAGTTCTGACTCTAATAGAAGGTCCCCAGGCTCCTATGCAAATGACTCCTCTCTTCTTTGCGCTTGCTTAGCCATAGTTTCTTTGGCCAGATACCTTGGTACACACTCTAAATGTTCTCCACAGACATTAAAGCATTTTGCTAATGGCTTCTTTCAGTGTCTCCCTCTGAGATTCTATCCACACCTGGTTGACTATTTTAACTGTCTGCTTGGCTAGCCAGCTTGGCCCAACAACCACAATGTGGGTGTGGGTGTTTTTCATTTAATAAACTGCTTTTACTGTTTTTACTGGCTTGATCAGTCAAGCAGATTAAAATAAGTTACATGTGCTTTTAAAAAAATTAAACCATTTTTGGCACTTTGATCAATGGTTTGATGAAATTTGATTTCTACTTGAGTTTGACACAAGTTAAAGCTCAAAATTTCTTTCACCTATGGGTTTCTATGCAAAACTCACTGGACTACTCAACCCAGCATTGGTTCTCACTCAGTTCATCAGTTTTCTCTTCTGTTACTTGAGCATAAAATCCAATGATCCCCAGTCACTGCTTAAGATAAAGGTGGTTGAACATAGTGGAATCCCCAGGTGTCCTTATCCTGCTTTGCTCCTCACTAGCTACATGATCTTGGGCAAATTACTTCACCTTCTTCGTGCCCTAACCCTCAACTGTGAAATAATAGCATTAATAGAACTTCCTGGGGATCCCTGGGTGGCTCAGCGGTTTTGCACTGTCTTTGGCCCAGGGCCTGATCCTGGAGTAACAGGATTGAGTCCCGCACTGGGCTCCTTGGATGGATCCTGCTTCTTCCTCTGCCTGTGTCTCTGCCTCTCTCTCTGTGTCTCTCATGAATAAATAAATAAATTATTTTTTAAAAACTTGCCTGATAGGGCTGTTATGAGGAATAAATTAGATAATGCATGAAATATCACAGTCAACAATAAACAGTAACAATGGCTAACATTTATAGAGCATTTCCTGGAATCAAACCCTAAACTAACAGCCTCTTAGATGATCATGTTTAATGGCATCTATTATTATGATTTGTTCAAGTTATTTAAATTTCACAAATATTTGGTCATTACTCAGTGATTAGGGCTTTTTTGGATATAAAGATTACCAAGATAACATCTCACAATTAGCTTATATTCTAAAGGAAGGACTAACACAAAGACATACACAAAAAACATGTTGAATGGTGAGTCCATGAGAGATCTGCAAAGTGTTATGGTGACATAAACAAGGAAAGATGACTTCCCCAGTGGTTTGGGTGTTATCAGGAGGCCTTCTTAAAGCAGGTGATATTTAAATGATGGGTTTGTTTAAACAAGCAACAGTAAAAACAAGAATAAGAAATCAGCAGTAATAATGGCAGCTAACACTTGTAGAGTGCCTCTTGCATTCTAGATGCTATGAGAAACAACTGATTTACATTATTTCATTTAATCAAACCCATGAATTAGGTATTATTAATCATTAATTCACTCCTTGGATTAGGTATTATTATCATCCCTCATATTTTTCTCAAGGCTAAGAGAAAGAAAATAATTTTCCCAAAGACATATATCCTGTAAGGTCAAGTCAGGATTTGAATCCAGAGCCTGTGGTCCTAACTACCATGAAAAGACTACTTCCAGGTACTTGGGAAGGGAGTGGCAGTAAAACTGGCAAGACCAGTTTATACAAGAAAAGGGTTGCTCAAGGGCACTGGGTAGTTACATTTAGCTGCTGGAGGGGATGAGGGAAAAGCAGGGGTAAGAGAGAAGGACAAGCACATCAGCTAAAGTCCCCCACACAGAGAGGGCCTTCAGGAAAGCTGCAAGCAGAGGAAATCGAAGTCACAGATGTACTTGAGGAAGACTAATTTGTAAACAGGATTCACTAAAGCTGAACTGACAAGACTTAGTGACTGGCTGGATTCAGGGAGATGAAGATTAAGGCAGAGTTGATGATTCCCAAATTTTCATCAGGACATAATATGGGGGAAACATGTTGATAATTAGCCTGTGTCAATCACGGTAAGATTTTCCATTTCTCTCATGCTCTTCTCAGGTTGCATAAAAACATTGGGGTCACTATCTTTTTCTCTCATTAAAGAAGGTTAAGATTCTTCCAGAGAATCTCCCTATGGAACTAGGGAAGAGGGAAAGCTTCCCAATATCTTTTCTGGAAATCCTATGTCTATGCAGTTTCCCTAACCATAAGCATAGCACACATTATGGTGACTGGATTATCCAGTTACCTTTTGCATCCTTGCTATCCTTTACCTTGAAGGTAAAATAGAAATGCATGGCACAGGGGGCCAGAATTTGGAAGTTATCCTTGTCACTTCCAATTTACATCAGTTTGGGGCAAGTCACTGATTTCTGTGCACCAAATTATCTCACTTAATCGTAACCAATCCTTGAGACAAGCATGGTTAATCCCATTTTGCAGAGTAGTAGACTGAGGTTCAGAGACATTAAGCAATTTGCCAGGAGTGAAGCTTCAGTTTGAACTCACATCTATCGGGATCCCTGGGTGGCGCAGCGGTTTGTCGCCTGCCTTTGGCCTAGGGCGTGATCCTGGAGACCCGGGATCGAATCCCACGTCGGGCTCCCGGTGCATGGAGCCTGCTTCTCCCTCTGCCTATGTCTCTGCCTCTCTCTCTCTCTGTGTGACTATCATAAATAAATAAAAATTTAAAAAAATAAATAAATAAAAAGAACTCACATCTATCAAGTTCAGAAGTATGGGGTTATCACTTCAGTGAAGTCTCAAAAAAAAAAAAGGCATTAATTTCTTTGTAATAATGAAGAGTCTCTATTTTAAGTTTTCTAAGGTATTATGTGCATCTTCTCAGGTAACCTTCCAGTTCTACCTAATCTTTTAACATGGAAGTTTCCAGAGCAATTTTCCCAAACATCTTAGGTTTGCCAAAAGGGGCTCTTGCATAATTCCAACCCCTGCCCAAACTCTTAATGATGTTATTTTATACCATATGCATTGAAGTTGACCTGAGTCAGCCATTTTTCTCACTTTTGTTTTTTTGTTTTTTTTTTCCCCTCCTCTTGCCCCCTTCTTTTCAAGTCAATATTCGTTTTAAATGCAAGAAGTCAGCCTCCTTTTTTTAGCTGACAAGGCTAGTTGTTCACACACCTTTCGGGTGCATAACTGACAAGTGTCCACTTATTTGTGGGGCTGACTGTAAACAATCTTTCTAGATATTCAAAGAAAAAACAGGCAGGAGAAACTAACAATTTGCTGAGCAAAGGATGTGGTGATTTTTAGAGCCAAAATGATCCCCAAATGTCCTCTGGATTAGGAAGGGTGGGATTGGCAGCCTCCAGGCATCCCAATTCCAACCCTGTGTCCTCTTTCTTGGTTGTTTTCTGCAGTGAAAATAATCTGCACATTTAGGACAGAAAGAACCCCTCTTCCAGATACAATGCTTTATCTAACCCAAATACTACTGCTGTTTCCCTCCTGGTTCATTTACTAATTCTCTCTGAGAAAAATGCATTCCCTGTGACATTTTGATTCTGAATCACTAGGGAGCTTTAAAAAATGCCAGTACATTAGCCCTACTCAAGACTAGTTAAGTTAGTGTCTGTGGAGGTAGGTCCAGGGCATTCATGCTTTGGGCAATGTGCAAGTTGAGAACTTTGTATAATATCCTTCAGTTTGGACTTGTCTGATGTTTTTCTCATGGTTGGACTGCTGTTAGGGGTTTGAAGAGGAAGACCACAGAAGCAAATGCCCTTCTCATGATAGGGTATTGCTGTTCTCATCACAACTTTGGGCTCTGCTATAATAGAACTATGCTAAAATGGCAGTTCTGGAGTCAGATGGTGTGACCTCATACCCTGGCCCCACTACCCACACACACATGACCTCAGGCAAGTCTATTTTTCTTTCCAAGTCTCAGATGCTTTATCTGTAGACTGGCGTAACAATCCTTATGCATTTATAGCATTTATAATCATGGCTGGCACATGACAAATGATAATCATTATTATTGTTAATTACTATTAATCATTATCTTGGACAAAGTTCTGCCATGTTTCCCTAGATATGGAGCTGAACTAGATGATATTTAAGGTACCTATAAGTTATAATCTTGGATTCTGGATGTATCTATTCAGATGGTTTGTAAATGAAAAGAAGATAGACTCATCAATGCATGCTGCTTTATAACTCCACATCCTAATTCTCTAAATACCCTTTGTAACTGAAAGCTGAATTAGCAGTTCTATCAATATAGGTGAAGTTCCTCTGTATCTCAGAAGCAGCTACAATATATAGGAAAACACTAGATATTGAATTAGAAAATGAGTCCAATTAAGGATGGAAGTTGACATTATTAGTTAAGATGGAGTCTGCTAGTTAACTTGGGTTGAAGTTGTGTTTCCGTGGTAGAGATGGTTTACCTTGACCCAGCCATGCAACCTTGAATGGACCCCATGGGGACAATTATGGTAGATGGAGGGCTGAGTGAGGGGTAAGAGTTGGGATGATGGAGATGAGCAGAGTGGGGCAGAGCAGAGTAGGGAAAAGAATCACCTTTAGCAGCCCTTGGCAATTCCATTCTAGCAGATAGAAATTGACTAGCATAGCTCCGGGGTTCTCCCTAATATGTGGTTAGCAGTTCAATTGCAGGATTAACCCCAGATTTCTCACCTGTAAAGTGAGGATAATAATTCCCAACTCCTGTAATTACTGAGCAAATTTAACAAGACCATACATTTTAAAAAGCTTTATAAATAAAAAAATGCTATTCAGATGTATTGTTATTTATGAATATCTAAAATGGAAAACAGTGAGTAGTAAGTGGAGGTGGGGTTATCATGTTTATACAAAACATATACAAAGGTCAATGATGTGGTCCAATGCATGAGTGTGGCAGAAGAGAACCTTGCTTTCTACCATGTTTAGGAAATCTTGGGACCACTGGGACAAACCCTTTACTAACTCAGGAAATAGAAGATGAATAGGGGTCTAGATTCAGCAAGGCTGGTAACTAATCACAAACTTGCTTCTCTCAGATAAGAGCCTCTGTTAATTAACATTTTAAATTTTAATGTGTCAATAATTTAGGATCCAGTTGCTTGGGTTATGATTTTGTTTCTTTCTCCAATGAAGAATAATTTTGCAAGGGTAAAATCACTGGGCAGGACATTCCTGTAAAGTTCATTAGGAAGGAAAGTTGAGGTTAATTTGTCTCAGATGTCCATTGTTTTGTTGCAAAGGCTGGATTCTGATTTTTATTTTAATACTAGTGCTATATGATTCAGGGTGATGAATCTGATCCTCAAATTGCTTGAAATTGGTACTATCTCTGAAAACAGTAAAATGCAAATAAGAGGTTTCGCTGTTCAATTATTGCCCAGGTTAGTGCATTTAGATTGCACCTAAAATTAACCAGTGTAGTCATTTGGAAGGTGACAATATCAATGAGCTCTTTGTTTCATCTAGGTCGGTTAACTATAGCTCGTGAGCCAAATCCAGCCCTCTGCCTGTCTATAAATAAAAGTTTTATTGGAACAGATTTATGCCCTTTGTTTACTTGTTGTCTAAGGCTGCTTTTGCACTACAACAGCAAAGTTGAGTAATTGTGGCAAGACTGCACGACTCTCAAGCCCTAAAATATTTGCGGTCTGACCCTTTACAGAAAAAGTTTACCAACAGAAAACTTTAGATAATTTCAGGTGTTTTAAAGCAGTTTTATTTTTCGTAGTTATAGGTTTATCTTAATATATACTAGAAAAAAAGAGAAAACTGCCAAATATGTATTTTGGCATATTTTGTTGTTTTGGACAAACTAAAGAATAGAGAGAGAAAAAACTTCAAGTTAATATAAGGAAAAATACTAAATTAATAATACAATTAAAAAATTATGGTTATAGGTAAAATTCTGATATTTGAAAAACACAGACACAATAAGCACTAAAATTTTTTATTTGATTTTTATATTTCCCTGATTCTAAAAATTTGGCCTAAGAGAGATTTTTAACAAATACATTTTTAACATATACTGTACTTTAGTCTTAAAATAATTGGGGGCAGTAATTAAACAGGTAATAATAACGACTTTATACATATGAAGATGAGACATAGATGAACTCTTCATTTGTAATCACACAGTCATAAGCAAATCTCTTTTGGAGGGAAGAGACAGAATAGAGTTTTCTGGGGAAAAAAACCTTAATTCTATACTTCAGCTCATCAGAAAATGATCTTGACTTACTGGAAAGATCCATAAGGCCTGATATCAGAGAGTTCTTTAGCTCTGTCATGTGACCATGGACACAAGATTCAAACTGATCTGGCCTCGCCACCTATGGTCAGATACAAAGGCTCAAATAAAAACCACAATGAGATCTCACCTCACACATGTCAGAATAGCTAAAATCAAAAACATAAGAAATAACAAGCATTGACAAGGATGTGGAGAAAAAGGTATGCTCATGCTCTGTTGGTAGAAATGCAAACTGGTGCAGGCACTGCCGAAAATAGTATGGAAGTTCCTCAAAAATTACAAATGGAATTACCACATCATCCAGTAATTCCACTACGGGTGTTTACCAAAAGAATATAAAAACACTAATTAGAAAACATATATGTACCCTTATGTTTATTGCAGCATTATTTGCAACGGCCAAAATATAGAAGCAACCCAAGCATCCATCAATACATATATGTGTGTGTGTGTATATATATATATGTATATATAAATTATGTATAATGGAATATTACTCAGTCATAAAAAGAATGAGATCTTGCCATTTGCAACTACATGGATGGATCTAGAGAGTATAGTGCTAAACAAAATAAGCCAGTCAGAGAAAGACAAATATCTTTCAATTTTCACTCATATGTGGAATTTAGAATTTGTAGAGAACAAACTGGTGGTTTCCAGAGGGGAGGAGGGAAGGAAAATGAGTGAAATGGGTGAAGGGGACTGAGAGTACACTCATGAGGTGCCTGGGTGGCTCAGTTATATGTCTACCTTAGGCTTAGGTAGTGATCTCAGGGTCCTGGGATTGAGCCATGCATCAGACTTCCTGCTCAGGTGGGAGTCTGCTTCTCTCTCCACCCCTCCCCACTGCTTGTGCACTCTCTCTCCCTCTCTCTCTCTCAAATAAATAAATACAATCTTTAAAAAAAAGAGTATATTTATGGTGATGAGCCCTGAGTAATGTATAGAAGTGTTGAATCATTGTATTGTACACCTAAAAGTAATATAACACTGTATGTTAATTATACTGAAATTAAAAATAATAACACATTAATATTTCAATGTATACACTAGTATATATTTGTAGGGTTTGATTTTTTTAGTAATTTGGTGACCAAATAATCTTAAGAAAGAAAACTGATTTCAACAGATTTGAACCTGTTCAAATTTACTGCAGGATTTTTCAAGATCTGCATAGAAATGGAGGACACAACTTTGCTCAAACCTACCAGACCAAACAACTCTTTTCCCATGGAGTATTTTGAAAAATACCACTTTTAAGGATCTAGACAAAGGTGGTCATAATCAGAATGGACATCAATATGATTCAGAGTCTAGAATTTATTTCATTTTCATATTTTTTTGGAATTCCTCCCTTTTGGGTATATCAATTTAATGGAGACAAGTTTCATGATAGTGGCTGGTACAACTTAAAACCATGGAAGAACTTGTGTGAAAGAATATTTTGGAACTTTGGGATGCTCAGATGGCTCAGAGGTTCAGATGCCTTCCAACCAGGGCATGATCCTGGAGTCCTGGGATCGAGTCCCACGTTGGGCTCCCTGCATGGAGCCTGCTTCTCTCTCTGCCTATGTCTCTGCCTCTCTCTCTTTCTCTGTGTCTCTCATGAATAAATAAATTAAAATTTTTAAAAAAGAATCTTTTGGAACTTTGAAAAACAGTCTGTGCTAAAACTTATAGGAGGCTGATTAAAAATAAATACCAACATTCTTTAAAATGTACATTATCTTTTTGTAAGAAATTCTATTTTTACAAATTTATCCTTTGGAAAAATCAGAGATATGTGCATAAGGAATTTACTGAGAATGATTTATAATACTAAAAAATTGGAAACAATTTAAATGTTCAATAATAGAAGATTGTTAGGAGGGCTTAAATATATTGGAATATTAAGCAATAAAAATTATATTACAAAAGAGTACTTATTGACATAGTAAATTGTTCATGATATATATCTGAGAGTAAAATACTATTAAATAGTATTCACAGTATCCTACTTTTATCTTTTATAAAATTATATAAATGAATATACATAAAGAACATTAAAAACACAGGAAGTATAAATAGTGGGATTATTTTGGGTGATGGAATTCTAGAAGAAGCTTTCCTTCTTTGTGCTGAAATGTTTCCCAACTTCCCTGCACTGAGCTTATATAGGGGGAAAAAAGACTCAATTATAGCAGAAAATCCTATAGAAAACAGACAGCTTTCTCCTTATATAACTTTTTCCGAAAGAATTTATGACATGACACATTTTGCAAATACACTAAACCATGTATTGCTAGAAGCAGATAGGATTTTTTCCCAGGTGCAAGTTTGGTTAAGTATGATACCAGAACCCTGGAGACTTCAAGCACTCTTTTTATTTCATTCTGTTCAGAAACATGTCAATGTGAGGAATGGCTGTGCCAGCATCGCAAGAAATGACCTGTGGTTTATAATCCAGGTGAACAATTTCCCTGCAGCACATCAAAGCCTTGACTCAGCTTACCCTGTATATCTGTTCCACTTATATATAGTCAAGATCTCCATGGTCTTGTCACTTTCTTCCCCATCCCTGTTCCTTCTAACCCAATAATGCCAAAAGTAAAGTATCTGAGTCAGAGCTGATGGGGTAGGGAGTTCCTTAAACTGGAGAGTGTTCCAACCAGGACAGTTGCTTCTACATAAGGTAGTTAGCTCTTTCTTCACCTTCTTGAAAAGAATTAAACCAACATGCACAAATCTCTGTCCATGGAATCTTTAAAAATTCTCCCAGTGTCACGTATTATATAAATTTGTGTTCCTGCTGCATGCCACTGTCCCAAGGTACTCTGCCATGAATTCACTGTGTGAACTTGGGTGGAAGTCTCCCAATTCTGGATCTCAATTCCCTTACCTATTTAATAAAGTGACCTTACTTACTCAACAAACATTTACTGCGTTTTCTACTCTGGGGTTAAAATCCATAAGCCAGATAGAGCCCTACTCTTCATGGAGCCTACAATTCGGTAAAATGGGCACGTTTATACATGCGTATGTCCCTTATACATATGTGGGATTTTTTCTAGCAAATCCAAAGGAATGTGGAAAGTATTTCAGAGGAGAAAGTATAGAGATTCTTCTGGATCCACAGAAGGGGTATCTAAGCCGGACTCATAAAGCTAAGGACAACTTCCTAGAGCTAGTGACATCTAAGAAAAGAGATCCAGAAGACATACCGAAATATGAGTAAGAGTTAGTGAAAGAGAAATAATGGAAGGAAGGAAGCCCACCCAAATCTCAACAACTAAAGGGTGAGTGAGTAATTCAAGAAATTAAAGGAAATTCATATGGCAAAAATGAGGGTGCAAGATGGAAAAAGAGCAAGATGGAGCAAGCCATGTTCAAGAATTTAGATCAGCACTGTCCAAGATACATAATGTTAGTTGTGAGCTGCCTATGTAATTTTAAATCTTTTAGTAGCTGCATTTTAAAAAGTAAAAAAGAGCTGAAGTTAAATTTAACAATATATTTTAGTTAACCCAATATATCTCAAATATTATTTCAATATGTAATCAATACAAAATTATTAATATAATATTTTATATCCTTTTTCCCTACTAAATCATTGTTGGTTTTTTAAAAGATTTTATTTATTTATTCATGGGAGACACAGAGAAAGTCATAGAGACATAGGCAGAGGGAAACGTAGGCTCCCTGCAGGGAGCCCAATCCAGGACTTGATCCTGGAACTCTGGGATCAAGACCTGAGACAAAGGCAGATGCTCAACTACTGAGCTACCCAGGTGCCCCACCTACTAAATCTTTGAAATATGACGTTTACATTTATAGCTCATTTCAATTCAAATTCATCACATCTCAACTGCTCAATAGACACGTGTGGCTGGTGACTATTATAATGGATTACACAGGTGTAGACTTTATCTTTATGCAAAGCCACCATGAAGCTATAATGAGGGATGGGATATGAAATCACCCAGGCTGTTCTGTGGATAATGGGAAAAAATGGAAAGTAGGGAAACCAGAAAGGAGGATATCATAGAATCTATAGGAGACATTAGGGTAATGGCAGGGAGAATAAATAGACCTCAGTGGAGTCATTTAGGAGATAAACTTAACCATTTGGACATACACATTAGCTTATGGAGCACATCTACTCAAGAGATACTTCACAAGGCATCAAGATGTATTCACTTTTTCTTCTCTGACCTCTTCAAGGTGGAAGCCCCAGACCTGTGTGAAAAGTCACGAAAGCCAAATGGGTTTCCTAGGAGTCATGCAAGGAATGGTTTGGGTGAATAGTTTGTACGCTGTTTCGACCCTTCTCTGTTCAGAGTGAGATAGAAGAATCATCTAGAAAGCTTGAGTGTCTTGAGTGTTGTTGCTCCCCCCCACCCCCATTGCCACTGTTGCTGACACACTAAATCTAGAGACAGAGGAGGAGAGGAAGAGACAGATGGAGAAAACTGCTTTTTAAGGATGATTATAGTCAGAAAAGGGCTTGAAAAGACATTCTTGGGCCCCATATTTCTTTTGCCACCAGTAACTTCCAAATCAAATGAGCTCAAGCTGCAGATCAAAATGAGATTTTTCTTATTGACTTCCCTGAAAGCTTAGCAGGCTCTGCAAATCGAGTCATGTGTATCCTGCATCATCATCAACCATTGCCGATTGCAGGGATGTCGGAACTGGGCTGATGTTGGCAAATATGTCACTGATGCATGAGGCCAGGGAAAATCCAGCTCTTATTGGCCTGGCAGTGCTGACCTGGTTTGTCCATAAATGAAGAGCAAATGCAATTTGCAAAACACATAGAACTGATAAGGGGTTACAACAAGGTGGGGCTGAAGTCACATTTCTAAGAACAGGCATGCTTGAAAAGAAGACAAAGGATTTCAAGCTCAAAATTGGACAGGCAGTGTTTCTTAAAGTCTGTTCTGTATACCACCTTTCTTATAATCACCCGAGGAGTTTGTTAAAAATACACATACCTGGGTCTAACTCCAGGCCTGCTGAAAGAGAGTGTCTGGGGGCTGGGCCTGGGGCACTCCATGTTTAACAAGCTCCTGGAACATTCTTATTCTTGTTAAAGATTAAGAATTCCTTGAGGAAAGAAAATAGGACAAGAGTATTTCTATTTGTTTTTTGGAAAAAGCACTGAACTTAGAATCAGTCTACCTGGTCCCTCAACCAGACTCTGCTGCCAACTGGCTGGATGACATCATGGTAAGGGGAAAGAACACAGGATGTGAAATCAAAAGGGACACAAGCCTACCTCCTTTGCAAGAACTGTGTTATGATGGTTAATAGCTGAGCTAAGCCTCGCTGTCACCACTGGAAAATATAGACATGGGCTCAGGTGACCCTGAAAAATCAAGCTATGACATTCTAGCTCTGACATTCTATTTCTTTAAATCATCTAACCTCAATTTCTTCGTCTGTAAAATGGGCTCCATTAGGCTATGCTATTTTGGGAATCCAGTGAAACTCTGTTTATATGTACATATTTTTTAAATTTCAAAAAGTTGACACAAATATGAACTGGTAGTATGAACCCTTAATAGAATTATCGCTACTGAGAATTTTATTTGTCTTTAGATTATTTCTATACTGAAAACGTCCCCTTAAAAGCACAGTATTTTATTATTTTAACAAAGCATGAAACAAAGTACAAAAGGATAATTTTGCTTATTTTTAAAAAGATTTTATTTATTTATTTATTTATTCATGAGAGACACAAGGAGAGAGAGAGGCAGAGACACAGGCAGAGGGAGAAGCAGGCCCCATGCAGGGAGCCAGATGCAGGACCTGATCCCAGGATCCCAGGATCACGCCCTGAGCCAATGGCAGGCGCTAAACCACTAAGCCACCCAGGGATCCCCTAATTTTGCTTATTTATTATGAATTACACTAATATGAAATGGGCCAAATTAACCTCTGCTGATTGTCTCTTTAACACTACCACTAGCCTTGCAGAGGACAAAGGGACTCACCCCAAGATAGTTGAGGTTTTCTATGTATACAAAAAACACCCTCATTAATGGCTGTTCCTTAACTTGGCATTCAAGTTTACAAATAATTTGGCCACTATCTCTTTATATGTAGCCAACACTAGCAAAATTTGATTATTTGATGAAATGTCTTGTGCTTTTCTACTTTACAACTTTGCATTTATTTCATTCCATATCCCTGGATTAAAATGTCTCACTTCTCACCAAACATCCTCCTGTCAGACTCCTACCTATAAAAATATCATGGTTTTATGCAAATATTTAACTTAAGATGTTGAGTTTGAGGCTGCGTATAAAAGTAAAACAAGGGCAGCCCCGGTGGTGCAGCGGTTTGGTGCCTCCTGCAGCCTGGGGTGTGATCCTGGAGACCCGGGATTGAGTCCCACATCGGGCTTCCTGCATGGTGTCTGCTTCTGTCTCTGCCTGTGTCTCTGCCTTTCTCTCTCTCTGAGTAGATAAATAAATCTTTAAAAAAAAAAAAACCATAAAAGTAGAACAAATACACAAAAACACAGTTGATGACCAAAATATCCAATGGTGAGGGATTGATTAAATAATAGAGTTATACTATAGGATACTATACACCAGTCATATACTGTTGTAAAAAATATTTAATTGCATTGAAGGATGGTCATGATATACGGTTAAGTGAAAGTACTATTTAAAAAACCATCAGTAGGTACAATATAGAACATATAAAGAGGACACACTGTGTTGGTCAGTCTCTAATTTTTTATCATATTATAGGAAATTTATTGTATAGCACATAAAGAAGAAAGGAAGAGCAAGAAAAATCTCAGCATTGACACAGCCAGACTTCATAGGGAACTGAACCCCCTACTGACTGTTTCAAAACTGTGATAATGTTCTGAAAGAGGTAGTCAGATAGTCCAGGGATTGATATAATGAATGCAGCTTCTCTCAGCCTCTGCTGATCTCTCAGTGTCTTTCTACTGTCATTTGTGTGTCTCAAATTCAAAACATGAATGGGAGGGTCTGACTCACTCACTTAGTCATCACCCAATATGGAGCCCCTGCACTGGGAAGAGCTATCAGGTGAGGCCATTTCATGGCTAGTGGTCTGCTCAGCCAATAGACAGGTGCCTGTAGCCTTGATCCAATTATTCATGTGCAGGGTGGCATGATCACATAACACAAACCTGGAATGTACATGCCAGGTGCTGCTATGGCTGCGGTTCTCAGAAGCTTCTGAAAGCATGGAAGGCACTCAAAGACTCATGTCTCCCCTCCAGTACATCCATCAAATAATACTGGTTGCCTGAATAGTGAGGGAGAAATGAATCTGTTAGGATTAGATCTGGCTCCCTGTGACAGAAAACCAAAAATTACAATAATTTAAACATGTAGGGGTGCATTCATTCAAGTGGAAGAAATCAGGATTGGTATAATTCTCAAAGTCATTAGGAATTCAGGAGCATTCCAACTTTTCTACTCCTTATCTTAGCACATAGTACAGAAGTCATTATTTTTAGTTACTAATAGCCTTTTCTTCTATCATTTCAAGCACATGGTAGGATTGCACTTCCCTCCTCCTTTGAATTTTGGAGAGACACATAACTTGCTTTACAAATGAACTGTGAGGAGAAGTGGCATGTATTCCTTGCATGCAGAAGCTTTAAGGGCTAGTGCACAATTCTTTACATATGCCCTTCCACATACTGTTGTGATTTTTTAAAAGCACAAGTCAAGAGGAGGCTTCCTCCACCAGCCAGTGACAGCCCACTGTCAGCCCTTCAGTCTTTGCTGAAGTCTATTAGACATTTATGTGTGGAAGAAGTATAAAGCCACTGAGATTTGGGGATTGTTCTTATTGTAGCATAAACGAGTCTATTCTGACTAATATATATGAAAGTCCTCAAAGTGAATTCCTGGTCTACCTTGACTGCTGGAGATTTAACCATCACTTTTATATTCCAGGTGTCAAGAAAGAAAAATGGGTCAGGGCAAGAAGGCCTAATCTCCCAGTGAAGTCATTTCTCTTAAGGATCCTTCCTGGAGGTTCCACACCTTTTCACTTATATCTCATTGGCCAGAATTTAATTTCATGGATAATATGTCTGTCACAATTATTTCTGGGTAGTATAGTCTTTTTGGGGGGATACATTGCCACCTTGAATGTAATCAAGGCTATGTAATTAGAAGGAGAGAAAAGATATTGGGGTAATTGCATCTAACACAAAACATGACTCACTTTCTTCTTCTTTTATGATTTTATTTACTTATTTGAGAGAGAGAGATAAGGAGAAAGAGAGAGAGCAAGGGGAAGGAGTAGAGAGTGAGGGACAGGGAAGGGGAAAGAATCTCTGGTAGACTCTGCACTGAGCACAGAGCCCAACGTGGGGCTCGATCTCACAATCCTGAGATCATGACCTGAGTCAAAACTAAGAGTCAGATGCTCAACAAAATGAGCCACACAGGCATATATATCTCACTTTCCTCTTTTATTTACATTTCCCTATTTTTTTTCTATAAGACCTGTGGTAATTTCGTATGAGAAAAAAAAAATATTGGCAACCTCTCATTTATCCATTAGTACAGCTCAAAAACCACCTGCTTCATGAAGGCATCCTTTATCAACCCAGTAGAAGCCCAGTCTCCCTCCCATGAGTTCTCCCTAAATCTAAATCTTGCTTGTGCTATCCCTCTTTTTTTCACATTTGCCTTCGTCTTCTTTTCTTTTAAGATTGTATTTTAATTGTTAGAGAGAGAGAGAGAGAGAGAGAGAGAACCAGTGAGCACAAGCAGGTGGAGTGGCAGGCAGAGGGAGAGGAAGAAGCAGACTTTCCACTGAGCAGGGAGCCTGATGTAAGGCTCCATCCCAGGACCCTGGGATCATGACGTGAGCCAAAGGCAAATGCCCACTTGACTGAGCTACCCAGGCATCTCTCACATTTGCCTTTGTATCATAGCTACCATCATGAGTGCATGCCAAATTCCCTACCTGATCATAGTTTCCTTGAGGGCGGGGTCCAGTTCTTATTCTCTTCCATCTTCCAAGATGTTTCATGGATGGTAGGTGTTCTATATTGGAAAACGTGGAAAAAAAGAAGGAAAGAAGGCTTGTCAAATACTATTTATTTTCTTTTAAATCCCAAATTGGAACAGAAATGAGCTAATCCTTTCTCCAGAGTAGCCTCATTAAGGAAGTACCTCAGTGCAAATCACCAAGTTCAAGTCAAAAAGAATTTAGACAGGAAGTGAACTCCACAGACATGCAAGAAGGAAAATGAACTGGTTGAATTTAGGTATGATCAAACTTAGGAAGCACATGGGTAGGTTGTGTTGACAGCTAAATGTCATACAGTATAGTACATGAATGTCCTCTAGAGGATCCTGTAGTTTCCCTCCACACTGCCCATGCCTCCTGGTCACTTTGCATGTGAAACCTTTTTATAATTAAGTGCATGGTATTTGTCAGTGACTAAAGACTCTGATATTTTACCTAAGTAAATGTTCATACAAAACTCTAATATACAACAAAGAGTACTGTGGGAAGAAGCTGATGTACTGGCATTATCATCTGGGCAAAAATGTTTTAAGGGATGCTCACAGATTAGAAGAAAAAATATTGTTAAAATGTCTATACTACCCAAAGCAATCCTCATATTTAATACAATTCCTATCAACATACCACTAGGAGGAATGCCTGGGTGGTTCAGTGGTTGAGCATCTACCTTCAGCTCAGGGCGTGATTCCAAAGTTACAGAATCAAGCCCTGCTTCAGACTCTCCACAGGGAGCCTGCTTCTCCCTCTGCCTTTGTCTCTGCCTCTCTCTTTCTGTATCTCTCAGGAATAAATAAATTAAAAAAGAATTCCACCAGCATTTTTCGCAAAGCTAGAACAAACAATCCTAAAATTCGTATGGAACCACAAAAGACCTCAAATAGCCAAAGCCATATTAAAAAAGAAAAGCAAAGCTGAAGGCACAATTCCAGACTTCAAGCTATTCCACAAAACTGTAGTCATCAAGACAGTATGGTTCTGGCACAAAAAAAGACACATAAATCAGTGGAACAGAACAGAGAACCCAGAAATAGACCCACAACTATATGGTCAACTAATCTTCGACAAAGCAGGAAAGAATATCCAATGGAAAAAAGACAGTCTCTTCAACAAATGGTGTTGGGAAAATCGAACAGTAACATAAAAAGAATGAAACTGGACCACTTTCTCATACCATGCACAAAATAAATTAAAATGGATGAAAGACATAAATGTGAGACAGGAAACCATCAAAATCCTAGAGGAGAACTTAGGCAGCAACCTCTTTGACCTCAGCTGTAGCAATTTCTTACTAGACATGTCTCCAGAGGCAAGGAAAACAAAAGCAAATATTAATTATTGGAACTTCATCAAGATAAAAGGCTTTGACACAGTGAAGGAAACAAGCAACAAAACTAAAAGGTAACTTTTGGAATAGGAGAAGATATTTGTGAATGACATATTTGATAAAGAGTTTCCAAAATCTCTAAAGAACTAATCAAACTCAACAGCCCCAAAATAAATAACTCAGTTAAGAAATGAGCAAAAGAATGAAAGGACATTTTTCCAATGAAGACATACAGATAGACAACAGACACATGAAAAGATGCTCAACATCACTCATCATTAGGGAAATACAAATCAAAACCATAAGACACCACCTCACACCTGTCAGAATGGCTAAAATTAACAACACAGGGAACTAGAATTGTTGGCCAGGATGTGGATAAAAGGGAACCCTCTTACATTGTTGGAATGCAAACTGGTACAGCCACTCTGGAAAACAGATGGACATTCCTCAGAAAGTTAAAAATAGCACTACCCTATGACCCAACAATTGCACTACTAGGTACTTACCCAAAGGATACAAAAATACTGATTCGAAGGAGCACGTGTACCCTGATGTTATAGTAGCAGCATCAACAATACCCAAATTATGGAAAGCGCCCAAATATCCATCAACTGATAAATAGATAAATAAGTTGGGTATATATATACAAGGGAATGTTATTTAGGCATAAAAAAAAATTCTTGCCATTTGCAATGATGTGTATGAAACTAGAGGGTATTATGTTAAGTGAAATTACTTGGTAAATATTCAAAGTTTCTCAAGATCTCCAGTGTCCAAGTCCAAAGTTCTAAGTTTGGTTTTTTTTTATCTTTTTTTTAAGATTTTTATTTATTTATTCATGAGAGACACACAGAGAGAGAGAGAGAGAGAGAGGCAGAGACATAGGAAGAGGGAGAAGCAGGTTCCCTGCAGAGAACCTGAGGTGGGACTCCATCCCAGATCTCCAGGATCATGCCCTGGGAGGAAGGTGGCGCTAAACTGCTAAGCCACCCCGGCTGCCCTCTAAGTTCAGTTCTGAGGTTTCAATGAACAAGTCCAGGTCTCTGGACCCTGGTCTTCTTTATCATTTTTTTTCTCCAAATTTTTATTTAAATTCC
The DNA here is from genome assembly GCF_048164855.1 of Canis lupus baileyi. Lineage (NCBI taxonomy): Eukaryota > Metazoa > Chordata > Mammalia > Carnivora > Canidae > Canis > Canis lupus. The sequence goes on from NC_132841.1 coordinate 52,783,108, forward strand.
AAATAGTTAACATACAGTATAATATTAGTTGGGAAATCAGAAACTTCTTTCCTGAGGACATGATACCTGAGTTGAGGCATGAACAATAAGGAGACCAAGAATTCTGTAGTGAGCAGTGAGCATAAGCAAAAGCATAAATGCAAGAAGCAGCAGGGTGTACAGGAGAACAAGGGGGTGGCTAGAGAACACAGGGAGGAAAACAGAGGAGCTAGAGATAAGCCTGGAAAGGCAAGTCAGGGAGATTATGGGAAGGGCCTAGAGACCATGCTGAGTCTGCCTGTGATGTGGAATCAGGAAGTGCTTAAGCAGAGATGTACAATTGTTTGGCCTTTGCCATCTCATGACTGGCACTAGTTAGTTGCTTAGGCCAAAAATCTGAGTCAACCTTATACTTTTCATTATTCATCATTGCTTGTATATCACATCCATTAAACAATCCTATAGATTCTACCTCTAATATCTGGCCACTTGTCTTCCCCATGCCTGCCTCCACCCTCCTCATAGTTCCCACCACCTGTCACCTGAGATGGTCTCCTAACAGCTCCCTGCTTCCAGTCTTACATATCATCTCTTCTCCCCACTGCAGAGCCATCTTTCCTAAACAAGAATCAAAATCTATCTCTTCTCTACTTCCAACTTTTTGAAACAATCCAAGCTCCTCATCATGCCCTACAATAATCTATGTGATCTGGCCTCTGCATACCCTTTGAGCTTATTTCCTCATACTTTCTCCCGTGCCCACCTCAGCCTATCCATGCTAGAGGCCTTGCTGCTCTCTCAACAAGGAAAGCTTATGACTATCCCACCACTTTTGCCCTTGAGCTTTTCTCTCAGATTTTCCCATGATCCTCTCTCTTTCATTCAGATTTTCCTCAGATGACTCCCCCTCATAGAGTCTTTATCTAAAAGACCACTTTTCCCATTCCTCCTCCACACAACTAATCTCTGTCTTCTTGTCTTGCATCACTCTTTTTTAAAATACTTATCAAAATCTTGTTTCTGTGTTACTCTCATTCTCTATCTCTTCTTCTAGAATCTTACATTTATTTGTTACTCCCTCATTCTCTATCTACCTTTCTAGAATACTCTATTCAAAAGAGAGCAACAAATATGTCTGTCTAGTTCACTCTATCCCTATATCCTAGAACCACAATCTGAGCTCATAAGAGGTGTTAAAAAAATATTTGTGAAGCTAGAGGATACAGAAAATGAGCATGTTTGAGGCAAGATTATTTTGTAGACTGGTTGAGGTATCTAAGAATTGGTTTCCATAGCTGGATTCAATCTTTCCTTAATCTTCTGCACCCATGTTTCTCCCTCATCCCCATGTTTCCTCCCAGATCCTGAGACCACTTTCTAAGGTCTTTAAAAAGAAGAGCTTTACCTGTATGAATCCCACCTACAAAATAGGAGTATTGAGACTCCCTTAAAAATTAGTTGAAAAGATCAAATAAGAGAATGTAAGTGAAAACTACTACCTAGAACTTGATGACAAATTTAGACTCCAGGGAATAGATTATTACAAGAAGCTTGAATTCAATGCATACACAAATACTATTATATAATATTCTGATATGTAATATTTATTTAATTTCATGTTTAAAATTTTCCTGCTAGACTATAGAGACCAATTTCTATTCTTTCTTGTACTTCCCTAGACCCCCCACCCCAATGCCTAACACAGTATCTGCTGTCCATTGATTTCACAGAAAACAAACAGCTTTTGCTCCAGAATTAGGCACATCTGGAATTCTCTGCTTGCTAGAACAATGAACTACCAGGATACACTGATTCCCTAACTGAATGACCTCTAAGATCTGATTACTCCTCCCTATCTTGCTGGTCTTCTTTTCCCAGGCATCCCTTCTTGTGACTATAATAATTTTTTAAATCTTTCATCTTGTCTACTACTTTCTAGAATATATGATTGTAGGGGTATGCATGTCTAGCTATCCATACCCATGTTGACGCTTTCCTAGGCTGAAGTCAAATTCATGTACACTCTTATTTTCCAATGTACACACGTACATGAACCCTTTTTAAAAAGTTAGAACAAAATATCTGCATACAACGTGTGAATTGTTGATTTTTTAACTTCATAGAGCACATAAATTATTTTTTATCATGACTTATATACAGAAGACAATTTTTTCATAGTATGCTACCCCTGAATTTACTTAATAGGCCTTCTACCAATGTATTTTGGTTATTTCTAGATTCACTATTCAAAGATCAGGAGACTACATGTGTGTGGACATGACTGTTGAGTGACTTTGTACACAAAGACTGGCAAATGTATGCTACAAATTTTTATTTATGTTATCCAAAGTTGCACCAGTTTATATTCCAAGCAATTGCATATGCATATCTGTTTCCCTGGTGTTATCAAGTTTTTTATCTTCATGAATCTGTCAAGTGAAAAATGAAATCTAATTTTTGAAAATTTGTACTTCTTTAATTGTAAGGCTAAGCATTTTCTTAAATGCTAAAGACATTTATGTTTCTCTTTCTTTGAACCTATTGTTAATATTTTTGGTTCATTTTTCTTTTGATTGATGATTTTGTTTCTTTATTTGCAAACACTGAAGAATTAAGGAGATATAGTATAGTATTTTTTTCCATGTTGAATTTTAAACACTTTATGTGGTCAAATTTGTCAGTCTTTGTGTGTGTGTGTGTGTGTGTATGGTTTTGTGGATTTATTTCTTCTTTAGAAGTATCGTTTGCACTTCAAGATTACAAAAGCATTCCACTACATTTTCTTTTAGTTATTTGTATGTTTTATTTCTTTCCTTTTTATAATTAATCCATTAGTCCATATGGAACTGTGTTAGTTTTCCATTGCTGGATAACAAATTACCACAAACTTAGCAGCTTAAAACAACACACATTTATTATCTTACAGCTTCTGTGGATCAGGAGTTGGGCATTATTTAACTGGATTATTTGTTTAGAGTTTATAGCCTCTGATGAAGGTTTTGGCCAGAAACCAAAACCTGTGTTCTGTGTTCTCATCAGAAGCTCAACTGGGGAAAGATTCACTTGCAAGCCCCCTCAGACTATTGTCCAAATTCATTTCCTGATGCTATAGGATTCATGGCATCCTCTCTCATCAAAGTAAAAAAGAGAGAGACTCTAGCAAGAGGAGCATTACATCATTATGTAATTACACATTCGTGATCACATACAATCCATCTTTATCACATTCCAATGGTTAGAAGAAAGCCACTGATCCTTCCAAAGGGATTACCCAAAGGTATGAGTACCAAGAGACAAGGATCTTAAGGACCATTCCAATCTCTGTGCTCCACAAATTTATTTTGGTGAAAGGAGTGAGATAGGGATATACATTTCTTTACATGGTTACCCAAGGTCTTAATATCACTTATTAAATTATCTAACTTTCCCTTAACTAATTAGAAGTTTTACTTATTTCTGTTTTCCTCAACAGATAAAGTTTATATATCTCAAACTAGGTCATTTCTCCTTTTCTCATCTTATGTGCAGCATCTGCCATATAGGAAATACAGTTTGTCAATTCCACAATTAGTTTATTGAGCATAAAAAGAGCACATTTCAGGTTCTCTCCCCAAAGGCAGTCATCATTGTCAGTTTCTATGATGTTCTTTCATGTGTATGTAAAACTATATCTTTATTCATATTTATTTCCATATCCATGTCTATCTAGCTATATATAAAGATTAAAATAATAAAATGAAGAAAGTCCATTCATCATCCTCACAAGAGGTGCTTATTTGCAACAGAGCCCAGACAACCTCAAGCAAATCCAAGTATATGCTAGGAAACACTAAATCAGTTAGTAAAGCCAATAGCTGACACTAATCATGCTCATAAATGAGCCAAACTCAGGATCATGACAAGGAAGTGGGCATGACTGGGACATTTCTGAGGATATAAGCATATCCCAAAGAAGACTACATAGATAACAAAGAAGGAGAGAATGGTAGGAAAACCCAGCTGCTAGCAAGTTCCATGCACTTGAATTGCCATTGTGTCCACTTGGTGCTTTGTGGATAAGATCCTATTGAGTTTGATAATAAAAATTAATAATTTCTGTGACTATGTTCTGTTTCATACTAAAATCTGTGACCATCCATTGAAGCCAACATAATTGTCCATCAGAAGCATGTGGTGGAAAGATGATGAAGCACCTACTAGCTACGGCATTTCCTAAAAATTGTCCACCCTCTTTACTATTATGACAACTCATTCCTACCCTACTACTACCTTTTTGGAAGAGGCAATTTCCTATGAATTAGAATTTGTTGTTGTTGTTGTTGTTGGTTTTGGGTTTTCTTAGATTTTATTATTTATTTATTTATTTATTTATTTATTTATTTATTTATTTATTTTTATTCATGAGAGAGAGAGAGAGGCAGAGACACAGGCAGAGGGAGAAATAGGCTTCAAGCAGGGACCCCAAGTTGGACTCGATCCCAGGTCTCCAGGATCATGCCCTGGACGGAAGACCCCACCAAACCACTGAGCCAGCGGGGCTGCCCAAGATTTTATTTATTTACCCATGAGAAACAGAGAGAGAGAGAGAGGCAGAGACACAGGTGGAGGGAGAAGCAGGCTCCATGCAGGGAGCCAGACATGGGACTCGATCCAGGGTCTCCAGGATCATGCCCTGGCCCGAAGGTGGCACTAAACTTCTGAGCCACCCAAGCTGCCCAGTTGTTTTTTTAGAATTGCATTTATTTTGAATGGAAAATATATACATGTGGTAAAAAATTCAAATGTTACCAAATACACATGAAAGAAAAAGTACATTTCCCCCATTTCTGTCCTTAGTTCTCCAGGCTCCAGCTTCTTCCAAGAGAGAGTTGCCAATGTTAATTTTTCATTTCACATTCTTCCAGAGATTGTATCTTACATATCATTATATATTTTATTTAAATAGGGCATAATTTATATATCATATGTATTTATATGGTATGTATAGTATGTATATATCATGCTTTAAAAAATAAAACAGCAGCATGCTTTACACAATTTTCTGCACTCTTTTTTTTTACTTAATGATGTATTTTAGCATGTGTTTCATGTTAGTACTGTAGATAGAGTTCCCTCATTTTTAATAGCTACATAGTATTGTTTGGCTGTAATATAATTTATGTAGCCATCTCTTATTAGTAAATATCTAGTCTCCCATCTTTTGTTTTTAGAATAATTCTTTAATAAATAACTTCATACTTTATAATACCATTTTAATTCACAGTCCTTTTGAAGATCAGTAAGAGATTATTTATAACATAATTTACATTGTTTCTACCGTTGATCTCCATCTATCAAAAAGTTGTACTATAGTAGTTGTCAAACAGAGGTCTCTATTGATAGCCACTGGCTAAAAGTAACATAAAGACATGTCGTGTTTTTGTCCAGATGATAATTTTTCATAATGGAATGAATTTTCAGCACTAAAATTGTCAGAACTGGGATGTGATTTTGAGAAAAAACACCAAAATTGAGATTTAGGGTGCTTTTAAATAACTAAATATTTACGAAGCTGCCCTCACATTCTTGACCAACAATAGCTGGTCAGAGCTAAATAAAAGCTATTCAATTCAGTTGTGGCATGGACTTCTTCAGTCTACCATATAACCAAGATCAGAACCAAGATTGCTCCACATCTCTGAGGTTGCGCTAATTGTCATTTATCATCATACATTCTTTATTTTCCCTTCCAGAACAGAGTTAAGAAAAAAGTGAAACACTTTTTTATTCAAATGTCTTCTCATAGTTGTAAAAAAATAGACCCATAGTCACCCCTATTCCCTATTGCCTCACACCCAGATGCTCCCTCACTCATTTACATAACTACCATGGCCTCTCCAAAATATCTGAGTTTGCAATCCCGTGTTTAAAATAAACAGACTTTCCCCAGGGTCAAACATATTTTCAGAAACAGTCCAATAAAGATCTATTATCTATCTCTTCTTTTTATTTAAACCCTCCTTCCATTTGTCAACTTTTTGGACAGGTTTGACCTAGAAAGGATTATTTATTTTTTAATACCATTTCTTTAAAAAAAAAAAAAAAACTCAGACTGTCCAATGGACTTTGCAGCTACAGTGGCCAATCCATTAATTCTGGAGGAAGAAGAGCAGCTGGCAAAACTAATCAGTGTTGGACATTTGCATTTTTTCCCTTTTTAATGGTCTCCCCTGGTGCTGGGAGATTGGTTTTCTGTGTTGGAAGAAGAGCATAGAGAGCAGCTGCTGCCTCCCAGTCTACTGCGTAGTAAAGGAAAGAGCGTGGTGCAGAATTCATCTACCAAATATCCCAACAGGTTAACCAGTTCTGGAGCGAGGAAGTCACAGCTTGCTTTTGAAGGTTCTTTGTATTGAGTATAAAAGATTTTATGTTTAAGGGAATAAGATGTCTCTCTTCAAATTCTCTCTCTGTATATATACTCTAGGCAGTAAGATGATGCTTCTAAGGCTTGAGAATCTTCTATTGATGAGAGGCTGCCAAAAAAAAAAATTAAATACAAGTAGGAACTTGAAAAAATAAGCATAAGCATGTTCCTAAAATCAGGCAGAAATGTGACGCTCACTGTAAATTATTGAGTGCTTCCTATTGAGTGCTTCCAGGCATTATCAATGCTGTACATGCATTATCTCATTTAATTTTCTCAATACTCAAAGACATGTGCTATTGTTAACCCTGTTTTATAGTTGGAGAAACTAAAAATCAAAAAAGCATAGGGGTTTTTACAAGGGCTCTAAACTTGTAAAAGGCAGACTTGATATTCATCTAGGTCTTTCTGACTTGTACCCTTAGCTAAACCCTTATTTGCTTCCTCCACAGAACAAGCAGTCTATAAGGCGGTTGGTGGAGTATTTTCAGTGAGGACCACCGAGTATATTCCCTTTGGAATCTATAATGCTGCTCTGGATAATCACTCAAGGAAGAACATTTTCATTCTACTCTTTATGGGATTTTTTTCCTTCCCTATCTTCTTCATAAGAATCAATCTGTCATTGGCCCCTTTCTCGTCAAACAATTCACAACTGAAGTAGCTACACTATGACCTCACTTCTATTCTGAAAGATTATTTCTTTTATTGGCCACTTCTCTTCCTGGCATTCCTAAGTGCTCCTTGATGCCCTAAAAAGTTAAATCACTATTTACTAGCTCTTGTTACTGACAGCAAACCACTCACTGCAACTACTTGGTCAAGCCATACCTAACCAAGGTCAGCTGTCCCCTAACCCATGAAACTTCAAGCTTCATACCCTGTTTCTCTCTAAATAGATCTGTAGTGATACTATTTTTTTCAAATAGTTACTTACAATTTGCATGCAATAAAATACACTCTTTGTGGTATATAGTACTATGTGTTTTAATAAAGCCATATAGGTGTATACCCACTACAACAATCAAGATAAAAGCACTTCCATCCTCCCCCCACAAATTCTCTCATGCCAACCCATTGTTGTCACCCACTCCTAACTCCTAAATTCTGACACAGATCATTCTCTGTTCCTATTAATTTACCTTTTTCTATAATGTCATATAAAATGCAATCATATCATGTGTATTCCTTCAAGTCTTCTTTCACTTAGCATAATGCATTTGAAATTCATCCATGTTTTTGTGTGTCTCACTAATACATTCTTTTTTTTCTGATGAATAATATTCTGTTGTAGAGATGTTCTACAGTTTGTTAATCCATTTACCAGCTGAGGGGCATTTGGATTGTTTCCAGTTTTTGATGACTATGAATAAAACTGCTATCAACCTTTGTGTACAGTACTTTTGTGAATACGGATTTTTATTTCAGTTATGTAAATACCTAGGAATAGAATTGCTGGGTCATACAGTAAATTTAATTTTATGAGAAACTGCCAAACTATTTTCCAATGTGACTGTAACATGTGCATTTTTGCTAGCAACATATGATAGTTCCAGCTATTCCACATCCTTGTCAGCACTTGATATTGTCCAGGTTTTTTGTTTGTTTTTAGCTATTCCAACAGGAGTGTAGCAGTGTGTACAAGGCAAGAATTGTGTATCTCATCATGGTTCTAATGTAATTCTCTGATGATTAATGTTGAATATCTTTTCATATGCTGAGTTGCCATCCAAATATCATCTCTGGTGAGATGTCTCTCAAAACTTCTATACATTTTAAAAATTAGGTTGTGTGGTTTTTGGTGATATTTTCATAACATAAAGATTAACTCATTTTATATTGATCTTCCTTTAAAACTTAAATATCCCAGAAAGGTAATACATTAAGTTTCTACAGATCACTGATACCTTAGTATAGATTAGTTCCATCCATTCACTCAAAGACATAAGCACTTACTTACAGGTCTTTATACTAGATACTGTGAATACAAAAATAAGCAAACTTAGTCAGCTTTCAAGGAGAATTGTTTAACCAGATTGCTATCCATGCAGCCAAATAAAACCAGCCTTGAGGTAAAGGGAATTTTATGGCATACAGTTGAAATTAGCATGGCAATTTTAGAGCAGGGGCTCTTGCAGTAATATCCCTATATCAACAGCATTAAAATTACCTGGAAATTTGTTAGAAATCTACTGAATCAGAAAGTCTGGGGAGGGACTTAATAATAAATGTATTAAAAGCACTCTAGGTTATTTTGATGTACATTCAAATTTGAGAGCAAGGAGAATTGCTGAAGATACGTAGAGGAGGAGATGGGTGGTGAAAATTTTTCTTCATGCTCATTTTATATCCATGTACTTTTGAGTAGTTTTGTCTTCTATTATACTATAGTGTTTAGACTTGAAAATTTGGTGGGTAAAAAATCCCCCATATACTTCAGAGTTAGCATCATACTCATCAGAGAGTTACTTCATCCTGTGTGTTAATTCTGAATGTACTCAGTTGGTCACTCTTAGAATGGTGAGCTCTCTCCTCACCATCTCTGTCATTTCTAGCTCTGGTCAACAGCAGCAAGAGGAAAAAAAAAAGCAGTGCATCCTGAGTGAACAAATACATAGCAGTAGGTCCAACCCAGTTTTAACAGATCAATCATTTTGCCACAACATTTCTCTCCTGATTCCAAGAAATTTTCCCTCTCTCTTTTTGTTGTTGACATTGCTTCTCTTTTAGAAAATTTTGAGCACGAGGAAGTTCTTCAAGGAGTTACTAATTCTTGCCTTGTACACACTGCTACAGAAAGGTTTCAAGGGAATAAACTCTTTTCAGAAGAAAAAAGTAAGTCAAAGGCAGGTTATCTTTTTGAAACACATAACCTAATTCCAGTTTTACTTATTCTCTACTATATAAATTTGCTATTTTCCCAAATGATAGCTATTCACTCAACCTGTGCTGTATGAAAAACTTCCAAAATATGTCAACCAAAATCTTGTATATACGTATTCATGGAAGCATTATACAAATAGTCAAAAAGTGAAATCACCAAGTGATAGATGAATAAAACCAAGTAGTGTAACTATTTAATGAAATATTTGGCCTGGAAAATGGGTAACGTACTGACACATGCTACAATGTGGATGAATCTTAAAAACTTACTAAGCAAAAGAAGTCAGATACAAAAAGCCACAGACTGTATGATTCCGTCTATGTAAATGTCCAGAATAGGCACATTTTTAGAAGCAGAGAGCAGATTAGTGGTTGCCAGGAGTCAGAGGGAGAGGGGAACAAGGAGGTATTGGAGTTTCTTTTCATAGTAATAAAAATGAAAATGTTCTTTAGATAGTGATGATGGCTGCATGACTCTATGAATGTACTTAAAACCACAAAAGTATATACTCTAAAAGGGTGACATTTTTGGTTTTTGAATTATACCTCAATAACACTGTAATTTTTTTAACAAAAGAAAAAAGTTGAGAGATTGAGTCTCTTCTTATAGAACAATTTCTCAGGTTGGGTAAGTTCTGTGCAGTAGAGTGGGAGATCATGACGGATCTTGAATGATCGTATAGAGAGAACTAAACAACTACAGGATTAGACCTGCATTTATGATTTATTCTAGAGGTAGGAAGACTTATGTAGAAACTAGTTTACAGGTTGCAGTATGTTAGAAGACCACTAAAGACATTATGCAGCCTTTAGTGTTTTAAATTAAGACATTCTTAAAATGTCCACATTCTGTGAGAATCTTAAAAAGTAACCTCCTTTTTACCATCCTCTGACAAAGTATAAATAAAATTCTACCACAGAGTAGAATTTTTAGCCAATCTCTCTATCCTCACTTACCATCTTACTTGCTTTTGGTTTTTTAACTGAATTGATCAATAGCTTTGATATTATTAGAAATGGATACACTTTTATTTTATTTTATTTAAAGATTTCGTTTATTTATTCATGAGAGACACACAGAGAGAGAGGCAGAGACATAGGCAGAGGGAGAGGCAGGCTCCTCAGGGAGCCTGATATAGGACTCCATCCCAGGATCCCGGCATCACTCCCTGAGCTGAAGGCAGGCACTCAATCACTGAGCCACCCAGGCATCCCAGATATGGATACATTTTAAATAGAAGTTTGCTTTCTAAATTATTCCTCTGGTAAAGGGACCAAGCTGCATATATGTACTTCATAAGAGACAACACAGAGGGAAAATTTGGTGAAGAGGTCATAGGGATAAAATATTAAAGAAAAACATTAGAAGAAGATCAGCTAAAAATTTCACCCCAGATTAAAAGTAAAGCATATTTAGGGATGCCTGGGTGGCTCAGCAGTTGAGCATCTGCCTTCAGCTCAGGGTGTGATCCCAGGGTTCTGGGATCAAGTCCTGCATCGGGCTCCCTGAGGGGCCTGCCTCTCCCTCTGCTTATGTTTCTGCTTCTGCCTCTCTCTGTGTATCTTTCATGAATAAATAAATAAAATCTTTAAAATAAATAAATAAAAGTATAGCATATTTAAATTACGATTTAGAGTAAAAGCACAACCTGAAAGTTCAAAAACAGGACAATGGTTTTAAAAATTATGGTATATTCATGTGGAGATTATAAAGATATTAAAAATAAAACTTCATATTTAATAACATAAATGACTATAATCCCAAAGAAGTTCAATTATTAATATAATGTGATCCTAAGTATGTATATGTATATGCATATATATAAAATCTTCTTATATAATTTTCATATACACATCTGTATTAAACATATAGTTTTTGACATAAAATACAGATATACATATATAAACATATTTTCTATTATATATGAAATAAAGTTTTACACATTTATGTTTATAAAATATACTTAAAATAATAATTTTATATATATATCATTAAAATGTTAATAGGGATAAGATTATGGGTCATTTTTATTCTTTTTATTATAAGTCCTGAGGAGCTAGCATGATGGATATGCCAATAGCTTGGAAATTCGAGCAACAAAACTGCCCTCTGATGTAGTCACTTTGGAAAATATGTTGGATGCTTCTTAAGAAGTTAAATGTAAATTTACCATATAACCCAGCAATTCCACTCATTGGTATCTGCCCAAGAGAAATGGCAACATGTGGCCACACAAAGACCTACCATAAATGTTCACAGCAGCATTATTCATAATAGCTAAAAAATGGAAACAACTCAAATATCCATCAACAAAATATGGCATATCCATACAATAGAACATATAAAAAGGAATGCATAATGATACATGCTACAAAATGGATAGATCTCCAAAACATTATTGTAACCTCTAAAAGAAGCCAGACAAAAAAGACCATAATACTATAGGATTTTATTTATTTGAAATGGGGATGGGAACAGAGATTATGTAAACAGGCATTATGGACCTTATTGAGCTGATGAATGTGTTATGACAAGCACAACCTCGTAAACTTCCTAAAATTCTCTCACCTGTACACTTAAAATGAGTAAGTTTTATGATATGTAAAGTATACATCAATAATTTTTTTAAAAAATAGAGCCCTTTGAAAGATGAGCTTTAAGTGAGCAGTTAGCAGACCTGGGCAGAGATCTACAAAACCACCTTTAGAAGATAGAATGGCTCCCAATCCAACACGACTTGACTATAACCTAACAGTGTAGTAAGAAATCTACATAAGGATGTGTCATGAAATGGAGGGTAGGAAGTAATGGGACTATTGATAAAGGGGAGAGATGGCCTTGGCTTAGTGTATCAGTGTATTAGGGTTTCCATTACTCTTATAATGAGGGATGTAGAGAGGAGAGGAAAGGGGTAGTACTGAAAAGATAGCTCAGTTAGTTAAATGAGTTCCCCTGCACTGATTCCAGGCACCTAGTCCAAGAAAACAGTTGTTGGTTAGCTTGTCCTGCAGCCTTACTACAAGGTAAGAATGAACTGAAAGGTGAGTACAACTCCTTCTAGACTGTGGCCTTGCTCTTGTAAGCTAACAATCTTAATATCCTGGGTACCATAGCAGTTACTACAAATCCAATTAATGTTAATTCATTCCTATAAAAACAGGCCTCTGAGCGTATAAAGCAGAGAGCCTGAGTTTGGAGGGTAGTGAGTTTTCCAGAATAAATGTCTCCCAGGAGAACTGGTCTGAGTGACTGGAGACCTCCTGAGTTGGTAGCCTCTATCTTGATGTATATGCCTAGCCCAAGTGCCTAGCACTTGAGACAGCCCAGCGCAAGACAGTAGAGCATATGATAAGAACATAGACTTTGGAATCAGACTGCCTTGGTTCAAAGTCTGTGCTAACTCCTTAGCAGACTTTGGAAAAGCTACTTAACTTAAATCTTTCAATTTTCTCATCTACAAAACACAGATAACAACAGTATCTTCTTAACATGATTGTTAAAATGAATAAATGCAATCATATACATAGAGCATTTAGCACAGAGCTTGTCACCTGGTAAACACTCAAACGTTATTACTCCTTAGTTGGCATACTTTTTACATTTTTCTGTTTTTAATCATTTTCTTAAATGAATATATGTCATTTCAGTTCATAATCAGAAAATGATGTTATTCAAAAACTTGAAATGAATGTAATTTCTGTTCAACCAGAAAAAAAGAAAAAAGAAAAAAAGAAGAGTAAAGAACAGAGATGGAGGAAGGAAGAAGAAAAGAAAGAAACATCCAGAAATGCTAATGAGGGACATTTTAGAAGGACATAATACTGAAATCCAGGCCTTTCTGTCTAATACAAGCCATCTGGTAACTGCATCTGACTAAGCCTTACCAAGATTTTTCTTATGAGAATTCATTTGCCACTGTTTATTCCACACTTGATCTCTGAGGGCAAATAGGTAGATTTACTCCTCACAGAGCAGGGATAAACAGTGGAAGGAGATAAGAAGGAACAACGCAGTGACAAAAGTAAGGAGTGATTAAAGGTGAGAGGCAGCAAAGACCCCTTCCCCACATTCCTCTCAATTCTCTCAGAGTTAGAATCTAAGTCTGTGGTTTTAGACAAAGCTCACACACAATTTAAACCACAGATGTAGTTCCCTTCCCTAGTCCCAAAGGCTCCCAATCAGCCCTCGGCCTTGTGTAGGGAGCTGCTAAACTCCTACCCACTACTTAATTAATTTTCTGAAAAAATGATTGGCTGACATGACAGCAATAAACATCAAATTCCATTAATTAATACTGAGACATCAGTGTCTGTGTTGTTTCTCAATTACACATTCAGAGGCAGCCCCCTTTGTGCTGGTACTATTTAGTCATGAAGCCCCAGAAAAGTCCATTACAATGGAAGGGCGACCAAAGGTGTGTGGGAGATGGCATCCACATACACCAAAATAATCAATTTGGAGGAATTCATACTCCAAAGTGCACTCGCCAGAGAAAGGTTTTTGGGACCGGATGAAAGGATTTAAATGTGGTTAGGTGAGGCATTTTCATTTTGCTGATGGCCTGGAAGGGAACTATCAGCTTGATGAACACAGAGCTTCCCCTGGGTTCTAAGACACACTCTTTACACTGGCTTTCCCAGTCTTCTTCCCTGGCTCCTTTCCTCATTGTTCTCTCTCTCATTCCTTTTTTTTTTTTCCCCTAACTACAGTCATCTTCAATTTCATGTTAATTCAGAAGAGAGTCAAAGGGGAACAAAAAGCAATCTTTGCTTCTTCTACTCAAGTCAAAGCCCTAAAGGGACCATGGCTCCCATTGAGGCACATGCCTTAGGGCCTGGAGACAAAGCAAACTGTTCTCATGAACACTCAGAGGTTAGATCCTGGAGATAAAGCAATGTGATTAAATCTTGATAGATTTTTGTTTTAAGAACAGAAGAAGGAGGGGGGAGCTCTTGTTTGCCTGGTTACAAAGAGTGCCGTTGGCAATCCCTGCTTAATCAGGATCTTGATGAGCATATTTTCCCTCCCAGGACTGAGACACCAAGGAAGAGTCTATTTGAAGCAGCCTCCGGCCCATTCCCATGTGGTTGCTCCATCCCTGCCACTTCACTGGACCCTTCCCTGAGAAACAGCTGTTTCATTATTCTAGCAATCTTATGAAAATTGTTTGTGACTTCAGTTTGAAGATTATGAAAATAAAGCCTGAGCCCCACCCAGCCCCGGAGGGCAACATGCAAAGTTGATCATTGCTAAATGTCTTCCATACCTTTATAGGAAAGTATTATTCCCTTATTAATAAATTAATAATCTTTAATAATCTTTCCACTTTAAGAATAGAGAAACAAAAACCCAAAAAGTGAAGACATCTGCCCAAGATCACTCCCCAAATGGGTTACAGGTCCCTAACATATACACAGTGTTCAGAACTGGGAGATAATGGCATGGGATTGGCTAAAGGGACAGCATCCTTGCTGGATGCTTGGTATGGGCCTCAAGAGTCCAGATTTTGAGGTTGGTAATGTTAAGATAGGGAGGATTTATTATTATTATTTATCTCATGTAACCATATTTCAAAAGGTTGGAAAGAAGGTGAGTGCTCAGGACTAAAAAGTACAGAGGTGCACAGACAGAAATTAAATAGTAGAGATCACAATGGCATGATTTCAGGGGTGCCTGGGTGGCTCAATCAGCTAAAACATTCAACTCCTGTTCAGCTCAGTTCATGATCCCAGGGTTGTGAGATCAAGCCCTGCATTGGGCTCTGAGCTCAGTGGGAAGTCTGCTTAAGATTCTCTCTCTCCTTCTGCCCCTCCCCACCCCTTTAAAACAAAAGCCAAAACAAAAACAATGGTATGATTTCAGGTTCAGATGTACTCTAGATACAAAAAAGAAAAAGAAAAGAAAAGCTTTTAATCTGATATAAAAGATTGGAATTAATGCTGAGGAAGGAGTCAAAATATTTAATTCTATTCCCAGGTCCCATCATCACCTTGCACAGTAATCTTGATGGTTTCATTTAACCTGTCTGGTCCGTATTTCTTTCATTCATTTTAAGTGCTTGGTTATACCTGCTCTACTGTCAGGGTTGGCATGATTAGGAACGAAATAGCATTTGTCTAGCAGAAGGTTCCAAACAAACTTCAAATGGACCCAGATATGTGGTAGCAGCTGGATGCCTACCAGAGAATAATGGCTAACCTTAATAAGCTTTTTTAAAGATTTTATTCATTTACTTATTTGAGAAAGAGAGAGAGAGTGAGCACAAGTCAGGGGGAGGGAGAGAAAGAGAAGCAGACTCCCCACTGAGCAAGAGGCTCTATCCCAGAACCCTGGGGTCATGACCTGAGCTAAAGGCAGATACTTAACTGACTAAAGCACCCAGGCACCCCTAAAGCTAATAAGTTTTTAGTACATCTCAGGCACTAGATTACCTTGCAAACTATCCCCATTCAATTTTCAAATACTGTGTGAATTAAATACTAGCATTGCTCTAGTTTAAAAGATGATGAAGCTAAGGCTCAGAGATGTTAAGATACTTGCCTGAGGGCCACACAATTAGTAGATGGCAAAGCCAAGATTCAAAGCTAAATTTGTCTAATTTCAGAGCTTGAGCATTCACATGCTCAGCAATTAATTCTATATGGCAAAAGTACTTTAGTATAATTCAGAAAAGCTGTAGCATACCTCCATCGAACACAACATAAAAAACATGAAGTTGGAACACATTCATGCAAAAGGAATAGAATTTCTAGTCCTGAAAACCCCTATCAGAATGGGCTCAGTGGCAGATGGAAAGGCTTGTCCAACAAGGCAGGACTTGGGGTAGACACAGTCCTGAAACAGCCTTCCTGCTCCACAAATCAGTAGTGGCTCCCTCCACTTAAGTTCATTCCAAACAAATCCATTAAAAGCTTCATATTAATGAATATTTTATACAGTTATGACATAGCGAGTCCCATTCAGAAGAGGCTCTTACTAAAGGCTGACACGATGAACAACTAAAATAGCCAACTAATCATCAAGGCCAACGGAAATCTGGTCAAGGGACACAATAATTTTATACAAAGAAAAAAATAAAAGTCGTATAGTCCCTTCTTGCTGATTTAAGAAGACTTTTTGAGAAATTCTACTTACCATGTTCAAATATCGCCATCCATCAGCAAAAGACATCTATTTGGATAATTAATTTGTTTTTCTTCATAGTTTCTGAGGAAAGCCAATGTAGTATTTGTTTGTTTCTTTTAAATTAGGTCTCTTTCTGGATCCTTAGCAAACATACAAGCAAACATATATACATGCACACACACAAAAATACATGAATAAGTCTTAAACTACTTCCTTTAGAGATAGAAAGTGAAGAGAATCCTAAGTGAAAAACTCAGTGGCTTCTCATGTTACTATGCACTCCTCCAAGTCTTGCACCTCTCTCAGGAAAACACTGCTCAAAGATTTTGGAGGAAAAAGAGCAGAACCTATAACAGAGAAAGCAAACCAGTGGCCTGTGTGTACAATACAACTTGCAGATGTGTTCTCTTTGCTTTGCCAGTATTGGCTTGCCTACTGTTTTTAAGAAATCTGAATTCATTGTGAACATTTAAAAATCTGGATATTTCACAAGTGTTTCTGAGTTTCTGACTTCTCTTGAACAATTAGGAGATCTGGCATGATAGGACCTACATTCCTGTACAGTGACAGCCAGCTGGAGCTGAGTTGTAACTCATAGAGGGGCCAGTCACTCCAGTTCCCAGAATCCATCATGTTTCCATGTCAGAAAGACAAGTATTTTGCCATTTGTTATTATCCTTGTGGATTTTTTCCCCTTAGATTTGACCAGAACAACAGAAGGCACATAGACCAGTGGAACAGAAGACAGAGTCCAGATATAACCCATGCATATGTGTTCAACTGATTATTGACAAGGGCATCAAAAACACACAATGTGGGGGGCACCTGGGTGGCTCAGTAGTTGAGTGTCTGCCTTTGGCTCAGGTCATGATTCCAGAGTCCTGGGATAGAGTCCCTGCAGGGAGCCTGCTTCTTCCTTTGCCTATGTCTCTGCCTCTCTCTATGCATCTCTCATGAATAAATAAATAAACTTTTTTTAAAAAAAGAACACACAATGGGGAAAGGACAGTCTCTTCAATAAATGGTGTTGTGAAAACCAGATATCCATACACAAAATAAGGAACTGGACCACTATCTTTTACCACTCACAAAAATTACTTGAAATTGGTAAAAGACTGAACTGTGAGACCTGAAACTATAAGACTCCAAGAAGAAAACATAGGGGAAAAGATTATTGACATTGGTATTGTCAATGATTTCTTAGATAAGACACCAAACTAAAATAAACAAGTGAGATTACATTAAACTAAAGGGCTTCTGCACAGCAAAGGACAATTAATAAATTGAAATGGCAACCTATGGAATGAGAGGAAATATTCACAGACCAAATATCTGATATAGGTTTCATATCCAAAATATACAAAGAAGTAGTACAATTCAATAGCAAAAAAGTTAATAATACAATTTAAAAATAGGCAAAGGACCTAAATAGGCATTTTACCAAAGAAGACATACAAATGGCCAATAGATATATGAAAAGATGTTCAACATCACTAATCAGAGAAATGTAAATCAAAATCACAATATCACCTCACATCTGTTAGAGTGACAACTATCAAAGACAAGAGAGAACAAATGTTGGCAAGGATATAGACAAAAGGGAACCCTTATACAATGTTGTGGGAATGTAAAATGGTAGAAGCATTATAGAAGACAGTATGGCACTACCTCAAAAAATTACAAATTGAACTACCATATGATCCAACAATCTTACTTCCTGGTACATATCTGAAGGAACTGAAATCAATATCCTAAAGAAATATCTATACACCCATGTTCATTATAGTGTTATTCACATTTACAAGATAATGAAAATGACCTAAGTATCTGTCAACAGATAAATTGATAAAAAAGATGCAGTAAATATAAATAAATAAATATATATATACACAAATATATATATATATATATATATATATATATATACACAAAATGGAACAATACTCCTTGAGAAAGAAGGACGTTCCTCCATTTGCAACAACATGGATAGACTTTGAGGGTATTTTGCTAAGTAAGACAGAGAAAGACAAATACTATATGTTATCACTTACATGTGGATCTTATAAAATATAAAATATATATAAAAATATAAAAATAAAACATATGTCAAACTTGTAAAAACAAAGTAGAATGGTGTTTAGGTGTTGGGGGTAGGAAAACTTGGGAGACGTTGCTTAAGAATAGAAACTTGCATCTAGTAGATAAATAAATTCTATAGATTTAATATACAGCATAGTGATTATAGTCAACAATGCTGTATAATAAACTCCAAACTTGCTAAGAGCCTAGATCTTAATTGTTCCCACCACAAAAAAGAAATAATTATGTGATGTGATAGAGGTGTTAGCTAACACTAATGCTAGTGTAATTATGCTGCAGTATGCAAATATATCAAACCAATATGCTGCTTACCTTATACCTTTACAATGTTATGTGTCAATTACATCTTAATTAAAAATTCAATTAGTTAATTTAAAAATAAAAGGAAGTCATACCCATATCTCTGTCTAAAGTAGGAAAATGAATGGCAGACTGAGATAGCTGCATATTGGAAGAAAAATGGAAGAAAACTTAAAGCCTAGCTCTTTGTAGGAGTGAAGGCTATGCATTTTTTGATACACAAAAAACAGGCTGGTTTAACTGAGGGTTCTTACTGGCTCCTGTAGTCATTTGAGCTTGACATCATTGCTGAAAGTCACTGAAGATCTCTGGAAATAGGTCTTTCCCCTGGTTATTTTCATTCCCATAGCTCCAGCTGCCTTCCTTAGTAGTTGGCACAGTGCCAGGCATTTTGTAGGTGCCGAAAAATAAAATGTACTATGAACTAAAATTACATTGCATTCTTTTCCCCTTTCCTATTAGTTTTCTGTGTACCAACTCCCCCACACCACCACCACCATCCTCTCTTCTTGCTGATTTAAGAATCCTTTTAGAGCCCTCTTTGCTCTAAAACTTTATTTCAGGACCAATCATACCAAAGGACCTGGTAATGGAATCTCATAGAGACTTTAGTGATTATTTGATAAAGTATTCACTTGGGGACCAGCCAAACTTAGATTCAAACTCCACCTTTACCACTTACCGCCTTAGCTTGGGTTTTCCAATAGCAGAGCTTGAACTGAAGATGTATGTGTAGATAATTTATTGGAGAATGTGACCCCCTAAATGAGAGGCAGAGAAGTCAACAGGGAAGGAGGGAAAACCAATACAAGAAACCATTAACTGCCGTAGGCAAGTGCTTACTTCAAGCAGGACCTTCGGAGGAATTTTATGGAATGTGCATCAAAACTGTCAGACAGAGACAAAGGCCTTTATTCATTGACTCCTGCCCCCATTAGTGGAGGGTTGCCCCATGATGTGTTAATATCCCCAAGCCACCAAAGGAAGTCAGGGAGAAGTGTATGAGGTAAAGTGGTAGCCTTGGTTGGTATCAGTGGCAAAGCCAAGAAGATGTAAGATGGTGTATAGAGGGTATCCTATATAATGACTGTGGTCAACTACCTCATTTCTGGAAACTTCAGTTTCCCCTTCTATAAAGTAGGCCAACATTAGTGCTTCCCTTTTAGGAATGTAGAGGAAGTATAATGAAATAATCCCTGTAAAGCTCATAGCAAAATGTCCAGCATGTACATGCTAATGAATGGCCATTTCTAATATAAATTATTACCTCCAGAACTGTGCAGCATGGAAGACCTTTATCTGACAGCTCTGTAGCAACAATCAATGAAACCAAACAATGATAGTTGCAATCTCAGTATTCACTTAGTGAGGGACTAAAATTGGTTGCTGCTCAGCCAATTCCATCCCATAAACATGTATTCTTTTGCCCTCTACCTTACCCACATGACAAATATATATTTACATTTATATTCAACAGAAATGGAGACCCACATTTAAAAATCAGAAAAATTCATATAAAATTCAGATTTCCAGCTCACTCTTGAAAAATAGAAAAATCTGACCCTACTGAGTGGGCAGCATTGTCACTGTCAGCTGAAGCTGAGTAGTGATGACCCTTTCAAATGGGTCATGTTTTCTCCAATTTGCCACTATCCTCTCCAAGTCCATTTCACTTTTCACAACCTGCTACCCCTGTGGACATTTGCATTTGAAACTCCTGGACTGATACTTAACCTAGAAAGGTGGGGTTCCTGGAAACCCTGCTAGGACCCAAGGATGAAAAGTGCCAGAAATGACAAGGCCTTTGTTTTTCAGTGAGACAGCTGAGGAGCCACCCCCGAGGTTGTAGAACTCCATGTCTCTGTGATGGAGAGCTAAGTGAATCCTGCTGAGGTGAGAGTGTGTGGTTGCAGTGAGTCTGGCTATTACCAACCTGAGGCTGAGGTCACCCCAGCTGCTCCCAGCGCCTGCAACTCTGTTTATTTCATTCTGGTTCATACCAGAGATTTATTTTTATGAACAGTGAACATTTTTTGCAACATTCCCTCATTTAACCTTCATTATCAAAGTCTCTGCCCAAAGCCCATATAAGCACCATTATTGCCCATATAACATTTTCCAACATAAACCATTTAAGGCATTTTTTTCCCATTTTTATTTATTTCTCTTCCGTTACATTTCATTTGAAATGTGCATGGAGGAGAATGTGTCTTGTTTTTATGTTGTCTCATATAGACCATAAGCCCTAATGGTGGGGGCTGCCTATTTTGGAGGTTAATAAGCAATGGGGACATTCATCATATGGAACAAACAACCAGGATATGCTGGCCTCTTAAAAAAGTACTAGAAAGGAGTTTTGTGTGACTGAGGAAATTGAAAGGAAAATAAGCCAGCTTCTTTGTCTTTTCTGAAAGTCAAGAAAAGAAGAAACATGATGGCTCCAAAAAAGGAAGCCAAGAAGATTAAAAGAACAGTGTTATTATATTACTCTTCAAATCACCCATTAATATGCAAATTCTATGTGGAGAGTGATAGTATGTGTATCCTTGAGTCTCCAGTACTGGCCAGGGTCTGGTTCAAAGTGGGTAATTTAGCAAAAGTTTGCACTTGATTCTAAGAAACTCAACTGACTTAAGCAAAAATGGTAATATATTAACTTATAGAGTTGAAAACTTCAAGATCTGTAGACACGTTTGCATCCAAAGACTAAGCATCTTTAGGATTCAGCTCCTACCACCCACCCACCTCCCATCCTCTCTAAACACTCAATCTACCTCCCCTCTATTGATTTTACCATAAGCAGGCTCTCTTCTGTTGATAGTCTGCTGTTCACCGGAAACTTTAGGCCTAATTAAACTTATAAGCTCTGTAACTCTGGTAATAAGAAAAAGAGAGAGAGAGAGAAGAAAGAAAGAAGGAAGGAAAGAGGGAAAGAAGGAAAAGTAGGAAGGAAGTGAAGAAGAGGGAGGGAAGGAAAAGATAGAGAGGGAAAGAAGGCAAAGAAGAAAAGAGAAAACAAAGTAAGGAGAATGAAAAAACAAGCCTCTCTTCCCCAGAAGTTCCATCAGTTTGGATCTCTGAGCAAATCACTATGGTCAGAGGTAAGAATTACCTAGATCAGAGGTCCTATCCTTGAGGACTGAGATTGGCCAAGGTAGCATGCATGCTGGGTGAGCATAAACAGTAAATGTCCACCACAGAAGGCATGGGTGATGTTGCAATGGAGAGAACCACAGGAGTCAGGAGCCCTGGCCACTTCCTTCCAGCTCTGGAATAACCAGTGGGGAAGTCTTGCATTTGCAATTTAATTCATAGCCATGAACCTATACTGCATTTTACTACCTGTGGAGACTATGCTAAAGCATGAGAAAGCAAAGTTGAAAAGCTATTGGCAATCATCAACAATCTACTAACTGGTGGGACCTACAGCTACAAAAACAAATCATTAGGAAACCTTGTGTTAGAAAAAAAGAAGTAGAAGTATGTGCAAAGTGGAGAGGTTTATCTTTGAATTCCCCTGGAAGCAGAACCTGAGATTAGGATCTCAGTGCAAATGACGGACATTTGGAAGGCAATCTAGAAAGCCAGGGTAGAGTGATGGGGAAGTGATCTGATAAAGAAAATATGCCAGTATAGGGGGGATTATTATACTATATTATATATAATATCACCTATAATAAATATGTATAATATCACCTATAATAAATAATACATTAGAGTTACCACCTATTATATAATAATATATATTATATGTATAGGTGGTAACTTGGAGGGTTACCACATCCATTGTGAGCAAGTGGAACATAATTAGCTGGAAACCCTGAAGGTGAGTATAGGTATGAACACATACCTCAGAATTATTTAATAAGCAAGGTGGGAGCTGATGGTGAAGAAACTAGGGTACTTATTTATGAAAGCCTGTCTACTACAGGCAAAGATTGCTGGAGTATGGGGCAGTAATTCCCCCAGGCATTTCTGGCCTGTCGTATGAGTGGACAGAGTGAGCTTCGAAGGCCAGGGAAAGCCCTCAGGTAAAGGAGTGCATCCTGGGTTGGCAGTTAGGTCAACAGCACTGAGATGGTGGGACTGGAGGCTACAGGTGTAGCAGGGGCAATATCCCATCTTTGGGTAGAAGTCATTTTGCTGCTCTTTCCTAAAATAAGGAAATTGAACCAGAAAATCTCCGAGGGCCTAATCAGCTCTAAAATCCTAAGATACAAGAGTTAGTCTAACAATCTTCTATTTTGTACTTCTATGTCAGCATATCTTAGGCTGGTTTTAGGCTTTTTTTTTTTTTTGTAATATTTCATTTATTTATTCATGAGAGACACACACAGAGAAAGAGAAAGGCAGAGATACAGGCAGAGGGAGAAGCAGGCTCCAAGCAGGGAGCCCAATGTGAGACTTGATCCCAGGACTCCAGGATCAAGCCCTGGGCCAAAGCCAGGCTCTAAACAGCTAAGCCACCCAGGGATCCGCTCAGGCTGGTTTTAAAACAATTTAAAAATGGGGAAAATTAACAAGGCAGGAAACAACAAATGTTGGAGAGGATGCGGAGAAAAGGGAACCCTCTTACACTGTTGGTGGGAATGTGAACTGGTGCAGCCACTCTGGAAAACTGTGTGGAGGTTCCTCAAAGAGTTAAAAATAGACCTGCCCTACGACCCAGCAATTGCACTGCTGGGGATTTATCCCAAAGATTCAGATGCAATGAAACGCCGGGACACCTGCACCCCGATGTTTCTAGCAGCAATGTCCACAATAGCCAAACTGTGGAAGGAGCCTCGGTGTCCATCGAAAGATGAGTGGATAAAGAAGATGTGGTTTATGTATACAATGGAATATTACTCAGCCATTAGAAACGACAAATACCCACCATTTGCTTCAACGTGGATGGAACTGGAGGGTATTATGCTGAGTGAAGTAAGTCAGTCGGAGAAGGACAAACATTATATGTTCTCATTCATTTGGGGAATATAAATAATAGTGAAAGGGAATATAAGGGAAGGGAGAAGAAATGTGAGGGAAATATCAGAAAGGGAGACAGAACATAAAGACTCCTAACTCTGGGAAACGAACTAGGGGTGATGGAAGGGGAAGAGGGCGGGGAGGGTGGGAGTAAATGGGTGACGGGCACTGAGGGGGGACTTGATGGGATGAGCACTGGGTGTTATTCTGTATGTTGGTAAATTGAACACCAATAAAAAATAAATTTATTATTAAAAAAATAATTTAAAAAATGTATGGGAAATGGGTGGGTTGGTAGGAGGTGGAGGAACCTGGGAGAGTGATAAAGTTAATAATCTCATTGTCAAAAAGTCTAGGACTTCACACAAGAATGTAGTCCTCAAAATAGCTTAACTTGCTTAGAGAAGATTTGCTTACATTGAACGCTGCGATCTTGCCCCTGTACTTTCAAGGTAGGATCACAGATTGCAGGCCATCTTAAGAGGACTCTCAAAGCTGTGGATTCATAGAGAAGATAAGTTGAGATCAAAGTGTGGTTATGAACTCCTGGTTCTTCAGGCTTGTAAGTGCTCTTCCCTCTGCATGGACAGAGACAAGAACCAAGAAGCAGATGTAGCAAACAAGGCTTTATAAAAGAAATGTTTTTTTTCTATGTCCAGAGTCTTAGATTGTATACCACATTCACATTTCCAAAGCTTGTTCCTAACCCAGGGAGATTGGTGATATTTGTTTATTATTTCTGGCATTTCTTGCCCTTGGAAGTGTTTTAGTGGCTGTTATGTCACAGAGCCCCCAAACACTTTTGCAATAGGTCCGTGGCTCTGTGGCTCTCCGTTCTAACAAAACCGTTTCCCAGAAATCTGTCTGTAAAACCCAAACCCCTGTGAACCTACACTGGGCCCTGTATTGGAGCATGCGAGTTCCAAGACACAGGTTTATCTTCGCATTTCTTAAGATGTGCTCTGGTAAATTAGATCCCTTCTCCATTTTTTCCCTCCTTTTCTTTTTCCATTCCATAGAACACCACTATTGTTGCTTTTAAATGAAGCTTAAGAATTGCATTTGATTGCGAAGGATGGAGCATTTAAAGTGGTAAGTGTGGGGATGGAAAAAATGAAAATCACATAATCCAATAAACCACGACAATGGAGGGGAAACTCTTCCTGAAGCACTCTTGACAATAAATGTTTCTAAATGCCTATGTGATCAACTCAGAAAGAATCGCATTTCTCTCTTGGTCCTCAGTATGCACACAATAGTGGATAGCTCACAGTTGTTTTCCTCCCTCCATTTAGGTAATTTTCTTTGGAAAGGATTTAATTTAGCAGATTTGGGGAGTGACTTGAGCATTGCTGAGCACTGTATATTTTATTGGGAATAGAGAAAGGACACTCTTTTCTTATAGGGAAAATGCTATTAATATTCCTATTTTCCAGATTAGGAAACTGATCATATCTTCTTCTTTTCTTATATCCTAGGAAAGAAATACTAAAAACTGTGACCCTAATTACTACTTCCACTATTATTAATAATGACAAGTACTCATAACGCACCAGTTCACTTAATTTAATTTCACTAGTTAATAAGTATTATAAGTATTATTGAACATCCTAAGTTTAACATAGTGCTAGACATTACTGATAAAAATAAGAGAAACAAGAAATTACATTTAAATATACCCAAATAGTGTAAAGGCTCAAGATAAAACCTTGGGAGCAATTATATACAGTGAGTTTCCTTAAACAAAATACTATTGTTTCCCAACACGATATCTGGAAGGAAAAACAGAGAATAAACTCTATGGTATTCTTAACAGAGTTTTTACCCAATCTTGACATGCTTTTAAAACTAAAATGTTTGAATAAAATTCTTAATGGACTCAGAATAAAAGTAGCACATATGTATAAAACATCTGTTAATAGAGGTTCATAAGAAAGAGATGCTTTTTTAAAACCAAACGAATAAAAATAAAAAAAATTGAACAAAATTGAGCAAAAGAATTTTTTTCTTTGATTTCTTTTAATTAGGAATAAGTTCTAATTTGGTGATATTTCATGCTGATATTGCAAATAAACTTTATAAAATAAACATGCACACACATAGACACACAATTATTTTCCAGAACTTACAGACATATTGATGCTTTCCTGATTCATGTTTTAAATGATGTCATGATATTAATTTAGCTATATGAAATATAAAAATTTCTTCATGGAAAAGGCATTGTTTTTTTGACATGTAAAGAGTTTTCATAAACCACTAAGAACAAGCTTAATAAACAACACAACAAGAAGAACAATAAAGCAATCTAATATAAATAACACACAACCCAATAGAAAATGGGCAGGAGATAAAACAAAAAGTCCACAATAAAAGAAATACTTTGCACAACTTATACCAAACAATAAGACACCAATTTGGCCTCTCAGTTAAAATTTGGAAGACACTATCAAGGAATATATATTTCATTGGCCCCCAGATCACAATAAACATTGGAGGTAGTTCAAATGTTGGTCTCAATGCTCTTTATAAAGAGTGCAATTGTTTTTTCCCTTTATTCTTCTTTTATCCCCAGGCTGTGACTTTCTTTACTTTGTCCTCTTCATATTTTCCCTCCAGCAACAATTTTGGTTATGTCTGCACAGAATTCCTAATCCAAATAGTTGAATCAAAAATTGTTATAGAAAAAAAATTGTTTTAGATTGTGTATATAACAATAGAGAAGAAAAGTTCCATGCATCTAGATTCCTATGTAGAGAAAGTTACAACTGGCAGTCTCATAAGGGTATTCCTTATTAAGACCTTAGGTTTTTTGGTTTTTTTAAAGACTTATTTATTTGAAAGAGAGACAGCACACACGTGCAAGTGGGGGGAGGAACATAGGGAGAGAATCTTCAAGCAGATTTACTGCTGAGCCCAGAGCCCTGCACCAGTGGCTCCATCTCACAACCCATGAGATCATGACCCATAAGATCATTACCTTAACCCAAACCTAGAGTTAGATGCTCAAGGGACTGAGTCACCCAGGTGCCCCTAAACCTTAGGTTTTAAATACAGTATTTCCATAGTTATTGACATTCTTTGAAAAGAGCTGTCCAGAGGAGATTAAGAACACTATCTTTTCCTTCTAAACACCAGCCAATAGGGAACAAAAAGAGAAGAGGGAGGCTATTTAATGAATTTGATTTCCAACTTAGATAAATTTCAATTTTTTTATTTTGAAATAAAAAAGTGAGTTAGCTAATCTATGAAATTTTCAATACAATAACCTTTTTTAAAAATTTAATGTAAAATTTTTAAATATAAATAATAATTCTCTTTAATGATCCTTTACATAACTTATCGCATTTAATTCTCAGAATAATCCTATGACATAGTGCTATTACTATTTCCAGTGTACAGATGAAGAGGCTGATATTTAGAGATTAAAGAACTTGTCCAAAATCATATTAGGAGTAATGGCAGAGCTTTGATTCAAACCCAGGCAGTCTCTTTCTAAAATCTGGATTCTTTAACACTGTAATTTTTTAAGATTTTATTTATTTATTTATTCATGAGAGACACAGAGGGAGGGGCAAAGACATAGGCAGAGGGGGAAGCAGGTTTCCTGCAGGGAGCTTGATATGGGACTTGAACCCAGGACCCGCGGGATCACGACCTGAGCAAAGGCAGACCCTCAGCCACTGAACCACACAGTGGCTTAAACTCTGTCACTCTATCTATAAACTATTGCTGCATCTAGAAAATAATTTTGTTTGCCCTCAGGGTATGGATCAGAATACATTTCCATAAAGATGAATTTTTTTTTCTTAGACTCTACTGCTCCTTTGGGTGATCCTGGTATTCAGTTATGTTTTAGAGAGGGCAAAGGGCATCTGCTCTGTGCTTTCCTCACCTCTAAGTTCTCCCAGTAGATTAGCTCCAAATGCTTCTTTGGTTGGATGTGCTCCAAAATGTTCTCTTTCATCTCTGCTTTAGAATGCTAATCAGCCTGAATCATCAAGCAGAATTCCCTATTAAAACAAAACAAAATAAAACAACAACAAAAAAAAAAAAACACAAAAGTAGACTAAGTCCAGTGATACATCAGAGGTTTGGCTAAGACCACAAGGAAAGAACCAAAAGTCTACCATGTGCCATGATCTCTTCACAGATATTCTCTATCTAGCCTAAGAATATACAATAAAATCGGTGGGGAAATTTTTCAGAGAGAGTGATTTTAGCTTTATCTGGACTAAGCTTTTGACAATTGGAGTTCCCTCAGGAAGAAGTGAGAGCCCTTGTCACTGGACATATGCAGTAGAGGATGAATAATTAGTGAATAAAGTGTAAAGGGGAAGTGTAAAGGGCAGAAGTGTAAAGGGGTCTCAAAACTCAGATGAAGAATTAAACCAGTTCAGAAGTCTTCAACTTTGCATTCTCATACATTGCTAAGACCACAACTATGCATATGGTACATCACAGGTAATGTGCTACTACTAATATAGAAAAATATTTGTAATTTATTTTTTAAATACATAAATTAAAGTGTCTCTGTGTCTGTTTCTTGATAATAAGCAATCAAAACTATTAGACAGCTATAGAATAGCTAAGATATTGGAAAAAAGAATTGCACATACCCACAAACCAAATTATCTTTGTAGTGAGTAAACTTGATGGACCTACATCAATGGGAGATTCTTATCCTGTTCACATTGTTCTTCCCATTATTGTGACAGAATGGAAGTAGAAAATCATTATATGCTTGGCCTTTAATATTTCCTTCAAGCTTAGACACTATGATTCTGCGATTCTAAAGGACAAGGGAATAATAGCACAGAGCAGAACTTTTCTAGCCTCAGATCTAAATTGGGTTGTTAAAGGGCACAATTAACAGGTCATATTGCTAAGACTAAGTCTCTGCAACTTATGGCACTAGAATGGTAGGCTGGAACACTTGGTTCTCTCTGAGGTGTTGCATGGGGTAAGACAATAGAGGTATATCACTTCTCAAAGAAGTCAGGCCACCTGTATGAGACTCAAGCAGAAAAATACAGAGGGAGTGGGGGACGGGGGTTACTCTCCTAGCATTGATAGCTGGGGATGAAGTAAGGATCTATCTGAGGAAATTGTCTTAAACAACCACAAGGTTATGAGTATATATGTGTATTGGAGGAAGGAGTAGAGAGATCTAGATAAACTTGAAAAAATGAAGTGCCTGGCCATGAGGCTAGGGTCCTGGGCTCATGCAATTACTATGGCATCTGGGGCCTGGGGCACAGCACATTTACTGTAGCATTGGCACCAAAATCTGAGGTGTAGGCATGTGTAGATCACTCCCAAAACTAGGATCTGGGTCTCTGAGGCTCACCATGGTGACTTGAGGGTGGGGGAGACAGGATGCAGCAATGGGTATGTGCCCAGGGATGACAGGGAGTACTACTAGCCTGGGTCCAGGGAGTGTGTCACAGCAACAGCCTAACCCCCTGGGGATAGCAGGTCTAAGTCCCAGTTCAGGCCCCAGGGGACAGAGTGTAGAGCAGCAGCAGCCCAGCTCTTCTGACGGTGGGTCACATCTGTGACTTCGGACCCATGGGGCAGAGTTCAGAGCACCAGCTGCACAGCCTCAGTGGTGGAGGTCACTAGGCAGGGTGTAGAACAATGGCAACTCTAATTCTGTAGATGGCAGGCACTATGGTACCCCAGTCAAGAAGAGTAGACCGCAGCAACAACTTGTGCCATTTGGGGCAGGTGTCAGCACAGAAACACCTCCAGCCACAGGAAAGAAATGTAATGGCAGGGACTCCAAGCAGTTCTATCAGTTAAGTTCAGCATCAGTGAAGACTGCAGGGGTCCTTAGTAGCAAAGGATGCAGATGTTCAGGAAGGTGACAGGGATTTCTGGGATCCCCTTGTTTGCCTTTTCCTATGGGGTGAATTCCCTCTGAAGGGATCTTAACACTCAGCTGCTCTAGACTGGGAGTTGCCATAATGTAAGTAAGTACTTCCTATACCCCTCTATACCACAATGCTCAGTTTTCATATTTTCTAGAATTTCTGCTGTTTTTTCACTGTAGTCCAGAGCTCTCCCAGAGCTATTTTTGTCAGTTTCTAGTTATTTCTTATTTTAGTTGTATTCACGGGAGAGAATTTGAACCTTCCGGTCCACCACCTTGCTGACATCTCGCCTTGCAAAATTTCAAATGTATACAATTTTTAAATGTCAATTATATCTCACAGAGTTGAAGGAAAAAATATTTTCTTTAGGCAGAAAAGCATATCAGAGTACAACTTGGAATTACACAAAGAAATGATGAATATGGGAAATGGGATAAATGAAGGTAAAATTGAATTCATTTTTTCTTACTTTTAATTGTTCTAAAAGATAACTGATAAAGAAAAAATAGTAGCAGTACACTGTGCAATTATAGTGTACATAAAAGTAAAAGCACAAGTGATGGGAAGGAGAAATATTGGAATATATTGTTACAAAATTCTTACACTGGGACGCCTGAGTGGCTCAGTGGTTGAGCATCTGCCTTTGGCTCAGGGCATGATCCCAGGATACTGGGATCAAGTCCCATATCACGCTCCCCTCATGGAGCCTAATTCTCCCTCTGCCTATGTCTCTGCCTCTCTCGATCTGTCTCCCATGAATAAATAAATAAAATCTTTTTAAAAAATCCTTACACTACACATGAAGTGATATATTATTTGAAGCTAGACTCTAAGTAAATATGTATATTTTAAGCCAAAGAGCATCCACTAAAATTATTTTAAGAGGGAGGCATTATACACAAGTCAATAGAAAAGATAAAATGAAATAATTTTAAAATGTTTTATTAACAACAGAAAAGATATTAAGTGGGGAGGGACAAAGAACTAAAGAATAGAAAACAGGCTAACAAGATGATAGGTTTTAATGCAGTCTTACACATATCATCTAAACACAACAAGTAAAAGACAAGAATTGTCACACTGGGTAAAAAAAACAAAGGTCTTTTTTTATATAAGAAATTCTCTTTAAATATAAAGGCACAGAGGGGTGCCTGGGTGACTCCATTGGTTAAGAATCTGCCTTCTTGAGCCCTGCATCAGCAGAGGGAGAAGCAGGCTCCCTGCAGGGAGCCTGATGTGCGACTTGATCCCAGGACTCCAGGATCACTCCCTGAGCCAAAGATGCTCAACTGCTGAGCCACCCAGGCACCTCCTAAAATATTTTAAACTGTATCAAATACAAAACAACATATTAAAATTTGTGAGATGCAGCTAAATAGTGCCAATGGGCAATTAATAGTATTTAATGCTTTTTGAAGAAAAGAATCAAATCATTCAAGTCACTACCTTAAGAAACTAGAAAAAGAACAAACTTAAAGTAAACCAAAAGAAGGAACTAAATATAAGAGCAAAAATCAATGAAATCAAGTAGAGGAAAACAGTAGAAAAAAAATCAATAAAACCAAAAGGTGGTCTTTTCAAAAACTCAATAAAAATTCATACGTCTTTAGCCAAACTAACCTAAATAAAACACAAATTATCAATATCAGGAACAAAAGAGGGATTATCACAGTCTAACCTACAGACATAAAAAAGTAAAGAGATACTTGTGATGAGCATTGGGTGTTGCCTGTAAGTGCTAAATCACTAAATTCTACACCTGAAACTAATATTACACTGTATGTTAACTAAGTGGAATTTAAACAAAAACTTAATTTAAACCAAAAAGCAAGTTAATACTACAAACAATTCCATATCCATAAATTTCAAATGAATCTATTCCTTGAAAGATATAAATCATCAAAACAGAAAGAAAATGATAACCTGAAAAGTCCTATATCTATTCAAGAAATTGAATTCATAATTCTAATTCTTCCAAAAAAGAAAACTGGGCCCAGATCGTTGCACTGTCAACTTCTACCAAATACTTAAAGAAAAAATATAGAAAATATTAACTGACTAGAAAAAGAAAATATTGTTTCAATGTCAATTCTCCTCCAATTTTATCTTTAGATTCATTGCAATCCCTATAAAAATCCAAGCAGTTTTTTTTTCAGAAATACTTTTAAAATGATAGCTAATTCTAAAATCTAAGAATGTATATAACAAGCAATGAACTAAAACAAGCAAAATATTTTTAAGAAATAAGAATAAAGTTGGAGGACTCACATTACCCATTTCTGAAGTACAAATCTACTGTAAATCAAGATTATATAATATTGGTGGATGATAGAACAAAAATCAATGAACATAACAGAGAGCCCAGAAACAAACCCACAGATATAGAATCAAGTGACTTTTAATAAAGTTGCAAAGGCAGTTATAAAGTTAGGATAGTCTTTTCAACAAATGATTCTTAAATAATTGTATGTCCAAAAAAAAGTGAACTCTGACCTTTACATCATACCTTATACAAAAATTAACTCAAAATGTATCATGTTCCTAAATGTAAAATGTAAAACTTTGAAATTTCTATTAAAAAGTAGAAGAAAATATGTGTGATACTGGGGTAGGCAAAAGTGTTTAGGTATAACAACATAAGCATAATCCATAAAAGAAAAAAATAAGTTGAACTTTATTAAAATTTACTCTTGCTATGTGAAAGAAACTTAAGAGAATGAAAAAACAGGCCAAAGACTACACATGTCTGCAGCTCACATTTCTGACAAAGGACTTGGAACCAGAATATATAAAGAACTCCTAAGATTCAATAATAAGAAATAATCAATCTAATTTAAAATATGGGTGATAGATCTGAGCAGACACTTCAGTGCAGGAGATAGATGGTAAATAAGCACAGTAAAAATTGTCTGACATCACTAACTATTAAGGAAGTACAAACTAAAACCACAATGAGATTTAATAATTCAAATACTTAGTAGAATGGCTAAAACAAACAAGCAACAACAACAAATACAATACCAAGTTTAGGCAATGATGTGGAGCAACTAGAACTCTCATATATTGTTGGTGGGAATACAAAATGTAAAGGGCATTTGGGAAAGTTTCTTAAGTTTGGAGTTTTCTTACAAAGTTTGGAGGTTTCTTACAAAGGTAAACATAAAACTACCATACTTCATGTAAATGTAAAAGAAAAAAAAAAAAAAAACCCAGGATGTGGCAGGAAAGATGGAACTCAGTCTGTGGCAAATAAATTTAAATGGATTTCAAATGAATCACATAACCACACTGAAGTGTTTGGAGACAAATGTAGCTGGCCTAAGTAACTCTAGAAAACAACGTTTTAAGAAGGTAGTATTATTAGGCTAAAGACAGAAAGAATTATACACGAATACTATAATTTAGCCACAAATTTATATAGGACAGGAACAAAGGTAGAAATTCTGAATCGCTGTATTTGTGTATAAGGTTGAACAAATATATACATGGTGTAAGTAATGAGAGTCAAGTTTCTTACTGTCATAGAAAGTAGTTAAAAATAAGGAAAGAGGGAAGACATAGAATGAACCCTACAGGGCTGGATTAAAGTTGAAGATATCAATATGGAATAGATAGATAAATAACTATAGGTCTGTATGTACACATGAATTAGTACACATACATATATTTCCTAACTCCATCTACTGAGAGAACCTAGAAAGAGTGAGACTTCAGTAGCAATAATCATACCTAGCACCCAGGCCCTCTATACATTCTCCAATAAAAGGAACCAGGCTTCTTGGAGACCTGGTTGGTTTCTGGGCTGAAGTAGAGAAATACGCACCATAGACTTTGAGTATCTTATGGTGCCAGAAAGTAGGGAAGTGCCCAAGTGCTCAAAAACAAAACAAACAACAATAAAAATCCAAATGATAGCATATGGAAATAACACAGAAGCCAATCTGGAAATGCTGCCAATGACCAAAATTCAAACCATAAAGCAACAAAATAAATAATACTGGATTATAATCCAAGTAACAAAAATGTACACAAGCATATTAAATAAATAAATGCATGAAGGAGAAG
This sequence comes from Canis lupus baileyi, assembly GCF_048164855.1. NCBI lineage: Eukaryota > Metazoa > Chordata > Mammalia > Carnivora > Canidae > Canis > Canis lupus. The sequence goes on from NC_132841.1 coordinate 52,816,808, forward strand.
TGAAAACTTTTCCTTACAGAAGAATTCCAACTGATGCATATAAAAGGAATGAGATATTTGAAATAGAAAATCACCATTGAAGGGATCCCTGGGTGGCGCAGCGGTTTGGCGCCTGCCTTTGGCCCAGGGCGCGATCCTGGAGACCCGGGATCGAATCCCACGTCGGGCTCCCGGTGCATGGACCCTGCTTCTCCCTCTGCCTGTATCTCTGCCTCATTCTCTCTCTCTCTCTGTGAGTATCACAAATAAATAAAAATTTTAAAAAAAGAAAAAAAAAAAAAAGAAAATCACCATTGAAGTATCACAGTAATAATTGCTGCAGGCAAGGTCCACCAATGGATGCTTATATCGGTGAGTAGAAATTTAGGCAGAAACAGAATATCTGTATAATCCCAAAGTATCTCTTCAAAAATATTTAGTAACTTCAAAAGGGAAAATATTAGGTTTACAGTGGAAAGTTCAGCCAGCCAGCCAGACAACAGATGTTAGCTAAGCACTCAAGGTTAACATCACCAATAACACACATTAATACCATGTATCCCTAATATGTGCCTGGAATAGGGCACATCACCTCTGCTGTATTCTTCCCAATAATATCTAATTTCAATATAATCAAGAGAAAACATTAGACAAATTCAAATTGTAGAATATTCTACAAAATAATTTGCAAGTACTCTTCAAATGTGTCAAGGTTATGAAAGTCTAGGAAAGATAGAGGAACAGTTACAGATTGGAAATGACTAAGGAAACCTAAAGCTAAATGCAGTGTGAAATCCTGGGACAGAAAAAGGACATTGGTGAAAAAACTAGTAAAATCTAAATAAGTTCCACACTTTGGTTAATAGTATTGTACCAAAATTAGTTTCTTGGTTACGTTAGCTGTTAGTGTAAGTGTACACTGCATGAAAGCTATAGGTACTATTCTTTGCAGCTCTTCTACAAATCTAAAATCATTTCAAATTAAAAATAATTTTCCAAAAGTAAACAAGTGTTTATTTATATGGTTACAAAACTAACTTTTATATCTAGAAGCAAAGCCCTGTTCTCTGCTTTCCAGGTTACTAGAAATTCACACCAAATTCATCTTTCACACCAAAAGCTTGTCATTAAAAGTGAAAAAAAAAAGTTGTCCCCTATAACAATTGTTTCCTATTCATTCTCTTTCACAGGTTGTTATGATTTTATCCTTGTTCATGAATCATAAGGACAAAAAATCAAGGGAGAAAGAAATCATTAAGAGGGTGAGGGTAAGTGAGGAAAATTCTGTTTGCTGGAAAAATTCCAAGCTGGTAAAGCCCTATTTTTAATGTTTGTTATTACTCACTTACATATGTATGTTTGTATGTACATACAGTCACCTGAGCCTGATGAGAGCCATGGATCACTGGATTAAATATTGCTTGCTCTCACTGCTTTTGGACTCTCTCTGATATCTGTGATCAATGCACTGCTGCACTTGGACCTTTTTCAAATTCCCACTCATTTTAACTGTTTCCCTGTGCCAAGGGAGGAAAATTTGAGGGAATAATGGAAATAACTTCACATGGTTTCCTCAATGGGTTTCAAGAACAGACCCAGCCCGAGCTTCCAAATGGAGAAGGCAGGCCAAGGCATGTTGAGCTCCATGGAATCAAACGATTTTTGGGAGCTATAGGGGCCCATATCAGGTCACCTATCTTCCTAAAGGGCTTGCCCTTCTATAAATTTTTCTCCTTGAACAGTATCAGTATCAACATCCCATCAATTAAATTTGGAGAAATAGCGTGTTTTGGAGGGTAAGGGAAGAGATGCTTTTTATCATCAGGTTGCCTTATAAAGTAGAATTTGGCAGTTACCTGGGAGGACATGATTCTGACACTGTTTCCTTGGCTACAAAAAGGGAGAGAAAGCTGCCCTCCTCCATATCTTAGACTTGTTGTAAGGAAACAATGGAATAACTAAAACTAAAATGACACGAAAAAAATGTAGACCAGTTTTCATTGAAATGTTGGGATTCTCTCTTTCCATTCTCATTGCCCTTAGGGTAAAATGAATATTCTTTGAAAGTGTTTAACAAAGCCCTTCATATCTAACTCCATCCCTCCCCATTTCTCTAGACTCTCCTCTCTTCATATTCCTTATCTAGTCACACAGGACAGAGCCCCATTCTCTTACCTACATTATTGCCTTTAACTTCTCCTCCTTCCTGGAATGGTTCTCTTTGTTCTTATCCATTCCTGACTCCACTTCTACTGAGTAATTATTACTTATCTTTCAGGTTTCAACTTAGATAGTTATTTCTTCCAGAAAGCCATTGCCCAAATCCCATTCTCCTCTCAAATACCCAGAACCTAGTCCAATTAGTCTGTTTTAATATATATATCCCCTACCAATACATAAATTCCTAGAATGAAAGAATTTTCCTTTTTTACTATTACATGTCTCCTAATAGGGTCTAGCACACGGTAGCTTCTCAATAAATGCCTGTTTAATGAATGGATGAATGAATGAATGAATAAATGAATAATTGACAAATAAATGCATGCTTTCAATACAAATTCTTTGACATAGGTCCTATTTGGGGGACTGAGATGTTGGGGAAAGCTTCCCAAAAACTAAACTAATGGAATAATTAATGAATATGTAAGAGAAAATTGTGTAGTGGAAATAGTCCTTTTAAACAAGGAAGACTCTAAAACTTAAATCTTGGGCTTACTATTATTATTGTTATTATTTTAGATATAATAGTATAGTAGCTTACATTTATTTACTCTAACCACATGCTCTGCAATTGGCTAAGTGCTTTGTACATATTACCATTTTTAATCTCCCCCATAATCGTATGAAGTCAATATAGGTTTTAGCCCCTTTTGCAGATAAGAAAACAAAATCAGAGAGGTTAGGTTGCTTATCCAAAGAGAGCAGAGTCAAAATTTATATCCAAGAATGCTGGAACCCAGAGCCTGAATTGTTAGAAGCTACATTCTCTCAACTCACCAAGTACCTGTCCTACCTCCCTCCCCAGACAACCAATCTCCAAGGTTTTTAGGTCCCCAAAGTACAGCAAAACTAGTTTAACTCCAATCCTGGCTGAATTCTTGAGTGGGGCTCGGCATTATTCCCCATCATCTTCTCACTTACTAATAAGTCTACCCTATCTAGTGGTTCTGATTGCAGTTTCTCTCTGCTCAAACCCGGGGCAACTATTTCTCTCACGGATCCCTATCTGAACTGCTAAGTTTATGCTCTAATACAATTATGTAGCTCTCACTCCCCTACAGATCCTCTTTTTTCTTCATTTGCTTCCAATAAAGAGACATTATTTGTTTGGGAGCTTTCCAGAGTAACATGAATCCATCTTTTGAAAACTAGGCCCTGCATCTGGAAAATCGAATGATGCTTTGGTGTTGGTTTAGCAAGAAAGTCGGTCTGTGGAAACAGCATTGTTATTTTATTATCTTTAATGCTTTTAAGCCATATTAAACAGATTTAATTTCCAAAGATGTCTTTTGTTGCCACCACCCCTTTTTTTAGACAAGTCAGTTTCTACTTTCAAACTGGTTGCTTTCAAATATGCTACTGAGCATTGATTTGGCCACTTAGCTGAATTAGCCAAATGGTCCATCTGTACCTTCCTGCCCTTCCCCAGCAAAACAGGTGTTGCCTTTAACATAATGAGAAGGATTTTTCTTATCAGACTACTTCTTATCATAAAATTAAATACAGGCACATCTCAGAAACTCAAATCCATCATATAAATAAAAAAGCATACTCCCTCTGTCCACAAACCGCAGTTCTCTTAAGAAAGAGATGTCTGACACCTCCTAATCCATGAACCAGAGAGATTTTGATCACCCTAGCCTTCCCAGTATGGTTCTTTATTCTTTGCATCAATACATGCTCTAACTGGAGAGGCTCACAGTGCCAGCATGTGATAGTTTCAGTAATTATTTCATCTGCAGACCAAGAGACTGCTCTGTTTCTTCACACCCCAGGTAAGATTCTGAATCTTGGAAAAGCTGAAAACAGCTGGTGGCTGGTTATTCACTTGTGTTTCCTATCCTTGAATAAATCAAATAAGAAAACACTGCAAAGATAAGACTTCTTTATTTTAAAGAAGAAAATTAAAAAGAATTTATTCTTATATTTAAAATTCATATACTAAGATACCAAATCAGACAGTGAAGGACATCACCATGATTATAGAGCTAAATAACAATGGAGTGAAGGGCAGACTAAAAAGACTGCCATGAATTTCCTCACCTCAATTGAATTTGTTAATCAAAAACTAAATTTGCTTGCAGAATGTGTCCTTTAGCATAAACATAAAGTTAATTGTTTAAAAAATAATCAACAAGGATTTATGGAACTGAGAGTAAACTCTGCCCATTCTATTAAGTTGATTGTAGATCATAAAAGGGGATTATAAGGACACCTGGGTGGCTCAGTCGGCTGGGCCTCCAACTCTTGGTTTCAGCTCAGGTCATGATTTTGGGGTCCTGGAATCAAGCCCTGTGAGGGGCTCCCCACTCAGTGGGAAGTCTTCTTGTCTCCCTCTCCCTCTGCCCTTCCCCCTGCTCACATGCTCCCTCTCTGAAATACATAAATAAATCTTTTTAAAAATTTTTAAAAAGAGGATTTTAAAATATAAAGAACCTAAGGTCTGATGCTAGAAATGATCCACTATTATTTCATGTCATTTGTCAACTAGCTGGAAGATGAGATCTGTCTTTTTCATTAAATTATACAAACGTCTGCAGTGGGATCTTAATATAGAAGAACTCCTCACCCAGTGCTGATGAGGATGATCTATAGGGTTAAAAGAAAGAGCTTCAGTTTTACTTTTTCTCTTTTTCTTCTATTATAATCCATTCTACTCAAGAATTCAATTGTTCAATCATTGCACACCAGCAAATGACAGTGTTAGATGTGCATAAAAGGACCCCAAGCAGCTTCAAATAACAAAGCTTTCCATTTATTTGTATGTTAACTAAACACATATTTATTACCAATAGCAAAAGCACCACACAGTTATTAAATCTACCATGTGTAAATATATTCAGGGAAAACTCTTTTTTTTTTTTTAATTTTTTCCTTCATACCTGATTATGTTTAACACTATTATTTCAGTATTTGCTCCTGGTTGGAGATTTGAGACATGGTCCCTGACTTTGAGAACCATCTAGCATCCCTACTTGGAAACTCCTGCAAATATCTAGCCAAGAAAAATCCAAATGGTTTAAGGACAAATAATAAAAAAGGAATAAGTACAGCATTGATGCAAGTATACTGTGGGGAAAAAAGTGAAGACGGGCAGCAAAATTCACCAATAGATAAAAACACTCACTGGAAAAGTGTTTTTAAAAAAACAGATTTTGTTTAAAGTGACTAGAGTTCATTTCATGAATTTAAAAACAATAATGAGGCAATCATGCCTACAAAGGAATACTACAAAGCAGAGACACAGAATGCCAGATGATGGGTGATAAGACTATAGAAGATGAAACATGAACTGGGAAAGTTCAATAAGAAATACAAAGAAAAGTTAGACTAAAATCCATCTACCATTGAACAAGCAAATGGGAGAAAAGACACTGCAGGATGTTCAGTAAGGGAAATAATAGATAGCAACAAGAAGGACACACAATATAGAATAGAGTTTAAAAGGATTAATGATTAAAGATAGATTTTAAAAAAGATAAGAAAATGCAGCAATCATGTAATTGGAGTCCATAGTCAATAAAACAAAAGCAATGGACCAGAACACATATGGAAAATAAGATCTAAGAAAACTTTATTTTTTAGAGGTGATTGAATTTACCCACTGAAAGATGGTAGCATGTACCAGAAAAAATTGATACGAGAAGATAAACAATGATAATATCTGAGAAATTCTTGAATTTTAAAGACAAAGAAAGAATCCTCTGGAGTCAGTAAAACACATTAAATCACTTATAAGGTGGAGAAAAATACTCTCAGATTTTTCTACTTCACTATTCAGTAGCAAGAGACAATGAGAAATACCTATATCATTGTTTGCAAACTTTACCTCAAAAAAAAAAAAAGGTAAACAAATATTGAACTCTGGTTAATAATATGCATGCTGAAGTATTTGGGGGACAGTTTGTACTGATATTACTTATTTTTAAATGCATGGAAAAATAAAATGGATTGAAGAATGAACATAGTGATGGATAGATGGCTAAGTATGTGATAAAGCAAATACAATAAAATAGTAATTGTAAAATTCAGATGGTGAGAATAAAATATTTATTGTAAAGCCCTTTAGCTTTTCTCAAAATTTGAGTTGTGAATCCTTAGCCTCAAATACTTCTATCAATAAGAAAAAGAATGAAAACAAAAGAATTTTACGTGATTTTAAGTTATAAATAAAACAATAAACCAAAAGCAAACAGCACGAGAAGCTAAGACAAATGAAACTAGAAAGTAATGAGTTATATAACAAAAGAATAGGATAACTAATGACAAAGGCAAAAGCAAGTTATTTTTTAACTTTGAATTTTGCAATACTTTTTGGTATGCAGAAAAATTACAAAATCAGTACATAGAGATCCTGTATGCCTATTATTCCACTTCCCCAATGTTAACATATTGCATAACTGTAATGCAACTATTGAAACCAGACAATTAAACAAATGCAATACCATTAACTAATCTACATACTTTATTCAAACTTGTCAGTTTTCCCACAAATATCTTTTTTCTGGCCCAGGATGCATTCCACAATTTCACATTGTATTTAGTTGTTTAGTCTCCTCCAATATGTGATAATTCCTAGTCTTTTCTTAACTTCATGACCTTGACATTTTTGATGAGTATTTGTTAGCTATTTTCTGGAACATCCTCCAATTTGGGTTTCTCTGGTATTTTCTCATAATTAGATTCAAGTTTGTATCTTTGGCAAGAATATACCCGATGTCTGTATGTCTCATTACTGATGATGTTAACTTGGTAAGGAGGTATATGCTATGTTTCTGCATTGTAAAGCTACTATTTTTTTCCCTTTGTAGCTAATAAATATCTTGTGGGGAAACACTTTGAGACCATGTAAATATCTTATTTCTCATAATACTTTCACTGATTAATTTCAGTACCCATTGATGGTTCTTGACTATAATTATTGTAGTCTCTGGCTAATAGTGCTTTCTATTTTTATCATTCCTTCTATATTTATTGATACAATACTACTATAAGGAAGAGCTGTGCCTCTCCCTAATTTATTCATTCAATCATCTACTTATATCAAAAGGGACCCATGGATAATTTATTCTATTTTACAGATTATATGCAATCTATCATTATTAATTTTCTTGTCCAAATTGTCTCGGTTTTGGACACTGGGAGCTTCTTCAAGTTGTTTCCAGTGTCCTTTCAAATGTGTCTCCATCAATTAAAAATATTTCCTTACTTCTGGAGCCACAATTTTCCCTAGGCTTATCTTGTATATTTTCTATGCTACATCCTTGAAATCTTCTATTTCTTAAAGAAGCTCTGGTTCCCACTGTTGGAGAATGTTTTGTGGAAAGCACAGCTGAAGTGCTAGGTGTGCTCATTGCTTCTGGAGTGTCTAGCTCCTCTCTGTGGACACACCTAGGAAATATATGTACGTATACTAACACTTGCGTACACACACATATCTATGCTTACTTCTGTATCTACCTATCTGTATATATTAAAAACTATTAGTTCAAATTGATATCTCTAATTTTAACCTAGCACCACATGGCCTTCTCCCTTTCCTTATTTTAACTTGTTTTTCTGGAATTCTTTCATTATCTATACTATATGTACTAATTTGTTCAATTCTAGTACACACATAGTTTCAGGCTTGCTCACCATATCCCAATGAGAACCACATTTAGTGCCTAGCATACAGTATTTGTGTACAGTTCTTTTTGCCTTTAGCCTTACAGTGTAAACATACTGTTTCCAAAGTTTCTTAGGTTTGTTCTTTTCTTCCCCATGCCCCTCAGTGTGGTTGTTATTCATATGTAATACAGTTAGTTTCATTTGTGATTTTTATATTCTATTTTGGATTCCACCCATATTCTGGTGGATACAATTTTTTTTCAGTATGTTAAGTATTACAATGTTTCTAAGCATCAGAGCTATACAAAAACATTCTTAGTAATGTATTGTTCCCACTCAGCTCTCTTACCCCATTGTCATTGCCTCATTCTTTTCCCTCCATTACTACCTATCCCTGTGGATAACCAATCTTAGCTTAGCTTTATGGTGTGCCCTTCTTGTATTTCTTCTGCCCAGATAAAAAGACACATGTATTTTAAAATATCCTTTCCTTTCTTACCTGAAGAGTATACGTATTCTTTTGACCTTTCAAAACCTGGTTATTTTGAAACTAAAATAAAAGATAAACCACCTAGCCTAAACAAGAAAAAGAGAAAAACAAATTTTTAAATAAAATTATAAAAGGTAATAATTACAAAATAAAAGTAAGAAACATTTGCTTTGGGTGCCTGGGTGGCTCAGTGGTTGAGCATCTGCCTTTGGCTCAGGTTGTGATCTTGGGGTCCTAGGATCAAGTCCCACCTCAGGCTCCCTCTGGGGAGCCTGCTTCTCCCTCTGCCTATGTCTCTGCCTCTCTCTGTGTCTCTTATGAATAAATAAAATCTTTATTTAAAAAAAATTTTGCTCAAATCTATGTCAAAAAAAGTTTGAAAACATATATGAAATAGATAATATTCTTGGAACATATATTTTACTAAAGCAGACTCTAGAAAGGATAGAGAAATGTAAACTCTGATTTTCAAAGAAGACATAGAGAAATTAGTTTGGTTATAATCATTCTCCACTCCTGCATATCTATATGTCTAAATGATTTCACAGGGGAATTCTTCTGATCTTAAAAAAGTAAATAATTCTAACACTACCTAAAATGAAACGAAAACCTGGCAAATATTAAGCATGTGCACCTATAGACACACATACACATACGCAAATAAGAAAACTATAGGCCAAACTCACTTATTAATATTGAAGTTTATTAAACAAATATTAACAAACACAATCTAATAGCATATTAAAAAAATACACCTGACCAAGTGGGGTTTATTCTAATAATAACAGGAATTTTCAATATTAAGATATCTATTGGGATACCTGCATGCCCCAGTCAGTTAAGCATTCATCTCTTGATTTTGGCTCAGCATGCTCTCAGGACTATGAGATTGAGCCCTGCATCAGGCTCCATGCCCAGTGTGGAGCCTGCTTAAGATTCTCTCTCTCTCCCTCTCCTCTACCTCCCCTCCCTAAGAAAATGATATCTATTAATATGATCTATCATATTAACATAGATTAAAGTATACAAATCTTTTGTGATCATCTCAATGGATGCTGAAATGTCATTCAAAAACTTTGATCATTCTTAACAAAAATATCCAATAGGATTAAAAAAATCTTTCCTCAAGCCAATGATCACTGGAAAGCATGAGAGTCATTTTGCTCAACAAATGTTCTATTGACATTTTACCCCTGAGTCACTCACATACTAAATTCCAGAAGCAACTTTCCTGAATTATTATAGAAACAAAATATATACCGACATTCCCTAAGGTAATTCTACATTCCCAAAGGTCCCTCTCCGGAATTCATATTACCCTAATGTGAGAACCACTGAACAGTAAGTATTTCCACTACAATGTCAGTCAAGACAAGCATACAGTACCATTACACTATTCTTTAATATTGTATAGGAAGTACCAGAAAACACAGTTACAAAAGAGAAAGAAAATAAATGTATGAAAATTAGAACTGAGATTAATCTACTACTTTTTTTAAGTTAACACTTGTATACCTGAAAAGACCTAAGAAAATTATTAAAAATGACTATAAAATAACCATTGAGTGAAATAATAAGATTGAAAATTTGTGTAGAGAAATCAATAATCTATATGTATAACCATATGCATAAACAAAAACCAGTTAAAATATACGATGAGAAAAGAGCATATTTATACTGGCACAACATAAATAAAATTATTGGGGATAAATTAACTAAAAAATATGACACTAAGTAAAAAGAAACTTTAAAACAGAGATGAAGGGTACAAAATAACATTTAAATAAATTAAAACACCATATTATTGGGCAGAAAGACTCAAATAATAAAGATAACAATTCTTCTTTGTTAATTTATAAATGTACTGTAATCCCAATGTTTTTAAAAAGGGTTTTTTTTATAGGGGTAGTTTGGTAGCTCCCCCTTGCCCTCTCTCTATATGTATGTGTGTGTATACATAAGATGACGGGTAAAAGTTTGGAGGAAAAGGAAGGGTAGAACCTTTCAAGAGCAATGAGAAGATTCTATCCTTATCAAATATTAAAATATAAATACTCCGTCTCAGCATAGTGCTATTTAAGTGCTGAAAGAAGAAAATCACCAATCTAGAACTCTGTAGCCAACATAATTATCCTTCAAAAGTGAAGAAATAAAAACTTTTTCAAACAAACAAAAATTGAGGGAATTAAACCTGGCTTGCAAAAAACATCAAAAGAAGTTCTTTAGGAAAAATAAATATGATATGAAACTCTGATGAACATTTAAAAAGGAGCATTAGAGAAGAAATAAAGAAGGTAAAATAAAATCTTTTATTTGTTCTTAATTCATCTAATAGATAATAATTTGTTCAAAATAATAATAGCAATATATATTCAATGATTCTAATTTGTAGATAAATGAAATAAATGACAGCAATGTCATAAGGTATAAGAGGGAAGAATTGAGAATACTGTGTTATAAAGGAACCTTATTACCCATGAAGCAACATATTTAATTTTTATATATGTAGCATATAAAAAAGATATATATATGTCCATGACATAGTGTCTATATATAAATAAACTTCAATATATTATGTATTGCAAACTTAGGGAAACCACTAAAAGAATTTTAAAAGCAAGTATGATGGATATACTAAGAAAGCAAAGAAAATGAAATTATATGAAATGATAAAAACAGTGAAGAAAAGGAGTGGAAAACAAAAAAGATACAAATATATCAATAATCACTTTATATCATTAAAGATTTTTTTGTATTTATTATTTTTGAGAGAGCACATGTGCGCACAAATGAGGAGAGGGACAGAGGAGAAAGGAGAGAGAGAATCTCAAGCAGATTTCACACTAAGCACAGAGCCCAACACAGGGCTCGATCTCATGATCCTGAGATCATAACCTGAGCTGAAATCAGGGGTCAGATGCTTAACAGACTGAGCCACTCAGGTGCCCCTCAATAATCACTTTAAATGTGAATGGTATAAATACACCCAAAAAAAGACAAAGACTGTTGGAGAAGAGTTTAAAGAAAAAAAAAAAAAACAGGACCCAATTATATGCTGTCTACGAGAAATCTACACTAAGCATAAGACATAGATAAACCAAGGGATAAAGAAAGACAAAACATGTTAATACTAATCAAGGGAAAGCTAGGGTAACTATATTAATTTCAGAAAGTAGACTTCAGAGCAAGGAATATTATCAGTGATAAAGAAGGTATCAGATAATGATAAAGAGGTCAATGCTCCAGGAAGACATAACAATCCTTACTGCATATGTGCCTAAAAATAGTGTCAAAATATAATATGTAAAAAGTGATAGACCTGCAAGAAGAAATAGACATATCTGCTATCATATCTGAAGACTTCAACACCCCTCTCAGTAATTGACAGATCCAGCAGGTAGAGTATCTGTGAACGTATAGTTGAACTGAATAGGACCATCATTCAACTGGGATCAAAACTGTCTTTGTTTCCCGATGCCCTGAATATTTATGTAGAAAACCTCAAAGAATCATTGGAAAAAAATCTGGTCCTAGTAAGTGATTACAACAAGGTTGCAGGATACAAAGTTAATATACAAAAGTCAACCACTTTCCTATATTCCAGCGATGAATAATTGGAATTTAAAATTTAAAACACAGCACCATTTACATTAGCACCCCATTAAAATGAAATGTTTAGGTATAAATACAACAAAATATATACAAGATCTATATAAGGAAAATTCCAAAACTGATGAAAGAAATTAAATATCTAAGTAAATAGATATTCCACATTCATATATAGAAAGACTCGACATTATTAAGATGTCAATTCTTCTCAAATTGATCTAGAAATTCATTGCAATCCCAATAAAATCCTAGTAAATTACTTTGTGTATATCAACAAAGTTTTTTTAAATTTTATATAAAAAAGGTAAAAGACCCAGAATAGCCAACCCAACACTGAAGAATAATAGTCAGAGGAGTAACTCTACCTCAATTTAAAACTTAATTACAAAGTTAGAGTAATTAAGACAGTGTGGTATTGGCAAAAAATAAGTAGATCATAGAAAATAATAGAGATCCCAGAAAGAGACTCATACAAATATAGTCAACTGATCATGATAAAAGAGGAAAGGTTAATTCAATAATGAAAGAATTATTTTTTAAAACAAATCATGTTGGAACAAATGGATATTCACACACGAAGAAATAGGTCTGGTCCTTGTACTTTTCATACAAATTAACTCAAAATGGATCATCTTAGACCTAAATGTAAATTACAAAACTATAAAATTTCTAGGTGAAAACAGGAAAAAAATCTAGGTGACTTTGGGTTCAGTGATGAGTTTTTAGATATAACACAAAAAATACAATCCATGAAAGAAAAAGTGTAAGTTAGACTTCATTAAGATTAAATCTTCTGCTCTGCAAAAGACTTTCATGAAAATGAAATGGCAAGTTACAGAGAAAATATTTGCTAAACATATTCAATAAAAAAATTGTATGCAAAATACAAAAAAAAAAAAAAAAAAAAAAAAACCCTCCGTGTATCTGGGTGGCTCAGTCAATTAAATGTCTGACTCTTGATTTTGGCTCCGGTCATGATCTCAGGGTCCTGAGACTGAGCCTCACATCACATACTGGTTCATTAATTTTAATAAATGTAATACCCTAATGTATAATGTTAATAATAGGGAAATGTGGGGGAGAACAGAGGGAGCATATGGGGACTCTGTGCTCTCTGTATCTCAGTAGTTTGACTCAAATTTTCTATCAACCGAAAGCCATTCTAAAAATAAAGTCTATCAACTAAATTTTTAAAAGTAATGATGAAGCTAAGCTCTCTGTATATTTATATGAAAAGACTTATCAAAAAAAAAAAAAACAAAACGAAAAGACTTATCAGATGCATGAGTGAGAGAAAATAGCAAGAGCAGAATAGTGTATGAAATACGTTACCTTTAATGTAAAAGATAAGGGAAGAAATGAGAAAATACATTCATATTTGTTTATGTGTAAAAAGCTTCAGAAGAATATCTATGAGATTAACACCTGTAATTACCTGTGGTTTACAGCTGAGTTGAAGGCTAGTATTAAGACAGCAACATTTAGATCTGTCACATGACGGTAGCATTTTTTAATTTTTTTAAATATGATTTAAAAAAATGAACCTCTCTGAAGGTTTATCTCTGCTCTACAGGAAACCTAAACGTGAACATCCCAGAACAAATACAGTATTTTCATTCAAAACTCTGAATAACCCTCTAGAATTTACCCTAAAGAGACTTTCACGTCTGCATAGTACACTCAAAGAAACTACAAAGATATTTATCACAGCATTATTTGTAATAGCCAAAATTTTGGATACATCTAAATATACATTGACAAGAGGAATTGGTTAAGAGAAGTATAGCAGAGACGTATTGGAAATTGCAAAGGACCAATTAAAAAGAATAAAGTAGACTTACATGCACTGATGTGGAAAATGTCCTTGACATATTGTTAAGGTACGAATAAAGATGCAAAAAAATGTGGACAGAAATTTTTCAAATAAAATTTTGTTTGTAAATGCAATAAATAAAAATCTGGAAGGATATACAACCAACTGAAAACAGTGCTTACCTCAGGGGAAGTATGTGCGATTTTAAAGGTAAAAAGGGAAAGGTTTACTTTTTACTCTTTCTACTTCCTATTGTTTGACTTTTTTCCCCATGTATTGCTTTTTATACATGAATAAAAATATAAAGATTTTTAAAAACCCAGTGGAGTGTTCATGTCCAGCAGCAGCAGCCATCTCAGGGGCTGTTTGCCATTACTCTGTTCATTTCTTTTATACCAGGAAGGGCTAAAGGAACCTCAGTGTTCTCCATAGCATTGTTAACCGGGGCACTGAATCTAACTTGCTATACCCTGTAATTGGATCCTTCCAGTAAAGCTGCCTCAATAAAATGTCCCAAGTGCTGCAGCCAAGTGTTTAGGAGGCACATAGGACCCTGGTGGCAGCTTTGGGGGTGGAGAAGGGGGCCTGGGTCTGGGGCCTGAGTCTAAAATGCTGTAGGAGGCATGCATTAATGTCCCAGCAAGCTTAACTAGCAACAGAAGAGCACGTCTGCATTTTCCATGCAGGCTTAGGGAGCCTTGTTTGCAAGGTTCAGGATCCCTGGTGAGCAGTTTTCTATGGCTTCAGTTACAGCACAATTGCAAAAATATTAATGCAATGAGACTTTTGTATAACTACCTTAGGAAAGGGAAAAATTAGCTCTGTGGTTTCTCCAGCAGGCATTCATAACTGCTAATAATGAACATATTTCAAGAAGGAAGGGATTGTTGAGAATTGTCCCCTAAATCTCACCTTGCACAATACCTACAATGATGGACAGAGAAAGGCCTACAACTTCCTGTCTCCTTGGTCCAGAATCATGATGTAGGTTTCATCCACATGATCTTCCCTTTTATTCTTTCATCTCCAGGAGCCACAAATTCCCTTATGATCTAAGGAATAAGTTCTACACCTTGGTCATTTTTGTTTTAGGGCTTCAAAGTCTCATAGCTGAATCCAGATGTGGCCTTTTAAATCATGCCAGCTTAGAGTCCCAGAGTGATGTGCTTAACATTTGTCTGCCTCACTCCCCCTTGTTCACACAAAGGGAATAGAGGTCTTCAAGGATGAAGGATCAGACACAAAGTTAGCACTGAATTCAGGTCTCTGGAATTTTATTTCCAGATTTCTGAGGTCATGAGTTCATTCCTTCATACTTTCATTCATTTCTTCATTCAGTAAACACTTATTGAACAAATATTATGCACAGAAGAAAGATAACATTATAGTTAAAAGTGCCAACTTTGGAACCATATGGTGTTGGTTGTCACCTGAGCTCCAATACTTTTTAGCTGTGTGACCTTTATTTATTTTTTTAAAAGATTTTATTTATTTATTTATTTATTCATGAGAGACCCAGAGAGTGAGAGAGGCAGAGGCACAGGCAGAGGGAGAAGCAGGTTCCATGCAGGGAGCACGATGTGGGACTCCATCCCGGGACCGTGGGATCACACCCTGAGCCGAAGGCAGATGCTCAACCACTGAGCCACCCAGGCATCCTTGTCTGACCTTTATTAAGTCATATAGCCTCTTTGTATCTGCTTCCCCATATTTAAGTGGGAATAATGGTGGAACCTCACAAGATTGTTGAGAACACATGTAGGGGGCTTAAAATAACTTCTAGAATAAAAATGGTAGCTACTACTTGTATTGTTACTATAACTCCTATTCTTACCACTTTTATCATTATGTACCAAGCATTGTACTGTGAACTTTGGACATAATGATAAAAAAAAAAAAAAAACCAATATGGGATTTGCTTTCTCAAAATTTACAGATTAGTGGTGGCCTAAACATCCTTCATATATAGGGAACCACAAAACAAACTGTGAGATTGCCATTGTGACTGGTGCTTCCAATGAGATATGCTAGGGTGTGGTGCCTGGGACCAGGGACAGGAGAGAGTGGAGGGGAAGAGAGCTTGGATTTAACCTAGTCAGAATAATCAGATAAAGCTTATCCAGGGAAACAGTGTAGTTCTGAAGTGTAAAGAAGGATTTTACTAGGCAAAATGGGAAAAGAAGAGTCTGAGTAAAGGAAAAGAATGTGCAAAGGCCCTCTGGCAGCTATCTGGAACTACAAAAATGCACACGTGGTTGGAGCATAGATATCAAAGATGGGACAAGATGAAGTTGAATCCTTATAAGCATCACATCTCCTGGGGCCTGGTAAGCACTTTAATGGTTTCATTATTATCCTACATACAATAGGAAGCTACTGAAGAGTTTTCAGCCTGGGAGTGCCATGATTTCCATTTTGAAAAAATCACTCTACCTGCTAAATAAAGAATGGTTTGAAGGAATGATCCTTCTTGAGTATCTATTGTCTGTCTTTGTTGGCACTCATTTCACTGTATATAAATGGAGAAGAGTGTGCATCCCAGAGACAAAGTCAGTGATCTTTATAAAAGTGGAAACCAGAGAGATATCTAGAGAGGTTGAGTGTAGAAAGTGGGATAGGAGAATGCAAATTTAGCCTGCTTGACAACTTAGGGAACTGCACACCTCCTTCTCTAAATGGTCACCACATCAAACAGGGATGGGAGTAATTTGTTGAAAGCAATGGAAACTGGTTCTGGACACCTATAGCAAAAAAGGGATTTGTTGGAAGGTGTAGAGGTATTCTAGAATCAAAGGAAGGTTGCAAAACCAGGCTCAAAACAACTAGAACCCAAGTGGCTTAAAGCATCTTGGTAGAGGAGCCAATGGAGAAGAAATTTCCACCTCTTTCTCTCTCCAAAAAGAAATTGGAAATTCTCTCTCCAAAAAATAACAGACACCCACTAGAGTATTGGTTCATGGAAGGATCTTCATCTCCCACACCTAATCATCTCTACCAGGCTCCCTTCCATGAATCCCCTCAAACATGCTTTTACCACCCCATCAGATTCCATGCCATCTGATCCACCTTCCTAAATGATACCGTGAAGGAATGCCTCCATACTCCACCCTCCAGTCATGGGCTCCCACCTGGTCTCCAAATTTCCATGTTTGCTGCTTGCTGATGAACAACCTTCTCTATCTTGGATTTTTAAAGACAGTAATTTGTTTGCTGGCTACTTTCAGGGATATGTAGTAGAGTAAGAGAAAGAGCACTGGGTTTGAATACAAAGAACAGGATGCGGCCTTCTGCTCACCGTGTGATCTTAAATAAATTGCTTTCCCTCTGTGAACCTCAATTCCTTCATCCCCGAAATGGGGGCAGTAACAACAACTACCTCACAGATTCTGAGACAATCAAAAGAAATAGTTAATGTGAAAACATTTTAAAACCAGTGGTTCTCAACACTTACTACACTTCAGAATCTCCTGTTGTTTGTTTCTTGAAAGACAGATACTTTTCCCAGATCTGCTGTATCAGAATATTCAGGGATAGATCCTAGGTAGCTGTATTTCTAAGAAGTTTCAAACGTGGTTCAAATGTGCAGCCAAGGTTGAAAAATATTATGAATATACATTTTAAGACATACACACTCCTGTCCAACAACACTGACACTTCTGTAGTCTGGCCACAATGCTCTAATCCTTCTCCCTGCTTTTATTCTTAGGCCTCTCCCCATCACCCTGCACTGAAACTGTTCCAGGACCCTTCAATCATTGTCGATGAGACATCAATATTTTCTCTTCAATACTCCCAAGTGCCTCTCATTGCTCTTAGGTTAAGAAATAGACTCTTGAACATGAATGACCAAAGGCCCTACATGATTTGCTCTGTTGACCTCTGCCCTCAACCCTTTCCTCTCTCCCTTCTCTCACTAAACTCTGGCCCACAGTTCTTCCTGGTTCTCTAACACACCAAGTTCCATTTCCATGGGGTCCTTTGCACTTGCTCATCCTCCTGTCCAGAATGTTTTCGCCTTTGATTGGCTGGCTTTTTCTTAACATTCAGGGCACAGGGAGAGCTTCCAGACTAACCAAGTTCAATTACTCCTTCTCCATCTGCCACCCTCCATCAAAGCACTTGATTGGTGTTCTTCAAGTCACTTACCATTCTCTGAAATTATTAATTTATTTGTTTTCTTAATTTTATCCATGTTCCCTAGCTAGACTCTATAAGGGAGAACTATTGTAAGTCAAGGTGACTGTTTTATCCCTAGTGCTAAAGGATTGCCTGGTACATAGTAGGTACTCAGTAAATTAGTTCAGTGAATGAATAAATAAATGTACATTATCTCAGGCAAAGGGGGCTCATGCTTTGTCATCCTCAATACTTTATCAGAGGTGTGAAATGACCAGAATTTTTGCTGTAGTTCATCTCCCAATTGCTGAATTGCAATTCCCAAAATTCACAACCAAGTAGTACCAGGTGACCATAGACTCAAAAAGGTATCATAAATTGCTTAATACGTTTTCTTCTGGGGCTTAGGCAATGAACTCGATATTTACTGTTTGGCAAAGCCTCTCTGTTTTTCTTTGTTGGTAGGTGTAAGTTGATTTTTGCAGCCAAAAACACCTCTTTCTGGCTGGCTTCCCCATTTTTCTCCCTTTTACTAGCATACCCTGGAGTAGTATAACCAAGCTGAGGTGAGTTATGTGCAGGGAAATGGGCCTTAATGAATAGAAAATCCATGGAATTCATTTGATGTTAGCACATTAACACTCTCTTTGCCAAGTCTTCCAAATTTCAGCTTTGTCTCACAAAAAAATAAAATAAAATAAAATAAAATAAAATAAAATAAAATAAAATAAAAATAGTGGAGAAGGGAATATCTCTTTCAAAGACCATGATCTTTGGAATTACATAAGTAATTCTATACATTTTTTAAAAAATGAAATGTGCTACAAAAGCAATGATCATCAACAAACTCCAGATTTAAATATCAACAAACCCCATTGGTACAATATATCAGTTAGGAGCTTCGGTGATGACATTAGTCTTACTTGGTGCTATGGCTTACTGGCTGTGAATCTGGAGCAAGGAACTTAACCTCCCTAAGTCTCAGATTCCTCATCTGTAAAATAAGGGCAACAACAGCACTTAAATCATATTGTTAACCAACCGTTGCTGAATGAGAGGAGATAGATATATGTCAAGTGCCTAGCACAGCACAGGCACAGAGTCACCATTCTATGCACATTCACTAAAAACTACATAAATCAATGCCATTCCACCCTCCCCATGTTTTAGTCTCCACTTCCCACAGTGTCCTTTAAAGCTATGCTCCCCTTTAGGAATGCTGAGTAATGGGATCGATTTGCACAAAATGATGGGTGTGGTTGTGGTTGTTCTTCAGTTTTCCTAAGTCCATTCTCCTGGAAAATGACAAACACCTCTGTATTAGAAATGCCCTGATAAACTCTAGGTCACAGTCTCTTGCCCATCAAAAAGAGATAATAGGCTGAATGTGGAGTGCAAACATTCTTGAGAGTCTGGTCCTTTGCCATATCCTTCACACAGGTAGGTCCTGGACATATTACACTAAATAAGCCATGAACGCTGCCTCCATGGGTCTCACAGGCTCACTTCAAGTGTCAACTCTACCACTCACTAGCAAAAACACAAGCAAGTTACTTGCCTTGCTCAACTTAAGCTTTCTTCTTTATAAAATGTAGAAAGTGGTATCTGGAATCCCATACTGTCAGTACTAAATGAGACTTAACCAAGATAAGGTTTCTCTAACGGTCAGAAATCAACTCTGGCTAACTTAAGTGGAAATGTACTTTTACAAAGGTGTCAGGTGACTCAAAGTATCAGCATCAAACTCAAAAACGAAGAAAACAAGCTATATCCAAGAGATCTACAGCTGCTTTCAAAAGAAACACCCCATGGAGAATACAACCACTGCTAGAAATCAGTGCCATCACTACAGAAAGTTGCAGCTGTTGCCACTAGATCCACCACTATGAATAATTCTATCTAAATTACATACCCAGCTCACAAGCCAAAGGGCCAGGCAGGAACATCCAGTTGGCTGAATCTAGATCATCAGCCCTCTGCTTAGTTGCCAAGTGTTGCTGAGAAAGGAACTAGATCCTATCAGCTTCCAACTTGGGAGGCAGAGCACTACCTTTCTCCAGGAGTAGGAAAGATCTCTACAGAGGAGAGATATTTGGGTGCTGAGCATTCTTCCAAATGGTGAATACCCCCTTGAAGACTATAAAAGTACTGTGTACACAATTGACGGTTATATCTCTGAATCATGCTGACTGGACAGAGTTCAACTGCCTGTGAGTGGGGTTGATTAGGACTTATAGACCTAAGGAGCACATTCATTGTGTTTTTAGAGAAAGAAGGATGAATTATCCATATATGAAAGAGATTTACTGTAAGAGCCCATGGGCATTTCCTAGAAAAATTCCAATAGTTTCATGCTGCTAGGACAAGTCATTTGTGTAACTTCTACAGGGGAAATGGCTTATTGCTTTATTCACTAATATCAACCTGTCATCTCGTTACTATTGATTAGCACTGAATGGCCGACGGCATGTTGGCAGAGAGCTGGTTCCTCCAAAATTGGCCCTGACCTGCAAATCCTCCCACCCAGCGCCAGGTACTTTCTGAAAGCCCTAAAAAATTCTCCAGCCAGTGGTTTCTTCCCCTATTTCCTCCTCTGCCTCAGGAAAAGAAAGGAAGGAAAGAAAGGAAAGAAAGAAAGGAGGGAAAGAAGAAAAGTAGGGAGAGAGGCAGGGAGGAATGAACAATATATATAAATTAAGGGAGAAAAGTATTTTAACATTTCTGTGACCTGTCTTAAAGGCTACCTTCACTCAGTAAATATATTTATTATGCAATTCTGGAAATTTTTAGAGAGAGGACAGGAGAGGGGAGAAATAATATCTAGCTTTGGAGCCTGGGTTTTGCTTGGAGTCCCCCACCACCCTGGCACTCTCCCAAAAGCACGTTTCCTCCCCACCATCTCAATCTTCCCACCTACCCCTATATCCCTTTATAATAAGCAGCCTAGAGTGCTGTCATTTAATACACATACACAGGGCTCCCCAGAGCTTGGAAACTCTCGTGCAACTGTCTCCTTGATAGGCATCTAAGAAACAAATGAGGAGAAAGGATGTCTAAAGGCTCCATTAACATTGTTAGGTTAGAAACGTTGACAATAAGTCGATTCTTTTTGACATGACTGTCCTGGTAATGAAGGGACATTTCTCATGACTCTTCCTAATGTAAGATAAGATATGGATGGCCTCTGATTTTTTTGACACATGTCCAGTGTATCAAAGGGGTAAGAACTGGTATAAAAAAAAATAGGTTGCTTCAGTGGCACATTAATAGGAGTGCTGGTTGGGAGATTAATGATAATACTACCTTGCGCCTGAGTGTTCTGGCAAGCTTACCTGGGAATGAAAGCTAGGATTCGGACAAGAGAGGCTAGAAAACCCAGGGACCTCCATCTAACATCCAGATGGAGTTCCCTCATTTGTTCATAATCCTAGAAAAACCACCAAGAGGAGAGAAATTGCTCATGCTCTAGAACATCATTTTTCATCTGCCTCTGGCTGGGTTCTGAGTAGGAATAACTGTATGGGCCTGGTTCTGACTTGTTAAAAAAAAAAAAAAAAGGATCTGCAGGGATTGGTAGTAGACAAGAATTAAGCTATGTATGTGAGATAGGCTGCTAGCACAGGAAAATCTGACCCCTCAGAAGGCAACAGAATGGAGAAACAGTCAAGGGTGGTGGAAAGATAGCTCTTTCAGCATCTAGTTATCTCCAGATACTCAGTCCTGCCTAGAGAGCTCAATGAGGTCTTAGGAGGGTCACATTTGATTGAAAAGAAAACAAAATAAAATCCAACCTCTGTGCTCCCAATTCTCCTTACCCTACTTTTTTTTCTTTCTCCATGGCACTTACCAACTTCTGACATATCATTTACTATTATGTTATCTTAGGCTTAGCTCTGCCTCACAGCGTGGATCTTTGTTTTGTGTGTTCCAAATGACCATAACAGTGTTGACACATGGTGGGGACTCAGTAAATACTTGTTGAATAAATGATGGTTTCAAGAACATTGCCAAAAGTCAAATATTTCTGTTCTTAAAAAAGATCGCATAGTCCAGATATCTTGGTTAGTAGAGCATTAGACTATTAAAAAAAAAATCAAACAAATGAAAAACCACAGCACCTCTAGAAAATAAAACTAGTCAATTCAATTTTGGCAACTTAATCATGCTGTTTGAGAGAATGCATCATTATTATTATTACTAAATAAATAAATAATTATCAAAAAGATTCAAGGGGATAAGCAAGTACTTTGGAAAAGGTGAGCATTCCATAGAAGGCTACTAAAATCAAAAGGTTGATTTCTGAAAAGGTGCTTATTCACTCTCATGCATGTATTCCCCTTTTGATAATAATACAAACAGTTCTAGTACTAGTAAAAATAATAACCACCAATGTTTATCAAGACCTGACAATGTCCCAATCATGGGACACAACTATTTTGATCCATTATTGCACTTAATTACTGTAGCAACATACTGGAGCACATGACAAGATTATCATTCCTGTTTCACAGAGAGATTGAATAACTCTCAAGATCATACAGTTCATGTATGGCAATGCTAGGCATTAAACCCAACTGTTTCTCATTCTGAGCTGCAACTTTAGGCCTGTGTCATACTGTCATTTTTTTTCTTTTCCTTTTATTCACTCCCTTTTCCTCTAGCCCATACCAGTAAAAGGAAAAAATAAGGAAGGGGAAGGAATAATTTTTTTTCTAGGAATGGGGAAAGCAGAGAAAGTGGATACATTATAGAGAATCCAAATATATACTTTCAGTCAATCTTCCCTAGAATACAAGATATTATAGATGCGGTTAGGAGATTTATATGAACTCAAATATGCTTATGTGATTCGCCCTTTCTTTAATCAGTTTAATCTCAGAGGATTAACAAGACACTTCTTACCAAATAGCATGTCCCACCTATGACCTGTGTACCTCATCTACCTCCCTTCTCATGCTGGCTTTTAGTTCAGTCAGAGTCCCACCTACAGCCTCACAGGGCAGATGGTGCCAGATGGTTAACTTACAAGTTCTGCCACTGAACTGCTGAGCTATTGCCAAACTACCCTCCTTTGAGACTTTGAGGAACTCATATTTGAGAGTTACTCAAAGATGCCTCAGGTGTCCCCAGGGAATAGGCTTCGATGGGGCAGGGTACCTTTACCCACAAGGCCTCTGCTTTGTTTATAGAGATTCATCAGTAATAACAGAGAAAAGTATGAAATCACAAGATAGAGAAGCACAATTTACTAGAAAGAGCCCTTGGCTAACAGTTAAGGAAATCAGGTCCTGGTTCTCCTCTTGCTATGGCAAGGGACAAATCATTTAACCCTCTGGGACTCAGTTTCCTTGTCTGCAAAATAAGAAGACTTTGTATTAATATTGGTTAATTAGTGTGACAAATGTACAATAGTAATGTCAACAATAGGGAAAACTTGGGATCCCTGGGTGGCGCAGCGGTTTAGCGCCTGCCTTTGGCCCAGGGCACGATCCTGGAGACCTGGAATCGAATCTCACATCGGGCTCCCGGTGCATGGAGCCTGCTTCTCCCTCTGCCTATGTCTCTGCCTCTCTCTCTCTGTGTGTGACTATCATAAAAAAAAAAAAAAAAAAAAAAAAAAAAAACAATAGGGAAAACTATGGACCGATTGTATAGGAACTCTGTAATTCCTGCAACTTCTATATAAATGTAAAATTCTAAGTTTATTAAATAAGTTTAAATAGAATTTATAAGATCTCCTCCAGCTTAAAAAATTGCACTTGATATTATGCTTTAAAGAAAGCTACTTTGGTAATTTATCATTTATGGACTTTCAACTCCACCTAGAAATTCAGAGGAAAACTCTAATTTCTGAAACAGTTTCAAATATTGGTTTATCTTATAAAATTAAGTTCATCTGGATCCTGGGGTTTCCTACTCTGGGTTTCTTCAGCCACCTTCCTTTCCTGGTCCTCCTTCTCCACACTGGTCTTCTAGCTGTCTTCCCAGTTTCAATTCCTTCAGTACTACATCAAAAATAAACCATTTTCTATGTACCTACCACTGGTTCATGATATGAACCACAACTATGTACGGTTAGATAGAGAGTTATAGACAAAGATGTACATATAAAGAGATGCAGATACCTCTATAGATAAATACATGTATAGATACAGAGATCTTTACCTTCATTGTCCTAATGCTATTCCCTTAAAGTCCTGCTGGTACCAAAATGAAGCAGATAGTTGGAAGACTTGACTCAGTTTAATAAGAGAAGTCTCAAATAAATAAATAAATAAATAAATAAATAAGACAAGTCTCAGTTATCAAAAATAAACTTCTCCCTATCAAATTTCAGTCATTGGATTTTACTGTCATCTTTTGTGTTCTTTCTGAATCCCCCATCAGCGTGCAACCGGATTTTGTTGGTTCCCAATTCCCCACTTAAGAAGTCCTCGTTTAAAACATTACTGACATTCACAGACAATTTTAATATCTATTGGGGTTTTGAGGGTGGAAAGAAGAGTATGTTGGCTCTACCATTTCATTTCACTGAACAGCCCTTCTCGGCAGGGCTTCCAGCTCCCCTTCCCAACCCCCAAATTCTTTAAAGATAGTTAATGACAATGCATAGGCTTCCAAAATCCCCCAAATACAATCAATGCTGTGGGGCTTAGGACAATCTATAAATTGGGTGTTTGAAATCAAACTGCACAGCTATCGCTGACTAGAGTAGCCCTAATGAAATCTTAGCTATTTGACCTGCTAACTTGAAAGGCGTTTAGAAAAAAGAAAATCCATTAATCAATTTGTTTCTTGAGGCAACTTAGCAACAGGGCTCCCAGTGGTGGATTGGGTGCGTTTGCTAATAAGCAAGTTGGACTGAATGAATACTTAGTTGCATCAACTTAATTTAACTTTTAGGATATTGATTTTCATTAGGAAAATTCAATGCAACCTTCCCACCTGTATCTGAAAAAGATAGAGGTATTTTTTTTTCCTTTTGAGACATGCTATATTTCACATATATTTCATGCTATATACAGAATATCTCCAGAAGCCCATTACAACATGGGAACATTTGTGGAATTGTGTCTGGCCCCCAGAACTCTCCTTGTTGGGAAACCAGGACAGAATGATTTCAAGCCCCATACTTCAAAGATCTATCCTCAACTATTTTTGTTTTAATCTGTACTCACTACGAAGCTTTCTCATTGCATCTTCTATATGTCCCCACTATCCAAGGATATTTTGATTTAGCTTTCATTTATTTGTTCATTCATTCATTCACTCATTCACTTGTTTGACAAATATTTATTTATTTATTTATATTTATTTTTTTAAAGATTTTTTTTACCCATTCATGAGAGACACACAGAGAGAGAGGCAGAGACAGAGGCAGAAGGAGAAGCAGGCTCCATGCAGGGAACCCAATGTGGGACTCCATCCCAGGACCCTGGGATCATGCCCTGAGCCAAAGGCAGACATTCAACCACTGAATGAGCTACTGAGGCACCCCAAGAAATATTTATTTAGCACTTTCTATATCCAAGTACTATGCTAGGTGCTAGGGATACTTTGGTAAGGAAAAGATCTTTGTGGAGCTTAGAATCCAGTGAGGAAGACAGATAATTAACAAGTGAATAAATACAGAATTGCCTTACACAGTTGCTATACATAAGTATGGTAAATGCTGTAGTGGAAACCAAAAAGGAGCATAACACAGAATAACAGGAGTAAACCAGCTTAGATATAATGGTCAAGGAACAATAAAAACTAGTATTTATTGAATGTTATTCTGAATATTTTACAATATTTTCTTATTTAAACCTCCAAACAATCCTATGGGATAGATATCATAAAAACCCACGGTTTTTAAAAGAGGAAACTAACAGAGAGGTTAAGGAATTTGTCCAAGATCACAGAGCTAGCAGTTAGCAGATTTGAATTTTAATCCTGGCAGGACTGCTCCAGACTCTACACTCAACCACACCATCCTGTCTCCCTGGAGAAATGTTATTTATGCTGACACCTGAAAGCTTTCAATGAGGTGTTCATACAAGAAGGGCAGAGAATTCAGTGAAATGAGAGCAGTGTGCATGAAGATCCAGAGGCAACAAAGCAGTTGACATTCAAGAAGGCAGGCAAAGCCGCAGCATAATTAGTAAGAAATGAACTTTATTTTCTGTATGTGCATTGTAAAAACATTTTAATGTTTTCTTAAAACTGTGTATGAGTCCCAAACCAGAGATTCTGGAACACCCAGATGAAAGTTGTCATAAGTAGGCTCTTTAGACCACTGATAGGATAATACTGGACTCCAAATCTTATCAGTACATGCAGAGCTTCTCTAACTGCAGAGTAGCCCTTTTAACCATTTTATTTGGTTTCCAAAGTCTGTTTAATACCTACCCATGGAACCAAATTTGAACTTCTTCAGGAGAAGTCACCATCACAGTCATCTTTGGCCTCAGTCCCTCAGAACAGTGTACCACATAAAGAAGTTGCTCAGTAAAGGGGGAGTAAATGACTAGTGAATGAATAAATGATAGTGCCCTGGATATAGCATGAATCAAACATTCGAGAAAACCTGAAGGGAAGAGTAAAGACAAGTAGGGAAGCGCTTATTATATCTCAGTGTTGGGGACTGGCGCTCAGGGCAGAGTCACCAGCAGGAGCTGGGTGGGGGATGAAATTATTCAAAGTTCAAGGTAAACATCCCCACACCTATCCGTGGGCTGAAATTATAGGAGTACCGCCTTGGTTTTTGGTTTCCTTCTGCCTGGAGAGAAGTGTGTTTATGGACCTATTCAGCTGCTGGGAGTTCCAGTGGGAGATGACTTCAGAAGTGTGATATTTAAGAGCAGGAGGAAGGAACGGCTCCATAAGGATGCCGGGCCTCTATTTATTCCACTCCGTATGCCAGGCTCCAAGCCTTCTCGGCTGATTCCCATTTGTCTTTCTCCTGTGGAATATTTCAGATTTACAGTGCCATCTGTTGAGGAGCACAGGCCCAGGACGTCACGGTTCAGCCTGCAGCCCTTCTGCTGCCCAAGGCGGGGAGGCGGCCCCAGAGCACAGCGGCTGGTGCCAGGCTCGTGACTTCCCTGCCCGAGCCAGGCTGAGTGATGGATTAGGGCCCCCACCGAACCCCCTCCTCTTATTTCTGCATCTGGATTAGTGGCCTAGGCCCGTTTCTGGTCCTCCTTGTTCATCTGCACCTTATATTCATTCTATCTCTCTCTCCTTCTCTCTTCATCTCTCCCTCTCTCACTCATTGTCTCCTGGCTCGGATCTGGGCTCCCTGGGCCTTTGCTCTACTGCACTGTACATTAACTCCTCTCTATTCTGGCAATTTCAGAAACTGCCTTTGCCAGGGCTCTAAGGGGTGGCTGCTGAACTCTGCGACTCTGACTAAGGAATACTGTCACAAAATTGCTAGCTATCATTCAGACATCAAAGGGCACAATGTTTCAAACATTTGGACGCTGTTTTGGAGGATTTGGGGTATATCCATTTGTCCCATTTCACCCAGGAAAGCCTCTTTATTTCCAAAGCAAAACTATCTGCCTGGAATTGACACATAAAAATGTACCCCAGCTCCTTTTCCATGGCAGGCACTGGTGCAATCAACAGGCCACATGCATGCCCTAGAATTTGCAATTGGGCCATCTCCAGCATCCCAGACTGAAGAAGTAACAGGCGGAAATGCAGGATTGATGGGCAGAAACCTGCTCTGTCATTCAACTTGCATCACCTCCTGCCTGAACAGCACATTCATCTTTTCAGAGTGCCTACTTTTGCCCATGCTTCTTCTAACAGGATCCCATAATAACCCTGGGAAACACATGGGTCTCATCACTCCCGTTCTCATTTGGCTGATGAGATTCAAGGATACGTGGTTTGGATACGTGATTTGCCCAAGGTCATACTTTTTTTTTTTGTTTTTTTTGGTGGCACATCTTCCAACTCATAATCCACCGCTCTCCCTCAGTACCAGATTGCACTTCTCATTTCTGCTTTTCTTAACCATAAAATAGTTTGCTTACACTGATACTACCTGATATATAACCAAATGCTTGATTTTAGAGTTTGCCTTTGGAGATCTCAGATCCTTAGTTCAGGAGTATTTGAGTAAGTTTAGTAATTCGTACATGACCAGGTTAGAATCATGTGAGCATGGACTGGCCCAGTTTCCCTTAAACTCCCTAAGCAAATATGTGTGCCAGTAAGAATAGCAGTAATAGCAAACATTGAATAAGCATTAACCCTAGGCCAAGAACCCTCCTGCTTTCCATGAGCTTAAATTTCACCATGACTCTACATGGTGGGTAATACTCTCTTTACCATGTTACAGAGAAGAGAACTAAGGCAAATAGGTCAAGTAGTTTGCATAAAATCATACAGTTAGTTTATGGTTGAAGCAGGATTCAAATTTAACCACAGAGGCCATTCTCCTAATCACATTCACTACAAATTAAGTAAGATTGTCAATGGAACAAAGGGAAATTGAGGGAGCAGATATTTAGACAACAAAGGAAAAAAATGTCAAGAACTCTTAAATCACAGTCTTCTGTATATGATGGAGTATGTATAAAAAATTCTCTGCTTTTAAAGCTGGCCCTGAAAAACCATATCTGATATCTCTTAAGTCAGAGAATATTACAGAAATTCCATGCTAAAAATAAGAAAAAGGAGATTAGGGGATTTTTTTGTTGTTGTTGTTTTCCCCCCTAATCTGGCTAGTATTACTGAATTACTGTGTTGTTTATTCTCTACTTGGACTCCCACCACACTGTCACCCTGCCTGTCATCCAATGTGTATTATACATTTTATAGCAGCCATGCAATAATAGATAAATCCCATCACAGCCTATTTATAGGATACTTCAGCCCCCTCTTCATCTGCATGTTCAAGATTACAACTTTATCAGTGCAAATAAAACATCATGTGCTAAAAAAGCCATGAGATGTGATCAAAAGCCAATGGGCCAGAAAAGGCAAATATGGCAAAACAAGTTGCTTACTTCCATGAAAACTAATAAAATTTTAAGATGTAACAAAGTCAGCAATTTCTTTTACTGGCAGCAGAGATTATCTCTCCTGTTCCCTGGCACGATAGACCCAACTACATGAAAGCTCAACTCCGAGACATACAGCTGTGTCTGAAAACAGTGGAGCTGGGGTGGAGGAAAGGGCAACCAACCACAGCTCAACAGAAAACCTTCAAAATTCCTAACAATTTACCAGAAATATTGCAAATAAATTCATCATCAGCCTAGTCCTAAGCTTAACAGTTTCTTTCCAAATATATACTTTACACATTTTTGATGAGATGTGAATTAATATCCTCTTTTTTTTCCCTTATTATTGACTAATGAAGACTTAATTCAAGCCAATGCCTATGAAAATATTGGGGAAAACCATTGAAAAGGTTTGTAATATCATGTTCAGATCTTTGCAAAATTTCTATTTTATTTTCAGATTTGCTTCTCTTTAAAGTGAAAACAGTTAAGGCAGAGAAAAGCAGGTACTGTGAGATTACTTTTTTTTAACCTATTCAACTTTTTATACTAAATATCTTTGGGGGAAAGGAATGGCTCTAAGGATAGAGGGCCCATTGGGGTATGTAGAGTGATTCCAAGGTAGGGGAAGATAAAGTATCTTTCCAGAGTAGATAAAGAAAATGGTGCCAACCAATTCTCAGGAGCCTGAATTCCAAACACAATATGATATTATCTGTGGCCCCTCCTATGAGGCCCAACTTCCCAATTAAGGAAAAAGGGAATGGAAGAGACTTATTAAGCAAGGTGACTCAAAATCCAATTTTGATGACTTAAACATAAGGGCATTAGCAAGCTGTGGATTAAATTTCCTTTAACATACACCTAAGTTTAGTAACACTAGGAAAAGGAGATTAAGAAAACAAAATGTGCTTTACATTTCCTTCTCCCAATGCTTGAGTAAAAAGTGTCTGAAGACATTTAAAAATCAGAAACCAAAAATTTACAAACCTCAAACAGATTTTGTTCTTACAACATCTGAAAGCTAAAGACAGAAGCATGAGAGGGAGAGAGAGAGAGAGAGAGAGAGAGGGAGAAAAGGAAAGAAACTTAGAGCTCCACTGAAATCCTACCTTGCATTGTGAGAGCAAAGGAATTCTGACACAGTATATTGTTTTTCTCTGTCATCACCACAAATCTGTATTTCAAGCTAGGAACTAACATATTGTTTCCATTGAGTGGGATTAGCAAAATTTGTTTCCAGGAAAACTTTAAAACTAGCCCCAAGTTTCAGTCTCCATCAGTTAGGTCATAAAGAGCAGCAATCAATTCCAAACTTTGATGGCTGTTCATGGTGTCATTTGCTGCTTCACATCTGTTTAACTCGGAAGTGACGTTCCCAATTGAGTGTGTTTTCGGCAAGTTCTCCATGAAATTACTTCAGTTTTATGTATAGATCATTGTGTACATTTCATAAATTCATATAGAACTAAAATAAATAGACATTTTCAAGCTTCACAGTTTCCAATCTGATATTTTTCCAAATACAGGAGAAAAAGAAATGGGTGGGTAGGGGGAGAGAGAAATGATTGAACATTGTGTCTTTGAAGAAAATATGGCAAAAAGTGGAAAGGATTATTTTGAAGCTGTAAAAGTTCTGGACAGATTCCCTTTACAGATCATTATAGCATAAAGTATTATTGTTCTTTTTACAGAGACTGGCTCGTTTTACTCTCTCCTATAGATGGCTCGGCTGTTATATTCCAGAAGTCCCCAGTTTCACAGCTTCCTTGGCCAGCAAGGGCAGATGCTATAATTCTTCGTTGCTTTCCTAAACACAAAGGTAGGACTGTCAGCCTTTCACCAACAGATGGGAGGCTTGTCTTCACTCACGGGTATTACCATTTCTGCCCAACAGTGAATTGATTCTTACCCCACTCCAGAGCCGAGCCTGGTGTGGTGGGAATTCCAGGTCAGAGGTAAAAGCAAATGTTTCTGGAGACACAGGAGAAGGGAGGGGGAATTTAATCTCAATCCTCCTGATTTAGAGTTCTGGGGTAAATGCCGCTATAACAAGGCTCCAAACCAACAACAGGATGACATAAGCTCTTCCATTTCTAACCCAGTTACCCACCAGAACCCAAAGCATCCTGAAGCTCATGATGTATAAATTTAATTTCTCTTTTATGGCCAGAGCAGTATTTTCCATGATTTATAAATCATTTGGTCGGTGATTTCTTTGAAATCTTTGCCTCATTTATGCTCTTGACCTCTTGACCTCCTGATACATTTATTTATGCCAGAGATCTCTCTGCAGTGGTGCAGTTTAATGTCATTTGCCCGAGACTGGGTGGCTGAGAGGCAAAGAAACAAAGACAAACGCTTACTGAGGTTTGTGATGCAAAAACGTGTGTTTAAAAAGAAGGATAAACAAAGGAAAATGTGAACACTTAAAACATATTATTCCTGCACTATTGATTCATTGCAGGAACCCTCTATTTATTGAATACTTTATGGGTATCTGATTATATGGCAGTTGATGGGGCAATGAGAGAATACTGATCCTCACAGCAAAAATATTTGCTGTAAATGTCATGACATGCCTTGTCTATAATATGATTCTTTCCAGATGGTTATTTTTCAAGTTTCAGAAATGGAAAAATATGCCTTAAGACAAGTATACATAAAAATGATGCCTTTCTTCTTTGTCTCTTTTTGATTTTCATTTATTAATCTCTGCTGTTTACTACGAAGCAATGCGCTAAAGAAATCTGGTCAGAATGACATCTGATTAATTGGGCAGGGCACTTCCTACATAGCTCTTTGCTGATAACCCAGCTGTCCAAGAACCATTTCATTATAAGAGATGCAGAGGCAGGCGACAGTCACAAAACCACTGGGAAGCCGGGTCTGTTCTAACAGATTGGCACAATTTGTATCACTGGTGCTCAGAACCTACAGGGCTTGCATAGCCCAGAGCCAAGGACAGGCTCTGCCTCTCGGGACAACCTGTATTTCTCGCTGCCATTTACTCGTTATTGAAACGTTGCGAAGAAAATGGCTCCTCTTCAACACTCCCTAATCCATTTACCTGATGCGGAATTAGTTACTCTGATTTTATATATATATAGTGAAACATGACGCACACATACACACACATAACCAGATATTGTTTTACAGACATATTCTAGAGGTAAAAACACGATATTCTGGTAGCTGTTACAGCTGGTGTTAACAACACACTAATGTTGAACAACTGATTTTCGATGTTTTAGAAAGCTAAGTGTTTTAGCTCCTCTGGCTGCTCCATTTTACTGAGAAAGTCTGTCATTTGCACATTCAATTACGTAAATTCAACCGCTGTCTATGGTCTTGGTGGAAAAAATAATGAGAGGGAAAGATATAACCATGTAAACAGTGTGTGTGATTTTTGCCCTCCATTCCTCTCAAAAGACACAAGTACCACAGTGACTGAATCAGGCGGCCTGAATCCGAGGGTCTCCTACCTCTGGTTTTGGTTTCCTGGTGTCGCTCCCACTGTGAGCCTTTTGCCACACTGAACCTGCCTGGCTCAAGGATAAAGCTGACTACATCTTTTTTTTTTTTTTTTTCCCACCATATATGCTGATGGCACGCATGAGTGCTTTAAAATGGGGCTAACTGCAGCCCGGGTCACAGCTAGGAATCCTGTGTGAACGGGCAGAGTGGAAGGTACCGAGAGATGTCAAGTAACCAAACCAGATAGTAAAAAGTCCCAAGGTGAATCGGAGGCACCAAAGAAGAATCGAGTTCAAGCAATCGGAGGCACAAAGGTCAAGGTCAGTGGAAGGTGACAAAATGTTCGCACCAGTGATTTCGGGGTAGGAATTGTTTTCTTCTTTATAGATTTCTCCATTTTACAATGTGTCTGCAATAAGCGTGGGTTAGTTTATGACGAGAAGAAAATACTGTGAAGACACTAACCATGGAAATGAGAGTGGAAAGAGAGAGAGAGAGAGACTGGAATAACACAGCCTGGACCTGGATAGTACAAGGGCTGGGAAGTCACAGAACAGGCACTGAAAGCCTAAGTTCATTTCTCTCCTATTTTTCTCTTCCTCCTCTCTTCCCCTTTTTTTCTTTACAAAAAAAAAAAAAAAAAAAAAAAAAATTACCATCTCTTTCTTTTTTGCTGTTTACAAATGAGTTTGCCTGCCCTGGCTTCTAAACCTTACTAGGGCTCCCTGCCTTTTGTATCTAGGAAAATGGGGGTGGAGGAGGGGCAGGTATTGGGAAGGGGAGGGGACATGGTGGTCACCTGACTTTCCTCTGGCAGTTCCAGGAACCCAGGTCTTGGCTCCATCACAGTGGTCTCAGAGGCAGAGCAGAACTGAGTCTCCTCTCTCTCTAGCCTAGAACACCCAAAGTGGAAGAGGTCTTCCCCTTGATTATGCACAGAAGTTTTGAGACCAGTCTCCAGCTTCTAATGCGATTTCATTTATAGTTCAAGAAGAACAAAAGAAAGCTGCAACAGAGAAAAACTTGCCTCTACCCCTAGAATAGGCTCAGATGCTTCTTCTGGGAGTCCCTGATGGAGATATCCCCCGGCCTGGCCTTGACTCAGTGTAGCCAAAGCCATCTCCCTTCCTTAAAGTCCAGGTCCCACAGCCATGTCTGCCAAGGAAAAAAGAAGTGTCTTCTTCAACTCAGACCATAATCTTCATTCCTGGTAGATCCACTCTTTGGCAGAGTGATTGACAGAGGCTAGACCATTTCTACCCAGAGTAAACCTTGCCCTCAACCACAAGAATGTGGTCCCACTCTTTGGTCCCAGCATGAAATTAATGTAAGAGAACAATAATCCCGAATCAGAACATTTCTCAAAGTCTGGATTGCCAGATCTCAAACAGATCATCAAAAGTTTAGTCCGGCCCCCTACTTCAACCCAGTCTGATCACCCCAGAATGAAATGAAAGATCTCATTTGCTTATTCTGGAAATCACTTTCCCGGGAGGCAGCAGTTCAAGTAGTAATCTTCAGGCCACCCCAGACACAAGTAACCATATCTAACAGCACTGTGCACTCTAAACCACCCAGAAAAAAGAAACATGAAGAGCTCTGGCTCATACATACATGGGCAACAAATGTACATGACTATACAGGGCGTTCAGTTACTCACTCAAGAGTATCTCTATGATTTTACAAGCCCCTCCTATAAGAGCTGGTCTCGCTTTACATTTAAGTAACACAGAGACAATTCAGTGATTCTCCTAAAACAAAAAAAAAACCAGTCTGACTCAGACAAGTTCAGAAAGCTTTCTTATAAGACAGAAAATCTTTGCAGCTTCTAAATGACAGGATTTTTTTTTTCACCTTTTACTCATAAATGTTTCAAAATCTTCAGACACATTTTTAGTTAGGTCACCCTGCAACACTCATATAATTTTTACATAGCTATGATCATATTCCAGATAAAATATTGCATTTGACCTTTCTTCATATGATGCATACATATTTTCATGTCTCATCTATGTTGTTTAGAATTAAAATGGTGATGTGAGTGTTCTAATAATAGTGATATTAATAGTGAAGAAAGCAGACTCTCCGAGTAGAAAGAGTAGAAGTCAATGCAACCTTAAGCAAAATCTGTACGTATGTCAGTTATTTTCAGAGCTAGTCTCATCCCTTCTGAAGCCTTCCTGTGTTCCAGGAATCTCCATCCCCAGCATTTGGTGCAATGCCTAGAGCAAAGCAGGTACTGGATGAGTCTTTGTTGGGTAAATGAGCAATTGAATAAAGAAGTGAATGAGGGGGCACCTGGGTATTTCAGCTGGTTAAGTGTCTGCCTTTGGCTCAGGTCCTGCTCCTGGGGGACCTGTTTCTCCCTCCTCCTCTGCCCCTCCCCTGCTTGTGTTTTCTCTCTGTCAAATAAATAAATAAAATCTTAAAACAAACAAAAAAAAAGTGAATGAGGACTCTTCCCCTCTGCAATGGCCACTCTGACTTGTCTTCTCTGCAGCATCTCATGCCTTATTACCATTGAAGCTCCTCTCGTGGTCAATGTAGCCCCACTCTGTGTTCTCTGCAATTTAAAACTCTTGCCTAATAAAAGTAAATTTTACAAACTCATCATTTTAGGAAGTACACTGGATCCCTAAGGAGGACCTCCACCAAATAAGCCAATGCTTTTTAAAGAATCGGTGGCTTGCTAGACCTGGGAAATGGTGGCCTGAAACATATTAGAGTCAAAGTTGTTCCAGGTCTGTGTTTTGCATTTTCTGTTCTCCATGCTTTTGTTCAATATTGTCCTGGTTTCTTAGGAGACGCGATCTCTCAAAATAATGAAGAGTGGCATGAAAGCCTCACTGAAAGCCCAAAAAAACTGTGCCATAAAAACACAGTGGTTAGGGATCCCTGGGTGGCGCAGCGGTTTAGCGCCTGCCTTTGGCCCAGGGCGCGATCCTGGAGACCCGGGATCGAATCCCACGTCGGCCTCCGGTGCATGGAGCCTGCTTCTCCCTCTGCCTGTGTTTCTGCCTCTCTCTCTCTCTCTCTCTCTCTCTCTCTCTGTGTGACTATCATAAATAAATAAAAATTAAAAAAAAAAAAACAAAACACAGTGGTTAGAGGCATAGACTTTGGGACCCAAAGGACCTTGGTTCAATTTCTAGGAAACGAGTCTCACTGTCTTCATCTGTAAAATAGGAATAAATAAGATAATATGTGCAAAGTGCAAGTACTGCCTGTCATGTATGGAGAACCCAATATACATTAGCTCTTTAAAAAAATAATAATAATAATGTAGGCCAAACAGCAAATAAGAGGTGATTGTTTTCAAGTACTTCAGTAAAGCAGTGAAGAAGTTATTTGGGGGGTAGACATAGCCTTTGCTACAGCTCAAACCATACAATTTACATCATGGATATCAAATATACCATATCCTGTCACTATTCTCTCCTCCTGTGCCTATGACAGACATCATTAATCAAACCCAGACTTGGCCTCAGTCATCTTCCCAAAGCTGATTCTGCTGATCAGTATAGTCATAAGAAAGGAAGTCTATTTGCCATTTCATGTTCATTTGGTTCCCTCCTCTGAGTGTGCCAATGTTAGCCCAGGGAAGAACAGTCTTTAATCAGACAATTGTATAAAATTTTTTTTTAAAAACAAAGCATTAGGCTCAACCACTCAGTTGTAAGCTTCCATTCACCTCAGATTATAAAGTTTTTGAGCACTAATGCTGAAAGCTAACAAACTCTTGTTTTTATCCCCAATGCAGAACATTAATTCCTTACACTGAGGAGGTCTTCAATGAATTGCTGTTGGATTTCATGCTGTTTCAACCCTGAAGGTGGAGTGTATAAATTCACCCCTGCTCAAACTTAATTCCCTTTGTTTTCCTTTCTCTTCATTGCTTCTCTGAACATCCTCTTTGTCATTAGCTAATTTCCCAAATGAAAACTAAGTTTCAGGAACTGTGTATGTTTTCAGGCTGGACAATGCCTTTTTGAAGAACAACCTGACATTTCATTAGACCATTCTCTGTCCCGAGATGGGGAGCAAGTAAAATAATAAGCCAGTTCATTCTTTAACAATCATAACAGTGAAATAGCTTAAATTACAGAAGAATTAAGTGTCTAAGGGACTTTTTTTTTAATTGATATTAGAGGTCACAATTCAAGGTCTTTTCTTCAGGTTATAAAGGAGTCATTTAGCTGAGCTTGTGTTTTCTTTGTCAATTTTATGCCAAATAAATGCATAGTCTTAAGGCAAGGTGGGATGGGACAAGATGATAAACACAGCTTCCAGAATTCTTCTTAAGAACCTCCATCTTACCTCTGCATCCTGGCATGCCAAAGCATGTGCTGGTACTTCACAGCTGTGTTTATACAAGAAGAGTGAACTGGAGAGTTACGTATCCGAGCAGTGAAACCGTTCCAATCTGGCTAATTGGGGTTCCTAACTTATCTTTCCTCACTAATATTTATTTTGGGGGAGGCTGAACACTTTTGAAAATGGCTGTAATTATATTATCCCTATAAACACAGCCTAGGTGACCTGTTTTGACCATGCCTCAAGACTAATCAGTTATTTTCTTTCTTCTCACCTTTGTTTCTTTCATTGGGTACAAAAATATAAACTAGTTTCAGATTTCCATAGTGATAGAAAAGTTCCATCCTTCTTTCTCAAATACTTGTACATTTCTAAGCAGCAGGTAACAGACATCTGGGCAGAGTTCAGGTCTTGGGACAATAGTTCTTACTTGGAGTTTTGCATATTCTCTTCTTGCAGCAAAAGGGGGAAAAATTAAAATGCTTAAACATTTCTAGACAATGCTTCGGTCTATCTGCTGCATCCTGCCATCACTTGTAAGTGAACCACAGAACACGCATTCTGAATATAAAATTGCAGGGGAACCATGCTGGCTTTGATGAATGCAGTCCTGTGCTTTAGCAACCCCATATAACAGGCCAACAAATTATGTTTCCTCTCCCCCTCTGTGCCTTGCACAGTCCCAGGAGGATTGCACCATCGTCAGCTGAAAATCCCCAGAGTAGCTAGCTGGGAAGCACGGGGAATGGCATAGCAAAGAATAGCAAGAATATTGATTGTAGGGCCACCTCTCTAATTAAGGAAACACGAGGGTTGTGATTCCGGGGAGCTTACTGCACCAATTTCCCAAATCAACCTGACGTACTTGCTTTTCCATCTGATGTCCCCTGAGGGTCTACCAAAGGCTTTGTATTCAGTGTAAGAGAAACAAGCACTGCAACTGCATGAGGTCAGTTTTCCATTTTGACTTCTGAGTATGGATGCTACGTACTAAGACCCAATGTTTCAAATTGTTGTTCCCAAGGCCTGGGCAGGACAAGCTTGAGTGAAGGGACAGTATCAGGTCTACCTAGTGTGGATCTTTATGTTGCCTACATGTCTCACTATAGGAAGACCACCACCATCTGGCTTGAAAAAAAAAAAAAAAAAAAGAAGAAGAAGAAGAAGAGATGATTACAATCTAAGACATAGGACTAGCAATATAGCATAGAGGTTAACAGTAGTCTCTGGAGTCCAAGAGTGGCATGTTGCAATGCCAGCTGTTCCACTTACTAGCAAATTTCTTAAATTCTCTGCTCTCTACTGTGCTCATATGTTAAGTCAAGATAATAATAGTATCTGCTTAAAATTGGGTTCCTGAGAATTTAATAATATAATTCATGTGAAATGCTTATATTATCATCTAGTGAATAGTAAGTGCCCAAAATCAAGTTAGTTGATAACTAACTCATCATTGAGTGTATTGGGCAAGAGGATAAAAGTTCTCTAATGAGATCAATCATGAGCTTAGTCTCACTAAACTGGAGAATTAAATTGCTGAGGAGTGTTAGAAATGAGGTTTATTTGGCCTGCAATTATACATTATGGCTGAGGAATCTTAAAATACTCCAATCTTACCCCCAAACTGCAGGCATTCTCCCAAGTGCCTCATTCAGGGGATTTATTTGTTCAAGGATTATGGCAGATAGAAATCAAAGTAACACTATCACTAGAGACTCTGTCTCCAAATCTCAATGCAGAGAATTTGAGCGGACTGGACTGGTTCATGTGGAACACTGCTTCTGTCTAGTTAGACAATCAATCTATAATACCTGCCAGCTCCAAAATGAGTAAATTCAGATATCCATGGGCTACAAAAGAGAGCATGTTCACTTGCAATGCCCAACATCAAGCTGGCCTGGGCTGTGGTCAGTGAAGTAGCTAAATTTTGTGCTAAATAATTCTTTGTCTGTCCTGTGGGCTGTCTTGTCCATTGTGGGATTTTCAGCAGCATCCTTGGACTCTACCCACTGCATACCAGTAGCACAACTCCCCCACCCCGAGTTGTGACAACCAAAGATGTCTTCAGACATTGTCAAGTACCTCCTCAGAGGCAAAATCTACCTCTGGTTGGGAATTACTGCATTAGGTTATGCCGTTATAGCAAACAATTGCCAAATCACAACCAGTGATCTTTATTTCTTGCTCACACTACATGTCTGTTGTAGGTAGGCTGGGAGTTCTGTTTCCGTATCAGGCTAATGGGGCAGCCACCATCTGGAGCATTGCTATTCAGCAGGGCTGAGGGAAAGACAGAGTTCTTTGTAAATCATGCACTAGAAAACAAGTTTCCCACCCAGAAATGACACATCCGCCTTCCACTCACATTTCATCAGCCAAAACAAGTCACATGGCCACACATAGCTCTAAGGGCCAGGAAGGTGCCATCCCATTAGTCCAGGAGCAGAAATATTTGGTGAGCAGTTCTTGTGACAATCATAGCTAGCATGTGAAAAAAGTTCAAAGCTTCCTCCTACGTTAATTTCTTTATTAACTTTCCTAGTTCCTTGCTTCTATCTTGTTTCTCATTGTTTTTCGAATTTAAATTAGATGTTTGCTTACTAATTTTTAGCCTTTCTTCTTTTCTATTTAAGCAAATATAGCTTTGAATTTGCTTCTAGCATCATCTTTGTTATATCCCACAAATTTTTTTTTAAAGATTTTATTTATTTATTCATGATAGTCACAGAGAGAGAGAGAGAGAGGCAGAGACACAGGCAGAGGGAGAAGCAGGCTCCATGCAGGGACCCTGACGCGGGATTCAATCCCAGGTCTCCAGGATCGCGCCCTGGGCCAAAGGCAGGCGCTAAACCGCTGCGCCACCCAGGGATCCCTATCCCACAAATTTTAATATGTCATGTTTTTGATATTGTTCAGATCCAAGAATTTTCTAATTTTCACTATAATTTACCTCCTGACACAAATTATTTAGAATTTTTCTTTCTTAGTTTTATATATAAAATATGTTGGGGGAACGATTCTTTTTTATATGTCTTAAATATGGTAAGAAAATAGGGTCTATATGATTCAACATCCACGATGCTGATTTTTTTCTTTTTTTTAATGCTGATTTTTAAAAATTTGTTTGGTTTATGGCCTAGTGAAGAGTCAATTTCCACAAATGTTATATGTATCTTTGAAAATGAGTATATTTTCCTCTTTAGGTTATAGAACTATACATGACATGTAAATCAATGTTAATTTTATTATTCAAATAGTTTCTATTCTTACCAATATTTTATCTGCTTGATCTGTCAGTTTTTGAAAAAAGTTATATTTAAATTCCCATTATGATGTTTGTCAGTTTCTCTCTGTAATTCTTTCAGTTTTTACTTTCTATAATTTGAAACTATATTATACACAGAAATTTAAGAACATTATCTTTCCCTGATGAGTTGAAATATTCTCATTTAAATGGTAACACTATCTTCAGTAATGATTCTGCCTTAAACTCTATTTTATCAGATATTAACACAGCTATACAATCTTTCTTTTGGTTGCCTGATATGTCTTTTTCTATTGTTTTATTTTCAACCTTTCTATGCCCTCATAATTGTAGGTAGATCTCTTTTAAACAACAAATAGTTGGGTTTGTGTATGTGTGGATTTATTTTTTCTCCTTTTTTGCCTTCTTTTCAAAGGCTTGTATTATATCATTCAATATTTTTTTTCTGAGAATATCTTCCTTCCTTCCAAAGTCCATACTGTCAAAGCGATTTTGTTAGGAATTGTTGGTAACTTATAAATACTTTCAGTTTTTGTCTGTTTTGCAAGTTTCCCCAACCATTCTTAAAAGATGGTTTAATTGGATATATAATTTTAGGTTGATATATTTCTACTTTCAGTCTTTGAAGATATTCCAGACTCTACTGTTGCTACTGAAAGCCAGTACTCATTGTTTAATTATTTTTCATTTGTTGAAATTATAACTAAGTATATAAATGATATGGACATCTTTTTCTGTTTGCTTCTAAGATTTTTTTACTATTATGTGTCTGGTTATAGATTTATTTTTATTTATCTTGCTCATTGTTCTTTCTTAATCTGCAAAATTTTATTAACTCTAGAAAAATTAGTCATTATCTCCTCAAATATTGCCCTCTTATTCCTTCTTCTGGAACTCTGTTTAGACATAGTTTAGACGCTTAATCTATGACTCTATTTCTCTTAACATTTTCCACTTCTTTCTCTATGTTTTGTCCTGTGTAATTTCTTCAGGTTTATCTTCTAATCCACAAAGTTGCTTTTTAATTGCATCTAATCTGCAGTCTGACTCACCCATTAAATTGTTTATTTTAATAATTCTATTTTTTAAATTCTATTTGCTTTCTTTTTCAAATTCCCCCAAGAGTTTTATAGTCTCTTATATATTTACTCTCAGCATAATTCTCTCTCATGGAAGATTAGCATAAAAACCAGATATATGTAAAATATCTCATAATAACAACAGCAATCAATACATAATGCTCCTTATATAAATACCTGTAAAGCAAATCCCCCCTGAGTTGAAATTTAGGGAATAAAAGAGGTTTTCTCTTATGATGCTGTATTTCACTGGATAATAATAGCTATGCAGACACATTCTCCTTTGGTCCTAAGTGTTTGAAAGCTTAGAACCTATATTTATCCCCAAGTGCAATGGCTTTCCTCAGCCTACACTTTTTGATTCAACCATTTCCCTTTCCATCTTACCTTAAAAAACTAAAACAAACAAAAAAATGTGTACCCACGTATCCACTTCTATTATATCTGTACTTTCTATTAAGAGCCTACTCAGATCTTTGGAAAGTATATGAGGCAAAAATAATCATAGTAACAAATATCCCTAAGCCTCATTTTCATTATCTGTCAAAGAAAAGGTTGCGCTAGATGGTTGTTTATGGATTTAAAATCTCTAATAGCTTGGCACGAAGAATGAAACTTCTAGCAAAACACAGTTGAAAACTTATGCTAAGTCCTCTAAATGAAGACTTTCAACATAAACTATTAAGAACATCTTAGTAGAGCAATATATCTTAAGTTTATTTGGAAGAATCATTTAAATAACCCAGCTTCAAACACTCTGCAACTACATCAAGAGACAGAATCTTTCTCTCCACCCCTTGAATCTACTCTGGCTTTGTGACTTGTTTAATTGTTAAACAAGTAGAATGCAGCAGAAATAACATATCTATTCTAAGTATAGGCCATAAGAGGATTCTCATCTGTTCTCATCCTTTTGGAATAATCCCATCACCATGCAAAGAAGCCCAAGCTAGCCTCCTTGGGGACGAGAAACCACATGGAGACCAATCCAACAGCCAGTACCAACCCCCAGTATATAAATAAAGCCATATTGGATCACTAGCCCATCCAAAGCCACCAGCTGATATGTGACCACAAGAAAAGTCCAGTTAAGGCCAGCAAAATAACCCAGTCCAAGTGGCTGAACCATGGAATCATAATCTAATAAATAACTAATGTTTTAAACCACTGAGTTTTGGGTGGTTTGTTACACAGCAATAGCTAAGTGATACCGCTATTATCTCCCTATTATTTCATTTCATGTTCTTCACAATACTGTGAAATAAGCAAGACACATAATATATCCTCATTAACAAAATAAGAAAACAGACTCTATTACTTTACTGTCACAGCGGACTTTGAAACGGATGTGTGGAAAATGACTCAAACAGATACGGAAACAGTACAGCTTATTTTTATCCTTATTTTCATTTTCAAAAAAGGAAACAAGTGGAACTTTACTAATGTCAATATTCAGCAAATGAGCAACATGTATATAATTTATCACAATTGTGCATACATTAGAGATGCATGCTCAAAGATGTTTTGTTGATAATGATGTGACATGAAAAAGTTTGTAAACAACTGCATCAAGTAAAATGATAGAAGAGAATAGTTTAGCATACAGGTCTGTGAACACTACGATCCCTACCTGGACTACTGGACTTCCAAACCAAAAGAACAGGAAGAATTGAGTAGAATTTAGAAATGAATAGAAGATTTGCTATAGCAAATGAAAGAAGTTCCAATGACTAATTGCTTTCCTTTGAGGAATTAGGCATGATAGTTAAAAATTCAAATTATATAGTTTTCTAAAGCATAAATAAAATATCTCAGTGTGGAAGGAATGCATTTTTTAAAAACAGAATAGATTAATTTAAATTATACCCTGGTGGGCATTTCATAATTAGGTTTATATATGATTGCATCTGGAAAACATCATTCTTCTCAATAGGAAAATTATGCAATATGTATTGTATTGTGGGAGAATCACATGAAATTATTTTGTTTCTCCCATCAGCATGAAAGTCCCAACTTGCTTCAAGAATAATTATGAAATTATCCTATCATACATGTTATATGGAATAAAAAAATATCATTGGTCCCCAAATTCCATATCCAGCAGATGGGAACAAATTGTTTTTTGGAATTCAATTGATAATTCACTGAACTTCAACCATGTTGTCTAAACAATGTCAACGAGGAAAGACATTGGAATCCAGTTATGTGATCAGCTAGCCAAGCATTTTTACATGTCTGTGTTTATCAGGAATTATGAAGATTAACTGATTGAATACATAATAATGACACATAAAAAAGTGCTCAATACAGGTTACAAATTATGAGAACAGGAATGGGAATAAATATGTAATCTTTGGGGAATCTTTGGATTGGTCTATCTCTTTTGTCTTCATACATACACCAGTAGTTCCAGGTAGGAGCCATTATCAGCCTGGGTGCCTTAGGACTGACCATCATCCAAGGCAATCTTCCCAGAATCCCTAATTTTACAGATGAGGAAGCAAGCTTACAGAAATTAAATGACTTGTCCATAAAAACTCACATCAGTGTCTAAAGGTCTTCTAAGCCTTTGCTCCTTCTATATATCAGGCTACCTGCAGCCATCATTCTAGGACAGATGCAATTTTATATTAGAGCTTACGTGAATCTCAGAAGTAACCTCACAGACCCTTTGGAGTCCTCTCCCTTCATCCAGGTTCCAGAATGAGGGACCTGCCAATTTATAACCAATGTGCCCTGACCCCAAAGCCCTGAAATGACATGACTGCCTTGTTCATACATATATAAACACACTCAAGTGGCTTTACAAAAGACCCCACTAAAGCTTCACCAAGCAATACCTTCACCTATAATAAATGTAGCAAATATACC
Organism: Canis lupus baileyi; assembly: GCF_048164855.1. Lineage (NCBI taxonomy): Eukaryota > Metazoa > Chordata > Mammalia > Carnivora > Canidae > Canis > Canis lupus. The sequence continues at coordinate 52,860,654 of NC_132841.1, forward strand.
ATCAGTTCACACACACTGTAAAGGGCAGGCAAAATAAACCATCTTTCAGAGTTCAGGCCAGTTTGGGCTTTCCTTTAGTACAGTGACTCTCGACTAGGGGTGATTTCCCCCCAAGGGGACACTTGACAATATCTAGGGACAAATAGGAAGGAAGAGGAGCGCTAATGGCTTCTAGTGGATAGAGGTTAGGTGTGCAGCTAAACATCCTACAAAGCACAGGACAACCCCTCTACAGAAAGATAATAATCCAATCCCAAAGCTAGCTATTGTTGTTAAGAAACTCTGCTTTAGTTAACTATAAAATCAAGGTGCCTTCTGTAATAGCATAAACACTTCTGGCTGACATTAGGCAACTTGCTTTACCTCTCACAGCTTCTTTTTGATTTTTCAATAAAATAGGCATAATAAATATACTTATCTTACAAAATCTTTGTGAATATTGAACAAGAAGATCTATGTTAAAGCCCCAGTACAATGCCCGTCTTGCAATAAACAGTTGACTCATTCATTCAGTAAATATATATTGAACCACAAGATGCAGTGGACATAGAAGCGTGTGAAAACACTTACTATCTCTGTGTTCAGGGAGCTACAGTTTAGAGAGGGAGACATACATGAATCAAAGAGTCACACAAACAATAAAAATTAGCTATCATTATTGTTATTGTTATTAGTAAGAGAATTTCCTCCTTTTGTGGACTTCCCCATCCTTGTACTCCCAAGCCTTTTCTGTGATGTATTTCTGATATAATCCAAGAAGGGCTAATACAAAAGGTGAGTGGGCTAAAAATCTTCCATGCCCACACTGGGATGGAAGAGCAGAAAAGCTCTTTGCTCATCTGTCAGCTTTTCGACCTCTGAGAGAAGCTGCCCCCAACTTCTAATTGCCTGCTCCAAACTCCACAGTGTCTGGGGAAGAGGCACGTGATCCACAGGCAGCCCTGCCACCGTGCTGCGTTGCTATAGTAAGGATGCCCTTTATTGATCAGACTTGCCTGGAGTCATGTAACTCCCCAGCCTGCTGCTGGGCTCCCCAAGGGGCAGTTGGCAGGCTGCAGTGTCTCTCTGGACCAAGGCTGATCCCCAGCCCTGCCCTCTCTCCCACCCTGGACACATGAAGGCTGCCCACAAAAGCACCTAATGCTTCTTTGTAGTGTCTTGTCATTCACACACTAATTTGAAGTCACAGATCAAAACTGGATAGAGACACCAGGGAAAAGAGATTTGAAGATTCCCTGCCTTCCCTAAAGCAACACTGCAGTCCTGTATCAGCAGCCAACAAACCTCATTGTTTTCCCCAGAGAATCTCTCTCCTACCCTTTAATTTCACCACTTTCCAGAGTCTCTCCATCTTACCAACATTTTTATTACAGGAAGTTTGACACTGTATCTTAGAAGAAGTGCAATATGTCTGCTACCGATTAGAAAGTTGATGCCCTGGGAGGTTAATGGACTTGCTCAAAGGTCACAATATGGTTAGTAACTACACAACCCAGAGACACACCCAGTTTCTCTAGCACCCTCAGAGAATGAGGCAGCCAGAAGGTGTTTCCACATAGACTTTCCTTGTTTTTCCCCCAGCTTTTTAAAAGCCAAGTGTAATAGTTTCTTCCTAGAAATATTTGCATAGAAATATAGATGAGGGGTCATTATTTCTAAAATAAGGCATTAAAGTTTTCTTGCTTTCTCGAGAACTCCAAATCTCATTGAATATTCATGTTTATCTATTGAACACCCAACCTCCCCCCTCCATCACCACCACCACTCACATGTATTGGTGATCTGAGTTCACTGTGGGTACTTGGTGAGGACACTCAGGCAGTGTGGTCACATAACTAAATAAAAATTTTATACCAAGTCAGCAACACAGCCAGAATTTTGGGTTTTGTTGATGCAAAATTCTTTCAGCCAAAGAAGAAAAATATACAGAAAGTATTCTGAAGTGCTCTATCCCATACCCGTTGCAGACATTACTAATCAATCACAGCACCTTTCCCTTGTAAGCATAGATTCAATCTCAGAATCCTTCTTAAGACCACAGTCCAAACAACTGTTACTCATCAACAAGTTCAACATAATATGTGGTGACATGGAAAAAATCTCTTCAAGCAGAGTTCTGATTTCACATGAGACTTAAAGATGAAATGAAGACAGAAAAGAGAAGAGTCAGAGGAAGAGCATTCCAGTTAGAGGGAACAGCACATGAAAAAGTGACATATGTGAAATGATATACATTCAAAGAACTGAAAGAAGGAATTCTGGTTGCACTGCAATGAGCAAGGAGAGGAGTACTAGGAAATAAAAGTGAACTAGGTAGGAATTCAGGGCATCATCCTCAACAATCCAATCACCTCCTACTACCACAGTGTGAATTAATTTACTACATTAATATGTAGAGGATAGTACAAAGATGACAAAAAGTACAAGAAACGTCCCCAAGGAATACAATGTGAAGAGAGGATCTGGACACCAAAAGGAAGATAGTAGCACTGGGCATCATGCCATAAAGAAAGAATCACAGCTAGGTGAGAGTGAGGACAATCAACTCTTATCAGTCAGGATTCAATTGGAGAACCAGAACCAGGAGACGGGATGTGTACATGTGTATATATGTATATGTACATATTATAGGAGGTATTACAGGAATTTAACTTTACACAATTGCAGTAGCTTATTAAACAGATTCTGTAAAGCTGTGGTCCTCATATCTCATGCTGGATCATGGAGCTTGCAGGGCCAGGCCATGGGAAAGGGAAGATGGGTGTAAAGTGAACAAAGACAAGCTGGAAGCCACTGCGTGAGCTGGAACCCACAAGGAAGAACTGGAGCCCATCTAAGTTCTCATTGCTTCTGACTAGATAGTGTGGATTTCCTGCAGGAGCCAAGGTCTTTAATCATGGATCTAAACACACACATTGCCCCAGAGATAGAAAAACTGAAGGAAGGTCCCTGAGAAGAAGGAACAGTTGGAGAACTACCTAACTGCTGCCTATTGCAAAGGAGGTGATCCTTTAGATAAGGCACAATGTATGAGAGCTACAGAATGACTACTGCTTCACCTCCAATCTCCAAATCAACCTTTCTGTGGCCCACCCTAACTGTAAACATACCAAGAAGAGGACTTGGAGACACAAGGTTCAGCCTAGCAAGTTACTATATTACAAAGCCATCCATCAACTGAAAGATATACTAGTAATGCCAGTTCTTACCTACTCACCGGCACCTCCTTCTACTCTTCCCCCCTCTACAATCCCACACATCCATGGCCATCTCTAGATATAGATGATTGGACTAGGAATGACACTTGACCCAAAGAAAATCAATCCATGGGCTCACTGAACCATTAGTTATTCTCTCTCCATCTTTCTGTCTCTGTCTCTGTCTCCCCCATTTGAACCAAGAGGCATAGAGACACTCCATTGGTTAGATGTCTGAAGGGGTTGGTAGGGTCAAGGACAACAGAGACTGAGGAGAAGTTGACAGGTCCTTTCAGACCCTGTTCAAGCAGGGAGAGCTGGAGCAGAGAGACCAGTAATAATTAGAGATTCTGTGACACTTGAGAAACACAAAGACCCCTCAGTTCCTGGCTTTCTCTGAGTGGCCCAACTGTACTTTGCTTTCTGAGTAAACACATGATGGCCAACTACAATAAAAACTCCACTTTCCCCTTTTCTTTTGTCAGTAGGGCTGTTTCTGGGTTTTGCAGATAATCTGTCCCCTAAGTCAGACAGTGGAAGTTGAAGTCAATCTGTACCTGCTTCCCAAACCTCCCTAGTTACCATATTCAGTGACCCAGATGGCACAAGTTAGAAGTGCTTCAATTTACACTCACAAAGACATTCCATGAAGTCACAGTAATTTGGAGGGAATGGCAAAAAAAGTGAGAGCCGAAGGAGTCACAGAAACATCTCCCTCCTGTGCTGAGTGCTGGGCACATCACGTCATGTCAGCAGAGGCTTCATAAGGTAGTGAGAGGGGGGCAATTTTATCTCACTGCTACTCCTAAAATGCACACTTGAGAGATGGCGCTCTTCCCAGAGCTGTCAATCTTCCAACATTCACGATCCTGAAAATCGATTTAATAGAACATTTTAAAGTAACTTTTTCAAAACTTTATGCCAAAAGAAAAAAAGAAAAAGAAAGAGCAAAGTGTTAATTGCACTTTAGAGCTTCAGGTGCTTTTCAGTCCAGGATCTCAAAGTATTTGATGAACTCTTATTTCACACAACCTTGCTTCACCCCTTAGTGGGAACAGATCAGTATTGTTGAGTTCATTTTACAATATGGAGAAACTGAGGTCCTACTCAAAAAAGATGAGAATGTCACTGCTTCCAATTTTTAACTTTAAGAGGAATTAAGGGAGAATATGGCTCATTTAGATTATAACTGTCTCAGATTGAAATACCACGTCACCCATATTTCAGTTGCAAATACTCCACTCAAGATGTCAGTTTCACTGGCCAGTATGCCTTTGCCACAAGACTGGAAATATGCAGGCAGCTGATAGCTCACATCCCTACAATTCTATAAGCAAAAGTGGAAAGAAAATACATTTATCATTCAAATTTCTTTTTTCTAAAAATCTCAAGGAAGAATTCTGACTGAGTGGTTTGAGTTTGCATGCCCACACCTGAACCAATTGTTGAGGTCAGAAAGATGGATACTGTGATTGGCCAGACCTACATCACATGGGTCACCCTCCATGCCCAATGAGAGCATGAAATACCACCCAAAAAAGAGGATCAGCCAAGATATAACCAGCAGAGGAAATGTGGCCCGAGCAGCCATCTCAAATCGTGTCCTCAATAAAGCTTTTACCTCAGCAAAAAGAGATAGCTAATTATACACATTTTTTCTTCTCCCTATCTTAGGCCCTCTAAGATACAGAGGACTTGCCACTAAATCTTTGTGTGTGCACACATTTGATTCCTTAGGGAAAAATCTGAGCAGTGGCACACTTGGGTCAAATGGTGCTCACATTTTTTGAAGGTTTTGATCCTATTTGCTGACCTGCTTTTCAGAAAGGGGGCACAAATTTACATTCCCACCAGTATGTGAATGTATTATCATTTTTCTTTTTATCTGCTTCCTAAGGAAAAGGCAAACATACCATTAAATGGCCAATAGGAACAAGTGAAACAAAAGAGAAGGAAAGGATCCAAATAAATCACCAGTTAGACTATCAAGATCTGAACAACTGAGAAATGTTTGTCCTGACGAGGTATGAATGAAATCAGGCGAAAGACAGATGATGCTGGATCCTATCTATGAGCAAGGGCCGTGACCTTTCAGAATCAGGCAGAAATGTGAACAAGAAGTGTCCCTCATGTCAGGCAGCTGAGCATTTACAAGTAGCTGGCCATGCATAGCTTACGTCCCCAGTCTCCTCTGACAAGAAAGCCAGATGAACTCCTGGCAGCATGCAGATGGGATTACATTTCTCAAGGATCACAGCCCTTTGAAGCCAAGGCAACATACCTGTCAGAGGCAGACTCTGCCCCAATGAACTGTGGGCTAATTGCCATTGCCAAAAATAATCTCCACAGATTACAGCAAACGTCATAAATAACAAGGGGCTCTGTGACAGTGCATTATGACAAGGTCTCAATCGCTCTTATCTTTTACTAGAGTGGAGCTTGTGCATTCGTGTTACTAATGAATCTTTTTCATTTGTGCAAGTGATGTTTCCATTTGACAATGACATGAACATAAAGTGGAGGTTAATTTACTCCATTGCAAGAGGTTCATTATTTAACCTGACGTTGAGGGCAAAACAATGTAGCTTAATAGATGACAAATAGAAATTAGTTGTGATGAATTTTGCCATTTAATTCTAGCAGGCTCACTGAATGTTTGCCATAAACATGGCAAGAAAGCCAGAGTTAACCTCTCTGGGTGGGGTTTGCTCACTCAGCTATTGTATCATCCAAGGATCAAGAAACTTCCATTGGTAGGATCCACTGGAAACAATGTCCAGTTATACAAAAGATTTTGGAGGCTAATAGTGATACACTGTCATTGGGTCAAGTTTTATTGGATTGCTTTCCTTCAACACCAGATAAACAATTGACTTACAATGCTAGATACTAGAAGTCGTATTGAACTTTGATAGCTGTTAGCATTGGCATCTAACACCCTATATTTGTGCCTTTTTGTTCTTGCACATGAAGGTAGTTGAGCAATAATAGGAGTGAGCTATAATTCTACAATAAAACAGAACTTGTATTTGAATTCCAGGCCAACCAGTCACTAGATGTGTTTAGGTTATTCAGCTTTTCCTAGTCTCAGTTTCCTCAACCATAGAATGGGAATGATAATAGTATTTACCTCATACTATAGATCAGATGGGATTCTGAGGAGGGAGAGATGTACATAACTTGAAATTTTTATGGAGTCAATGTTTTTGAATAATCATTAGAAATTCACTCATTGATTCTGATTTCTTTTTCCTCCTTCAAGACATACTATCTATAAGAAATCCATGATATGTCATTTACACCATCATATAATCAGTGTGCTCCATGGCCCAAAGGTATCTGCATTTGTACATGCCTTTTCACTGTAAAGACTGTCCCCAGGTTAAGGAATTTTATGTTCAATAGATCGGATAAAGAAGGAGAGAAAGGAGATCATTTTAGCAAAAAGGACTGCCTATACAAAGGCTCTGTAATAAGTAAGTGTGGGAAATGAAGAAATCCAGTATGTTCAGAGTAGGAGAAATAGGCAGGACCAAGATTTTGCAGACCTGTGAAGGCCAATCAAGGTAAGGATTCTTCTCTCTACCCAAAGAGCAATGCAATGACTGGAAGGCCAATGTCCTAACCAGAATCATAATATGTTTAGATTTCATTTTAAGTAAATAACTCTGGTGCTCACTTCGGCAGCACATATACTAAAATTAAGTAAATAACTCTGGAACTAGTGCGGAAAATAGCTTTGGATGCAGTCAAGAGTAGATGCAGTCAGGCCAGACTGCAAGCTACTGCAGTGGCCCAGACAAAGATGGCAATAACTTTAGATGAAGTGTTGGTAGACAAAGAGAAGGAGAAAGATTTGATAAGTATGTAGGAGGTTAAATTAACTAGACTTAGCAAAGGACTGAATATGGGGATAAAGAAAGGGATATCAATGATGACTTGCATGAGTCACTGAGCTCAGCACCCTTGTTTAGAAATAAAAGAATTAAAAAAAAGAAATAAAAGAATAAGTCTCAAGGAGAGTAAATTAATTTTCTATAAATCAACATACATCTATTAGTAACTGAGTTTTTAACATGTGCTTATGTTTATGTGGCATCTATACATGTGATTTGTGTATGTAAGCAAGAAAAAGAGAAAAGTTATTTGTGTGTATAGTGTGTGTTCATACACACATATCCAGCATATGTTATTTAGATACACTAAAAATTTGAGCACAATTTTCTCGAAATAAAAGTTATAAATCCTATGCCCATCTCCCATCTCTATTAACTGCATCCCTGTGACATATTACTCCTGTTCTGTGCTTATTTTTCTAAACTGCAGAGTGTATAGAGAGGGTTGTATATACACAACCCTCTATATACTTTCTTTTATCTATCCAGTGTGTGGTCACCTCATTTTTATTGTTATTCTGGCTTCTATTCAATTTATTAGTTTGTGGTCTATGAAAGCATATTTTAATAATTTTGAAGGAATCTTTTCATCATGGAAGCTTGTCTAAAGAAGGCCTGAAATAATCAGTATTTCAGATTTTTACTACTCTCCAGCCCCTTCCCCCACCATGCACACATACTCATATATGTTTTGCTATTTTAAAGAAAGAGATTTAACAGCCATAAGGCACTTTTAAAAATAACATTCACATCTGGGCTGACCACCTGTATGCCAAAATTTAGCTTGATGTTAATTAAAACAGGCATGTTATAAACCTCAGGAAATGGCAGCTGACCCCTAACTATGAATGTAATGCTATAATAATACGTAGTAAAAATAAGACATTTTGAGGCTGTTGCCCAAACCACTCATGCATTAAAATTCTCACCACTGTATACCCTGCAAGAATACGGGTAAATCAACTGCAGAAATAGTCCAACCAAAAAATAATAATGATAACAATTCAAGGGGTAAGAGCCATTCATTCATTCAACACATGGCTGTCCTGGACAGACATCAGCATTCTGCCTCATGAGGAAGATTCTATGTGGAGTTTGGAAGACTGATTAGCTTTATCCTGCCAGATACGATAATAATAGTATGGATGCAGCTGATATTTATTGAACCCTTTTCTCTGTAAGTGCTAAGCACTTAACCCGTTACTCTGTTAAGTAGTAGGCATTTAAACACAGATGACTTCATTTAATCCCCTAACTACCCTACAAGGTAGGTGCTATGATTATCCCCATTTTCCAGATCAGAAAACAAAGGCTTATAAGATTCAGTTACCCTCTCTGGGTGGTACAGTAGCAGATCTGGCAGTGGGATGGAGGCTCTCTGACCTCATGGCCCAGGTGTGCCATAATGGCTCTGCGTGGCCACAGAAGCCTGCCCCCACTCCCGCTTGGACCTTTCCACCTGTAAACTCACCTCATTCTTTTCATACCCACCCATAAGTGACCTCCTGCATTTTCTACCACCTCCTTTCCTGATGCTTTTCTGTCACTTTACTCCCATGTGACCTCAGAGCCTCTCCCATTTCCTCTTCCCTTTCCCATCAGCCCCACTCATTTGAAGCTACTTCTCTTAATTGCCTCTGACACCCAGGCATTTGACAACTCAGCTTTTGCTCTGCTTTTCATTTGATCCAGCTATTTGTCACTGCCTCTGAATTCTAAAATTGTCCTCTTTCTCCTTGCACCTTAAATTTTTGCTTCATAAAGCAGGGTAATAGAAATGTGCATTTTAGGACATAAATATTTAGAATGCAACTAGGTAGATTAACATATTTATATTGCAACTGATATTAGAATACACAGACAATGGCATTTAAAAAAAAAACAACCTAGGACTCTCTACTGCACAAACTACACTGTCAGGAGTGCCCATTGGCACAGTCATGTATAGCACTTGAAACGGTAAGGCTAAGTTAATGTCAAAAATTTCCATATTCACATCCAAATGTGTACTTTTAAAAAGTTTTTTTTTTAACTCTGCAATCCAACTGTATTGCAATTTCTTAAACTACAATAATAGTTGTGCAAGGTACACAAGAGTCACAATCAACTGCATATGCAATATGCAACAAGATTCAACCAAACTTTATCCCACGGGATCTCTACGGCTTTAGGTGTACTAATCTGGATTCCAGCTTTGAATCAGAAAGATCAAGGATTGGTTCATACCTCTACATGAATTCATGAGTGATCTTGAAAAGGCATTTAACTTCACTGTGCCTTGGTAAATTATCTTAAAATGTGAATGACTAAATGGAACCCTCCCTGATGAAAATGAGAGGATACATTTAAATATATTCTGGTTTGTACTAAACAAATGATATTTGTTGTTGTTTATACCAATTCTTCTGTATTTGTTGTTTTTATACTAGTAGTAGTTGTAGTGTTTGTTGCAACAGCATCCCCAAGTTCTGTGCTAGGGAAATCCTGAGTACTCCTTCTTTCTTCAGCCATACAAAACTGCTTGTGGTTACCCCCAAACACCATATTGTTTCATCTCTCCTGTGTCTTTTTATATGTTCTTCTCTTTTCCTGTGTCCCCTATAAATTGGTCTGATGAAGTCCAAATCACTGTCTGAATTTTAGATCAAATATTAGCACTGATGTGAAGTTCACTTCAACTCTTCAAGACAGTCTTAAAAATTCCTTATCCCATTTTCTTACAAATGTCTCCCTATTAAACTGAGCTGGTAGAGAACAGGGACTATATCTTATTTTATTTTTGGTACTACATTCCCAACACCTGGCACAGTGGCTGGTGTACATATGTAAGAAGCTTTGGCATCAAGGTATAAAAAACCCCACCTCAAACTGGCTGAGCATTAAGGAACTATGCCATCGCATACAACACTAAGGACAGAGGCAACACTAAGGATGGGATCTGGGGCTCATTCAGTGATTCAATAGCCACATCAAGAACCTGGTTCTTCCCACCTTCCTGCTGCCATCTCAGTGAGGTGGCCTTGCCTTCGGGGGAGTCTTCGTGAGCATAAGATGGCTGCCACAGCTCTAGGCCTCTCATCCAGGTGCAACAATAACCAAGAAGGAAAGAAACCATTTCTTCCTGTGTCTTTTTTTGAATACCCAGAACCATTTCCCAGAAGCCCTCAGCATACATCTGCTATTCCATTTCCCAGGATTAGGTTTTATGTTCCTTCTCAAACCATTCAATCGCAGGGGAAATGAGATTACCAATGAGATTACCATGATTACTGTAGGCTAGAGATCAGCAAGCTTTTTCTGTAAAGAGCCAAATTGTAAATAATTTAGGCCTGAAGAACCATATAGTCTCATTGCAACTACTCAATGTGTCTTTGCAGCACAAAAGCACCCATATATGTGTAAATAAATGAGTGCTGTTATGTTATGTTCCTATAAAACTGTGGACACTGAAATTCAAATTTTATATAATTTCATGTGTCATGAAATAGTCTTCTTTTGAATGTTTTTCAACTACTTAAAAAAAAATGTTGAAACCATTCTTTGCTTGAAGGCCACACAAAAAAGGCAGCAGGTCAGATTTGGCCCAACTTCTATAGTTTGCTGACCCTTGGTTTACAGTATTTGGAGTCAAATGTATGTTTAAGTGCCATCTACCATAATTCCTAAAATGCATAATAAATATTTTAAAAATTAAAGGAATAAATGATTCAAGAAAACACAGTTCCTGCCTAGGAGAAGTTCATATGATACATATGTATATAATTTCCCAAAAGATATTTCTTAAATAACTGCTTTCCCTAATGATGGTGGAGTTAGCAGGACTAAACAAACAGAAAATTATGGTTGTGACAGCTTAGATACTAAATTGTGAAAATGGAAGGTAAATAATTTTTTGTGTGTTAGAATGTGTGGGAAATACAGATTTGAAAAACCCTTCCTGAATCTAAAGTCATAAAAGGTTTGCTTTGATGCTAAGTAGGTGAAAGAGATTACTTAATGGGTGTTTTCTATGTTAACATCATCTGACTTCACAATTTTCCAAACATAATGTTGCATGTATCCTGATACAGGCAAAGAGATAATTATAGAGTAACTGCACTCAGTGTAAATTAATCAAATGTAAATTAAATAAACTGTAAATAGAAGATACTCCTTAGCTGATACAGCAAGTGAATCACCTCCATTATAGACTCATTTTTGCAAAATTACATCTAATCATAGTATTTTAAGATAGTGTTTGGCAAAACATCTCTAAATCTGTCAACAAAAGCAGCGATTACTTTTTTGCAGCTGAATACCTTTGCCAACAAACACCCATCTGTCTGGAAAGATTTATGTATGGTTCTGCCTAAAGGCAGGGCTAAAATCTCAATGACCTCTGGAGGTTTCTTTCACCTTTGTGCTCTGAGAGTCAATAAGAATTCATTTTAGAGCAATACTGCAATCCTTAAAAAACTACAAACCTACGATGTAATCAAGTCTGTTCCAAGAATCCTCAAAATAAATATTCTTCTAAGTAATTATATAATTTATTTTGCTTGATCAACATTTTAATCTTGCTTGTCAGTTGCTGCTTTAATAGAGTCCAAATCCTTAATATGGCTCATAAGACCCAGTATAGCTGCAGTTGAAGTCAGCACTGTTCTTTTTGCTCCACTGGACTGATGTCCTCAGTTCTTCAAGCACATGGAGCTTGCTTCTCGACCTTGGCCCTTGCGGATCCTTCTGCCTGGGCCATTCTTTCCTTCTTTCTAGCTCACTCACCCCTTGATGTGGTTAACATTTCCTGTTCCTTCAGGCTTTGGATTAGCTTGGAGAATCTGGAAGCCTCCTCTGCTTTTCCTACCCCATCATGGATTAAGTGAAACTTCCATGTATATAGCACCCTGTGCTTGCTCCTTTCTTCATATTTAAAATCCAAGTACTTTTCTGTGTATTTGTTAGTCTCTTGAGAGTCAAGGACAAGAACTGTGACTTATAGTAATCACAATAAAAAATTATAGTAAAAAGTAGGAGTCCAGGTCATAAAGGGATTTATATGCCTTGCTAAAAAGTTTAGACTTTACCCTGAAGGATATAAAAAGAAATCATTGAAGACATGTCTCATGTTCATATACACCTTTCAAAAAGGTCACTTTGGAACCAGTATCAGAGAATAGACTTCCAGAGGGCAAAGGGATAGATGGCAAGAGGTCCACACTAGAGGCAGCAAGACCACTTGAGAAGTGGTTACTACTTAGTGGTAGTCTAAGTGAGAGAGGATAGAGGTCTGATACAGCCATGAATACAGTGAATAGAGCATAGTGGTCAGTGACATTTAGTAGGTGGAAATCTCTATAGTTTGTGACCACCTGTATATGAAACTGAAGGACTGGGACAGAGAGAAATCAAGGTTTGGAGAGTTAAGCAAAGGGTAGTGCTAGTCAAGTCAGAAGAAATCTAGGAAGAGGAGCAAGTTGAGGATGTGGGGAAAGGAAGATTAATTCCATTATAGACAATGTTGATTCAAGGAGCCTGCAAAGCATCTGGGAAGAGATGATCAATAGACATCTGTATACATATGAGTCTGAAAGTGAAAAAGAGAAGCCTAGACCAGAGAAAATATGAGATCCAGCAGATTATAAAGAGCATGGGAGTCACAAGTGTTTAGATCACTCAAAGAGAATGTATATTAAAAAAAAAAAAATAGAGGAGAGCTTGACCAGAAGCTTGACTAATACCATCACTTCAATGGCAAGTAAGAGAGGAGGGAATCATAAAGAAAACTGAAAAGTGGCCAGAAAGGAGGATAAAATAAAAAAGAAGTATAGTCAAAGGAAAGAAAAAATTCCAGAAGGCAGATATTATTAATCAGCTATGATTACATAACAATCACAAAATCTCAGTAACAAACCAGAATAAGCATTTATTAACTAGCTCACAGATCTAAGGTTCAGCTACAATGGCTGGGACTACTTGCTCTACGTGTCTCTCATTCTTTTGAGATCAGTAAGCTTTTCAGAGTATGTTCTTTTCCTAGTGATGGCAGAAGCCCAAGAGGAGCATGTGGAAGCTTACAATGCCTTTTAAATTGTAGTCTCAGCCTGGCACTGTACCACCTCTGCCCGTATTCCATTGGCTACAGTAAGTCACAAGGTTGGGCTCCACACCACTGACTGGAGAAGTGATTAATAGGGGTAAGAATTATGACTGTGGCTGAAGCAATTTCGTAAGAGGCTTTATAATTGACATTTTATAATTGCCATTGCTCACTCAAATGAAAATGTTGTTTCATGTGTTTTTAAAACATACCTAGAGCCAGTGACCCGATTGCCCCATCTCTTTGGAGGATTCTAGCATGCGAAGGTCAGCCCCTACAAGTCACACCCTCATAAGAAGCCAAAAGCCTTCCCAGGAGAAAATAATATGTCATATCAATGCTGGGTAAGGGTGGGGTCAGGCTTTGGCATCAAGAAGACTCACTCAAAAAAAAAAAAAGAAGAAGAAGACTCACTCAAGGGTGACAAAACATGAGAGACACCTAACTCTGGGAAACGAAAAAGGGGTAGTAGAAAGGGAGGTGGCGGGGGGTGGGGTGACTGGGTGATGGGCACTGAGGGGGTACTTGGTGGGATGAGCACTGGGTGTTATGTTAAATTTTGGCAAATTGAACTCCAATAACAATTTTTTAATTAATACAATAAAATAATAAAAAAAGAAGACTCACTCAGGTAAGCACATAGGAAGGACAGTTCATTGTTAAGTATATATATTGAATAGAAATGGGAGGCCATCAAGAATGGAGTCATTTCTAAGGGCTGAATACGTTGCCCAGCTTTCACATAGGTCTAACAGTCTCTTTCTCATATTATTTTAACTACTCTTTGCACTTCTGCATAATTCTTCTCATATGTCAACTGAATGCTCCCAATATTCATGGTTTCTATTCCATTCTAAATTCTACTTGCATGTAATTCAAGATGTCCATGACTCTAGCTTGGGGAATTTTGTGTCCCTGGGCTCTCCAAGTTTCCCAGTTCAAACTCCTAAGGGTGAGATTCACATCTCTTCAGTTCATTTCTCACACTAACCTGTGTAAATGACAAACTTATTAATTGGTCACCCTTGAGTCTCATTGCCATCCCTAATCTAACTATTTGTGACCCATTGCACAAAGGTACAAAGAGTAAGGAAGTACTGTGAGTAGGACAGTGAAGCTGAGCTTTCTAGTATGAGGAGGTTCCCAGAACTTTGGAATCAGGATTCAAATAAGAGCAAGTAAAATGCCTACTCTCTAATTATTGTGAGAGTACCCAGGCAGAAAGTTTATCCTGAAGAAAGAAGGATTGGAGATGTTGTGACTAAACTCCAGGTCACTAATCTATTATAGATATAAAGAGAGATTTTAGCATGTTACAAAATGGAATGTTTCTTGTATATCTCTCAGTCCACCTCATTTACAGGAACTTATCCCAAGACCCTTGAGATAAGAACCAAAGAAATAAATTGAATACAAAATTATAGTACTGGTAGAGATGTAAGAAAAACTAAAGCCAAAAAAAAAAAAAAAAAGAAAAACTAAAGCCACGCTGTTTGGAATCCTCATCCGAGGAATGAGATGCTGGCTAGAAGTTCCTCCTCCCACCTCAATGAGAGAAATGATACAATAGGGGAGAAGGAACCAAGGCCATGGTCAGGTAAAATGACTGGTAAGATACAAAGATAGCCAAGATGTCTATGGTTATCCTTCCTATATTATCAAAGAGGAGCAGCAAGCTTAGAATAATGAGCTAAGAGTTCCACGTTACATCATGGCATTTCTAAAGGAAATTATTTGATGGCCTCCAAATTCTATTCCACAAGATATGATTTCCATCCAAGAGCACAAAGAATAAACATCCAGTGTCTGGTGGTAGGCTATCATTGTTTTTTTCCAGAGAATTTGTAGGGATGCATCCTTAGTTGATCATGGGGCATATTTGCTTCTCTGTTCTCTAGAAATTATTCACTTAGCACTGAGAGTTTATGTTCCAAATATGAGTTGTGCCCCTACTCCCAACCAAGGAGTCCCCAAGTACTCAATTGGTTTTTTTAAACTGTGCATCTACTCTGCTTAGAAAGGAGTCAGATCTGAGGAGAATGGTATCTCTGGAGATATAGAACATACTAGAAGAAATTAGAGAACAATAGAGAAACAGCATATGGCCAAGTACCACACAAGAGAGTACAAACAAAAGTTCAAAGAAGGCAAGGTTAAATTAGCTAGAATCATGGAAATGGAGTCAGGGATAAAGAGAGGATTAAATTTGAGCTAACCCCCAGGAATTAGCTATTATGGCCATTAAAAATTCTCCAACATATTTCCCTCTTCCCTCACCCTCAAAAATAAGGAAAAATAATAATAAAAATGTATAAATAATTATTTACTTTAATTTTGTAAATAATGATATGCCACACCTGTTACTTTTAAAGTGGGGGAAAAGGTGTTAGCAAATCAAACCATAAGGTGTCACGAATCCAAGAAGGTTGGAAATCACCACATTCAAGTCCCCCTTGGGTTTGGAGAGATTTATGCTTCTTAAGGGCGTTCAGACATTAACAGCTCAAACCCCCACACTGTACCCTGGCTTCATTTAAAGGACCCATAGGTCAGACCAAAACACAACAGAGCTTTATATGCCAATTTTTCTTGACTCTCTGTAGGTCAGGGGAAGTTAAGCTCATGTAATTAGGGGATAAAGATGGAGGCTGGGAGTGGGGGATGGAAGCATGATGAAAGTTCCAGAGTTTAAAGGCTCAGTAGGAAGCCAGAGAAAAGTCGATAAAGTCATGTCTTTATGAAACATGTGTTTTCCATGGTAGAGTAAACGCATTTGCCATTAAACCCAGGGAATCTCTCTGTGTGACTTGGCACTCTCACCCACCTGTGGGGCAAGGACAATTCAAAATCATTATGATGATTGTGAGACCACTGTTATCTTGAGCTGCCTTCCCAATTATAAAATATCGATTCAGTTATATTCAGTCTAATATCAGCACTAAGTACATTATGTTGCATTAACTTTATTTCACAATTAATAATCCAGGTGACTTTTTGTAATTCTCTTTTAAGTAAAATTGTTGATTAATTGAAATAGTCATAAGTGATGCCAAAGCACAAAGAGGTTCCTCACAAGTTCAGTCTCAACATGTAATCACCAAAAGAGGTCTTAGTAAGCAGTGACCAGCAGCAATAAAAACAAAGCAGTAAAAATTAAGAATAGCCATAACTGAAGCCCCATAATCCTCAGAATAAATACATGGAAAAGAATCTTAGATTGTCCCGATGACAAACATCAATATTCATATAAATGACTAGATCCCAGAGTCAATTTCTTATATTCCACCTGTGCTATTAACAAACCAATGAAGGCCATGACTCCTTCTGACTGGAAACCAGTGTTAATGGACCCAGTGAGCTTCTCCTAAAAACTGGGTATCATATTGATCATATTACAATGCATATTTCCACCAGGAACTACTACTACCAGTGATATACTTATGACAACATAAAACCCCGTGCAATGATCAAGTGGGGTTTGTCCATTGGACATTTTTATTACCTATCATTATAAAGAGGGGAGAATTTTTAATATTTTAAGTTTCTTTCAGTCTTTATTCATTATCTACCATCTATTCATCTTTCCATCCAATCTTTTCTCTTTCTTTCTTTCTTTCTTTCTTTCTTTCTTTCTTTCTTTCTTTCTTTCCTGTCCTTTCCTCCTTTCTCTCACTCTCTCTTTCTCTTTCTTCACCCTTCCTTCCTTCCTTCCTTCCTAGAACTGTATACTTATCATCTGCTAAGTGTTAAGCATCTGCTAAGTCCTTTCTGGGCTTTGGAAAGACAGTAGTGAACAAGACAAACAAAGTCATTCCTCCAGTGTAATTTATTTGTATTTTAGAGAGGGAAGACAGACCAAAAAAAAAAAAAAAAAAAAAACTAGTATATAAATACAAAGAGAGGGATGCCTGGGTGGCTCAGCAGTTGAGCATCTGCCTTTGGCCGAGGGTGTGATCCTGGAGTCCCGGGATCGAGTCTCACATAGGGCTCCCTGCGTGGAGCCTGCTTCTCCCTCTGCCCGTGTCTCTGCTTCTCTCTCTCTGTGTCTTTCATGAATAAATAAATAAAATCTTTAAATACATACATACATACATACATACATACATACATACATAAAGAAATAAAATCTCAGGTAATGCTTGGAATTATAGAGGACAGAAAACAAAGTAATGGGAGAGAGGCTGCTTTAGAGAAGGTGGTGAGGAAGGCCCCTGTCTAAGGGAGAAGTGACATTTGAACTAACACTTGAACATGGAGAAAGATCAACTATAACTCACAGTTTTTTAACCTGAGAATTGTTGACATTTTCACTAGATAATTCTTTGTTGTGGGGAATGGTCCTGTGCATGATAGGATATTTAGCAGCATCCCATGTTCATCCGGCATCTGGCTATTAGATACTAGTAGCAACCCCTTCTCCAAGTCATGACAATCAAAACTATCTGTAAGCATTGCCAAATATCCTCTGCAGAACAAAATAACCACTGGACTATATGAAGACTTAGGGGAAAATCATTCCAGAAGAAAAGAACCACCACAGACAAACTCTTTGATGGAAATTAGCTTGATGCATTGGAAGGAAAAGAAAGACCAATGTAAGTGGAGTACAGTGAGCAAAGCTTAGAGCAAGGCAAGGTAAGGTTGGGAAGGTGCCAGATGAGGAAGGACCTTGCAGGCAAGATTTACACTTAAGTCATGAAATCATATTCTTTTTTTTTTTAAGACTTTATTTTTTTTATTCATGAGAGACACACACAGAGAGAGAGAGAGAGAGAGAGAGAGGCAGAGACACAGGCAGAGGGAGAAACAGGCTTCATGCAGGGAGCCTGACATGGAACTCCATCCGGGGTCTCCAGGATCACACCCTGGGCTGAAGGCAGCACTAAAACGCTGAGCCACCTGGGCTACCCAATGAAAACACATTCTTAATATGGATGCTATTAGTTCAATGGAGTAAAGAATAAATGTGAAGACCCAGATTTTGGAATCGACTATGCTTCAGCAAATAACAAAGGGTATCCTTGAACTAATACTCCATAGTTTGAGGATACCCCCTACATCCAAATGCCCATACCTATAGTAGCTTTAGGGAAGAATCACAATCACCTCCATTCTGGTAATTGTCTCCACAATAGGTTACCATATCGCATTAATTCTTATCCTTTGTAAAAATGCTCCAACTCATCTTTTAGAAGGTTTGCACTGAACATCTCCAGTACTAAGTGAGGAAGTACTTAGTTTATCACCCTGTGGACAGGATTAGGATTGTCAATGGTAAATAAATTGTATGTCACATTTGATTTGTATTCAGTTTATATGTTATTTTATCAGAGGTTAAAATTTTAAAAGGGTCTCAACTTCCCAGCACAGTAACATCTTTTGGAAAGTTTATTCTGAGACAGGAACAAAAAGATTCTTCCCTTTTTATTTTGCCAAAAAAAGAGATGTAATTAATGATAACACTCTTGAACATTGAAATAAACACACCTTAACATGGTAAGTAATATAGAGTTTCTCAGCTGGGTTAGATCTGGGGAAAGTAGTGCTGAAAGCTGGAAGACCGACTCTTCAACACCTTCCAAATTTCAACTAAACAAAAGTTCCCCTCAAAATTACTCAAGCATGATTAATTCAGCCACAAGCTAAGAAATTGACTATATGTCAGAAATAACAATAAAAATAGAGTGTGAAGCAATTTGTAAATGGTGTGGTAGATACAGACTTCAGGTTATAAAAAAAAAAAGAAGAAGCAAGGAAATTTTGCAAATAAGCAATACTGACAAAATGAGTAGTTGAGCAAAACATCTGTATCTTCCTTTCAGTTCAATAATCATGGAAGCTACATGATCTAGTGAAAAGAGTTTGGGGCAAGGAAATACAGTTTCTAACTCAGATGCCTCTAGACAGCAGTCTGACTTTGACAAATCTCCATGCTGTGCCTCAGTTTTCTTACCTGCTGAATAGGTATAATAGTAGCAAATATACTTAACTCACAGAGTGGGTTAAATAACATAACATCCCAAACTTGCAAAAAATTATGTATAAAGCATAAAACCTTCTAAATGTGTAAAGAATTTTGGTCAACAAATCATCTGGGGATTTATCCTATGATTAGTCTTTTTTGGCTGAAAAGAAAATTCTAGGATAAAATTCCATTTTGAATGGTCCACATCCAGATGATCTGTGGAGAATTCTCAGTTCATTTCCCATGGAAACTGAGATACAAGAATGAGATATAAGAATGAGACATAACTGAAAGATACCTTCTGGGCCTCATCTCAACAGTTTCATTTTTTCACATGCGGAATTAAACTCACTCATTCATTCATTCAACAAATAGTTATTGAATACCTACTACGTGTAAGGACAGTACTAGGCTCTGGATATGGAGAATAAAACCAGATCCCTGTCCTTGAAGAGTTCACCCTATGGTTGATGAATAAGAGAAGAAGGAGCTTCTAACATTTACTGAACGTGGGACTATGCCAGGTACTTTCTAGATAGTCTTACACATTTTATGACCATTTTATAGGTGACAAACTGAGAAATGAGATGTTTCAAAAATTATCTTGCCTAAAATCACAAAGCTTCTAACTAGGGAGTTGAATCAAAGCCTATTCATTTATTCACTCACATTTTTTATTGAGTACCTACTATGTGCCAGCCACTGGGGATACAAAGGAAATAGACAAAAATTTCTGTTCTCAGGGTGTTTACATATATGAGAGGAGACAGATACAATGCAAAACACACAGATCTGCCCAACACCAAAAATCCAACACTTGTCCACAAGCTGCCTTCCTCTGAGTTATCACCGTATGGCAACAAAAAAGAACAAGAGGGAAAATACACACAAAACAAAACTAAATATCCAGAAATCTAGAAAGAATAAAGTCAGATAAAAGAGGTTGCCAGACACTAAAATTGTCCTCTTCCAAAATATAACTCAAAAATGTTTGCATTTGGTTTGAGCGCCTGTTAACCCAGAGGCAGGCAGCTCACAGACCACCGACAGCACAAAGACAGTGCCTGTCAGGGCCCAAACATGAAAACCAGCTCTCCACCAGAAGGCCTGAGGTTTACAGGAATTAAAAGGCCTGGGTCCCTGGCTCTTGGAGATGGCGAGACAAGACAGAAACATATGCCTGCCTGCCTGGCAACAGCTCTCCCTGGCCTGGAATGAGCGTGTCTACACCGTCCAAGGGAAGCTGGCAGCCACAGTGGCCTCGGGTGGAGAGAAACCGTCGCCAGCCAGCACCAGCACGGGGCTTCCCTACAGGCAGCTCTTGCTGAAACAAAGAGGGACGAAGGGAAGAGCTGTGTATGTCCAGCCTCCAGGCTCAGATCTAAAATCAAGAGCAGCACTGCGCTAATGGAAGGCCGGATCTGCTCCAAAACCTTGACACTGCGTCTGGGATGCAATCTGAGTAATTTCCTGATGACTCTTCTCTGCATAATGGATTTCAGTTATAAAGGAATTTATGCCCTCAGGACCAAATTACCCAGATAATTGAAGATACAATGAGGGGGAGGGGGGAAAGTAGAAGGAGACAGAAAGGCCTCAATTACATGGGTTTCTCCTTCACTCTGAATAAGTTCAACATTTGAATTCACCATGGTGTTTAATTTTTAAAGTCACTTTACATCCACAAACTGTTCTGTCTGGAGTACAGTGAAACTGCATCAGGGCCTAACTTAATGTAGCAGACTTTGCAGCCTGGACCTACCATCACCCGCCCACCCCTGCAGACCTCCAAGATGAGACTCCACTTCCCAGTTTAAGCCTCACAATCACAACTAAATTTATGACACTGCATTAAGGGTAGAGAGACTTACCATTAAATAGGGTCTACTAAAACCTGTAGGCAGCCAGGCTGGCTTTGGGAACTCCAACCCATCCCCCAGTCACAGCTAAGAATTTGATGGTGATTTTAAAGATATAATGGTTTGAATTCCTTAGAGCTGGCCACCTACTGTGCTCCTGTTCCTTTTTGCAGTCTCTCTCATACTTACAAGACTTACTTGCAGAATTGTAAGCACAAAGCCACTAACTGTCCTGTATAAGTGCATTAAGGGATCTTCAAAGAGATTTTCAAGTTCTATCACCACAGAGGTGATATCAGCACAGAGCTGACTTGATAACCAAACACAAGGAAACTATGTCCCCAAAACATTGTTTTTAGGCCTATCTTTGGGACTAGTGACCATAAGGCAAATGCAAAATCTTGTTCCATTCCATACTCAGTGGAAGAAATTTTGAAATGTCAGTGTCTACAAAAATTACGTAAGAGACCCCTTATCCACACACTCTCTGCCACCTAGGCTCCCTTCACTGCCATAGAAGGTGGGAAAAGGGACACAAAGAAGCTACTTTTTAAAGTTTCCCATGATTTAGTCCAGATTTATTGAGAGACTAAGGAATCTTCAGTGTAGAGTTGTTACTTACCCCAGCACACTATATTGTATTTATTGACAGAACCTCATTTTGTCAATATTTACAGAACTGGTTAGACGGATGAATAAAAGTCAAAGGCTCTGAAATATGACTGGAGTCTTGAAGCCCCAGAATCAGAACTATAACAGATGGTGGCATACATAAGTAAATTTGGTAAATTATGCATAGAATTTACAAGGCACCCAACACTGGCCAGCTCAAGTACAGTCTGCCATGAAGCGCCAAAGGGCTTGGGAGTGGGGGTAGGATGGAGGGTGGTGAGTAGTCTGTAACAGGTGTTAAACCACTTATTCAAGCACTCCCACAAATGGCCTGAAAGATTTTCCCAGCATCCTCCTGCTCTCTATGAGTCACTGTGGGAATAGCAGTGAGGTTCGGAGTTGAGTTATAACCATTCAGTGAAGCATTTCCCTCCAGACTGTACAAAGGAAAGGGGCTATGTTAGTAAATTTATTGACTATTTCATTAGATCAATATGGAATATGATTTAAAAGGCTCTGCTCAGGCTCTTTAAATCTATTTAATCAAACCAATTAATAAAAAAAGTAAGAAGTTGAAGCATATCTTGTAAGGTGCATCATAAATATATTCCCTTACTTGGGCTTTTGATCTCACCCAGGTAATTAACAGCTTTAGTTAAGTTCAGTCATTCCTTCATGCCTGGCTGTGGTCATAAAACCCCCCAGGCTATGTGTAGCTCTTGGATTTATTATGTTTTTCTTACTGCAAGAATGTCTCTCTCATTCCGTTTTCTCCCCTCCTTGAGAAAGTTTATGTAGCCATTGCTTTTGCAGCTGTCATAAAGGCTACACTGGCTGGTGAGCTTTGTGCTGCTCAAGAGAGAGACTGCATGCACTCAGCTGCTGGTATCCAATTCAGTAGCTTCTTCACTCTCATCCAACTATTCCAGGCTAACTCCTCTCTAGGAGCAGGGAAATAAAAACATCCTGAAGGATTGACTTCCAAGGTTCTTCTCTTCCATTGCCTATCTATTCTCAACTACTTTTCATGAAAGAAATGGCCGCTCCTTGTTACACAGAATATGGTTTTTATAATGGGATTTGGAGCAGCCTCCTTCCCTGTAACTACTGAGGGAAAACCATTCTTAGCAGCTGTTCAAGTCCTTCTCCTACCAGTTCCCCAGTTCTATCTTCCTAGCTACAAAGCTTTGAGATGCCTAATCAAGCCAATATATCACCTAAAGCTGGGAGGGAAAGTTCAGTATCCCTCCAATGATAATCAGTGGCAGCCTGGGTCTATGAGGCTGAGCTTGTAGCTTCATTCTGCTATATAAGCAGAGAAATCTCAGTTTGGAAGGCCAGCAAATGTTTCCCCCAAAGTTCTCCTCTATCTCCATTTGAGGAGAAGGTTGGTAAATAATTACCCAGGTGACTACTCCAGGGTCCTTCCATAGCTACAACCAGAGTCTGAGAAAATATGGCAGTTAGCTATAAAAGCCAAATTGTGCATCAATAATCGACCTTCTTAAATAAGTTACGATTTTGTGTGCAAAAAGTGAGAGAGGCAAGACACTCTCTTGATATGACCAGTTTTCCATGGGCAATCAACTTTTGTTTCTATGCACTAGAAAGCTGAGAAGGCTCACAAAAATTCTACTGAGTGTCTTAAATCAGAGCAATTGCTTTCTCAGTTTAAGATCAACAGCAGCCTATTTTACTTTTGCCTCCTTCTTCTTACTTTGGCCCAATTCAATAAGTATTTACTAAATCTCCACCACTCTAAACATGGTCAGAAAAGGTACAAGAGAAATACAAAACACATAGTGAGCACAGGATTTTATAATTTTTGTAGGAGATAAAAGCAGGCTGACATGAAATGCTCATGTTAAAGACCATCTTCCCCTTAACCAGTCCTACAAATACCTGTTCCCACAAACTCTTGACCATCATTCATTCAACATTTTTTGAGCATCTGCTCTACACTGTACACTAGGCTACAAATGGTGTGCTGTGTGTGATAAAAAGATAAGTGAGCAATTACTAATCTCTATGGGTTTACTGTAGAATAAAGGAGAAAGAAGATGTTTACAAATAAGATCATGGCTCTTCATGCAATGGAATTTTTTTTTTAATATTTTTTTTAATTTTATTTATTTATTTATGATAGTCACAGAGAGAGAGAGAGAGGCAGAGACACAGGCAGAGGGAGAAGCAGGCTCCATGCACCGGAAGCCCGATGTGGGACTCGATCCCGGGTCTCCAGGATCGCGCCCTGGGCCAAAGGCAGGCGCCAAACCGCTGCGCCACCCAGGGATCCCCTGCAATGGAATTTATATGAATAAAACCCAAAAGACTTTAGTTCAAATCTTCATATCATTTTAATACAGTCTAAATTTAGTAATTCTGTTGTATACTAAAACCTCACCAATTTGTTCAAAATAAGTAAAGGTCCCTTTGATTTAAGTAGACATCTGACTTAGAGAACATATTTAATAAAGCAGAATTTTAAAACTTGTAGTAATTCAAATTAGTATTGACAATATGTAGCAGAGGGTGTACTTGGATAACTACCTAAAAAATAATATATGATTTCTATGCCGGTTGCTTGTAAGTAGGATTTATAAGACACATGAGAGGAGTTGAAAACTATTCTGAGTTATTTAACCATTGCAATCATATGACATCATTGCATTAAAGAGCAAATTTCTTCAAAGAAATCTTCCTTCCTAGACTAACATTAGTGTAAGAAGAAATATCCTCTTCTAATAACATGATAAATTTTAGCTCAGCCTTTATGTAAATAATCATTAATGCTGACTTGTAGAAAGAATAGTCATTATTATTCCTAGAACTTTTTGAGCCCTTGTGAAATGTCAAATTCTAGGCTAAATGCTATGAGTGCATAATCTCTCACTGATCATCACAACAATCCTACAAGGAAGGTTGTCTTATTAGTTCTATTTTACAGATGATAACATTGAAGCCAAAGTTCCCATAGCTAGTGAAGACTGTCTGACTTCAGAGCTCCTACATTTAAATGAATCCAAAATCAATGGAGTTGTGTCACATATATGCAGTTCAGGATTAAAATAAGTAAGTAGGTTGGCAAAAGTCCCAAAAATATCCACAAGCACAGAGGGAACAAATGTGATTTTTTTCCCTATCAATTTCCTTTCAACCTCCTGATTTCTAGGGGGACCGTTTTTGCTCTGTGCCTCCTGTTCTTTCACCTGCTCTCCAATCAAAGATGCTCAAGTGGCCAAATCCACTTAAAATGTTTTTTTAAAAAAATGTTCCTTCCTCTTGCTTCAGGTGCTTGTCTGTATGAGGTGACTCTGGGATGCCTCGTGAAGTGGGAGCTTGGAGAATGGTGTATAATTCCCATCACTAAAATTAAATTATTAATTTTTTATCAATTAATTGGATGAGGATTGGTGGGAAAGACAGGCCCTCAGCTCAGCTGAGCTCTACTGGGTGCCAGATAAAACAAGAAATCTGCCTGGGTGAAATGGGTAAGAGGGGAGGAAAAGCCACAATAGTAATAAATGTGAGAATCCCCTAGTTTCAGGAGAGGGAGAGCACACCAGCTCCCAGGAGGAGTAACGCAGAATCACTAAGATTTCTCCAAGGGGGCTTTGACGGAATCAGCCCTCCAGGCGTTGTGAAAAGAGATGCTACTGCTTGCTCAGGAGTTGCTTTTCTTAATTCTCTTCCATACTGAGGAATATCAAATCCCAGAGAAGAGAAGTTTCGAGCCTCCCTTTGAACAGATGGAAACTGTTCTTACTCAAAAGACTGTTTTTATAAAAAAGTAAAAATAGTTCATATTTTCTGGGTATATAGATAAATCACACCCAATATAAAAAAAATGAAGCTATTTAGAACACACATTTTTTTAAATGCCTTTTTTTCACTTAAGATTCCATTACCCCAAGATAACCACTGTTAACACTATAAGAGGCATCATTCCATACATCTCTTTTTGCTTATAGGGAAGTAGTGGACAGCTACAAAAATCTAGTGATTAGTTTGCTGACAAATATTTATTGAATACATACAATGTGCCAGCAGTCATAATATACAAGTTTTCAATAATATGATGTGAACTTATTTTCATATCCTCAGAGGTCTACACAATTATTTTGAATCATTTCATCATGTTTGACCATAATCCCAATGACAGGTCTTTAAAAAGTTTCTTGCAACTTCTTGCTATCAAAAATAATTATGCAACAAGAAAGAAAGCTTTTAAGCTTTCTTTGATTATGTTCTCCAGAGAAGTCACTGGGATTTCAAAACACCTTACATTTATGTAATAGTTCACTATTCAAGTTGGTGTCATATGTGGCATGGCAATAAAGAAATTGGTTTCTGTAAAACTCACATCAAAACTGGTCTCATTCACGGTTACACTGCATAAATTCAGCTTTCCCTAATAAATTTGAGAGAGCAAGTTTTGACAGATGAGGAAACTGAATCACAAAATATATGTGTGTATGAAAGACAGGGTAAGAGAGGCCTCAAGATAATTCTCTGAAACTAGAAAACAGGCATCTCAAAAACCCCAGAGTCAAGTACAGCATGTGCATATTGACTGGACCAAAAAAAAAGGTTCTAGTAGTTCCACTGATCCTTCTAGATAAAAAGTTCCTTGAGGATAGAAAGGTTTTATCTTACTCATCAGTGTATTTCCAGTGCCTAGCTTGGGGCTTGGAATATGACAGGTACTCAATAAATAGTTCTAGATTGAATGAACAAACCACAAAACAGGTCTTCATGGACTGCTGCAAACCACAGTCAACCTCCCACCTGCCTGTCCCCTCCCCCTTCAGCAATGGAAACTCTGAAATGAAGCAAAAAAATCCATAGCTAGTAAATTATCTACAGCTCTTATGTACAATGAAATTCTCATTCTGAAGGAATTCTGGATAGCAAGTGTCCTCCAAAGCCACATCAAATCCTTGAACTGGAAGACTTAGTTGAAGGAGACTGGAAAAAGTAAATGGAGAAGGATTCTCCCACTGAGTGTTTTATTTTACCCTTTCTGAGAATTTCAACTTCCAACTGCTATTAGCAAATTTCATTCATCTCACCCATCTGTGCCCTTCTTCTTCTTCAACCCATAATATTACCTCACCCTCCGCCTCTTGGTCAGAAATCTGTCTTGTGTACTAATTCATATATACATGCACTGTATATGTAAAGGAGCATTAGCAAGTGGGTGGTTCTTGAAAATCAGCCATTCATCATGCATATTGATCACTGGAGTAGTACGGTATGAATCAGAGAGCAGCAATCATTAAATCAAAGATTTATACTAGTAAAAGAGCACCAAAGCAATTCATCAATTCCATACCACCGCCGGTGATTAATTAGGTTCTAGTCTGACAGCTTAGAAGCTGGTTCACAATTAAGGCTATTACAGTTAGAGGTAGGTTGCTTTTTTTTTTTTTCTCCTTCCCTTTAGGAAGGAAAAAATTGAAGGGGGGAGGTCACTAATCCATTGGGCTTATGGAATCCTATGCTTTTCCTTCATAGTACTTATCACAGTTTGTAAATGTAGTATTGGGATTATATGTTTAAATTTTCTCTTTATATTAGACCATAAGGTCTTCAAAGCCTTAGAGACTCTGGCATAGGGCCTCGCACATGGTAGGTGCTCAATAAATATATGTTGTGCAAATGAATTTATTAACCAAATCCTTTTGATGTTTCAGCCCAGATGGAGCATCACTTACATTGGGACTTCCAATATTTCCCACCAGGTCTTATCCTTTAAAAAGTTAAACTAGATCTTTCTAGACTAGAAAACCATCCTGGAAAATTGTCAGCATCAAATAAACCAAAAACATGCATTCCCATGACCCAGTAATTCCAATCCCAGGTATATACCCAATGGAAATGGAAACAAGTGTTCACCAAAAGATATGTCCAAGAATGTTTATAGAAGTACTGTAATTAATAGACCAAAATGGAAACAACTTAATTGTTCATCAACAGAAGAACTGGTAAACAAATTGTATATAGTCATACAATAAAAAACTACATAGCAATGAGTAAGAAGAAACCATAGCCTTAGGCAACATGGATAACTCTCACAAATGCTATGTTGACAGAATGAAACCAGACACAAGGAGTGTACGTTGTATGATTCTACTTATATTATGTTCAGAAATGGGCAAAGTCAGAATAACAGTTGCCTTTGAAGGGTTAGTAACTGGGAGAGGGCACAAAGAAGGCTTCTGGGGTGCTGGAAAGGTTTTAGTTCTTCTCTGGATGCTGGTTAAACATGTGTGTTCACTTTTGAAAATTCATGAAGCTATTTTCTGTTGTTTCATTTTGTGAAAATAGAGCTATATGATTAGTGCTCTTTTCTACATATGCATGTTAGTTCAAATCAAAATGTATTTTTTTAAAGATTTTATTTATTTATTCATGAGAGACAGAGAGAGAGAGAGAGAGGCAGAGACACAGGCAGAGGGAGAAGCCGGCTCCATGCAGGGAGCCTGACGTGGGACTCGATCCCGGGTCTCCAGGATCACACCCTAGGCTGAAGGTGGCGCTAAACCGATGAACCACCTGGGCTGTCCTCAAAATGTATTTTTTAAAAAAAGAATTAACCTGGTATTTTTCCCTGTGTGATGGAAAAGTGGTAAACATCTTCTTCATATACACCCTAGCCCCAATTTCAAATTTTAGAAAGTATCCCTTGGTGAGGATTCCAAAGAAGGAGTTACACTGCATGTCCTCTTGAGGCCCTTTGAATCCTACCATTCTGTGATAACAAACCTTTTCGAAAATTTATAGAATTCAAAGTCCAGTCTTTCTAGAATTCTTGTGCTAACCTTGGCCATTCTCAGAAGAGTGAAGTGATGCAATTAGAGAAGACTGTATTTCTGACTTAACATTCATGAGTCTCCAACACCTATAATGTCCACCTGCAACATTTGCAAAGCAAGTAGGTGCTTCCTATATGTTGAGAGGGTTTAGAAGAAATGTGTGGTAAAGAAATCCTGTGGGTTTAAGAAATTCAGAAATTCTTGATAATCTCTAGAATTAGAACAGAAAACCAAGATCTAGATTTATGATAATAAAGCCCTCCATTTTTTTTAAGGTTTCCTATATACCAGGCAGCAGATTTATTTTTACGTATTATTTTTACACATTCTTTCATTTAATACTCAGAACATCCTATGAGATAGGTACAAATTCCCTCAACTCTAAAGAGGGTGAATCACGTCCATTGTCTGAGCCTCAGATTCACATCTCTACCACTGGGAATAAAATATACCCATATGGCAGTGGTTATGAAAATAAGCTCTGGAACAAAAATAGCAGGGTTCAAATCCCAGGTAAGTAACTTACTAGATTTGTAACCTTAGTAAAATATTTAACTTCTGTCTGCTTCAAGTTATCTTCTGCAAAATAGGATTACTAATTGTATCTACCTTACAGGATTATTATGAGAAGTACATAACAATGTATATATGGCATTTAGAATTGTGCATGACACAGTGAGTCCTCAATCAATGGTAGGTATCTATTAATGTTGATGATTTTCATATTATTTTTTTGTATATCTACTCTTCATGAGTGCTATAGAACCAGCAAATATTATATATTCAATTAGTATAATTTTTAGTAAAACAAAACTTACTAACAGTTCTCTACTGGTTTAGAATACATTAGAATCTAAAACATAGAAGAAATAATTGTTGTATCAAGCACCAAACTTCTTGAAAGCAAATCATATCCGTCTTGCTCATTTTTATATCCCTGAAGCCAATTACAATGCCTGACAAACACTAACCTCTCAACAAGTATTTGATAAATGTTTTATTAAATACTTCCCCAGTATCCTCCCCACTTTGTATCTATCCAGAAGAGGCATGGTTATTTATAGAGATTTTCTTTCAACCATAATAACCACAGATATTCCCTAATTTTTTTTAAAAAATAACAATTTTATAAGATTAAAAAATACGTCTTTTCAAAAGGATTTACTGTGTGTTCTCCATATAACAAAATCTGACTTATTCTTACTCTTAAAATTCACCTATTCTAGTGTCAAATAAAATAAAGACTTTCATTCTTAGAACATTAATTTCAAATTCATTCATTTGTTCATTACCAAATGTTTATTAAGGACCTTGGTATCTGTGTTTAGTGATCTCAGTTTTATTTATTTTATTTTATTTTTTAAGATTTTATTTACTTATTCACAAGAGACACAGAGAGAGAGAGGCAGAGACACAGGCAGAGGGAGAAGCAGGCTCCATGCAAGGAGCCCGATGTGGGACTCGATCCTGGGTCCCAGGATCAGGCCCTGGGCTGACAGCAATGCTAAACTACTGAGCCACCGGGTTGCCTATGATCTCAGTTTTAAAATACAGAAACGTCGAACAGATTTAGTAGTAACGAACCTTACGCTAAGGGCACATAACAGGTCAAAGGTAATTGTGCAGGCTTCTTACTTGGTTTGATTCATCAGCTCATTATATCATCAAGGATCCAGATTCCTTCTGCCTGTCTACCCTGTCATCCTTAGTGTTGGCTTCATTCATACTATTAACCTGATGACAATTGTTACAGGCCGAACCTATTGATTATCCATCCAACAGTTAGCTCTTGCACTTCTTCCTTTCAAAAGAAGCCCAGCTTTGTTCAGGTATCAGACATCAGCATACTTCATTAACTCCTCCTAAATCTGGTGGTTAATTATCTAAGCCAATTATGGCCATTCTATTTGTCTTCCCACAATTGTTTGAAGAATGTACATGTAACAAACCTTGGCAACATAAGGGGAAGTCAGCTTTGGTCCTTCTAATGTTTTCCACACCATATAAAGGGACACAAGTCACGAACTTGCCCCATTTCCTGCCTCTGAACATTCTTGCCTCTCCTGTGTGAAATGATTCCTGGAGCTGCTATGACCATCTTGTTACCACAAAGAAAGCTACCAAAAACATTGTAGAAAGATGGAAGGAAACTTGTGCCCCTGTAATCAACCATCGCCGGAACTGTCCTACTTCTGAACTTATTGTTATGTGATAAATTAGAAAATAAACCCATATTACTTAAGCTGATTTTAGTTGGGTCTTCCAGAAAGCCATAAAGCACTATGAGATATATATAGTTATCACTATACAAACATAGCTACTTCTAGAGGAAAGAAAAAGATAATCTTTCTGAGGAGTTCTCTTAAAATAGAAGAAAGTTTACCCAGACACCTCAACCTCTCTCCCTCCTCCCCAATTTACTCTCAATGCTGATTTGCCAGTATCAGGTCATACGCCTATGGATGAACCAGTCACAGGCTAGAGGAATTGGATTACCTTAAATCCAATCAAATCTACCCCTGAGATCTGGGACTGAAATCAGCTGTGTCTGAGGTAACTTGCTTCATAAGGGGAGGGGTGACTGCCTGAATGAAACTGAATGCTGTTAGCAGGAAGGCGTTGGATAATAGGTACTCATTTACTGTATCCTGCTTATTAACATATGCATACTGTGTACCGGACTTGGGGCTCCTCAGTGATAGGAAATGTTTAGCACAGCTCTACTTCAGTAATCAAATTAAAGTCTGCATCCTTTTTCAGGACTCTATTTTTGGAATCTTAAAATCTCTTAAATCTAAGGCAGATCTCTAGCAACACTGCTTGGGCTGATTCCAAATGTGGATTTTGCTAACAGAGATTTTATCTAAAGTAAGGTCAAAGTAGGTTTCTTCCTACCTCCCACTAATTTTGCAGAGCTGTAGAAACAATTATTGAGCATGCTGGTATATTAAGAACTACTAACTTGCTTCTAGGCACATTTCTAATACTCTCATTTCCCATCAAACGTTCTTAAACCTAAGTCATCAGACTTCCTGGAGCCTAGAAAACAATTCCCCAAGTTGGAAAGAGCTTTTATCCTTTGGAGGTAGTATGGTATAGTGGTTAAGACAGGTTTCAAATCCCTGCTCTACCACTAACTAGGTGGTCCTTGAGCAAGTTGCTTAACCTCTCCATGCCTTAATTTCTTCAACCATAAAATGTGAATGATAATCATAGTTTTTACCTCAGAGAGTTGTAGAAAGTATTAAATTAGTGCATGGAAAGTGCTAAGCACAGTACTTGGAAAATAAAATGTTATCTCAATAAGTATTGACTATTCGTTGAGCTTCTCCATCTTCATCTTTCTTTTCTCTCTCACTGTACCATCACAGAGCTATATCATCACAGTTAGCAGAGTTAGTTGACTGACCATCTCTAACTGGGTATCGTCAATCAATCAAATAGCTCAAGTTTCTTTTTTCCCATTTGGTTAGACAAATTCACTATTTGGTATTATACTTAGCTTGGCCAATTAAATGAGAAAAATATATAACATTTATATGGTAATTATCTCTATTCTGAGCTTTCCAGGAGGTCATAGGGCTGAGCTTTTCTGGGCTAGGCCTCTGGAGTCGAGGTGGCTTCCTTCTCTGGGTTGCCTTCCTGGCTTTGAGCCAGTTCGTCTCCACAGCCTCAGAAAGCCTCAGCTCCGAGAGCGCCTTGGGGATTCAACTTCATTGACTCGCAAAATCAAAATATACAAATTCCCCTTTTAAACCATGATATATAACTGGGAGAATATTGCCTCTCCACTGCATTAGGGCCCACCCTATTACCTTATGGAATTACCCACAGTGGCAGAAATCCATTCACCTGATCCACTGACACCCTGGGGGCAGCTCAGATAGCATAAAGCCAATTGATAGATGTATATTTGATATATATTTTATGCCTGGAATTTATGTCTTCTGCATGTTTCATTTGCCATTCTGACTCACTTTATGCCACAGGAGAACTAGGGAAATTTCAAGAGAGACTGAGAAAGAAACGGCATGGAAGAACAGTGTGGAAATCAAAATAGCAATTTTTCTTTCTGATCTAGGACCTTACACTTGAGCATTCTGATCAACTTTAAAAGAAAAAAGAAAAAGATGTATTCCCTCCACCCGCCTGTTCCCAGGAAGGGACTATGAGAAGAGCTAAAGCTGGAAGAATGGGAAAATCCTTTTCCCATAAACCAGTAGCTGAGCCAGCTCCTCACTACAAAGTATGTGTATTGGGGGCAAGGGGTAAAGAGATAAGCAATAATAGACTAGAGGTATGCATTTTATTCTCTATAGTTATCAAGACCCCACCACTTTTCACTCTCAAGGTAGCCAAGATTGGTATTTTCAGACCCACGTTACTGATGTTCCAGGGAGAAGCATGACCTGCTTAAGATCATAGGCTATGGCAAAACTGTAACTCAGATCCAGCCTTTTACTTCTCTAGTGTGAAGAAAAAAAAAAATTAGAGGGATTCTTCATAAGCTCCTACATATAGGGAGAGAATTCATCATCATGTGTACTACCCAAATATAGGACACTACTATGTGTCCTATATTTTCCAACAGCTTAATTGATATATATGTCAATTTATAACAGCTTAACACACACACACACACACACACACACACACACACACAAATTCAATCTTCATAATAACTCTGTGAAAGTAATGCAAAAGAATATGACTCTGGGAACTGTGCTCTTAACCCCTCTGCCATCTCATGAGTGGAGAAATGGAAGGCTACACCTAAAAGGTCTCCTATTGTCTCAATACCTGGCACATAAAGGACAGAGCTCAGGGAAAGACAAAAACCAACTGACCCAGTCCCCATTTTCTTTGTTCCATTGGAGCTAACCTGCTCCATTAGCCTTGGCTACCTAGGATGGCAACCATTCATTTCACTTCATCAAGTAATTATTGAAAACAGAGCTCTATGCCAGGCCCTGGTAATTCAGTGTGTGAACAAAATAGACATAGTCCTCATCCTCACAGAGCTTACAGCCTACAGGGTAAAGTAGATACTAAGGGAGTAACAAGAGTGAAAGCACTGAGGCAGCTAGACTAGGCAGTCTTTCTTATAGACTCTCTACTGAAAGAGAGTGAAGAAGTCACGTATCTGACCCAACCAATGCAGAAATCTCCTCTTCAATCTCTCCTACAGATGGCCATGCTGCTTCTGCTAGAATCCTCAGACCCATAAAGTTTCTTCTTCCAACAGCAGTGTATTCCAGTTTAATCTACAAAGCTTTTCCATATACTGAGTCTACATCTTCTGCCTCTTAATATCTCCCATTGTTTCAAGTAAGTCTTCCACAACAGTATCCATCCCTCTTCAACTTGGCAGTCCCTTCAATATGTTTGAGGACAGCCAACATGTGGCCCTCAAGTTTTTTCCTTTTTTTAAATATTTTATTTATTTATTCATGAGAGAGACAGAGACAGACAGAGAGAGAGTGAGAGAGAGGCAGAGACACAGGCAGCGGGAGAAGCAGGCTCAATGCAGGGAGCCTGACATGGGACTCCATGCCCGGACTCCAGGATCACGCCCTGGGCCAAAGGCGGCACTAAACTGCTGAGGCACCCAGGTTGCCCAAGTTTTTTTTCTTTTTAAGATTAATCTCCTCTTTCCCTCAAACATTGCTTTTAAGCCATGGCTTCCCAAACTCTTCCTACAAGGTAGCACTCTGGGTTCTATCAAGTCTGCCAAAAACTAAAGTAAAAACCTAGAAAAAATATTTTAAATGTAGTTTGACCAATGGGCTAAAGTAGAACTATGACCTACCTTGACTAGGATTCTGTGTTCCTATTAATTACTGCATTTATTTATTTTTTATTTATTTATTCATGAGAGACACAGAGAGAGAGAGAGAGGCGGAGACACAGGCAGAGGGAGAAGCAGGCTCCATGCAAGGAGCCCGATGTGGGACTTGATCCCGGGTCTCCAGGATCATGCCCTGTGCTGAAGGCGGTGCTAAATTGCTGAGCCACCGGGGCTGCACCTGCATTTATTATTTTAGTTTAATATTTGCCACACAGAATTGACTCATGTTGCACTCAGATAATTGCCCATGTTTTCAAAGAGAAGTTATCAAGGAGAGTTATGAAAAGTGTTCCTCAAACCTCTATTTGGACAACTGATTTTTTTTTTTTTTTTTTATGTATATGCAGAGCTTTACATTTCCCTCTTTTAAAGTTAATCTTGGTGGAACTCAGATGGCAGTGTCATCTCTGTAGTTACTGAATAACCAACTCTGGCTTGGCTTCACAAAAATGGTTTTCATAAGAAATCTATTCAGACTAAGCATTTGATAAGCTAAATAGTCCTTTCTGAAGACTTCAGAGTTGTGGCATTTCATATGAAAAATCTTTTCTCTGAAACTCTTTACTCTCCTCATGACCAGCTCTAGGGCCTGTGTCTCAGCTTCCATCTCACAGATCACAGCCTTTCTAACTCCTGCCCATCTGCCCCTTCTCCACCATCTCATCTCCAACCAAATTCCTCTCTCTTCTATTATGAAAGCAATCCAGTTCATCCCTAGCTCCAATGAAAATGTTATATCAACATACACAGAAAATAAAGTTAAATTTAAAATTTCCCTTTGTGTTAATGAGCCCACCCTCCTTTGAAGTAAATGCATATAGATAGATGGTAATCAGTATTCAGAAAATGTTTATTGAGCACATACTATGGGCCAGACACTGAGCTCCTTGAAAGATTCAATATTAGACACAATCTGGACTTCATGGCATTTACCGCCTCATAGGAGAAGATAGATGGCAATCAGCTAAGCATACAGCCTATGTAAATTGTAGGTATAACAAACTCTGTGAAGAAAAGACAACTCCAGATAATTGAAGGATTTGGTGTATTCAGAGGGTCAGGAAGAGATTCTCCTAGGAAGTGGTGACTGAGATGAGACTGAGAAGAAGGGATTAACAAGACTATTCATTGTCACTTATTTACAATGCTGAAAAACTAGGGCTATAGACGTTTATAAATGTCTATATAAAAGGAACATTGTGACATTAATTTGTGGCATATCCACGTGATAGACTATTAGAAATCCATTAAGAATTAAATTTTTGACAACTAAAACATTACAGATAGAAAACAGGCAAACCAACCTAACTTTAAAAATATTAATGTAAAAAGTCCTAAATAAAATGTTAACAATGAGAATAACTGCAATACATTATGCATATTGATTCATTCCAGGAATTCAAAAGTATTTTAATCTTAGAAAATGCATTAATGAAATTCATCATACAAATAGGTCAAAGGAGAAAACTATGATTACCAAGAAAACCATCAAAAGCATTTGGTAAAATTTAAATCCATCTCCAAGTTAAAAAAAAAAAATCTGACTTTTTGAAAAAAGACATATTAAAATTAAGAATCATGTTTTAAAAAAATCATACTAACTAGTGAAACTCTAGAAGAATCCCCATTAAAGCCAGCAATGTGATGGGGGGAAGGCGGGGGGAGGAGCATTCTTTTTTTTTTTAAGTATAGTTAACACAATTTTTTATTAGTTTCAGGTGCACAACATGGAGATTTGACAAAACAACAAAACAAAGCAGCAAACAAAGCAGCTGGCCTAAATGATTTCATATAGAAACTGGACCTTCAAAAAAAAAACATAATCCCAATTTATTTGGCTTGTTCCAGAGAATAGAAAAAGAAGAAAAACTTCCCAATTCCCTTTATAAGGCACGTATAACACTGATACTTTATTCTGGTAAAGATTGCACCAAGAAACTACAGACCAATCTCACTTGTAAACATGGACACCAAAATAAATTGAATATTAGTAAAAATAACCAAACAGCCAATTAAAGTAATGCTCTGGCCATGCAAGGAGAGTTCAACATGAGGAGATTTATTCATATAATCCATCATGCTAATAAATCCAAATCATATGAGGTAGATACGTTGAGAAGGCATCCGACAAAAATCTAATTTTTGTGAAATTTGCAAAATGTGAATTAAAAAAAAAAAACCTTAAAATACAAGAATCAATGGAAATATCAGCATTCCTGGCCTGCTCCTCCTGAAGGCAAGCACACTCCCTCAGGCAAAGAAGACAAAAGTAGCTATGGCAGGATATACTGTATGCAGGTGACCTCCCCGGTGGGCCTAGCAGATCTGGCAGGATCTGGGCATCTCCTACATTAGGGAATACCCTCTGGTTGCAAAACGTCACCCGCCACAAACTACTTCTACACTGCAAAGGAAAAGAAAAAATAGACCTTTACAGTGGAGAAATCTGGCTAGGTAGTTTCACGTGCAGCATCTAATTTAACCCGCCCCACCACCACCCGAGAGATAGGTAGACTCATGTCTATTTCAGAGATAAAAATTTGAGGAGTGGAGATGTTTAGTAGCCTACTCAGAGTAAAAAGGTTGGATTTATATCCAAAGTACTCTAGTTCTAGGTCACTCTTCTCCCTAGGTCACTCTCCTCCCTCTATCCTTCTATCTTTCTTTAGTTTTCTAGCTTTCCTTATCAGGGATCTTCCCTGGCCAAATCCAAAAGTAAGCCAGAGGGCAGGGAGCAGTAGATGTGATTCTTATCTGTCAGCCTTGCTGGTACCAAACAGGGTGTAGAAATGTAAGATACACACCTGAAAGGGCTAATCTAATGCAAGATAACAGGCATATCCCACTTCTTGACTATAAGACAAAGATAATTAAGAACTCCAGCCATGAGTTGTTCAAGCATTGAATAAGATATTGCATGTAAACATCTCAGCACCTTATTGGCACTGATCAAATTCTCAACAAATGTTAGGCATGTGAAAGACTGTCATTGGCTTGCGTTGGTTAAATGCCTTGAATCAAATAGACTTCATTTTTTAGTCAAAAGTTTGGCTTTGATACTTAAACTTTAAGAACAAAGAGCCCAGATAAATGATACAGCTGGCTCCATCGATCAATATCCAGTGAAAAAACAGTTAACTATTACAAACAAACCAACATCTGGGCAGAAAAGTATATAAAATGATAAAATGAGCAACATCGATTTCCCCTCAAAACCACACTTTAAATCCATTTTTAAAAGTAGTGCCAATGAAGAACATTCTTACTAAGAGGATATCTTTTTGAGCTGGAGCTCATTCTGAGAATATTCTGAGACTATTCTCTTTGCCCCATCTTATAAATGGTAAAGTTCATAGTTAATAATTTTGGTCATGAATGACCACCTAAATATGTCAGGAATAATTTAGCATCTATGACCCTCAGAGATGAAAATATAGATGAATGTAATTAACCTACTTCCAAAATTGAAAAAAAAAAAATCTGCTCTATTCTCTCCTGACTTGGGAACATATGGTGTCAGATTACATGGTTGGCACCTGGCTGACTGCTGGGTCCATGTGTCACATTCTAACACAAACAGGCAGAGGCGCAAAGCCTGCCCAGAAGAGTCGCTAGCCAAATCCAAAATGGGCAGCTCAAGCCACAAGCTCGGCCAGAAACTGCTATTAACATCCTGGTGGAGGAAATAGAGCTCTCAGCACCACCCTCTGAGCCCAGTTTCCCCTCTTGCCCCACGACCTCCTTCCATAAACATCTTGAGAAGGATCCATGAGGTTGGTTTCTCCGTTGACGCACATCGTCAACACTCCTGGCTCTATTTATCAGGGAGAAATTGAATTGGCCTCAACTCATTTTTGGGGTTGGCTCTCTTAAGTTAAGGCATTCTGAAGCAAGTAAATCCAACCAAATGCTTTCCATACCAATTAAAGGTGTGCTTGTCATTCTCCCCACCCAAGCTCCCAACTCCTGGCTTGTTTATACGGAGTGAAGGACATTCACCTCCAGCCTAGTGCAAAGAAAGCAAAGGGAGTTCAGTGGCTTCCTGGCTTCACTTTTCTGTTCTCTCCCCATCCTATTGTAGTCCCCAGCTATGTCTCTGTTCAAACTGCTGATGCACCATGAAACCGGATATGCTCCTTCACACTCCAGTCTCCCAAATTGTCCATTACAATGCCGAATGTCCTTGAATTATATTATCCCTTGCTGCTTGTGATTATTTTATTCCTGGTTTTTTTTTCTTCTTCTTTTTTTTTTTTAATGTGCCCACCTGTTTCAGGCTAAATCATGGATTAAGAGGGTTTAGCTCATGTCTGCTGTGGGAATTAAGAAACCCCAAGGAGGGCAGCCCAGGTGGCTGAGCAGCTTAGCACCGCCTTCAACCCAGGGCCTGATCCTGGAAACCCAGGACTGAGTCCCACGTCGGGCTCCCTGCATGGAGCCTGCTTCTCCCTCTGCCTGTGTCTCTGCCTCTCTCTTTCTCTCTCTCTCTCTCTCATAAGTAAATAAAATCTTTAAAAAAAGAAAGAAATTAAAAAAAAAAAAAAAACAAGGAAGTAGGTGGAGTTTGTACAGTTAGAATGAGAAGCAGCCTAGGGAAAGAGACCAAGGTTGGCAGATGTTGACTCTTTTGACTCACCTGAAGCATTCCCTTATGACAGGTTGGGAGGTAGAAGACATAAGTGACAAGGAGGAAAGGTCACTGAAGGAATTAAAAACTGGGTCTTTTCTACCAGCTGGAAGGATCTCTAAGACCGAAGAGAAAAAATTAGCCACATGCATTAGCAAGAAATATAACTCTCCTACCCCTTTACCAGTATACGTTTTCTGGCCAGAACAGATAGTGGTATAGAGAACTGTTCTCTTTTTCCATAACCCTGTCTTGGGGGTTGTGGTAGACATCTGCTATTCCTGTCTGCCTTGAGTCTGTTTCCTATTTCTTCTGTTAATAACACTTCCATTTCCTCAATGGAAGGCTCCTTTCCTACTCTAAATGATTGTTATGGAGCTGCCAATCCTAACAATTTGCCCATACTCCCATCACCACTGGCCATGGGAATAAGCATTTGACCCAAGTACATGAGACAGCTTCTCATTTTGCTGGTGTAAGTGAACTAATCTCAAGAAGTAAGCATGTTACTGAAGCCAGATTAATGAAAAACTTTACTGAGGTTTATGTAAAACTGGAGTCTAGGAGAGAAATATTCTTTTTCCTATAGCATCATCAAGCTGGGAACCTGTAAAACTAAAGCTGCCTGTGCCATGTCCCCTGCTATGTAGAGGAAACCACTACACAGTACGTATGAAGAGTTCGAGAGATGGGAAAGTTGTGGAGGAGAGACAGAGAGATGGGCTAGAGAGAAAATGAGTTGGAGGAGAGAAGAGAGAAAGACAGATGGCAGAGAGGTTGGAGTTCAGAAGAAATGAGGGATAGAAAAATAAAGAGATGGAGGAGAGAGAGGAAAGACAAAATGGGAGACAGAAAGATGGGGGATATGAAGGTAGAAAGGAGGTGAGAGAAAGATGGAGGGGAGAAAATGGAGAGGGCACAACAGGGGAGAGAGAGTGAGGAGAGAGAGAAATGAGGAAGAGAGAAATGAAATATAGAGTGAAATGGGGAGAGAGAGAAAGATGAGAAGAGAGAGGTGCAACGAAAGAGATAAATCAGTGAGAGAGGAAAGTAAAAATGGGCAATTAGAAAAAAAAAAACAGGGAGAGGCAGATATGAAAAGAGAGATGAGAAGAGGAAAAGGAGAAAAGACAGAAACTTGATGACATCTCTTGAGGTCCTACTTCCAGGCTACCGTTGAGGCACTCTGCATCCTCATGTATTCTGGTTTATAACCAAGTTTGAGTTAGATCCTATCTTACTTGCAACCAAGAATGATAACCATTCTCATGTCCTTAATAAATCCAATCCTGTTTCAAGCTTGGCTCTTAATGGCTCTGCCAACCCAAAGATGAAGTAGAGGTTTCACAGATCACCTCAAAACATAATCACTCTTAGAATCTATCCAGCTGATTTCCATACTTCAAATAAGTGTAGAAAATTTAAGTTGCTTTTCCCTGCCTGCAGAGAGCCTGTAAAGATCTTCACTTTTTCCTTCCAACTTCCCAGTTGGGATCTGGCTATCAGAAACCAATCTTCCACCAAAAATACAAAAGAAACTACTTGGAGGTTAACAGCAGTATTTAGGAGAAAATCATGTTGTACATCATACCAAAATTTAATATGACTTTATGCAAAATAGTAATGTGTCTGGTAATACAAAGATCCTTCTAAAGTAGGTTAATAACAATCCAATATTATTCTCCTTTAAAAAAAATGAAAATGTATGTCAAAAAAAGGCCTAAAGTAGCTGAATCTTGTACCCATTGATGGAGCTGATTTACATAGATAGCATTTAACATTCCATCATCATTATCCTATCAGTCTCCTGTCTAACATGCAAGCCTAAAGACATTCAATGTGCTTAGAGGTTAAAAAAAAAAAAAAAAAAAAAAACCTATATCCACCAGCCAAAATGGTGGTAAATGACAAAAAAAAAAAAAAATTAAGCAGACAGATGAATATTAACTGGGATGAGAAAAAGATTGTCTCCCTGCTTCTTTCTGTTCCAATATAGTAACCTAAAAGATTGAATAAAGGAAAAACTAAATATTTAAGAGTAAAATGTGGTTATCAAATGGGAAGAAGGGAAAAAAAGGAAGCATTATGATAATAGTTGAGTCTGCCTCTGCTAGAGGAAGCAGCTCTGAGTGTGCGCACCTTGACTTAAATGGAAAGCAAATGTAAATGAAACATGGTTTGTCCTTTAGAGTAGAGTGTATGAGTATTTTCAGATTTTTTTTGTTTTTTGTTTTTTTGGTTTTTGTTTTGTTTTGTTTTTTGCTTTTAACATGTTAAGTGAATTTAATTCTGATGAGAAGAACCAAAGAGAAGAGAGGCTCTGGGGAGACTGGCTTGTCTATCTATGTATAGTATAGAGAGGGGAAACAGAGGGTTACATATGTGTATATCTTCCTTATGTTGAGAGTTCCATCTTGGCCATGTGCTTGACTGTGACCTTACAAATCCAATGACCTGGCCTCTTTAGTGCCTCTGCCAGCATATGAAGAAGGCCAGAGGGATTAGAGACAAAATGGAGCCCAGGGTGTTGTAAAGCCATTGACCTCCATCACCCTAACCACTACATAGTTCTGAATGATATTTAAACTAGCCCAGAAGAGCCATAGTTTTGTCAGATGTATGGACCTGGGTGGGTGTGGATAAGTACCCTTTAAATGAATTGAAAGAGGGGTACCTGGGTGGCTTAGTCAGTTAAGTGTCTGCCTTTGGCTCAGGTCATGATCTCAGGGTCCTGGGATAGAGCCCCACATTGGGCTCTCTGCTAATCAAGGAGTCTGCTTCTCCCTCTCACTCTCCTTCTATGCTCTTTCTCTCTCTCTCTGTCAAATAAATAAATAAAATATTTAAATAAGTTCAAAGAGAGGTATGTGGAGACAGAGAGAGAAGGAAAGGAGAAACATGGAGCCTGAGAATAGCAGGAAAATAGGAGCAGGGAGAAAAGGCAAAAGTGACAGAAAAAAATTATAAAGAGGTGGGGAAAGATTAGTTAAGGGAAATGAACATTTTCTTAGCCTCCATTCATCCAATTCCTTATCCAGGACACCCAAACTGAATAGTTGCTCCAAATAGATTCAGCAAGTACCCATACCCATGCCCCTGGGCAGCCATCACTAACAGTGCTCTTTCCTACCATGCTCAAGTACACATTAGAATCTTTTCTAACACAACATTCCAGTCAGTGCTAATAAAGAGGACTGCAACCTTGATATATAAATACCATCCCTAGTTTTCCTTAGCCTTAAATCCAGACTGTGTGCCTTTTAGCAACTGTCCACTCAACAGCAGGCCACGCCTGGGATTGTTCCTAGCAACAATCTTGAATCTTATTTACAAGAAAAAAGGACAAAAGTCAATTAAATAAGAGTGTGATACCAAGAGAAATATGCAGAAACTCCCCCCAATTTTTTACGCCACTAACAACCTTGGGCCATGTCTCTTTTTGTCCTATCCCACAATGTGACAAGACTAACCCAGACAAACCAGGTTCTCCCAGCTAGCAGTCTAGTCTACTAAAGAACAAAGATAAAATAAAGTGACAGCTTTTGAATATTAATAGGGCATATCAGCAAGGGTGAGCAGCAAACAGTGGAAGTCATCCACAAGTTCTAAAAGCAGTTCCTAAAAGCCCGAATTCATCTCATCGCTCCCCACTTAAGAATTCCACTAAGAAAATGAATCTTTATTTCAAAAATAAACTTCTGAGATGACTAGAGATAAAAGCAGAGAAAGAAATACTGAAGCACCACAGGACCATCCTTCACTCATCTTCTCTCCCTGGGGCCCATCACAATGCCAAGTATATTATAGATGCCCAATAAATGTTTGTGGCATACATGATGTGAAAAGAAAAGGAATATTTTAAAATCAACTTCAGAATGGGAATGGGCTTTGAAAACAAGCTGGCCCCAATCAGGATCACAGAAATAGAAAATAGAGTTTGAGGTCACTGAGATCTACTCCAGATACTACCTATAGAATCTTTGGAGAGTTTTCATTTCTAAAGAAAAGTAGAAACAAAGTTTTCTGGAGCACTACATTTCTATCTTTAATTCACTCAGCCACCCAATCACTCATTCAATAAATGTTATTCAATGCCTACAATGTGCCAAGTGCTGTGCAAGGCTCTGGGGCTCTAGTGGTAAGGAAAGACAAGCAAAGGTCTGACTCATGGAACTTGTATTTGCTTTGTTCCTTCTCCGCACCCTAAAGCTAAATTCTACATGCTTAAGTCGTTTCAACAGCCTGAATTGCCTCCCTACCACAAATGTCCTCCACCTCTAATTCATTGCTCACTCATTCTGCATTCGTTTTTCTAGATGAGTACTGTCATCATGTTGTTCACCTACTCAAAAATGTCCAATAGTTCATTCCCTGTCATTTTTCATTCATTTTAGGACCCATTTATCAACCAGGCACTCTATATGAATCACAAGGCTAGGATTATAAGATAAAGTCTAAACTCAACATAGCACCAAGGGCCGCACTGGTTATTTCTTGCTGTATAGCAAATTATCTCCACAGCTGGCAACTTAAAACAATAAACAAGCATTATCTTCCAGTTTTTGTGTTCAGGACTCCAGAAAAAGCTTAACTGTCAAGATGAGATTGCAGTCAGGTTGTTGGCCAGGGCAACAGTAATCTGAAGGCCTGACCAAGGCTGAAGGAGCCACTTGCAAAAAGCTTGTTCACATGGCTGTGGGCAGGGCCTCCTTTACTCACCAGGTGGGTTTCTCCATAGGGCTTCTGGAGTGTCCTCACAGCCTGGCAGTTGGCATCCCCCAAAGTGAGACCCAAAAGAGACAAAGAAGAGGAAGCCACAATGTCTTTATGACCTAGTCTTGGAAGTCACACACCATCACTTCTGCTGTCTTCTAGTAGAAATGAGTCACTCCATACTTAAGAGGAGGGCAATCAAGCTCCACCTCTTGAAGGGAGGAATATCAAAGAATCTATGGATTCTAAAACCTAAAATCACCACAAATCTATTCTCAAATTCTATTCTGTTCTATTCTAGTCACCATCACCTATAATCAAATGCAAACTTATTTACTTATTTTCATAATCCTCTGCCAGTATTCCCAGTATTAACCTCTATACTCTAATCCAGCTGGCCCTCCTGAATACACTGTACCCATAGTAAATACTCTTTCCTCATATGTTGCCACACATTTCCCCTGTCCTCTGCCCTCCAAATTCCTTATTCCAAGAGACGTAGCAGAGTAGTAGCTAAAATACTGGATATTGGGCTGCCTTGGATTCAAATCCCACCCCTGTTTTTGTCAAGTTACTTAAGCCCCATCTATTTGGATTTCCTCACCTATAAAATGGTGATAATAGTATCTATTTGACAAACTTGTTATGAGGAGTAAGTGAATCAATATTTATAAATTACTAAGAATAGTGCTTGGCATGTAATAAGTGCTTTATTGGGTGAATAATATACATATTGTTCTTCTACATCCAGTTCAAGTTACACACTATAGCCCATAGTGAACTCCTTCACTAAACTCCTATGCTATAATCATGCCCCATCTTAATCCTGATGAGATCTACCAATTATCACTTAATTACCTCACTTGTAGATGTTTTGCCTCATCTCCCAGTTGTTTCCTGACAGTCTTTAAATTTTGTACCTCCTTAGAGTGCCTAGGAAAGAGTCAGCATTTGATTCAAAAGAGAGGAAAGAATTAATTCACATTAGTGCTGAGGAAAAATATTCACACTGCTAGTCTAGTCTCCCCAAATACTAAGAAACCACATTCTCATTATTTTCATGTAACCCTGTGATATCACAGAGTCAACCCAAATCAGGCTTTCCTGTAAGATCACCCATGTATGGG
Source organism: Canis lupus baileyi (assembly GCF_048164855.1). Lineage (NCBI taxonomy): Eukaryota > Metazoa > Chordata > Mammalia > Carnivora > Canidae > Canis > Canis lupus. Next base: position 52,905,395 of record NC_132841.1, read on the forward strand.
CCCTCTTCCTCACTAAAGGAAACTTATGAAAACACGTAGCATGGATGAGGTGGGATCCCCTTAGTCCTACAAGTAGGGAAGGACATTTGTGAGCATTGGAAAAGAGGCCCAGGTACTGTTATAACCACAGGTATAGCAACTTCAACACTGTGAGACTGTTAAATCTTCAAGACTCTAATATTTCAAAATTATCACCAACAAACACTCCTTTTCCATCCCCAACTCAAACACTATGGAATTTTAGGACTCCCCACCTATACTTTTTCTCAAAATAGTAATATTTCCTTCCCAAGGGTTTAGCTTCTGGTAAAGGCCAAAACCTGTGCTGAGCCATTTCTCATATTTGGAACCTGCTGGTACTTCCAGGTGAACATATAGGATACAGGCAATGGCAATTAATAGGAAGAGGGAGATTTGGGGAAACTGTTCCCTGTCCCTACCCCTGTTACAGATAGGAGATTCTAGTGGTCCTGATTTAGCCACCAAGAGACTACCTTCATTTATAGTCATTTCTTTGTTCATTCCTTTTTCACCTAATCTTTACTAAGCATTTAATATGAATAGTAGGTGATACCAAGAAGTAGAACACAAGTACCTGGGCTTCAAGTAACTTACCCGGAACAAGTCACCCTCTCTGGCATCAGTTTCTTTGTCTATAAAATGAGGAGGTTGGACAAAGTCTCTGGGGTTCTTTTTACTTTAAAAAAAAAAAAAAAAATGCTATTTTTCTGATTCTAATGCCTGCTCTGCTTTGCCAGGCAGGGTTGCTATGAAGATGAAGTTAGAAAATGTGCATGAAAGTGCTTTGAAAACTATAAAGCACTGCTCAAAATGTGAGGCATTATCCTCATTGTTGTTGCCATAGCCCCAAAAATCCCTAGAGGAAAGTTTTCAAAGACCCGCCTGATAACATCCCACTGGGATCCTAAATAGGAAAAGCTCTTCCTCAAGTCTCACTGGGATCTCTCCTGCTGCTAGAAAGTCCACAAGGTTGTTTCTGTACATTAGCAGCTTCTCGTAGCAAATGCTTTTCAGAGATTGCAATTGCCCTCAGGGGGGGGAAATCATTATGTGACCTAATCCTGAGGTCTAGTCTAAGTCCAGAAGGAAAAAGGCTATGATCAATTAGTAATGTCTGCTATGAGCCCTGGACGAAGTGGTCACCAGCTGATTGACATTACTGGACCAGGTCCTTTTACAGCTATGATATATGAGCTTCAATTATGTGTCCTGAATTTTACTAAATGTTTCACAAGAATTATCTCATTTTTGAAGTAAGTACTAATATTAATCCCATTTTACAAATGAGGAAACTGAGACCCAGAGAGGCTGACTTACCCAAGATCACACTGCTAGTTTGTGGCAGAGCCAGAATTAGAAACAAAGGCTGAATGATCCCAAAGCCAGTGTACTTTATTATGACATTACACTGAACTTTAGCTGAGATCTTAAAACAGCATATGAACAGGTAAACTCAAGGAACTTCCTTACATTTTTTCCTGGAAAATAGATGAAATTATTAATATCCGCTCAAGGTTAGAAGGTTATTGGCAGCCTCTAGCTCAGCACAGGAATTGAATCTCTAATGTAACATTATACAAACTTCTTCTTTTAAAGTAGGCTCCACATTGAGTGTGGAGCCTAATGTGGGGCTTGAACTCATGACCCTGACATCAAGACCCGAGCTGAGATCTAAAGTCAGACACTTAACCAACTAAGCCATTCAGGGGCCCCAACAGTCTGTGAACTTTTTGATTGCATATTCCATTAGTTAAAACAAAAACTTGTGTCATCCAATCCAACATATAGATACTATATATGCATGTATTTATTTTCATATCGCATGCATATATCACAATACTAATGTAATAAACATATTAAAACACATAAAAATAGAAAATTCTTAAATGAGAAATCTATATAAATATAAATTCTAATATTTTCTACCCAAAGGGATTAGTGTGCCCAATCCCTGGGGTACACACAGCCACTTCCTACAACACAGAGCAAGACTGATGTGCCTTATTTTGCCTTTGTTTCCTTTTTGAGCTCAGTTTCAGGGCTTGCCCAAGGCAAAATGCTCAAAAACAAAACCACTCCCTCTCCCACCTTCCACTGTCTACCTCTACTCTCCACTCTCCACCCCACACCTCCATGCTATATGTCCGTTTCTGAGGCTCCCAGGAACACAGCCACTTCATGTTTTTCATATCCACTGTCCAATGTCCCCACTTTGAGTTCTTGTCCAGGGTTGGCATCTCCTGCTATGGCCAATAGCCATGCATTTATACATTTGTTCATTCTCACAATCAACCAACACTTATTGAGCCCCTATGATAGGAAGGCAGCGTAGGAGCTCAAGAGAATTCAAAGTTGAACCAGTCCCAGGCATATCCAGACAAGAAGGGGAATTAATGCGCACACATAAATCAATATGATATTAAGTTAAAAGTAGTAAGTTCATTATGAGAGACACGGGAGAGATGATTTCCAGGTAGAAGGATAAGGGAAATGTGCATGAATAAGGAGACTATAAGCATGGGTAGGTGGGACTCAGAAATGGCAGGAAGTGCACTTCACACCCATGGGGTAATGGGGAAGAAAGACAAAAAGATAAGGGAACTTCCACCGTGGAACAGAAGATATGCACAACAGGTGGAGAGTTGGTCCTATGTTATATGAACTGTGTAGTCCAGGCAGAGACAACAACATTCACAACTAAGTGAAAGAAGACAAGAGCAACAGTGGGTGGAGTAGGCAGGCTAGGGAGTGCAGAACTTGATGAGGCTGAGGTGGGCATGGCTAAAAGTCTGAAAGGCTCACAAGGTGAGTTAAGTCATCAAAAGCGTGCAGAGCAACCATAGTCAGATTTACTTTTAAGAAAGATGGCTCTGAAAAAAAAAAAAAAGAAAGAAAGACGGCTCTGGCGACAGTGCACAGGTTAGACTGAAGACAGGTAAGGGAGGGTATGTTACTAAGGGAGAGTATGCAGTCCTCTGGGAACGAATGCATCACTTCAGGGTGTCCCCTGAAACATCCTTGTGGGGTAAAAGACTTTTGCTCTGCTACACGATCCCAGCTTCTTCCCAGCTTCTCTGGAACCAGGGTGCTATCAAGATTAATCACAGAACACAGGCTGCAAAAAAAATGGCAAAAGAACTCCTATTCCAACCCCTGTACATTTTGTAGGCCAGCCCATCTCTTTATGGAGACTTTGAGAAAAGATTTCCTGCCTCTGAGCCCCTTATTGCCTGGGGTAAGCCTCCTCCTGGCAGGACAGATTCTTCTCTTGGTCAATCAGAAGCTTGGGAATCAGATTTCCCATTCAGTTCCCAGGTGCTCCAGCCTGAGCTGACACACTGCCTCTTTAAACACATTATGAAGATTATCAGCAATGTATCAAGGTGTCTTTGCAGAATGGTATAAACTTCGGCTGCACTACTTATTGCCATAAACCACACTTTCAGGTTTTTATTTATATGCGCATTAGTTCAATATGATTGGATCTGTAGGCAGCAGAGGGGATTGGGGTAATTTATATATATATCAATAAAGGTCTCCAGCCAGCCACTGGGTGCTCTAAGGGGAACAGTAGTTCCATTTAAAACATTAGGAACTGAAGAAATTGAAAATAACTCTCTATTTAGAGGCCAAGGATTAAGGCATTTTGCAGAAAAGGTCTCAGTCCAGCCAGGCTATGCTAAAAAAGCTGTTAAAATGTCATTTGGCTGATAGTTAAGCCACAGAATTTACCTTAACCCCTCCATTTCAATTGGAGTGTATATGTGTGTATGTGAGAGAGAGAGAGAGAGAAAGAGAGAGAGAGAAAGAGAGAGAAGCACTAACCCCCACCCCTCAACAGAGGGACAGCGGGACAGCGTAGTGTGGTGGAAAAAGTGGCTGCATGCATGGGCATGATGTCACTTTTTGCTTCCTAACCTGCATTTCACTTTCTATGGTAGCGTCACCTCGATGAGATCTATCACACCCAGTAAGTAAGGTCTTCGTGGAACTGCTGGCCAAGGTTCACTGTGATCCCCAAGCAAGGGGATCTCCCTGTCTAAGCTGTGCCAATCAGACTTTCTCCTCTGAGATTTTGACTACTGATAAAGTGCCACAAGGATCAACAGTGTGGAAACTGACTTTTCCTGATAGTGGTATCCTGAAGGGATTCTGTTAATTCCTGCCATCTACTTTAGTGGAGCTTCACTGACTCCTGGGTCTTGTACTTTCTCTTCCATTCTATGAAGCATAAAACAGCCTTCCAATGAGTTATTCTGCTTATGTTAGAGTTTCTGTTGCTTGCAACTAAGGAGTCTAAGTGAGCTGCCAGGAGCCCTGGATATTAGGTACAGATCCATTACTAGTTGTGTGACTGTGGACAAATAACCTCCCTACTCTGGATGCCAGTTTCCTCACCTGTAAAATGAAAGCACTGGAAAAGGCCAATGATTCTTGAATTTTAGAGAATGTTAGAATCACTTGAGTATCTTGCTGAACATTTAGATTCTGATTCTGTCATTTTGGGGTGGGACCCAGGCATCTGCTTTGTAGCCAGCAGTGATTCTGTACCTATCAAGGTTTAAGAGCACATTTTCAAATTATGCTCTCCAGGATCCTTGGTTCGGGAGATGATCCACAGAGATGGCCTCTGGTGCAAGAAAAGTTGACAAGGCAGCCCTCTTGTTTCAACTAAGGCAACTCTCCTTTTATATTTTATATATCGAGGTTCTATATTAAATTTCTTCTGGGGATCCCTGGGTGGTGCAGCTGTTTAGCGCCTGCCTTTGGCCCAGGGCGCGATCCTGGAGACCCGGGATCGAATCCCATATCGGGTTGCCGATGCATGGAGCCTGCTTCTCCCTCTGCCTATGTCTCTGCCTCTCTTTCTCTCTCTCTCTCTGTGTGACTATCATAAATAAAATTTAAAAAATAAAAATAAAAAATAAATTTCTTCTGTAAAATAGATCTACCACTGACAAAAAAAATTAAAAGTCAGTTAACTAGATTCATTAGATAATCTCGGAGAAACTTTACTGTCTGATTGCATGAGGCACCTCCTAAATATGGTTTCCAAAAGGAAGCAGGTGTCAAACCCTTTGAGGAACTGACCACTGAATTTTACTTGAACTTCAGCTTAGAGGAACAAAACCAAGACTTCAATACTGGAATTATCTTCCTAACAAAGCCACAAACAGTTTATTTACCCCACTGGCAATGAGGCAGCAGCACAGGCCCTGAGTGACTTGCCTGGTGCGATGCAATTAGATAACTGAGAGCCAGGTAACCTCTCGATCATACTGCGGGGCTCCTCCTACAGTGCCTCTTCCTGCTGTGGAATTTGAAACACCATAAACTGGAGCCAGAGGAGATCCATAAACAGCCCAGTTCTTATTTTTTACTTTAGAGTCCCTATGTGGCTTCATTTATTTTCAAAAGAGCATGTGACATGTTCGTTGGCACCTTCTCTGCCATAAAATATCTGTTGACATTTGTGGTTTGGGGCTGAGTTGGATTAGTTGCTGTTTCGTTCCATTCACCTACTGCATGTATTACCAGAAGAAACACCCTTCTACCCTGAGCCCCCCGTTACAACTTCTAGCCTCTATGCAGGACAACCCATGTGTGCCCTCTGCCAAATGGGAAGACTGAAAAAGAGCTATTCCATCTTTTATTAGTTATGTAACATTAAACAAGGCATATAATCTCTATCTCTATGTCTTGGTCCATGTGAGGTTTTTATAAGGATAATGATAAAAAAAAAGAAGGAAGGAAGGAAGGAAGGAAGGAAGGAAGGAAGGAAGGAAGGAAGGAAGAAAGAAAGAAAGAAAGAAAGAAAGAAAGAAAGAAAGAAAGAAAGAAAGAAAGAAAGAAAGATTAATGACAGTGGTTAACATTTTTCTACTACCGCTTACCATGAACTAGACCACCTGAATTGTCTCAGTCCTCTCATAAGCCTATAATGTAGGAATGACTATCACTACTTCATTTTACAGAAGAAAAAATGGAGAGGTGAAAAAGTTCAGTAACTTTCCCAGGATTATAGAGCCAATAAGCAGTAGAGTAGGCTTCAGTTTCAATAAGTCTGACCCCACAGATGTGTAATACTATCTTCATGGTGCTTCTCCACACCTGGTGTAAAAGATTGGAGGAGTGTCAGGCTCCCAGAATATGCCACAGCAATCAGATACAGGGTGAGTTAGGGTAAAATAATACAAAATAAACGCATGATACAATGGAAAAAACACCAAACACCAACCTAGTCCTCATTAGCAGTGGGATCTTGTGTTACTCATCCTCCCTGAGGTTCAGTCTTCTCATCAGCAAAATGAGGAGTTTTCTTACCTTGTAAAGATAGTATAAAAATAGAGTATGCACAACCACCTACCAAGTATTCAGAAATGGAAGTGCTGTAATGTGTGTGTCAGCATTCTAAAAAGCTAGTTGAAAGTAAGACAGTATTATTCATATAAAATATTAATATGTATTAGAGTAGCACAGAATCCCTTCCAAGATTATAAAGCCAACCTAGAGTCTTCTTCCCTAAGTTAAACTCACAGAGAGCTTCAGTCAAAGTCTATAGAGTTAAAACAAATAAACTTGTCTCTATCTTCCACTCACCTTGTTTACCTGGCCCAAGAGCCTTGAAATTCCTACAATAGGAATCTCAGGGTATTGGGATCCCTGGGTGGCGCAGCGGTTTGGCGCCTGCCTTTGGCCCAGGGCGTGATCCTGGAGACCCGGGATCGAATCCCACATCGGGCTCCCGGTGCATGGAGCCTGCTTCTCCCTCTGCCTGTCTCTGCCTCTCTCTCCTTCTCTCTCTGTGACTATCATAAATAAATAAAAATTAAAAAAAAGAAAAAAAAAAAAAAAAAAGGAATCTCAGGGTATTACATATGAAGGACAATTTATGTATTATCTCGTATGGAAAATAATCCCCTTTACACTTATATCATCCAGATAGAATTTCTATTAATATGCATACATAAATCCTTTTAGATATATTTCTGTACATATACACATATACTCAAAAATCTTTATTTTAATGAGATCATACTATAAATGCTAAAATTGAAATCTACCCATTTTTCCTGAAAAATATGCCACAGTCTATACCAATAAATGCATATACATATCATCATTCTGAAATGATCCTTATATTCTACTATATAGATTTTCTATGATTAACCACTTGGAAGTTCAAATGGCTTCCAATTTTTGCTATTTTAAATGGCACTGCAATGAACATCCCTCTACATACATCTTTGTGTATTTAACCTTTAAGGTCTTAGGATGAATTCCTGGATATAGAATTGCAGTGTCATACATACACACATTTAAAACTTTGCTGTAAGAGCTTCCAGGTTAGTGAACACACCCACATGCCAGGAGGGGGTACACCTCAGTTTCATGGGGACAGAGGCTTCTCCTCTAGGGACTGTTGAAGACTTCATCCTATGTACCTTGGACTATTCATCTGTATCCTTCATAAAATCCTTTATAATAAGCTAGTAAACAGGGGGCTGAGAAAATTAAATAACATGGATAAGATTTACCACCGGTCAAATGCAGGGCTAGTATTGAAAACAAGTCTGTTGGACACTAAAGCAAATTCCTTTCTGCTCTTTTTGGGCCTCCTCAGGGCTTGTTGGTCTAAGATTCAGGTCCTGGCATTTGGCATGTTAAGTACAAAATTGCAGAATGAGAAGACTGGCCAGTATGAATGACTTAAAGTAAACTGACCTGATTGGAACAACATTGTTCCCAGTGATGAAGACAGTTGACTAAATGCACCAAACAATAATCCCTAAGAACACTTAGTACAGGTTTAAACAGGAAAACATAGTTGTGGGAGGCTGGGAGCTTGACAGAGCCTTAGAGGATAAATATTAGACTTGTGGAGAAGGATGAAAAATTCAAGTTTTCTTAGCATGACAGGACTGGGTGGTGATTCAATAATGGCTCAATGATATATAAAGATGTATTCTATGGGACTACAATCCAAATCCATGACGTGTACAAGTCTTGATTTGTTACTTTACACACAATTCTCAACTTTTGCTATTGAGAGGTTTTTTTTTTTAATTTTATCTATTGGGGATCCCTGGGGGACTCAGTGGATTAGTGCCTGCCTTCGGCCCAGGGCGTAATCCTGGGGCCCTGGGATTGAGTCCCACATCGGGATCCTTGTGCAGAGCCTGCTTCTCTCTCTCTGTCTCTCTCTCTCTCTCTCTTTCTCTCTCACAGAGGGAGAAGCAGGTTCCTTGCAGGGAGCCCGATGCAGGACTTGATCCCCAGACCCGGGATCAGGACCTGAGCTGAAGGCAGACACTCAACACTGAGCCACCCAGGTGTCCCACTCTTTAGAAGGTTTAAACATAGTACATTTGAATCTAAAATAAATACTTTGCTATATATTTCTAAACTATTTTCTTCAGAAAGTTAGTTCCACCCTAGCTTCCCACTAACTGTTATGAATAGAGGGACTTATTATAACTAGCAGGTTGACACATACAAAACTGTTATATTTGTGGATCAAAGATGGTTGAGTATTGGTATATGCATATAGTTCAGTCTAATAATTCATTCCTAATAGGAACCAAACATTGCTTTTCATTGCAAATAGTATGTTGGCCATTAAGAAAAGGGCAAGTAACATATTTGTACTGTGTACCTTTTAAGGTAGGATGGGAGGTGGAAATAAGCAGATAAAAGTTGTTTTCATTACCCCTCTGACAATGAGCAATTATTTGAGGAATTCTTACATTCTTATCTGGAAACCATCTATTCATGAGTAAGGTAAGGCATTGATTCTGAGCCACTTGATGGCAAAGAATGAGTTGTTAATCTGCACTCCTTTTAAACAAGGGACAGATTTAATAAAACTGAAAAGAAATTGGTGCATATTTGTCAGAAGTCCTTGAGACCATCACCCTAAACACAGACTAAATCTGGAGGAACATCACAGCTGAAGAGCCTTATGGCAATCCAAGCATTCCTGGATTGTGTTCCAGGGAGCACCAGTCCTGCAAATGCTCTGAGAAGAAAAAGTTCCATGGTCATACGTGCTGGGGTAATAGGACATCTTCTTTAAAGTTTTTGATTCATTAAAATTAAGTTAAAAATTCAATTCTGGCAAACACAATACACTGAAAGCTTCAAGGCCTTGAGAAGCCCTGCAGTAAACAAACCTACTCCTTTTATTGAACCCCATGTTTTTCACACTTGTCACATCACAAATCTCTTTGATCACATGGTATTTGTTACCACCCAGTGGAACAGACTTTCAAAAGTGTCCAAAACTCCCATTTTATTAGAGAAGAACTTGAATTATGAAGATCACACAATAAGTCAATGGCAAAACCATGATTAGATATATTATCTCAACCCATTCAACAGGTATTTATTGAGTGCCTGCTGTGTACCAAAATCTGTGTCAGGCACTGGCAAATATAGTGAATAAGACCTAATCCTTTACCTCAAAAAGGTTATAATCTAGTGGGAGGGAAAGAGAAATCAACAGGCAATTTCAACTAACTGTAACTTGTAATAATCTAGAACATGTGGCTATTGAACACTTAAAATGTGGCTTCTGAAACCAAGAAACTGAATTTCTTAATTTAATTTAATTTTAATAAATTTAAATTTGAAAACTAAAGCAGTGTGAAATATTTTTCTATTAAATGCAGCTTTGTTATTTCGGCAGGACTACATTTCACTTTAACCATTGAAAATTTAGCATCTAAATTGAGTTGAGCTATAAGTATAAAATACACACCAGATTTCAAAGATTTAGTTCAAAAAATGTAAAATATCTCATTAATAACTTTTGTATTGACTACATATTGAAATGTTAATGTTGTAGATATATTGGGTTAAAAAGAATAGATTATTAAAATTAATTTCATCTGTCCCTTATTTAATTTTTTAATGTGGCTACCATGAAAATTTTAAATACATATGCAGTTCATTATATTCCTTATGGATAGAGTTGACCTAACACTTAGTGCTCAGGAAGCACAAGGGAAGATGCCTAACTAAGATCTAGGGAGAGCTTCCTAAGAGACGATGGTTAAAGTGAGATCTGAAGAAAGAAAAGGAATGAACCATAAGAGAAGAAGGAAGAGTGTTCCTAACAGAGGGAATGGCTGTACGGAGGCCCAGAGGCCAAACAGAGCAGAGCACTGGTTCCAGATTAGTATCATCACTGGTGCACTGCATTTTCTCTGCTCCAGGCCAACAAATGCTACCCCTACAGATCACTACCTCTGAAACCTCTACAAGCTCTTTATCTGAAGTGGAATATCTCTAAAACCACATGTAAAAGGAGCAGGTTTGTTTACTGCAGAGCTTCTCAAGGCCTTGAAGCTTTCAGTGTATTGTGACTTGCCAGAATTGAATTTTTAACTTAATTTTAGAGTAATACGTTCATATTTCATGTAGATTAAAGCTAAATGTAGACTCCATTCTTGCACAGGCCACTATTTCATTCAAGCTGTACCACAATTTTATAAGTGCTCAAAGGAATTTTCTTTATAAGAAATAATTCCCACCAAAGCAAACATCATATTATTCCCAATAAGTATAACTGCAGTTGATTGTCATGAGGGCAGAGAAGAAGCTCAGCACAAAGTCTAAAGGATGGGTACAGAGGGAGACACGAGGAACCCATTTAGCATGGTGATGAGAACTCAGGCTATGACAATCCACCATTTAACCAGCCATGTGACATCAGATAATTTCATAATCACTCTGGAGCTCAGTTTCCACATTTGTAAATGAGAAAAGGAGTTTCATCTACCAGCAAGTTGCCCAACTATTGACATTTGGACGAGATCACTCTCTGTTGTCAGGGCCTGCTTTGTTACTGCAGGGTGTTGAGCAGCATCCCTGGTCTCTGCCCAGTAGACGCCAGTAGCACCCCTCACCCCAGCTTTGACAACTACAAATGTCTCCAGACATTGCCAAATGTCCACCAGGGGGAAAAGAAATCACTATTTATTGAGAACCACTGATTTACTGAATGAGTTGTTGTAAGGATTAAATGGAATCCTGCAGGAGAAGCAGTGGTACAGTGCTGAAACTTGGCAAATGCTCAATAAAAGTCCAGTAAATAAATACAGAAAGGGAGGAAAAGCTCCTACAGGGATGACAATGGTGCTTAGCAGATCCGCCATTTTGTGAATTTAACCAGCCATCACGTTCACCCAAGAACTTTCATCTATTCCCTCTCCTCCTTCCACCTCAAGAAGCCAGGCCCTGAGTCTCCTGGGTAATGTGGGCAGAAAGGCCCTGCAAATGGGACATGACTGCCTCGATGGATTTAATGGTGCTTTTTAAATGTGGATAATTATAGGGCCTCTTCTAAGCAAGTGCACCGGTGGCAGGAGGCTGCGGGCTCTGGGGCACCGTGGGCCCACATAGCTCAGCTCCGTGGAGCTCATGGTAATGTTATTAAATGTGCTCTCTCCTTTTATTAGGCATCTTAATAACCTCTAAGTTGCACCCAGGAGAGTTGGTGTAGAAAAGGAATTCTGGCCAACCTAATTTGTATTTGAAAATACCCCATAGGCCAACGGAACAAGATTCAGATGAATTTCACAGGCAGCTGAGGGCTACACAAGGCAAGTGTTTCCAAATTGTACTCGATTACTGAATGCAAAATGCGGGCCTCCCTGCCTTCCCCACCCCCATTCTTTGCCCTCCTTCTCTGCAAATGCCGCTGTGCCCCCCACACATGAATATACAACCCACACTCCAGCCACTGGCTAACTAAGAGGTTTAATGTGGGTCCTCCCTTGTCTACGGGGAAATAATGATAGGAGCTCATATTTATTGACCATTTATTGCCCTGATCCAGACCCCAGTGCCTTCCTTAGAATAACCCAAAAGGTGAGTGTACTAGTTATCTCATTTTATAGTTGAAGAAACAGCAGTTTGAAAAGGTTAGTATCTTGCCAGAAAGAATCACACAACAAAATAATTACAGAGCATGGATATAAACCCAATTCCATCTAACTCCCCAAGTGGTGCTCTTCACCACCCACTAACATTATCCAATAGTCAGGTGATGATATGGAGTAAGTCCATTTATTAATTCACCATGTTTGGGTAACCATATGTTCCAGAACTGTATGAAGTGTCAGGAAAAGACACTGCCCCTACTCTCAGATATTTTACAATTGTAATCATACACAATGGAAAGAACATTTTAATGGAATCAAGAAAGAGGAGTCACAACTCATATTCATTCAACAAACATTTCATGAGAAGTTACTATATGCCAGGCAATACCGGCATAGCTATTGGGGATATTGCCACAATTACAAATAAAGGAGACAGACTTGAGAAACATTCCAGCTATAGAATGACTGAAAAGATAAGGGACACAGAACAAAAGAGACTTAGATTTCCCTGTGCAAAAGACTGTGAAAATGAGCTAGCCATTAGGTAAGTTGAAGGGTGGAATTTGGGGAAGTAGTGAGTTTGTCTTCAAGATTGTTAGGGTAGAGTCATCATAAGACACTAATAGTTTTCTGTTGCTGCTATAACATATTACCACAAACTTAGTGGCTTTAGGGCAGGCTGAGTGGCTCAGCAGTTTAACGCTGCCTTTAGTCCGGGGCATGATCCTGGAGACCCGGGATTGAGTCCCATGTCAGGCTCCTTACATAGAGCCTGCTTCTCCCTCTGCCTGTGCCTGTGCCTCCCTCTTTCATTCTCTCTCTCTCTCTCTCTCTCTTTTTGTGTGTCTCTCATGATTACATAAATAAAATCTTAAAAAAAAAAAACTTAATGGCTTTAAACAGTACTAATTTAATTTCTTCCAGAAGAAATCAGAACTCCAAAGTGGGTCTTATGAAATAAAAATCAAGGAGTTTACAGAGCTGGTTCTTTCTGAAGGCTCCAGGGGAACATCCATTCCTTGCCTCTTCTAGTTTCTGGGGGCTGCCAGCATTTCTTGGCTGCTGGTCACATCACTCCACTTTTTGCTTCCATCATCACAGAGTTCTCTAACCTCCTACATCCCTCTTGTAACCACACTTGTAGTTACAACAGGCCCACCAGGATCATCCTGGATAATTTCCCCTTTTAAAAATCCTTAATTTTTTATCATCTAAAATAATCTTTACAGGTTCCAGGGGCTGGGACATGGAGCTATTTGGGGGAGCCATTTTTTAGCCTACCACAGGCATTTAGGAAGAAATGTTCTATACACAGTTAGAAAGGTACTTCTAGAGTCTGGGGGGAATGGTACTCATTCATCCATCCAACCATTCAATAAATATCAAGCAGTTAATATATGTGAAGAAGACAATTGCACCAAAATAGTGGATTTGGAACTCAACCTCACAGTTTATAGGTAACGGGAGCTTATGTAAAGAGAGTATAGAAAGTGAAAAGCAGAGAACTGAAGGCAACATTCTGGGGGAAATTTACACATTTCTGAAACAGACAAGAAAAGGAAAACCAACGTCAACTGGTCCAGATTAAGACCTATCACACAGCAGCCTTTGTACAGGTTTGTTTGTATTGTATGGGTAACCATAGGTGATTATACATATATATGGAATGTGATTTTGAAATATGCTGTCTGGTGGCAGAGAAGTGGGGGAGATTAAAGGCAGAATTCAGGTACATTTCTTTTTGAGCCATAGCATCTCTGGAAGGTCTGCTCTCCAGTCTCTGATCAACATAGTCACTATGGTTCTGGCCTATTCTTTTCTTCTCGTTCTCTCAGCCAAGTGCAGCCATTAAGCACTTCACATCCAGTCACGACAAACCAAGCTCTTGGCTTCCCCAGTAATGGAGGCAGCAAGAATTTAATCCATGGCAGCCTCAGGTGCAGAAAGATGATACTAAATATTTCATTCCTGGGATGATGGGAACTGGAAGCCCCTGGAGAGGATCTGGCTAAATCTTTTAAGTGAGCCCTTCCAGGAATCCATTGGGTAACTGTGCTATTGGCAGTAATGATTGCCACTCGGGCCTTAGCTGCCCAGTGGGAGGGGAGGCAGCATTAATGTGCACTAGTGTTAAAAGGCCAGCTCCAACTCTGGTTTGAGGAAATTAATTTTTTTTAATTCTGCTTTTAGAGGTTTCCTGTCACCTCTCTGGATCCAAAACACATTTGTCACCCATTTTTCCCTTTTTTGTTTTTCATAAAGAGCCAAATGAAAGGAGAATAAAAAGATTTAACAAAGAGAAATCTTTTAAGGTACATTTCTTCTTTTCAGGAAATTACCTGCTTTGGCTTACATCTTTAACTCCTCTCAATCTTTAATAGCAAGCACTAGAAGACAGTAAGTGTTAGAATGGACGAGAGAAAAACAGATGCATTATCTTGGTGAAAAATTGCATAGATTATGTTGGTAAGTAAATACCATGTGTTAAGCACTAAAGTATTAAAATGAAAAAAAGAGACTATTTTTCCTTTAAAAATTAAGTGTTTTGAGAAACTGGATTAGATACTTTTGTTACTCTTCACAAAATTGAAAACAGATAGTATATGCTCTAGACTTAAAAGTGAAAAAAGAAAGTGAGAAAGATCAGTTTCAGTGTAATATGAAGGTGAGATAATCTGAAACATGACCCTTTTGCCCTTGAGACCTGAATTCAGATCTGATTTGTGATTTTGCTTAGAGCTGCATACACTGAAGTAGTGGGATGCAAACTGGAAGTTAAGGAACTATTGAGCAGGAAACTGGGCTCCTATGGGCACCTGGAAGGAACCACCTCACAACTCCTCCCTAATCCTGCGCATCCTGCAGGAAGCTCTACTAACCAGCTCAGGGTCTTCTGCCTCCTGTGAACTCTTTCCTTGCTATCTGGATCATTCCCTGTGTCATATAGCTTGCTTCCCTCAAAGTAATATGAGCTCCTTGAGGGACAGTTGGATGGAAGCTATTAGAAGACTACATGGTTTATTTACCTGCTCCCAAACTATTGTTTGCTTCATAGATTAGCCTGAGGTTGGCTTTATCTACAGATGGAGCAAATTTGTATGTATCTTTGTATCCTCAGTTTTTCCCACATAGGGATAAGTGAACTAAAGGCAATGTGAAAGGAGACTTTAGAAGGTAGCACATTTTCTCTAAAGAAAAAATATTACTAAATTACTACATACCAAATAGAAAGCATTTTCTATGGATACCAACATTGTTTTAATGTGTTCTAGAAATATACACATTAAGAATCCATCAAGGGATGCCTGGGTGGCTCAGCTCATTAAACCACCAACTCTTAATTTTGGCTCAGCTCAAGATCTCAGGGTCCTGAGATAGAGCCCCACGTTGGGCTCCCCACGGCACAAGGAGTCTGCTTGTCCTCTTCTTCTCCCTCTCTCCCTCTGCCTCTCCCCCTGCTCATGCTCTCTCTCTCTCAAATAAATAAAATCTGTAAAGTAAATCCCTCAAAATATCATGACTATGGAAGATAAATATATAATAGCTTTCATAAATGAATTTCTGTAGAAAAATATT
This sequence comes from Canis lupus baileyi, assembly GCF_048164855.1. Taxonomy (NCBI): domain Eukaryota; kingdom Metazoa; phylum Chordata; class Mammalia; order Carnivora; family Canidae; genus Canis; species Canis lupus. The sequence goes on from NC_132841.1 coordinate 52,920,880, forward strand.
AAGTCAAAGTTCACATGGAATTTAAATATGGCAAAAATCATGAAAATGATGTACAAAGACCGAGGTGTTGAAAAACACTGCCGTAGGCCATTGAGCACAATATTTTTTATATTATCCAACAAATATTTGTCAATTGAATGCATTTCAAATGCTGTTGTTTGGTTATCATCATAGTAGCTTTTTTTACATATCCTGAGAAAATATCAAGGAGATGATTATTTGACAGAATAAATAAATAGAAGCTTTCATAAGCACTGATCGTCATGGCAATGAGCTGTGGGGTAAGAGCAGACCTCTGGTCAAGTTCTAGCACTGTTATTTTCCAGCAGAACTTCTAAATGTATATAATTATGTGTTCAGTGCCTCGCTGTTCCCATTGCCAAATGAAATTGTTGTGAGGAGGAAATTAAATAATGTTTTCAAAGTGCAAGCTTGGTGCCTGGCACATAGAAAGAGCCCAATATATGGTAACCTTTATTATTAATAATAGCATCAGCAATAACAATAAAAATTGGCATTTGTATGGAAATTTGTGTCTTTTAAATGGCTTTTATCCAACCATTAGCATTTATCCAACCCATCTACTAGATGCCAAGCCCTGTGCAAGGCTCAGGGACTCACCTGTGGAACAAGAAAAGCATGACTACAGGGTAGACAGGGTAGAGACACAGAGTATAGAATCAGGTGGCCTATTTTCAAGTCCAAGTTTTGCTACTTCTTGTCGCATGGCCTTGGACAAGTGACTTATCTTTCCATGTCTCCATTTTCTCATCTATAAAATAGTAATAATAATAATAATAATAATAACAACAACCTTGTAGGGTTGCTGTGATGAGTAAATGCGTCCATGAATGTAAAGTATCAACATTATCAGAAATGTATCTCTACATAGTATGCTGAGTTTAGTTTAGCTTTTATTGTTGTACTTCTTGCCCTCACAAAGCTACCATATTCTTCAAATGGCAGCTGTTTTCCAAACTTTGTATTTGCCACAGATTACAGCCAGTCACTAATTCAAAGACAAAGATGCAGCCATTTAAGGATGTTTGAGGTTTCTCTGCTGAGAATGCTTTATCACTGAATCCAATCAATTACTTCATATAGATTCAGACCAAGCCAGTCTTATATAATTAGAGTAGAAGGTCACCTACATCATTTATTCTTCCACCCACTAGGAAAACCTCCACCCTCGTTCTCTACACCTGGAGACTAGAGCACACATAGACACATATACCTTCCCATTGTGTGAAAGTTGTATTGTTGATGGAAATATCAAACAAGGCAACTGCATGCTTCACACTTGAACCTGAGGCCAATTTGGAGCAAGCACTGACCTAAAGCCTTCTGTAGAAATGACTGGTTATCTGAATGCAGCTATACTATCTGTGTAAGAAAGGATATAAAAAGCCTGTTTTTTCTTTTTAATCCAACTTTTTTTTTTTTACCCTGATAGAAAATCCAGACAGGTACCTGAATAGCCAGATTCAGCATGTAGATAATGTACTTGTCTGAACCCAGCCCTAGATAGTGTCAGAACAACCATTCTTTTGACAAGTGAAAACAGCCAAGTCAAGACATTCCAGCCAGAGACTGTGGCTTCTCCCCCTGATGAAAATAACTGCTTCAATCTGGACTGTGCCAACACAGCCTCAGACATAAAGGTGATAAAGGGCTGTTTTCAAAGCCCAAAGTCTTGCCTCAGGACCATTTAGAAAACACTGCTGGCTAGGGAGCCATCATACACATAAGTCAATGAAATATTACCCCTAATTGAGTGGGCCATTTGAGAATGCAACCAAGAGCATGTCCAAGGAGTCAGTACTCCCCTTTACAACTCCCCAAGCCCCTCCTGGGTTAGTATCCATTTAAAGAGAGAGGAAAAAAAGACCACTTTCATCACTTAAGTGTAAATGAATCAAAGCATGATATGGATAGGGGAGCAATCAGGTTCCCCTGATGACTGATCTATTAAAGGGAATGAGGGGTGATTCATTCAGGATGTGGTACTCCTGAAACACACTGCTTGGTCATTGATTCTAGACTCCCCAAACTTCCACACGTTTATACAGAGGGATATTTAGGAGTTCAGTTGGCATGAAGGACATAGGAAAATCAGTGGCCTTAAAATAAAAAGGCTTTGAATGCATCACCAAGGGCAATTCAACTTGGTCTCTAAGTCACTTTTGAAAATTCCATTAAGAAGTCTCCTGGAATATAAATAATAGTGAAAGGGAATAGAGGGGAAGGGAGAAGAAATGGGTAGGAAATATCAGAAAGGGAGACAGAACATGAAAGACTCCTAACTCTGGGAAACAAACTAGGGGTGGTGGAAGGGGAGGAGGGTGGGGGGTGGAGGTGAATGGGTGGCGGGACTGAGGGGGGCACTTGACAGGATGAGCACTGGGTGTTATTCTGTATGTTGGCAAATTGAACACCAATAAAAAATAAATTTATTATTAAAAAAAGAAAAAGAAGTCTCCTGGAGAAACTAATCTCAAAGCCAGTTTTGAAAAGTTAGATGTCTCCCAATACTAAAGAGGCACATCAAAGTCAGTAGTAGCAAACTACTACTTTTCCCTTTTCCCTACTGGTCCCTTTTCTTTGGTCCAATCAGGGGTGTATTGTTTTCATTTTAATTTATTGTAAATATTTAAAAATCAGGATATTTGACTAGGATTTTACATCTCTTAAAGATCATCTGACCTTCTATTTCCACACAGTGAGAATCAGCAGAATTCTCAGAGTAGCAGCCACATCCTCATACAATCCCCATGGTTTCTATCTGGCTTCCTTGGCATGTTATGTTAACTGTTGGCCACTTAGGCAATGACTTTGCAACTGCTATCCTGAAGTGCCTGTATAGACAGAAACCAATCCTATCCCCCTGGTACTGACAAAGAATCTATGTTAAGGACCAAATGTGGGCAAAGTCAAACCTGTGTCCAATTGGCTCCATAAGAAACCCCACCCAATAAATGCCTCATGCTGAGTAGTGACAAACTGGCTGATTTAGGTCCTTTCTCTCAAAAGGTATGACATATCTGTTAGGCAGGTTGAGCTTGCTGTCAGTTTCCATAAGGTTTCCATATATCCCAGTTTTGAAGATATCAGAATCCAGAATGTTGTGTCCACTACGGGTGACTAAAATATGCAATAATTTCTATTTCTGGATATAGGCTATGCTTGTCTCTTTTTAGAAGTTTTAGAGACAAAAATATGTACCTTCTGCACATCTCAAAACTCTATCTCTCTACACTTGCATCATCATGGGGTAATTTTGCTTTAAGAGGAAGTATAGATGAGTGGGGATGAGCAGGGCCTCTAAAATCCAAATGGTTTGAATCCCTGTTCTAGCCCTTACTACATGATTTTAGGCAAGTCTTTTTACCTCTCTGAGCCATTGTCTCATCTTGTGCAAAATGAAATTGAAAATAGTATCCATAACAACAACAACAACAACAAAAACACCCAGATCATAGGACTGTTGCAGTAATTCAATTAAGCAACACACGTTGGGATGCCTGGGTGACCCAGTTGGTTAAGCACCCTACTCTTGATTTTGGCTCAGGTCATGATCTCAGGATCACGAGATTAATCCCTGCATTGGGTTCCATGCTCTGCATGGAGTCTACTTAAGACTTTCTTGGGTGGCCCGGGTGGGTCAGCGGTTTAGCGCCACCTTCAGTTCAGGGCATGATCCTAGAGACCCGGATCGAGTCCCACGTCGGGCTCCCTGCATGGAGCCTGCTTCTCCCTCTGCCTGTGTCTCTACCTCTCTCTCTGTGTCTCTCAGGAATAAATAAATAAAATCTTAAAAAAAAAAAAAAAGACTTTCTTTCCCTCTCTCTCTGCCACCCACCACCCCTGCCCCCTGCTCGCTCTCGCTCTCTCTCTCTCTTTCTCAAATAAATAAATAAATCTTTAAAAAAGGAAAGGAAAAAGAAAATCATGTAAAAGACTTAGTGCAGCATTTGCCCAGATAACTATTCTGTAAATATTCGGTTAAAAAAAAGTGAAATTGACAATGTGAAACTTTTCACCTATAATTTGTTTAAACTTTTCACTTTAGCTTTCCCTAACTCCCATAGACTATCCAAATATAAATTGTACAATTCCACATTTCATATTTTTATCCTCAAAATTCTCCTGTTGCTTGAATACTCTTCTTTGTATTTGATATACTCTAATCCATATAATAGGCTTAATTCAAGTACCACTTTTCCCACAAAACCTTCCCTGACTATTCCAACTACAGCATGACCTCTCAGTCTTCTATAATCCAGCCTGTGAACCAGTAGATGTTTCAAATCTGCCCGTACCATTATAATGAAAATTATATTGTTGCACACTAACACAGCAACCTGAATGTAGCAAAAAGATAGAATTATGTACAGCTTTTCCTTTTGCAGTCATGGTCACATGGATCTATATGATATGGTGAATGTTTCATAATCACCCAAAGGCTTAGAGACATTTCACCTCAAAATTTCCTGCAGTGAATTCTTTATAATAACAGCTAAAATCTGCTTCCCAGTCATTGTAGCTACTGATCTTGATATGATACAATTAAATAATATTAAAACACAAAGTATTTATTACTGATGGGGGATAAAAATTTTGAAAGTAGAGCCAACAGGACTTGTTGCTGGATGTGAAGAAAGGATCCACCAAAAGTGACTCCTAGATTTGGAGATTAAATAAGTAAGTGGGGTGCCGGCATGGCTCCGTCAGTTAAGCATCTGCCTTTGGTTCAGTTCATGATCCCAGGATCCTGGGATTGAGCCCCATAGCGGGCTTCCTGTTCAGTGAAGAGCCTACATCTACCTTTCCCACTCCCCCTGCTTGTGCACTATTGCTGAATCTCTCTCTGTGTCAAATAAATAAATAATAAAATCTTTAACAAATTAAAACAAGTGAGCAAATGGAGTGCTCTCTCGAGCCAGGAGACACTGAGGAAGATGTGGGAATTTTCTTGGGAGTGAAAGGGAAAATCAAGAGTTCTGGCCATGTTAAGTTAGTGATGCCTATTACAAATTCAAATAGACCAATGAAGAGGGAAATTGTAGGAGTCTGGCACTCAGAAAAGATACTGAAGTTACAATATAAATTTGTCAGTCATTACTATAGAGACCTTATTTAAAGCCAAGAGACTAAATCAGATTACCTGGGAAGTGGGGGGATGGGGAGGGAGACAAAAAAGAACTAACCCAATTAAGAAGAGATAGGTGGTGACCAGGAGACTGAGGCAGAGCACAAGTCATGTGAAGAAATTTTTAAGAAGAGGAGTGATCAACTGTGACAAACTTGCTGACAGTATGAGTAAGATGAGGCCTGATTATCAATAATTGAATTTAATAAGATGGAAATCATTGTACCATTGTTAAGAAAGTTTCACTGGAGTGTTGAAGATTAGCATGATTAGAAAGAAAAGAGAGAGTAGTAAATATAATACAGTAAACTCTTCTGAGATGTTTAGTATAAAGGGGAGCAGTTATGCGCATGGGTATTTATCCATAGAAGTAAAGTAGAAGCAAGAGGACTCATGAGAGGCTATAAAAATTCTCTAAGTGAGAGAACAAGTTGACCTATCAGATGTAAGATGGTAGCCAATGCCTCTAAAATTAAAAATAATTATGTTGCCAATATTCTGGCATAATGGAGGGAGGACTTGATGGGGTTTTTTGTTTTGTTTTGTTTTTCAATTTTTTAATCTAAATTCTAGTTAGCATATAATCTAATACTGTTTTCAGGAGTAGAATTTAGTGATTTATCACTTACATATAACACCCAGTGCTCAACACAAGTGCCCTCCTTAATATCCATCAGCCATTTAGCCCATCCCCCACCCACCAAAAGATATAACCAGGAGTATTAGAAATAAAGAGAACCTCAGATCATCTAATCAACCTCAAGTGCCACTCATCTGACATTTTTCAAGTAGAGAAACTGAGACTGAAAGAGATGAAATCATGTGTCCAAAGACAGAAAATTTATGTGTAGAAAAAATTAGAAACTGGAATGCCCAATTTAGTATTCTCTCTTCACAACATTGTTTGGAAAACTATAGTACATTCAACCAAAGTCAAAGGGAGACATTTTTATTTCATGCAGGAAGACATTTCAAACAAAAATTTAAAAATAGAAATACCATATGATCCAGTAACTCCACCAATGGGTATTAGTAACAAAAACACTAATTCAAAACATATTGCACACTCATGTTTACTGCACCATTATTTACAATAGTCAAGATATGGAAGCAATGTAAGTGTCCATCAATAGATGAATGGATAAAGAAGAGGTAATATGCACATGCACACATACATACACACAGAGGAATTACTACCAGCCATAAAAAAAGAATGAGATTGTGCCATTTCCAACAACACGGATGAACCTAGTAGGAATTATGCTAAGTGAAATAAGTTGGACAAAGAAAAATGCCATATGATTTCATTTCTATGTGGAATTTAAAAACAAAACAAATGAAAAAGCAAACAACAAACCACTCTTAAGAGAACAAAGAGGTAGTTTCCAGAGGAAAGGTGGGTGGGGAAATGGGCAAATGTATAAAGGGGATTAAAAAGTACAAACCTCCAGTTATAAAATAAGTAAGTCATGGGGATGAAAAGTAGAGAATACAGTCAATAACACTGTAGAAAAAAAAAAAACTAAAAGTTAAAAACATAAGTTTTAAGCTGAGGTTCTGATTTATCCAGTTATTATCTACATGACCTTGGTCAAGTTACTTACCTTCTTTAAACCTCAGTTTCTTCATTCATAAAATGGGATAATAATAGCACCTGCCTTATAAGATTTTTATGAAAATGAACTAAGCTGATGTATATAAAATCATAATGTCAGATATACTGAATGAACTTAATAAATGGTAGCTGTTAGTATAATTTGTTGTCTTTTATTTCTGGTAGTTCAGGTATGAATCCAGAGGCTAACCTTGGAAGAAACTTAACAACCGAGAATGACTGGGAGAGAAAAGATCATCATCAAAGTCATCAAGGAATGGATTACAGATCGTATTTGAGGGAGAATAAACACAAAGGAATAACAAAACATTATTTTGGGGCTCCCGTCATAGAGAGTCAAAAGGAAATTCAAATTCACAGAGATACGAAGCTTAGTTTTTTTTTAAATGCTAATCTATTACATCTGGGGACTCTATGATTCATAAAGCGCAGATAAACAAGGCAATTACTGTTGTTATTATTATGCCCACTTTAGAGATAAACAAATGAGGCTAAGAGAGATTAAGGCCATGAAATCCAATATGTCCCAGAGCCAGACTAAAGCTCAGGTCTTCAGCATTTTCCATTTAGGTGTCTGATTACTTGGGGGAGCCTAAATACAGCTTCTGTAGCATTTGATGATTTTATGATGTGCTTTGGGATTTATGGATGTTATTTTGTTGGTACCTCTCCACCTCATAATCTACAATAGCAGTGTCTGCCTTTTGTCTATGAAACATATAAAAGTACCCAGAGGTTGTTAAGTGGTGGGTGCATCCAATAAATACATAAATCATAAAAATACAAAGAGCATATGATGGCTGGTTTCCTTTCTGACAAATCCGTTTCCTTCCTGACAAGAGATGCTGCCCTGTGGTTCTTCATGTGGGGAAATAAATGTCATAAGTTATCAGCCATTTAGTATTGTGCCGTGTATGCACCTAGAGTCCTTTGGGGATTTAAATTTCAAATTGAAGCATATCATTTATGAGGGCTGGTCTAGCCCTGTATATAGGCAAAGTCAATGGATTATTTTAAGAGCTTATTTGAGAACCCTCAAAAGTGTCTCTTCTGTCCCCAAAATTATTTATCTGTCTTGTCATAGTCTCTAAAATTTCCACCTTTATGCAGTTCTTTGGGTTAAGTTACTAAAGATTCTTCCTTTATTACTCCAGAAATATCTGTTGAGCTATGACATATTAGCTATGACACTGTCCTTAATGTTGGAAGATGTATCTATAAGCAAAACAGATAAAGACCTTACCATCACAGAACTTTCATTCCATTGAGGGATGTAAAGATAGACAGATGGCAGGGTTGGGAAACAGGAAATAAAAATATTATAAAACTATTCAAGTACTTTCATTCAACCAATACTATTGACAAGTCTATTTATGTGCAAAGTCAGCATAGGTCCTGAGAGAGTTTACCTAGGTCATTTAGGATAATTTAATTTGTCAGATTAGCCAGTTAATGTCTTAAAACCTCAAAGAAATCCACCTAGTGTCAAGCTCTATATGGCTTCTTGTCTCTCTATGTCTCCTTTCCCTGCCCCTGAAATAATTTGGTTTAGCTCCATCTGTAGGACCAGTCTTCATCATATATGAATAAGAAGGATCTAAGCAATGTCAGTCACCAATTCTTTGGAATTCCCTCCCGAATTATCCTGATAACTGAGTTTCCTTCATTTGCTCAAAAAACATTCCTGAGTATCTATTATGTATATTCTATGTGAAAGATACAAAGATACATGAGGTAGCCCCTGATCTAAACACCTCACAACCTCTAGCAAGAAGAGGGACAAGTAAAAAAAAAAAAAAAAAAAAAAAAAAAACAGTGAATTGTAGCCCAGATGCTGAAGCCCTATAACTATTTATAGACTTCCCTGCTATTCCTTCTAGATAAATTCACCATCTAGAATTCCTTACTATATAGAGCAGTACTGCCTAATAGAACTTTCTGCAATTATGTAAATATTCTATATGCATGCTATCTGATATGACAGCTCCTTACCACATGTCAAGTTGAAATATGGCTAGTACAACCCAAAGAACTGAATTTTTGTCTTATTTATTTTAATTAATTTAAATTTAAGTCTAGTAACCACATGTGGCTAGTAGCTACCATATTAGACTCCATTAGGAGCATTTCCAAGGAAGACAAATCTTGATAAGAGATCTTAGAATCCAGAGTCAATGAGGTTGTAGGTCTCTGACATCAGACTCCAAAATGTTGCCCTTGTCCTGGAGGTTTACATGGACTTTCTTGTTGGAGGGGTTTTTCTCTCTCCATGTGTTGATTCAGAACCCAGGCATCTTCCACTTGTAGCTCTATGAGCATCCCTTAGAACCGTGGCAGCCTCTATGTTCAGGCAATACATGGAAAAACGAGAAAACAGAAATGTCACACCGACTTCTTAGAAAACCCAAGAAAAGTTTCCTCCACACTCCACTGGATACAATGGGTGCTGGAAAATGTAGTCCCTGACTAAGCAACTGCTTCCCAGTGATACTACATGCTATAGGAAGAGGATAACAAATTTCTGGTAGAGAAGTATCCATCTTTACCACAACCAACACTAGCTCTCTTTTGGGACTCTAAAGTTGAGCTGAGGAAAGCACCTAATACATGGTTCCAAGTAAAAGCTGCTCTGTCAGTAAAAATAGGAATAGCATTAATCAAAGTGTCACTGAACTCAATTTTCCAAACAGGAAATCAGAGGGTAAATTTGTGGCAAACATCTAAGGATGTAATGCCCTTCATAGTCAAGGAGAAAATGTCTCCGTGCCTGTGGATGAAAGACAGCTGCCCTGTTTTCACTATTTCTTTTTCATACATTCATTAAATGGCCCTCTAACTGTCCCCATCTCTCAGTGGGTTTGCTGATAGGCTGAGTTGTGACTCTTTCTCCACCCCCTTTCTACCCTCTATGATCTGCTTCAAAGTGTACCAAATCATTTGACAACCTAAGTCCAGTTGGAAGGGAGAATTTAGAAGGTGTGAAACAGGAGGCTCTTTTCATCTCTGTGGCCCTGAAAAGCTAAAGTTGTATGTGTCAGAAACAGGAGGAAGAATCTGAATATTTGTGATTTATGGCTTTTATTTTTGTTTTAGCAACTTCAGCTTCAAATTCAGGTTTCCTTGATGGTGAGACCACACAGAATGCATTGCTCTGTTGTCAGGATCATGAATTATGGTTGTATTGATGACACTGGAACAGTGTTATATGAATACCTTTCCACGAATAAATACAATGTAAGGCCCATATTTCTTGTTATTCATTAAAATGGCCTGAATCACTAAAGCAAGAACATTCCTATGCCAAACAATTCTTCCCCTTGGAATTCTATTGTTCTTTTACTGCAAGAACAATTAGATTATCAATGGATATGGTCACTGCTGTGATCATGTTAGCACTAAAAAACATGTATAAATTCATATCAAATCTACATTATGAAAAATGATCAATGATTCCATTGCCATTACTCCATAAATAACAGAATCCAGTGTCCCAGGTTCTTGGGAGGTCTAAATGAAATACGATATTAAAAATGTTTCACATCTTTCTCACATACAAGTACTTAATAAATAACTAGTTTTAATTATTTTAATTTGGCTATAGTGAACATATATTACCCGTTTGGATACTAACAATCCAGCTTTCTTTTGAGGAATATTTCTACACCAATATGAACCCATGTGGTTGGCAATAGAAAGCTGTCACCATCTCCAGTCTCCAAGGGTGAGCCCATAATCTAAGCCTGAACAAATAACCGCAGTGTTTGATCAGTTCAGGGCTGAGTAAGTGACCCAAGCCAGGCCACGAAAGCATTCCTTGGAGATTTTCTGGCACAAATGGTTAAGAAGTGGTCTCAGATTTTTGTTCTTCTTCCTAGCTGGTAGAACATAAGCTTGGAACAGCCAGGGGCCACCCTTTGGAGAGGGTGTAATGCAGATGAAGTTAACAGAAAGGAAGGTAGAACTGAGACAGAGAAAAACAACAAGGCCTCATGATGATATTTAGAATCCTGAACCTAAATAATCCTCCACCCAAACCGCATATGCACCACCCCCCAAAAAAAATTCCCCTTTTCCTGTAGAGCTTATTTGAGTGGGATTCTGTCTTTTGCAACATAAAGAGGTAAAAAAAAAAGAAAAAAAAAAAAGAGCAATTAGGAGAATGTGATGATCACTGGACATCTTTTATCATGAGAAAATATAAATAATGATTAAATCATAAAATAGAAGTTATTTTTAAGTTTACAAAGGACTTTCATATGTTATTGCCTCTATTGGGTTATTAAAACAAGCTGCTGCAACAGATAAACCCTAAAAGCTTAGCACAACAAAGGTTTATTTCCCATTGACATCATAATCCATGGGACTTACATGACCCTTCTCCACCTTATTGCTACAATTCTGAGGAGAGGGCTGGAGAATCACACATGATGATGTAAAGGCCCAGTCCTGGGAATCTTTTTTTTTTTTTTAAGATTTTATTTATTTATTCATGAGAGCAGAGAGAGATAGAGAGAGAGGCAGAGACACAGGCAGAGGGAGATGTAGGCTCCATGCAGGGAGCCTGATGTGGGACTCGATCCTAGGACTCGATCCTGGGACTCGATCCTGGCATTCCAGAATCACGCCCTGGGCTGAAGGCAGGTGCTCAGTCGCTGAGCCACCCAGGGATCCCCTAATCCTGGGAATCTTATACATCACTTCTGCCTACATTCTATTAGCCAGAGTTAGTTACATGATACCAACTTAGCTGCAAGAGAGGCTGAGAAATGTATGTAATCTTCCTGTATGCTCACAAAAAGGAAAAAGTGTGGTAAGACATTCTCTTTGCCACATCTCCTTTTATTTATTGTATTCAATCCCCTACCAGATAGGCAGGAGCCCTGGTATCTTGATCCAAGTTGGACTTCTGGGTCCCAAAAGCCCATCTGAGGTACAGAGTCAAGAACTGGCTACAGAATGTGAAACAGAGGTGAGTATCCTGAGAGGCAATATCCAAGATGGAACTGAAACTAGCTCACCAACCTAATGAAATCAGAAGAGGTGATAAAAATCAAGGACAAGTTCACAGGATGGATCCAGAGAAAATAGATCCTGGTTAGAAGAGACAAAATGGAGATCAGGAGGCAGAGCTTGTAGGAATGTCTCAGCTATTAAAAAAAAAAAAAAAAAAAAAGAGTCATAGACTCTTTGTAGAGTGCTAGTAGCCTCTGCATGGGCAGAGAGACAGGGATACTCATAATATCCCTTCAACATAGGCAAAGCAAATATAATTAACCCTGTTTCACAGGTAAGGTTCAGAGAGGTGAGATGACTTGCCCAAGGTCACACAGCTAGTTAAGAAGAAAAATAAGATTGAACCTAAGCCTCTGACATTCAATTCATGATTCATGAATTAGGCTTCTAAACCTACTCAGCCCTCTTCATTTTCTCTGCCCTCAGGAAATCCATGTGCTTGTTGATAAGCAAAAAAGAAGACATCTAATCCAAGATATTCAAGATATTTCTACCATGCAGGAAATGAATTCAGAGTCTGCAACTATGTTTTCTCTGTCTCTATCTGAAATAGTGTATGAACCTTCCCTATCCCAAGTCCTGGGGGCTAAGTTGGGTATATTACTCCTGTGTCCTCACTGCCCTTATATATCCCATTTCAGTATATGTCACCATGTGCTTTAATTACTTCTTTGCCTATCTATATCCCCCATTTGAATGTGAATTCTAGAAGGGTAGAAACTATGCTGGCCTAAAACACACTGATGTCCCCAAGAATTTAGCACAGGGCCTGGTATACAGTAGAGGCTCAATAAATATTTATCAAAGTAATGAATGAGTGGATAAAGAAATATTACTTCTCATATTGTACTAGAATCTCTAGCTATACTAGAATTATTTAACTCTGTCCCTAGATTTTAATCTCCATGAGGGGAACCACTCTGTCAGAATCTCTCTGAGTATCTTTCCCGTTACCCAATCTCTAGCATACAGAAGACATTATTATGTATATATTATATATAATATATATAATTGAGATATTATATATTATATTACATATAAGGGAAAATTGTTCATTATTATTCTATATTCTATATATATAATTAAGAAAAACTAGTTATAGCAATTTTTGTAGCAATTCTAAATCTAGATTTTATACCTAGAGTAACCTTTTTGAAAATCAGGCTTACTTATTCTACCTTACTTCTTTAAACTCTTTACTGGCTGCTCATTACTTATAGTGTCTAAAACAAAACTCCTTAAAATTAACTGCAGAGACCTGCCTGAAGCACTGAACAGGACAGCCCTCTGTTTAGGGGGTCACAAACCCTTGAGATGCTGATGAAAGGTATGGCCTTCTCTCCCAGAAAAAAAAAAAAAAAAAGTCATGTTTATGAGGATATACTTTTGCATGCTGTTTTACAAGGTTGATAGAGCCCCTGATGTCTAATCCTGGGTCCTCCTGGGACCCATAACCCTAGGTTGGAGGCATCTCAGCAGCTCACCTAATTTTTCCTCAGAGTGAGGAAGGAGGTCAGGTCTGCTAAGGACCTCTCTACAGCTCCTCAAATACAAGAAAGCCTACCTCCACTTGAATGCTAGCTTTCTGTTAGTTAGCAATTCAGAGTGATTTTTCAGAGTAATCCCTCAGTCTCCCATGATACTTGTCTGACAACCCCTTAATCTTGGCAAGAGCTGCATTAAACCAACCTGTCATCATCATTGCTGCACAGAGCAGCAGCTCTGAGAGAGACACACATTCACTTAGAAGCAAACCCTTCAACCCATTAGAAGAAATTAGAATTTAGGGGGCCTATTGCTTCATGACCAGCACTCAAGAGCAGTCAGGTAGGGGATGCCAAGAGGCACTGTGCCAAATTCAGGCTTAAGGTGAGCTGCTTCCATCCTAGCCTCTGTCAGAGTTGTCAAAAGGAATGTTTAAACAATCACTACTCTCAAAACCCAAGTCCATGCCCCATTGGATTAAAACAAAGGAATGGAACCATGATATGAAAAGGTGTCAGGGGAAATTTGCTGAAAATGGAATTTATTTTGACAAATTGAAAGAGCCCTATGGTTACCTTGGTTCTGGAGGAACTATTTCATCAGTTACTTTTGTGACCTATAAAATTTTAGTCCTTTTTAAAGGATAAAGTGGCACTATGTCCAGCTGACACCCCCAATATATTTCAGAAACTTAAAAGAAAGAAAAACAAAAGCAAAAACACATGATTGGTCAAAAGGCAAGTATGGTCAAATCCCTCTCCTGCATTAAGCCTTTTACAAAATCCATATTTTATCAGATAATTTTGATAATTGTTTTGGCTATTATTTTTATTTTATTATGATTTTTTTAACCATCAGTTTTTCTTTAATCGAAGTATAATTGACATACGATATTATATTAGTTTTGGGTATACAACATAGTGATTTGACATTTATATGCATTACAAAGGGCTCACCACAATAGGTGTAGCAACCATCTGTCACCATACAAAGTTATTACAATATTATTGACTATATTTCCTGCACTACACTTTACATCCCCATGACTTATTTATTTTATAATTTTAAGCTTATACCTCTTAAATTCCCTCAACTACTTTGCCCAAAATGGTAAACGTCCATTTTTTTATCTTTATAATGCCTAAGCACTTTCAAATCTTTTTTTTTTTTTTTTCCGAATATTTACTAAGAATCAGTTGTGGTAAATTGATTACAAATTGGCCCCAATTCTTCACCTCTCCCACCTTGGTCCAGGTGACCTGTCCTCCTCCTTGACTCTGGGGTTGGCCCAATGATGCTTTGGCTGGTAGGATATTAGCAGATATGAAACAGCCAGAGGCTTGAAAAAGTATGTGTGCATTTCTACTTGCATGCTGGTACCTCTAACACTATAATAAGAATATGCTCAGACTGTCCTTCTACAGGAAGAAAGATATGTGGAGTATAACTAAGTTGTCTCAGGTACCCTAGACAAAAACCAGCCTGACCCTCAGGCCCATGAGCAAGCCCACACAAGATTAACAAACCTATCTAGATAGAGTCCAACTGACTCTCTTTTTTTTAATTGAAGTATTTAATACACAATATTACATTAGTTTTAGATGTATAGCATAGTGAGTCAAAGAGCTTATACGTATGTTATGCTCACCACAAGTGTACCTACCATCTGTCACCATACAATGCTATTATAATACCCACTGACTATATTCCCTATGCTCTGCCTTTTACTCCCATGATTTATTTACTCCATAATTGAAAGCCTGTATCTTCCATTCCCCTTCTCCTCTCCTCTTGGCAATCATCAGTTTGTTCTCTATATTTATGTGTCCATTTCTTTATCTGTTTTTCCATGTATAAGTAAAAATCACATGGTATCTGTCTTTCTCTGACTTAGTTCACTTTGCATAATGCCCCCTAGGTCCATCCATATTGTCATAAATAGCAAGATCCCATCTTTATTTGTGGTTGAGTAATATTCTATTATAAGTATATGTCACTTCATTTTTTATATCTTCATCCATTGATGGACTCAGGTTGTTTTTTATATTGTTTATTGTAAATAACACTGCAATAAACATAGGAGTTCATATATCTTTTCCAATTAGTGTTTTCATTTTCTTTAGGCAAATACCCAGTAGTTCAATTACTGAATCATATGTATTCTGATTTTTAATTTTTTTGAGGAACCTCCATACTGTTTTCTACAGTGGCTGCACCAATTTATATTCCCCACCAACAGTGTAGAAGGGTTCCCTTTTCTCCACATCCTCAACACTCAACACTTGCTATTTCATATCTTTTTAAAAAATATTTTATTTATTTAAGAAGAGAGAGAGCATGTGCAATTGGAGGGGTGTTGCGGGGAGGGAGAGAAAATCTCAAGCAGACTCCATGCTAAGCACAGAACCGGATGCAGGGCTTGATCTCACAACTCTGAGATCATGATCTTAGCCCAAATCAAAGTTGGATTGGGCTTTTATCAACTGAGCCACCCAGGTGTCCCTATTTCTTTATCTTTTTATTTCTAGACATTCTAGCAGATGTAAGGTGAAATCTCATTGTAGCTCTGATTTGCATTTCCCTTATAATTAGTGATGTCAAGCATATTTTCAAGTGTCTCTTTGCCATCTGTATGTTTTCTTTTAAAAAATGTCTATGCAGCTCCTGTACTCATTTTTAAATCAGATCTCTTTGGTGTTGACTTGTATAAGTTCTTTATATATTTTGGATATTAACCTCTTATTGGATATAACATATGCAAATATCTTCTCCTATTCAGTAGGTTGCCTTTTCATTTTTTTGATGATTTCCTTCAACATGCAAGAACTTTTTATTTTGGGGAAATCCCAGAATTAATATTATTAAAATGTCCATACTACCCAAAGTAGTCTACAGATTCAGTGCAATCTTTATCAAAGTACCAATAGTTCTTTTCCACAAAAATAGAGCAAATAATACTGAAATCTCTTTGGAACCACAAAAGACCCCAAATAGCCAAAGCAATCTTAAAAAAGAATTACAAAGCTAAAGACATCACAATTCTAGATTTCAAGATATACTACAAAGCTGTAGTAATCAAAATAGTATAGTATCAGCACAAAAATAAAAACAGATCAATGAAACAGAATAGAGAGCCCAGAAATAAGCCCACATTTATATGGTCAATTAACCTATGTCAAAGGAGGCAAGAATATACAATGGGAAAAGGACAGTCTCTTTAACAAATGGTGCTGGAAAAACTGGACAGCTACATGTGAAAAAATGAAACCAGCCGCTTTCTTATAACATATACAAGAATAAACTCAAAATGGATTCAAGGTCTAAATGTGAGACCTGAAACCATAAAACTTCTAGAAGAAAACACAGGCAGTGATTTCTTTGACAATAGCCATAGAAACATTTTTCTAAATATCTCCCAAGGCAAAGGAAATAAAAGCAAAAATAAGCTATTGGGACTACACCAACTAACTTTTGACATATAAGCAATAAAGTCACATTTTATTGCTTATTACTATACACCATTAAAGTTTTGTGAGTGGTTATTCCATGGCATTTTGGCAATGGATAGCTGATACACCACCTATGTGTGCAGGCGCTATTCTAAAATATGGCAAAGAGCAATAAACAAAATGGGCAAGGCCTGTCCTCTACATTCCAGATTACGCTACCTGATTCACAATGTATAATAATTTTATAAAGTAAGCTATATTCCCATTCACACACAAGGGAAGTGAAGCACAAAATGGTTGCTGACGTAAGGCATTACAGCCAACAAATGGAGCCAGGCTCCCATCTGAGGCTACATGATGTTGTGGATAAGTTACTCTGTTCAGCCATGATTTCTGCACCTGAAAGATAGGAATAATAATATAATGCATACCCCAAGATTTACCGTGAGCATGAAAGGAGATCGTGCATGTCAAAGCATTTAGCACAGGGCTTTGTACACGAGAAAGTCAGGAAGGTTTTGCTGTGGATTATACTCTTTCTATTATCATTACTATCATAGCTGTTGTTGTGCTGCTGTCTGGACCCATAGCCTGACTACTTAACTAGTTCTTTATTATTTTATTGCCTCTGATTTAGTTTTCTGTCCTTTTTACCTGATCAATATATAGATAGAACTGATTGATAAGCCTGGTAAATGTCACTGCTCCTTTTCATAAGGAAATAACCAACTTTAATAACCTCTATTCTTGTGACCCTATAGGGGGCAATAGGCCATTTCTGACAGGTGCACTAATGAGGGGTTATTATACACTTATGCTAGAAGCAGATCTAAAGGGAAGAATCGGCTACATAAATTGCAAGACCCATTGCAAGATAAAAATACAAGGCCCTAAAATAATAAATAAATAAATAAATAAATAAATAAATAAATAAAATACAAGGCCCTTTGTTCAAATATTATTAAGAATTTATATCAGAGGTATGGTTACATCAGCGTATTGAACCAAGCATGAGGCCATTCTAAATTAGTGCCTTCTTCATGGAATTGCTTTGAAGAATAAATGAGATACATATATCCAGTCCTTAAAGAAATGTCTGACAAAGAACAAATACTCAATAGTAGTAATATAAGTTGTCACTGTTATCATTACATGTTTGTCAAAGTAATGAAGGGAATCCCAGCCAATGTGTTAAGTCCTTTTCAAAAGTCCTAGGCAGTCATTTTCTCACATGGTTTTGTAAACAGCTCTGAGAAGAAGGCATACTGGAGCCTTCTCTGTCCCACAGTGAAAGAAATAAAAGTTCCAAGAGTGTTTGGGGATTTCCAGAAGCTACACAGAAAGAATGATTGAAGTTAGCCATCTGGGGTCCCCCAGCCCTGTAGTCTTTCCACCAAGTCCTCCTGGCTCCAGCGTCATCTGGCCCTAACAGAATTGCCATGCAGACAACATTTATTTATTTGGTATAGTCAAGACCCAAAGATCAGGCTGAGATTAAAGATTTACTTTGCATAGAGATCCACACCAGAGGCTCCTGATTTGTTCCCTCAAGTCACTTACACCCCTCCCCCTCACTCACATTATAATGTAACTGTGTCTTCCAGAGCAAACCATGGGCTATCCAAGGAGGGAGGGAATCTGAGAATTGTTCAGTAGATGATAAATACACAGGCCCTGGAGTTGGAGAGGGAATTTGAATCCTGGCTCTGCTACTTAATAGCTTGAGCATGAGCTTAACCCAGATAATCTCAACATTGACATCTTAGGCTGGATAATTCTTTTTTGTAGGAAGGTGCCCTTTGCATTGCAGGATGTTTACAACAACCTTAGCACCTGCTCATTAGGTGCCAATAGCACACCTGCCTTCCCCCTTACCCCTAGCTGTGTCTTCAGAATGGCAATCATTGCCTTTGTTGGGGGGGTGGGGGGGCCGGGGACTCATTTCCAGTTGAGAACCACTGACTTAACATCTCCAAGCTTCAATGCCTTCAATATAATCTAGAGGTAATAATGATAAAAATAGCAGTTTCATCAAGCTCTGAGTTGTGAATGAGATGATTATATAGTAACATGGCATAGGGCCTGGCACACAGTTAGATGGTCAATAAATATGATATGCTGCTATTACTGCAGTATTGGCCAAGGAATGGGGGGATCTTTGAAAGAACTTCATAAGCTTGCTGAATGTAAAGCTGAAAATTCATTTCAGTAAATATGTATTGAGGATCCATTTCCAAAGGTATTTTCCCAGGGAATTAAAGGCTGAGTAAGATTTAGACCTTGCCCTAGAAGAGCTAGTCTACCCAGTGGGAAGCTCACAGCCCAGACCCACTTCAAATCCTAGCTCTGTTAACTTACATATGTGACTTGGGACAAGTTTGCAGCACTTTGTGGAGTCTCAGCTACCATATCTCTAAAAATAGAGGCGATAATAAAAATCCCTAAGGGACTTAGCTCTTAACCAGTTGGCTGCACTGTCTCCCAACAACATCCTTGTTCCCTGATTGTCAGATTCCTTTCCCCTCACCACACAGCCTGCACACAGAGTAGACGTCCATAGCACTCTCCAGTGGAAGATGCTCCTTCCTTCCCGTGAACATATACAATCATCCAGGAGGTGATTAGGAGGCTAAGTCATGGGGTCAGATGGCCTTGCCCAAGTCGCATCACTTTTCTCATCTGTCAGTTTATTTATCTATATGATGGAGACAACAATGGTCCCTACTTCATAGGGTTTTTGTGAGGATCAAATGAGATCACTCGTGTAAAACACCACAGAAAGCCTGGCACCTAGGAAGCACTCAATACCCTGTCGCCATGGCAATAAAGGTCTTGAGAAGGGCAAGGAGGACGCTGACCAGGAAGAGAAGGAGGAAGATGTGGCTTTCCATGGCCTCATCCAATACCCTTTTGAGAGCAGAAACAGGAGCGCAGAACTCAACTCCCTCCCAGACATTGGGGCATAACCTGCAAACCTTTCAACACCAAAACCTCCTCTCCACCCCAGCCCTTCCCAGGCCAATTGTAGCAGCTTTTTCCCAGGCCCTCGCCAAACGATTCAAGTGGATTAAAATATGTATGTATATATTTATGCGGACAAGAAAGAGGAAAAGCGTAACTTCTAGTCATAGCCTAAATTTCCTGCCTCCAAAGCCCAGCTGGATAGCAGGAGTTCTAACAGAAAACAGCCGCACAATTAGCTGGAGTTCTGTAGCTGTCTGCAGCAGACTGCTTACGCCGATGTCTCGATAGGTGGTCTCCCAGTTCATCAGTTCATAAATAAGTAATTTGAAATGTGTTCCTGAGGGAAATTTTCCTCCTGCTCTCCCCAACAGACTGTACTCATCAGTTTTCCCATTCTCCAGGTAGCTGCCGTCCTCATTTATAATGGCCAGAGGAACTACGCTGTTCTAATTCCTGCTTCATTACATTGTCTAATGCGAGTTTTCACCAGCCTCACAACTCCACGTTTCTTTATATTGATAAGAAAAAAAAAACTTTGCATATATTATTTATTGGCACTTTGGAGGTAGCTTTGCTACAGGTTTAAGTGGAATATTTTTACATACAAAGCGAGAAGGGCAAGTTGAGCTCTGGACAGAGGTTTGGAAATGGTGTTGATAAGCTCTCAAGTGGCACAACATGTGCACTGGGAGGGCATGCTCACACAGTGCACAAACTATGCACACTACACATACCACGCAAACTGCACAGTCCACACACAGTCAAATCATCACCCCCTATTTGACTTCCTTTACCTGGGTTCCTAACCTTGCCACACTCTTAGACTGGCAGATATTTTGTATCCATCTTGATGTATTGTTCCAATCTTATATTTTTCCACTCGAGAAAATGCACAAACCAGATCAAAAGCACCTGGTGACTTAGGAAAACCAGGGTCCCCCACTGGTGAAGCTAATGGAGTCACTAATTTGCCTGGCCAATAAAACCAATGATTTCTATACTAAAAGCCTTTGAGTGAAGCCTCCGGGGCTTGCTCCAGGGGTAATGAAGGGGGGCTAGTTTCCTCTTAGCCAATAACCTAATTATTTTTTTAAAGCACTAACTGTACCTTTCATTATAATAATGCATATAATTGATTTTACTGATTATGTCTTTTATGGCATCTATTAGTCACTGGGAACTATATTTACTTCTTTTTGTTGTTTTTATGATTGTTTAGCTTTGGGGTCTCATAATAGGTAATTAATAAAATATGTTAATCTGAGAGTAATTTACCTAATGAGATCTCCAGGAATGCTTTTCTCTCCTGATAAAGGAATTCCTCAGAAGGCTTTTATGGAAGAAAGCTTTCCTGTGAAATCTTGGCACAATCTGGAACCTAAATTCAGATTTATGTTTGTTTTCCTAGCCTCTGGACAGCCAGAGAATTTCATAAGAAAATTTTAAAAGTGAATGTCAGGGACTGTCCTGTTTCAGAGGAAATTGTCCCCGTCTCCTGCCTGGTGGCAGTAATCAACACCCTCTCCCCCAGGACAACCATCAAGTTAGCAGTCAGTGAAGCTGGCCCTCCAGCTACTTGGATGGCTCTTTAAGAAAGAAGTTATAGTTATAGTGTAGAAAGAGAGCTAGATTATTGCAGTCCAAGAAAAGCAAAACCAAAAGGGCAAGGCAGAGAAATGAAAGAAAATAAAGGGGGTAAACAGGAACAAAGTTTACACTACAGGTGACTTTGGGCACAGAATGCACTAGCCAGCCGGTAAGAGAAAATGACAAAATCTAGACTGGTCTCTCCTGTGCAGGAACAATGGCTCTGTATCTGTATTGAGTGGAGACAGCACACTCTCTGGGATGCCGGTCAGACACAGTAAGGATGTCTGCAGCACAGAGCCCTGTTTAAAACTGAGTGCCTGGAAGCTAGATCTGGCTCACATGCAGTTCTGCACTCAGGCCTTAGTGGCCTTGGTCACATCATGCCTTCTCTTCATGTTAGGTTAAGGTCATGTTACCTTTCACTTTCAAATGAGGGAGGACAATGGTGCTAAGCCCATTGGATCTGTGAGAAGCTGAATGGAAATTTGCCTGTAATGAAGGAACAGAGAGCTTGGCATTCACTGGGGTTTCTCAGCTTCAGTATGACTGACACTTTGGAGCAACTGATTTTTCATTGAGTGGGGGATAGTGTTTGCATTATACTCTAGCAACATCTCTGCTTCTAGCCATGACGTGTCAACAGCATACCTCCCCTTCCAGCTGTGGCAACCACATTTGTCTCCAGGTATCCCCAAATATCCTTTGGAAGGAGAAAATAAATGTGGTGGGTAAAACGGCCACCCTTCAGAACTACTGCCCTGCACTAAAAACTTGTGAACACTGGCTTAGTACCATGATGATCTTTTATGAGAATCACAAGCAGGATGGATGAGAAAGCTACTTGGGGAAAAGAAATGTAGGGTGTCCGACAGTAAATTCTTCCAATTCTTCTTATAGTCACTGGGAATATATTTCCAGACTTTGGTTTGAGTGAGTATCTCACGCTAACATGCAGAAACTTCTTTCCAGAGGAGGCCGAAGTCTCCAAAGTAAATAGGAACCACATAGGGGCTACACTGACCCCAGGTTATGGATTACAGACCAAGATGTGCAGGAACCATCTGACCTCCCGTTCCTGGAGAGCCAAATCAAACCCAAATCAAAGGCCAGCAATACGAAGCAATGCGTGTCTGTATGGGTCTATGTAAATAGATATAGAGATACAGATAGAGATATATAGACATATGCATAAGTTTCTAATATACACACACAGCAAAAACTACAAAAACTAAACCCTTTACCAATCGACAGAAAATTATAAGTTACTTGCCTCTACCCATAAAAAGCAAATTATGAAAATCCATAAAGCCTATAAGGGAACTGCCCAATTCTTGACTCCTAACACATACACCTTTCTCGAGAAATTCAGGTCTCAGGTGCTTTTCTAATTCAGACTATTTCAAGTTTAGAAGAGATTCATGGGGAGTGGTTCTTTAACTTAGTGAGAAAAAGTAACCTTTGTGCATTGAGTACAGATCATGTGAAAAGCTTCTAAATGTCATCTCATTTAGCAAACTAACAACTACCAATTTTAGCAATCATTTGATTGCCTTACTCCATAGACAGAAAAAATAGAAAACTGCACATGTATACACACATATTCATCCAAAAAATAAATGCACTTAATACCATAGAAAGCCACACAAACACAAACATAACAATTGCCCAAATGTGTGTTTGCACAACCCTCTCATGCACTCATTCAAAACTAAGTACTTGATGACACTCAAAGTCCATACACAAGGTTTCCCAATAAGCAACAAAAGCATGTGCCTGAGATACACTGGTGAAACAGGAGCAAGCACCCAAAAATAAAAATTTTAAGTAAGATTTGCTATTTGGAAACTATCAGAGTAGTCATCATGGAAATAATAATCCTTTATTCAATTTCCTTATAACTCTATTACAGTTTTGCCTTATTTTTATTTTCAATCACCTAAATTGGGAGTAGGGGAACCTAAATTCAGATTTATGTATCTTTGAATTATTCAGGTCACAATTCTTTGAATTATTCAGGTCTTTAAAATCTCAACTGAGCCCTGAGACACACCCAAACATTCACATCCAAATTACAAAACTCGGAAACCCATGCCTGTTGATACACGCACCTTTGAGCATGACAGTTAGGATAGGTGGAGAGACTCTGTTCTGGCAGCCAGGGGAACCTGTATTTTAATCCTTGCCTTCTACTTACTCCCCACTGATACCTCAGATCTCAGTTTCTCAATGTGGAAAAAGAAAAAAACCTAGATGGTGGAATCGGAATGATTTTCAATATTCACTTTAGTTTTGACTGCCTGTGAATCCCACCTTTTGCCCAAGGTCACCCTCAGCTGGTGGTCACAGAGACAGAACTGGAGGTAATTCCACCTCCTAGTTCAAGGCCTTTTACACAAAGTTGTACCCACACACAAACGCCCCCTTCCTTGTCTCTCCTCCCTCAGCTCCTCATTATTATGCATCTCCTCTCTCATCTCCTGTGCAGCCAATCCACAGCCCCCTCCCCACCCCCTACAGCTCACACAGCAGGTAGTGCAGGAAAAGATAGCAATGGGGAGAGACAGCCAGGCACATTGAAGGGGTTACTTTGCCCGGGGACCCCTTTATCTGAAGTTGTCCTCAAAAGCGGAAATGAGTTGATTTGCATTTTCCCACTGAAGCATGCAGAGTAGCTGAGGAGTGTTTCTCGTTACCAAGTATCGTCTTCTCTGGTTTGCCCTGAGGCCTTCTCTGGGGCTGGAGCAGCTCTGAAAACACCTGTATGCTGCCCATTTAAATACATGCTTCAGACAAATTTTTCGGGGGTTTCAAAAGGGAAAGACTAATGCTTTCCCTCCCCAGCATACATTATCCTTCCTGTGAATGCTGAAGGCAGAAATTAACCCTTTCCACACTGGTTTATTTCTTGTCTGTCTATCCATTCAATGTGTGCATTCATATTCATAGACTAGAGTTAATAGCTTTCTCCTTTACTCATCCATTCATTCACTCAGTTGGTCAGTCTGTCAGTCAGCAAGTATGTACTGAGAATCTGCTGTGTGCAAAAGCACTGTGTTGACTGCATTTAACCCGCAGAAAACAACTTTGATAAGTTGCTAGCTCTGAAACTGCTCACAATTTAGCCAAGGTGAATATGCTTGGATGTACCGAAATATAACCAGATGTTACCTGGGGGACTCACTCAGAAACTGGTTCAGACAATATCATGACTTGTTGGAATCCATAGTTTACCCTATGACTTCTGCAAACTTCTGGCCTTCCTTCTCTGCTGTTACATACTTAAGCCTGCTGCTGTGATTGGGCATCATCATCTCATGACTTTGGTAATTTTGTGGAAGAACTGAGATGAGTGGATAGAGGTGGCATCAGGCACCACATAGTCCTCTGTTATGTTGGTGGCCCTTCACCTCATTCTCCACTGGTTCCCAAAGTCTGGACTCTCCAAGAAATCACCTGCCTCACCATGTACATTCCTGTGTGAAGTATAAGTCCATCCTGCTCCTCTCATAGCTAGCACATCCCACAGACCAGTATTCCTTCTCTGGTATCCTGGGAATTTGGGGGATAGTTTTCCCCATCCTTTTGTTCAAATAAGTACAATACAGGATGTCTGGGTGGCTCAGCAGTTGAGCGTCTGCTTTTGGCTCAGGGCATGATTCTGGGGTCCTGGGACTGAGTCCCACATGGGGCTCCCTGCATGGAGCTTGCTTCTCCCTCTGCTTGTGTCTCTGCCTCTCTGTGTGTGTGTCTCTCATGAATAAATAAAATCTTAAGAAAAACAACTACAAGTGGGAAAGTGATGGGACTCATAAGAGTATGTATATTAATGGCACCAGGCAGGCAATTAATAAATATATTGAATGAACATATTTGTTTAAGAAGAGGGTTGGAAAAGGACTATGGGTATTAAGAGGAGGGAACGATGGCTATCATAAAGAATTCAAAAGAAGGCTTTTCTGCAAAAACATGTAGTGGCACATAAGCAGGCAATATTTCCTGCTACCTAATCCATTCTGACCCTAATCTACACACGTTTCTTCTCCGCTTTTCTTCTTTTGGCCATCTACCCAGCTCTTCATGAAATACTAGTAGATTAAAGGATCTTAAATGTCTGAACACAGAACTGAGGAGTCAAAAAATCCTTAGAGTCCAAGAAAGAAGAAATTGTGGAGCTCATTTACCCCAATTCATTTGATTCATAAAGGAGTAAGCAGACCTTCCCAAGGTCGTGTGGCATATTAGTGGACCATACTGCACTCAACCCACTTTCTTCTGTGGCAGAGACATCCAGACCTCTGAAGTGTTTTATTTGGCTGGTAGAGTGTTTTTCCCCCTTAATTTGAAGAGTGATGAGCATTTTTAAGCCATGAAACTTCACATAATAATCCAGAAAAAATCAACGGTCTGCCAAACCTGAGCTCACATTCCTGCCCAACAGCAATAGCTAGGGTTGGGTGGCACGGTCTCCTGTTTGCACAGTCCCCTTCACTCCCAGTTGTCTAACACTCAGCTGGGTTCTCTCATCTCCATCACAGTCATAGCCCCTGTGTCTTTAAACTGGGAAACTGCCCTGGCCAAGAGTAAACCACTTAGCATGACTAGCCTCGAGCAACACTAGAAGTGATGTGATTCTAGAAGAACACTTAAATTTCAGTAATTTCTTTCACCTTTCCCCCCAACCAAAAACTAATAATAATAATAAGTTGCAGGCAAACAAGCAAACAAAAAAACTTTTCCCATTGTCTGGTACTGCCTGGAATTGCACTGTAGCTTGGGTTAAGTATTGTGGTCCTCTAACATCTTGGATTTGGAATAAAACTGATGAAGTAAAAAGTGGTCCCTACCACACACCATCATCTACTTTAATAGATGAGGGCAATTCTTGCCTAAGAACGCTCAGACCCTCAATGTGTACATATACACGCGCAAAATACAGTGCAACATACAGTCCCTTCTCTTGTTTTCTTTCTCACTTTCAAAATCAGCCACATACTCAACCTTGTTGAAATCTGATCCAATCGAAAAAAAAATTTTCCTCTTAAAAAAGGAGAAAATACAATAATTTTCATAAAATGAAAACACAGAGCAAATACACTTTTTTGAAGAGGAAATGTGATGGTTTCCTCTAGAGGGTCAGAGAGAGTATGAACCAAAAGAATAGATTTCAAGAGTACAAGATAGTGCATTTTGCTTATGTGAATGTGTGGACTTTGAGAGGCAGAAGGCATATGAACACAAGGCAGAAAGAAAGAGAAAAAAAAATGTGATTTTAGCAGTGAGTACTTTATTGTGATACCAAGTTAACACTTGGGTAAGTACCAAAATGCTATGCCCAGAATTTCAACAAGTCTTCTTCCCTTCTCTTTCCCATTGTGAGTTCCAGGAAATGGAGAGAAAATGTAATAAAGCATATTTCTTTTTAAGTGGCATGTAGCTGGCCTCTATGCGGATTCTGTTTTCTGGCATCATTTTAATTAGGAAAGGCGAGAAAGAGTTTCCAGTGTTCCCCCCACCGTCCTTCTCTGCGTCTAAGTGAGGGTTTCACAGAGAACTGGCAACCAACACAATTTTGACAGAGTGAACTTCTTTCTCTCATAAGCATTCCTCCAATCCCCAGATAATAACCCTCATTCCTCCCACATTAACTAACACACACAACTTTCTTCCTCCCACCCTCCCCCAGCCCACACTTCTCTCCAAAACGTATAACATAATTGTGAAGGCTAATTATCAAATAATGCTTAAGCCTTTGGGAACAAGATAGAGGGTTCTAGAAATGTTTTAAAAAGTCCCCAGGCTGCAATAGAAACGTGATTAACTGAAACAAAAATGCCTGGTGAAAAGTTTCAAAACTAAAATCAGTTAAAAAAATTCTTCATATACCTGCATTACACATATATATGTGTAATATTATAATATATAATGTATATTGCATCATATACCATATGTGTGTATATGTATATATGTGTGTGTACAGACATACAGATATGATGTATCAGTTTTTAATGGGTCACAGAGATTCTATGATATTCTAGGGAAAGTCCCTTAAAGAAGGAAATAATCTGGGATGCCTGGGTGGCTCAGTGGTTGAGCGTCTGCCTTTGGCTCTAGGCATGATCCTGGGGTCCCAGGATACAGTCCCACATTGAGCTCCCTGCATGGAGCCTGCTTCTCTCTCTGCCTACCTCTCTGCCTCTCTCATGAATAAATTAAAAATATTAAGAAAAAAAAAGAGGGAAATAATTTGAAGTTGATCTACCCTTTCCTTGATACTGGGATATCCACCCAGTGGGTAGGTATATAGATTTCTGTGCACTCCCTCCGTCCCCTGAGAAAGGACTTCTCAGCTGGCTCTGGATGAAGGGAGAAGTCTGCCCCTAGTAAGAGGAAAGGAAAGAGCAATTCTGGGCAATATAATTCTCTTCCTGACCCCAACATGAGCAGATACAGCCTGACACATGTAGTCTTTATCATGGAGTAAAACAGGCTCACAGCAGTGTGCCACACACATGAATGTCACATTTTATGAATTGCCGTATTGCCACACTACATGCTGCAGTAAGCAGAGCTGAGTGGACCAGGCACCTGAGAGATAACAACTGGGCCTCCTGCCTCCCATGCCCCCTCCACTCCAGGCACAGGCAATGGTTTTCTGTCTACATCCTCAAAGAGGAAGAAACAGTGGGTGGATGCAACGGTGTAGGGGCCAAGTCCTCAGCTGTGATGTGTGAAGAGGTTAAAAATAGCACCCCAGCTGGTCCAATTTCAACTGTCCTGGGACCCTGAGCAGTTATAGAGCAGAAGGGGTTGGGGGTAGAAGGAGAGGAAGGATTCAGAGAAAGCGTGCAAAATAACTATGCATGGCCTATCATGCAAAAAGGTGCAGGACAGAAAAAAAGGCTCCTCCTTTAGTAGAAATCAGGTCTAGAATGCTATCATAACTCTGTGCGTGGTAAGACCTGTGACAGGAAGGAGAGTCCATCCATGAACCCTGCATCAGGAAAACAAGGAAGGTTCACTCTAAGTCTCAATCCACAGATGAACATTCCATGGGAATCAGCTCCTGACTCAACACTGTTAGAGTAGATGGTATCCATGATTTCCTGGGACTCACTTTCTAATCTAAGAGCAAGTACTACTTGCCCTCTTTACCTCATACCCTTCTGAGACTTCCTGCCCCACTCATGGGACTCAGGCATGATTGGGGATTCTGAGCAAAAGAAAATCAGAATCTATTGAGGATCCTCTCCCCCCAGATTATTGGGCTAACCCTGAGTCAGTTGTAGTGGAGGCTAATGACACCTTTTAATTCGCACTCTTTCCTGTGATGTGATGTCATGTTATCCAAGTAAGATACAATTACTACCAGGGTATAATGTAGTATTTCAGAGGCATTATAGCCATGGAAGAATCATGGCCCATCTTCCCAGACCAATTTTTCTTTTGTTGCAGGAAATTAGGCTACAGAGATTATTCTTCTTATTAAGAAGCAAGCATACTTGTAGAGTACCCCACAAAATTCAAACACCTTTAAAGTAAAACGTTAGTCTTCAAAGAAAATGCAGGCATCTAGGAGATGGTTTTGAGCTTCAAATCTATCATCAACCTGGAAATGAGTTTACTTCCCTTTGTTATTAGGGATTCTTTGGTGGAAAAGATTATGCATGTGCTAGGCTAAATAGTGGCTGCCCAAAGATACCCATGTCCAAATCCCCCAAACCTATGAATCTTACCTTATATGGCAAAAGTGACTTTGCAGATGTGATTAAGTGAAAGATTTTGAGATAGGGAAAATATCCTGGATTATCTAGGTGGACCTGTATGTAATCATGAGTATCCTTATAAAGAGAATGCAAAGGAAGTTTTGGTTGCAGAGAGAAAGTGATATAGTGATGTGATGAGGCAGAGACTGGAGTGATATAGTTTGATGATGGAAAGAAAGGGCCACTGGCAAAGAAATACTGAGGGCCACCTGAAGCTGAAAAGAGCAGGGGAACAAATTCCACCACCAGAGCCACAGAAGGAACCCTGCCAATACTTGATTTTAATGTACTTTGGACTTCTGCCCTCCAGAACTATAAGATAATAAATCTGTATTGTTTAAGCCACTTAATTTGTAATTCAGAAGCAAAAGTCCAGATCATGTGGATCAGCAACTTCACACTAGAATAAGGAGTGATTATTCTTTGAACCGCATAGAACACAGAATGTTGGAGATGATTATTTTATCCCTTCTCCATTAAAAATTATCCTATTAAGCCATAAACCATTTTTGCTCAGACTGGCTTCCATGCATTTGCTCATAGTATTCCCCCTGATGGGAGAGCCATTCTCATCATTGCTATTTTAGGTTCTACAGTGAAACAAATAAATGAAATCTTCTTAAATTTATATGCTTGTTGGAAGTGAGGTTTTCTGTACCTAATAGGCTTTAGTAATTGGAAAAAGCAAAGAGAGGATTTCTAATTCCATAAAGGTCAGAGGTTCTCACCTCCAGTACCAATCTCAGATTTTTAGACTGTATGATCTGAGTAACAATGAAAGTCTCAGGAAGCCAAACTGCCTTTTCTATCGGCCTACTATTCTAGTGGAAATACACACTGTTTGTTGGGAATTACAGGTTAGTTTCTCCAGTGCCCCCCAATACAAAGAATATAAAAGGCCATTGTCAGTCATTATCCCCAAATCATAAATTGGTTTAGAAATAGGCATACTTGCCTAGAACTTTTATGAATTATGATGAAATCCAAACAATTAAAATTTACATTAAAAAAGTTAACCGGAAGATAGGCAAAGAGGATCCAATATACAACTATTAGGGGACTCTGAAGAAGTAACCAAGGGAACAGAAGAGTCTCAAGAGAACAAAGAAAATACCAAAAACTATAATTCTATAAAGATTTCCTAATATAAAAAATGATTTGAATTATATGTTCAAAAAACAAACCATGTACCTGAGAATATTGACCCAGAATGACCAAAACCAAGACATATTCCAGAAAAATATTGTATTTTAAAGAAAAGGGGGAAAAATAGATATCTAGGCAAAAAGGAGCATATAACTTACAAGGAAATCAAATTAAATTATCCTCAGAATTTTTTTTTTTTTGACAGCAAAGCTTTTTGCCAGAAGAAATTAGAGTAATGTATTTAAGATATTCAAAGAGAAAAGATGTGAACTAAGGATTTTTTCTATCCAGGAATTCACAAACTGCTAATAACATGTAAAGACTCAGAGAATATTATTCCCATGAGCCCTTTCTAAGGAGTCTACTAAAGAACAAGTTTCAGACAGGTATTGTTGGTGAATATTAGATATATAGTTACTTGTAGATAAAAGAATAAATGAGGGTTAAAAGGTAGAGATTCTAGTATATGATTCAAAGTGTACATATACCAAAACTATAAAAAATGGGGAGATGATCAGCATATGCAAAAAAAAAAATTTATATGCTTTCAGTAACAATAATGTTAGTCATTGTATGAGTACTACTATCTGAGAATGTTGTATATGTAAAGTACATAAAAAGAAATGCTAATTATGGGATATTCTAATCCTATCATCCCACATGCCTTAAAGGATTTTCTGGTGAAAGAAAGGAACTACTTCAGCAATAGAAGATGTTAAGTAAACACTCTATAGATATGAATGTGAATTATAAAAATCAGTATGAACTCATGAGATATTTATTTATTCTGGCTCTTTCCATTAAAAGAACTTAAAAACAAAAGTCAATCCAATAGCATTCAGATTTGATCTTCAAATGACATATCCCATTGAACTAAACTAGGATTTCTTGGAGAAATGGCTAATTCCAGCTCTGAGGCAGGAAATGTTTATGATGAGTTTGGTACATCTTGACGTGCAGTTAGAAGGAAGCTGTCAAAAACTACTAGGGTCATGTCAGAAGAACTCAGGAAGCACCTTGAAGAGTTTCCCACTGGCCAAAGATTTGAGTTTTATGATAGAAAAACTCATCAAATATAAAAATAAATAAATTCAAGAGCTTATGGTATATATTTTTAAAATAATAATTGGTCACCTCCTGAGGAAACAGTGATCCAATTGTCATCTTGAAAACTGGGTAAAAAAGGAAATTATCGAATCTTATCCTACCTATCCTACATGAATTGTAGTAGTGAGTAACAAAATAATAGATGAAGGGTGTCTCTTTATAAAATTATCCTAGGTGATAATTAAAAGGAAGTATAGAATTAAAATACTATTATTTTTTAACTCCTCATGAATTAATGGATGTAGCCACTGAGCATCTGCTTCAACTAACATTAAAAAAAACATAAACCAGACACAGGACATAATGCCAACTTAATCTTGTTAAAGGGATCAGACCTGTGTCAGGTCAAGCCTCTAGATTCAGCTCCTGATTTGCAGGAAATACAGAAAATAGAGGAACACATTGAACTGTACCATGACTGAGCAGTCAGCAAATCTGACTGTAGGAAACTTGACAGGCCAACTGACCCAAATTTGTCACCAGACAAACTATAAGGAAAAGAAAGAGATGAAGGGAGGAAACCATTGATTAAAAGACACCTAAAAGGCATATCAAGTTAAAAAAACATATGGGCAAAACTAAACTATAGGGTTTAGGGATGCACAGTTGAATGATAAAACCATAAATAAATGCAAAGAAGTGACTATTATAAAAGCCACATGGTGATTACTTCAAGAAGTAGAAAGGGGTTGTGTTAGGATGAGGTATGTGGAAGGGTTATAGGGGTGGCTGGCAATTCTATTTCTTGATTTTGGTAGTAGTTATAAGGGTGTTCACTGTATAATAATTCACTAAGCCACACATTTGTTTGGTTTCGTTTTCTGTGTCTGTGTTTAATTTTACAATAAAAATATTTTTTTAAAGAAAGGAATTAACTGTAGTGATTATTTGTATTCTTTCTCTCTGGGTTAACTATTTGATCATGATGAATTAAGAAGCTCTCCCCAAAGCAAGGCCTCTTTAGATTTCTGAAGGAACGAGGACATTATAACTAGGGTCCAGCTATGATCATTGAATTAAGCACTTAGGAGAGCTCATTAAACTCGTGTTGCATGAAATCAGTGAATCAATGAGTCAAGAGATAATGCAAACACTCCATACTCAAAGTCAATCTGCAGACTTCTACTAGATACCTCCCCCTGGCTAGAAAAATGTTTTGGAGCTCTTTATTACCTGTAGGAAATGCTTATGCTCCCCAGCTTCACATTCCAGCCTCTTCCAGAAACCTGTCTCAATCAACCTTTCCAATCTTACCACATTTACTTTCTCAAATGCTCTACTCCAGCCAAATAGGTCTACTTTTAGAATTCTATCGCCTAGCTTTTCTCATTTTCCCTGTCCCCATGCCTTCTTTTGTAGCTTTCCTCTTTCCTTCTACTCACATAAACTCTACTCATCCTTCAAGACCTGGCTCTATTCTCATCTTCCATATCTTTTATCTTCTATAAAGTCAGTCCTTATATTCTGCTCTGTTGTGCTTCTTCTTTTTTTTTGAACCTCAAAAAATGTCTATTATCACTCTTAGACACTTAGCCCTTGCTTGCACTGGTATTGTGAGAGAGTTTTTTATCTTTTTTACTTGTTTTGGGCCTGTAAATATACTCTATATTTCTTAAGTTCGGAACTGCGACTCACACTTTTTAAAAATTAGTCAACAAAGCCTCCCACCACATTTTGTGCATCTCCAATCAGTATTTGCCAATTGACTAGTAAGGTGGGTAGGTAGACGGATGGATAGATAGAAGAACAGATCAAGTTATCATACATTTGAGAACATTCAGTGGGTACTGACAGACATAAGACATATAAGTTATATATTCAATAGGGATAGAAGTATAAGGGTCTATTCTACTGCAAGGAGTCTCTGGACAACCACAGGCAGTTACAGATGTTGAGTACTTGGAAACTGATGCTAAAATGAAAAAAGAGGACACTGAGAGTAAAGAAGCTACTAATAAAAATTCTTTCACTCACAGCTTTGTCCATCTAGCTCTATCTGTGGCAGGTCATACACTTAAGTACTGAAACTATAAGCAAAACTTTCAAGAATTCCACTCTATATACTTTTCTAAAAAGTCTACAAGATCACTTATGGCAAGTTTGGGGGTGAACAGGACTATGGATTGGATTGAGTAAGAGTTCTTTTTGGCCTATAATCTAGATATAAATGATTATGAAATTAGAGGCCTCATCCTTCAGTTATGAAGGTGACTTCTGGATAAAGAAGAAAGATAAAGTCCCTGAAATGTGTCAGCTATCCCAGAGAGCTCTGAGCTGTGAAAGAAATCCTTTTCCTGGTCAGAACACCACTACGTAGTCAAGTGGCATAGTACCTGGGGCCAGCTCCTTCTGGTTTCCTCCCTGCAGCTAACCACAGATCTGCCCTCTTTTTGAAGGAATGGCTCCAGGGAGAAATCTTCAAGGACCAGACAGATTGGAAGGGATAAATGAATTGGAGTCTGTGAGGTAAGACGTAAGCAAATATAAATAAACAGAATTAGAGGTGGAAAGAATGGAAACCTCCAGAGCCAACAAACTTCTTTCCCCTTGTGCTTAGGCATTTTCCTTTCAAGAAAGCCAAGAAAAGAGAAAGGTTCTAACATGGATTGGATGCCTCCTGTGTAATGAGAGCTGTTCTAGCTGCTTTCAAACATGCAATTTTATTTAATCTTCCCCCCTTAACTTGCATGTCATCCTTGCACGGGGCCCATGCTAATTTCCTCTGTATCATTCCAATTTTAGTATATGTGCTGCCAAAGTGGGCACTCCCACAACATGCAAGGAAAGGGATACCTTTCATGTTTTACTGAAGATGCAAACAAAGCTTCAAAGAGATCAAGAGACTTGGCCAAGGCCACACATTTAAAAACTATAAAAACCAGGATTCAAACGTGTGCTTATTTTTCTCCAAACCCTACCCACTACACCCCTATTGAAAACAGAATTATAGCATGTTTTCACTGAAAGATGATTTCACCATCTTCTCCATTTCACAGATGAAGAAACTATGGCCAAGAAGAAGATGCAATTTGCCCAGGTCACATACATGGTCAACTTGTAATAGGGTCTCAGCTGTAGTGCAGGCCTTCTGATTTCCAAATAGGAGCTCTCATTATTTGTATCCTCCAAGGTCCTACAAGAATGGCACACTCAAAGGGGGGCATTAGGAAAGAGCTTAACAAAGGGACTGTTAAATGCAAAGGCACATTTAACAGAAGCCAACAAAGCTGGTGAAGCAATCCAAGCTTAGTGGTGATAAGGGGACCGTGAACACCCCTGTGCCTGAAGGGACAAAGCCAGGACCCTAAACTCACTCTGACCTTTGGTTGGTAGAGAAAGGCACTGCCAGCCTTCAGCCTGGCAGGGAGGGAATCTAGGCCACAAGCCTCTGCCCTCTCTCTCTCTCTTCTAGCCTACTTGTGTCCTACTGGGGCCTTCCATAAGCTGTACTCTACAGAAAATCAGAAGGTGAGGGGTTTCCAAAATGCAGTTTCCAAAGCTCAGAGCAAGATAGAAAAGGGAGAAAAATGGACCGGGAGAGGGAAATGGAGACTTCTGACTATACTACTAAACAGGAATGCTTCTCTGAACCTGAAGAGTCCTGCATCAGCAGGTCAAAGACAGCAAAAGCAATAATCATTTTCCCATGTTAGGCAATGTAGGGCTTGGCATGGCAGGATAAAGGGCAGCTCCCAGCACAGAGCTGGATTTCTCACTACCCGCTGCAGGAGTATTCTCCTAGTCCAGTCAACTTGTCTCTGATAAAAGGGGACAGAAGCCCTATTCTAATCACCTCAGGATCAAAGGCATTGCTTTGGGACTCTTCTGCTTTGGTACAAAGGTCACTAGTAGTGACGGAGCAGGGAGTTGCTGGTGTTTCAGATGAGCTTTTGTGGGTATTTGAGAATTAAAAACAGGAGCAGGGAGTGGGGGATCTACATGTGTACAAGAACGTATTTACTATTTACCAGTTCTTGGAAATCAATGCCACTTTTCAAATAAAGACAGTCCCTAAGTGAAGGCAGCTTTGGCATCCCAGTAAGGCACATTCCTCCTACCGAAGCCCTTAGCACAGACATCCTTGCTTTGGCCCTACATGTTTCCCCCAGCGCGGGTACACCCATCACACCTCTCTACCCCAGTCCTTCATCTCTGCCTCAAGTTTCAACTTCCACTTTCACTGAGCCCCCATCGTCTCCCTGATTTGGTCATATTTCCTATTTAGTTTAAATCAACAGTCTGATTTTATCAACAATAATGCTTTATGGAGGTTTATTTCTTCAAACAGACTGTGCTCCTCTTTGCTATAAAGTTAATTTTATGTTCTTTGTTCACTTTCCTAATCTGCAAATTACATCCTCCTGTTCCTTGATTACTTACTATTGGAAAAACAGCCCCTTTTTGCTTCCAGTTTGAATATTCTCTGCCTTATCTTGATGACCCTAATCTTTCTCCCCTGACTGGCCTCTCAAGGCAGCCGTAACAGGCAGGGCGCAGCCTGTCCGCCAGCACAGACCCCAGCCTGAGAGGGCCAGGGCTGCATGCCTTGCTCCTCCGCTGGCCTTTTTTTTTTTTTTTTGTCCCCCAATCATTTTTTCTCAAACAAAGTGTGGGAAGAGGCTCAGTTGCAGCAGGAAGGATTAGAAATTCTGGGATCCACTCCATGCTCTCAGAAAGTCCTAGTGGGAAGACGGAGAACTTCCGACACTGAGAGAAACAAGGACAAATGCTTTGGAGGCTGACACTCGGCTGATACTGCATGAAAAATGACCTGACTCTTTTGTTGGAAGCGCCTGGAGGGGGAGGGGCTGCAAAAAGAAGAGAGATCACTGGGAATGGTGAAGGGAAAAATAGAATCCGTTCTTACATGATCAGGATTTTTAAAGAGGATGGGGAAGAAATGACCCTGCTGTCAGAAATGTCAAAGAGAATTAAGCATGTTCCACATAAAGGGAAGGGAGGAAGGGAAATGAGGAAGGAGGTAGCAACTGACAAAAAATAAAAAAAGAGTTAGAAGGGATCTTAGCAACCCTCATGCTTTACAGAGAACACCGGGGTCCCAAGATCAGACCCCAAGTTCCAATGATAGCCTTAGAGTCATAATATTGATGGTAATAATTACA
Organism: Canis lupus baileyi; assembly: GCF_048164855.1. Taxonomy (NCBI): domain Eukaryota; kingdom Metazoa; phylum Chordata; class Mammalia; order Carnivora; family Canidae; genus Canis; species Canis lupus. The sequence continues at coordinate 52,957,284 of NC_132841.1, forward strand.
AATGATATTTGTTTATTGACCAAATTTTATTTGCCAAATTGCTTATTTACCAAACCAGTCCACCATTTTACTGTTGCTTAGCCTACGCCATGTTCATTTCCATTTCTGGGCCTCTACGTTCTCAGCAACAGCAAAAGCCGGTGTTTCTTGCAGGTGGTGTGCCAGACACTGTTTAAATGCTTTACAAGTCTTATAACACATGACCCTCCAAAAACAATTCTGGAAGGTAAGCAGAGTTATCATCTCTATTTCACAAATGGGGAAACTGAGACACACAGAGGTTGGAAACCTAGTAAGGGTCACAGGTAGGAAGATGGAGCTGGGACTCAACCATCTGTCTGTCTTCTGAGCTCACATTCAAAAAATATTTATGGAATGAATATGTGATTCTTAAATCATTATATTATCCACACAACCTCACTCCTGCTTTAGTTCCAATGCTCTAATTTTCTGGGGACATTGCATTCTGTCTAAAACCCCTCCAGGCTTCCCAATTTGGGAGCAGAGTCTTCTTCTGATACCCTAGGCCAGGCCAGAAGTGGGGGTAACTCTATAAAGGGTTACATAGTAAATATTTTGGGCTTTGCAGACTGCATATGGTCTTTGTCACATGTCCTTCTTTGTTTTCATTTTTGTTTTTTACAATCTTTTAAAAACATAAAAAATCATTCTTAGCTTGAGAGCTCCCTCTGACCTTGTTCTAGGCCCACAAACCTCGGAGTCATATTTAAAATGTCCCTTTCCCACCTCCTGTTCATCATAAAGATCTTTAGTTTGGGGGCTGCTTCTTAAAATACCCTTTACATTTTTTTCAGCTCCCCCAATCCCTAGTCCAGTTTCTTACTATCTCAGGCATGCTTTGGTCACTAAAATGGCCTCCACTACTCTTCAAAGCAGTACACATGTCGCTGCTAGATCTATCTTCACAGACCCTCGCTAAAATACCTTCAAAGCTAAGCCCCTTATTCTGCATTCAAGGACTGATACCCCAAAACACACCCACACACACACACACACACAGGGTTATCTGATCTTGAATAATAATACAAAGAACAACTAGCATTTAGTGAACATTATTATGAGCTAGCCACTCTGCTAGCTGCATGGATCATCTCCTTTAGGTGCCATCAGAGCCCTATGAGATCACTGTGACCATGAGCCCAATTGTACAGACGAGTAGCTGAGGTTCCTAGTTTACACAATAAAATGGTAAAAACTAGAAACCAAATTATGGCTGTCAGACTGCCAAGGCCTTCCCTTAACATCCATCCTGCATTGTCTTCAACACGTCCTCCCCCTGGCCTCCCACAGCCAGTCCCACCAAGAAACATCCTCAAAGGAACCATTGATTCTGGAGATGGCAAGCAGGTCACCTGCATGATACACACCTCAACTCTTAGCCCCCAAAGGGGAGCAATTGCCCTGGAAGAGTAGCTGGTGCCTCTGAACTTAGAGCACCATAAATCGAGCAGGAATGTCCCTCGGTACAGACAGCAGGTTCCATCTGATGTCCCCCATAGCAAGCTGCCAGCCACCAAGTGGGCAGCTCAGAGCAGCTGCATTTCAAAGCAGCAGACCAGGGCAAGCAACCAGTGTATGGACCAACCACTCCGCAATTTTCTTAAAAGCCACACTGTGTTTCCTGGACAATGGCCACAGGCCAAAACACACACATTCCAGGTTTTATGACTATAAGGTAAGCATTCTTTTAATGGTTCCTTCCCTGTTCCCTCACTCTCACTTGTGCTGAGTTTCGCTTCTCCCATGTCCTGGCTGCTCTGCTCTCTGCCTCCCTTGCTTCCACCCTTCTGCTTCAAAGCTTCCTTGCCACTGTCTCCTGCCTTGCTTTTCTGCAATGTCCACATCGCAGCGGTCTTCCCCTCCTTTCAGGCCCTTGGTCAGGTTCTCTCTAATGACTAGACTTCCTCTCCCTCTGTTTTCCTGTTTGCCTGGCACAGCCTGCTTCCCCTGCCTGTGCAGTTTCCCGGCTTTAGCACAGACTTGAAAGCTCCACTGCAGCTGCCTTGTCTTCCCCTTCCCCCCCACCCCCTGGTCCACCCTTTCTCCTGCACCACAGCTCCTCTATATGGCCCTGCCCTTTCTTTCTGGACACCTGGTCCCTCATGTCCCTCTTGCCCTTCCCCACCCCCTTCACCCTTCACCTCTGGTCTTTGTTCCCTTGTCTCCTGTCTTTTCTCAGCCCTCCTCTCCCTCCTCTTGTGTCCCCTCCTGGTTTCCATCCCCCCCCTTATCTTTGTTTTCCTTCCTTCTGGCTGCTGATAGAGTGGGAGTAGTTGCAGGCTGCGGCCCTGATTTCACATGCCAACCCGGATGAAGCCAGCCTGTCAGTCTAACGCTAACATTGCCCGTGGAAAGGGAGGCTCGGTCCTCACATGCAGTTTGCCCCCACAGATTGGAGCCAAGTGAGAAGGCTTCCAAGTAAAGAAAGCCACCAGGAATCTGAAGGGTCCAGCTTGGTGAACAGAATGGAGAAAGCATTGTCTTTTTCCAACCAATCTCATTCAAGTCAAGGTCAAAGACCAGAGCTGGGACATGTCATTTGTAAGTTGCAGTCTTGGGGCAGAAGCTCAGTGACACCATGCCAGCCCTCCTCACAATGCACACACACACACACACACACACACACACACTTCTTACTTTTTGGGGGAGCAAAAGGCCCTGTGACTTTTCAGATAGAGTGTGTGAAACACACACACTGCAATAAGAACTATAAAGGAAACTAGAACCACCACAAAAGGAGATGTTGCTGTCGGGAAAGGGTTGTGTTCCAGCCCCTCTACATCTTGTCCATCAGGTCTCCTCAACTTGGGTTGTTCCTGTTTCCTGGACTGAGCCCCGGTGGAGCAGAGCCGGTGTCTTTCCTTAGAGGACAGCGCCATCTAGCAGGTGAAATGCCAAACCCTTAGCTAGGAGCTGAGAAAAAAACTAACCTCCCAACCCCAGGCTCTCAGGCTCCCAGCTTCTCTTTCTGTCAGCCAGTGAAATCCCAAATGGTCTGGAATAACAAGTTAGCCCTTCACTTCGTTGGAGATTTGAGTCCATTTCCAACCATCCCTATTTCTCCAGTGCCTAACTTAGTTTCTGGTTTTGGTCTTTGTTCCTAGAAAAGGCAAGGAAGTTCTAGGTGAACCAACAAGCTCTCCCTGATGTTAGGGAACTCCGGGTGATTCCCCCTTAACAAACACAATAGAATGTTTTAAAGATACATCTGCAGAACTGCTCGGGCCACCTCTGGAATCCTGTGGCAATATTTGCTATTCTTTCCTTTTTTCCCAATTGTTTCTTCCTCCTTCCTTCCTTTCACATGTATTGAGTACATGCTGTATACCTGCTATTATGCTAAATTAATTAAGAAACAGCTCCTCACTCAAGCATCCCCCAGTCCAATGGACTCAGATGTTAGACTCTCAGATTTTCAGAATGTCTGACTTAGGACGGGATCTTTGTAATTCTAGCTATGCTAAGAGTCTAGGGAATAGAGGAGAGAAAACAGGCCTAAGATACCCTCCCTCCCCCAACACTTCTACCTCTATCAGAACAGCTTCACTTTTATTTAGATTTTACCTACTAAATGTCTGCCTAAATTTTTTTGAATAAAGAATTTTGATGCTTGTGAAGGAGTTTGAAAACATCTGCTTCAATATAAATCTCCCTCCACAGATGAGGAGATGAGATTCAGAGGAGCTCAAGGCTTACCCTAGCCCATAGAATTAGGGGAATAGTTATTCGCATTCTACTTTTCTAGCTCTTTGACAATGAAACCCCAAACTCAGTAGGTCTTCAAAGCCAGGCTTCTACAATGGGAATGAGGGCAAAGTAAATTGCTCTAATTATCTTGTATTTTTGTTTGCTTCTTTCATGCCAGATTCCATGTAGGCAAGGATGGTATATGAGTCTGCTAGGGCTGCCATAACCACATACCCTTAAGTGGGTGACTTTAACAATAGATTCATTTCTTATAGTTCTGGAGGCTAAAAGTCCAAGATGAAGGTGTTAGCAAGTCAACTTTCTTCTGAAAGCCATGAGGGAGGGATCTGTTTTAGATCTCTCTCCTTGGCTTGCAGATGACCATCTTCTCCTGTGTCTTCACATCATCTTCTATATATTGCTCCTCTGTACATTGTTCTTTCCAAGTTTCCTCTTTTTATAAAGACCCCAGCCATATTGAATTAGGGCCTGCTCTATTGACCTCATTTTAATTTAACTACCTCTGTAAAGACCCTGTCTCCAAATACAGTCCCATACTGAGTGAGGTACTAGGGATTGGAACTTCAACATGAAGTTTTGGAAAGACACAACTCAGCACACAACATATAGCAAGTAGTTTTTCTTCTTACAAATATTGATCAATTGGTAGTGGCTATCTGGATACACCCTGCCAGAAAGGATGAAAAGGACTCTAAGACTAAGTCTACACAGGGTCCATATTGCCAGTGGAAGCTACAGGCATGGGAGTAGGGAGTGAAAGTGTCATTGTCACATGTCTGCCCTCAGTGAGGTAGGGCATATAGGTACTGTTCCCTAGGAGCAAGGGCATGCCATATCTCAACATAGCCACACTACTAAAAGAGAGTCCATGGCAATCATGCACTCCTCTCAAGTCCTTCATTTTACAGATGAGGCAAACAGATCCAGGGAAGTTATGCCTTGCCTAAGATTACTCAACTCCTTTGAAGCAACATCAAGGCTAGATCCTGACTTCATATCTTTGACCTAGTGTCCTTTCCAAGACTTCAAGTTACCCTTAGTGACATCCAATCAAGATACAAACCCCTATATTTCCCAGGAAGGATTTCCCAAGGATTCCCACAAATCCAAGAAGGAATCATGTGGAGGGAACTAAGCTAAAAGTTAAAAGTCTTGGTTGGTGTCTATGGACAACTCATTGATTGCACAGACCATTAAGTATTAAAGGATTTTAAGGCTGTATGAGGCCTTTCCAGAGAGAATATTGCCATCAGTTAGTGATGTCTGCCCTTGCTATGGGCACAGGACTGGGGAGTGGGAAGATGAATATTACATATTTTCTAGATTAGATAATCTCTAAAATCCCTTCCAGTCCAAAGACTGGAGAGCCTTGGGCAGGGACCATGGGTTTCTTCCTTGAACTTAACTAGGAAGCTAGATTAAGAGACATGAAACTGATGCCCAGACACAGCTGACCTGCTCTAAGGGTTTTCGTCACATGCCCCTTCTTTGTCATGTCCTGACCCAGAAGCTCCAGCTATCCATTATATATGCCTCCATAGTTCCAGTCTCACTGAAATTATCACTTGTATTTCTCCATGTAGAATCTCCCTTCTGGAGACCTAACTCCTGGTCCTGATCGAACACTGGCAACTTCCATTTACTTGATGCAGCAACTGGCAAGGAATGTTTACTGAGGAGTTAGCCCTCGGCCACTGCAGGTGAAGGGGCATAAAAAGGTCAGCTGGTTCAAGGGCCCTGCAAAAGGTCGACTATGAGAGAATAGATATCACTTTTCAAAGGTTTTCCCACATACGGCAACTCATATGTGGCTGAGCCATGGGGCTGCTCAGAGAGAGGCACTCCAGAGGGATTGAAGCCATTTTACTCTTGATTTCATACAGAGGCAATGGGTCTTTTCAGGCTCTTCTTTTCCACTCACCTCAGAATTTCCCTTACATAGTCAATATTTGAGCCAGACTTTGAGGAAGGAATAAGATTTTACCATAAGTTCTCACCAAGGCATCAACATATGCCAAAGAAGCAAAGCTTCTTGTGGAAACTTTTGAGTATGGGCTGTGCCTGGAGATGGTGAAGTCCCTGGATTTAATCTCTTGGGTTCAGGAGGGAGCACCCCTGGAAGTCAGGAGATCTGACCTGATCCTGGCTTGCTGTGTCATCTCAGTCAAGCCACCCTACTTCTCTGTGCCTCGGTTTCTTCAACAGTCAAATGAGATTGATTTCCCACAAAGAAGTGCCATTCATTAGGCTTGAAATTTTAAGTAAGAAGGTGTGAAAGCTTTGGGAAATTAAAATACCTATTCAAGCAAATAATAACAGTGACAAATGTTTACCAAGTACTTACTATCTACCAGGTGCTGCGTCAAGAGCTTACAAGTTGTCTTATCACAACCACCATTACCATTTTGCCACTTTACAAATTAGAAAACCTATTGAGAAGGGAGATGACTTGCTCAAGGTGACAAAACCAATGTTGATGTCTAAGTGAGGGAAAAGGAGAGTGCCCCTACTCCCCACATCTAGACTCCCTGGAACTACTTCCTAATTATCACTGGGTCTGGGTAGACACCACAAGAAATGGAGGCACCAAAAATTGCCACATCCACAACTAGATTCAGGGTGAAAAACAGTGCTTTGCCTGAGTCTAGGGGCTTGCTAGCCTCTAGGGAAGCACAGAGCACTCGGGGTCCCTCTGAGGGAAATCACAGCCATAGCACAGCACTCTCCTTTGACCGGCAGGTACCAAAAAGAGCTCAATATACAAATGTCAAGTTTCCTTGAAACACACCCTGGGTCATTGCCCAGATGGCTGGGGAGGCAGGACGGTGGCAATCAGAGCACAGAATACAGGCTGACTCCTGTTGCTATGGTTACTATGTCACTGGGGTCATCCCTTGGCCACAGGCCACAGTCCCACAAGACTCCCCATTGGAGAGCCCAAGTCTCCTAGGAAAAGCTCCCTTAATCCCTATAATGAGTCTTAGCAGAACAGAGCTAAGGGAAAGTAGGCCCAGGGCATCCAAGCCATAAGCAGGAAGGATTGGCTATGAAAAGTGGGATGGCTGCTGGGGCATAAGACAGGAGTACAGTAGGGTGATCTTGGGTGCTGGCTTTCTATCTGCTACAAACTACTTCTAGAGAAAGTTTATTGAGTACTACCTCTAAGCCAAGCAGCATTAAGTGCTTCTTCTTCTTTTTTTTTTTTTTTTTTTTTAAGATTTTATTTACTTATTTGACAGAGAGAGCACAAGCAGGAGAACAGGAGAGGAGGAAGTAGGCTGCAAGCTGAGCAGGGAGCCCAATGCAGGGCTCTACCCCAGGACCCTGGGATAATGACCTGAGCAGAAGGCAGACGCTTAACAGACTGAGCCACCCAGGCACCCCCTTAAGTGCTTTACATGCATCATCTTATTTAATCTGCATAACAATCCTCTGAGATGGGTAATATATAAAGATTTCAGAGAGGAAGAAACTAAAGCTCAGAGAGGATTAAATAAACTGCCCAATGTTACAGACCTGATGTAGCAACCAAATCCAAATTCCTACTCTAAAGTTTATGACCTTCCCATTGCACTACCTTGTCTGTGGAACCTGTTTGTAGAGAAAGAATCCATAAGAGGACTATCTACCAGAGACTGAACTCATGCTAAGTTTCTTTCTCTTTCTTACTAGCTGTGCTACAGTATAAATCCCTGAAGGGAACTTTCTTCAAAAGGGACGAGTGAGAGTACTCAACTGTTCTTAGACAAGGATGTGATAAACCTGCCTCTTAAGGGTTTTAGAAAGAAGCAGCCCCACCCCAGGGGAGAGAGTCAGAGGTGAGAAAGTGAGATCCATGTTCTAGGCTGGTGAAAGGATGGACTTTGAAGCCAGCGCTCAACCTATGATCCTGTTGATAACTTTGACATTGGGGCAAGTGAAGACATGCTAAGAAAGCCTAAGTTCCTGGTGTGACCATGACCAGACTTAAGCCAAAGCCTCCCCAAAGAATGTTGCAGAACTATGCTTTACCAGTCACACCATGGGCTAGTGAGAAACCACATCACTAGAAGATTGACCCTACTCCAATTCCCTCCTCATAAGTGTCCAACAAAGACTAACCACCTTTCAGGCTAAGTAAGCTAGCCCTGGGGTTTGGGAGAAGTTAAGGGGTGGTGGGAGACTGAGTTTCCTTTAAATAAGTCATGTGAGGATTTCAAGCAATTACACAGAAAAATAAGAAAATTGATTCTATTTGCACACTAAGGTTGATCCATAAGCAGTGATATTACAGAGTTTTCTTCAGTGTTTCTCCTGTTAGTCTTTCTATTCTGTTGGCAATATATGACAAAAGAGTAATTGGAACAATTTTCCCAAGAAAGCCATAACTCACCAACACAATGATGTCTTCTCTCCCCCAATCAAACCTTATATAGCTACTCAGGCTGTACACTACTCAACTCCAAGGGTCACTGTTCAAATAGACCATGATACAAATGGTTTCTCCAGGAGTTATGCAATAAAGAGGCAATGAACTGCATTCTCTCATCTTTTAAGGATCAAGTCAGACATATCCTTCTCCAATCTGCCTTCCCCAAACAGCCCAGCTGACAAGAATCACTCCCTCTTTTGTATACAGTGTACTCCCACAGTGTATTCTCTACAACAAGATACTTCCTGTCTTGTAGTTACTGCTTCATGTGAATAGCTTATCTTTCCCACCAGACTATGGTTCTTAACCCTTTTGGGGGAGTCCTGGGCCCCTTTTAAAATCCTATCAAAGATACAAACATTTCCCCAAGGGAAAAAATGCACAAACACATGTAATTTTGTATTCAATTTTAGGAAATTCATGGATGCCCTACAGTCCATCCACAGCAATTTAGAATATAGCTTCCACAAGAGCAGAGAGTATCTGTCTTGTTTACAATGGTATTCCAAAAATTAGCACAGTGCTGGAGACATAGTAGCATAATAAATGCCTATTGAATGAAGAAATGATTGAGCTCTGGAAAGTTCTTAAGTGCAAGTTCAAGATCAGAGTCATTTCTTTAGCCTCAAGAAAGTTTCCAAGACAGTAAACCCTCAACCAGTCTGACATACCACTCAAAAGACCAGCTGATAAATTATTGTTCAGTCCCCCTCTGGCATGGGCACCTCAACCAGCCTCGCCCTTCCAGGCCCAGCCAGACAAGAAAGCTCCAGAGTCTCCACCATAGAAAGGCAATGTCCCTGCTTGGTGGGAGCTTTAGGTACTAAATGGGAAATCTAATCTGGCACAACTGACTTTTCTGGCCACTTAGAGTCCTAAGAATTTATGCTTCCCTTCCTTCCTGCCCAAGGAGATAGAGAAGTTTGTTAGTGAGGTGAATTATAATGTTAATAAAATAATAATAACCCCTTCTATAATTTACAAATTAAACTGCCCTCTACATTTTCACACACATGAGCTCTTCTAGTCTTTGCACATCATCCTATGAGGTAGGTAGTGCTCTCATTTCACAGGTCAGGAAGTTGAGGCTCAGAAAGGCCAAGTCACACTGTCAAACCCTAGAACTGGCACCCTGGAATTCTGTTTTTCCAGCATTCTTTTGCTGACCTCAGGCTGCCATCTGAGCAATTACTAAATCACATATTAAATGTCTTCCATATGCAGACATCAGCATACTCTGAGTTTAGTCTATCTGGGCCATGCTCCAGAGTCTTTCTACATCAAGCTAGCAAAGTTAAGCTGCTCAGCAACTATCACCTGCCACAGACTTCCAGCTGCCAGAGGCTGAGCTAAATCTGTCCAGGGACTGTCACTAGGACTCTCTTAGGGCAACGATCAGCAACATGGTGGAGCAAAATGGCCCACCCCTCCTCTATCACCGATGCTGGCCACAGCAACTTCTCAACCACACCTCCTCTCTGTCAAGAGTAGGATAGATATATCTTCACTCCCGGGCCACAGACATGACAGAAGTTCCACAGAGAACAGTACAAATAGCTGAAGGAAAGGAAATGAGATTGGGAAGTAAGTACAAAGATCTATGAGAGCAGGGGTCCCTCCTGGAAGGAAAACGTCTGTGGGAGGCACTCCGGGTGCTCTTTAAGCACACAAAGGTACACGTCTCTACGGATGTCTACAGATGATTTAGACTTGCTTTCTTCCATCTGTATCAAAAGTAAGGAAAAGAAAGAGCTCCCACTGCAACAAGCAAATTTTAGGCTAAGTGCAAATAAGGACTTCCCAACTGCAAGAGTGAATGAGACTGTGGAATGCCTACCCATAGAGTGTTCCAGAGTAAGATTTGCAACCCCTAGTATCAAATCACTTAAGGGCAAATCACCTTGCAGAGATAAAGGGGTAAGATCAGCTGACCTCTACACAGGCCTCCCTTTCAAATTTGAAATTGTTGTCACCTCAAATCATAATAATATCTTACAGCTGTATAGGCTTTACAGTGTTCAAAGCACTTTTATGGAGACTGGATTGCCTTTGACAATTCTGGAAGGGAAGAAATTACTATCTCCATAATTAATGAAGAATGAGATCTTAGGACCAGTACAGGGTCTTCCACCAAGCTGTGGAGAACCATGCATCTTACTAGCTGGGATTTCAGCTCTTAGCAGCTCAATTGACATGGTCTGAATCCTCAATGCCAACCATTTGGATTTCTGAGAAAGCCAAGGGAAGTCCGTACACAGAGGTTGAGGGCTGGGGGTTGCACAACAGCGCAGCCATAGCAGCCAAGAGTGAGAAATTACAGTGACACCTCTTATCTGGCCGGAGCTGCCTAAAGATAAGGTAGAAAATAGTGCACGTCACAGCTACTTCCTGGGTTTGTGTTCAGACAACCATTGCCCCACAATCCCATTAAAAAAGACTCCCATCAAGAAATGCTCCTCTCTTCCTGTCTTTTTGTCTTCTCTCTGTTCTTTGCTCTCTCCCCAAGCCTCCTTCCTTATCTCACTGATAAGATAAGAGGCATGCTAGTCTTCACCTCTCACCTCTTACTGCAAGGCAGAGAAGCCACTCTCATGATGACAGGTGCTGGAAAAATTCCCTTGCCCCAAAGATCTCCCTCTCATAGGAGTTAATGTTCCCGAAATGAAGGGCAGCCTGACATATGTATATTAATTACTTAAATCTTTAGCTAAACTTTGTGGGATTTATCACAATGTCTCCCTTTGTACCAGGAGTGGATCTAGTGATATATCTAGTCAACAATTGTGCTAGGCACAAAGGTACATGGCTCCAGACCTCCTGGCACTCCTGGTCTGTTACACAGCTTCCCACAACTGTTAGAGGAGTGCATATCCTAATCCCCCTTAGCCTCCAGGCAGCTGGGCAGCAGACACAGGGGCAGCCTGGCCCCCCATATGAAGTTCTCATTTGTCATTTTCTGTGTGTGCTGTATGGTGAGAAAGGCTGAGCATTGGTCTGCTGGATCTACACAGTCAAACCCAAAACTCCTAGAGAGGAAGGGAAGGCACTGAAAGGGAAAGACAATCCCAGGTTAAAGAATCAGGGAGCCTAGAAATGAATGCCACTTATATATGCCACAATATATCTGGGATTTATCCCACTCCTCACTGCTACTCCCAGTCCATTCATACACACACTACAACCCAACCAAAGAATTGCTATGGACTGTCTTTTAACAGTGGGTGGTCTTGAGATCAGGGGTCTTAAGAGCCTCTAACCTCCCACCTGCTTCAATTTCCAAGCCAGCTATTCCACTCCTGTTTTGGTCCTCCTGAGATCGGGGAGTTGAAGTGGCCCAAGACCACTTTATTACTTAACTTGCTTACTTTCCCTTATCTGTACAATGGGTATTGTAATAGTACCTACATTGTTATAGTCTACTGAAGACTAGATGAGATAATACAAGGAGATGTTTAATACTTCACACGTAATAAGCATTCAAAAATTAGTAGCCTGGTCTGGAGCTTTTCCCTTTGGATTTGTAGTACAGTTTTGTTTTGTTTTGCTTTGTTTTGTTTTTTGTTTTGTTTTGTTTTGTTACCAAATTATCCTTTGTGTTACGGAGAGGAGGCTGAAATATTTATGACTCAATTCCTGATTCAGGAAAAAGAACGACCCTTTGAAATGTCACCAGAAGTGCACCTTGTCCTTGTTGCAGAGTTTTGAACCTCCCCAGGTCTTCTGTATTTCCTGGTAGAGCAAAGCAGACCCAAAATCTGAGGTCTCCTCTACCATCTCTCAAGACCAGCCTCTTGAATCAAATTACAGAAAGATCATCTTTTCAAATGCAACTTTGATATCAGACTAGCCAAAAAGATACGGTGCTGTGGTTTAGTGACACAATTCTTATCTCACTAGTGATTCTTGCAAAGAAAGATATGAAAGTCTCATTCTTCCACAGAAGGGCTTGAGTAGAATTGAAGATTGTGCAGTTCAGGGGAGACTTGCTATATAATATCTGAAATCGCTAGACATTTGAAAGCAGAAATGTCTTTCTCCTTTGAGTATTGCATCCTAACTGCCATCCAGAAATGATTTATATGTGCTCATCCTTATTACAGACTACACATAATAAAGGCATGATAGAAATCATATCTGCATAGATTCAGGCAGCTCTGGGAGAGAGGCTGCCAGTTTTGTTTGACAAGACACTCAATCAAGCAAAAAGGTTTAAAATATTCCAGGAGGATCTCACTGCCTGCTTAAGACTGTATATTTTTATCCAGATAACAGAAATCCTAATTGAGCACAACATTAGTACTTGTTTTTCCTAACTCCTTCTTGCAATAAGAAGCACCAAAGGAGAATTATGGAAACACTGCTTTTGTGGGCTAAGGTTATGAAGGAGGAGAGTTTGCCCTTCAGTCATTCTCATAAATTCAGGCATTCCCACTTGTTTGGGCACTTCCAAGTAGAAAGTGAGGTCTATGAACACCATGCTCAGAAAGAAATACACATAGAGCTGAGTTTTTCCCTACATTTTTGACTCACTGCATGAAAACTTGCCTTCGGACTTCTTCATATACTTAAATCCCTCTTAAAGTCTTCCTTGCCCTTTGTTTATAGTAGGTCTAAGCCAAGGAAGGCAAATGAGATACTTAACCCAAGTGCAAAATTTGAGGGGGCACCAAAAACTCAGGAATCAAAATAAGTTCTTTAATGCAACTTAAAAAAAAAAAAAACAGAAATGAGGGTCAAAAAAACCCATCGTGAACAAAATACCAGAATATTAAATAAAAACAGAAACCCAGTATACAATTGTACAATGTTGCCTCAACTCACCTCACTCTAGCCTCAGCCCTGGATCCTGAAAGATTCATTTGCAAAAGCAGGCCAGCTGGTCTGCAAGTTATATTTTCCTGATTTTTATCCCTTAATGTTGCATTAATATATGATTTGTCTTGAGCCCTGCACTTTTTGGTGCCTACTTAAATTTTGCCCAGGAGGAAAACACCTCACTTGCCTCATCCTAGTCCCAGCCCCAAAATAGACAAGGATGTTCCAAAACCCTCCAGAAATTTAGAAACCCCAAATTTACTTATTTAAATATCCCTTCTTCACCAAGTCACCCAATGGCACCAAAGACCTTTAACCCAGACTAAAGTTGAGCAAAAGTGTGTCTGTGGCGAGGGGAAGCCCTCATCCTCGCTTCCAAAAAGAATCTCTTTTCTAGCCATTACAAGCGCTGACAGGTTGATAAAATGTTTCAAGGCATAATGTTCAAACAGAGAAAAAATTAAAAATGTAATAATAAAGTTAAATGTAACTGTTTTAAAGCATAATTCTTTTGAGAGACGAGTTTTATGTTGGACCAGCATTTGAAGTAGCAGAGTAGTCATTATTAACGGGAACCTCCGAGAGAGAAGATTTAAATCACCAAAGTAATAAAAGCAGAACAAGGACTAGCACCTTGAAAGGCACTTGGAGAGAAGATTGCATACAAATGCAATTAAAACGATGCTTATAAAATACTAAGATGTTAATTGGGTTCAGTCCCAGAAGCCCCAGCAGTACAGTATGTCAGAAGTTAGCTGGTTTGAAGTTTAAAAAGAGTAGTTTAATTTGTACACCTTGTCCTAATTACAGAGCTTTCTGCAGCCCACGTATCTGTATGGTTTATTGTAGCTTGGAGCTTTGTAAAACAAACACACACACCAGTTAATTGGGTTATTGCGATGGAAAATTGGGCTACAGAACAGCAACCTCTCTTGCTGGCGTGCCTTTACGGCTGGTAATGAACGCTCCAGCCACGTCAGGGAACTCTGATTTGTAAGGTGTGCCGTTTACAGCTTGGTGATTCTGTTGGTCTGAGGAATAGGAGGTGATGCCGTGAAAACAAAGAATCACACCAGATAATGTTCCCTCACGACCATGCTCCCGCCCCAGCTGGCTTGTTTAGAACCTTTAACACTGCCACTCCACTCCCTGGTCCCTGCCCTTTCAAACATCCCAGCCCATCTGAGGGCCACATTCTCACATTAAATCCCTAAGCCCCTGGAATGGAGCAAGGACGAGTGGCTCCTCCAGTAGCCCTGTTTTTAGAGCACCTGCAGGGAGAGCGAGACGCTGTGAGGTGATGGTTTTTCTCCTAACCAGCAAATAAATACGTAATACTATCAAAATAGGATCATTAAATCGGATTAGGAGTGAGTGTGGCTGAATCATTGTCCAGGAGTCCTATTGGAACGTGCTTCCCACGGTTGGGATTTGGGCCATTTCATGCCTGAGACTGGCAAACTTCCTCCACGACACAGGCCATAAAGCTGTGACATATCCCGGGTTTATGGTCTCTCGCAGTCACTCTCCCTGTCCCCTTCTACCTCTAGCTGCTAAATGTGAATCCAAAATGAATCGAGACGAGGGCATTGGGACTTTTATTCCTATGCCAGCTAAATTATTCATCTCTGGGAGGTTCAGAAGTGAGCAATGAGGTAGCAGAGAGTGTGGGAAACAACAGATGCAAGATCCCCAGGCCAGAACCCAGTTTGTCAAAAATACAGAGGGGTCCCCTCAGTTTTTCCCCTACCACAACCCAGAGCCGTCTTCCACATGGAGTCTGTGGTCCAGGCCAACCGGGGGTAGCTGACACAGAGCAAACTCAGATGGTCAGCACCAAATTCCCAGGGTACAGGAAGGAACACAGGCTCCTCACAATCAAGAGGAAAGTAATCTGGAAAAGGAAGGCACCCTCATGAGTTGATGTCTCAAAGTTTTCTCCAAACCAAGAATACTGCAGCTTAAAGGAGAATTGCCATGGGTAGGTCGTGCTTTACACGAATCGGAGTACAAAGGGCTTTCGAGCCAGGACCCTCACACAAGAGCTCATCCATCATGCAGTGTGGACTTTAAACTCTCTTAACATGAAGGATAAACTTCCCAATGTGTTGAGTGCTGTAAAGAATCTCAAAATGCAAAGTCTGTCTTGTCGACGAGCTGACATTTGGGAGAGGCAAAGCCCAAATGTGGCTTTGAGGTACAGGGCTTCTCTGGAGGTTGAGTAGAGTAGGGATAATTACCTGCACCAACAATCTCCTTGGACCTGAAAATTTGGACTTGAAACTGTTTACTTTGGGTTAATCAAAATCTTAAAGGGAAAACTCCCTTGTCCCACAACCTGGATCTTAAGTAAGCCTGGCCATGTTTACTTCCACTTCACATGCAGGAGACACAGAGCAGAGGTTTAGTCCTGTCAGTAATCCTGGCCCACGACTTAGCAGCTGTGTGGCCTGGCGCACACACCTTAACCACTCTCTGCCTCAGTATCCACATCTTACAGATGTAAGATGCCAAATACAAATTATATTTTCTCCTTTTAATTAAATTAAAAGGGAGGTAATATAATTGCCAAAAACAATTATATTACCTCCCCTTGTGGGGCTCAAGGAACCAATGCAGATAAAACACTTAGAACACTGCCCAGGACATAAAAAGCACTAAATAAATGTTACCTATTATAATTACTACTATTAATATTATCCTTGTGTTATAGATGAGGAATTGAGACTCAGAGAGGTTGAGTAATATGCTCAAGGTCACACATACATGCACACACACACCACAGGGAAAAGAGCAGAAATTCACATTCAAAGCCAGGCGTTCTTACCCCAAAGCCCAAGACCTTAGGCATCGTGGAGGGCAAGTCTTCCTGAGGGGAATATTGCCTCACCTCAGGACTCATTTACTCAATCTGGGTCTTTTTCAACCTATAATCTGGAAGGAAGGGGGGCGGATGTTGGGACACTTGAGAACATCATGGTGTCTGAGACAGGGTGCATCCAAGGAGAAAAAAAAGAAAATGCAGATCCCAGATCACGACAGACACAGCACCATTTCACAATCTCACCAAGGCACGTCCCAACCCTGGGAATCAGACTTAAGGACAGCAGCAAGGAGATACTCCTGCAGTGCAAAGCTGCCACGGTTTCTGCTTAAAATTGACTTGAGGTTGTATTAAGGAGCGAGAAAGCATCAGGAAACCCAACCTCTCTAGCTCTGACAAGCCTGCGGCAGGCAGGTTATTATTATTATTTATTATTTGTTGATGGATATTCAAAGCCATCAGTCAGGTCTTCCCCCAGGCCAGGAAACCGAGGAGCAACAGCACTGGAAATCTCGTGCTTGGTTCCCAGAGCTGCTCGGGAAGTGAGAGTTATTAAAGTACACTTTGCTATTGCTATCTGCTCTGTGGGGTGCTTGACCCTACATCTGACTGCAGGCTTCTGCTGTCCCTGCAGTACAGGCAACAGAAAGTTGTACAAATTGCAAAGATGGACTCCGGGGAAGGGTGAGGAGGAACTGGAGGGAAGGAGGAGAATGCAGGAACTTGTTGGAATGGGGATTTCAAACCCTTATTTTGCACCGTCTCTGCCTTAACTGTTCGTTACTCCACAACTACTGGACTCAGTGAGACCAAAAAATGAAGAAATTGTCCACAGAAGGAAGGACGAAGCTGTCAATGGTGATAAAAGTCCATGTAATAAGAGTCATTTGCTACGCACGTCATGTCACAAGGGTGAATACTGACCATATTCCTAACCAGGGTCTTTCAAACATTTTTGACCTTGACCATGACCCACAGTTAGAAATGCATTTTACAATATGTCCCAATCCCCCATGCACACTCTCATAAAGTGAAACGAACATTTCACTGAAACTACTCACTTTTACCACATGGGATGCCCTCCAAATCTTTCTATAATCTTTTAATTCTCCTTTTTTTTTAAATCTTGGTGAAGACCCATAAAATTAACTTCATACCCACTGTAGGCCCTGCAAATAAGAACCCTCTGAGAATGAAGTCAGGGAACCAACATTTTTAATAACAAGTACTCTGATGATTCTCTTGCACGCTAAACTACACCTTTAACCTTCAGCTACTTCAACTTGCCTTTTCAAGGAACTATTGAAATCATCCAGGAATTCTCAAATTCTGGAAGTGGCCAGCTCTGTAAAGCCTACTTTAGGTCTATGATGGTTAATTTTATGTGTCCACTTACTTAAGCTATGATAGCCATTTTTTTAGTCAAACACTAGTCTAGATGTTGCTGCAAAGGCATTTTATAGATATAACTAATTTTCACTATCAGTCGACTGTAAGTAAAACAGATTATACTCCATAACATGGGTAAACCTCACTCAATGAGTTGTGGGCCTTAAGAGCAGAAACTGAGAAGACTAAGTTTTCCCACAGAAGAACTGCCTCAAAACTGTAACAGAAATCCTGCCTGAGCAGCTAACCTGCCGGCTTGCCCTACATATTACAGACTTGCCAACCCCCACAACTGCATGAGCCAATTCCTTAAAATACATATACATATATACAAATATATATGGATATACATAAACTTCCTAGTGGTTCCTCCTTGTGGTTCTGTTTCTATGAAGGATCCTAACTGACATAAGGTCATAAGTCACTTTTACTATTATTTACACTTCTTAAAATAAAAAAGAGAATGATGTTTACTCTGGCCACATGGTGGAAACTAAATACTAAAGGGCAAGAAGAGTAGAAAGAGACTCTCACCAAATCTTGGTGAGAAACAAGGACCTGAACTTGAGTAGTGGGAATGGAGAGAGGAGGGTATGTTCCCAAGACATTTATGAGCCATGTTCCATGGGAATTAATGGTTAATTTCTTCAGGTTGAAGGAGAGTAAGGAGAGAGTACAGAATGACACCCAGAGTTTTTGGCTTGGCTTGGTGTGTAAAAATTAAAAAACAGAGTGAGCAATCTAAGAAAGAAAGATGTTGAATTGAAATTTATGATGCTTCCAAAAACTTTCAGGTGAAGAAGATACCTACTAGGTGGCTGCTACATGTATCTGGGATTTAGAATTAGATCCAATCTAGAGAGAGATTTTGGAGTCATTCACTGCACAATAAGTAGGATTTGAAGACATAGGGGCGGATACGTATATTAATTAAGACATTAGTTAAGACACAAACTGTATGAACCAAAAAAGGGGTGGCAATGGTATTTATTGGTTCATGTGTTTAAAAAGTGTAAGAATATGCTGGCGTTAGATACAGTGGCAGAAGGATGTCCAAATGTCCAAATATTACCACTAGGAATCAGTCTTTCTCTGGAGCTGGACACCAGCACTTCCAGACTGACAACCTACAAGTTTAGGGACCTCCAAGTAAAAATAAATACCTCTTTCCAAACAGATACAGCAAAAGTGCCAGGGCTGCAAGTTTGGGCTGTTTCCCCAGCTCTTACCTGGTTCACTTCTCCTCATTCAGGTCTGAGCTCAAATGTCAGTTTCTAGTGAAGACTTCCCCGACCACACTGTGTAAGATAGCTCCCTAACTCAATCACTCATTTTACCTTTATTCTACTTTATTTTATAGTATTTGCCATTACCTGATATTATCTTATTAATTTATTTATGCACTTAATTAATTGTTTTCTCAATCTTCACAACTAGACTATAAATGCCATGAGCATAAAAATTATTTAGGTTCTATTCACCTTCTGGATTTCTTGTATCTAAAACAGCACCTCCTAGCACTTATTAGGTGCTTGACAAACATGTGTTAAATAAGCTTCTGACCATGGTGGGAGTATTTACACCAAAGAAATGTTTAAAATCATGACTCCTCCCTCACCCACAAAGGCTGATTGTTAAACATTTACCAGCACACCAGAATCACATGTACTAAGAGTGGGAGAAGTTTTGTTGGTTCCCCCACAATAAATCAATTTGCTTTAACTAAAGGAAAGATAGGATGGATACTGAGAAGGCCAAAACAGCAGATAGCCACCATAATAATGTTACCAAGAGAGATATAACAGTGATAAAACCTTGTAGGATACCAACATTTAAAAGAAAGGTGGATGAGTAGAACCCACAGAATATATATTGAGAATGAGCCACCAGAAATGAGAAAATCAAGTCATTATGGTGTCACAGATGTCAAAGAAAAATTGAATTTCAAAAAAGAAGAAATGGTCCATTCTATCTTATACCCCAAAGATCAAGGGAGCCTAAGGTAGTAGTTAAAAGCTAGGGTCTTTATTTGACTGATGAAATGACAAGATTCTGACAATCATTGGTCCACATTTTTCTTTTGGGCAGAATTAACATATCAGAAGTCACTGAATACAAGACACCCATCTCTTTTTCTCAACTATCGGGGTTCTCTGTGCCTGTAGGATAAAAGCAAGGCTCTATACTCCATGTGGCTCATTGGAGTACCACTTGCACGACAGATCCTACTCTCCCCTTTAGTGATATCACCTTAAAACCCCAATTTGTTTGGAGGGGTGGGAGAAATGGGTGAAAATAATCAAAAGGTACAAACTTCTAGTTATAAAATAAATAAGTCATAGGTATGTAATAATGTACACGTACTTCATGGTGACTGTAGTTAACATTATATTGCATATTTCAAAGTTATTCGGAGAGTAACTCTTACAAGTTTTCATCTCAAGAATGAGAAAATTTTCTAACTATGTATGGTGACAGATGTTAACTAGTTAATTGTGGTGGTCATTTCACTGTATATACAAATACTAAATCATTGTGTTATACACCTGAAACTAATATAATGTTGTATGTTAATTATACCTTAATCAAAAAAAAAAAAAAAACCCAACTTGGGAATGAAAAAGAGAAGTAACTAGTGATCCTATGGAAGAACTTCACATTAAGTTTCCAAACTAAGTTTCCAGCTTAGGCTAGAGACCTCTGTTTGCATTTGGGGGGAAGGGGAAATGAATGTGTTTTGGGTTATTTGGTTTCTACAGAACTACTGAGTGGAAAAGAGGAAGGCCACTTAATGTGGGGCTGAGTTTGCCAATTGCTTTCTGTTTGCATGCCTCATCTCTCCCCACCTAGATTCCAAGAATTTGATTAGGAACCATAAATATCGTTGACCTAGACATAAGACCTAGATCATACGTGCCAAAACACAGACTTATCACAATGCTTTGTGATCCGACTTAAGGCACTGAACTATACTGAGCCTCCATTTTCTTTTCCATAAGAATAAGAAGGATGGAACTACACAATTTAATTTTATTTTTATTAAAGATTTTTTTTATTTATTTATTTATTTATTTATTTATTTATTTATTTATTTAAGAGAGAGAGGGAAAGAAAGTGCATGAGTAGGGAAAATGACAGAGGGAGAAGGCAAACCTGACTCCTCACTGAGCAGGGAAACTGACATGGGACTTGATACCAGTACCCTGGGATCATGACCTGAGCTGAAGGCAAACACTTAAGCAACTGAGCCAGTCTACACCATTTTAAATGTATCTTCCAGTTCCAAATTTCTGTCTTTATATCTTAAACTACTTCTCTATTCCCAAGTATCCACCATTATGTGGAGTGCTCCAGGAAATATCTGCTGAAGGACTGATGGGTGAAGAAACAATATATTATTACCTAGGCATCATATTAGCACCAAAAAGGAAGGAGTAAGGAAAACATAAGGCAAGCTATAACCAAGAGAACTAACATCAGACCATGAGTTAGAAATGCATGGATTCAGGGTGCCTGGGTGGCTCAGTCAGTTAAGCATATGCCTTCTTCTCAGGTCATGATCCCAGGGTCCTGGGATCGAGCCTGCATCAGGCTCCCTGCTCAGTGAGGAATCTGCTTCTCCTTCTCCCTCTGCCTCTCCTTCTGCTAGTGCTCTCTCTCTCTCAAATTAACCAATAAAATCCTAAGAAAGAAAGAAAGAGAGAGAGAGAGAGAGAGAGAGAAAGAAAGAAAGAAAGAAAAGAAAGAAAGAAAGAAAGAAAGAAAGAAAGAAAGAAAGAAAGAAAGAAAGAAAGAAAGAAAGAAAGAAAGAAATTCATGGATTCAAAATAAGGGCACCCTGCTTGGCTCCCATCTGTGAATGGTTTATTACTATAAATTCCAGAAGGATTTCATATATCAGTCTCATTTACATCATGACCCTACCCCACAGACAGTGTTGTAACAAAGCAACAAAATGCTCCTTTCTTTCTTTCAGCATTTTGCTGTCCACAATTCTCACTGGAATGCACCCCATCACTGGAATTGGCTAAACTGAAAAGATGATTTATATCATTTAGGGCTCTCTGGTGGCAAGCAACAGAAACTGACTTAAGGGATAAAAAAGCAATTATTGGAAGTCTACTGTGCAGTTTGTGGAATAAAAGGAAGAGCTGGACAAAGCACAAGAAGGACAAGAACCAGCAGTTCAGGGATATCAGTCACTCATGATGTTTTCTCAAGACCACTGCTGGCACATGTCTCAGCTTACTTCCATCTTTATGTATCTCTGCCCAAGATGTGAATACTGGGAGAAAAGGCTGATTCTGCTTGTTGTGGGCCATATACCTACCACTGTGATCAAAGAACAGTGACTCTTCCTAGAAAAATAGTGCGTATGTGGTGTATATATATGTGTGTGTGGTATAAGTGTGCATGAATATGTATGTATTTGTGCATATATATGTGTATACATGTAGCTAAAGCTGTATGTGCTAGTGTGTATGAGTCTATGCATATGAGATTGGATGCACATATATTGTGTTTATATGTGTTATATGTGTTATATATGTTTATTGTGTTTATATGTATATATGACTGTGTACATGTGTAAGGGAGGAATATACTGGGAAGAGAAATCCACAGTATCAAATATTTCTTGGTAAAGTCTATAAGATATTTTTGAACTCCAGTAACATTCCCTACCTACTACGTAACTAGGTATATAGCCAATTATCTTTAAACACTAGTTACTCCCCTTTATAAAATGGGAATACCAGTACTTACCTTTCAGGGCTGGTCTAGGGATAAAATAAGACTGCATGTATGCAGTAGTGGTACAACTGGTACAATAACCTTAATAAATAGGAGTTAATATTCTTACTACCTTACTATCTCTAATAGGCTAGGGTGTTCATAAATAGGTCAAAATCAAGTCCAAAAAAAAAAAAAAAGTCCTATTTAATCTCACTGTTTCTGCCTCAAGAGCATCACATTGGGAAATTCACTCTTGTCCTCAACCTCAGGGGGCTACTCCCTCACTTTCATCTCAGGGGCTTTGGTAATGTGCTTCTTTCCACCTGGAATATCCTCCTTTCTTAAAATTTCACTGCTAAATTCTCCTTCTTCAAGGCTGGGCTTCAATGCACCACTCCCATTTAGCTTTCACTGACCCCTCCAAACCTCCTCGATCTTCTGCTCCTCTGAGTGACAGTAACACTTAGAGAAGAGACGGTGACTAGATCCAAGAGTTGTGGCCACCTGGGATGCTATTGAGAAGGATTCTGAGACTGAAACCATGTCCACAATTAGCAAATAAAAGAACTAGAATGTCTGACATGGGGTGCAAGAAGGAGGTGCTGTGATCTACCCGGCACATGATTGTAATACTTGCCATATTTGTCTTTCATCATACAAGGTATTGTACTATTCGCCTAATGCTTCATGTGTGCTTTTTCCTTGAAACCAGGGACCTCATTCATTATCTTTTTATTTATGCCCACTCTAACTAGTGTAGCGCTAAGCATGAGGCAAGGAATCAATCAAGGCTGGTGAGAGAATTAATTCATTCCTTGACTGGTAGCCAAAAGGCATGAGGTCATGTACTACAAACTCAGAGCATCTGGGGACAATGAGCAAATGCAATCCCACAACCTCCTCAGCAGGGACCATGGGGACAGTGGTGTGATGATGACTTTCTGAGTAAGACAAAACTGAGCTAGACTCCAGTCTACCTAAAAATTGGGTGGCCTAATGGCCAGGTCACATAACCACACCAAATGTCACTGTCCGTATCCAAAAAGAATGGGGCTAATAGTCACCACATGGCAGGATTATTGAGAGGATTAGAAAAGATCACACATATAAAAAGCTTGGCCCAGTTCTGGGCAGAAGAGAAGCATTCAGTATACCTGAGTTTCATTTTAAGATATGAATAATGAATTTGAAAATAATTCAAAAAGTCATCATAGTATGGCAATTTGGTTTCCCAGGAAGACAGTCCACACCAACTCCTTGGATCATGCATTTGGGTGGCAATTATAAGGAACTCCCTCTTCCCCTCCCACTTGGCCTCTTCTGTACTACCTACCTTCTGCACTCTCACCATCCCCTTTGCAGGTAGTTTGGAGCTCTTCCCACTAGCACAACAGGCTCTCTTTATAAAGGAGAAGTGGGGCCTGGAATGTTCAGACACGTTTTTCACTGAATCAAGCATGTATTTCTCAGGCAGGGGCTAAGCATACTTAGACGTGCAGAACATCAGCCAGGATCAACAGAGACCCTGGATTACCCTTGCTTATGTAATTTTCTGGGGAAATCCAGGGCATTAAAGTTACTAACCACCCTGCTTCAGTTAAAATAGTGCCTCCTTTTAGAGCCAAAAGTCAATCTAGAATAAACCATACATTCCAACCCATAGATGAAGCATTTATTTTTGAAAACAGCTACCATTTATTGAGTGCTTACTATGTGCTAGGCACTAGACTAAGAACTTAATAGATATAGTCACACTTTATCCTACCAACAACCTCAAGAGGTAGTACAAACTACTGCTTTTCCTCAAACCTATACGAAACCCAGTCATTATCTGAAACACTGTGTTTCAGTGGTAATTAAAATGCACAGAGACATTACTGCCCCCTGGGCTATATCTCTGTCCTGCCAAACACTCAGCATTATCACCAGGAATCCAAAGGAGAGAGATGCCCAGGGGCAAAATTCCCAGTCTTGCTCCAGAGCCCCCAGAGATTTCCTCCTCCAAAATCCATTAGCCCTGGCAGGCGTTGCTGGTGTAAATCACCACCCAGCACTAGATGAGAATATAGTTATTATAACAATTGCTGCATTGCATGATGCTTGTGCCATTCAGAAATGTAGGTCTAATTAGCTCTAAGCTGTAGAAGATTTGAGTATGGTAGTTTCATCTTGGCTTAATGCTCTGTGCCTGGTGTAAAATCTGAATTTATTACTCTTTTTTTAATCATTTCTGCATGGCTCAACCAGTCGTATCAAAACTACTGCATGTTATAGACTTTAAAAAGTGATTCCCTGTAGGCATTTTAAGGTATAGGATCTATTATGAGAAGATATATATTTGACAGCATTCTGTTTATTACTCAGTTCCGCTACATTGTTCATGAACCCAGTGAAAGATGTTCACAGTGGTAAGTAACACTTTATTCTAGGAAGAAGAAACACAGGGCAACTTCCTTCTGTAAGTACTCGAATCAGTGTGTGGTGCAGTGACAGGACTAATGGTGAATGCTTCACATACTCCATCAAGACCTCACAAACAAGAGACTGCTTTAGTGCTACATGGCCCCTAGATTTTATCCAAAAATATTTTTCCATTAAAAGTAGTGGTCTCAGTCGCAGATAATCTCTTACATTTCTGAACATTTTAAAGAACAAAACCCAGGTAGCATCATCCCTCCTAACCCCACCCCCTGAGAACAGCCATTTGGAGTTAGGAAAGGGAGACATTTTTGTTATTCCTTCTCATATTTATTTCTTTATTCTGTTTCTGCCTGCACTAGTCCAGAGGTGGGTCAAGTGTCTTGGGGAAGCTAACCCAGAGCCCTGACCTCACTGAGCTATCAAACCAACCAACCAAACCTGGCACTCCCTACCTCCAGAATTCTTGTGTGCAGTAATCATATTGTTTAAAACACTTACTGCTGGATAGTCTGTTATGTAAAGCCAAAGCATATGGATTAAATCACTAGAAATAGTACAACCTTCCATCCTTAAAGTATACAAATATGTAGAGAAGAAAGAACATGTAGTTGACACTTGGACCTAGATGCATATCTTGACTCTCTCATTTATTGATTTATCTGTCTCCCTGCTGGACAGTAGGCCTCTTGAGGGTAAGGAATATGCCTAGTTATTCTTTATTTGTAAAGAGAATGTACTATTCTTTAACAACCTCAAACATCTTAATTGCAATCCAGGCTCTGCCACTTACTAGTTCTGTGACCTTGAGCAGGTGATTTAACTGCTCTAACTTAAAAAAAAAAAAAAAAAAGTTAAGAAAAATAGTACCATAATACCTACTTTCTCCAGAATTGAGTTGTCTATACAGTAGGTATTTAATCAAAGACCCAAAGACAAAACCGCTGTAAAGGTGGTAAGAAGTAGTTTGATTCCAGACACAAATTTAAAGTAGTGACAACAAGATTTTCTGATGGATTATACATGGTTTTGAAAGAAAAACAGGAAGGAGGGAAGAAAGGAAGGAGTCAACAATGACTTCCAGATTTAGTCTGAACAACTAAAATAAAAGATATTATGAGGAGAAATAGGCTTGAGGGATAAAATTAAATTGTTAAATTTTAAGCATATTAAGTTTGAGTCATCTAATAGACCCTTTAATGGAACTTTAAGTAGGGCGTTGGGACTCGAGTTCAGAAGAGAGGTCCAAGGAGAAGATACGATGTAGTCATTATCGGCATACAGATGGTATTTAAAGCCATGAAACTGATGAGATCATCAAGTGTGAGTGGAGACAGAGAAGTCAGTGTCTGAGGGCATGCCAGTATTTAAAAATCTAGGTGATGAGAAGGAACTAGGAAAGGACACTGAGAAGAACAGTGATGAGGTGGGAGAAAAACCAAGTGAGTATGGTGTCCTAGAAGCCAAGTAAAGAAGTACATTAAGAAATAAGGAGAGATCAATTGCTAACAAGCTGAACAAGAGGAACCCTAAGAAGTGGCATCTGGTCTCAGCAATATGGAACTGAGTCACCGGCAAATCTGACAACAGTTGTTTTTGTCAGCAGTGGAAATGAAAGCCTGCACAGAAGAGTTCATGGAAGAATGACAGAGAGAAACTCTAGTTAAATGACAGGTCTGCCTGGAGTTCTATGCTAAGACTGCGAAGTTAAGCCCAAGTTCAAAGAGTGCTGTGCTCAATTAATGATGTCTGCCGTGAGTTACAGGATAGAAAAATAGTGGTATGTATGATACATATTTACTGCTCTTCTTCCAGGATATATAGTGATTCATTCCATATTCTCTATACACTTTTTTTTTCTGCTACAACCCACTTGGGGGACTCATTAACAGTCAATTCAATATTGTCCTAATGAACTTCTGGTTTTCAACATCCAGTTATTCTTGAATAGAAAAAAAATGTTTTATTAAATTCCATGCTCTAGTTGGAATTTAAACCAGTTTCTAGTGTACCATGTAAAGTGATTTATGAGAGTCCTAAAAGAACTCTGTGTCTTAAGATATCGAACCTCTCTGAATAACTAAATTACTAAGCAAAAAGCCTCAAAAGGATTTTTAAAAAATCAACATTTGACTATGCAACACATACTTGCAATTCCTGTCTCCCTTTTCCTTAGAAGTCAAGACTAGATAAGAGACATTTTCACATATGTATGTGAAATTATTCCTTTTCGTTGAAGGTCAAATGAGGCTACTTTATCAAATGGCCACAATGCATAATAAGATAAACTGTAGGAATAAGAGGTACACAGAAATATTAAACTTTGATTCAATGACCAACTGATTCTCAATATGACCACACTTGTTTCAAGTCTTATATTTTCTCCTAGTCTCCAAAAGCAGTTCTTTGGTACTCACTCTCTTAGGAAAATATTTCTTAGTAGGGTACTTGCTATGGTCTTCAAAAGTTAATTTCCCTTTAAATTTGTATGCCTGCATTCTAGCACATAACTGCTCAGAGTTGGAAAGTGTCTTGAGTCACCTTGTTCAAATATCTACTCCCTATGTGAATGAATCCTAGGTGCATTATCCCTGACATGGCCTTTAGATCTTTGGTTAAACATCTCTGGTGATGGACATACTCACTTCCTTGGGAGAAAGCAGTTACCTCTAGCTGTCAGACTTCTGAAATGAGAGTTGAAGGGGAACCTGGACATTCAAGTAATTAAAGGAATATGCACATAGGTGAGTTACTTTTCTCATGCAATTTACAAGACTATCTATAAAGAAGATGCTCAGATTCTTTGGCTATCTAGGGCTAACTTATTTTGATTCTTCTCTGATTTCTGAGAATCCAAGACAGAGTAAACACTCTTCATTTGTCAAGTAAATGCCCTCCAACTATGCCCAGACTTCAGAGGGTTTCCATTAAAATAAACTCAGGACTATCTGATTTTTAAATCTCTTTTGTTCCTGGGCTAGCAGAGAGGCATGTGGTTGGGAGGGTGGAGGGACAACTGGAATAGTGACCTCCTAGTTCTCTATAATTATGGCTCCAATAATTCCCTTTATATTCTGGTGTTTTGTAGCATGTTTATGGTTTTGTCTTATTTCATCTTTAGGGACAAACAAAAGCTGACTCCAATTGCTACAAACTGATGAGGTCCCAGCCACAGGCCTCAAGCAAGGAAACACACAAATAGAATCCATGGGAACCAAGTTTCTCAGATTAAATATGACAATGGTGTAGAGTCCATATGTCTCAGAAAAAGAGGACATTAAAAAAAGTCTCCAGGGTGCTCTGTCAAATAGGATCATCCAGGACCCAGGCAATTGTTCATTTTTCATCCTCAGTGGAATGTCATATGGATTCTGTCCTTCGCTTATGCTTAAAGATGGATGGCCAATTGTTTAAGCCTGGTGTTTTTCATTAATTAGTTCTCTGCCAACAAAGCTTTAAGTAAAGTCATTTAATTTAGACTCTGCTTAGTGGGTTATAGAAAATCACTATTTAAAAAATAATAATAATAAATTTAAAATTTTTTAAAAAAGAAAATCAGTATTTATTACTATTTTTCATTAATTTTTATTTTCCACAAGTCTCAACCAAAGAGACTAGGGCTTTGAAATTTTACAAACCCATTCCCCATAGATAACAGAAAGCATTAGATTTATTTCCAGGAGTAAGCAACCTTGTAACTTGTGCTTAGGTATATCCAAAACAAAGAAAGCAAGAAACTGAAACACAAATTTTGTTTTTTTCCACTTGTGGTGAGATGAGGTAACAATGTGTTTTAGTTCACCTGTGGATTCTAAACGCTTCTTTACAGACTCCAGTGTCAAAAGGACATTTTCGTTCATTCTAGGAGGGAAAAAAATTTGGTAAGGAGTGATCTTTTTTAAAAGCCAGCAAGGCAATCTGGTTATATCCATCATTACCCCTAGTTAATGACCTACTTGTTAGTTAGCAGCTGCTGTTGCCAAGGAAAGGTACCTGGTTTCTAACAGTAGTACCTCATTGCTAGTTGGAGTGAGAGAATGGGAGGAATCAATGAATGGCCTGCCTCAGGGCCATGTGGATGAGTGGACCCAGCTTGAAAAGAATGTGCTTTTCTTCAGTTACCTAGAATGACTGTAAGTCACTCCCTTGGAAGAAACCTAAGAAAAGAGCAGTCCAAGTACAGAGTTATCCTAAAAACTGGACAGAGCCAATTTGATAGAAACAAGGTTATAATGACAGCATTTCTAGGGCTCACATTTCCTTGGAAAAGAATATAAAATATAATTTTGGCAACAAAATGCCAATTTATTCATTTCTTGTGAGAAACTTAATCATCGAGCAAAAAAAAAAATATTTGCACTATATGATTGGGGCATTTTCCTTCTATTGTCAAGCCACACAGAAAGTCAAATCAGAAGGGGGCTTGGAGCTCACAGAATCCTAAGAAAAGGATGGATAAAAGAGATAATTAATGACATCCACTTGACAGTGACAAGGATCTTGACAATTGGACCATATATTTTCAAAGTCCCTTAGCTAAAAACTCCTAACATCCATTGCCACAAGCCCTAATCTGTGACTGAAACTAAAAATAAACACCAAACTAAAATCAAGCCTCTTCACTGATCTTTGAGCAGTTCATGGTGAATTTGGCTGCTTCTTTTCCAGGTGATTTGGAGGCAGGGAGATAGCCAAGTTTCTAAGCACAAACACTGACTCCTGTATTCAGAACATTAAAAACAATGGAAATATAAACTTAAAATGCAATCTGGGAACCTATCAATTAATTCTCAAGTCCTTGTATTTATAACAATGTGTTTAAAAAAAACTAATTGGTTAGCTTCAGAGGAGGATAGGAACCAATTTATTATCTTTATGGTAAATAAAAAGAAAGATTCAAGCATATCCTGAACTGCACCACTGGGTAATCAAAGAGTAGATGAGGGGAAGCATCTGCTTACAAGTTTTCTAGCTAATGAATGAAAGGGAAATGGTAGAATTAGACATCACCATTTAGCAATTCCCAGTGAACTAATGGATCCAACATTGAGCATTGGTGGATGTTAACATTTAAAAAAGAGCAAAAATTGGACATCATGTACCTGCTGGTGAAATAGCTCAATGCCACCTGCCAAATGAACCTGAATTTAATCAGGTCTCTGAATATAGTTCCCAACTTGCAGAAAATATAGAGGACAGAGGAACAAATTGAACGGTATGATGAGTACATTAGCAGCAACATCCATACTGTAGGAAAATTCAAAAGGTAAATTGTAAGAAAAAGAAGGAACTGTATGAGAAACCTGTAAGTTAAAGGAGATTTGAAAGATATGTCAATTTTTTTAATGGGCAAGACTAAACTAGAGCATTTAGGTGCTTACTTGGATGATAAAACTAAACAGGACACAAAGAAGTGATCAGTATAAAAGTCAGTATAAAAGTCCCCCTAAAAAGTACTTTTGTGGGGGAGGAGGGATGAGGTTGGATAGAGAAGATAGCCTTCTGGGGTGAATGATAAAATTTTATCTCTTGACTTCAATGGTGGTTAGAAGGATGCTGTCTTATAACTCATTAAACTATACACCTATTTTGTATGACTTCTCATATCCATGTTTGATTCAACAATAATAAGTTTGCAGAATGAGCAATCTACTCTTCCTCTTTCACTTTGGTTTCATTTTATGGTTTCTGTTTCACTTGGCCTGAGGAAGACTTCTTACCCTCTATAAGAGACTCAGTCAATCAGCCAATCATTCAATCACTGCTTAATGTCAAGATACTTTGGGATGACTATGTGATGGGCTATGCCCATTTTAATCTGGTGATTTGGATCTGACTGACACCTCTTGGGCTACACTGGACCAAAAACAATATTTCTAAGAGGCTCTCCAAAAATACAAACCCATCCTAGGAGTCCTAGTAGGCTATATCCTAGTGGTGACAAATAAGACTGCTAGTTTGAGATGGCTGAAGTCATTCTCTTTAATAGTCATCCCTCCCATGGACCAGAGTGTTGTGGCAATGTGTCTCTTGAGAAAAAGAGGGTGACTTGAGCATCCCAGCACAGTATTATGAAAAACAAAATGATCTCATCAAAGCCAATCAAGAAATTACACACTGTTTAAAACTGCTGACAGTTATAACCAAGTGGCAAAGTTACAAACAGTTCATAAAATTCTTCCAAGACATGTAGTAGGGTGGGAGAGACAGGATGACTTCAACTGTATCCATTTTTACAGATTCCTCTCCAGCCCTCTTCCACCGCCTGAGCAGGTCTTGGCTGTATACGTGCCTACCTTGCCTAATAAAATATAAGAGCTCTGGCGCTTTCCTCAGACAAGCCCATCTCACTCCCAGGCAGTTTTCAGCCAATGCCTAGATATAAGAAAACTAGTGCCTTGTAAGACGTGAAGACCTCAGTTTCAATCCCACAAGATCTACTCACTTGGTTTTGTAGCTCCTTACCTCAGTCATTTCTATTATTTTCAATAATAATGATTATAAATTATTTTTGGAGTTCATGGCTCAAGAGCACTTGAGACTGGCTTATGTTAAATTGGCCAATAAAGCACCTTGAGTAGTTTCAAATTGTGAAGAAATGCAGAGATTTGGGAGTATGGCGCATGGGAGAAGAGGGAGCTATTGGGAAAAAAACCTCCAAGCACAAAGCACTTTATAAGTTTTCAAAGCACTTTTAAAGTCAATCTGATATGTAAGTAAAACCTAACAAAACGGCACATATATATATCCCTCACCTAGATCACATTCACACTGGGCATGTAAAATCCAAGATGCAAGATTTTATGGGAGCTGGAACCCATAATATGTCTGCCTGTCAGGAAGCTGATGAGACAAGAGTTTTAATGACCTAAGGCAGTGACACTCTGGGGCACCAACAATAGCTTCGGCCTGTCCAAAGCCCTGTAAGAGTGTTTGACTTCATTCCTTAAGGGGACAAGATCCATGGACTCTGATATAATACCTTGTTCATTAAAAACCCATTTGTCCAATATCTTCAGTTTATCAATGAGGGAACTAAGGTCCAAGGAGGAATGTACTTGCATAAGGTCATTGAGATAAATATTAATTCTATCCTCCTCTACTTAGAAGACAATTTGGTTTGGGTAATCACTTGCCATACAGCCATGTACTCAAAAAAGGGGTCCACTACCAGCCCCAAAAGGAATGAACCATGGCTGGTCAAAGCCAATCACAGCCATGTCACTGCCATTGGTTAGGCACAAACATGTGACCAATCCTAGCCAATGGGATCTGGGAATAGTTTTCTGGGGAATTTCCAGTAAATACTTTCCTCCATAAAAACAAGAAAGAAGAAAAAGAAACACATAGGAAGAAACACTCTTCTTCTTCTTCATGGGATACTATATCTGCATGTACACCTGAAACTTCTATAGCCACCAGAAAACTGTAACAGAAAGGCCACGCAGAAAGATGGCAGACTTTAAGTCCTCAATGATGTCATGAAGCTGTAATTCCGGACTTCCTGTTATGCATAATAGTAAATTTCCTTATTTAAGTTGCTTTTTGCTGTACTTTCAATCTAAAGCATTCTAGCTGATACCTCTCAGAAAGTTTGTGGCAAAGCTAAGATTAGAGCCAGAAGTCATCACTTCTAGGCCAATGAAGGCATCTATTAAAGGGACTGGTGAAGTCTGTGAGCAGTTTTATCAGTGTAGGCTATACTGCAGTAAGAAACAACCCACAAATCTCAGTGGTTTACAACATCAAGGTTCTGTTTCTTGCTTGTGTAAATGTCCATCAGTGTTGACTGAAGTTCTGCTCCAGGAACCCAGACCACTGAGTAAACTCCTGAAATATTACTGATTTTGTGACAAAAAGAGAAACAAAGCCTGCCAAACCATGAACTGGCTCTTTAAACTTGTGTTCAGAAATTACACGTTATCACTTTCACTCACATGTCATTAACCAGAGCAAGTCACATAGTCTAGCTTGATATCAATGAGGAAGGGGAAAAGAACAATTTTCTTAGGTAAACACCACTTTTAGTCTATAGTTAATGTTTCTAAGAAATAGCTGAGCACCCTGGGGTTAGCTGAAATGGCTAATGAATTATTTTTGGTAACATCTCAACTTCAGGAAATTTTAGCA
Source organism: Canis lupus baileyi (assembly GCF_048164855.1). Classification (NCBI taxonomy): domain Eukaryota; kingdom Metazoa; phylum Chordata; class Mammalia; order Carnivora; family Canidae; genus Canis; species Canis lupus. Next base: position 52,989,734 of record NC_132841.1, read on the forward strand.
AACACAACTGCCATGCCTTTTTTATAATAAACTCTTCTTAAAATATCTTTTATTTTAGAATGATTGCATGTTGATTAAATTTTTTTCCATACTCTACTATATATTTGAATATTGTTAAGAGAGTATATCCTAAATGTTCTGACCACCAAAAAAGAAATGGTAATCTTGTGATGGGATGGAGGTATTAGCTAATGCCATGGTGGTTATCATTTTGCAATATATAACTCCATCAAATTACCATATACCTTAAGTTTATACAATGTTACATATCAATTATATCTCATTAAAGCCGGGGACAGAGCAAAAGAATGAAAAAAGTCCAAATCAGTAAAAGATTAAAAAAATAAAATGTCTTGTTTACCCATCATAAATAAGCCACTAATAATTTGGTTTATGTCCTCTAGTCCCTTTCTATGTATGTTCACATGTCCATATACATATGCACATTTTTACATATATTTGTGACATTGCAAAAAAATACCACTTTATACAATTATATATAATATCGTGAACATTTTTGTTTGTCAATATATAGCTAATCACTTTTCTTTTTAAAGATTGCATAGTATTAAACTGTGTATATGTACCATAATTTATATCACAATTTCTCTCAGAATGGACATTTAGGTTATTCTCATGTTCATCATCACAAATAACCCTATACTTATTACCCTTTTACATATAGATATTGATATTTATCAATATCAATTGACAATATGACAAATGATAATACTCTTATGAGTACTGTGAGTATTTCTTATGAATATTTCTGTGGAATAAATGCCAAAAAGTAGAATTGCTGGAAGAGAAGGTATACACATCCAAAAATATGATAGATATTGCAAAATGGTCCCCCCAGAAAGATTATGACAGTTATACTTTTTAACTGGTGGGCCTATTGTCCAGCCAACAGTGTATTAGACAGTGATCCTTTAAGACAAAAAAATATGTGCTGAGTTCATTATATGTTAATGAATAGTTAATAGTTATAGTTAGTAATACTAACTGCATATAAATATAAATATTCTGAACATATTTATAATGGCCCCCTCTCCTCAGGGAGCTTAAATCTAGTAAAGGGGGGGAAACAGACACATATGAAAATACTAAAAATACATACTTAGTATAAGGAATTGGGTCAGGCACCTGCAGAGAAGTGAAGGATGTCAGTGTAGAGACAAAAGAGCCTTTCAGAAAGAAGCAATGTCTTTGATTATAATTGATAGAAGGGAGAGCTAAACCTTGGAATGGTGGCTGTTGCAGATGGGGTTGATGGTAGCACTGGAGGGGAAAGGATAGCTCACATGGGCAAGTGAGCTCACAGGTTGGTGTGCTGGGTGAATCACGAGAGTCAGAGTTTCTTCTTCAGGCCAAGATTTCATATAACTAGGGTTATTATCCGTAGACTGTCTTAGCAACAGGAAATTCGTCTGAATAGCCAAGCTGAAGAAGTGAGACTAGAAGAGTTCTGCCCTCTTGCTTAGAGTCCCTAAGCTGTAAACCACTACTACAGCTTAGCCATTTGATCCCCTGGAGAAAAATATAAATCAATCGACAAGATATATCCAAATCCTCAAAGGATCTGGATTCTTAGGTCCACCCTAAATACCTTAACCTTTAGTTTCACACAAATAGACTAATGGGGTTATCATTAGTCCTCTGGGAGCCTTGTTTCAAAGGAAAGACCAGAACCAAGTCCAAGCTTAGAGGTTAGGATACAAATTCATGAAGCAAATGCTGCCATTCCCTCTTTGAGCCCAATACTTCTCTGATCACAACCATTAGACCTAGCAAAGCCTCAGAATCCTTCTCAATACAGCCTTTAAGGAACTACTACCAATTAAATGGAATGGACAATGGCAATATAGACCATTTGTCATCCCTGATTTATAGCAACAGATTAGTCATTTCTTCACCCAGCATTCTCTCCCACCTATTACTTCACCAACCATAAGCCTTTCTCAGAAGAAGCCATAGGTATTAGGACCTCATACAGACCTAAACAGCCTATATTGGGAAGAGGAGAAGCCAATCTTACCCCACTCTAGCATCCACTCCTCCAAGCCCCACATTCTTTTTTTTTTTTTAAGATTTTATTTATTTATTCATGACAGACAGAACAGAGAGAGAGAGACAGAGAGACAGAGACACAGGCAGAGGAAGAAGCAGGCTCTTTGCAGGGAACCTGATGGGGGACTCGATCCCGGATCTCCAGGATCACGCCCCAGGCTGAAGGCGGCGCCAAACCACTGGGCCATCAGGGCTGCCCAAGCCCCACATTCTTATAAAAGGGTCTCCCTTAAAGATATTAGTTCTTCATCTGTTTTAACCTCTGCATAGAGGTTAAACATTCATTATTTCAACAAATATTTACTGAGTGCCTAGTATATGCCAGGTCATGTGTTACAGACTGAAGCTACAGCACTGAACAATACAGACAAAATTTCTGTGCTCATAGAGCTTACTTTGGAAGGAAAGACAAGAAGCAAGTAAGTGCTAGTGAGCTAATTGACACTAAATGCTGAGGAGATCCCAAAAATGCAGGAAAAGGAGTAGAGAGCATTGATTGGCAGATTGGGGATGGAGAGAAATTTTAAAAAGAGATAACTTTACTTGGGAAATGAAATGCAACAATAGACCTGAAGGTGAAGAAGCATGCCATCCAGATATCTGAGAGAGGCTCTGGAGCAGGAGTAGGTCAGGAACAGTGAAGAGGTGGATCTCCATGCACAGACTGGGGAGTGTGGAAGGGGGGGCAGAGAATGAAGAAAGGGGATAAATTCGGGGGATGGGGTTACAGATTATAAAGTGTCTCATAGTGGGGGTCAAAAGAAAATCTCTGACGTAGATTTAGAGCATAGACCATATATGGTCTCTGCCTTCATCAAGTTTCTATTATCATGGAAGACAAAGTACATTATTATAAGTAATTATCTCTAAGTGTAACAAATATAGCACATTTATAAAGGGGGGGTGCAAGGTGCCATGGGAGATATAACAGGACAACTTGATGGCACTTGGTGATCATGGACAGCTTCCTAAAAGAGGGATATCTAAGCTAAGCTCTGAAGGATAAGGAGGAGTTTGCCCAGGAAAAAAAAAAAAAAAAAAAAAAGGAAGAAGAATGTGCCAAGCAGAGGGGAACATGGTGTGTTCAAGGAGATTGGAAGTAGAAGAGCTACGTCCTCAGAGACCAAGAGAGCAGAGGGGTGTGATACCAGTCCGAAGAAGTCCAGAGGAATTGGAACCCTCAGGACCTTGAAATACTTATTAAGGGTCTTTGACTTTTAAATACAAGAGAGGGATCCCTGGGTGGCGCAGCGGTTTGGCGCCTGCCTTTGGCCCAGGGCGCGATCCTGGAGACCCGGGATTGAATCCCACGTTGGGCTCCCGGTGCATGGAGCCTGCTTCTCCCTCTGCCTATGTCTCTGCCTCTCTCTCTCTCTCTCTCTGTGACTATCATAAATAAATAAAAATTAAAAAAATAAATACAAGAGAAAGTTTTTGAAAGGTTTTAAGTATAAAAGTGAACAGTTTTACCTTTTTTGTAAAAAGATCTCTCTGATTACCGTGTCTCCATCCATGCTAAGCTCTCAGATCCCTGAGAAGACACATAAAGCAAAATTGTTTTTAAAAATTACCCTTGCTTCTTTTCTAATTAGCATCTTGAAAATTCACCTTTCAGTTCTGAACTCCCTTCCTGATCAGTGGAGCTGCTGTTCCCCCATTCATTGTGGTAAAACAAAGCCTTGGCCACTCCTTACCTGTCCTGACATTGGTAAGTCCCACAGATGTTTCCTAAAGCAAGGCATAACATGCATATATGAGAATACTTCTCTGAGAACAAGGAGAAGAAAAGTCTGGTTTACTCTATTTTATCCAGGCTTTTTCCACACAGAAACTCAGCAGATCAAAACCATGCCAAACTGGGATGAAACCATCTGGTTTCCAGAATCACACATTGTTTTACAAGGTTCAGTGTCTGAGACTGCCTTTCTCTATTGGTGGAAATGAACCAGACTTTTCCCATTTGTGACTCAGGGTCATTACATAAAGGTTAATTAATTCATTTGTTACCCATGTAGATAACATGTAAGGTGCCACAGGTGATCTGGAACATACAAAGCATCAAAGGGACATGCCTTCCCTCTGCCTGAAATCATCTTGAGTCCTGTTTTTCTCAAAAAGCAGTGAATTTGCAAATCTCCAAGCCGCAGGAATGTGTTGCTGTTTTGTTGTGTTCTTTGTATTCTACAGTTCTTGGTATATTCCATACTCTAAATTAGGTCTCAAAAAGATTTCTGATTAAAAATTTATACAACTCATGACAGCTTCTTTCTAGAACATAATCCCTAACTAATTCATGTTCACTTACCCTGCAGTTTTCTATTCATAATATTTTACAATTTTTGTGTATTTGTATTATAAATTATTAAATGACATCAAGGTTTTTATTTTGATGAGAGAATTTTTGATGAATTTGACAGTGTAATTACTTCAGATACTGCTCTGGATTGCTGGGAAAATATTTAATTTTATTTACCACGATGAATAATTAAAGCATGCAAGTGGTGGGCTCTCTTGCTGTGCCTTCTAGCTCCTTACTTCTGTTTGCTGCTCACTAATTAAAATAGTGATGCTTATATGTGTAGTGGCTTAAAAGAAATAAATTACCAATTTAGGGTGGTGGGGGGATGAGTGGAAGAAGCAGGCATGGGATAAGACTTGAGAAACCTATATCAAAGTAGAGAGGAAAGAGGGAAATGATGAAAACTTGGCTGTGTTTTATTTCATGTTTTTCTTGCAAGAGCAGAGAAAGTGAAGAGTATTTTCCTTGTTTATTTGGTGAACTACCCTCCTAGTTCTAGAAACTTCTTATGTGCAGCTCCTCAACTAAAACAACAGAAATGGTAAGGGCAAAAAAGGCTGGGAATCTCATCTGTAAAGCCGAAGAGATTCTTGATTATCATATGGATTATCATTTTAAATTCATGGATTACAGCTTTATATGATTTCCTTTTGGTTTTCACAAAACTCCACTAATGTACCCACAAGACCAAACTTAATATTTCTACTTGAGGATGAGAAAGCTGAGGTTCAGTTTGATGAATGGCCTAGTCCCACATCACTCAGAAGTACAAGGTCCCAGGTTTCCTGCCCCTCTCATTCTTATTCCACTGGGATTAAGAAATCAAGGAATAAACTTTTTCTCACCACTTGATCTTAAGCAATGCAAAATAATTGTTAAAAACAAGACAACATGGGGCACCTGGGTGGCTCAGTAGGTTAAGCAGCTGACTCTGGATTTTGGCTCACATCATACATGATCTTAGGGTCATGAGATGGAGCTCCAAGTCAGGCTTGAGATTCTCTCCCTCTGCCCCTGCCTGCTCATCCTTTCTCTCTCTCTAAAAGGAATATATGTATAAAATAATAATAATAATAAAGTAACAAGACAACATACCCAAAATGGAGTCACTTATGCTAAGCCCCATGTCACCAAACCAAGATTTAATGAAAGTTTCAGCTCTCCTACAGTTGGAAACTTAAATGCATCAGAAATTGCCTGATGAGCATTAGAGTTAGGTAATCTACCCAGTAGACTCTTGCCATCCCCTAAAGGGAAGTTACCTTGCAATAACCAATCTGTTTTTTGCCCAGTACAACAACCTTATTCCTGCTCCCTTCTGCCTATAAAAGTGTTGTTTTGGGGTGCCTGGGTGGCTCAGCTGTTGAGCATCTACCTTCAATTCAGGGTGTGATCCTGTGATCCCAGGATCGAGTCCCATGTGGGGCTTCCTGCATAGAGTCTGCTTCTCCCTCTGCCTCTGTCTCTGCCTCTCTCTGTGTGTCTCTCATGAATAAATAAATAAAATCTTTTTTAAAAATAAAAAAATAAAACTCTTTCATTTGGTACAGCTCCTCAGAGCTCCTTTCTATCTTCTAGAGTAGATATTGCCTGATTCATGAATTATTGAAAAAAACCAATAAGATCTTTAAAAATTACTAAGTTAAATTTTGTTTTGTAACATAATGAACATGTTATTAGACACTTAGTATATTTTACCAAAAGAGAATATATATATATATATATATATATATATATATATATGAATTTCAAATGCTAAAACACTTAAGACATCAATGGAAATAGTGCTAATGTGTAGATCCGTACAAGTTACTGCCCTATGCTAGACCTCAGTTTCCTCATCCAAAAATGGGACAATATTGGTATCTATCTCTTAGGAATTACAGACATTTAATGAGATAATGCAGAGAAAGAACTCAGTATGTCCTAGCTATTCTTATTTTTCAATGGCTTATAGAGTTAAATATGGTACTGGGGGCACCAACCACATCTTAGCCATCTTTGTATTCCAATCTCCAATACAAAGCAGGCTCTTCAATCAATGAGTTGGCTGAGTGGTTTCTGGCTATTCCATCACCAGACTCAAAGCTCCTAATTACATCACAAGGTCCTTGAGGGCAGGACATTACCTTGTTCTTTTCCCCTACTCAGTATATTGCTTAAACATAGATGATGCTAAAAAAATGCAGGCTGAGTTTTACTGGAATAGAATACTCAGTAGCATCCACACAGAGCTGAGAAGGGTTTGGCAGCAGCTTTTCCCAGGAGTGTTGCCTGAGGCAGGGGCTGTGAAAATCCTGGGAGTGTGGAGGCCACCTTAGTAAAGAACGGGCATTGTTTGGGGCCAGAACCCCTAGTGAGTGAGGTCTTTTCCAATCAAAGGCCTAGTCACTGGCAGTGTGTTCCACAAGCCCCTGGGGCCCAGCTCTCATTGTGTGGCAGGGCCACTGGGGGCGGGGACGCCCACCCCCCAGACTGTATCGATTAGCTGCTCCATCTGCCACTCTGCAAACAAGCTGCACGGTCCCCCATTGGATGAAAATGTCACCCATGGTAACAGATCCTCACAGCTGGCGTCTGACCACAGGACCCTCAGGGAGGGAATAATCAGATCCTGAAAAGCAGTCAGCCCACACCGAGCTAAATGCAAAATGAAAAATAAATAAATGTCTATTTTAATCTCCTCTCTCCTTTCTCAGCCCTGAGCACAGGACATTATTCTCAAGTTGCACTGCCACAGCAGGGGACTCAACCCTCAAGGCAGGTTGCTTTAGGGTCCTATGTATAGTCTGTGGGAATTATAGCTCAGAGGCCTCCCCTGGCTGGTTCTGGAGCTCTACAGAAAGCACTGAAATCCTGCTCCAGCCACTCCAGATTTCAGTTCTTTCAGTTCTTTCTCCTTAGAGACCTCTCTCTCTGTTTCTCTCCCCACCCCCATCACTATCTGTATCCCTGTCCTTCTCTCTCCCTCCTCCTTCCCATCCCCCCTCTCTGTTTCTCTCCCACAGGCAACACCCCCGTCTTCCTGTCCCCCCTCTCTCCTCCTAATTTTGTTCTTTCTGCACAAGACATTCTTCATCATCTTTCCTGGATTACTTCTACTCCTCTTTCAGGCCTCAGTTTAAACATCGTTCCTCTGGGGCTTCTGATACTGTGCCCCTCCCACTCTGTGCTTCCCCTCACTCTACGGCTGTCCATTTGACCAGGAGAGTGCTAACCTTCTCTGTTAAGCTATTATATTCCCAGCACCTAGTACAGTGGTTGGCACACAAAAGATGTTTAATAACTATTTATTACATGGCTAAACAAAAAATGCTAAGTACAAAGCAATTCTTATAGAGCTTCTGGATTTTTTCAGACTCTGAAGGTGTCCATGCCATGGGATTCTTTATCAGTTTCCAGTTACTGAACTAGCCTAAGTCAAAAATAAAGGAATTTGTCAGAAGGGCTCACAAAGGTAAAGGAGCTATTGACATTTGGGAGTAGAGCATTCTTTGTAGTGGGGGGCTGTCCTGTACATTGTAGCTCTATCCACTGATGCCAACAGGACCCTCTAACCCTCAGCTGTGACAACCAGAAATGTCTCATCTCATAAGGTGAGGATTCCAGAATAACAGGGAAAGGGTTCAGCAGACCAGCCAAAATAATGACAAAAGTCCACTTCACTATTCCAGTTAGACCAGTGGTTCCCTGGGAATATACTACGGTATGTTTACAATGTCAGGAGACAGAACTGGGGACAAGGGTTGCAAAGGACAGCTCCCCAAAACGAAGAATACTTTAGTCAAAAATGTCAATAGTGCGGCTATTGAGAAACCCTGATCTACGTGGATAAGATAAAGTTTCTACTAGAAACTTCAACTTTTCAGTTGAAAGCCTGAACTATATACTTCTTAATCTAGGATTCCAAAGATACATCAGCCCATGCCTTCTTTTTAAGCCAGCAGATACTCCTTCATCCTGTTGACAATTCCTTGCATGAATACAGAAGGCTGTCAAGAGACCCAATGAGGCATCTCTGATAGACAGTGTTATGTGGTGTGGTTAACAATATTATTATCAGTTTTATTAATACTATTATTTTTTAGTTTCAAATCCCAAGTCTGCCACTTTCTAGTCATATCCTTGGACAAGTTACTTAATTTTTTTTAAATCTCAGTTTCCTAATCTGCATTATGGAATGATAACATACCCACAAATGATAATCCAAGGAAAGCACAGGATACATTACTTAGCATAGAAAGAATATTAACTACTATTATATTTATATGACAATAAACAATTGAAATTTTATAACACAGAGTTTTCACTGATTCACAGTTATTTTCTTTTTTGACAAGTGTGCTGGCTATTATTATTTGAACTATGATTAATCCATAGCTCTAACAAGTGATTCTGTATAGATGAGCATTGTTCCTGGGTGCAAAGCTGTAAAGATATAAGAGAACAGGTTGTATTCTGGCCAAAGTAAAGTTCTTAGCACAGGAGAAGCTTAAAGTGCACGGATGTGGGGGAATGAGGGTCAGCAGAGCTCAGTCATACTTTGAAGACAGATTAAAGGCCCAGCAAAGGGATTAGAACTTGATTCCTCAAGTATCAGAGGCAAACAGGGACTTTAATTAAGCAGGTGAGTGGCATGTGAGGTCTGTCTTTTAAGAAGTTGCAATGACAACACATTGGTGGTTGTTCATTCCCCTCACTGTAAACCCTACCATACTCTCCCAATGGTGGTTCTTCACATTCCATTAGAATAACTTTGAAATGTCAGGGATGAGAATAGGACCATCTCAATTACCACCCACCATACTATATGTAAATGTCACCTTTCCTGAAGATATTTTGGCAATATCTCATAGGTGTCTTAAAAATATGTATACCCTTTTGCCCTGGAAATTCCACTTTTAAGAATCTATCCTGAGGAAACCATGAAAAATGTGCACAAATATTTACCTACAAGAAAGCTCATTTGCACTGTTTTTAGGAGTAAAAAGTTAAAAACCCTAAAATTTCAGTAATAGGTAATTGGTTAAATAAATTAAGGTACAATGACTTGCTATACAGTCATGAAAGCTACATTATTGACATGTAGAAAAACAGGTTACAAAAGAGTGCATAGTGTATAATGCCTGTACCTGCCTCTACACACACACACACACACACACACACACACACACACACATGCTCTTCTTTTTTATAGATATCCTTTTGTCCCAGCAAATTATTTCTGGTAATTTATCCTAAGGAATGAATGAAGGCAGTAATAGCAACATATGTAAAAGTGTGTGTATACATACATAAATCACAAATATGCACACAAAATAGTCTGGAAAGGTAGATACTAAGGTATTAGTGCTTGCTATGGATGAAGGGATTGTGGGAGATTATTTTATTTTCTTCTTTTGGCTTTGCCAAATTTTCAAGTCTTTCTAACAGCATTTATTACATTTATAATGATTTTTTTACATTGAGAATAATAAGAAATGCAAAGAAATTTCATCCCCAATAATTATTTCCAGAAAAATTTTGTAGGATATCTCATCAATCTGTAATTTTTGAATGACTAGAGGGAGACAAGCTGAGCTAGATTTTGAAAATTTTGTTGATTCTCCTTAGATTTCAGGATAAACTTGGTGTCTACTGAATTTAGTACGGACTGAGCTGCCAGTATCTGCTCACTGCATCCTGAGTGATGTGCAGCTACAATGAAAATGGAACCTATATGATTCCTTTCCTCAAATTACTCATAGTCAATCCAGGATAAATGATATATGTGAAAGAGATACTAGGACTAATTCAAGGCCACTCATGGTAAAGTGCTAAATCATAAGGGAGAGCTGCTGAGTTGTACAGAGGTTCAGAGAAGGAGAAGATAATTATGTATTAGAAGGGTCAGGAAAATCTTCACACACGAAAAAGATGGGATGACAGAAAAAAGAAGAGCAGCAGCCTCAAAAGCATAAAGGCAGGATGCTTTTGATGATGATCAGGTTGGGGATCAGAGACAGCAGAAGGCCAGTTTAGCATAAGCACTGACTTCTAATTGAGGGCTCAAGACAGTGAGGACAAATTAAGGAGGACCCCCAGTGCTGGGGTCAGAAATTTAGACAATAATGACTATGTAATAGAGCTCTGGGTCTCAACATAAGAAGGAGTAAAAGTATTTAAAAATACCAAACATGAACAAGATGTTGATAACTTAGGCATTCATCATCTAGAAACTATCTAAAAGAAGCAAGTGATACAAGGAGGGACATAATAACTTCTTTTAAATGAAACCCCAGAACCCATTCTAAAAATATATTTTTGGAAAAGGGGTGATATCAGGTGGTCCTTTCAGCAGGAAGTGGGCTTCACGAATCCTAAAGAAGAGGCAGGAGATAAAGAAGCTTAAGGAAAGGAAAATTCATGCTGACAAATGGTGGTTGAAAAATTTGGATGAGACTATATGTAAAATTTGTTTCAGTCCCCAGATGGAAGTTCTGTAATGAGTGAAATTCATTATCTTAAACTTTTGGCTGTAATGTGTAATTGTTAACCTCTACTGCTTTGGTTCAAGGCTCCCTTCAGTAAAATATATTGTTTGCCATCAAAGCTGATGTGGATTAGGAGCTGAGCATGTGCCCTCCCTTTTAGGTTATATTAATATACCAAAATCGATAACATGCCATAGCTTTCAGAAGTAGTAATAAAATACCCTAAAATATTCCCAGAATACGTCTATAAATTATTTGTTCAATGTACTTATGTTTAAAAGGTTGTCAGTTACAATGCTCTAGAAGACTCTAAAATTACAAGCCATCGTATTTGTATTTGATAAAGCTCTTGCTGTTTTGGGTCAGAGGGGGTTATGCTATGGGGGAAAAAATCATTATTTTCCCTAATAAATAAATTACTTGCCTATATTTCATGTATCACTCAGGCTAGCCAGTATTGAAGGTTTAAATAATAAATAACAAATAGCTCCATTCATTTATTAATAATGATGTGGCACGTGTGTGTGAGTGTGTGTGTGTGTGTGTGTGTGTGTGTGTGTGTGCGGGTATGTGTGTCTTGAGTATATGAGTTTTCCTTTAGAGCCTTGGGGTGACAGATTGAACAGAAGTCATCAGAAAGGACAAAAAGTCATGCCTCTGAGATCATTAACATTTTTCCAGGTTGAGGAAATCAGATAGTGCTAACAGACCTTTTGACTTGGCCAGTGCCTAATGTAGAGAACCGTGCTGGGATAAAATTCTTGAAAGGCACAGAACCACCCAACACCTTTAGCCTGAAATTCCCTAAGGGCCCCTCTAGTATTAACTCTTCTCAGATAGAGCACCAAGACAGAGTTCTAGGGGAAAAATAGAAGAGAAGACAATCCGATTGTCTTCAAAACTTTCTCCTTTTATTTAGCAGAAGAAGAAAGGAGGTTAGCCACATCTGCTTTAGGCAGTTTACATCACCATTAGTCCCAGTTAATTAACTGACCTCACAGATGTAAGTATCAATCTCCACCATATTGTCACAAAGTGACCCTCACCATTACCTACAATGCTACTCCTTTGATTTGAAGCACACAGAGGCAGGTTGAACTAAAATACCCATTCTCACAAAAAGCCAGCTAAGAAATATACTGCACTACATTCCATTCCCAAAGGAATACCTGGACCAAGGAAACGGCTGGCAACAGCTGGACCTTGCAATGAGTTACTGTTGGCACTAAGCCAGAGCAAAAAGCAATCAGCCTTGCACTGTGAATCCTAAAACAGATGGATCCCCTCTGTTTGTCCTTCCCTTCTCCACACACCTAAGGCAAGCACAGGGCTTGGCAGGAGCTCTGGGGACATGCACATATATTTAAAAGGACATAAGTCTCAGAACTACTCTTTCATCATAAATTGCATACCTTTTTTCTACATTATTTAGCTCTAGGGCAAAAGATCTTTCACCTCCGAAAATACATATGAAAAATCTGGCCTGCCCAGTGACCTAGCTAATTGGGCCAGAGAATGTTGGGTGGAAGAGTCAAGTTCTGCCTACTGTTTGGGGTCTGTTGACGATTCCTTCTTCCCTGGGTAAATCACTTCTCATTCTTCGATCTCTTCTTTATGTGACCCTCACCACCAAACAGCAACACAGAACAAGGCACAGCAGGCTACCACACCATCATCCTTGTTTAAAGAACAGGGTCAGCTCCTTGCTGTGAACAGATTTTCCTCTGTGGAAACAGGTTCATGTTTATCTTTCAAGTTCCAGCAACAAACTCAGGATCACCAACATGTGCCGCACAGCTGCTGCAGTGCCTGATTTATGAACAAATCTGCATATAATTGTGTTGGTTCTTTTTTTTTTTCCTGGTCTATTTTTTCTTTAAATAAAATGGCTTAGTCCAGGCTGCATAAAGCCCCAATTCTAAAGCCATATAATTTTATGGACAAGGGGTGGGGGTAGGAATAGGGGAGTTCTTTTGTATGGCACCTGAACTCATTAAAATCCTAAATTCCATAATTTTACACTACCATGTGCCACAACTGAACAGCCTAATTGCTTACCGTCTTTATGAGAACCACAAATGGAGCAAGAAAACCAGGGAACAGGTGGGAAGGCCACACTGGGGTTTGGGTCCAAGCCCTGTCAAGAGGTGCTGACCAGACTAAAACTGGATGATTTTGTATGGTAAGAGACTTTACTCTCTATAGAGGCCCGATTTTAGCCAAGTCAGCAGTGGTGTGAGACATGTGTCAAAATGAAGAGATTCCCAAAATTAGACATGTTATAGTGACCACACTGTTGGCATTTTTAAAGAAAGGGAATAATGGGATGAGGTAAGAATCAATGGCTAACAATCTTATCACTGTAGGTTCCTGGACACAAACGAAGATAGGATCTAACAGTTTAAAAAAAATGATTTATATTTCAAGAAATTAAGTTTCTTCCCTGGCTCCCTACATCTGGTGATGTAGTAGTAATGAATATGAAAATTCTTTAGCATCTACTCTATAGACAGTAAAAGCAATTGATTAACTAGAATGACTGGAATTTTTAGCATCTTGGTTGATCACTTTGCCTGCCTCACAAAGGAAACTAATTCCTTTGAAGAAAATATTATAGTTTGGTGATTATGGGAAGGGGCCCAGAAATGTGCAATTAGAAAGAAGTTTTTAGCATTTTTTCTCTTACCTGCCAACCAACAGCAAAGACCAGGCCAACCAAGCTCCAATTGTCAGATCTCATTCTGAAGATTGGACAAGCAAGCTGTTTATTTTATTCACTTAAAATGAAGAGAAAATTCAACATATTTCCAAAATTCAATACTTCATTCAAGCTTCTAGAAGCCTCATCACTGAAAATTAAGGGTAGTAGTATGAGAATATCAGCCTACGTAATCATGAAATATAAGAAGAACAAATTGATAAGATCCAGAAATCTAGTAAGTTGAAAGAGGTTGGAAGATAACAAAAAAATCAGGGAAGTTGCCAAGTCCATATACATTAGAAATGGAAGCCACAGTGAAGAGTTTTTAGAACCAGGGAGAAAGGTCTACTATGAATAAAGGATTAATGTTAATTGAAGGATTCAATGGATGGATGGATGGATGGATGGATGGATGGATGGATGGACGAACAAACAGAAAGACAGTGAGTCAAGAAAAGAGTCAATGAAATCTAATCTCAGGAAGGAGAGTCTTAGACGTGAGACTGGGCAAGTGGTAGCCATGGGCATCTTGATGATGATCACAATCAGAAGTTGCTGAGAACACTGCTAGAGAATGCTGTCACCTAACTAAGAGACAGAGATACCTAGCCAGGGATCTAGTACGCTAGAATCACAGATAAGCTCTTACTCCCCAAGAAAACTTTCAGAGTGAGCTCCCAGGCCTGGCCAAAGCTTTGGCCTCTCAGCAGTATTTCCAACAACCACTGCCAACTTCTTTAGAAATGGGCAGAAAGACCTCCTCCTCTCTGAACTAGAAGGACAGGATGTTTCAGCTTAATCCTCTGCTGAGGCCCAGGATCTCACACCAAGAACATGGTGTTTTGCATTAGGAATTCACTGAGACAAAGTGAGGCCAGAAGGATGTCTGATGTGCCAGGCATGGTCTATGGGAGTACAGAGGTCTCTTATTTAGGCCCAGTAATTCGAAAGTAAGACCGATACAAGAGAAGAAATACTGAATAGAGAGAGTCCTATTTCTAGCTTTGCTAATTCCAAAATTAGGCCAAAAATACCAAGTAGGACAATTCTTTTTGTTCACCTCGTTTCCCATACTTTGTCTTTTCTTTCATTGCTCTCAAATCCTGTTGCCAGGTACCTGTCCACACTAAACATCCCAGGCATTTCTCACCATTGACTAGCTCACAACTCTGTAAGAACTTACTTAGCATTAAGCATTTTGCATTCATTGCTTCATCCAATCTTAATGACAACCTGGGAAGGCAGATGATACCATAATTATTCCCAATTAGCAAATAAGGAAACTAAGGCTCAGCAAATAAATATAATTTGATTAAATGTAACTTTATCAATGTTGATGTTTCACATCTGGTCCCCTGCCTTCCTTACTTGTCCTTTGTTCTTATGGATCTCCTACTGCCTAAAAGCCATTCTCTTCAAACTGCAAGGCTTCTATGCACCCAGTTAATGACTTAAGGCTTGATATACTCTGCATAATTGTAATGAATATGAAAGCATTTCATAAACCATAACAAACAATACAAACGTGAAGTCTTATTTTTAGTGTGTACATCTTTGTCCATGTGTTGCATTCATTTCTGCTTCCATCGGGTTTCTGACTTGTTACTTTTCCTTTTTTCTGGATATATTCACCTGAAATTCAGACTCCATAACTAGAGTAATGCCCACCTTCCTAGGCTAGTCTTCATATATCTGCAATATGCCGGGATGTTCCCAATCCTAGTTCCTTTCAATTCTAGAAATGATCTGGAGCCATTTCTATGCTAGACCTAGCTAGCGGCAAGGTGCTGCCTTGCTGATAGAAATTCTTTATGAAACATCCTTTCCCCCAGCATACTATGGCAGTCTCATATGTCCTTATGTCCTTTGCATTGATTCTCACTGCCCTTCAGATTGCCCTTCACATTCCTATAAAGCATGGAATAGCTTTTCCTATCATATCCTTACATCACCAACAGCAAAATTCTGTTGTGGCCAAGGAAAACAGACACATAATCATAGCTGATACAATTTGGGCATTTACTATATTCCCAGCACTGGGCTAAGCATCTTACATGCATTGTCTCATTTAATCCTCACTGTATCTCTGAGATATATAGAATTGTTATCTCCATTTAAATGGAAGAACAAAGGTAAAGAATGTATGTAAAATCACCGGTAACTAAGATATCAAGCCAAGGTTTAAATTGGATCTTATTTATGTCTCCAAAGCCTTATGCTCTTAATTAGCATGCTACACTCCATACTCCACAATATAAGAGATATATTTTTTTTTTATTCTCTGAAATGAATGAAGGCATTCCAACTCTTCCAGATTCACCAGAAGTTTCCTGTAATCTCCAACAGATTCTTGACTCCCAAGTCAAGCATATTCCCCATGGGAAACTATACATAGAACAGCCTTGACCACTCTTTGTGTCAATTGGCAATTCAGTTCAAGGCCCTGTGAAATAACTGTTTCCTGATCACACAGAGATTACAGAACAAGAGATTAGTTTTTTTCCCCCAGTCAGTAGGACTCATCTGCTTTCTGGATAGAGGAACCCAATATTTAGAACCCAATGTCTCCATTCTAGATTTCTGTGCCCATTTCAGTACTCCTTTGAGCATCAGTTCATTCCTCCTTGGTTAAAACCCCTGTTTCATCAACTTTTTAAATTGCCCTAAGCCTCAGTTTCCTTAGCTGTCAAATGAAGTAATGCAAGTAAATTACTTACCTCCCCAGGTAGGTAAGAAGTACACTCATATGTTAAATGAAACCAAAACAAAAATAATAAAAATATTTAAATCGAGCCAACAAGAAGAGAAAAGTGATGATGGGTGGCAGAGTTGTACTCCTCTAATTTTTCTGTCACAGCCAAAGGGAAAAATATAAATGGGAAATTTAAAGGGCAAATAAGAGGTAAAGGATATGACTTTTCCTAGCCCTTCTAAATGGCACTGGGACTCACAATGGAGCTTCTGTGGAAGGGCCAGGTCTCTGGATTGGCATGTCTGTCTCCCTTTCCCTGCAGGTCAGTGGGAAGCATAAGCACTTCAGAAAAAGAGGGGAGTGTTTCAGCCAAGGTCAAGAGCCAGGTCTTATCCACAAAATTTTCTCCCTCTTTTACAGAAGGGAGCTGAAGAAAGAAACAAATAAATAAACAAGAAGTAATCGGGTGGTGTAAGTTAGTGGAGAGTGTGCAAAAAATCTGATGTGTTTTCAATAGAAAACAAATCTTTTGGCTTTACATTCCAGACATCATTGCCTTGAATGTGAGTTAGGACAATCGTGTTGTATTAAAAAAATGAGGGAATAAACAAATCCAAAGCTGTGAAACATTCTCTCATGGAGTCCAGGAACATCTCCCACTGCCAGTTCGTCAGAGGCAGAAATCTTAGCATGTCACCATTTAAGAGCCCATGAAACCTCCAAGTGAGGAACAACTCGTTTCCTGGCTCTCTTTATTACAATTCCTTCTAATTTAAAATTTATAATGAATGCGAACAATAATCAGTTTGTAAATACTGTTTTTAAGTTCACTAGAGCTTTGCCAAGAGATTCCTTCTAGGTAACAAGTATGTGGCTCATTACTCTCTCATTAGCAAGATAGAAATAAAGATGCAAAAAAAAAAGGAAAGAAAAGAAAGGAAGAAAGAAAAGGGGAAAAACACCCTCTCCAACGATATTGTTGGAGTCTAATTGCCTGCAAGGAATTCTTAATAATGTTTACTAATGCCTTTTCAGCCTTGCCAATTTTATAATGCTCATTCCAGATTCCAGGTGTGACGTCTGTGGTCCCTGCTGTGATCTTAGCTAGAGAGTTTAGACACCTAGAATAGCAGCTTTGGAGAGTTTTTAGCCCCATCTTATGTCCCCAGAATGCAATCACACCCACTGAGGCTTTAAAAAGGAAATCTGAAGCTCTGGCATTTTTATTTAAAATTAAATCTCTAATTGGACACGGCTGCCCTTTTCCTAGACAAGACATGACACCACCTCAACCTGGCTTGCTGAGGGCAAGGCTCCAAGAGTGAACCATGTGCTAGACATTGCAAGTGGCTAAAAAGCATTTTTCTCCTCATTTCCTAGAAACTCTGAGTATGGTGGATTATTCTCTTTTGACACATAGATCCTCTGTTTGCAATCTCGTGTCATATCCTAGAAGTCAAAAAACAAATGGAAAATATTTTACAGAGTTGAAGAGTCTATACCAAATATTAGCTTCTTGAATCTTACCACTGTTAAGGCAAGGAATAGCAACAAGACTTTTTAGTAATAAACTACAGTGGTTTTGGGTGGGGTGGTGTTGGGGGTAGCAAGAGTTATTTGGGTGTTTTCCCCTAAATGACCAATGAATTATTTAGGAATAATATTTAGGAAATAATTCATTGACCTTGCAAGCAGAACTCTGCATGTGAAGAAACTATGGCAGGGAATTTGTAAATTCACTGCAGCTTAGACCAATATCCATTGGAAGTTTATTGTCATTATTCCATCTCAGACACTTTTCTGTCTCTATAAATTGAAATGGTCTTCCTAAGCCCATCGTGTCAAGGTTGAGTTGCAAAGTTTTCATTTTAGGAGCTAATTTTGAGATGCAAATTTAAAATGGACTTACTCCATTTTCTTTATACCAGTGATCCTTTCTCTTACAGTTTTACAGTGAGAAGGAAGAAAGAAGGAGGCATGTCCTAACTCCATCAAAATTCCTCACAATTATAGTATTTAAAGAAAAACTAAAAAAAAAAAAAAAAGAAAAGAAAAGAAAGAAAAAAACTTTTGGAACTGACTTGTTTGCAGGAGTCTGCTGTTGATTACATGGGGACACCAAGAAGAGAACTATGAATAAGGTCTCTCAACCAGGTTCATAAAACAAGATTTGAAAAGATATGAGAGGTTATAATTTAAAAACCATCAAGCCAAAAATGAGACACTGTGCTCAGATCTGGGGTCCATTCCTTAAGTAAGCCAAAGCTTCCAATGGGCAAGCAAAAGCTCATTTCAGCCCAGGATAGTGAAAGAAGACTTGGGCTAGTGCTCAAGAGTTCTAGGTTATGCCATCAACTAGCTGTGTGTGATCTTAGGCCAAGTGCTTGACCTCTCTGAGTCTCAGTTTTAGTATCAACAAAATGAACAAGTTTAACTTGATAGCAGGTGAGTTCTGATGCTTGGTTTTGAACCCAGGTTCCACTATTATTTAGCTGTATAACTTTATGTAAGTTACTTAAACAGAGTGTGCCTCAGTTATTTAACTTGTGAACTAGGAAGTTCCCTCACAGGGCTGTTACGAGGATTAAAGGAGAAATAATATAGGTAAAGGGTCTAGAATGGTGCTTGGAATGCAACAACCAATAGACAGTGGGTACTGCTGCTGTTAAATACTGTTAAATGACTGTAACTCTTTGAAACTAACAGGTGCAGGAAGGACAAAGGAATAATCTAAGCTGACTTAGACTCAGGGTAAAAGGCTTCTGATTTCCTGATGAGTTGACCTCATTACTAACTGACTCTTCCAGAGACTCAGAAATCCTGATCTCTGCGTCCATGAAGACACATCTTTTTAAAGTAGGCTCCACGCTCAACAGAGCCCAATGTGGGGCTCAAACCCAACACCCAGAGATAAATATCTAAGCTGAGATCAAGAATCCAATGCTCAACCAACTAGGCAACCCTCTGCCTCTTCCAAAACATACCTGCAGATAAGCAAAGCTTAAATTCCAGGTTCTCAAACTACATTTGGCAAACATCAACTCCTGTCCTGGTCTAGCTGCCCTCAAAGGCTCTCTGCATGCTCCTTTCATAAAGAAATTTCTAATTCTAAGCTGGCTTTTTCAATTCATTAGCTGCATGACCTTGATCAAATCCTTCAGTTTCTTGACCAATTTCGTTTCCTAGAAAACAAAAACAAAACCATGACAGCATCTTGCATGGTTCTAGACATAAACAAATGAGAAGGTAATAAAATAAAACTACCAATTATTGATCAACTACTAGGCACTAGGCACTAGGCACTAGGCACTGTAAAAGACATTTTACATGTGTTATTCCAGTTAAATAATTCTCACAACAATCCTGAAAGGCAAGGAGTAAATAGCATTGTCACTCTCCAGTTGTTCAGGTCAAAAACCTTGGAGTCATTTTTGAATATTCTTTATTATATTCCACACCAATCTTTAAGCAAATCTTCATTCCACCTTCAAAAACCAGATCCAGACTAGTCTGCCTTCAAAACACAGATCCAGACTAATTCTCACCAATTCTATCTTCACCACCCTAATGCCACAACCTGCCTGGACTACTGCAATCGCCTTGTCTGCTAACAAGTGTGCTTGGTCCCCAGTTTCATCTGCTCTCTACCAGTAACCACAGCGATCATTGTAAGAGTAAGTTAGGTCCATAGTTCATAGGTCAGCCTCTGCTAACATATGCAAGGTCCAGGGCAAGAATTCAAATGAAAGCCCACAAGTAATTTTTATTTTTTTTTTTAAGTTTTAAATCAAGATAACATAGCTTTTATTTTTTCTGTTAATCTACTTGATAAATACATAAAATGATGAGATCTAAAAATATGTATAAATTTATGGCCCTTAAAATGACTAAAAGTATAAACCTATAATTTTTAAATGTCTGAAATTGACAAAATATCAAAGAGTATTTGACTTAATTATTATTACACTTATTTGGCTCTTTGGATAAATAATAAGATAAATATGTGAATAATTCATGAATTATTATGCGTTCATTCCATAAGTTTTTTCTTGCCTTAATTTCAACAGAATTAATCTTCATATTATTATAATCAAGATTTTCAGATAATTTATTTTCAATTGATAGCAATAGTCTAAAGTATTAAGAATTAATTATATTCAAAGTATACAATATTTGAGTAAATTTTCATCAAAAATTATAATTAATATAAATTAAAAATCAAAACACTTAAATTTTTGCTTGCAAAAATGCTATTTTTATTCTGAAATATTCAAAATTATCTACTAAAATTAAATTACAAAAGGTTAATTATATTAATGAATGTCAATATTTTAATCAAATTATTTAAATAAAGCTGAAATATATTTAAATAAAGCTGAAATATATTTACTTTTTAAAAATGAATTAAACTTATTAAATGTTTTTATAAAAATGAAACTATTTGTTATTCTGGCTTGAAAGGTCATCTAGCAACCAGTATAAAGATTTGGTATCATGAGGCTTCTGTGGCTTAGTCAGTTGAGCATCCATCTCTTGTTTTCAGCTGAGTAGTGGTCTCAGGATCACCAGTGGTGGTCTCAGGATCCAGCCCCGCGTGGGGCTCCAACTGAACATGGAGACTGCTTAGGATTCTCTCTCTCCACACTTCCTCACGTTTCCCATATCCAGGTGCTCTTCTCTCGCTCTCTCTCTAAAAAAAAAGATTTGGTATCACAACACACTTCACACTTTTTACCGAGAGAGAGAGAGAGAGAGAGAGAGAGAGAGAGGGAGAGAGAGAGAGAAATGATAGATAGATGCTTTCTGTGATTGTGGTATGTAGGATCCTCTAATGATCTTGCCTGGGGATAAGGACAATACTGCCTACAAGATCCTATATGATCTGGCTTCTGAGAATCTCTCCATTCCATCTCTTGTCACTCTCTTCCTCTATCATGCCAATGCAATTATATTTGCCTTCTTGCAGTTCCTTGCAGGGAACTCAACAGCCACGCTGAACACCTCCAAGGACTTGCTTTCTCCTCCTCTATCTGGAATGTCTTTCCTCTAGATATTGATGGAATGCCCTCTCTCCAGACTTCATGTTTCTGTTCAAATGTCACCTTTCAAGGAGGCCTCCCCTGAATGCACTATCTAAAAAGCAGTATTCTCATCACTTTCTATTCCTTTACCCTACTTTATTTTCCTCTTCATACTACCTATTTGATAATTAAATATATTATTTACTTCTTTATTGCCAGCATTTCCCACTAGAATGTCTCACTTTTGACCACAAAATACAGTATAGCACGTTCTCAATAAATGCTTAATAGATGGAAAGCACTAGGTAAGTCTTGATTTCCTTTTTTTTCTGCTGCAATATGCTTTTTGTGGTTTTTTTTTTGTTGTGGTGGTGGTAATTTTGGGGGGTTCTTGGTTTTGGTCGGAGAAAGATTTCTTAGATTGGATTTTTTAATCACTGTGAGGAACAACTGGTTGTACTTTCTCATACTTGAAAACAGCAGAGATGCACCAGGTGGGAGTCTGACTTATCTCCAAATTAGGGATAGAAGACGGAAGTGACTGTCTCAAAGTCATGGGAAGAGAGTAAATAACAACAGCTATAACCTCTAAGACCAGGTGATTTTGAGAGTGATCCATACCTCCAGGGGTTATCACTATTGGATATAGTTAAGGGATTCCCTGCACCTCTCCTCCCTAGCCACACCCAGTTCTGTTATGAGAAAACTGAGGTCAACTTCCCTACTGTCTGCATTCCTTTTTTTTCCTTTTCCTACCACTTACTGGAGCATCAAGAATATGCCAACTACTGTGCTTAACACTCGTCATGTTCTGCTTCATTGAACTTTACACTAACCTATAAGCAGCTGCCATTGCTGTCCACATTTTACAGATGAGGAAGATGATATTTAGAGAATAACTCCTTTCAAGGCTAGCAAGTATAGAGCCAGTTTTCTAAGTTCTGTTTCTCTCTGAAGTCCACGGTCTTAACCACTATGCCTTCGGTCTCCTCAAATTCACTTAGGTTCTTCAATTCAACCAATGTTCACCAGAATCCTCTAATGGAAGGCTGTGGTAGATGCTATGGGGGACAGAGGATGATAGACATATCCTTAGGCTGCTTTCCTCTAAATGGAGACACAAGATTTCCACATTCCAAATCAAGAAAAAAGACTACAGTATATGAGTTCTTGGAAACATTGAGAGTATGGATAATAAGTGCTCTAGGAAGATGGGGAAAAAAGAAAAACTAATTGTGGACTTTAGTAAGGTGAAGAAGTAAAGAGGGGTGAACATTTGAACCTTGCCCCAAAATATGGCAATATAGAATACTGCTCTATGTGCAGAGATACATGTGTAGATGATGTTTTAACTTATTTGTGTATTTACTGCACAAGATTTATCGATGTCTTATCATGTGCCTGGCAATCTGCTGAATTCTTGGCAGACTAAAATAAGTGCTTTGCAGGGGAAAAGTAAATGGCCAGTGAAGAGGACAGATCTGGGTTCTGTGAAGAATAAGAGGCTGCCTTCCTGGCTCCAAAGATCCCATTAGAAAAAAAAAAAAAAAAAAATGTGTTCAGCATTCTTTCTTTACTGCTCAGAGTATAAGAACATTTTGTAATCAGGAACCACTAAGTGTACCCTGGAGAGCACCCATCCAGTACTGGGTTAGATTTCAGAGGTTCTTCTCTGTAACTGCCCTGGTGAGACAAACTACAGTAGTCAATGGAGCAAGTTTGAATCTTGACCTCAAAACAGGAGTTCTGTGTCCCTGGGTAAATGGCTTAACTTCTCTGAGCCTCATTTTTCTCAGTTACAGACTATAGAAGATAATCCTTACTTCACAGGGTTGCAGTGGGGATTAAATGAGATAAAATCTATATACAAAAAAAAAACTGGCACATAGTTGGAGCCCCAAAATTAATAGTTCCTTTCCCTTCTCCATTTTCCTTAGAAAATAATTTCTTGCTTTCTGAGCAAGGAAGTACAAGGAATTGTGGTCTCATTTTTTTCTGAAACTGTAAGTTTATTGATTTCACCCACTCCTGCCAAATGATTCCTATCATTTAACTTCCTTTGCAAGGTTTTATCTTCCCTGAGCTGTCTCCAACACACCTCTAGGCCCCAACCCACACCACTTACCATCATCTTTCTCTTAGATTCAAAGCTTCGGTTTCCCTACCAGGTTAAGAATCCACATCGAGTGTCTTAGATCTATTTGAGCTCATGTAGCGAAATCATTATAATGGGTGATCCCCTGCTTTCCCCTGCAATAACCAGGCTCCCTCATTGGGATAAATGACTTGGCCATCAGGTTTATAGTTTACCCATTTGGGAACTGGATTATTGCTTCATAAAACTGTGCTACATGGTACTATTATCATTTAATTATGTTGCCTAAAGAAAAAAAATAAAGATTGCCTTCTTGAGCACTACTCTCTAGCACCACCTTAAGTTTTGTGGGAGCTGACTCCTCCAGCAGATTTCCTGCTTCAAATATCTTTAAGGGTGGAGAAGGTCATTCTGTTTGGCATGCTCTCCTTTGCCAGGCACATCTCCTCAAAAGAGTAATTTGATCTCTTTTTTAACATGCTGTTTCAAATCCCCCAGAAAAATGTGACATATTCTATGGCAACATTTTCCTTCCCAAAAGCATTATGTGTCTATATATAGGAAACATTTATGTATGTTTCATGTCATATACACATACACATGTCATATATGTGTGTCATATATACATATACATACATATGTGTCATATATGTGTGTATATATGTGTGTGTGAGTGTGTGTGACACTCGATACAAGAACTGAATTTCCTTATATGCTACATGATTGTTCAAAAGGGAACCTATAGACATTGTTTTTCCATAACCATCTGGCAAAATGCCAGTAATTTCCCCTTAAAGATGCATTCTTTGGGATTAATTTGTTTTGTCTACTACAATCCAATTACAATATAAGATGTCTGAGGAAGGATGGAGTGGGTGGGAGTGCAAACAAAACAAGATTTGCCTTTAGTTGATTACTGTGGAAGCTGACTGGTGATATTTACCAGCTCAATACACCATTCTCTCCATTTTCAATAGGTGTGAAGTTTTTGAAAAGGTGTTACCCTGGGAGGGATAATAGAGTCAGTTTCGTTTCCATTTTAGTATTAATAAATGTATCATGTCTGATAGGATCTTTCAATAGACAAAGCAAGTAATGGTGATAGAGAAGTCAAGATGAAATGCTTAATGTTCAGCTCCACATGCCACGGTTCAGTGCAACTGTGAGTTACACCCCATGGAGCAACTAGTAAAATGTGGACTCCCTGAACTGAGTAAAACTTTGCGGGGGAGGGACATCAAGAAGGCTTTGAATAGTTGGGTGCTTGAAGGAAGGGTAGAGTTTGTAAGGACTGACAGAGAAAGAAGAATATTCCAGAAGAGTGAAATGACATAAGGTAAAGTATTAAGAATAAGCACAGTTCCCTGAATGGCTTCCTAACTGGTCACTTGCCCTCAGTATGGTCTCTACACTGCAGTCTTAATGATCTTTCTAAAATATATATATATGATTCTCTTGACCCCACTAAAATCCTTTGTCATCTCACTGCACTCAGAATAAAGTCCCAAATCTCTAGTATGTCCACCAGACCCTGTCTGTAGCCTCATCTTGCACTATTTTCTCCTCACTTTCTTCTCTCCACCCATAAATGCCAGAAAATACACTAGTATTTTAATAATGGCTCTCTCGGGGTCATTGGCTTATGGGTAATTTCTGTATTTCTTTTTGCTTGTCTTTCAGTTTCTAAATTTTCTACAATGAACCAAGATTATGTTTTTAGTAATACTAATATTTTTTAAAAGGCCTGGAAAGTTGTGCAAGGGGAAGCAGTTTAGGAGGCAATTTTGCCAATAATTCTGGAGGCTTTCACTAGGGCAAGTAGGATAAGGACTGAGAACAGGAGACACACAGCTGCAGCAACAAAATCTTCCAAAAGTGACAGAAGCCGGAGAAGTCCTGGGGGCAGCCCACAAAGTAAGGCAAGACTAAAAGAAAGGTAACATGTAACATCTATTTTTATGAAGAGCATCTGGAAACACAGGGGAGAGACAGAGCAGTGGTTTGGGAGGGAAGCAGAAGTAAAGTCTTTTTTTTACTGTTTTAACTTGATTTGATTTGAAGATTCTTAAATATGTCTACAAGTCAACTGCAATGCTCACTAAGAACACTCTCTCCGCCTCTGTTACACGTGGTTTTTCAGTTGTTGTTTGGGGGATGATTGTCCAGGGGTTACAAAATAGGGATCCCTGGGTGGTGCAGCGGTTTGGCACCTGCCTTTGGCCCAGGGCGCGATCCTGGAGACCTGGGATCAAATCCCACGTCGGGCTCCCAGTACATGGAGCCTGCTTCTCCCTCTGCCTGTGTCTCTGCCTCTCTCTCTCTCTCTCTCTGTGTGTGTGTGTGACTATCACAAATAAATAAAAATTTAAAAAAATATATTGTAAACAAGTTTTGTTTTCAACAAGCTTTGGGCAGTTTCCATTTGATAAATAAATAAATAAATAAATAAATAAGCATAGATGAAACTATCATGAGGATGAAGGTGGTTGGGAAAGGTTCATCTATTATTAAGAAGTGACTCGAGTCTCACCATGTCCAGCCTGCTTTCTTATTTGTTGTTTCTCTAATTCCTTTTAGCCTCCAGATCTGGTTGGATTTTTTTGTTTTGTTTTGGTTTGGTTTTTTCCAGATCTCTATATTGATGCTAATCCACAAAAGTGGTTCCCAGTGACCTCTGGAGCCTTTTCAGTCTAGCTCACAGCAATTCAATGAGTTAGGGGCTAGATAAATACATATTTTCAAAGAACATCTCCCAGCGGTCTCAGGATCTGAAAAGGGCTATTTAATTACATCAAGAAGAGGCTAAAGAAATCGATGCTTGGTATCTTCAAGCTACATGAAAACTTCTGGAGTTAACTAACCCAAATCTCATATTTAGAGCAGGAAATTGAAACTGCAAGACATAAAGAATCTGTCTAGTGTCCTCCACAAAAGATGGCTGAGCCAACATTGACAACTCAGGTATTCAGACTTTCAACCCAAGGTTCTTTCTATAGGCAATCATTTTTCTAACAATGCTCCTTGCCAAAACAAACATCTCCCTCATCTCTAGAATTCCTTACTTCCTGGGAAAATGGACCTGATATATTATTACTAACAGTATTATTTAGTATTAGTATTATTTTTTAAGAAATCTTTAAAAAATTTGTCTGAAAATGATAAATATGGCTACCAGCAAAATAAATTCCCAACATTGTTGGAACCGGAGGTATCCTTTAATGTTATCTGCCTTTGTCCTATATGATGTAGGATACCTATAAACTTAATGGAGTAAAAGGGGAATAGACACTAATTAAGTGTTGGTTTTAAAAGTCTATTGACCAGCAAAGCTACTTCTGTGGTTGGTTGGTTGGTTGGTTGGTTGGTTGGTTGGTTGGTTGGCTGGTTGGTTTTTCCAGAGCCTCAGAGCCAGACATGCCCACGTACAAACAGCCGGCTGATGGATAGCCACTATGCCCACCTGCCCAAGTGTAGTGAGAAGCATTTCCTTGCTGCAAGTGGCAAAATCCTGCCTGATGACTCTCCCTAGTTCCTTTCCTTGGTCCCCTATAGCATTTCCTAAACCTTCCACCTTAGCCCCTCTATACTTGATCCTGCTTCTTAGGACTAATCTTTCTTAACCCCATACCACCTTCTCTGATGACCAAGTGATATCATAAAGTCAGCACAAGCCATAAAACTGCACAACTGACTCCAGAGAACAGCCCTGAGCTCCAGAAGAGCAGAGAATTTGCAAATCCTAAGAGGAATGTGACCTGATTAGGAGGGTAGGGGATGTGCCTTGGCTTTGTGCACCTTTTTCTTTTTAATTGGCCTTGTTATGACACAACCCAGACTTTCAGTCACCAAGAAAAGACAGCCTAAAAGGAATGTGATGAAACTGCTGTCTTTTAAAGGGTGAGAAAATGCATTTTAACAATTAAGTTTCCAGGCCTTTGATGAGAGACACCAAAAACTCAAGGGGAACATGGTCGCAAAATCATAAGGCAGGACTTCAAAATAGGTTAGCCCCATTCCCTTCCATCCTCACTCTTTCTCCTTCATGAATTCAACCACTTCCAAAACCCTTTGCCCACCAAATGGAAACTGGGGTTTGGATAAGAGAGTCTAAACACTGGAAAGCTCAAATGTCAACTTGTATCAATCTATTACAATAGACATAAGTGGCATTAAGATCCCTAAACATAGTTAAATTTGACTTCGGTTAAATCTGACAACCAGGTGCCAGTTTACAATATATCAGAACAAATAATCAAAGATCTTTAGTCATGAGGATGGTGGCCTTATACCCCAGATTTAGCTGATTTCATGTAGTTCTATTATTTTCAACAAGTCAGTTGGTTCCTAAATTATATCTCATGTGTATGCAAGCATGTCCCAGGAACCAGAATGGCATAGTGAACAAGATAACAGATTTGTGAGTCAGAAAAATGTCATTTATAAACTTTAACTCTGATTAAGTCTTTTAACTTCTCTGAGCCTGTTTTACTCCTCTGTACTATAAGCATATATTCCTGACTTATCTGACAGGTTTGTGGGAAAGTTAAAGGAGAAAAATCATGTAAAAATCTCAAAACAGTATTTATTCAATAAATGTTAGCTATCATTATATAAGTAAGCATGATTTTGTATTTAAACCTTTATGAGAACTTGATTAAAAATAAATTCACAAATCAAATAACTCTTTCACCACATGATCTAATTTTTGACTTGGAAGCTAGTCATAGTAGACATAGATAACTAGAAGAATCAAGATGGAAAGGTAAATTACTCAACAGTGCTTTTCACTATATGTACATCATTTCTGTAGGACTCTAAATCTATTTATCAATGTCTTTTTCTCTTTATAAAAAATGTAATTCCATAGGGTTTAAAAACAAATAAACAAGGGAAGATAATAACTGAACACAGATCAGGAGAACTTGACTTCAGGCCTGGCTCTGCCCCTAGCTGGATGATGTGCTCCTCTCACACTCTGAGATTTTGAGGACTCTTCTATAAAATAAGGGCTTTGGAATGTACCTGAAGGTACTTTCCAGCCCTAAGGTTCCAGTGATCACTATTTTGGTGATTTAATAAAACTCATAAACAGTAACAAAGGGTTCTAATATCAGTGATTGACTTCTGCTCTTGACTATGCAGAAGGCCACATGCAAGATGTCGGCAAGTATTCAGACAAACATGGGATGGGGTAAGGTGGCATTGACAAACTCTGCAAGGCATGCTATTCAGTTTCCAGGATGGCAGTGTCCTGGGCTGAGTTTATAAAGCAATAGTTACCCCTGTAGCTAGTCCCTTCATCCCCAGGAATGGGGCTTCCACATACCTATCAAGACATTACCAATATCCTTCTGGCACATTGAGTGTTGGCAGCAAGGGAAATCCTGGCTGTAATCCAGACCACCAGGCAAACCTCATCAATATGAGAGTAAGCCCTCAGCTTGTCCCAACATCATTGTTCCTGGAAATAAAACTATCATCAAAATGTCTTCAAATGGAATGCAGCCACAATGCAGTCCTTGTCAGTATGCCAAATAAATGCTTCTCGAGATGCAGTCCTCAACCATGAACCAATAGCAATTATCATCAGTTCATCCTAACACCAAGAAACCAGATGAGGCCTCAGAACCCTTTAAAATATCTATCAATCAGATGTACATTTATTTTTTTTGTACATTACATTTAAAACCTACTTGTCATAGCTATTACAATTTTACGTTGTAAAAATAAAATAATATATGTACATATATATCCTGATGTCAGCTATGCTTTTTAAAACATGCTAAGAGGGATCCCTGGGTGGCGCAGTGGTTTGGCGCCTGCCTTTGGCCCAGGGCGCGATCCTGGAGACCCGGGATCGAATCCCACATCAGGCTCCCGGTGCATGGAGCCTGCTTCTCCCTCTGCCTGTGTCTCTGCCTCTCTCTCTCTCTCTCTCTCTGTGACTATCATAAATAAATAAAAAATTAAAAAAAAATAAATAAATAAAACATGCTAAGATTATCTTTAAGTGGTAAAATTATAGGTCCTTTCTTTTAACTTTATTATATTTTCCAAATTTTCTGCAATTGGCTTATATTATTTTTATATTTGAGTTTAACACCAACAAAAATCACCTTGGCTGCTCTTAGACAATGTTTGAGAGAGACTACAAAGCTTGTCTACTCATTTGGGAGACTAATTTGAATGAATTGAATGTTGCATTGAATTTACTTTTGAAAATATCATTTCTATGACAGTTCAAATCAAAAAGCAGTGTAATATTGTCAAAAATACCCCTGAAAATCCAAAGCCCTAAATTCTAATCCTAGTTCTACCCTCTAACTAGCTTGAGTTAAGATTGTGAGCAAGTTACAGCTTGTCTGGGCCTCAGAGTATGGGGCTAGAATCGGATCTCCCATGTCCAAATCCTATCTCCTCTGCCTTCTAGGTGTGTGACCTCAGGCCAGTGACTATCTGCCTGAGCCTCAGCTGGCAATTCAGAAATTGGGAATAATATGTGTTGCCACCTCCTAGAACTTCTGTGAAGATAAAATAAGATAATCTCTGTAGGCCATTAGCCTCATGCCAGGCACTCTGAAAGTGCTCAGGAAACATTAACTGAAATCATTATTATTACCTTTCTTGTCCCAAAGCAGAGGGAAAGCTAACATGTTCTTGAAGGGGCCTTCAATGAGAGAAACCATGTCTCTGTTCTTCAGTGCTTTGCCAGAGGCATAGCCAGTTCTTTCCCCACAGAAGCCCAAACTCTCCACAATGACCAAGTTCTTTCTGCCTGCCCTTGACTTTCATTTCTTTTCCACTGTTCCTCCGAAGCAGCCTCAGATTGCCAGCTTCCCCTCAGGGACAGAAAGGGGTAAAAGAAAGCATGTGGTGCCTGCTGACATCCATAGAACATCAAGATGACCCCTCTTACCTTTAAAAGGAATGATTTGCATGTGTGGCCCAAGACAAAGAAAGCAATGTTGACTTTTATTTGTTAGACACTATCTCGGATCCCCTGAGTTCGTTTGATGAATTGTTTTGGGTAGATAAAATAGCCCTGTTCCCACTCTCCTCGATTCTGCCACTGAGAGCAGATTAACAAAAAAATGTGCTCTTCACATCGGAAAAAGCAGCCCTACAAAAACAGTTCTTGAGGGAGAAAATTTTTTTGGTCTCTGCTGATAATTTTCCCACGCTTTGTGGACAGCCCATGCTGGCCTGAACTTGAGGTCACTTTCTCTCATTTGGAAGTGTCAGGAGGACTTAGGGCTGAAGATCCTACACACAGTTTGCAGCTAATGTTGGAACAGACTGAAGACAAGCCCAGGAAACCCATGGGGAATACAGAACACCAACTCCCACCCTCTGTGACCCATAAGCCTATAACAGAAAAGGAAGGACAAGAGTGACCTTTGGCAGCCTGAAAAAGGAACTCAGAGAAAGCATAAATAGAAGTTGCAAAAGGCTGTATAGCCCAGAGGTTAAATGTATGGTCTTTGAAGTCACAGACCTTGGTTCCTATCCCTGGCACTGCGCCTCCCTCAGGCAGGTAACTTTGCTGAGGCTCAGCCACACAGGAGAGGAAGACTGACCTCACAGAAGTTGTTGTGAGGCCTAAAGGAGATGATGGAGATCAAGCACCTGGAGGGTGCTTTATTAATAATATGTACATCCTTGGTAGAAGCTCTTCTCTAGGACAGGAAGCATTTTACCATAATAGTACTGCTTAAAGAAAACTCAGTTTTCTTTAAATAGGGTCTAAACAGGGCCATGGAGAATGAATGCAATTCTTGCACGTAATCTACACTCTGTAACTGTACAGCTACAGTTACAGATATTATATTAAATTATAACAGCTGATGGTTATTGAGCAGTACTATGGGCCAGGCACCATTCTAGGTTCTTTTCGTGCATTCTCTTATTTGATTCTTAGAGAAATCCTTTTAAGTATTACTATTATTGTCCTCATTTTATAGAAAATTGAGGTTTAGAAACTTGCCCAAAGTCACTTAGATAGTAGATGGTAGAGTTGGAATTTACTTATGCACATACATGATCCATTTCATGAATCTTATTGATTGTAGTCACTGAAGACTTTAACTCTTTTCTATAGAAAGATGTTGGGATGGCCTTTCATCACATCACATTAGCCCTTCATCCATAACCAGACTCACATCCCACATTTGCACCATGTATCACATTGGGACCCTGTTGACAGTGCCTGGAAATCATACAGAAAAGTTTCTCCAGCCAAGCCCTGAAAACCCCTTATTTTATACAATCATTAAATGGTACACCCCCAAAGCCCTCAGAGATCATCACTCAGTGCCCTCCTTTATAAGTGAGCAAACAAGAGTTGGAGAGGTGGAGTGACTACAACAAAGACACACAGCCAGCTGCCAGCCCAGCCAAATCTAGAAGAATACAGCTTTCCAAATTCTTTGCTACCATTTCATGCTCTGTTACTTCTAATATCATAGGCTTCCTTACAAATGAAATGTGGTCTTTCACCAGGGTTAATGATAACAGTTGGTAGTCTACCTTCTATCCCTCATTCCCAATATATGTGCTCATGTGACAAAAGGGGAGCCTATACTATAAATCTGACAAGCAGACAGCTGCCACCATGCCAATGAGAATGCCCACTTAACAGTATCACATAGTTGTCCTAAGTATAAGGCACCCCTCTCCCTCCTCTAATTCATTTCCTGCAGCCCATCTTTCTCTTCTTGCCACCTTGGAGTTGTGACCCTTGGTTGGGACCATGCTTAGCCAACATGCTAAAGAATAAGTCCACTGTGGATGTTTCTCCCCTCATCTTCAAAGACTTTTGTCAGTGGGTTCTAGGATGTAAGGATCCTGAAGAGGATGAGTGCTCACCCATGCATCTAGTAACTCAATAAATATTTATTGAGCACCTATTGTGCAACAGATATTAGACTGAAGTGCTGGAGTATAATAAACAACAACATGTAATCCCAGAACAGAACCTATAGCCCAGAGGACAACATAAATATTAAACAGGCAAACACACCAACAAACCACATGATGGTGAATATGCAGTGAAAGATACCAAACAAAGTGCTATGGAGAAAATACTAGAAGAAGCTCAGCTAGAAGCAAATGCTCAGGACAAGGACTCTCTAAGGAGGCAATCTGTGACCACATGTCCAAAGGATGCTTGAGTTCTCCGTAAGACTAGCACAGAGTCTTCTCTTCTAACTCCGTCCCTGGCCACCATTCCAGGTTTTCAGCTTGTCTCAAATCATGCTTAACACTTTTTTTAGTTATAAAAATAAAATATACTCATTGTAGAACATTTAGAAACTCAAAAAAAGATAAAAGAAAAATTAAATTACCCACAAAGTCATGCCCCCCCCCATTGCTGATACATTTATGTATCTATACCATTATAAAAAAGAGACTTTCATTATTGAAAGGGAAATGTATGGACATGGTAAAAAAAAAAAAAAAAAATCCAAGGCAAAAAAAAAAAAAGGGTCTAATAAAAATGAAGATCTTCCACTCTATTCTTCCACCGTAGCCACTACCACCTCCAGTTTTATTCCCCAGAGTAACAGCTTTTTGTGTGGACTTGAAATATATGCATTTTTTACAAGAAATGATATTATTCCACAGAAGTTATTCTGCTTCTTGCTTTATTATTTAACAATATATCCTGGAGAAGCAAGTATAGATAATCTTTATCCTTTTTTAATAACTATTAATACCTATTTTTACACAGCTGAAGACCACATCATATAATAATCTTGCATCCTGCTTTTTCACTTAATATTACATCATTAAAAATTCTTATTTCATTTAAAATTATTTGTAAAAATTAAAAAAAAATTTTAATGACGGCAAAACATTCTACTATATGAGTAAACCATAAATATTACCTAATTATGCATAAAGTCATCATTGTGTTTCACTACTTATGGAATCTTGCATTCATTTCTATAAAAATTTATTGAGACCTCTTATGAACCCAGCATTGTTCTCTAGTCTACTACAATATACCAAAGATAGATATGTTATGTATATTAATATCCTTAAGAATAAGAATTGCACTGGGCTATATACAAAGGCTTTCTAGAGGATCCCATCTTCAAGCAGTCTAAATCAGCTCTGTTGTAGGGCAGCAAGACTAATGCCTGTTGGAATTTTTGCTCTCTGACTCGTCCCACTACTGTCCTTTGCTTATCAATAGAATGTTAAGATAAAAAGAGACAAGGACTCAAAAAAAGGGCAAAGGACACCTCTTTGCCAGTTTGTATTCTAGGTCTCAATCTCCTGTTTTTGGCAAAACATGACCTCCTGATGGCCCAAAGGATTTTATTTTAGGTATAAAGCTAAGCCCAAGCTGGTAATAAAATATCCCTTTTTATGGCCTTGTTATGGAGATACATGTTTTTAGGAACCTTGTGGAGAAATGGCTGAGACCAGACAAAATTTGGATGCCTACCTTATACCTCTACTAGACAGTTCCCTACCACTAGCATATAATTACTGCCTCAGTATATATGAATGCAGGTTCTGGAGCCAGAGGGCCACTACTTACTAGACAAGTAATTTGACCTTTCTGTGGCTCAAACGTTCTCATCTTTAAAATGGTGATAATAGGGCAGCCCCGGTGGCACAGCGGTTTAGCACTGCCTGCCTGTGTCTCTGCCTCTCTCTCTCTCTCTCTCTGTCTCTATGAATAAATAAATAAAATCTTTAAAATAAATAAATAAATAAATAAATAAATAAATAAATAAATAAAATAAAATAGTGATAATAATAGAACCTATTTTGTTGGACTAATGTGAGAATTTCATGAGTTAATTTCAGGTAAGTAATTTAGAACTATGCCTGGGATATCATAAGCACTTAATAATGTTTATCATTAGAATTTGTAATAGGTGAAAAATGAAGTTGAGTGCTTAAGTTTAAAAAAAACTCATTAATTTCCAACACTGTGACAGAAGTCCAAAAGCAGTCACTTATGAAATCAACTGTAAATATTTAACATTCTTCAACATATATTAAAGAATGGCACTGAGGGGAACATGGTTAGAATAAAGTTGTGAAACATTGTTTAATGAGTTGAATTGTTAAAACCAAAGACTCGATCAAACCATATGAACTTCTTTTCATCCATTAGAAGGACTTGTGACAGAAGAGATAATACTTCTTATTTTAATCATCCAATCATCTAATAAGTTCAATTATCCAGTCTTATTTCTAACTCCTCTATAAATTTCTCTAAAAGGCATTCCAAATAGGGGGAATCATATTAGACAAGCATAAAAACATGGAAGTATACTCTGCTTAGAAGATGACAAATGACTCACTGGAGAAAACACTGGAGCATTTTACATAGTTGAAACCAGAATTTAGCAGAAGAAGATGATCTTAGAAAAACTAGAATTGAGTCAAAATATGCAGGGCCTCTAAGGCCATATAGAAGTAATTGCATTTGGGGCACCTGGGTGGCTCGGTGGTTGAGCGTCTGCCTTGGGCTCAGGTCATGATCCCAGGATCCTGGGACCGAGTCCCACATCAGACTCCCTGCAGGGAGCCTGCTTCTCCCTCTGCCTATGCCTCTGCCTCTTTCTCAGGGTCTCTCATAAATAAATAAAAATCTTTAAAAAAAGAACTGACTGCATTTATCCAACAAACATAAGAAAAAAGATACCTCTCGGGGCACCTGGGTGACTCAGTCAGTTGAGCATCTGCCTTCAGCTCAGGTCATGATCCCAGGGTCCTGGGATTGAGCCCCATGTCAGGTTCTGCACTCAGCAGGGAGTCTGCTTCTCCCTCTGTTCCTCCTTCCTGCTAATGTTCTCTCTTTCTCTCTCTCAAATAAAGGCTTAAAAAAAAAGAAAAAAGGTAACTCTTCATATTCCTATTTTAAATAACATTATATATGGCCATGTAGAGAATGTATCAAATGGCAGAAAAATTATAGACAAAAAGCCTACTTTAAGGTTGTTAAGAATTTAGGTCAGAGAAGATAAAAATTTGGTGTAGGGCAATGGAAAATTAAAAGAAAGAGAGGAAGAAATCAAGACATTTCAGTGATAAAAGCAATGGGTCTTACTGACTATTTAATGTCACAAGCAAAGGAAAAGAGAGAAGAGTTGAAGTTGTTCCAAGTCATCATGTAGAAAGATGAGTGATTAGAGTACAGCATAGTGAAGTGTTGGTTAGGAATCACTCATTGCAAGTGGAGATATGGAGAAAGGCACATTGTGGTGGTGTTGAGCCACAGAAGCATCACTGGGTATCTAAGACACTGATTTTTTCCTGGATTAGGAGACTTCTGAAGTAGAGAGAGAATTGTTGAAACCAGAAATTGAGGATGTACCAGAAATGAGATTTACCCATTTGACTATTATGCCAAGTATTAATCCTGCCAGTAAGAATCTCCCTTTATTGCCTTCCAATGCCATAACATTTTCCCAAACCCTCCACATTGCCTCTGTCTGCTTCCTACCATGAATGATGTGTCATTCCTCTGTACCTCCATGGTACCCAACAGGTATACTACACAATATCATAATTATCTGTTCCTCTACCTAGTTTCCTCTAGACTATGAGCTTCTTATTGGCAAGAAATGCATCTTATTTATCTCTATAATATTAATACCTACCACAATGTCCAGCACACAAGCTATAATCAGAATTCTATGATGCAAGATCCCCTCATTGTCTAATACACAAAGATAATCAAATGCAGTTGCATTTGTCCCTCACAGATAGTTTCAGTGTTAATGTTCCCTGACCTGTTGAAATTGATAGAAGATGTATAGTCTGACAAATTTTAATCAAGACACTCAGATGTTGTCTGCTGCACTCTAAATGCACGTTAGACCCATCTGCCTTTTCTCATATTCCTGTCACAATCATTTTGTTATCTCTATTTCTGGAGTCCCACAATAAAAATTTTAAAATCTTCATCCTACCAGTACCCAGAAAAATAATAGCAAAGAAAGTAAAGACCAAATTCAAAATGAAAAGCTGATGACAAGCAATATATTTTTCTGTTTTAATTATTTTATTTATAAACCTGTTAGAGATCTGAATGGATTGTAAAGAGTATGCCAGGATTTCGAGATTTAATTTGGGTTTTACAAGCAGTGAAAGCAAATGAGGCATTCATCTCAAAGTAATTTCTCAACTGTTATTATTATCCTTCGTGCATTGACAAGGAAACCAAGACACAGAATAAAGAAATAAACAGTCCAAAGTCACATGCAGAATCTGAGGACAATAAGAAATGGAACTGAATTCCTGATTCTGAGCACAGACCAGTGGCTTTTAATCTTAAGTAGGCAGAAAAATCACCTGGTACACTTGGTTTAAATGCAGATTCCCTAGGCCCCCAGCCGAGACCTGGTGAATCAGACTCAGGAAGCTGCATTTTTCCAGGCTTCCCAACTGGTTCTCATGAACACTTAAACTTGAGTGCCACTGATCCCATGGTCAGGGGTCAGAAGCGACACTGAGGGAAGCTACTACACTTGACTCCTCAAATGGTTCTGCTCTATTTGGCTTAATCAGAAAGCCACTGTGTGAAGAGTCTGAAGGAAGTCAGCAAGTGGGCATTAAGGGAGGCTCCTTCCCGTATGCCCTTTGGATCTCCACCACATTGTGTCTTACCAAGCTAAGCCTGGCAAACAAGAACCAGCTCCCCCCACACCCCTACACACACACACACACACACACACACACACACACACACTCATCCCCACTTCCCAACGCTACTGTGCAAACATGGAAACTTTCCCTTCAGTGATGCTTCCAAAGAGCTGCTGGGACAGGACAGGTCCCCTTTCCCAATCCTTTTCTGCAAGATTTTTTTGGGTTTTTTTTTTTTTTTTTTTTTTTTTGTTCTCTGTACAATTAATTAGCTAATAATTTTTGCTTCTGATCCATTCCTCATTAAAAAGCTGAATCCCCGAGTTGGAGCTGTCGGAACAAAGGTGGGAGAATTTATGTCTTAATTTTGGTTCATTATGGCAGGAAGCCTCTTGCTCCCATCACTCTCTCTCCTCAGCCCCTCCTCTTGGAGCTCTGACGGCTGTGACCCTAAATGCCTCTCGCGCAGCAGCCGCCATGGAGGCACTGTCTCTGCCCTTTATCTTCCGCCGCCTCATTAAGAGAAATGAACCTGAGTCTGAGAAAGACGACACAGGGGAAATAAAAATGTAATCCCTTGGTGCCACCTATAATGAATTGTTATGAAAACCATGAAAATATCTGTCTGCGGATATTGTTCTTTGATTTGAAGTCAGTGTTGTAAGCGGTAATTTTTGTCATTAAAGCTGTTAATCTGCTCAGCGCTCCTCATAAGTTTTTATGAAGAAAAACAGCCCTGCTGCCTCCCTGCTCATTGCAGGGTACTTTGGAGGCCAACACACATGCAGAGCACCGTGGAATAATTAGCTTTAATTATGGCTGATACTGCTGTCTGTTGAAAGTACAGGGACTTCATGCTGCTAGGGCTGGGGATGGGACTTGCTCAGCCTCCTCAAGGCCAGAGGAGAGGGGCCTGCAGCTTAGCATCTGGGCTCCTAACAACAGCCAACATTGTGTACCATACCCCAGACAGGGCAGATGCACTCTAGCCACCGCATGCTCATACTCAAACATGAACTTGCGTAGTTGTGTGCACACACGCCCATATACATACATACATACACAAACGCAACTTCATCTCTTATCTCTCTCCCCCAATCATCATGCCCAAGTTCAACCACCACAAACATCAATATCATCCACATATATTCCTAATCACAATTTATGTATATCAAGTCATGACAAGATATGCACCAACTAAGACAGGCACCACAAAAATTCAGCTTACACAACCAGCTACATCAATATAAACACTCAGCTACATCATAAGCATACCCCCAACCCCTCAGCCACAACCTATATCAACCATAACACACATTCACCCACCATGACACATGTGCTTTGAAATATAAAGCCAACCCAAAACAGACACATACCCAACTATGAAACACATACATGTGCATTAGCTCTAAAAAGCAGCTAGATTAATCTCCTGTATTATGTGAAAAACCTAGTAATAAGTTCTGGAGGAGCTAGTGTTCTTTATTTCAAAGAACTCATTATATGGTCAGAAATAAGAATCTAGACCAAAATCAACTGGCAATTCATTTAGCATCTATTGGCGCACTGAGCATTGATTGTGTCTCAAGCACAGGGCTAAGCACTATGAGGCCTTCACAGATAAATAAGACGTGGTAGGCACTGATTGCTTTTCAAGAAAGAATTTGTCCTGGGTGCCTGGGTGACTTAGTCGGTTAAGCTTCTGACTCTTGACTTTGGCTCAAGTCATGATCTCGGGGTCAAGAGATTAAGGTCTATGTTGGGCTTGCACTGAATGGGAAGCCTGCTTAAGTTTGTCTCTCTCTATCTCTGTCCATTCCCCATGCATGCTCTCGAAAGAAAGAAAGAGAGAGAGAGAGAAAGGGAGGGAGGGAGGGGAAGAGAGGGAGAGAGAGAGAGGAAGGAAAGAAGGAAGGAAAAGAGAAAGAGGGAGGGAAGGAAGGAGTGAGGAAGGGAGAGAGGTAGGATGAACTTGTCCCACCTGCTGGGAGTGCTGTCTGCAGAGAGCCTTTAGTTGCTGCCTCTCCAGAGATTATATCAACTACAGAGAACTGCCTTGCCCAAGATCACTCCCAGTCCAAGGTGACCACATCCAGTGACTGATTACTATATGAATGTAAGAGCTCCACCATTTTAGTCAATGCCAAGCAACTGACTGGCCACAGTTCCTTTCATCAGTGGGATTCTAATAAGGTTGACATCTCAGGTCTGTTTCTCTCTCTGCCCACTCCTTTATCTCCCTTCTGCAGATGTTAGTCCAAAGGAAACTCCCTAACAAACATCCTACCTCACTCAGCTCCACCTCTGAGTCTGCTTCCCAGGGAATAGAGCCTATGACAGAACTAAATTCAACATCAGAAGGCTATGTACTAAGAGCATCAGAATATAAGTACTAAGGGGACTTTTGGGAAAGAGGAAGGAACTGAGCAGTAAGAGAAGGATTTCTGGAAAAGGGGAGATTTAAAGTAGGTCTGGAATGATGGTTACCATTACATAGCCAAGGAAACAGAGGTTTTTAGGGAGAAACAACTTGGGCAAAGGCAACGGAGCAGGAAGTACAAGGTATGTTCTTAACTCGGGAAAACAGTGAGCTGTAAGAATGAAACCAAACCATGGATGGAGCTTGAATTGAATTTATTTTAAAAGAACTGCATTTTCATATGTTAGACCAACTGACCTCAACATTTGGCACTAAAGATTAATTACAAGGAGTATGTAACCCAAAAGTACTTCTAGCACGGTTACTATTATAGCCATGGAGGGACATTATAAACTGAGGATTATCTTAAAAGATATGATCTTAAAAGATAGAGAGCAGTCTTACTCATAAAAGCTGGCAACCACTGCCAAAGCAAAAGCAATTTTCGAGTTTTCCCTCTGTGGTTCTCCATCCACCCAACCATTTATTCAATATTTATTGGTAACATCCTATGGGCAGGTCATTTTCCAAATAACTGCCTACATGGAACTTAACCTCTAGTTGTGAAGATACTAAACCACCAAGAAAGAGACATACAGAAATAATTTCATTTCAGTTGGGAGAGTAATGTGAACAGATTAGAAGATTCAAACCGACCTAAATTGGGGTAAGCAGCAGTCACATAAGTTTTCCCTGAAAAATTAAAATTTTAAATGGTGGGACCATTTAGTACTGCAAAGGCAAATTAAGACCTGACCCCTCCTGAAAACATGGACCCCTCCCAAAACTGTAGGACTGAAGACATATTTTGCCTATTTCACAACTTTTCCATAGGAAAACATCTACATAGAAAAGTTAGCTAATGCCTTTTGCTTTGTCATTATGACAGGAGGTAGGGGAGTGGTTACAGATGAATTACAAATATATGCGTGCATGCAATTTACTTATCTTTCCTCAAGAATATATTCTGAGAAGAGACGGCTTAAGCTGGATTCCTAATACCAGGTTGACCAAGGTTCATATTCTGTTAAAGTCCTGAGGTGAGGCTGGAGTAATGCTGTAACATCAGAAATAAGAGCTGGAGTTTTGCTGCCACTTCCGGACTCTAGCCACCCCAACTTCAACAGTATGCCTTCTGTTACCAGAGACTTTGCATGGGAAAAGCATTTGTCTTGGCAGATTGAATTTAAAGACAATTGAAAGTTCTCCCTTTGTTCCATTTCAACAGTACTCGAAAATATATAGCTTTGGGACTGCTTTGAATAAATTTCCTAGGGAGTTTTCAAAAGAAAAAAGACCTTTTCTTTGACTCTCACTCAATTAAAAAGTAACATTTGGGTTTGGTTTGAGAGTTCAAAAAAATTAGTATTCATTTTTTTCAATGATTTATTTGATCAGTTTAGTTCAAGCTCCTGTAGTTGGTTTAACTTAGAAGAATCTAAACAATGAGGCACTGTAGTTGCTTAGGATTCATCCAAAGTTTCCAACAACCCCCTCCTATGCCTTGGCTTATGGGCTCAGGGGAATGGGAAGATGGCCCTAGTCCGAATAAATGAGACTAGTGACTTCTACTAAAGAGAACATGCAAATCAAACTGTGAACTCTCACTAAGCTAGAAACCCAAGGAAACTTTCTTAACATGATGTTTAAAATATATATCAGAGAGTAACAGCAAACATATGTAATGATGAAACACTAAGGATACCTCTGTTAAAATTAGGAAGAAGCAAAAATGCCATATCATTGAGATTTGTTCTGAAAGTCTTAGCCAATGCAGTAGGACAAGAAAAAGAAATGTTAAGGAAATATTAAAAGGGAAAAGACAAAATTATTATTTGCAATCATAATTACCTTTCTAGAAAATCCAAAGGAATCAATTGAAAACTATTTAAGCTAACAAGGGAGCTCAGCATGGGGTAAGATAAAGAAAAATAAATAAAAATAAATAGCTTTATTATATGTCAGCAAAAATCCATTAGTATATTTCATAATAAGGAAAGATCCCATTTACATAGAAATTAAAAAGGTAAAATTCCTAAAAATAACAAAAAAAAATCAAGACCAATATTTTAAAAATCTTTTAAATAAATCCAGGCATGACTGAAAAGAATCAAGCAAACCAAAGCTTAAACACATTCTTAAAAGGGCTTGTGTACTTCTTTCTTTCAGTAATCTTTATTCTTGAAGAATTCTCTACCTGGAAATATTGATTTTGCTTCATTAACAACCAACAATTTCCATCTCTGGGTCATGGAGATTAATAGAATACAGTTTTAACTTTTTGCCTGCTGGAAGCCAATCAAAGAATATGATTCAGAGATTGCTGTAGCTCTGATCAACAGCACAGCCACCTAACTATTGAAAAAACACAGACTTATCTGAAAGCTTGAAAATAAATACTATAGAACAAAAGTTTATGAATGAGAGTTTACTTATAATATAAACACATGAAATGTTTGTTAAATGAATAATGCTTACAAATCTTTATAACATGCTTCCTCTGATAGTGATAGTATTATTGTGACTCTTATCACAATCACAAGCAGCAGCAGCAGCAGCAGCAGCAGCAGCATTATTTCCTATTGCATTAGTTTGCTCAGGCTACCATAACAGAATAAAACAGATTTGGTGGCTTAAACAACAGAAATTTACCTTCTTATAGTTCTAGAGGCTTGAAGTCCAAGACCAAAGTGCCAGCAGAGTTAGTTTCTGATGAGACCTCTCTCCTTGGCTTGTAGACAGCTGCCTTACACATGTAAAATCCCTCACATGGCCTTTCCTCTGTGCATGCACACCCCAGTATCTCATCCTCTTCTTATGAGGACACCAGTCATATTGGATAAGATCCTCACCCTTATGATCTAATTTAACCTTAATTACCTTCTGAAAGGCCCTGTCTCCAAATAAAGTCATAATTAGAGCTTCAATCTATGAATTTCAGTCCATAACACTTATACTTAAAGAAAACTGAGGTTTAGGGAAATTAATGGACTTGCTAAGGGCACACAGCTATAAAGTAAAGGAACTTGGACTCAAACCTAGTCTAAATTCAAGTCTAAATCCCATGTTCTTTCCACTTCACCACAGTAATTATTCACACTCTGGGAAGGGAAGTGCTATGTAAACAATGTAAATGAACAGATAATACAAAACTCATTTTCATTCATCTCTGGAACACTCAGTTTACATTTCTAAACCCCATTTATCTTCATCATTGTTACTTTTTTTTTTTTAATCTTCATCATTGTTTCTAAACTGCAACTAAAATGAGTTTACATTGCATTATGGTGCTCTCCTTATTACTCCCAACTTAAGAAAAAAGAGAGGTAGCCCAAAACCAAATAGACATGCATTGCAAAGACAGCAGGACATCAGAAATCTATCATAGCTAACCACATACATATAAAGCAAAACTGACTATATATACTTTGATATACTTAGTGGAAAGGGCTATATAAATTCAAATTGCTCTCCTACCTAGATATTTAATTGAACTTCACAGGATTCTAGTAGGTACAGTATTATTTTCCAGATACATTCATTCATTTATTTATTTAAATAGCATTTATTTAATAGCAATTAGTCAATCCCAAACTAACTCATTTAATCAATGAATGATAGTTGTTGTTCTCACTTTCCCAAAGATACAAACCCTTTTGGTCAAAAAAGAAATTTTTGTTGAGATCTCCCCTCAG
Organism: Canis lupus baileyi; assembly: GCF_048164855.1. NCBI lineage: Eukaryota > Metazoa > Chordata > Mammalia > Carnivora > Canidae > Canis > Canis lupus. The sequence continues at coordinate 53,032,813 of NC_132841.1, forward strand.
TGTCTTCACCCATATTCTTCCACTCTAAATCCTTACACCCAAAATAAGGTAATCTATCTCTGGAAATAACAATGAGGTCTTACTATTGTGTTTATTCATAGATAGAAAACCTAAGACAAAAGGGATGAAGTTCAATGTCATATAACTTAAAGTACAGTGCTAGCATTAGAACCCAAGCAGCCTGAGTCTATACTTCTATACATTACGCTGTACTTTTTGATAAGCCATATTTTTAAATTAGTTTATCAACATAAGAACAGAAGGAAAATTCAGGCTTGCAAAGTGTACAGACACTTACCAAAAAAGGAAATTCTTAAGCTGGAAAAGTAAGGCCTGAGAAGTCAGGCCTTTGGATTTATCCAAAGCCACCCAGTAAAGCAGAAGACAAATAGTGCTAAGAATATGGATTCCCCACCTTATCATCCTTACCATGTGACTTCCTTTTCACAGCATCCAAGGGATCTGGTGCCCCCATAATCCTGAGACCATGGTCTGGAAGGTAAGAGGAACCTAAACTCAAGCCCACTATCCATTGTTCACATGAGCGTGGTATCTCATCCATGAGTCAAGGTGAGCATAGGGAGGGTATGCATATCCTGCACAGCCTCATTATGGGCAACTGCCATCATTGTGGAAAGACTATGAATAAAAAATAAACTTAATAGATGAGTTAACGTATAATATGTAACATGTAACTAGTGTGGTCAGAGTAGGCTTCATTGAAAAGGTGGCCTATGAGCAAAGACCTAAAAGAGATTACCATGCTGATATCTGAAAAACTGGCATTCCAGACAGAGAGAACAGCATGCTGCAAAGACCCCCAGAGCAGGTAAACATAGGGAGATGGGTTAGAAGATTTCTGAACTAACCCAAGCTAGAGATAATAGTAGCTAGAATGGCAGCAGAAGAGGTGATGAGAAGTGGTTGAATTCTGGATACATTTTGAAGGCAAAGTCTATGTTATTTCCTGACAGTCTGGTTGTGAGATGTGAGAAACAAAGTATTCAAGTATGTCTCCACACTTTGTGCTTGAGTATATGGAAGTATGTAAACGTATGAATGCTAAGAAAAAGACTAGATAAAGCAGGTTTGGGGTGGAGATGAAAAGAAAGATCAGGGATTCACTTCTGGACAAGTTGAATTTGAGACGTCTATCAGATATCAAAGTGAAGAAGCTGAGAATGCTATAGAATGTATGAGTCAGGGATCCCTGGGTGGCGCAGCGGTTTGGCGCCTGCCTTTGGCCCAGGGCGCGATCCTGGAGACCCGGGATCGAATCCCACATCGGGCTCCCGGTGCATGGAGCCTGCTTCTCCCTCTGCCTATGTCTCTGCCTCTCTCTCTCTGTGACTATCATAAATAAATAAAAAAACTTAAAAAAAATAATAAATTAAAAAAAAAAAAGAATGTATGAGTCAGAGATTCAGGAAAGAAGTCTGGCTGAAGATATAAATTGGAAAGTCACCAGTATACAGATGGCATTTAAAGCCAGATGACCAACCAAACTCTCCAAGGGAGTTAATTTGATAGAAAAAGAACACTAAGGGAAATTCTTGGGATACTCCAATATTCAGAGGACAGAAAGAAGAGAAACCAGGAAAGGAGACTTGGAAGCAACAACCAGTGAGGTAGAAAAAAAGCCAAGCAAATGCATGATGTTCTGGAAGCTAAGGGAAGAAAGCACTAAAAAGGAGAAAGTATTTAGTACTCATCAAAAGCTGCTGATAGATCAGATAACATGAGCTATGAAAAATAACTACTAAATTAAGCAGTATGGAAGTCACTTGGCAATCTTAACAGAAACCATTTTAATGAGAGATATGGAGGCAAAAGCTTGAGTGGGGTGGGTTTGAGAGAGAAAGGGAAGGAAGAAAATTAAGACAGTATAGAACAAATAAATGGAGTCAATTAGCATAAAATATGGAATCAAGAGATGTGAAAAATAACCACATATTTAAATGCTTTATGGCAATGATCCATCATTATAGAGGAAGATATTGAGGCTAGAGAAGAGAAAGGGGAGAACTGCTAAAATAATGTTCATGAGTAGGCAAGATGTCAGGATTTAAAATAAAATAAAAGAATTCAGCTTTAGATAGGCATGAGTAATTCATTTATTACTACAGGCTCAATTCATTTATTATCTACAGGGGTGCAGACGCTGGTGGATAGGGTAATGTAAAGGTACTTGGGAGAGGGACTGTCCAATAAATAAATATTAGTGAAGGAGGCAAGATCAGACCATGAAGGACCATATAAATTGCTATAAGTGGTCCAGACTTCATTCTGAGGACAATATAGAGCTACATTAGACTTTTAGGCAGACTTTCACTTATAAAATTTATTCACAGAAATATGTATGATAGACTTGAGGTATGAAAAGGAACCTAAGGCAGAGAGATCAGTTAGGAAGATGTTGAAGATGTCCATAAAACAGAAGAAGATGATTTAACATAAATAATGGCATAGGAATAGAAAGAAGTTGATAAATTTGAAATTTGTGAAGCAATGGACCCCAAAGGACCTGATTATCAATTGAATATGATGGAAGAGGGGTGAGAGTCAAAAAATGGCCTCAGCTTCCTGTCTTAGGTACCTGGAAGATAGATATGCTATTCACTAAGCTAAGGAACCTAGGAGAAAGAACACAATTGGGGCAGAAGATAAACAGTTCAATTGGGGCAGAAGATAAACAGTTGGTTTCTGGATCTCTATAGAGTACCCACAGTGAAAATGCCTCCAAGCTTATGGATTCTGTAGAGCAGGAGCTAAAGAAAAAGCTCTGAATTGGAGCTAAAGGCCTAGGAGTCATTCTAAACAGTACTGTTATAACATGGGCAGGAAAGGTCTAAGGAATTCATTGATGTGTATAGTACTGTCCGCTCCTACAGTCAATGATCCAGACCACTCTGCTTTCACAAGACTCCTCCCTTTGACTTTAGTTGTCCCCTTGATGTCAACAAAACTTGCTTTTAATCTGTCTTTATTTTACATTTACTGTGTCTATATAAAGGCATGAAAATAGCTAGTACTGTAGAATTAAATAATGGACCTTTGTCATAGCAACTCACAGACATTTTCTATTTTCAATTTTATGGATATGTTCTTGCTAGTTAAGGTTTTAGAGAAAAGGATGCAATTATAAAATTCATTCTAGTTCTTAACTGTAAACAACTTTATCATGTGCTACTGTAAATGATTCAAGCGTTGTCTTCATCTATGAAATTAGCAAAAAGCTAATTATCTAAAGCAGTGTTTCCTGAAATGTGGACACATATCCCTGTCTGTGCCCTCAAGACTCTTTTAGGTGGTATGGGATGTGATTTTAGATGGTACACAAACATGACACAAAGGGCATGCCCTAAACAATGCATAGTTTTCCACTGAATAAGTGGTCCAAGACAATTTATAGTCAGTCCTAAGGAGGCAGCATTGATAAAAGATACATAATATATAAAAGGTACATAATCATGAAAGTCTGAAAATTTGGAGTCTTGACCCTATAACTGTGTGAGCTTGGGCAAGGAATTTCTCACTTTTGGCCTCAGTTTACTAATCTGTAAATGAAGGACCAGGATGTGATATTTCCCAAGGTTTCTACATGTGAGGAAATTCTCAGATTCATGACACTTACACTCCCAGGACTGCATAAGAGTGGAATTTTGAAAAAGTACCTCTTATTTGTAGGGCTGTAAACCTGGAATTGGCCTGCTCAACAACCTTCCTAGAGCAAAAGCTGGGAAGCTATCTCCTCTTACTCAGATCAGAAGTGTAGTCAGTGGACAAGTAATCAGTGATCACCATTCATATACCAATGCCTTTGTTAAAAAAAGAGTGTGTCTTTGTGTTCGTCTTGTAACTAAGAGTTGCTGAAATCTAACAAATGTACTTAATTTATCATCATCGTTATTACTATCATTAATAACCAGAGTAGCTTCCGCTGGCTACCACATCACATCATTAACTTACTTCTCCCTGAACTAGTTGTAGATCTCACTCCTGCTTAGAAAGTTCTTGTGCCATGGCAAACTTTAACATAGTTATTTCAAAAGTTATTTGATAATAAGAATTTCAGAGATGCACAATTCCATTTTTGTACATTTTCTTCTGAGTTTTTCTGGACCATCACTTTGAGGAATATAATTTGCATTGAGTTTCTCAAAGGACAGTGGATGGAGATAAGGGCAGAGGTTAAAAGAACTACATTCCATGACCTTTCACCAAGAAAGAACTCAGGGAGGAACAAATACTGCCTTGTTCTCCTCATACATTACTCCTATATCATCTTGATACCCTGGCAAAGTTGGGGTGAAAAACTAAGTCGACTTTGCTGCCAGCAAATCTTGGATCTGCCACTTAAACATGTAGATTCATTTCTCTACCTAGGTTTTTTGAGCTTTAAAGGAAACTATAATAGAGTTACAGGGTTCTTATAAGGCTGAAAATTAGGCACGCAAAGCACTTAGCACAATGCCATCAAGCACTTAATAAATGTTACCTACTGTTGCAGTTGTTGTACTTGCCATGCCCCTACCGGTGCATTTGAAACTGGAAATCAGAAGTGACCATAAAAATAAGCATTCTTTCATCCGGTCGTTCAACAGGCATTTTCTCCCTTCCCCATTTTAATTATTTCCTATCATAAAAATTGTGTGTGATGCAAGTTTATTAATTACACAGTCAGTGTTGGAAAGTATATACACAAAGTGTTAGGAGTAATTTCAAAAGTGCAGGATTAGGAGAATTCCATTTTAGACTTGCAACACCATAGGATTTTATTAAATAACAAATATATATCAGTATTATACATTTTCTTAAAGATTTCCATTTTGAAAAAAACAAATGCAACTATCATGAGTACACGACGAACAACTTACAAAAACAGAAAAAGAGAGAAGACTCTTCCTCCTATTATTCTAGTTATCATTGTTCTAATTCCTCTGAAAACCCAGAAACATTTGACTCATGCAGAATGTTAATAAAAGATCCTGGATACAAGTGTAAAAGCACTGGAAAGCCAGGGTTCTTAAAATTTGGAATGTCATGGATCCCACTAAGTATCTGAGGAAAGCTATGGTCCTTTCTCTAAGCAACAATGAATATACAAAATAACTGCATACAATTACAGGGCAGTCTAAACCTCCTGAGATTTGTCAAGGTACAACAAACCCTCATATTAATGTCCATGGTATACCATTTACAAGATCCTTCACCTATCTACTTTTTTGATTAAAAGCATACCAAGAAGGTCCTATGACCAAAAATATCTTACTATTAGGAATTTCTTTGAACCGAAGCATTATTACTTACAAAACTGCAAGAGATCTATAAAACCCAAGATATTTAACATGTTAAAGTTGTAATATTCATTCATTTTTCCAACAAATGTTTGTTGAGCACATACTATATACCAGATGACAGGAGAAACAAGATAGTCCTCTTTGAACTCAGTCTAGAGTTTAGAAGATGGGCAGAGAGTTGGACAGTAAACATGTAAACAAACCAATTAGTGCTATAACTAATTAGTGTTAATGATGAATGCTATGAAGAGAAGAAAGCAAAGTAATAGAGTAGAAGGGCTTGGGGGAGGACAACTTTACGTAGAGTGCTCAAGCAGGATTTCTGCAGACCTGCCTGATGAAAACAAGCAAGTACAATGAGTATATAACAAACAGCTTTTTGGAGGGTGCCTGGGTGGCTCAGTCAGTTAAGCATCTGCCTTCGGGTCAGGTCATGATCCCAGAGTTCTGGGATTAAGCCCTGCATCAGGCTCCCTGCTCAGCAAGGAGTCTGCTTCTCCATCTGCCCCTGCCCCTTCTCGCTGCACATGCTCTCTCTAGCTCCTCTCTTTCTTTCAAGTAAATAAATAAAATTGTTTTTAAAAAATAAAAGAAAAACACAGCTGTTTAAAAAAACAAACAATTTTTTGGTTTTACTCACTTGGTTTATTCTCCTCACGAGCCCTTAGGGACAGGTTCTGCTATTGTCAATACAGTTCTTTACATTTTGTAGTAGAAGCAGGGAAGGTGGATGAACAAAGGGCATAAAGCCTAGCACTGGAGGTGGAACTTCCCTGAGAATTTTATAAAAACTGTAGAAAAGGAGAAGCAACAAGGTATGAGGGAATTAAATGGTTAGATGAAGGGAATATTTTTAAAAGAGCCTTTGTGGCACGTGTATCCCTTCTTAATGGTTGAGCAATTTAAATAAAGAACTTGAGTTGTTTGATATTAACATGTTTTTAAACTAAGTTCTTTGATTGAAACACAGCCCTGAGACTGGACAAAGTGGGTCCTGTCTTCAGTAGGGTTAGACACTCATCCACAAACACACATACACACACAAATAGCAAAACCTCAACAACCCTATTTCTCATACCCCTTGGTAACAAGGTTGTCATGATCAGCTTCAATGTCAACCTTGTCTAGGCATATCAGAAAGAAAGGGACTGGAATTTTTTAAAGGTCATTGACCTCTGGTCTACACTACAGTTCAAGCCATGAACTCTGTACTATAAATCATTATTATTAAAAGCAGCTGGGGATAGGGAAAAGGTCTTGGATTTTTGAGCAGGAAACGTAGGCTGAGATGCTATTCCATAGCTCACTAGCTGAGTGCTCTTAGTACATTCCTTAACATTCCTTTAACATCTGTTAAAGGGGCATAATAGTGCTTACTTTACTAGGTTAACACAAAACTGTGAATTCCTTGAATACATGGACTATATGTAGAATATTCCTTATTCATTTGTGTATCCTTAAGATAGCTCAAAGAAGATGTGGTTTATGTATACAATGGAATATTACTCAGCTATTAGAAATGACAAATACCCACCATTTGCTTCAACGTGGATGGAACTGGAGGGTATTATGCTGAGTGAAGTAAGTCAGTCGGAGAAGGACAAACATTATATGTTCTCATTCATTTGGGGAATATAAATAATAGTGAAAGGGAATATAAGGGAAGGGAGAAGAAATGTGTGGGAAATATCAGAAAGGGAGACAGAACGTAAAGACTGCTAACTCTGGGAAACGAACTAGGGGTGGTAGAAGGGGAGGAGGGCGGGGGGTGGGAGTGAATGGGTGACGGGCACTGGGTGTTATTCTGTATGTTAGTAAATTGAACACCAATAAAAAATAAATTAAAAAAAAAAAAAAGGATAGCTCATTAGTGGCAAACACATAGCCCAAATTCAGCAACCCCTTACCCGTGGAAAACAAAGCTAATAAATAATAGTACTTTGTTCCATTAAATCTGGCACATAAAGGTACCAAATAAGTAAATACATGTTGAGTGAATGAATGAATGAATGAATGAATGGAGTGTTTTGAGTACTCACTACCAATTGATCAGAGCTGGCTCTTGAGATAAAGCACAATTGCTATCCCTGGTCCTAGCCTTTATTCCATCATTATCTCAATGTATGTAATTGATTGTTTGCCCATGCCCTCCAGACCATGTATCCACCAACTATTTTTGCAAATAAAAATGTTTTAGAACATACAACACTCATTGTTTACACATTGTCTATGGTTGTTTTCAAATTACAATGACAGAGTTTAATAGTTGTAATAGAGACTTTATGACACACAATGGCTAAAACATTTATGCTTGAGTTTTTTACAAAACAAAAACAAACTCTGCTCTAGACCATGACCTCTTTGAAGACAGAAGCTGTGTGCTTCATCATCTTATCCCCAGCACCTTGTGAAGAGCAGGCACTTGATAAATGTTCATTGAATTAACATACATTAGTTATTCCAAGAAGAATATTAGTTGACCTGAAATTATGAGTCCAGTAGAGTAGCCATTCCATTTCTAATCAAGAATCTCAGGTGATGAAAACAAGATGGTCTACTTTCATTAGGAGAAGGGCTATGGCAAGCAGCTAAGACCCAAAGACAAACTGCATTGTCATGGCCAGGAGCACGTGGAGTGAGGATGGAATTGAAGGTGACAGGAGACTGGAGACCAAGAGCAGAAAAGCATGGAGAAAACATGAAGGAGGAAGTCCAAAGTCAAACATGGTCTCCCACCTACTTCACTGAAAGCCAACACTGCCTAATATATATAATTTAGTTAAGAACCTCAAAGGAAAAAAATTAAAAATTTTAAAAAAGAACCTCAAAGTATTGTTTGTGGGTAATTTATATCAGATTCTCCCTAGGAGTGTGTTAACAAAATTTTCTAGGAAGCATCCCAGACTTAAGAAGTCAAGAATTCTAGGGGTGGGGTCAAAGAATCAGCATTAACAAACTACCCAGGTGCTTTTTATATCCACTAACTTTAAGAACTACTGACCTATAAAATATGCTCCTTTTCCAAGTGAGAATTCCTAATAAATAGTTATCTCAGATGGCTCCCTTGTCACACATATTTTCCATTTAAAGACTTGAAAATCAATGCATTCTTACAGAAGATTTGAGTTCTATCTGCTGAGAGATACTTTTGCTGTGTCCATACAATGCCAAATGCCTGGTATATCCAACCAAAACTACTGGATAAATCTGCTTCAATGAACTGGACAGTCAAAAACTGATTGATGATCCAAGAGTGCCATGGAAAGATAGGCCCAGAAAGAGACAAGGACAGTGGAGGGGGAATACATGACAGAATAACTACATCTTATTGAAAAGTATCTTTACCCCAAAATAACCAAGATAAATGAGTTGTGACTCTGACATAGGACAAAGAATTTCATATAACAGAGTTGACTATGGAAAAAATGCAGCTAGTACAGTAAATCACTCTATGGGGAAAAACAAAAAGGAAACAGTTCAGAATAAGCGCCTCTAGAGATAAAAATCACCTCTCTGAGATATTTTTGGAAAAAAAAATTTCCTTAGAAATATTAAAAAATAATTTATAGCAGAAAAAAGCTATTATAAACTAAATGGCCTTCCTACGTGATATTTAACATGGGCTCGTTATGCCTTATTTACTATCAATTCTAACTAGGTTTTTATTTGTTGTTAAGGTTTGGCACCAAGAGTGTTAACTCTAGCCAACCCTTTCTTCTCAAGGATATAAACATCTATGAAAGGGGTTAAGAAATGAAGATAGACCCCTCACTGTCCCCTCTATTCACCCACCCCTCAACCTCTGGGACTCATTTTCTGACTTCTCAATAGCAGTCATTCATTATCTGTGTATCTGGGAAACTCAAACTACCTGCCAACTAGTCCCATTCAGATTCTGGAATCAGAATTCAGAAACAGCATGCATTCCAAAGAATTCTTTTTTTTTTTAAAGAACTACAAAAGGAGTAAAATGGTTTTGGGAAAACTGAATAATCATCTGGGAAAATAAATGATGTTTGATTCCCAAATCATTCCCTACACCAAAAGGCATTCCAGATAAGCCAAAGATTAAAGTGTAAAATACGAAACCATAAAGGTTCTAGAATAAAACACAAAAGAAATGTTATAATCTTATAACAAGGGAAGAATTCCTGTATGTGACATGAAATTCAGATGCCAAAATGAATTATAGATGAATTTCACTCCACAAAATTTTACATGAAAGAAAATAGAGGGGAAAAAAGCCAAAGATATATAACAAACTAGAGAAAAGCTAGGTTGCAATGCATATCAGAGATTAAAGGCTATTTTCATTAATATACAAAGAGCCATTAGAAATCAATAAGAAAAATCCAACTACTAAAAGAAAAATAGGCAGGAAAATATACACTTCATAGAAATTTAGATAAAATGACTCATAAACATATTAAACTTACACAACTTCCTCAAAATAAGAGAAATGAACATTAAAAACCATACTGAGATACCATCTTTCACCTATCAGATTGACAAGAATAAAAAAAATGAGAACTATTTGCTTTGAAGGTCAGAAAACACTTTTTTAAAAATATTTTATTTAAATTCAATTGAAAACAGACATGTTTAAAACCTGAATGATAAGAATGTGAGTTGATTTAACCTCTGAGAAAGGTAATTTAGTAATGTTTATCAAAATTTAAAATGAACATATCCTTTAACTCAACAATTAAAGTTCTAGTTGATTCATCCTGAAATTTATCTGAAGTTATATCTAATAACTGGGATTGTTACTGTATCATTATTTATATTAGTAAAAGATTGAAACAACCTAAATGTCCACCAATAGAAGGCTGGTAAAAGAAATTATGGTAAGTACACAAAGTATAATATAGATAAGGTTAAAATTAAAGACAGAGCTCTGTATAATTATGTGAAAGAAGTTAAAATATACATTAAGCAAAAATACAGAATAACATACCATATTTGTATATGATTATACATGCACAGAATATTTCTAGTAGGAAACACAACACACAGGTAATAGTTATTGTCTCTGAGGAGAACTAGTGGTTGAGAACAAGGTTGTGAGGGTGTCTTTTTATGGTATATTTGTCTTTTAAATATTGAACCATGAGAAAGTAGTACCTATTCAAAAGACATTTTTTTAAATATTTTTTTAAAGAGCTGCAGGAAAGTTAGACAAATATTCAAACCGTCTCATCATATTCTAACGGGCTCCTGAAGGCAGTTCTTTTCCTGCATGATTTGAATATTGTCACTAGGCAGGAAATTTAAGATATTAATTAGTATTCTGCTTTATTTTTCCTTCCTCCCCTTTCCCAAACATGTATTCAGATCCTTCATAATTCCTAGCTTTAGAGAGTTCGACAGGATAAAAGACATAAGCTGCTTAAGTTAATGATTCTATTTTTTGTGAAAGCCCTAGAACTTTGAAGAGATCATGGCAGTAGATCCAAAGGAGAGGGAAGAGGTATGCTTTGGAGGAAGGGAGTGGAGAGGGAAGAAGAAAAGTTTCTGTAGTAAAAAAGAGGTGAAATACAAGCAAGCAGTAAAGTTTATAGGGATAGATAGTGGAGTAATGAAGTCTCAACCCAGGATACAGGGGCTTCCAGGCTCATCAGAGTCCAAATCCCAAGAGCCAGCAACCAAAGAGCCTATAGAATAGAAGCACTGAGAGCTAACCTATATGGAACAATCTGGCCACTTCTATCTAACATTAAGAAAAAACCTAGGACCTTGGCAAATACTTGGTGGAAGGTGGGGGGGGCAGCAGGGGTGGTTGAAGGAACTCCCATAATGATAGAGCCTGCGTTTCCTGCCAGCCATCAGGATTCAGGACTTATAGGTGGATTTGAGTTGTTTTATTATATAACTGATTTTCTGGATGGAGAGTCCTCACCACTTTTTCTGGATGGAGAGTCCTCACCACAGTGCATTGTAAATCAGCTGGTATGTAGTATATACTCAATATATTTTAGTCCCACTGCCCAATGTCTTTTTTGATGACATCACATGGAAATATCCTCCTTTTCTCTCTTTTTACCGTGTTTTGTTCCTCAAATATTTCTATATTTCTTATACTCTGCCTTTTTCCTATCTTCTTCCTTTCCTGCTGCCCAAGATATAGACATACCACAGGTATCAACAAGAATGACTTGACAAACCTGAATCACTCAAAGATGAAGATGCTCTCTTGAGTTTACAGAATTCATGCTCAGAATGTAGGAAATTGTCTCAAAATGGCTGCCTCTCCTGACCAGAGACAGCCTTTCTCTGTGAGGCTGGAGAATATGTTGATGTTGAGGCAGACAATGAAGCTGACCTTCTGAGACTTCAGAGAAGCCTTAGATAGCTAAGTGTAGAACTGGCCTATGGAACTGGCACTGAACATAACAGTCCACTTGAATAGAAATTCAGGGACCTGGGGATCCCTGGGTGGCTCAGCGGTTTGGCGCCTGCCTTTGGCCCAGGGCACGATCCTGGAGTCCCGGGATGGAGTCCCACGTCGGGCTCCCGGCATGGAGCCTGCTTCTCCCTCCTCCTGTGTCTCTGCCTCTTTCTCTCTCTCTCTCTATCATAAATAAAAATAAATAAATAAATCTTTTTTAAAAATTTTTAAAAAAAAAGAAATTCTGGGACCTGGTCCTTTTTGAATCTTCACAAGGAGATAATATAGGACTCCTGAGAGACCCTAGCATTGTTAATCATCAAAGAAATGCCACTTAGCTGAAGAAAATAACAGAAAAATGAGAGAAGTGAATGGGGAACTGAGACCCTGGGGGAGTAAGGATTCCCCTGAAGTGCTTCATTTAATGGCCCCAGAAAAGCCCATTTTCCCCAGGGCCGAAAAGTTTCAAAAACATTTTTTAATTGTGTGTTTTCATTTCAATGATAATTTCAAAAGAAAAAAATAGCAACTATAAGACTGAAACTTCTCTTTCGCAATGACAGTTGAAAGTTTAAGTCAATCGAAAGTTTAAGTCAGTGTTTCCCAAATGGGGGTTGTCTTTTCTAGAGTTGAAAGGATTTTTTTTCCTTTAGAAGGAGTCCATACATCACAAAAATTTAAGAAGCCCTGGTTTTAGGCATTGTGTTTTCAGGAAAGTGGGATAAAATGTGACTGTCCTTATGATCTCCTATCAGTGTCTTAGCATTGGTTATGTAACAACCAGCCACAACTTTGGAAAGCAGGGTCCTTAGGATGCAAGGAAGGCTTGGAGGAGGAGTGGTGGAGAGTATGGAGTAGCCAGGTGAGACATGAAATTCAAGAGAAGGGTAGAAACCAAAAAGCAAAGAAGGTCACTGAAGTACTATCTAACATAGTATCACATGTCAACCCAACAGTGGCCAAAAAGAACACTGAACTTCAGGAGCACCTGGGTGGCTCAGTTGGTTAAGTGTCTGCCTCTGGCTCAGGTCACGGGATCAAGCCCCGCATCAATCTCCCTACTCAGCGGGGCATCTGCTTAGGCTTCTCTCTCTCTCCCTCTGCCCCTCCCCACCATGCATGTGTTCTCTCTCTCTCAAATAAATAAAATCTTTTTTTTAATATTTTATTTATTTATTCATGAGAGACAGAGAGAGAGTCAGAGACACAGGCAGAGGGAGAAGCAGGCTCCATGCAGGGAGCCTGATGCAGGACTCTATCCCAGGACTCCAGGATCACGCCCTGGACTGAAGGCAGGTGCCAAACCACTGAGCCACCAGGGAACCCTCAAATAAATAAATTAAAAAAAAAAAAAACTGAACTTGAGCTGAACCCACCAAACAACCCTTCCCACTACCATCACCAGGGATTTCCAAATGCCAGTATATATGTCAGCATCCCATATACCCAAAAGATAGACTAGTCCTCTAGATAGACTAGAAAGTGGGACTCCTTTTTATAAAACCCATCTTGTCTTTAAGGTCTACCTTCTCCCTAACTTTAGCCAACATATTTTATCATCTGTGCCACACACTTTATTACTTTTCCATAAACTGAACTGCTCACTGTTGATCAACCTATATTCTTCTCATGTACCCAACAATTTTGTAAGATCCTTGAGGGTAGGCCCTAGAAAAGCACCAGCCCACAATAATCCCTACTGCTTTCAACTGACTACAAAACACTTTTTTGCATATTCCCTTATTTTACTCAAATATCCATCCTATTAGGCAAATTGGACAGGAATTACTATAGACTTCTATCAAGAAAAGCAAACTGAGTCCCTGAAAAGAACAATGACTGGATCTGAACCCATTAAGTGAGCTCACAACATACTAATAACACTTTAGGAGGCCATCTTTAAACTGATCTGGAAGTTCCTTTGATATTACAGGATTTCTTTTAAAACTACCCCTTAAAAGCATGGTATATGTCCTGGTCTAGCAACCTCACTACTTTGCCTTCATATTTCTCATCTGGGTTGCAAACTTATAGTTACTTTGTGATAATGAGCATGATCCAGAGTAGGTGTTTAATAAATATTTGCTAATGAATGGATACTACCTCCACCACTAGACTAAGTTTCATGAGAGTGACAACACACCTGCTTCGCTATCCTGTCCTCAGGTTCCAAATAGTGGCCAGCACACAGTAGGTCCTCATTAAATATTTATTGATAAACAAGTCAACTAATCAATGCCTAAATACCCTCCTGTGAAAAGCATTCATGGTGCCCACAAACATATTTCTTTTAAAGATCTACTTTATGTCAACCCTCCAAACCAGGGCAGCGAACCCAAAACAGAATAAAATTACTTTCAGTAAAATGAACTGTTCCCCAGTTGCAAATTGGCTGTGGATGCTGCTGCTTCTCTCCCATTTACACTCTTTTCAGGCAGCTATTTCAGGTGACGGCATTATCATCGATGGAATTCAATAAAGCGACTGGCTTTCCCCCCCCTCGACGTTTATTTTCTATAATCCGTCTTACAGCGGGAGACCATTATCCAGTCAAACAACGTTCAATTTCATCGGCATTACCGCTTCAAGGAAACATACAGAGGGTTTGCACAAACGGGTGTGTAGTAAATTTAGTCTTTTAATAGGTTCATTCTTTATTAGGTATTTATTTCGGGAGGCGAAGTCCTAATTAGATTAAGTGGAGAAACTAAAAAGCTATGGAAACACACAGAGAGATTCCAGAATTAGATGGATTTGGTTTAGGTTTCCTGTTTTCCCTTTTATTTTCCTTTCTTCAGATGGCTGGAGAAATCCACACTGCAATCTCCAACCCCTCAGATAAGAGTTTGTGAAATGAAACCCTGCCAACATTTTGTGTGAGGAAGTCACATTTGTCTTTCTCCTACTCAAAGTTATTGTGGGGCCAGAATCTAGGAAAAAGCAGCTCCCCGAGCCAATGGTGAACCCAATTTACTGTGGCAGATGAATATAACAAAGGTGGTGGTCTAGATGTTTGGCCTCAAGGCACAATTCAATTTTCAGCTGTTTCAAAGCTATTATGTCAAAGGCTGTTTGCATAAACATAATGTTGCTGGGTAGTCTTGGGTAGGCAGGAGTAGAGACGTCTGCCCTCTACTGCCCAAAAGGGAAATAGCACTGGATGTCTCTTAAACCCTGAATTAAAGCTGTAAGAAAGTCTACAGTCCCCTCCCAAAAATAGGCATGTCCAGAACTTTCTGAAACCTTTTTTTTTTCTCAAGCTTTAAGATCAGAAGTGATTATTTTGAGGGAGAAAATGAAGTAGACTGAGGATGTGATGAGTTGATTGATGATGTGGGAACATATGAGAAAGCTATTTCCCTTCTTAGAATTTAAAAGAAAATTCCCTTCACCCTTCCAGCCACCCACACATATATATTTATATTATCACATGGATATTTAATATGGCTTTTCTAACATAGAAAGAAGAAACAGACAATGAGTCACAGGAAACAAATCAATACATTTCAGAGTGGGTTAAAAATGTCACCATAAAAAAAAAACGTTTCATGTTTATGAGGGCAAAAGTGGGAAGAGATATCTTTTCAGTTTCATGTAAAATTCTAGCTCTTTCTTTGGGTTTCTTTTGTTGTTGTTGTTCTTTCTCTTTAATAAAAACTGTGCCAAGCTCTGTGTTAAGCACTTTATACCCTCAGAACATGACTGTCAACATTTAAATGTATTCCGCTCCAACTACAATTAATTTTTTAGTGAAATAGAGTATGGACCACTTCTGGGGAAGATTTTTTAGGGAGGGCCCTACAGTGGAGGGTCCCCAGATATAGAGAAAAGTCACTGCAAACAGATAGGAGATGTGTTCCAGAGGACATTGACCTAAACCCAAACCTGTACAGAATCAGTCTTGCAAATACCCACCATTTGCTTCAACCTGGATGGAACTAGACGTATTATGCTGAGTGAAGTAAGTCAATTGGAGAAGGACAATCATCACATGGTTTCACTCACATGGGAAATATAAAAAATAGTGAAAGAGATTATAGGGGAAAGGAGAGAAAATGAGTGGGAAAAATCAGAGAGGGGATAGAACATGAAAGACTCCTAGCTCTGTGAAACGAACAAGGGGTGATGGAAAGGAAGGTGGGTGGAGGAATGAGGTGACTGGGTGACAGGCACTGAGGGGGGCACTTGACGGGATAAGCACTGGGTGTTATGCTATATGTTGGCAAATCGAACTCCAATAAAAAAATATACCAAAAAAATCAGTCTTGAACCAAACTTAGAACAGAAAACTGTCCATCAGGTGATGTTGGTCCCAAATGGCACACAATTAATCCCCGATTGGGTTTTGTAAACTAATATCCCTATACTTAGAGTTGTCCTTTCATATTTTATATTCTAATATGTCCAAACCTTGTTCAAGTCAGTAGACACAGATATTCCTTCTGCATAATGAGGTCCCCAATGAGGCCATGCATCAAAATCGGACAACATAAACACATACATAGAGTTCACAGACTAGTAGAGTTTATAGCCCAGTAGACTTTATGGTTCAGTGAAAGAGACTGACATTCATCAAATTACACAATCAAGTCATTAATTACAAAATGAAGGAGTTGTTCTTTTTATAATGTTTTTTTACATAGTATTCATAAAGCATGTTTAATAGGGTGCCTAATAAGACCATCCCTGTGGTGGCAAAGTGTTAATCTGTAATAATAAAAATATCTATTACTTATTGGAGTTTCTCTTCATTCCAGGCACTATATGAGGTCTTTACATGGTTTTCTCATTGATTCTTCACTACACTCCATGATGTAAGCATATTATTACTCCATTTTACTGATTAATAAACTGAGGTTCAAAGAAGTAAAGGAATTTGCCCAAAGTCACACAATAAATGGTTCGCATATCAGTCTAAGTACAAGGGGAACACCCTTCACAGCTTCCTACTTTTTCTAATTATCTCAGCTAAATATTCTAGAAAATTTAGTCAATGGGTTTGAGGACCAACCATGTTCACATTAGACAACATTACTGTATTAATTTTCTTAACGTTTCAAGGGCAAAAAAAGGTTTACCTATATTTAAGCAACAGGGGAATGGGAGGTGACTGCCCAGGGTAGTTAGCAGATAAGTGTGCTAAGGCCAGAATCCCAGAGCTACTAATTACCAGCTGTGTGACCTTGGGAAAATTTCTTCATCTTCCCATACTTCAGTCTCCTTACTTGTAAAATCGGAATGATAATAATAGTATCTTACCTTGTGGGGTTGTTTGTGAGGATTAAACAGGTAGCTCAATATATTTGAAGCACTGAGAACAGTGTCCAGCACAGAGTAAACACTCTGTTTTGGATTCACAATGAAAGCACAAGTGCTGGTTTCCTGGGTTCAAAGGGGTTCTTGAAAGATTAAATAAGACAATATTTGTAAAGTGCTTAGAACAGTGCCCAGAACCAAGTAAGCACTTCTTTTTTAAAAATATTTTATTTATTTATTCATGAGATACAAAGAGAGAGCAGCAGAGACACAGGCAGAGGGAGAAGCAAGCTCCCTGCAGGGAGCCAGATTCGAGACTCAGTCTCTGGACTCCAGGATCACATCCTGAGCCAAAGGCAGATACTCAACCACTGGGCCACCCAGGTGTCTCCCAAGTAAATGAATCTTACCTGTTCAGTGAAATCCCCTGCTGGTTGCCCATGACTGAAGAAGGAGACTGAGCAGCCAATTTCATCCCTGCGTCAACAATCACAGCTTTGAGAGGCACCTGAGTGGCTCACTAGTTGAGCATCTGCCTTTGGCTCAGGGCATGATCCTGGAGTCCTGGGATCACGTCCCACGTCAGACCCCCCACAGGAAGCCTGCTTCTTCCTCTGCCTATGTCTCTCCCTCTCTGTGTGTGTCTCTCATGAATAAGTAAATAAAATCTTAAAAAAAAAACAAAAAACAATCACAGCTTTGAGATGAGCCACGTGTGGGTCGCCACCTAGATGTCTGAGGCCATAGCATTTACCAAAGACTCTGGTCTAACTGAAGAATGGTTTTATGATGTACATTCATTTGCATTTGTTAGGGAAGCCTCATTGTTGGGACTCTATAGAACTGCCCTTTGTGGAGAAAAATAAATTAAACAAAGCAAGCGGTTCTTTGGTTTCTTTCTGCATTTCCAGTGGTTTGCCTCACTCCCCACAAAGAAACAGGAATTCAGGGACTAGGTAACTTACATCTTCTCAGTTGGCATATTAAAGGATAAAAAGGCAGAATAGAATAGCAATTAAGGACACAGAATTTGAAGTCAGACAAAACTGTGTTCAAATTCTAGCTCTATCCCTAACATCAGAAAGGGAGATAGAACATGAGAGACTCCTAACTCTGGGAAATGAACAAGGGGTGGTGGAAAGGGAGGTGGGCGGGGGGTGGGGATGACTGGGTGACGGGCACTGGGGGGGGGGGGCACTTGATGGGATGAGCACTGGGTGTTATGCTATATGTTGGCAAATTGAACTCCAATAAAAAATTTTTTTTAAAAATTCTAGCTCTATCCCTTACTTACATATGACACTGATTGACTATCTTACACTTTCCAAGCCTGTTTTCATATGGATAAAATGGAAATAAAAATAGTATTTTCCTTATTATCTGTTGGAAGAATAAAACATGATAATAAAAAGTGTTCATCATAAAAAAGATAATATAAAAGTAATAATACCCAGTATTCATTTAGCGCTGAGTATGCCAAGGACCTTCTATGTCATATTTATGCCTCACCATAATCCAGCCTAAGATTTGTTCTTAGTTCCATTGTACAAATGATCCTTGAGATAACTGATTCACTTGCTAGCATAGTTGAGATTTTAAATCAAGTCTGACAGAGTTTAGGACATAATGTTCTATAAGCGGTAGCTGTCATTTTCTTTTGTATCACTGATTCCTCAATGATTCAAATCATTAAGTATTTTTTTGTATGCTTATTTTTGTGAAGCCACGTCCTGTGAGAAAAAAAACAAGCAGGATAAGGCATAATTCTTACCTTCATAAAGCTTTTAGTTTTATTGTTTGAACGGGACATAGGCACCTGATGAGTTATTACCCCCATTATTTATCTTACCAGGTATAACCAGAGTCTTCCACATAAAATATTCAACTTTCCCCCCTCATTTTGACTTCCCCAAATTACATCTCCACTACATGAAGTTAACATTATTCACTACTGGCATGTTAATTAGGAATTCTGAAGACGATCCAATGTACTGGGGACATGATGGTGAGAATCATGTATTTACTACTCCACTCAGTAAATATCTATTATTTTTCCACCTAACATCCATACATGCTTCTTCAAATAACACCATCCAAACTTTGCCTAGGAGGAGCCCACATCTCTAACTCTCAGTCTATGTGCTTTGGGGAGGGTTGATTCTACTCCAGGCTCCAACAGGCCCTGTTTGAAGGATTAGAGGCATAAGACTGATATTAACTCAGGCCTGATTAATCAAAAAGCTGCATTCTCCAACCCAAGCAATTGATTTGAGGATGGGCTTGTAATCTAATCAGAGCCAGAGAAGGCTTTTCCTGGGACTAGGGAGAGAGAGGCATCATGTTTTCCCATGGGTCTGCTAGCAGTAAAGAGAATTTGAGCCTGCAGATTCCAAGGCCATCACAAGAAGCCTGGGAATGAAGCCAACACGGCAAGAGGCAGAGCTGAGAAATGAAGAGAGACCAATTCCTCATGACATCAGTTGAGCCCTTGAACCATGTCACTCCCAAAGTATACCACTGGAGAGAGAAAATTTTTCACTCTTCCACAAAAATCCCTTCCCTCCTTAAGCCAGTTTGAATTAAGTATGTGTCACTTTCAGCCAAATTAATCCTGCCTGAGAGGGTTCCATAAATACAAATTCATTCACTAATAGGAGAAGTGGGAATCAATTGTATATACTCTTCCATACTAGTCATCCTTTGAGTCATTGGCAACATTCCTGTGAAATGCCCCTCCAGAGTTGGGAATGCTTTCTATAGAACAGAATGAACAAAATTTGCATCAGAAACTAGGGATGAGGGGCACCTAGGTGGCTCAGTGGTTGAGCGTCTGCCTTCTGCTCAGGGCATGATCCTGGGGTCCTGGGATTGAGTTCCAAATCGGGCTCCCCACAGGGAGCCTGCTTATCCCTCTGCCTATGTCTCTGCCTTTCTCTGTGTCTCTCATGAGTAAATAAATAAAATCTTAAAAAAAAAAAAAAAAAACAAACTAGGGATGAAACAAATTAACCCAACTAAATCTTGACTCCAACAATGGGAAAACATAACGTTGACTTTAGCACTCAACAGGTATAAACTCCTTCTATGCTCATAATGTAAGACCATTCATGAGTAAGTGTGTAATGAGTGAGTGAAATTCAGGTTGAACCAAAAGTTAGTTGACTTAACTCCCAAGCAATTGATTTGAGAAAAGCAAAGCCTAAGACTTAAAGATTTCTTTTCAGGACAGCAAACATTGTGAGTCAAAGCAGTATGGGGCAATTGTTTAAGAAATCCATTCATGTGTTTTTCCTTCCTGTCTTTTCCTTTTTCCTTTCTCCTGTATCCAATCAGGTACCAAACCCTGTGCTTCCCTGAGGAAAGGTCTGTTACTGTGACTTTCTTCCTTGACTTTTGCTCTCAAAACCCTGTACTGGTGATGACAGCCTGGTGGCCCATGGACAATTTACTTTGGCCTATACAGAGTAATTTTAAAGGCTTCAGCCAACATTTGAATGGAGGAGATTGCTCATAAAAATCTGGATTTTTAGATTTCTTGAAAAATCGGAAGATCCAGCAACACAGGGTACCATGAGTGACAACAGCAAGTCAGAACTAAGTATCGGCCTCCACTTTATACAGACCATGTGCCAAGCCTCTGATAAGCTGCTTTACTCATTTCCATTTGTTTCCAGCCTCTGTGGGCATTTGAGTTTGCAATTCTTGGCCTAAACCTACTGAAGAGAATATGCTAGGAGCCCTTAATTGATAGTAAAATAGGGTTGGAGACTAGAGGTAATTCATCTGATAGAACAAGAAGAAAAGTAAATTATCTCAAGATTAAGAAGGAGACTCCTAAAAGCTGAAGCAAAAGATAGAGAGCTGTATTCTCCCAATAAGTGGCAGAGATCTGAGGAGGCTATCTGGTAGTGTTCTGGAAAAATAGCAAGAAATGGCTGTGTAGTTCTCTGCCTTGACAATGACGTTCTTGTTCCAGTTGTGGCACAAAAGCAACAGGACAGGAATCACACTATGTGAGCTGAATTCATGGGAAGCTCAACAATTAAGGCCACAGTGATAATAGCTGATGACCTGGGCCATCCCCTAGAGATGGTCCCCAGAACTCAGCAAGATTGAATTTCTAGCCTACCAGTGAAAAGGGGACATAGGTTTTTTTTAAAGAAAAAAGAAGTGCAATATTAGTTGAGCACATGAAATTGAGAATTGCTATAATTTCCAAGTCCTCCAAGAAGTCACAAACATATGCCTGCCCTCTCCCCAAAAAATTACTTCTCCTTTGGTTTTTATGCTCTGTTGTTTTATGATTTTTTCATACATCTGGGGAGGTTTTCTCAGACACCCATTCCTGTTTGTGCTGTTCCAATGGCTGCTGTAGCCTTGCCCTACAGAGGCCTGGGTTTTATAGTGTCATTGGTCTCAGCATGTTTAGAAGTTTCTCTCTGTTGCTCTGACCTGGACACCATGATCCTGAGATGGCACAGCAATCTGCACGTTCCTCACATACTGGAATAAGCTGAGTGGATAGCTTTTTAGCTGCAACAAAGTTCAGCTCAGGGAAGTCTGCAAATGAGGTGAAAAGATACATCCTATAGTTTCTCTAGAACTGAAAGTAAAAAGGATAGCCTTCTTTGATTGCTTAGAAGGCAATATTTCGACATGGTCATTAAGAGTACCAGCTCTAAAAGCCAGACAAACTAAGTTCAAGCTCTGGTTCTGCCACTTACCAACTTTATTCAGTTTTTTAAACTTGGGTAGCCTTGGTTTCCTCAAAATAATCATGCCCACCTCGCAGTTCTGCTAGGAAGAATGCATAGAAAGTGTCTAATTCAGTAAATATTCATAGTAAGAACCCAACTACAGGTTAGCTACTAAAATAATAATAATTATTGTTAATGGAAAATAGTCCAGGCCCCCTAGGAATTCAGAATCTGGATAATGAAACCAACTAAACCAACATCCGCCCAGTGATTTCATCCATGGAACATATATTAAAGAAAACATAGCATATAGCTTCCACACATGGTTGTTCCAGCCTCTGCCAAACCCAATATAAAGACTTATTTGTCCCTCACTGTTCTTTTTTTTTTTTTTAGTATTTTATTTAAATTCAATTTGCCAACATATAGTATAACATCCAGTGCTCATCTAATCATGTGCCCTCCTTAGTGCCCGTCACCCAGTTACCCCATCCCCCCACCCACCTCTGCAACCTTTTGTTTGTTTCCCAAAGTTAGGAGTCTCTCATGGTTTGTCTTCCTCTCTAATTTTTCCTTACTCAGTTTCCCTCCTCTCCCTTATTGTGCCTTTCACTATTTCTTATATTCTATATATGACTGAAACCATGATAATTGTCTTTCTCCGATTGACTTATTTCACTCATCATAATACCCTCCGGTTCCATCCACATCAAAGTAAATGGTAGGTATTCATCCTTTCTGATGGCTGAGTAATATTCCATTGTATATACCACATCTTCTTTATCCATTCATCTGTCGAAGGACATCATGGGTCCTTCCACAGTTTGGCTATTGTGGACTTGCTGCTATGAACGTTGGGGTGCAGGTGTCCTGTCGTTTCACTACATCTGTATCTTTGGGGTGTTCCTCACTATTCTTAGGGAGGAATCAGAGTTTCCCTGTGCTCAGAGAAAGTGGAAGCCAATATATGAAAGGCATATGAGAAAAAAATTTCACAAGGCCAGTTTTTGGCTATTCCAGTGAACAGAAAGGAGCCAAGGTCAGCCAGTAGAGTCAAACTGTCAGGGCCAGAGCCATTAGATAAAATTATGAAAAAGATCAAAGTGTTGTTCAGCTCATGGTTATTCTCTTTCTTTTTTGGTATCCTCCCAATTAAGCACCCAATGCATCATGTTGCCCTTTTGATGCCCAGAGTCTCAAAGTTAGGTAAGGTTCTCTCTCAAATACCCTCATGTACTTGCAACCTTCAGATAACACACCCACCCTAGTCAAAACATGCCAAGTGTTCCCTTCCCTTGAGATTCTACTCTCTTTTCAGGAATTTGGGAAATTAATTCATTCTAAACTATTATGGGTAGATGGAAGTTTCTTCCATTACCACTTTTATCAAATCTGCATTTTCACCAGACTTTTAATATCCTAAAAAACAAGCATTAGGCCTATCTCAAGATGACTAAAACTTGGTTTGAAATAAACAGGACTGGAATTATGGTTTTGTTATAAACTGCAAGGTACTCCATAAATAGGACAAGGTCTGAACTTTACTGAGAAAGGCACTGCTGCACATAACCAAAGCAGGATGGTGATAATAATTCAGATCTATGCAGATAAAGCCTCCTTTTTCACACCCCAATCTCCTCAGCCAGGCTGAACCCCAGACATACAGAGACTGTATTTGTATCTGTCCCTTCTCTGTCCCCTCTCTCGGGTCCTCTCATAGCATACCAACATCTATGAAAAGACACAGGGGAATTTCCTTTTGAATTAACATCTAAGCTTCTTGAACACATTTATTTCTTAATTGTGTCATCTGTGACTCCTCTGACTCTTGAAATCTCAATAGAATTACCTCAAAATCCCAAACTCTGTGATCATGAGGGAAGCCCTACATCTCCCTAAAAAAACTGTAACTCCTTGGACTTCCTTAACTGCCCCCTCTTCCCCAAGTATTGTGTCCAGGGAGCCATCCCAGTTTTCCACTGAAGGCACCCAGATATGAACTTCAACCCCTCCTCTGATTGTCCCCAAAAGATCCAATCACAGAGAATTAGGAGTAAATGATGAGGATTTTACTGATGCTTTCAGAAAAAGGCAGCATATAGCCTCCAATGAGCTTTATCAGAAGCCACAATAAATGATCTCTACGTGACCACTCGAGCTTCCCATGACCTCCGTACAACTCATAACAGATGCCCAAACATTGTTATTCCCCAATCTTGTTTGGGACTGTTGCGTTGCTAAGGTAATTATGTAATTTAACTAAATATAAACAGACAAAATCTAAGTATAGAAATACAGCTGTAATTTCTATCAAAAATAAGGTAAAGTCTTTGTATAGACTTGATAAAGGTGCACTTTTAGAGAAATTACTGTCAAGTTCAATCTTGGAGAAAAAGAGTAACTACAAAAGATGGGGGATAATAGTAAACCTCTGGAAGTACTCTGCACAGAGATTATTTCCCAAGTTCATTTTTAAATTGACAATTCAATTTTTAAAAATAAAAACTAGAATTCACAGATGATGCATTATGGAGTGCCTGGTACAAAAAAAGCAAGGAACTCCAATAGCAGGAAATTTATTCAGGAAACAAAGACCTTCATTGGACATCAAATGATGAGGAGATGAACATTTGCTTTATGTGTCTTACATTAAAATAAAATGTATAAATGTGTTTTTAAATGATATCTTGATTTAACCTTTTTTTCATTAACTGTGCCACTGCTCTCGTCATATCAGATTAGAGGACCTCTGCTAGTCTTTTTTTTATTATTTAAATTCAATTTAGTTAACATATACTATATTATTAGTTTCAGAGGTAGAACTTAAATGATTCATCAGTTGCATACAACACCCAGTGCTCATTACTCCAAGTGCCTTCCTTAATGCCCATCACCCAGTTACCCCATCCCCCCACCCACCTCCCCTCTTACCTCCCCTCCAGCAGCCCTCAGTTTGTTTCCTACAGTTAAGAGTCTCTTATGTGGGATTTCTGATAGTTTTAAAGATATACAGTTGATAGTGCTGTTTTCAAAGTCTCTTCTCAGGTACCCCATCCCTAGAGTGTCCTCTATCTAGCACTTTCTCTACCCAGCACCCAGCTGTCCTTATCATTTCAAATATTCTCCCCTTGGCAAATGCAGAATAAGCTAGTACTCTGTGACTCCAAAACTTACCATTAGAAACCTTTAACCAGCCCACATTTATGTAGTACTCACTACATACCAGTCACTGCTCAAAGTTCCTTATACCTATTCAACTCAACAATCCTATGAGAGCATTTCCAGGTGAAGGATCTGATGCACAGAAAGGCTAATTGGCCAATAGTCACCAACCTAGTAAGTGAGAGATTTTTCTTTTTTTTTTTTTTTTTTTTGTGAGAGATTTTTCTACCTAACCTGCTCTGCCCTTCACTATAAAAGGCAGCTTAAAAAACAGCAACAACAATGACTCCATATTATACAACATATTTATGTGTAGGTGTATTTACATATTAACATTTATTGAACACCTACTATGTACATTAGATGTTGTACTAATATTGAAATAGAGACAGACTCCATGCCTGGCCTTGTCTAGTCAGGGGAAGACTTTGAACAAGTAGTTATAAATATGACAAGCATAAGCAGGTAACAAACCACTCTTCATAAAGAATGACAAGAAAAGCCACAAACTGGCAAGTGATACTTGCAACATACATAAGCAACAAATCTAAGCAGTAAAAATAGAAAATTGGCAAAAGATGTGAATAGGCATTTTACACAAAAGGAAACAATAAATAGCAATAAACATGAAAGAATATTCAGCCTTATATGTAATAAGAAAAAATGTTTTAACCTCAATAAGACACTATTTTACATCTACCATATAGACAAAAACTAACAAGTCTGACCATACCAAGTGTTGGGGAAGATGTGGAGTAATGGGGTTTCACATACACTGCTGGTGAGACTGTGACTTCTCTAAACACCTGGAGAAACAATCAGCATACAGTGGGAGCTATTTCTGCTCTCCAACCCAACAATTCCACTCCTAAAGGGAGCAGAGAAACACTTGTCCTTGTATACGAAGAAGGCATGTATAAGAATGTTGATAGCATTGTTCTTAACAAAAGAAAAGAAAACTTGAAACAACCCAAAGGTTAATTAATGTTATCATGGGCAAATATGTCAAAATATATTTATTCAATGGAACACTGTACAACAGTGAAAACAAAGGGCACACATATGTCTTTGAATGATTGATGATGTTCTAGTTCTTAGGCTGGTTGGTAGGTATGTGGTTGTTTATTTACTCTCACTCTCTAAACTGTCCTTGTTTGTTATATTCAGAAATCTATGTGTATATTTCATGATATTTTCTAAAAGAGAAAAAAAACTAATAAGTGCAACAAGGAAAAAAGAGTGAGAGCTAGGTATATGTCTTTTTCATATTTTCTATGTGGTATCTCCCAGATTCAGAAAGGTCTATGACCTGCTTCAATTCTTCATAAGGTGAAATAATAAATACGAGAGTTCAATCAACTTGATCAATATGGACCATTAAAACAAATCATTGTGACCTCAAAGTGGATTTAGAAGAAAGCTTGAATTAAGTGGATGAAATTCAACACATAACATGAAATTCATGTTATGCTACAGAGACATAGGCACTAATCTTCCTTCTATTGATCAATGTATTAATCTACTGAAAACTCATTTGAGGAGAGATTAGAGGTCCACAGCTCCCTTACTACCTATTTCCTGTGTCTCCTCAAAAGATGTTCACAGTGGGTGATGGGCACTGAGGTGGGCACTTGACGGGATGAGCGCTGGGTGTTATTCTATATGTTGGCAAATTGAACACCAGTAAAAAATAAATGTATAATAATAAAAAAAAGAGAAAAGATGTTCACAGGTTTTGCCAAAGAATAAGGAAAGTGGCTTCAAACTTGGATGATTTTTCAGAACCTATATTCTTAACCAGGAATTCATATGATAGGCTTCAAGAGTCCAAGAAATTCCTAAATGTATGCAAAACACCGCATTCATGTGTGTGTTTTGGGAAAAACTAGATGCGTGTTTTTAGGGAAAGAGTGCACATAACTATCATGTGAGTTTCACATGTGACCTAAAAAGCAACCAGATTGCTACCTTAACAGAGTAATAAACTGTACCTATGTGACTGTTCTGATTGTAGAGATTGGAAATCCTATGTTTCAGGAAAGCCTGCAGACCTAGGATAGCTTCATCTTTCTAATACAGGATTTCCTGATAAAATCAGAATGCCCAGTTAAATTTGAATTCGAACTTAACAATGAATAACTTTTTAGTATTAAGTATATCCTGAAAACTACTCTTTATTTATCTGAAATTCAGATTTAACTGGGCATTTGTATTTTTATTTGTTAAAATCTGGCAACCCTACCCTAAGAGAATTTTTTTTTTTATTTTTTTTTCAAAATTTATTTATGATAGGCACATAGTGAGAGAGAGAGAGAGGCAGAGACACAGGCAGAGGGAGAAGCAGGCTCCATGCACCAGGAGCCCGACGTGGGACTCGATCCCGGGTCTCCAGGATCGCGTCCTGGGCCAAAGGCAGGTGCTAAACCGCTGAGCCACCCAGGGATCCCGAGAATATTTAATAATAACAGGAGAAATATAAATAATAGTAGTAATAGCAGTAAATGACAATTATTGAAAGTTTCTTTCATGTCAGTCACAGTTTCTTATTCAATCCTAACAACATCACAGGAAGTTAGGATTATGATCATTCCCATTTTATGGATGCAGTAATTAAGGATTAAAGAGGTGAAATAGTTGAGCAATAAAAAAGAATAAAATCTTGCCATTTGCAACATGGATGGAGCTATAGAGTATAATGCTAAGCAAAACAAGCCAGTCAGAGAAAGACAAATACCTATGATTTCACTCATATGTGGAATTTAAGAAACAAAACAAATGAACAAAGGAGGAAAAAGAGAAAGACAAACCAAGAAACAGACCCTGATTGTTATCAGACGGGAGGTTAGTGGGGGATGGGTGAACTAGGTGATGGGGATAAAATTTGTATGGAACCACAAAAGACCCCAAACAGCCAAAGAGATCTTTAAAAAGAAAAGCAGAGCTGGAGGCATCACAATTCTGGACTTTAAGTTATATTTCAAAGCTGTAGTAATCAAAACGGTATGGTGCTGGTACAAAAATAGACACACAGATCAATAGAACAGAATAGAAAATCCAGAAATAAACTGACAATTACATGGTCAATTAATCTCCAACAAAGCAGGAAAGAATATCCAATGGGAAAAAGACAGTTTCTTCAACACATGATCTTGGGAAAACTGGACAGCAACATAAAAAGAATGAAACTGGACTACTTTCTTACTCTAGATACAAAAGTAAATTCAAAATGGATTAAAGACCTAAATGTGAAGCCTGAAACCATAAAAATCCTAGAGGAGAACATAGTAACTTCTTTGACATCAGCTGTAGCAACTTTTTTCAAGATATGTCTCCTGAGGCAAGGGAAATAAAAGCAAAAATATTGAGACTACATTAAAATAAAAAGCACAGCAAAGGAAATAATCAAAACTAAAAGGCATCCTATGGAGTGGAAGAAATATTTGCAAATGACATATCTGATAAAGGGCTAGTATGAAAAATATATAAAGAACTTGTACAACTCAACACCCAAAAAACAACCCAATTAAGAAATGCACAGAAGACATGAACAGACATTTCTCCAAAGAAGATATCTAGATGGCCAACAGACACAAGAAAAGATGTTCATCATCACTTATCATCAGGAAAATGCAAATCAAAACTACCATAAGGTGGCATCCCTGGGTGGTGCAGCGGTTTGGAGCCTGCCTTTGGCCCAGGGCGTGATCCTGGAGACGCGGGATCGAATCCCACGTCGGGCTCCTGGTGCATGGAGCCTGCTTCTCCCTCTGCCTGTGTCTCTGCTTCTCTCTCTCTGTGTGTGACTATCACAAAAAAAAAAAAAAAAAAAAAAAAAAAAAAACTGCCATAAGGTTTCATCCCACATCTGTCGTGTGTGGTGCCTAAAATCAACAACACAAGAGGGATGCCTGGGTGACTTGGTTGGTTAAGTGTCCAACTCTTGGTTTTGGCTCAGGTCATGATCTTATGGGTCAGGAGATCAAGCTCTGAGTTGGGCTCCAGTCAGCGGGCAGTCTGCTTGAAGATCCTCTCCCTCTGCCCCTCCTCCCTCTCATGCACACACACACTCTCTCTCTATCTCTCTCTCTCAAATAGATAAATAAATCTTTTTAAAAATAAAGTAGGGATCCCTGGGTGGCGCAGCGGTTTGGCTCCTGCCTTTGGCCCAGGGCGCGACCCTGGAGACCCGGGATCGAGTCCCACATCGGGCTCCCGGTGCATGGAGCCTGCTTCTCCCTCTGCCTGTGTCTCTGCCTCTCTCTCTCTCTCTCTGACTATCATAAATAAATAAAAATTAAAAAAAAAATAAAGTAAAATCAACAACACAAGAAAGAACAGGGGTTGGTGAGGATGTGGCCAAAAGGGAACCCTCTTGCACTTTTGGTGGGAATGCAAACTGGTACAGCCCCTCTGGAAAACAGTATGGAAGTTCCTCAGAAAGTTAAAAATAGAACTACTGTATGATCCAGTCATTGCAGTTTGTTTGGATATTTACCCAAAGAATACAAGAACACTAATTCAAAGAGATACGTGTACTGCTATGTTTATAGCAGCATTATTTACAATAGTCAAGAAACGGAAGCAGCCCAAGTTTCCATTGACTGATAAATGGATAAAGAAGATGTGATTATATATATATAATAGATATATAATAGATATATATATAATATATATAATTGAAAACTATTCAGCCATAAAAAAGAATGAAATCATGACATCTGTAACAGATAGAGCTAGAGAGTATAATTCTAAGTGAAATAAGTCAGAGAAAGACAAATACCATATGATTTCACATACATGTAGAATTTAAGAAACAAAACACACAAGTAAAGGGAAAAATTAAAGAGAGTGAGAGAAACAGATTCTTAATTATAGGGAACAATCTGATGGTTACCAGAGGGTAGGAGAGTGGGAGGATTAGTTAAATAGGTTTTGAGGATTAAGAGTACACTTATCATGATGAGCACTGAGTACTGTATAGAGTTTTTGAACTACTATATTGTACACCTGAAACTAACATAACACTGTATGTTTGCTATACTGAAATTAAAATTAAAAACTGAAAAAAAAAATAAAGAGGTGAAGTAGCTTGCCCAATATCATATGGTTGGTCAATGACAAAGTCAGATTCAAATTCACCAAAAGGCATATTCTATAAAAGGAGAAAGGGAAAAACCTATACCGGAAAAGCCAAAGTTGGCTGAGTTTGCCACGTGGACTCCCAGCCCCCTACTTCTTGCCTTCCCACCTCCACCCCTTGTAATCAGTAATTTATCTTCAGGCCATGAACACAGGCTGTGCACCAGAGGCCAACAGATTCAAAACATTAGTACCATGACTTGACAAGCATCCTGTTTCCTGCATGCTGCTCTAACTCCCCCAGTTTTCTCACAGGCTTTATCAGAGAGACCTCCCTTAAGTCTTTCAGCCCACAGAAGTTGACAGTGGCTTAGATCATCAACTGATATTCATTTGCCTCTTTGAGCTGCTTCCTGTTCTCCAAAACCTATGAACACTTTGCCCAAATATTCTACAAGTTGGAATGGAACTTGCACAGAGGTTGACCAACTGTCCCACATTGCCAGAACTGAGAGATTTCTGAGGATGCAGGACTTTCAGTGCTAAAAATTAAAAACTTGCAAGAAAACTGGAACATTTGGTCACCCTACCTGTCAGCCTGAGTAACTGTACACTTTCACTAATATTATCTCACTTGTCCTCAGCAAAACCCTGGGACAGAATCTATTTTTCAGATGAGGAAACTGAATCACAGTTTCTCTGTGATTCAGAGAAATTCAGTAATTTCTAAAGTGTGCAGGGTTGTGAACTGCAGAGCTGAGTCTGCCAGATGGGCCAAGTAGTGGTTTAATGACCTGGGCTCTGGAGTCAGACTGCCTAAATCCCAATTCCCATATCTGTAAAAATAGGGATGAAAATAAAATGTACCACCCCATTCTGTAAAGACTAAGAGAGATCATTCATTTAAAGCACCCAGCACAATGCCTGGGGCTTAATTAAGTGCTCACTACTGGAAACTCTCATGACTCTATGCTATTGCTAAAAGAATGAGATATGGAAAGAGTTCTGTCTTCTTTGTATTAATATAAAAGGTTGAGAATATCCCCAAAATGTCTTTCTTTCCCTTCATATCTAGTTATCCATCTATCATCAAAGTGTTTTCCCAAATATTTTTAAAAGCTACACTTCCAGCATTTACTATGTCTTCTGAGTTCCACATTCTGATCACAAGCTGTGCCTACCAGGGCCTTCTTTTATTCAACCTACATTTAGCTGTGTCTTTCACATGCTCAAAGGGAGTAAAGGTCAGTCAAGGTCTACTTAAAGAACAAATCCTGCTTGGGGTACCTGAGTGGTTCAGTCATTAAGCATCTGCCATTAAGCGTCTGCCTTTGGCTCAGGTCATGATTGAAGGTTCTGGGATCAATCCTACACTGGGCTCTCTGCTAAGCAGGGAGCCTTCTTCTCCCTCTTCTCCTCACTTATGTTCTCTCTTGCTATCTCTGTCTCTGTCTCTCTCTCTCAAATAAATAAATAAAATCTTTAAAAACAATCCTGCTTGATCCCACCCTAAGTGATTTGGTGAGCACAGGGACTTCATCTGCTTTATTCACCTCTGAGTTATCTGTTACTCCAATCATTTCAGATTCCCAATAAATATTTATTGAACTCATTAATTCATTCAGTCAATATCATTCCCCCACTATCTACCATTCTCATAACTCTGTATCTGGAATAAGTCATTCCATCCTGAGTCTTGTTTTACAGTAATTTATAACCCTCATCTTACGGTTGCTAATTTTCTAAAACTTACAAACAAACTGAGTCACAAGAAGAAAATTGTTCAGACTACATAAGAATCAAGTAATGAATGAAGTTAGAGTAGAAGGAATGCCAAACCAGAAGTCAGAAGAACTAGAAGCCAAATTTGCCATTATTCAGTTCTGTACCTTTGAGAGGAAAGAAAAGGCAATGAGAGAACATTTGTATAGCCCTTACTATGAGCCAACTCTGTGCTAAAAACTTTCTACAGATTTTTTTTCAATTTAATTCCTCTGCTAAGAAGGTATTTCTATCACAGTTTTAAGAGTAAAGAAACTAAAACTCAGGGAGATTTTTTTTATCCAAATTATATTTAATATGAAGATTTGAACCCAGGTCCATTGACTAGAAAGTATAGATTCTTTTTATTTTCTCACCACCACAAAATTGCCTCCTTAAAATAAGAAATCATAACAGAAAATTGCTTCATTCAAACAGTCTCTAGTTTATGGGCCCAACAAGCTTCCCTTGAATCAGGTCATGCCATGAATCAGTCTTAATCCAGGTAAAATGAGGAGTTGAACTAAATGATGCCTTTCACATTTTAAATCCTATGACTTGGTGCCAATGTGCCGAGGTTCACTCTAAAAAGAAATTGCTAGTTGAAGCACTCAGAAGAAGGCAGCCTGTGTGTTCAAGCATCCATCCTTCTAGCATTATCAATCTGCCACATTAATATGCTAATTGCAAGGGAGGAAATGTGGAACTAATTCCATGTTTCATTCAAATAAGGGCATCCAGGTAGCACCAAGATACTAGAGAATCAAAATCAGCATGATTGCATTGACTTGGAGTGTGTCATGGCAGGAGAACAGAAAATGTTCTTCCATCACATCTCCTTAACATGTTCATTCCAAACAGTCCAACAGAAAGAAAGCTCTTCTCTCCTTTTTCTTCTGGTGTTGGCATTGTCCAACACATAAGTCACACTGGCAGCCTCCTCCA
Source organism: Canis lupus baileyi (assembly GCF_048164855.1). NCBI lineage: Eukaryota > Metazoa > Chordata > Mammalia > Carnivora > Canidae > Canis > Canis lupus. Next base: position 53,065,401 of record NC_132841.1, read on the forward strand.
GCCCTCCAGGAGCCCATCAAAAAGTAATAACCCTGATGCCTTGGGGCTGGGTAAATCTGTTGCTTTCAGAGTCCCCACCCAGCTTTGAAGGGTTGGCTGACTTGAATAGATGGGGCTAAAAGAATGTTCCAGTTGGCTTTTTCAGAATCTTGACTAATTGAACCATCTGGTGGAGGACAAAAACCATATCATTTGGGGCATGATGATTTTAAATAAGTTGCCAGCATGTGCTGGATAAAAAGGATTGGTAGCCTATTGGTGATAATTACAGGAGAACTTAGCACATCTGCCAAAACAGACCTTGACATACAACTTCTTAGATGCAAAATTACCCTTTTTTCCTCTGTGGCCCCTGTTCTGATCCACAAAATCAAATATGTGCTTAGATATTTTTTCATATTCATTGCCCAAATAAGGACATTCCTAGATTCTTCTTTTCCTTTCTTTACTAAGAACAAACCTAACACATTAAAATGTGAGTCACCTACATTTATAGGGCCCATTTAAGTCCCCCTGTCTTATCCCCTATACCACCTATCCACAAAAAAGTGTAGTAAGCACTAGCTTTGCCTAGTGGCTGATATCACCATTGTATCTTTCCTCCATAGTAAATGTGTATGTATCTAAGATGTGGAAACCTGGTGTGTTATGTGGGGCTCCTCAGAAACAGAGCCTGAGGGAAGAAGAAAAGAAGAAAGAAAGAGAGAAAGAGAGAAAGAGAGAAAGAAAAGAAAGAAAGAAAGAAAGAAAGAAAGAAAGAAAGAAAGAAAGAAAGAAAGAAAAGAAAGAAAAGAAGGAAAGAAAGAAAGAAAGAAAGAAAGAAAGAAAGAAAGAAAGAAAGAAAGAAAGAAAGAAAGAAAGAAAAGAAGGAAAGACAGACAGAGACAGACTTGAGAGGATGATTCAGCGGCAAGTGATCTGTTAAAGAAATGTTCCCAGGATAAATCAGTAAGGGAGAAGCAGGACTGGGGGGAGAGAGAGAAGCTAAGCCAAGGTTTGATTTCTGGCAAATCCACATGGAGAATAAGTCTGATCCCACAGGGAACTCTGGAATGTAAATCATATACCTCAGAGTTTGTTTCAATTCAAGCAAAGAAGCTAGGCTTTTGTACTTCTGCACAAGTCATTTGCTGGCTAAGAGCAGGCTTGGACAAGTAAATCCCAGGCATTTCTACTCCTCTGCAAATTGGGGTGAAGCCATTCCAATCGCCTAGAACACCCAGCAAGGTCCTTCAAAAACACCCAGCAAGGTCAGGTCAGAGAAGAAAAAGCACCAAGAGAAAGGTACGTGAAGGAGATCCAAGAAGATCTAGATGGAGCGTGACAGTGTCTGCTACACACATAAAGTTTTTCTCAGTCATCAAAGGTTTAGTGCAAAATAGGCATGTTAGCCTTGGAAAAGAAAAGGATCCAGGAGGAAGAATGCGGATGGCAGAAAAGTTAAGGGACAAGACGTGAGGAGGTACTCCTGATTAAGAGGACATGGGACTCTGTGAAGGCATCTGCCATCAAAACACTTTCTAGCTGAGGGAGAGGATGTGGAAGGACATGGAGATACTGCTATACAACACAAACATCCATGGAAATAGCTACTGAGCAGGGTAAGGAAGGGACAAAATAAACAGCAGACACAAGGGCAGCAGATCAAGATGGGGTTCTACTCCTGGCCCACCATGAATTGTCTGTGACTTTGGACAAGCCATTTTCCCTCTCTTCATCTCAGCTTCCTCCTTTGTAAAATTAGAGTTAACCAAATTAGGACTTTCTAATACCTACTATAAGGAGCACCGGGATTTCATGAGCTATTAATAGCTATTCATGGAAAAGAGTTCTGAAGACATAAAATTTTGGGAATACTCCTGGAAATCCACATTAGCATAGTGAAAGTCCTGCCTTGAAGAAATTGGTTTAACTGTTTTAAGTTATTGTTTCTTTACTTGATCACAGGACTCTTTTGGGTCCAAATATGTAGAATCTTCTCTCAGGACACTGATGTTTGGGAAACTGAGGGTCATACTGCTGTATAGTGTTGAGTCCATTTCACAACTGAACCACTCTTGCATTAAAAAATTAGATGAAATAAAAATATGTGATGGAGACTCATGACTATCAAAAGGCAGCCAAGAAACTCAGTGATAACATTTGCAGCTGCCAGGTACTCAGAAGTTAACCTGTTCCAATCACTGCAGCAAGCACTTTATAAATACTGTTTGATTTGATTTCCATAGGGACCTTGATAAATATTTTTATCTCCATTTCCCAAATGATGTAAGCAAAGCTCAGATAGGTTAATAATATGCCTTGATCTCATAATCAGTTTTAAAACCAGAAGCCACCTTCTAGCATCCTTGGTCTTCATCATTACCCCAATTCTGTGGGGGCCGTTGTTTCCCATCCTTCTCAAGCCACTCTTCATGTGTTAGACCCTTTGTCTTTTTGTCACCTCACCTTTGTTACATCATCCATAAAATGGGGACCATGCACTGGTCATCACGTATATTTGGAAGCTCTCACAAAATCATTATAAAGTGCTTTTCAAATAAAAAGGACTCTAAAATAATGTTATCACTTTGCTAGACTAGTGATTTGAAGCTGATGTTAAAGACAAAAATAAAGTCCCATTTTAGCTATATGACTTTTGAGAAAACTGTTTTCATGAATCAATGAGCATTACAGGGGAAAGACATGATGAGTAAGCAATGACATTGTTTGGGGTTAAAGTAAGAGCTAATTTTGCTGAGGTTCTGTTATATTTTCTCTCACCCTTTTCTTTCTGTCACCTTCTACTAGACTACCTTGTACCAAGGTCTAAGAGATGTTTCCCTACCACTGTTTGTATGATTCTAGAAATGCCCTTTGCTACCCCATACCTATCCGGGTTTTAAGACCCTATTTAGGTCTTGACTCCTCTGTGATGTTCACACTGCAGGTGTCACTCTCTCCTGTGCAACCTTGTAGTCAGTACTACCCAATGTTGTCATTGACTATTCCCACCTGTATTGATCTGGCCTGTCAAGCAAACTATAATTGCCTGTCTGAGTTTTCTCAGGTTGCTATTACAAAAATATCACAGGCTGGGTAGCTTAAACAACCAATATTTGTTTCTCACAGTTTTGGAGGTTAAGAAGTCCAAAGCCAATGTACCAGCAGATTTGGTGTCTGGTGAGACCCCACTTCCTGGTCCATAGACAGCTATCTTCTCTCAGTGTCTTCACTTGGCAGGGGGTGAAAGAACTCTGCCTACTTTCATGAAGTTTCCATCCTGCTAGGAGAAACCGAGCATAATCCAGTAAACCAACCAAGATATTGTTATCAATATCCAGGGGTGCCTGGGTGGCTCAGTCAGTTAGGTGTCTGCCTTCAGCTCAGTTCATGATCCCAGGGTCCTGAGATCGAGCTCCACATGGAACTCCCTGCTCAGCAGGGAGTCTGTTTCTCCCTCTGCCTCTGCCCCTCTCCCCACTCATGCCCTCTCTCTCTCTCAAATAAATGAAATCTTAAAAAAATATATATCCAAATGCATCAACAGCATAAAAGATCTTGAACTCTTCTAGTCCCAACACTATCCTTTCCAGACCCAAAGTCCAAATTCCTCTTGGACAGGGGTCAGTGGATTTTTCCTATAAATGGCCAGATAGTATTTTCAGCTTTGCAGCCTCACGGTCTCTGTCAGAACCACTCATTTTGTACTGTGCAAAAGCAACCACAGATAATAAATAAACAAATGGGTGTGGCTATGTTCCAATAAAAAATTTTATAAACAATGAGATTTTGATTTCATATAATTTTTCAATGCCACAAAATATTCTTCTTCTTTTGATTTTTTTTCAACCATCTAAAAATGTAAAAGCCATCCTCAGATCATAGGATATATGAAAATATGCAGTATTTGGCCCAAGGGCCATATACTTGAAGCCAAATTCCTGCTTGAAGAGGGTGCTGGCTAGAAGAACAGGATCTCTAACAGCCCCTCCCCATTTAGTTTCTTATGTGGCATCACTCCTATGGGCTCAATATGTCATACTGCATATATTACATATAAACATAAGCCAGATTTTTTATTCCCCTCCATGGAGTTCCCCTGGGGCCTCAAGGGTCTAATAGCCAGAGTGAGCACATTTTGCCAACAATCCCCACTTTCCATAATGGAATTTAATTATTTGGCCTGAAAAGCATTTAAGCTTCACTATACAGAAAGAGCCAAATAAATAAATAATAAAGGGGCACATTTTGATAGCACCTGCCTCAAAGATCTTAAAGGCACTGTCATGCCTGCTTTAATATTTTATGGTGTAGAAATGTGACTGTTACCAGGTCGTAAAAATATACTGCTTTTTATACCAGGTCAAAATCTAGGGCCAGTAGTCCTGTTTTGTGGCAGGATGCAGAGAGCCAGTCAGAAAAGAGGATAGAGTTACCTTTTTTGAAATCTGAAGAGAGTTATTTAAAGATGATGGACCAGATAAATGCATATTGTTTTTTTTTTTTTCTCCTGCATCTCAAAACAGAAGGCTTCAGAGTCTGCTGGCAGCTGGTGCAACATTCATTATTTACCACTGAAAAGCCAAGAATCTCAGCCTCTGACCCTCCATTGTTGCTTAGGCATATTCTGGGAAGAGCCGAGGGGCAGGCAGGTGTTTCCAGGAGCCAGTAACACTTGGTTTCTATGCAAACACTCCAAATCTTCAAGTTGGAAGTGACACTACCAATGATCTATCCCAGCATCCTACAACCTGGAAGAAAAATTTGCAGTATCACTAACTGAGGATGATACCGTCATGGGGCAGGGAGTTTATCCACTCCCTGGCCTTAGTCATCACTGGAGACAGAACTGACTGTTATTTAATTTTCACAACAATCCCCAAAATAGGAACCATTTTAATGTCTGTTTTAAAGAAAAGGAAACTGAGGTTATCTAACCTGCTCAAAAATAACACAGTGAGTAAGGGGCAGAGCTGGAAAAACCCCAGTTTTTCTGGCTCTTGAAGGAGACTGCTACCAGCCTTCCCATTAGCCTCACCTCCCACCTCTTAAAACTCTTTGGTGTAACAAAGTCCTCCTAAATATGTGAGCTGCCCAGAGTTCCTGCCTAAGGAAAAGGACAATTTCCAAGACAGAGATGAAAAGGAGAATGAGAGAGAGGAGTAACAACGTCACAGGTAGAGTTAGGTACTAGCAAAGCTAATAACTGATTTACAAGCAAACAAATGCAGAGAAAGGTTTTTGGCACTATAAAACAGAGATTAATTAATACTAGATTACAATGGAATTCCTATAGAATTACACTTGATCCAGACCCCAGAATAACAAAGGAATTCAACATGATTAATGCTTCAAATAGCAAGGAACATTAGAATGATTTACCTCTTATTACTAAAAAGGGCTGCCAGATTGCTTAAAAAAGCTCTGGCTGGCCCAGGATATTGCTATCTCCAGTGCAATCAGCAATCTGAGTTTACTCATTTGACAGGAGCACCCGACTCTTTGCCAACTCTGCTTCGTTTTACATATCTGTTTTTCTCCTTTCCTCTCCCTTACCCCTCCCTTTCTCTCAGTTTGGAGGAATTCTAAGATCCCCAACAAGCTCAGCTGGGTAACCAGCTGGGTGCAGAAGAACCAGCACAGGCAATGGGCGGCACAAGCAAAGCCAGCCTGGACACGGGTACCAGCTGATCTGCAAGCTCTGAAGGGGCTCCTTTATTTTATCTTCTCATTTTTGCTGTTCGGAAAAATCTCTGCTGGTGAGTCATTTGTGGCCATAGGTGTTTAAAGCATTTATATGAGGAGAAAGACAGATTGATGCCTTTAGCGCAGCCTGCCTGCTCTGGTCTAAAGAGAGGTCAGGAGGATGACAAGAATACTAAAGCTTAAGACGACAGAGTCGGCGCCAACATGAATTTAAGCAGAGACTCAGAGTCCAGAATTCCTGGACATCATAAAGAATCTATTATCATTGTGGTTACTCTCAGCAAGACCGATTTCATTATCATCCGTCTTCATCCACCACTGCTTAGTGAATAAATATTAAATATGGAACTTTTCCTGGACTCAAGTCACTGAGGCCGAGAGGAAGGGAGTTATGTAACCATGTGATCTCTGCACACCTCATAACTAGAAGGAGAACAGATGAGGCAAGAGGGTTGGGTGGGGGTAGGGGGGCACCGGGGGAGGGAAACACTGTAGAGTGAGATAAGATCATTAGCTCTACTGAGTCGAAAATAAGGGTTCAGTTCTCGGTTGAGTAATAATTCTCTTTTCAAGGTGGGCAATATTTAAGCAATCATCTCTTGAAAATTGGTCATTACCACCAGCTAATAACTGATTTGTTAGTTAATAGCCCAAGGTGAAGCCAAGGGCAGCAAATGCTCTGGCATACCATTCTCTGATGGCAGGATTAACAGATTTCAAGGGCATTATTGCTATTATGAACCATGTTCATTGATTTATAACAACACTAATATGTTTTATAAAAAAAAAAAAGTGGGTGCAATGTCCTGGAAAAATTCATCATTGTCTGGTGCTTTGAAGTTGAATAGCCATGATAGCACATCCTAGAGAGACACCCTCTGGTCCAGTTCTGGGCGTCATCAAGGTCTAGGCTGGGCCTGGGCATTCTGCACAATGTGGAATTAGAGAATCCAGAGCAACATCACTCAGACGGGTCCAGGTTATATCTGTAATTACAAAAATGCCACTTCTCCCCCTAATAATGTCCTGATTGTGAATTTTTATTAAACCTATCACTATCGGGCAGCCCGGGTGGCTCATCAGTTTAGTGCCACCTTCAGCCCAGGGCATGATACTGGAGACCCGGGATGGAGTCCCATGTCTGGCTCCCTGCATGGAGCCTGCTTTTTTTTTTTTTAATTTTTTTAATTGGAGTTCAATTCGCCAACATATAGCATAACATCCAGTGCTCATTCTGCCAAGTGCCCCCCTCAGTGCCCATCACCTAGTCACCCCAACCCCCTGCCCACCTCCCTTTCCACTACCCCTTGTTTGTTTCCCAGAGTTAGGTGTCTCTCACATTTTGTCACCCTCACTGAAATTTTCACTCATTTTCTCTCCTTTCCCTTTATTCCTTTTCATTAATTTTTATATTCCCCAAATGAATGAGACCATATAATGTTTGTCCTTCTCCAATTGACTTATTTCACTCAGCATAATACCCTCTAGTTCCATCCACCTCAAAGCAAATGGTATTTGTCATTTCTAATGGCTGAGTAATATTCCATTGTATACATAGACCACATCTTTATCCATTTATCTTTCGATGGACACTGAGGAGCCTGCTTCTCCCTCTGTCTGTGTCTCTGTGTCTCTCATGAATAAATAAAAAAAAATCTTTAAAAAAATTATCACTATAAAGTCTAGAAGGATAAACAGTAAGATTTTATAAGGGGCACCTCTGAAAAGTGGAATTGGCATGAGCGAAGAGCAATAAGCATTCATTTTTTTTTTTACTTTAGAATTGGTTTCTTTTTTGAATTTTTCATAAAGTTGGCTCAAAAAAATCTTTCCTAGGGAACCTGGAATCATTTCTCCTTCACTTCTTATAAAAGTCCTTTTCCCCTCTTCTTCCTTGTGGGTACGACTCTAATTGTATGCTTCAAAGAAGGTAGGACTCCTCTCAATTCCCAAGAATATATTTTAATTAAGCTAATCATGGTAATTCCAATTCTCTTCCAGTGATTGATTTAAGAGTGGACATGTAACCCAGTTCAAACTAATAAGATTAAGGAGAGATTAGTAGAGGAATTTCTGGAGAAGGTTTTCTTGCTCCTAAAATCAAATGTACAAGACAGAAGCCTAATTTTCCACTCTCGGCTTAGCTGGAGAGGATGTGATGCCTGGACTTGCTACAACTTTATTGTGATCAAGAAAAGGTATCAGTCCAAGGACAAAAAGCAAATATGCTAAAGAAGGCAGAGCAAAAAGATGGAAATAACCTAGGAATCTCACTTGGTTGAGCCTCCAAATGAACCAATCCTGCCACTACCCTACCCTATCTTCAAACTTATGATTTGACACAACAAAAATGCCCAGATTATTTACTGCATTTTTCATGGGGTTCTTATTATTTATAGCTGACAACCCAATCTGATAAACTCCTTGTACTGCCTCAAGAAATACAAGACCCACAGAAAGAAAATGTGGTCAGCATCATGACACATGCTGAAGATGCAGGATTTAAAATATCCAGAACATTTAAGTAAGTTCATACAACTGAATGATTTCTTGTACCCTAAAAATTAGGTGGGGTCTTTTCCATGACAAACACAAAATGAATAGATGTACATTAGCCAGAAAAATTAACACTTACCTGTGGCTAACCCAAAGCCCTCAAAAGAAATCAGAGTGCACATGGAGGAAATCAATTGAGATACTCAGCAAAAATCAATCCATACCTGATAGAGTTAGAGGACTTTATTTCTCAGCCAGGGGTACTGGGAAGAAGGAAGATGGTGTCAAGGCTGATCTTAAAGTCAGGCCTGGAAGTGGCCTACAACACTGCAACCCACATGTTAGTGGCCAGAACTGTCATATGCCCACCTAACTGGGGAGGAGGCTCAGAAAGATAGTTTAACTATGTACCTGGTAACAAAGTAACAGAATGTGCACCCAGAGGGCTAAAAGCTGTGCATTCATTCCCCATAGACCCATGACTGACCCATGTCTACTGCAGACTACATCTGACCAGACTCAAGTCTTTTCTAAGAGCTTCCTCTCTGGGTTTCAGTCTATGAGACCTGACAAAGATCTCTTGCTTGACCAAACTTGAGTAAATCTAGCTGAACATTTTCCTACGCCCATCCGCATACTCCTTGTAAAATCTAGTTATAGCAAGAACCCTGCCAAGTCAACTTAACCAGAATTCTCCACCCTGGTTATTAGATCAGATTCCTCATCTTCCACCATGCCCTAGGTGATGTCTGATAGCCCTGGCCTATCTTCAGCAAGAACCCTGTTAGGCAGGTTTAGCCAGAAATCCCCATTACACTTGATGTTTTCTCTCATAATTGTCCATCCACTGATTCCCCACCTTGATCCTTGGTTTATACTGTATTCAGAGCTGATCCTAATGTAAAATCCACTGTAAAATCCCACTGCAGTGGTGCTGAATAAAGTCAGCCTTATCATTCTAACAAACGTCACTGAAGTCTTTTTGCTTAAGAGACTAAAAGCATGACCTTTGGGGAGATAAAAGCTGGAGAGATGGATACTCTCATATATGATGGATTCCTCTGGAAAAATTACCATTGGTTTGAGAAAAATTATAAACCTTCCTGGATCTTTCACCTTTCCAGAAAAACTGATCTTCCCCCTTCCCTTTTAGGAATTTTATATTAATTAATTAATATATATTAATATATATATCTCCATATATATATGGGATAAACTCCTAATACTGAGTTTAAATAACATTCTTTAATGTGGACCCATAGCATTTCCTTTTGGTTGTCCACTTCATAGAAAAAAATAGTCGGAGAAGTCCTAACCCAAGGTTGGCAAAGACTCTTTGATCTAGGGATCACTTCATCAAGGCATTCACCACTCACAGTCCAAGTCCATCCAGTTTATCCTCAGAAAACCAAAGTACCTGGAAGGAAATTCAGTTTCAATTAAACATCAATGAGGTGATGTCAGGTTTACATTCAATAGGATAATTATTAATTCAATATCAAATTATTAATTTATGGCAGAAACTAAAGTATGGATGCTGTCATATTACAGCATGAATAATAGAGACCAGACATCAGACCACACTTTGAGAATCTCTAATATAATTGATTGCCATTCCAAACTGGTCCCCTCTGGGCAGAACCATGGGACCAGTTTGCCCTCTCAATCTGAGCAGAAAAGTCTTTTTCAATCTGATTGAAAAGGACTTCTATTTTATGAATGATCAACCTCACTCAAAGTTGACCTTTTTTTAAGGATTTATTATTTATTTATTTATTTATTTGAGAGAGGGGGAGCGCAGGGATTGGGGGAGGGGCAGAAGGAGAGGGAGAGAGAAACTCTAAACAGGCTCCACACTGAGCCTGGAGCCTGAGGTGGGGCTTGATCTCAGGACCCTGAGATCACAACCTCAGCCAAAACCAAGATCAAATGGTTAACTGACTGCACCACCCAGGTACCCCTCAAAGATGACATTCTTAATATTGAAAATAAAAGCCAATTTGACCGGTGAAAATGTTACAAGCAAAAACTTTTTTTTGCTTTAAGATGAGTCTTTTTATACTATAAGTTACTTATCCTTAAAATCTCTAGATTTATTGAGTTCTTACTATTTGTCACAAACTGTTCTAGAAGGCTTTACATATTTTATTTTATTTACTCCTCTGAATAATACAATGAGGTGCAGACAAACCCTATCTTTAACAGATGAGGACAGTGATGAATTTACTTAAGGTCACATTAATACATCATATTTGTATCCAACCCTACAGGTTATAAAAATACTTTTGCTTGTGTTATCTCGTTTGATACTTATAACAACACAGAGGGTTGGCAGAGTGTATCATATATTTCCCTTTTAGAGATGAAAAAACAGATGCTAAGAGAAGTTAGGTAACTTGATGAACATCTCTAAGAAAATGTTGAGGCCAGGACTCAAATCAAGATCTTCTGACTCCCAATCTCATTGCTCCACATTACATTACTCTATTTTTAAAAACACCCACAGTGGGGCACCTGGATGGCACAGTCAGTTGAATGTCAGACTCTTGATTTTGGCTCAGGTCATGATCTCAGGGTCATGAGATCGAGTCCCACGTTGGGTTCAGTGCTTAGTGGGGAGTCTGCTTGAGATTCTCCTTCCCCTCTGGCCCTCTGCCCCTGCTCTTGCTCTCTCTCTCTCTCTCTCAAATAAACAAATAAATCTTTTTTTTTTTTTTAAAGCACCCACAGCCATTTCCTTTTGAGAGAGTGGACTGAACCAAAAAATTAACTTTGGGGTATATCTAATGTTCCTTAATAGAGTCAACCCAAAAGTAATACGAAAAGAAAAGATAAAGAAACAAAATGCTGCCTGAACAGTGTGTTAAAACAGCTCTTCCTTTGGTAGAAAGAAGAGAATGTTTGTAGGAGAATCAGCTCCATTATGTCCACCTATGAGAACATATAAATTGGATTGAAGGACCTACAAGCATTGAGTCAAGAGCAAACTCAGCAATAAATTTCAATGCTCAGAGGTATGAAATACTGGACAAAGCTGCTCTCCTCCAGGAAGCTCTTTCCAACCCCATCACTTCACAATGATTCTTCCTTCTTGTGAACGTGTATTTCTCTCACAGTCTATATCACACAATGTAGTGCCTGATGATATCCGGGATTGACTACCTTTTACATATTACAAATACATGTCTAGACATTTGACTTCTAGAAAGTAGAGACCACATCTCCCTTTTACTTTTGAATCTACCAAAAGATGAGCACCATTCTGGGTCCAGATGAATGATTACTAAAAGATGAAAAATATTTCTAATGATAATAGCCATTCCACTAAAACACTAATGTATGATAAAGCTAACCATTTATGAGTGTGTCACGCTGTATTGAGACTTCATTCTGTGATGTCATATTTCAGTGTACATAATTTGAACCATGTCAAATATTATGCACCCAGAGCTACACAATAAAGGGGCCTATTTAAGACAGTTTTCCTACATTTGTGCAGATAATATCATTTAAAACCTACTACTAAATTTTAAAATCCCAGAAATGAAAAGATAGAGATGGCTGGTTAAATATTTGTTATTTATACACAGTATGTAAATAAATCATAATAAAAATACATTGTAGACATTCCCACTTAGAAATTTTCATGAAAGCAAGCCTTTAAATCTCTATTTCTGTTTAAAGAAAAATGGAACTATTTTCACAACTCAGTTGCCTAATGGACTGTACATATTTTTTCCATTGTCTTGAAGGATGAGCAGAAATGAATGGGAGAGGCTATGTTTGGCAATGATATTACTGATTATTGGAAAATCTTTTACTGTCTTTACTATACAGACTTCCAGTGATTTACACATTGAATTTGTAAGCATCAATCTATAATAACATATAAAGTAGTTGACAGCATAAAAAAGTTGATGGTCAGGAACAGACAGCAGAAAACTCTGTTCATTGCCATTTATCATGCTAAGAACAGAGGATAAGAACAAATAACTCACTGTGCTTTATTTCTGCATAAATACCTCCACACTATCTCCCTCAGTCTGAGAACCAAGGCCATGTCCCTGGACACAAAACCCCACTTACTTAGGCAAAACATCCTGCACAATAAGAAGTCAGCATGCTAAGCCTTTGTGTAGGTATATGCTTGCTGCGTGCACATTTGCCAAGACCTTGCAAATGCCTATAACTGCATAATAGATATGGCTACACATTAAAACTACTGTTTCCAATCAAGCTCGATAGCACAAGAAATTATTCATGAACTGGTCCATGAGTGCAGTTCTTAACCTAACTAGTCTCTCTGACTCATTGGTATCCATGACCTTGGATGCATTTATGACTATGATCTAGAAATGCAAGTGGGAGGAAACACAGACTTCTTCACAAAGCCAGAACAAATCTCAAGTCTAGGGACGATGAAGGCTTCCTGCCAGTCAGCCCTAGGGAAATAGTGCACAGTTCCCAACATCTTTATTTTTATTTACAAAACTGACCTGAAAAACAACTCCAGATTCTGGTACCTGTTAAAGCAAATACTTACAGACAAAGATAAGTGTTGGAGAAGATTGGCAGCATATTTGGGCAATTACAGGACAGAATATGTTTCCAACATAGCCTTGAAATTCTTGATCCACGGTGAGAAAAAAAAACCCTGAGCTGAGACACTAGTTCTGACAGCACAAACTAGTTAGCAGCCTTAAGCAAGATGACTGAAACTCTGAGGGCATTTGTTGCCTCACCGTTCAAATGATGATGACACTACAGAACCGTCTACAGCAGTCATTTGCTAAATTTAAAAAAGTATAAGGATTACAACTCATTGGCTATCTTAGTTCAGACCGCTATAACAAAAATACCATAGACCGAGTGGCTTATAAACAGCAGAGATTTATTTCTCACAGTTCTGGAAGCTGAGAAGTCCAAGATCAAGATGCCAGTAGATCTGGAATCTGTGAGAGGCAGCTTCTTGGCTTGTAGAGGGCTATCTTTCGATCATGTCTTCACAAGACAGAGAGCCAAGAAAGGAAGAAGCAAGCTCTCTCGTGCCTCTTCTTATGGAGGTACACATTCCATTTATGAAGATTCCACTGTCGTGACCTAGCCGCCTTCCAAGGGCCCCACTTTCTAACAACCACATTGGGGGATAGGATTTAAATACATAAATTTTGAGGCAATGTAAATATTCAGTCCATACCATGACCAAAGTTTTGACAATTTTACCCATTGATTCCTTCAAATTTTTGAGGTGGGTACTATTGAGTCCTCCAAGTTTTAATAGCTACATTATTCCTTAAATCTAGGTATTCTGAGACCCCATTTCCCAAAGCATGTGCTATAGACTACAGGTTCCAAAGCCAATTCGTAAAGAAAAAAATTTGTGATTCAAAAGAAGAAAACACAGTATACCATAACCTCATTTTGTATATTCAGTATCTATACTATACTAGTATATTAAAAGGCACTTAGAAGTCCTGAAATAAAGAAACTTTGCTTTGTTTATCTCATATCCCTTGACTCCTGCTGGCTTCCACTGCCCCTATTTGCACTTCTTTGTCTAAGGCCTCTCTTTCCCTCTCCTCTCCTCTCCCTCCTTCTCTCCATCCTCCACCCTCATCCCAAGCCTCAAAAGACCATTCTGCTTCCTTGTAGAGTAGGCCTGAAATACCAGGAAATTAACTCACACCCCCAAGAGAAGCTCCTCAACCAATAACTGGGTGTAATTATCCCAGTCCTCTGCTGCTTGGTTGGGATAACTTTGAGGCATGATACTCTCTACTACCTCCCATAGTTTGGCCATGAAATTAAAATCTAGTCACCCACAGTGGTTGCTGTCTTTATAAAGTATCAACACTTAGAAGCCTTCTCTTCTTCACTATCTTACTTCCCCACTCCTCATTTTCCAAATAAACTAGTTGCCCACAAATCTTACTGCAGGGTCTACTTCTGGGAGAACACAAACTAATATGCCCATGGTTTCCCACATAAGTTTGAGGACAGATCTGTTTTTACATAACACTTTTTTTTTCAATTAGCCAAAACTGTTGGTGGCAAGTGAAACCCAGTACAAAGGGGCTAAAACAGAAAAAGTAATTTATTTAAATCCAAGGATAGACTGCCTTTAAGCCTAGGGGACTCAGGCTCTTGGACAATGTCAAGTTGACTTGCTCTGTCTCTATTTCTAGGCTCTACATTCCTTTGTGTTGGCTTCATTCAAGCAGGTTCTCTACACAAGGCAGAAAGATGACCATCAGCACCAAGCTTACATCCTCTCTTTTCAGGAGCCCCAAGAAAAAAAGGAGCTTCTCTTTCCCAGTGGTTCTAAAAAGGGCCCAGGATGAATCTCATTAGACTGTCTTTAGTCACATGGTCATCTCTACACCAATTCCAAGACAGATGTGATAGACTATGCTGACTGAACAGTCCTGGGCCATCTGTCCACCCCTGCACTTAGCCACACCCAAACCACTTGTACCAACAGTGAGGAGGATTATTAGTTCCTCAAAGGCAAATCAGGGCGTTATTCTTAACAAAGAAACAGTATCAGGACAGGCACAAATAACAGATGTCCACTCCACCCTTTAACATTCTACAGCACTCACTCAGGGAGATGCTGTTCTATAGCATTCACAATCACTTCTCCAAAATTCCTGAAAAAGTCTTTCTCAGAAACAGCTGAAGTGCACTTTGGAAAGAATTCAATCTCTCTGACAATTTCATGTCAGCCCAATACACTCTTTATACATGACCATTTTACTAATGTTACCCATTCTCTACTTGACTTCTTGATTTGGATAAATTCAAAGAAGTATTTATTATCATCTTGACATTTCTTGTCAATGAAATTCAGTTCCTTTCCATCAACCTAGATCCTTACGATAAAATTTCCTTACCGTTCCTAACAAAAAAACGTGATCAAGTAAGCTTTAAGCAAATGGGAGAACACATTCACAGCAATGAAAAGACTAAGAAAAGAATACTGGAGGTTAGAAATATACTCTATAAATCACCCATCCTCTAGTGGAATTTTTTTTCTTTCACTTTCCTGTCTTTCCCATGGGAAAAAAGATTAAAACCCCCAAACAAACAAACAAAAAACAAATGGGGGGGGGGGAAACACAGAAGAATAAAACTGCACACTTGTGGTTATACTGGTTTTCCTAGAATTTACTACAATGCCAAAAATTAATTAATAATTAATGGCAAGCATGGGATCTCAACCAACATCACATGAAGAAAAGGAAAATACCTCAAGAATGTTCTAATTGGCAAGGAAACACTCATCTATGTCTTGAATCACCAAAAGCGAAGGGCGAGTTTCACATACCAACCTTGAAAAGTATTATTGGTTTTCAAATTCTAAAACAATATACTATTGCCTTTCCATTTTTTTTCTATTTCTTTTCTCTGTTCCTAAACTCATTCTCCTCGAGGAATCTCACTGAAACAGAAAGACTCATCTATATTATTAGAGGAACCATTATGCCACTTTTTTTCATCTTGCTTTAATCATTCTCCACTTTTTAAAAGAAGCATCCTAGGTCATTCCTTTTTATGGCTCCATTAACAAACATAATACTAATATTTATCATACAAAGATGCACTTTGTATGATAATGCAAAAATACATTAAAATCATATGATTTCAAAATTCTTTGGTCTACCAATGATAAGCAGCTTTTCAAATAGAGAACAAAATCCCCCTTTGCCATTTTGTCTGTAATGTCTACTATGCTCAGGCATGTGCAAGTTTAGAGAGGGGCATGGATTAATTCAGTGCTGATATTCATGCCCCGACTAGCTATGCCCCTCACACCCACATGCACTCCATATGCACACACTCTCATTTCATGAGATGCTACTTTTCCCCATGTACCCTGGGACATCCTCAATACTAGGCCTATGCAGCCCATGCAGGGGGGATCTTCGCTACAAAAACATGGAAAGACTCAATATTTAAATAGTGAAACATCAATCCCATTCAGCTATTAAAAAAATATTTTTCTAAAGGATATTAATGATGAAGATAAATGGAAACAATAAAACTTTTTTTAAAGAATAACAAAAATACACTCAAACATGAATTAGTAACATTCTATCTCTGGATGATAAGATTTTGAGTAGTATTTTTCCTTAATATTTTTCTGTTTTTCTCATATTTTCTACAATGAATATGCTACTTTATAATCAGTAGCTGGGGGACAACAAAAGATAAATAATGAAAAGTACATAAAAACCTTTGAGAAAAGTCTATGAAATGCTGGAGCAGAGCTGGTGGGACCAAGTAGATCATTACTACAAAAATCAGAGCGCTAGACTCCCCTCTACATTATTAAATGCTTGCCATCATCACCTCATAATTTATACTTATATCCACCACAACATTGGAGTCTCCTAGACTATCAATGCCACATCTCAATTCTTTCACCATCTCAAAAATGCATAGTACAGTGCTTTGCACAAAATAGGTGTTCAATAAATCTAGTGTAAATTGATTTATGAGAGCATGGTGATTAGAGGATGGATGTGAACAGGCAAGGACCATTAGGGAAGGAAAAAAATCTAAGGGTCCAGGTGCTCCAGAGCCTTGAAACATCAGGTAAATACCTGGAATCAGCTGTTGGAAGAGTCAAAGTTCCAAGAAGTCAGGCAGGGTTTTTAGGACCAGCATGTTAAAAAAAAAAAAAAGCATCGAGGGAGTCAGTTGAGTCAAGGGCACTGAAAGCCAAGACAGCAAAGCACCACTGAGACTGCTTTCAACTTTCTTCTAAGCAGGGTGGTCTTAAAAGCAAGTGTGCTTTGTGGTTACCCAGAGTTGCCTCTGCATACACCAGGTCCAGATGGTTTAACTGAAAACAATTTGGCCACAGAAATTTAGCCAACTGAGCAATTTAGGCCAACAATATAAAATTCATTGGAACAACCTAGTCCTACAATATAATGTCTTTTAAAATGTCATTTATTGTTTCTTTTTCCAAATTTCAAAAACTATGGATTCTTATTAGACTAATAGGCATATCAAACTTAAAATGTCCAAAACTGAGCTCCAGATCTTGTCTCCCAAACTCTATCTTCCTGCAAACCTCCCCATCCCATTAACACAGTTCTATCCTAGTTGTCCAGGCAAAAAACACTAGATTAATTCATGACTATTCTCTTTATCTTATACCACCCCTACACACACAAACACACACACACACACACACACACACACACACACAGGTCTTGATCACCAGGGAACACTTTTAAGCTTGCTGTTCCTTCTACTATCATGTATTTTCCCCAAGCATCCACTTTCTTCATACCCTCATTTCCTTTAGATCTTTATTCAAAAGCTACTTTGACAAGAACTCCTCTGATGACTTGATTTAAAATTGGAACCCCCCCCCCAAGATTCCATCCCCTTCTCTGCTTCATTTTTTCTGTAGTACTTTTTACCATCAAGCCAAAATATATTTTACTTAATTCTTTTGTCTATTCTCTCTCCCCACTGATTTGTACCTTCTTGCAAGCAAAATTTTCTTGTCTTTCTTGTCTATTGCTTTAGCCCCAATGTAGAGAATATGGCTGACATTTAGAAAGAGCTTGATAAATTTTTGTTGAATTGATTAACAGAATACGAGTAAGCAAAATAATTCCACCCACGCAAACATTACTCAGACTTTGATGCATAGTTGTCCAAATACTTATCTATACATTATTGTTACCCTACAAATACAGGATTACATCATAGATACTGTTTGAACCTGTATGCTTATCAGACTAAGCATTATTGGATATTTTGGATGTTTCAATTAAATCTTATTATCCCAAATTTCTACTGCAACAAAGACCAAAGAATAGGAATAATGAGCTGGAAATGAATTTGAAGTATAATAATAAATATATAGGGGAAATTGAAAATTTAAATTTTAGAATGGGCAAAGATCTTTAAAGATAAATAAAGAATGCAAAGCAGTCATAATCATGGACCAAAACTATCAAGGAATAATGTCTGAAGAACATTCATTGTATGGGGTTTTTTTCCTTTACCAAATAGTTATATTGATCAACTTATTTTTGACTAAATTGTTTTCGGTAGAATAAACTGGAGCTAGTGTTGGCAGAAGTCAATAAAGACATAGGGAGAGCCAAAAGCTCTCAGGAGCAACATGATTCTGGCAAAAGCAGGAGCAGAGGACCTAGAATCATGAGAAGATCATCATAAATGTTTCTTTGAAAGACTTCATAGCCTCAGATCATGGAAATTATTCTACACCTCAAATTTCACCATCCATGACATTAAGACAGAAACACCCCTCACCTCTTTACTCAAGGATGGACAAATAAAGATAAGCCAGACATCTCTGCAATTTTGAAGAACAGTCTTGGTTCTGTCAGTGGGCTTTCCAGAACCAAAAACCAATGAGATTGATTTTTGGAGTCCAATAACCCTCATCTCTTTTTCTTACACTGCATGGAGATTCATATGGGGGCACTGTGAAGATATGTTCCACTTTCATCACCTTTGCTGACCATTTTGGTTCCTTGACTACTAGGTATTCCTCTGAAAATCATCCAGTTGGTGAAAATTTTGAGAGTTTAGGCTGACTTCCCATCATCTGAATAAAGTGGATGGCTTTTTTTTTTTTTTTTTTTGTCATTTCTTTCATAAGGAAATGGAAACCAGACTCTGTTTTGTACAATCAGTTCAACTTCAACCGTTGAGTTGAGATGTCACCAGCAATAGTACTGGGTTTGGGGGCACCTGGGTGGCTCAGTCAGTTAAGTGTCTGCCTTCGGCTCAGGTCGTGATCTCAGGGTCCTGGGATCAAGTCCCATGTCAGACTTCCTGCTCAGCAAGGAGTTTGCTTCTCCCCTTTCTGCCCCTCACCGCTGCATGTGCTTTCTCTGGATCTCACTCTCTCTCAATCTGTCTCTCTCTCTCAAATAAATAAATAAAATATTTTTAAAAATCGTAGTGGGTGTTAATCACATACAAAGGGCATTGCTGAGGGGAAACACTCAGTTGGCATCTACAAAGGATTCAGTCTTCACATAAAGGGATGAGAAAGACCAGTCACCCTTGAGCTATTCAACTCAGGGCCATCTTGAAGAGAAATGAAGAAAGGACGTAAATAATATTCTGAACCTACTGTGTGACATGCGTGTTCTGGTGCTTTCACATGTGTTATCTTAGTTAATCCTCACAACCACCACATTAATAACAACTACCCATGATATAAGTGTCATTTTATCAATTATACAGATGAAGAAAATGCGGCTCAAAGAAATGAGGTAATTTTTAAGAAGCAATGCCAAAATTTGGAAAGTTTTTAAAATTTCTAACTCCTTGTTCATTGCCCTAGCCTAGCCCTCCACCATGCTGTATTTTTGGTCTTCAAATTTAAATGGAATAGTGGTATCTAGAGTTGGGGAAACGGGAAGAATAAGAGGTGACTGCTAAAGAATGTAAGATTTCTTTTTGGAGTGATGAAAATGTTCTAAAATTGGTTGTGGTGATGTTTTCCCAGCTCTGAATTTATGAAAAGTCATTGAATTATATTCTTTAAATGGGTGAGTTGTATGGTATGTGCATTATATCATAATAAAGTGGTTAACAAAAAATAATATTTAATGGATGTCTTTCCCTGCTATACCAATGAAGTCACCAATTTTTAATAATATATCCTGAAGTTCAAAGACTGTGCTTTATATTCCTTCATAATTTTATATGGTAGCAATAAATCAATGGTTCTTCATAGAGATGATGAAACAGATCTGAACTTCCCCATCCCAACAGGTGGGGGAAATGTCCAGTTAACTGCATCTGAATGGAGGTCAAAACCATGATCCCAAAAAGAAACAAGACAGTAAAATTTTCTCTAGCATAGTCCCTCTCCCATTTCAAGTATCTGCCCCACTCCTCACATTTCCTCCTTTTTATCACCATCACCATAATATTGCAGTTACACAATTTCATTCAGAGTCAAAATTAGAAATTAGTTAGAGAAGCTATGGTATTCTCCTGATTCTAAGATGTTATCCTTTTAAGATGAATCATCAATTTAATAACAACTTTCCAAGAAATAAAAAATGGAATACCACATTAAGTACATACATTGTACAGTAATTGAGCATTTCAGAAGTGTTCAAATGTGGGAGAAAACAACTTAGAATTTAAAAAATTAAGTAATGCCCACAAAAATGATAATCCAGTTAAAGTATGATTTCTCCACATTTGAAGAAAAACAAGATGCTTTTTTTAGAATCAGAGTGGTGATGAATCTTTAATGATAGAAATATAGCCCCAAGACTACAGAAAAAAACAGTAATATTTATTGCTGGGTTTAGTGGGCAGCTTCCCAGAATCTATCAAATGCTCAAAGGTCATGCCCTACTCATTCATTTTGGCTGGGATGAACCTTCACCCCCATTTTGCAAAAGTAATAGAAGAAGGGGGAAAGGGTATGGCTTTGGGCATGTACACTGAAATCTACATGTTCTCAGAGGCCTGGAGAAGTGTACATACTTGCTGGCACTTCATGGCCATCGCCAGTGTGCTGCAGAACTTTCAGCAAAGAATTGGTAATTGGACCACCCCAGCTCTGAAGAACTATAAAGCTTAATTTCTCATTGTCCACAAAAATAAATAAATAAATAAATAAATAAATAAATAAATAAATAAATGTTTAACAAGTTAAAGTTTTTTTTAATTAAAAAAGACTACTTAAGGGAGCACAGCAAGGGAACCAAATCCTGCCCGTAAATGAATGCTCTGGCTCTGTAGTATTGGTCAGCCCTTGCAAGGAGGACTTGGGTTGGATCTCTGCCACTGGCTAAATCATGGGAAAGATTTGCCCAGCCTAGCACTCCTTGATTCTCTTCTACCTAAAGAAATAAGACCTAGGACCTCCCCTTACCACCTCACCAAAAGGAATTAAGCAGGTCAGAGTATAAATCTCTGTTGTGCTGCTCTTGCCAACAACCTGATCTCTTTCATTCTGGACTACCTATATTCCCTGCCTACTCTAACCCCTGATGGATTTGAGCCCACTGAAACCTCAGGTATTTGCTTGATGGAAAACTCCAAAACCATCCATATATTCATATGATGAGGTTTTCTCATGACAAAAGCAATGCAAAACCCCATCCAACTGGTGATAATATAAAACAAGATTTTCAATAGTGAGTCCCATAAAAGCAGAAACTACCATACCTGCTAGAACAGAGGTTGCAGGTATACTTTATGCAGAGATTTTCTAAAGGAAAATCTTAATTATATTATTACATATAAGTTAAAAGTAACTCTAAATTGGGGTTACATAAGATAATATTATTTTGTTTTATAAGTACAGCATATTACATACTGAAATTCAATCGAAAGGTATATATCCTGGATTTCCAGTAATATAGTTTTGAGAAAATTATAATTCAGACAGCTAAAAGTTAGTATCAATAAATATGGGCACATAGCAGGGCTATAATAAACAAGTCCTCTTATTCATATGATTGAGACTGATTACTAATTGACCAAAAAAGTCAATTAGTAATAAATAATTACACATAAAAGTATTTACATGACTTAATAATTTTTTTAACTTTAGATATAGAAATGTACATTCATTCATTGATTCTTTCATACTTATTCATTGAGAATAGGTATGTTGATTGAAATTGGTCATTTTCTTTTTTGCCTAAACTAAACTCATAATGCTCTGTCTACAATTTTCAGCTTAGGTTTCCTTCAAGAGTGATGAAATCTTAAAGACCTTTATGAAGAAATCATATGGATACAGAATCATCTCTGGTGTTTACAACACTGTTTTACCAATCTTTTGCAGTTATTTCTCACACTTCTAATTCCACAGCTATATATATATTTTTTTTAATGATCAAATTAATGAGTGTTTAGAAAGTATTCAACCTTATTCTTGCATGTACACTAACTTTATTTTTATGCACATATCTTATTGGATTTCTCACTAGCCAGCGTGGATAACCTCTTTATAGAGTAACAGTACATTATAGTAGGAAAAGAAAGCGCACTTATATGTCAATTATATCTCAATAAAAATGGAAAAGATAAACAGACAAGCAGGCAAGCATACAAACGGTACCTTTGTAGCCCTTCCTTAGAATGGGGAGAAAATATAATTGAACTGATATGTGTGGTTTCCAAAGAATCTAACAGGAAAGCAAGTATAGACATATTTGTTAAAATATACATGACAGTGTGAAGTAAAAGAATGTATAATAAATTTAGCAAGTGGAACAAAACAGAGTGCCTAGAAACATAATGACCTAATGACCTAATTCAAGTGCCTGCTCCACCTCTTTCTAGCAGTGTGACCTTGAACAACTCACTATAGCTTTCTGGAACTTGGGTTCTTCCTCAATAAAATGAGAGGGTGATCCAAGATCCAGAATTTTCAAACGATAATCCCAAGAGTTCTGTGTACCCACTTCTAGGCTGATAGGTGCTCTGTCCTAATAGAATAAAGTAAGGCACACATGCACCCACATTCACACACACTCTTTCATACCTGTACCCACAGTGTGCATGCCCCCCCATACATAGTGGTTCAAGGCTATCTGCTTTACATATCAGATATCTGGGTAAGACCATCTTTGTTTTCTGGCCTTAAAAGAAAATTGGAAACCATTGCAGTAGATGACATCAGAGTTCATGCCAGTCCTAACGTTCTCTGATTCTTTTTTCCATACTGCCATTTGTGCAGAAGGCACTCAAACAAATAAGAGTTGCTGATGGTATCTGTTGTGAGTATTGCAAAACTGAACACTCAACTATCAAGAGCTGCTAGAATTAAGCTTCTCTCTACACGCAAGATCCCTCAAAATCCTGCACATGTTTAAGATTTAAAATGTGCAGCCTAATCAGCAGAGAAAGAAAAACAGTTAAAAACCTGGCTGCTTAACTTTGGCATTGCCTTCAAATTATATTCCCATTTACAAATTTTACCACTGAATTTTTTCACATGTATTTGACATTTTATTTTCCTGTTAAGTCTAAACTCAGGAAAAGGAAAGGAAAGGAAAGGAAAGGAAAGGAAAGGAAAGGAAAGGAAAGGAAAAGAGAAAGAGGAGGAGAGAAAGAAAAAAGAAAAAAACCAAACAAGCATCCATGTAGGAGGCTAGAAGAGAACAGCTTGATAAAGATCACCGGAAGATTGCTGCCTCTAGAAAGTTCAAGAGCATTGTAATAAATTACCCTGTATAATTCTAAAGAGGTCTGAAATGTTTAACTAGTTTTAAATGTGAGCAAATACACATACACACTGCAGTCTAATATGCTTTAGCTTCATGTCCTGAACACTATAAAAATGTCCCATTATTGGTGTTCACAACACTTTAACAGCTTGGATAGATTATACTCCTTAGGGGAAGAAGGCAGCTAAAATGCAAGGTTCAAGTTCCTGAAGTTCAGATAGTTTTAGGACATTAAAAATAATAATAATAATAGAAAATTAAAAAAAAAACTTCCCAGAAGGAAGAATTAATTTCTCTCAAGCAAAAGACAAAAAGTGAGAATTTGTTCAATTAACAACATGTTTTGGACAGAGCCAATGGAAATTCTTAGTCTCATAGGTGACTTTTGCAGAAAGGCTTAAATCAGCGTTTTCCCAGGAGGCCCTATCCGGTCTGTTAGAAGTGTACAAGCATGAAAATATAGAGGAGATTTGCATATCATTGCACAACGTTTACATAAACTGACAAAGTTCGAACAGTTGATTCTCAGGAATTTTTCAAGTTCACATTTTATTTCTGCTACCCCTAAGTTAGGCAGTTGGAAAGTTCAC
The DNA here is from genome assembly GCF_048164855.1 of Canis lupus baileyi. NCBI lineage: Eukaryota > Metazoa > Chordata > Mammalia > Carnivora > Canidae > Canis > Canis lupus. The sequence continues at coordinate 53,089,384 of NC_132841.1, forward strand.
TCATCTATATTCCTCTCACTCAGCTAATAATACTGTCTTGGGTCCTGTGAGAGGAGGTATATTATTTAATTCATAAAATTGGAGGTAGGATTATAAGATGTGAGCATTGAAAGGGTTTTGTTCTCCACTTTTCTGACAGAGATAATTAGGGAAATAAGGCAATGTAATCTGAAATTTTCCAATAGCCCCTCAAAGCTTTCATTAAACACACTTTGGAAAGCATTGAGAAAAAGGGGGTAAATGCACAGAAATCCACCTGAGTTTGGAGTATATAGACTTTGGAGTCAAATAATAATGGGTCCTTGTCCCAGCTCTGCTTTTCGCTAACTGAAATTTGGCAAGTTATTGAACTCTTCAGAGGCTTTATTTTCTCATCTATAAAATGGGAAATGATATTAAAGACTGTTTCATAGAGATGTGCAAATTTAAAAAGATGCCTGTAAAATGTCTACCATAATGAACTAGATTTAGTTCATTACCGTTTTTAGAATCATTAACTCTGTCCTTTGCTTCATGACTTTGATGTTTAATAGCACCAAAAGATAAATTCCCCTAAGTAAACTTCTATAGCCAGAACTTTTATATTCCACATTAGCACAAGAACTAAGATTATTCATGAAATAGAATTCACATATCCTTAAAAAAAATTGTTTTGGTAAACTAAAGTTATAGGTTATTAATCCAGTTGCCGCATCACCAGAGCCATCCCTTGTCATCTTTCAACAGTGAACTAAGGTCACCATAATCTTCTGTACCCCCTCAGAGGCCCCAAATACTTTTTATGGTCATTACCCTTGTTTGTATCCACTTTTTAAAAAGAGCCATGACTGAGCCATTTCAGGAACAAGGGTACAATTAGGTATTGATTGTTTTCCCCCTTTTATAGTTCTTCCATGTTAAAAAGATGGAATAAAGAAACAAAACAAAGCAACTGGTAGGAAAGAGGATGTTAGACCCAGCCCTTGGCTGAATTTAATTTGAGGCATTTCAGTATGGTTATTTCTCAGAGTCATTGAGGGCTAATGGTGCAATCCGATTTTGCCCAGATGAATTTCCCATGACAAACGATATTGGCTCATCATTTGTGGTCGTGACTGAGTGCCAGTATTTTTCTTCCTCCAAAGCTTGGGTAGGACAGCATGGAGCTCTTATGTTCCTGGGGACATTTGTTTCCAATTTTGCAAACGCTATGAATGTGGTTATTTTTGTAGCTCTGTTAGGAAAGTGCATGGCATTTGGTTTTTCTTGTTGGAGTTAATTATAAATCATTAGGGTTCCAGTGCCCACAACAAAGTCCTTGGACCTTGAAGCTCAATCACTGGTGATTGCAATAGTCCTGTCCACAGCCCCCCACCTCTTGCTAAATCTTCCATTTCTCATTATAGAGAAGGAGGGAGGAGGGGGCGTTATTTTAAGATGTTTTTATTGGCTTCTAAATGTGAAGCTTTGGTTCCAAGGTCTTCTCTTTTCCCAGAGCAAGATAAACTTTTTTGAGTTGTAAATCATGGAATTTTTGCATCACTTGACAGGGTCCATGTTTAAAAGCCATTCCAATTGCCTCGCTGATGACTTAGAAGCAGAGAGAGTTGCCCACACATCATGAAAAGGACCCTTTCAGTAGCACTGGGCCTAAACCCAAATCTGTTTCTTTAGGATGATAAATCATTCTATGTTCACCCACTCCCCACCTCCATCCCATTTATAGAAAACACCATTGTGACCTGACCAGTAACTTTAGTTCAAGCCACTATCAAAGCTGGGAGGTCCCGAGATGGCAAAGCTCAATCTAGGAACTCCTCCACCTCTGAACTGACCACTCTTCCTGCCCACAGCCAGGAATCCACATCATTGGGCTGCCCCAAGCCCCCTATAATTACCCACCTCATCTCACTCTCCAGGATAGCACACAAAGTCCCAAGTTTTTCCCATTAAAATATCCCTGTCCCAAATGTCATTTTCCCACAGGGCTTTGTTTCCTGCTAGATAGTAAATGAGTAATCTAATTTTTAAAAACACCTGCATTCAAGTATCTGTAGGTGCCAAATGGATAATGAAGAGAGAAGGAGACTTGTTTTCTACTTTTTTTTTTAATCTCCAAACTCTCTCTTCATTCAAGGCCTTCTTTGTTTGAATCAGAGTGGGCAGATGACATTCTCTAGGTCACCTTTACTCTCAAAGTCTGTAAGAGTACCTGGCACCTAGTATGCTTCAAGAACCATTTGATGAATGAATGAGGACCCATCCAACTTTCCCTTCCTTATCCCACCCCTGGCAGACCCTGGGGATGAGATGGGCTTGGAGCAGAGCTTGCACACCAAGGAGTTAATGAAATATATTCAAAAAGCACCCTAGCAGGCCCTGAAGACCACTAAGTCCTACCCTGCCACTTCATAGGTGAGGAAAATGAGGCCCAAAAGAAGTTTCCCTCCCAAGGTCACACAGTGAGTGACTGGAATAGAATCTGATTCAAGTGCCTCGACTCCCCGATCAGGGGTCATCACCCAAGTGGTTTGCTTCCATGTTCTTCCCCTTTTTTATAAGCTTTCTGGAGAAGAATAACTTGAGATAGGTGTTCTCAACAGTTTCCTAATGAGGATTTACTTTTAATCACACACACACACACACACACACACACACACATACACACACACCAAGTCTTCTCATTATGGAAGGAGCAGAAGCTTCTGGTCCTGAATGTCTCCCCCTCCTTTTCCACTCTCAGGAATCTCCACAAACTGGAGACCCAATTATAACAATCAGCTTGAAAGCAAACATGAAGAACTTGGAGATCATCTAGTGTGGCTTTCCCTCAAAAGTAGACCCCAAGATAGAAATCCTAGGAAGCACTGGGAGGAAATGAGGGAGGAAGTAGGAAAGAAGGGAGGAAAGCCCATTAAGGACTTCTTAAGGCACTGGGCACACACAGCCAATAAAGCTATTGAGGCCTCTATCCCATCTGGAATCCTGTACAAATACCTCAGAATGGTCCACTAAAGGGTGAGCAAACTAGGGTATCTATCTTTTAACTCCTGTTGCATATCAGCTTTCTACTGCTTTCTAAGAAGCACTAAATCTCTGGTGCTATTGGCCTCTCCAACAAGACCCCCACAGTCTCTGCACCCAGACAGCCCATGCATGCAGGGCAGGAGCCTCAACCAGTATGGCAGCTGTCTGCAGATGTCCCCCGTGCAGGCACCAGCAGGATCTGCTGCAGAGAACAAACAGGTGATCAAGAACCATCACTATTCAAAAAAAAAAAAAAAAAAAGTGACCTACTCTTGAGAAAGCCCTGCAGAGAGTTGGAGGTGGAGTTTTAGCAGCAAAAAGAAATTATATGAAACCTGGTGGGAAGCTGACCTCTTCCTCTTCTGCAAATAATATCCTTATTCCTAGAAAACTCTTCCTCTTGCTCATTCTTCAAGTCTCAGGTCAGCTTCAAAATAAACAAATAAATAAAGTTTGTTGAGGAGACTTTCCCTGCCTTGCTCTCATGCCCTTCCCTTTGGTAACACTCTTGCTTATAAATATGTATTCAGTGTCCATCTTCCCCCACAGATTCTATGTTCTGAATGCAGAAACATGTCTTTCTATGTAATCACTTCTATGCTGCCAGAGCCCAACACAACGCCTGAACATACAAAGTGTTGAATAAATATGGAATGTATGCTATTTGCAGTTTTTATTTAACGTAGCCTCATGGCGGGCCGTGTTTGCTCAGCATGGATGGATTGAATTTAGACCTCCTGACTTGTTTTTGACTTTTTACTTGGTGAACTGAGCTGCTTCTGTAGATGGTAGGTGACGCTGTTTCTCAAAGGAGCTTAGGTCAATAAAAACTCAGGTGAGAGGGTCTCATCAAGTTTCATTGAATGAAACTTGTTAAAACTTCCTCCCTCTAACCTCTTTACTGTCAGGACCCATTTTAAAAGCACAGGGTTACAACTATAAAGGATCTAATCAGGTTTCCTCTTTTCTTGAGAGGATGAAAATTTAGCTTCCTCATAGACTAAGCTGTATGATGTCATTACAGCCTGTTCTGGGAAGGACAAGCCTACTCCACTTAATGACCAGCATTTTCTCTGGATTTTATATTCTTGGAGACTTTCACAGCAGCAGGCAACTATGAACTGCCAGACTAGCTGCCCCCAGAGAATACAGGGAGAAGTGCGTGACTCATTCTTAGGGAACCATCCTTCAATTTTCTACCAATGTGTTTTTGGTCAAGACAAATAACAGTAACTCACACCAGCTCCAAGTAAAGGGTGGAGGTAGTTATTGTAAGACTCAGGAAAGATGAGAAACAAGGCATCTTTAGGGTTTGGCTTCTAATTCCCTCCTGCTCCCCCTCCCCATCTCTATCTCTCCCCCCCTCCTTTCTTTCTCCATCTTCCTCTAACAACCAACTGGTTCATGATTTCTGCTTGAACACAGCTGTGATGTTTCTCTCTTCATACATTAATATTTTAATTCTACCTCCTACCACTAACTAGCAACTAGTTCTTTGTTTCTCAATTCCACATCCCCTTAAAAGGAATGCGACTTGCCCTGCTAGTTTGATTGGGAACAAACTCTAATAACAAGTCATGGGTTATTGACAAGCCCATAGCACTGCTAGCTTTGATACAAGTTTGTACCCTAGTCCAATAAGCGTGATAGGAAGGAACACAGGAAGAGAGAGTTCCAAGGCAAAGAATGCAGATGTGCCCACTCAAGTGAGAGTGAAGGAAGAATTTCCTTAGAAAAGAGTGTAGGGCAGCCAGGGTGGCTCAGTGGTTTAGCGCGGCGGCCTTCAGCCCAAGGCGTGATCCTGGAGACAGGGGATCGAGTCCCATGTCGGGCTCCCTGCTTGGAGTCTGCTTCTCCCTCTGCCTCTGCCTCTCTCTCTGTCTCTCATAAATAAATAAATAAAATATTTTTTTAAAAAAAAAGAGTGTAGATGGTACTAGCAACCAAATATACTAACTACTCTAACATAGGCGGGTAACTGGTGGCTAAGGATGCAGAAATGTAAAACTTTTTAAGGCTGTTGTATCAGAGCCACTCCTCCACTGATCCTCTGCAGGCCGACCACTTCCAACTATAAGCATCTTTGAATCTCTGCCTGGGGCTTTTCTTACTCATAAGTGCACACTCAAAGCAAGCTAGAGATGCTTGAGTTGATGGCACCCAAAGCAGCATTTTCTCAATGACAAATGGGAGTTGGTAAATACCCTAGACAATTTGGCCCTTAGATGGGACAACCCTGAGGCATGTTCTACACTTTCCCCCAGAAGTCCAGACTATAATTGAGCCCATAAAGCTGTTCAATAGCGTAGAATTTTCCAGATTAATATGAGAGTTTGAACCAACACTTTGTCCAGGACTGTCCTCCAGATCTTGTTCTCCTTTCTCTGTGTCATGGTCTCCTTGCTCCTACTTTATGAAGCAATTCCCAAAAAACATTTAGGGACAGTAAGGTAATGGCATAATCCACAAATGTATCATTTCCTACAGTAAGGTGTGTTTGTTTTGTGTATTTGTTCATTATAAACAGATCTTCTCAACCTTTGGAATAGATTGTGTCTCAACGATAAAAACAATAATTTACACCAGCTTAAGAAATGAACCCAGTGGTCCAGTCTCCGAAAGATTTTCATAGTCAGAAAAAGTTGTGGAGGCTGATTGATTCAGCCTCCACAACTAAAAAGGTAATTTTAAAACAACTTAAGTTTTTCAACGAACTTACGTTCGTTGGAATGGTATACTATGTCCATGCCTAAGAACTCAACATCAACTTCATAAAAATGTCAATCCTACCAAGTTAATACATAAATTTAATGCAACACAAATAAAAATTATCAGCAGTATTTTTGAACTATTTTCATATGGAAAAATAAACAAGTAAAACTAGCCAGAAAAATCCTATTAAAAAAAAGTAATGAGGTCAAACTAGCCCTGCCAGATATTAAAATATGATATAAAGCTACATTAATTAAAGCGACATAACACTGGCCCATAAATAGACATATCAGTGGAATATTCCAGTAGTAGACCCAAAAACATACAGGAAATTAATATATGATAAAGATGTATTATTAAAGAAATAGAATTCACACAATGGGTAGCCATTTAGAAAACAAAAAATTGAATCCATTCCCCTAACCTCAAAACAAAATAAATTACAGATGGAGCAAACATTTAAATGTAAAAACTGAAAACCACAAAATTATTAGAAAAATAGGCAGCAATTGTGCAATCTCAGAGTAGGGTAGGCTTTCTAAGCATGACATTTAAGTCAGAAGTCTTAGAAGACTGACAAATTTAATCACACAAAAATTCTAAAAATTTATACAGCAAAAACCTCCTCTCCTAAAGTTAAAAGAATACCTTTTAAAATGGAATAGATCTGTGCAATTCATATCATAAAGAGTTCAGTTCCCTAGCACATAAAAAGCTTCTCAAAATTATGCAAAATCAATGACTCCGTATTTGCCAAATGATGTGCCAAGGCTGCAAGCAGACAATCCGTAGAAAAGAAAGCACAAACACTCTGAAAACATGATTAATTTCAGTTGCAGTAAGTCTAAAAGTAAAATACACTCCTCTGTCTCTCCTTTACTCTCTTCACTTCTAAAACCAGAGGTGTGGGTCTTCCATACATCAAGCAGTTCTGTAGCTCCAGCTGGGTGTCCCATGATTTCACTCAATTCTGACACTACCTGAAGATAGCGTCAGATCCCAGAGTTAAGGGCTCAGTCCTACAAGACTGCACCCACTTCATAGGTGAATCACAAATTCAGATTGTGCTTCTGATTCACTGGCTATAAATGGGAAGGTTCCCAAGATCCCCTCCTTTGGATCATTTAATTTGCTAGAGCAACTTACAGAACTCAGAAAAGCAGTTCACTTGCGAGATAATCAGTTTATTATAAAAGAATATAACTCAAGAACAGCCTGATGGAAGAGATGCATAGGGCAAAGTATGGGGAAAGGAGGACGAAGCTTCCATGCTCTCTCTGAGTGTGGCACTCTCCCAGCACCTCCACATGTTCACCAAGCCGGAAGCTCTCCAAACCCCATTCTTTTGGGTTTTTACTGAGGCTTCTTTATTTCATCATGTAGTCATGATTGATTGATTCAGCCTCCACCTCCTCTCCCCTCCAAGGTGGGAAGGAGGAGGACTGTAAATTCCAATCTTCTAATCCTGGTTGGTTCCCTAGCAACCAGTCCCATCCACAGGGGGCTTTCCAAAGTCATTTCACTAATATAAACTCAGGTGTGGTTGAACCGGGTTTGTTATCAATAACAAAAAATACTCCTATAATTCAGGAAATCCCACAGGTCTTAGGAGATTTGTACCAGGAATCAGGGACAAAAAAACCAAGTATATTTCTTATTATAACTAATACCTAATACTAAATCTTAGTACTAATAAGTACAATTAAAACTATAGTTGAAATACCATTTTTCATATATCAAATTGGCCACATGGAAGTTTGATGTCAACTCAGTGTTGGTGATGGTACCAGGGAACAAGCAATCTCATATATTGCTAGTGCAAATATAAACAACAAAATCTACCAAAATTTAAATACACACATCCTTTGGTTCAGCAGTTCTATTTCTGTGGGCAATTCAGAGCCATCTCTAAAACAGTGCACAGGTCACTTTTAGGCAATAGGCTTGAGCAACCGAAACTTGGGCAATACAAAAAGGCCCACAGTGACCACTAGGCTGACACAAACAGGCTCATTAAGCGACCTACCTTAAAATAGCCATGGTCCCTAACCAACCAATACAACCAGGCATATTTCCTAAGATTACCAAAAAAGAGAAAATTCTAGGGGCACCTGGGTGGCTCAGTTGGTTAAGCATCTGCCTTTGGCCTAGGTCATGATCCCAGGAACCTGAGATCAAACCGCATCAGGCTCCCTGCTCAGCGGGGAGCCTGCTTGCTTCTCTCCCTCCCTTTGCTGCTCCCCCTGCTTGTGGTCTCTCACATGCTCTCTCTCTCTCTCTCTCTCTCTCTCTCTGTCAAATAAGTAAATAAAATCTTTAAAAAGAGAGAGAAAAAATTCCATGTCTCCACACTCCTCACTCCACCCTGTAACTGTAGCCACTCACCACCACCTCATGACAGACAATTTCTCTTTTGCTGCCCTGCCTGCTGATTCCTTGTAGTGTATTCAATAAACTTTTATCTTATTTGTTCTGTCTTAGGTGAATTCTTTCACCCCCAGGCCAACAGCCCTTACACAATTGGACCATCCCACACAGAGTCAGTAAGCTTTTCCTACAGTAAATATTTTAGGTTTTGGGCCATGTAGTCCCTGTCTCAACATATTGAGACATATTGTTCATATTGTTGTAATATGACATCAGTCATAGACCATAAATGAATGAATGAGCATGGCTGTGTTCCAATCAAACTTTATTTACAAAACTGCTGTGGGTAGGATTTGGCCTGTGGGCCATAGATTGCCAACTCTCGCTCCAGAACATAGTAGAATCAGAAAGGCTAGGCACACCCTCACTGTGGCTGAGACCACTGCTGTCCCCAAATTCCATTTCTTCTCCATAGTAAAAGATCTGCAGCCACAACCTGTCTCGCTTATTATCAGGGACTGCATTTCTCATACCCCTTTGTAGCTCGGTCATTGTGCATCTAAGCTCTCAGAGATGTGTAAGCAGAAGCTCCATTTCCAACCTCTGGTCCGTTTTCTTAAGAGCTTAAGACTAAATCTCCATTTTGACAGTGACCAAAATGACATTAAAACCATATACTGAGGGATCCCTGGGTGGCGCAGTGGTTTGGCGCCTGCCTTTGGCCCAGGGCGCGATCCGGGAGACCCTGGATCGAATCCCACGTCGGGCTCCCGGTGCATGGAGCCTGCTTCTCCCTCTGCCTATGTCTCTGCCTCTCTCTCTCTCTCTCTGTGACTATCATAAATAAATTTAAAAAAATTAAAAAAAAAAAAACCATATACTGAAAATGGCAGAGCTGCCATCATTCAAGGTCCCCAAACAACTGGATGGGGAAGAGTGGCCCACAGTCCTGCACATAAGAGAAATTGTTCCAAACCTGGTCTGAGGACAGAACCTGTTTGCTTCACAATCCTTTTCTGAGTATTTAGCATTCTTAATAAAATGCTTAAGCAATTTCCTGTGAACTTGAATGGGATTAAGGTTTGCTCTGGGAAACCGATTACCCACATGCCCAATTACCCGCACACTCAGTTGCCAACTGTCAGTCTAAGGTCTCGTGACCTTTAACCGGACTTTCTTTTCTTTCTGTGTGTACTCTAACAGTGATTATCTAACTAAACCCTTTTCCTATCAAGGTTCCCTGACAAAAGTGAATCTGGGAAGTGGCATTCTAGGGTCCATCTCTCTTATGTGTATGACCATAATAAGACTTTGATATGGGCAGCCCGGATGGCTCAGCGGTTTAGCGCCGCCTGCAGCCCAGGGTGAGATCCTGGCGACCTGGCATCGAGTCCCACGTCAGGCTCCCAGTGTGGAGCCTGCTTCTCCCTCTACTTGTGTCTCTGCCTGTCTCTCTCTCTCTCTCTCTCTCTGTGTGTGTGTGTGTGGGTGTCTCTCATGAATAAATAAATAAAATCTTTAAAAAAATAAGACTCTGATACATGCTTATAGCTAAATTGTCTGAAAAGTGTTAACACTTAGAACACTCACATGATACTGTAACAAGAATGAGAAATATTTTTTCTTTGAGCCATTAAATTTTCGTCTCTATTGCAGCCACCCAATCTACCTTAATACATTCACACTTTATAAATTAGTTTAATTTACTAAATCCTTACTATCTGCCAGAGACTATATTCAGCAATTGACATGCATTATATGTCACCAAACTCCATTTCTTTCCCATAATAAATATTTGCAGCTAGGATTGGATGTCCTCTAGACTGTGCCCTGGGATATGCCTGTGCCCTTGAAACAGGAAGGGCTCAGATTTGCAGCCTTGAGAGCCAGAGCTCTGTGCACCCACTCACCCTGGCCCTGAAGGAATGGGAGGTTCTTCTTGGGAGAGTTTCTCTGGCCATTTCAGGTGAATTAGCCTCTTGAGACCGTAAAGAATTCAGCTTCACCAGCAACAGAGTCTGGCAGGAAGAAAGAAACAAAGGACTGGATGCCCCACCCATCACTTGAGACTAAGAAAAATCTTAGAATTCATAGAAATGTTCAAGTCATGTAAATCTCAGGTGAGATATTTAGAGTTCCTGCATATAAGGAAGAAATTAAGCAATCTATTGGAAACTCAACCATCTATGTATCCATCCCTTCACTACACAAATCATTAATGAGCACTTACTATGTGCCAAGATGAGCAAAACACTGGGCAGGGATGGGAGAAAGGGTTAAACAGGGAGGAGATGCTGGTCAAAAGTAACCACTTGACTCAGTTATGCAAAACTGGTTAGACCCAGAGATCTACTGTACATCATGATCCCAATAGTTAATAATACTGTATACTTTAAAATTTGCAAAAAGGGTAGATCTGAGGTTAAGTGTTCTTATCACTCAATAAGTTGGATGGGAAGAAACTCAGATGGATACATTTATGGCATTGATTTTGGTGAAAGTTTACTGGGTATAAACTCATGTTCAAACTCATCAAGTTGTATACATTAAATATGTGCAGCTTTTTGTACATTAATGATACCTCAATAAAGAAGTTTTCAAAAAAAATAACACTAACAATACAACAGTGAACAAGATAGTCAAAAAGATGTGACTACATTTGTACCCTGTGGTTGTAGGGCATTTTATATAAACCATCAAGCATGGGATTATCTTGTAATGTCAAATGTGTATTTTCTTTAGTTGACACTTGCATCCCCCTCTCCCCCGCCCCACCTCACACAGTGCATCAAGTCCTCACCCAGGGGTAGGGGCATCCATGTATAATGATGGTTATATACAGCCAAATGCTTGCCTCATTGGCTTGCCCCCAAGACTGTAATTCTCCTCAAGGAGTCATTTCTCTGGGTTCAGACTGTGCAAATGCAAAAGTCCCATTTAAATGCAAATAGTTCTGCAGCCATGACACATTACATCATTGTCATTCATTAACACCTTTCAAGTGTAACAGCAACCAGGAGGTCTAAGAAATCCTGGAGAGGGAGAGAATCTAAGATAGTGCTTCCAGGAAGAATAAGGCTAGCTGGCCAGCCTCAGCAAGGGGATCAGAAGAGGATTACCAAGAGATTAAATAAAAGTGAAGTGAGCACAAAAACTCCACTTGTAGTGTTAGAAAGACTCTATTGAAGGAAAGACCAGGGGCAACAGGATAAACAGTAACAAAGTGAATGTCTGGTATTATACAATTAACTACTCCTGTATATTTTTACATATATCTGAACCTCTTAATGGTTCACAGTTATTTTTGGAAGTAGGGAGGATAGACCTCAATAACAATATGAAGAAAAATCTTTACTCAGCAGGAGACCCACCTACCCAAATAATTTTAGTTGGACTGATAACTAAACTGGAAGTTTTGATGATGGAGGAGGCCTCCAAGAGGCTCCCTATGACCACTCTAGTGCTAATTCCAGGGTTCAGTTTTTGTTGAGGGGGGTGTCTACAAATTGGAACATAAGCTGAATAGCTTGGGTAATAAAGGAGTCTTCAAAGGCTATTTGGAGTAAGAGACGGGGAATGACCAGTTTGCTGGCAGAAGATAGAACAGGAATGAAACTTTATTAACACTCTACAATGCGGTCTATGATGGAAATCATCTTCCCTGTTTCTTCATGAAATCTTCAGTAAAAAAATGCATTTTTGTGTCCTAGAACTAAGAATTCACCAAAGATCCTAGTGAATAGCAGGAGCACCAGCTTTCCTCAGGAGGTCTGCTACTTGGATTCCAATTATAATTATTTAAACACCTTGAGGTGTACTGGGCCCAATGCATGGAGCCCACTGTGTAATGCAGGGTTTACAGATTTGGAGATGGGATTTTTTTAGCAGTAGTGAAAAGACCTGGGTATTCAAAACACAGTGGTTCTTTGGGGTTTTTTTTAAGATTTTATTTATTTATTAATAAGAGACACAGAGAGAGGGGCAGAGAGAGAAGCAGTACCCATGCAGGGAGCCCAATGTGAGACTCCATCCCGGGACTCCAGGATCATGCCCTGAGCTGAAGGCAGACAGACGCTCAACCGCTGAGCCACCCAGGCTTGCCAAAGCACAACGTTTTTAACACCAATCATTGCTTTGTTTTTAAAACCAGTTCCCTACTTTTTAAAAATGAGGATTCTTAATTCTCAAAGCCAGGTGAACATAGTAGGTATAATTTCCCCTTTTTCAGGAGAGATGTGACTTTCACTGGGAAAGACTAGAGAATTCCACGAGGTCATTTTTTCCAATGATGACAAGAATCAAAGAACCTGGCCTCCACTGAGAGACAGGCATAATCCATGGGGCCTGGGAGCCACATTTGAACATAGAGCTTCATGCAACTGATCTAAAAGTAAAATCCATTTTCCTCTCCATCAGAAGGCTGCTGAGACACCATTGGGTGGCACTATTGCTTACATTTTCAAATTCTAGATAGTCAAAGCAAGTCACCTTTCAAACCCAGAAGCAGAAAAAAATAGCAGAACATTCTCCAAAGAGCCTAGAAGTCGACATTCTACCAAGGTATATCACCAAGACAGTTCAACTACTACAGGAGGTTCAAGGTAAGTAAAATATAGTATCTTGGAAAATAACCCAACCCATATAAAAGACAGGATCTACAGATCCAATGAAGATTAGTAACCTCATTACAATTTCCATGCAATTTGACATCCTAAAGAGCTCTACTCTTGGTTCGAGATGGATTACCAGCAATTGCCATTCACTTCTGTTTAGGGGCTAATGGGGGAAGGCATACTGTTTTGTGGCTTTTGCTTTCCGCAAACATGCTTAAGCCTTGGTTAGTCGATTACCCCCATGACTCCTATATCCATTTACAGTAATTTCTATTAAGAAAAGTTCCACCTCTTGCACTAATGGGAGCTTTGATGATCAACTCAAGGTCCCTAGCTACTATGTTTAGCTACTATTTCTGCCTGGAATTCCAAGACCTTTCTCTGAATTATAAAAAAATGGACCTTTGAGGAGTGTAATGATTCTGATTACTCCTCCTCTCACACCCACCTCACTAGCAGACAGAAATCAGCATGGGTGACAGCCAGGAAATCAACACTGAAAACAATCGTTACAGTTGTCATTGTCCAGCATAACACACACAGACATACATGTGCCACACACGATGGGATTTTATTCAACAGAGCAATCCTGTATTAATTATATGTTTCACTGTTAATACTTCTTCACTAATTTAAATAGCCCTTCCATGCTGCTTTCCCAGAGTAAAATCAGACATGCCCGCTACTAATTGCATTACAATAAAGATGCCATTATCACAATGAATTACATGCACCACCTTTTTTCAGGGGCACATTCCCAGCTCATGACCGCCAGAGGGGAAACAGGGGAGAAGGAAAAACCAAAAACATAAGTCATATATAAAACAGGAGGAAAAAGACAATAGAGAATTATACCAAGTTTGATGCAATGACTATGACTGGTGGTAGAAACCCTCCCCATTCAAGCCTGGTTCCTAGAAAACTCAGGAGAAAAAGCTCCAAAGCAGTGATTTTAAGCAAAGCCCTCTCCTTACTACTCAAAGTGTGGTCCACAGTGTTGCAGCAATGGCACTCCCTGAGGGCTTAACAGGGAGAATCTCAGGACTTACTTAGACCTACTGAATCAGATTCTGCATTCTAATAAACATGCAGGTGATATGCATGCACATTAAAGCTTGAGAATTACTGCCATTGTTAATAGTCACCAACATAGGATCAAATGCCCCCACTCCCTCCATGACACCACATGAGCCCATCAGTACTCAGATGTCATCTAGAATTAAGAGAGGTAGACTCTACTGACTTGACTAACTATATAAACTAGTATTATGTTTCCTGGCATCAAGCAGAATCAAGTCTCATAAACGAGACCAAGTAAAGCTATCAAAAATACAGTGACTTTTTTTGCACAGCTAATTATTAAATCCACACCTTTACTATTACCAGCCTTCAAGCATCAGTTCACATTTTTTTTAATAGGTCAGTTATTTAATTAGATTCTTCATAAGACAGTTCACATTTCTCTCTTCCATGAAGACCTTCCTGTTAGGCCCACCAGGCTGTGTTATTCACTCAACACTCAGTATGCATTGTCTTGCATTGTTCGGTATTTTTTTAACTTATCTAATTTATGTCCCCACTAGATTGCTACCTCCTTGAATTCATTAATATTGAATTTGTTAATGCAAGCCTCTTTTTAGAGCACCTGTGTAGGTTAGAATTGCTTTCGGCCCCAACTAGCAATGCATATCTAACAGTTGCTTGCAAATTTTCACAATTCAATTCTCTTTCTAGCAGTTTCAGGAATGATGCAGAGGCTAAGTGATGTAACCCAACACTCAGACTCTCTCTACCTTTCTGCTCTTCAGTCTTTATCCTACTATCTTTTTATATTTGGGCTTCTTGCTTCAGCAATATGGCTGACTTAAGTCTAAACATCACATCTTCACACAACCACATTCAAGACAAGAAACGAGCTGATCTCCTCACCCATCTCATTTTACTCAGAAGCAAAAACCAGAAGACTTCCTTTTACATCTTATTGGCTGCAAGTTGGTCACATGGCCATCCCTAAATCTCCAGAGCAAATGGGGAATGGGATTACCAAACTAGGCTTGGATCCTGGACTCAGGTGAGTGGCCCATATTCCCAGATCATATTGTAACCTGAACAAAATTAGAGGTCTCTAAACTTAGGAAGAAATGAGGAACAGCTGCTATGTAAGCAGCCAACAGTATCTGATGCAACCATACATTCAAGGCATCCTTCTAGTCACTGTTTAGAATACAAAAATGAATTAGGCAACTATAGGCCTAACTCACAACATTGGTTGTTTGCACTTAATAGACACTGGATGCAATTAGCAGGCCCTGGGACCAATGCATGATATTATCTCTGCCCACCCAAAGCCCCTCTTTCCCCATCCCTAAGCACACTCCTCAGAGCTAACCACTGTTCACAGTTTGATGTATATCTATGTATGTGGATACACCCATATTTATTTTTATTAAAATGTTACCATAGTCCTACAAAACACAAATGCCAAGAACTATTCCAGATGCTTGAAATAAGACAGTAAATGAGACTGATGCTTCAGAAGCATGCTTTGTTCACATTAAAGTGTGTTTTTCTCCTGGTCATCTTAAAGTTCTTCTTTCCAATGGTTTTCTGTATCACCTTCTATGCTTTTACCAAAATCTACTTAACTATTCGAGGTTTTTATTAAGATTTTATTTGTTTATTCATGATAGACAGAGAGAGAGAGAGAGAGGCAGAGACACAGGCAGAGGGAGAAGCAGGCTCCATGCCGGGAGCCCGATGCAGGACTCGATCCTGGGACTCCAGGATCACGCCCAGGCCAAAGACAGGCACTGAACCACTGAGTCCCCCAGGGATCCCCTAACTATTCATTTTTTAACAGACATGAGGGTTCTAATTTCCTACCACTGATGGCATACAAGATCTTGATGAACTTTCTTTAAATGTATCCTGTGAACTCCTATACAGGAATTTTTCTGTTGGATAGCTTCCTGAAGTAGTTTGCTATAACACACATTTTTCATTTGTCTCAACACAAGACACAGTATTTTACACACAATGGGTGTTTGAACAACATTTACTAAATGATCAGTCTCCACCATCGACACCCAATCAAGAATCCCTTGAACTTCCAACATGACTTTCTTTTAACGTTTCAATAAGAAACTGAATTCTTGCATTTATAACACATAAATAAAAACTTTTAAACCCTAATTCTATTTTGTAGATTTAAGTTATAATTCACTCCAGTTTATTAAAAGACCCCTTCTGGACTTTCCCACCAACAAGTTGGAATTTTTAATATGTTCTCATTATTAATAAAAATCTGTATTTGAAGGAACACGTTTTCAAACTGGCTTTTGAAAGGGTCCCTGGAGAACTGCTGTGGATAGCTACTGACGTGAAGAAAACCCAACATTTACCATGTGAAATTATCATTTGCATATCCACAGGGCTCCTTTCTGGAGGCTGTCTGGGGACCAGTGCTCCACATGGCACTCTCACTGCGTGACAAACACCAGGGAAGATGTTTTCCTCTGCATCTCACCCATCTGATGTGGGTACCAGCAAGTGACAAATGAGCACAATTGTTATTTGTGTTGAATGGGATGGATGTGGGCTATCACCTAATAAAGTGCTTATTAAATGTGCACATTTATGTCATTTAATAATCAAAAGGAACTCTGTACTTGAGGGACTGTGAACAGAACTTTAAAGGCATGTAGCACCAAACTCGGCACTCACCAACCAAATCTTGTAAAAGGCATGCAGGCCAAGTCAGGGATGACTGTGAGGAAGCAAAAAATGTACCTCAGGGAATTTGCAATTTGTGAACTTGGAGGATGAGAGGAGCTCTTCCATATTTAAGAATGCAGAAACTAACAAGAACCATTTAGGCACACAAAAGTTCAAATGCAAGAGGGAAAAAATGAACCTATGAGTAGCTTAGTGCAGCATTTTTAAAACATTTTTTACTTCAACCCGCAATAAGAAATACATTTTACATCATGACCCAGTGCAGACATGCCACATACATGTAGCTGAAATGAAAGTTTCATAGAATAATATACCCTTACTACATGATATCTTCCATCCTATTCCATTCCATTTCAGTTTTTAATGAGGTCTGCGACCCACTAAATTGATTTCAGGACTCACTGATTAATGGTTTATTATCATTGATGGTCAGCAGGTAGCCACTGCAATTTTTTTAAGTCACTTTCATTAAAGACAGGAAACTCAGGCACAGAATCATCACATACCTACAGTTTTAGAATCACAAAGACCTGGGTCTTAGTGCCCGATCTATTACTAGTGTATAACTTGGAAAAAGTGCTTGCATTTCATAAACTTCAGTCTCTCCATTTGTAAAGTGCGGATAATAACTGTATTAATCATATAAGTACTCTCAGAAGATGGCCACTATCACCAATATCAGGAGGATGATGACAATGGTGATTTACTCACTCATCTTGGAAAACGTCCCAGAAATGGAAACATAACCCAGGGGAGGGAAAGCAAATTCTCCCCAAAATGCAAGAGACGTCTGTGGAGATTCCATTCCACTTATGAACTATAGTCACCCAAACCAAGGTTTTCTTAAAAAATAGTGATCACATTTTTCAAATCCTTGTAAGGTATAGTTTATAAGATACTGTTAAAACAAGTACATATGCATGCATGTCCATAGCAGCACTATTCACAATAGCCCGAAGAGGAAAACATCACAAATCATCATCAACAGATGAATGGACAAACACAATAGAGTATTATTCATCCATAAAAAGGAATGAAGGATTGATATATGCTACTACTTGGGATGAACCTCCAAACCATCCTAATCAAAGAAAGCCAGACACAAAAATCCACACATAGGTTTCATTTCTATGAAATATCCAAAATAAATAAAACCACAGAAACACAGAATGCAGGATGGCAGTTGCCAGGAGCTGGGGGAGGGGAGCATGGAAAAATATGCTTAATGAGTAAAGGGTTTTAGTTTGAAGTGATGAAAACGTTTTGGAACCAAAAAGGTGGTTGTACAACATGAGTAATATACTTAATACCACTGAACTGTTCATTTTAAAATGGTTAATTTTATGAAATGTGACTTTCAACACAATAAAACATTTTTCTTATATAACCATGCATAGTACATAAAAAGAAACCCAATAATTATTAGTGGGTTTTATTATCTAACTAATAAGTTATTTTTAACCTGTCAACAAAATATTATTATTATTTTGTATAATGATAATATTTTGCATTATTACATTGTTACTCTTAAAGGATTGTTACAATCTAAAGGCATTAAGTCTGTCCTAATAGCATTCTGACTAAAAAAATTCACATCTCCTCAAGAGGTAGAAAGAGAAATCAGTATCTGAAGAAAGCAATGTATTTAACAACATACAAAACCCTCACAAGAGCCACACAAATAGAAGAGGGAGCATCCAGCCAAATCTGAATGACAAAATATGGCACAAACCTACAGGAAGAAAGTCAAGGTAAGTTAATATTCTTAAAAGAAGATTTATTTATTAAATCTGTAGATGGGGATGCCTGGGTGGCTCAGTGGTTGAGCGTCTGCCTGTGGCTCAGGACATCATCCTGGGGTCCTGGGATCGAGTCCCACATCGGGCTCCCTGTGCGGAGCCTGATTTTTTTTTTTTTTTTAAGATTTTACTTATGTATTCATGAGAGACGCACAGAGAGAGGCAGAGACACAGGCAGAGGAAGAAGCAGGCTCCGTGCAGGGAACCCAACGTAGGACTCGATCCAGGGACTCCAGGATCAGGCCCTGGGCTGAAGGCGGCGCTAAACCGCTGAGCCACCTGGGCTGCGCAGCAGAGCCTGCTTATGTCTCTGCTTCTCTCTGTGTGTGTCTCTCATAAATAAATAAATAAAATCTTTAAAAATAAATAAGTAAGTAAGTAAGTAAATAAATAAATAAATAAATAAATAAATAAATAAATAAATCTGGAGATGACACTACAGGGAGGTTGCTCTCATGGGACCAAGACTATTTCAATAAGCTAGAAGAGAAAAAGAGAGACATTGAGAGAAAACAAAATTGAAAAAATTTTTTGATTTTTGTTCTTGAGATATACTTGACATACATTTCCTTAGTTTAAAGTGTACAACATATAGATTTGAAACATTTATTTTGCTATGATTATCACTATAATATTAGCTAATTCCTCTATTACATTACATGATTTCCATTTCTTCTAGTGTTGGGAAAAATTAAGATCTTCTCTCTTGGCAAGCTTAATTTTACAACAAAGTTTTATTGTCTATAATCACTGTTTTGTGTATTAGGTCTCCAGGACTTATTTATCTACTAGTTGCATAAAATAAAATTTAATGAGAGCAATGTGATACTGTATATCTAAGTGTCTTAAAACATCTATATTTTGGTGTTTTTAAAAAGATATAAAATGGTTATCTGTTAAATCTGGTTTAAGAGCTATATATTTTTTTAAAAAGACATAGGGTTTCAATTAAATGTGTGGCTGCTTAAGAAAAAAAGAAAAAAAGCAAAGTTAGATTTCATCGGTAGAAGTACAGTGTCCATTTCCAAGGAAAAGACGGTAACAATCCCACTGTAATCCTTATACTGAGAACCACATTTTAAGAGCGACTGACCCACTGCAATATATTCAAAGGAGAACATATTAGGTTAGTGAGGGAGCTAGGAAAATATTCCAAGAAAAATGGGAAGAATTTTGCCGAGGCAAGAGAAGGCAAAGAGAAACACAATACAAAGAAGCTTAGGGGTTATACTCTAAATGATCAAATAAAATATCAGACAATCAAAATTATCCACAAAAATACTCTAAACCTGTAGAATACATTTATATATTTTTGTTTATACATACTGATGTTTGAAAACCTCAGAAGGAAGGAACAAAAAAGGAAAGCATCTATGCAACTGGGCTTCTAATCTTCAGGATAATTTATCAATGAATGGGAGCTTGTATTAGATTCTTAGGGATTCCGTAACAAAGTATCACAAACTAGAGGGCTTAAAACAAAAGAAATTTATTTCTCCACAGTCCTGGGTGCTAAATATCTGAAGTCAAGCTGTCAGCAGGACCTGCGACTCTCAGCTCTCAGCTCTCTCTGAGACTCTGAATAGAATCCTTCTTTGTCTTCCTAGCTTCTGGTAGTGGCTTCAATCCTTGGTGCACCTTGTCATGGAGCTGCTCCCCTCAAATATCTGCCTCTGTTGCCATGTGGCATTCTCCCTGTGGTCTGGGTCTTCACATGGCACTTTCCTTTTCTTATAAGGGCACCAGTCATATTGGATTAGGGCCCACCCTAACACTTCATTTTAACTTGACTACATCCACAGATCCTATTTCCAAGCAAGGTCACACTCATAGATACTGGAAGCTAGGACTTCAACATCTTTGAGGGACACAGAATTCAACCTACAACAGAAGAGTATGCGAAATAATTCTAAAATAAATCTGCTCATGGCAAAGTGTCTACCATCAGGATTTAATAGAAGCCCCAATACATCAATTGACATAAATAGATATGTTTGTTGATAGGATACTTCATGTTTGCTAGACCTTCATCTAAATTTTCCTTATTCCGGGACGCATGGGTGGCTTAGTGGTTAAAGCTTCTGCCTTCGTCTCAGGGTGTGATCCTAGAGTCCCAGGATTGAGTCCCACATGGGCACCCTTCATGGAGCCTGCTTCTCCCTCTGCCTGTGTTTCTGCCTCTCTCTATTTCTCCGTGTCTCTCATGAATAAATAAATAAAATCTAAATTTTCCCTGTTCCAACCCACATATATACTGTATGAAACTCTGAAAACTGAGAAGTTTTGGAAAGGAGTTTGGTCAGCTAGCTTTCTGTCTTTCTAAGTTGACATTTTCTATGGTGACCCCACTGACCAGCTTCCCTCTCCTGCCCTCGGGCATCTTTCTAGGGAGTTCAGGTTCTAAAGCCACAGATAAACACATGCAGGTAAGAGAGGACTGTCTTGACCTTGGTACTGAGTAGCTACAGACCTCAACCACCTCATATATAAAATGGAGAAAATAATACACCCCCCTTCTCACAAGGTCGTGGTGCATAAATGAGGTTATACTTGTGAGACCTGCACTAAGAACAAATGCTGGCCCCTTACAAGTGCTCAACAATGGCAGCTATCCGCTTTGTTATTTTTTTTTTAACATGTGAGTTCCATTGTATGAAAAGAGATTTAGTGGATTCTGTGTGAATTCTGCAGTGATTTTAAGTGAATTCTTATTTAAAATAGTAAGCAAGTAATTAGGGCAATCCACAAGTGGCCAAGTTGGCTTTGCAAAACAGAGCTTCCGCATTCATAGACATGTATAAGCAAAATCTGTGTCCATTCTTCAGGGATGCCACAGGATATTTGCTCTCATCTGAACACGGTGGGATAACACCTACCTCACAGGACTATTTTAAAGATCAAGAAAATCAAAAGGAAAAAGGCATGGCTCAGTGTGTGACACATAGCAAGGTGTTTGGGGGTGTTATTACTCCTGTAACCACTTCTGTTACTAAGTCATTATTAGAGAAGATTCTTGCCCAGAAGAGATCAGAAGACTCCCTTCCAACTCTTAGTGGCATGACTTCATGGGAAGATTCACTGCTGAGTATATTTTCCTGTTTACTTAGTAAGAATATCTGCCTCATAAATATTTCAGGAAGAAATACAGTCCAGGTATCCTAAGGGCTGAGATTTTTGAGGACTCATAAAAATGTTTATCCTGAGATATTCCTGGCAGCATTGTTTATAAATGTTAAGACTGAGAAATACCTAAAACACAAAGTTAGAAAACTGGATAAAAGTGTGATTAAGAGTACAGGCTCTGGAGTTAACCAGCCAGGTTTAAAGTTCCACTCAGCCTTTGGCAAGTTAACCTCTCACAGCCACGCTTCCCTCTTATTCATAGAGACGTTGTGAGAATTAGAGCAGGTAAAGCACCTAGCACAGTGCCTCCAATGATGGTAACGATGACAATGATGGTGATGATGGTGGTGATGACGCCGCCACTGTGAAAAATAATGCTGAATAATAATAATATTTTCCTGCCTCATAAATAAAATTAATATATGTAGCTAAATTTTTACACTAGGTCATGCAATAGAGAAACCACAATACCTTAATCCTGTGATGGGTTACTGTCTCCTTTATACTTTTCTTTAGTGTCTGAACTTTTCTTTTACAGTGACCTTAGAATCTGAAGGAAAAAAAATATTTTCTATTAGAAGAAGAAGAAGAAGAAGAAGAAGAAGAAGAAGAAGAAGAAGAAAAGAAGAAGAAGAAGAAGAAAGAAGAAGAAGAAGAAGAAGAAGAAGAAGAAGAAGAAGAAGAAGAAGAAGAAGAAGGGGAGGAGGAGGAGGAAGAAAGGAAAGAGAAGGTGGGGGAAGGAAGGAGGAACAAAGAGAAGGAGGAGAAGATGTGCTCTATAAGGCTAATTCCAGTTTCCCCTACAGCTGAAATCTGTGCCTTCATTGGACCATTTTAATTGCTATTATTTAAAGACTCGAGGGTTCCCCCCCCCAAAAAAAGTGAAAAATTCTTTTGTAATGCAAATGGTCTTTCTCTGGTGTATTTGTCCTCTAATTTGGAGATTGGAAGGATGCTAAAGGCAGGGCAAACATGAGTCTCCATCCAAATAACGGCAGTCTCTTTTCTTTTCTGAACTTAAATTTTAATCATTTTTAAGCATACAAAAATTGAAAGAATAGAATGAACACTTCTGTAGCCACCACTTAATTTCAGTAATGGTTAGCATTTTGCCATGCTTGCTTTCTCTTCTCTAACACAGATATATTTTTCTTTTTATTTATTTATTTATGTATGTATTTACTTTTTGCTGAACCAGTTAAGTTGCAGGCATCATCCCACTTGGCTCTGCAACACTTCTTGTCGGCATAACTTGCTGAAGAACAGGGCATTCCCCTAGATAACCCCAGTAGTATTAGATAATGGCAATTAGATTCTCACACCAGTAAGGATTGCCACATAACTATTTATTCATTCCACAAATATTTATTGAGAGCTTACTATCAACCCATGTGCTAGAGCAATGAGCAAAATAAATATGATCCTGCACATAGAGTGAAAGATCAACATTTTAAAAGAGTCATACTAAAAAAAAAAAAAAGAGTCATACTAATGACTACACCATATATAATTACAAATGTCCTGAGGATCATAAAATGTCACATGGTATTTACTTCAAACTTACCTTTGATTATCTACTACTATTTTGATTTTAACAATGGGTAATACTGATTGTGTTAATGAGGAGATTTCCAGCTGCAAGTGCCAGAAACCCAACTGAAACTAGCTTAAGAATAAAAAGGAATTTATTGGCTCACTCTAGGCACACCAGAAGCAGGAACTGAAATGATACCTCCCTTTGAATTTCCAGACCTCGCCTTCCTCCTCAATGTTGATTTAATTCTCAGGCAGCCTCTCTTCCGTGTGGCCAATGACATGGCTACTGGCAATCCAGATATACAGGACCTATAATATTCTAGATCCAGAAGGAGCCCTCTCGCCCAAGGTGTCTGTACCAGCATCTAGAGAAGACCTGATCTGCCCACTTTGGGTCATGTAGTCTTCCTGAACCAATCCCCGAGGCCAAAGGAATGGAGTGCTCCCATTGGTCAGGCTGGATCCTTACCCTCACCCATGTGCTCAGGGTACAGGCAGGATTGAAGCCATCCAAACTGTAAAGAATGGTTCTGGTACCAAAATAAGACGTGTTGGATGGTCAGAAGCCATTCAGCCACCCCATGGCAGTGTCTGAAATTGTGCCTCTCTCTGCAGGTCCTGGAGGCCTTCACACTACAGCGCAGTGCACACTCCAAGCCAAATACCGGCAGGTGGGGATAGGAAGCAAAGGCTTCCCGTTTCTAGCCTGATCTATGTCTTAACAGGCCGAGTCCACCAGAGGTCAGGGCAGAGCGCAAAGCCGGAATCATCCTGGGGCTGACTCTTCAACCGGCTCAAATCAGCGACTCACGCCAGCGGTCCCTGGGCGCACGCAGGCTGCGGCTGCCAGAAAGAAAACCCAGACTGTGGCAAAGCGACGGTGTTTCCTTCAGAACTGCCCTCCTAAGGTTCAGGTTCAGACTTCAAAGGAGGGAGAGACAGGGTTAGGGAAGCGATTTTTAGAACACCATTACTTTGCAACTGCCTATGTTCTGCTGAAGAAACACAGATACCAGGGACTCAGAATCCACGAGGTGAGATACCAAATTACCAATGTAGAACCAACCAGAAAAGCTGTATTCTTTTTTCTGCCCCCATCTGCCTCCCTAGACTCACCTTCCACCACCCTTCAGCCTGTACACTACATGGATGGCCTTTCTGCAACTTGATCATACCAAGCCTTTGCACTTAGGGTACCCTCTGCTTGGAAGGTCCTTTTCCTAGACTTTCCCTTACTGAGCTTCCTGCCTGTCCAGGAGTCTTTTATGAAATGTTAGTACCCACCTAAAGTAACACCCCATCTAGTAGCACTAACATGTCACCCTGTTTATTCCCTTCATATCATTTATCACCCTCCCAACTTATCTGTTGATTTGTTTCTCCCACTCCGCAAACAACAAAACTCAAAGGCCTTATCCTGAAGTTTACCCAGCACCTTAAAAAAAATGCATTAAACGTGTATTGCATGTTGGGCACAGTGCTAAGGGCTGTGGGTAGCGCTATAGGTGGCTCCTTTATATATTTTGCCGCTAACAAGATCTCAAATAATGTCAGGACCTCAAATATCCAAGATGTTTCAGATGCCCAAACTCCTCACTTAGCCATTTATTCCTTTGGCTTAGCTTAGAATCTTTCCAAATCTTTTCTGTTACAGACATAATTGAAGTGAAATTTCACCTATATGAAAAACAACTGGAAGAAAAATTTCTATATTAGGTGATTTAAAAAGCCTCCAACAAATTTCAAAAACAGGAATCAAAGACCATAATCTCTGACCACAAGGTAATTGGGTTAGAAATTTATGACAATAGATGAGGAGACATTTCTCTTTGTAAAAATATTTCAGATAATAATTGAAAGGGTGATACGTGTTTTGCTACTTGTCATGATTTAATGGATCTAAGCAATGAGAATGGGAACCAGCTAACATGACAGAGAGACCATCAGATACCTTGTACCTCCTGATGAAAAGAACATACTGCCCATGAAGGCTTCTCACCAAAATGATCACATAAAATCTGATTAAATGTCAAGATTGAACTATCAATTTACAGGAAATATGGAAGAACTTGTTAATTTACACCACAGGAATACAATCAGCAAATACAAAAAGAAGGACACTAGAACACTGAATTCCTCCAAAATAAATTATGAGAGGAAAAAGGAGATGGAAGGATCCGTGGGTGGCACAACGGTTTGGCGCCTGCCTTTGGCCCAGGGCGTGATCCTGGAGACCCGGGATCGAATCCCACGTCGGGCCCCTGGTGCATGGAGCCTGCTTCTCCCTCTGCCTATGTCTCTGCCTCTCTCTCTGTGTGTGTGACTATCATAAGTAAATAAAAATTTTTAAAAATATTAAAAAAAAAGAAAAAGGAGATGGAGCAAAAACTGATTGAAAGAGGCTTTAAGAAAAAAAAAAAAGAAAGAGGCTTTAAGGGCAGCCCGGGTGGCTCAGCGGTTTAGCACCTGCCTTCAGCCCAGGGTGTGATCCTGGGGACCCGGGATCGAGTCCCACATCAGGCTCCCTGTATGGAGCCTGCTTCTGCCTCTCTCTCTCTCTCTCTCTTTCATGAATAAATAAATAAAATCTTTTAAAAAAAAAGAAGCTTTAAAGAGCCATATCAACCAATCATAATATGTGGACCTTTTTTGGATCCTGATTCAAGCTTATAATCTGAGAAACAAAACATTTCAAAATTATATGAGAATTAAAATTTTTGACACTGAATAGATGAATCATTGTTTTTAGAATATTTTACTTGTATTTTACTATACAGAGTCACTTTATTTTATAGATACAGAATGAAAAATGAAAAGAATGAAAAAAGTTAATAAAAAGATAAATTAAAAATTCCCACCTATTCGGACATTTAAAAATACTCTAAGATAAAAAAAAATCACAGCTTTTCAAACTAGAAATGAAAAAGTATCTTTTTTTTAAGACAAACAGATTCTTGAGACCACAAAAAATGAGAAAAACAATGTGGATGATAGGTCGATCCACAGACTTGGTACATTTATCAGAAATTTATTTTCTCACAGTTCTGGAGGCTTGAAGTTCAAGATCAATGTGCTGTAACAGCTGGTTTCTAGTGAGGTCTCTCTTTTTGGCTTCCTTGCTGGCTTCCTCTGTGCCTATATATCCCTAGTGTCTCCTCTTTGTATAAGGATACCAGTCACATTAAATCATCACCCGTATGACCTAACTTAACTTTTATCATCTCTTTAAAGGTTCTATGTCCAAATATTGGCAGATTCATTCTATGACTTCGGTGTGGGGTGGCGAGACAGTGGACAGACAATGCAGTCTATAACAACTGCTAATAATACGCAGAGGAGCCAGGCAAATCTTGAGAGGATCAGGAGACAAGGCAAAAAGCAAACAGCAAGCCAATCATATTTACAAGCCCCCTATCCTGCCCAGAGAGGAAGACCACCTCTGACCCCTGTGCAAACAGCAATCTCCCTACCAGCCCAAATGAGAACAGGAATTCCCCACTTTGGAAAAGAGCCAATCTTTGCCAGGCCTCCATGCAGAAGGGCAAAGACAGCCTAATCATGCCAGGATCCCAGAGCCTGCTTCTGGCTTCTGCTTCTCCTGCAGGCTCCCTGGACTTTTCCTGCAAATACCAAACATCCAAGACAGCTTGAGTGTAGCCCAAACAGGCCATTGGGCCTCCCCACCATGGAGGATTACTGTAAAGTGCTACAGCCCAGCACAGACCTCCAAGGTGTCCCTGTGGCTTCCCCTTCATTCCATAGCATCAACAGCAGTGCTGGGACCCCAGGTAATACCAATTTCCCCCAGGGTGTATCCAAACTAAACTCCATACACAGTGGGCAACTCCAGGTGTGGGATCTTCAGATTTTGCCCCAGTGTGCCCCCAGCCTCTCTTTTCTGCAACAGC
Source organism: Canis lupus baileyi (assembly GCF_048164855.1). NCBI lineage: Eukaryota > Metazoa > Chordata > Mammalia > Carnivora > Canidae > Canis > Canis lupus. The sequence continues at coordinate 53,116,183 of NC_132841.1, forward strand.
CACAGATAGCACTGGGCCACAGAGGGCTCCTTCAGCAGGTTCTCCTTCAGATGTATATGGAGTATGGAGACGTCTTAGTTTCAGATTTGCTGGATGGAATCTGAATGAACCTAAAAGCAAAAACCAAGTGTAAATACTCAAACCTGGAGAGACTAAGCCACACTCACTGCACTTAATGTGGAATATGACTATCGCAAACTCCATGGAGCCCAACAAGATGATGCGAGAATTCAGCAAGGTGCTTGACACAAATAGCTGCCAGTACAAGCTGAATAAGAAATGGTGCTGCTGTGCATGCAAGGCACCCCAGGGCCAAGACGACTTCCTGCAGTGGAAGGTAGAGGTGCGCAAACACCCACAGTGGTCTCTCAACAGGGTTCATTTAAATGCATACCCAGCATCTCCATGACCCTCAAAAACAAAATAACCAAAGCAGTTAAGCTTTAAAAGGCTGCCAGGGAAGCACTTTGATGACTTTGATGGTTCAGTGGTTGAGTGTCTGCCTTTGGCTGAGGTCCTAGGATCGAGTCCCACATCGGGCACTCCACAGGGAACCTGCTTCTCCCTCTGCCTATGTCGCTGCCTCTCTCTCTCTCTCTCTCTGTGTGTGTGTGTGTGTGTGTGTGTCTCGTGAATAAATAAATAAAATATTTTTAAAATAAATAAAAACAAAAATAAAAGGCTGCCAGATTTGTAGGGTAGTGATACTATATGATACTGTAACAATGGATACATGTCATTACGCATTTGTCCAGAATCACAGAATGTCCAACACCAAGAGTGAATCCTAATGTCATCCAAGGACCTGGGGTGATAATGTAGGTTCATCAGTTGTAACTAATGTTATCACTCTAGTGAAGAATGTCAATAATGGAGAAAACTGTGCATGTGTAGGAGTAGGGGATTTATGGGAAATCTCTATACTTTCCTCTCAATTTTTCTGTGAACCTAAAACTGCTCTTTTAAAAATAGTCTTTAAAAAAAAAAAAAAAGGCTGCCAGGAACCACCACTCACTCCATCTGCTAGTCTTCACATAGCCCCACCTCAAAGGCTGAAACTGGACTGGTTTATTTCCCCTGGGGCACTTGTCCCCTCCCCTATCCTTCTGTCTTTTCTTCAGGGCTTGTGAGAGAGAGGAAATGGTTCCGTAAAATAAAGACAAAACTCTTCCTCCTTCCTCCTTCCTCCTCCTTCCTCTCCCTGCTCCTCCCCCACTTGCTGTGTTCTTGGCCTATATAACAAAAGTTTGGTTACAAATAGAGGGAATTGAGCTAATAAATGCATCAAGAATAATGGAAATCAGGGTTCTCACTGAAATAAAAGAGTTACAAATATGGAAAAGGTGAAATTAAGAATATGGCCTATCATGTTGGATTGGAGTTGGAAGTATCTGTGTGAACTCAACAGTTTTAATATAGATATGTGTTTATGTGCCCATTTTTTCCACTAAGACTGGAAGCATAGACTGGTACCAATAAAAAGGAGTACCCCCTAAATCTTGGTTTCTGTATATCATCCTCCACTTACATACTAAGGGTTGGTTCCAGGGATGCCTGGGTAGCTCAGTGGTTGAGTGTCTGTCTTTGGCTCAGGGTATGATCCTGGATTCCTGGGATAGAGTCCCACCTCGGGGGCGGTGGGGGGGTGGGGTGGGGTGTCCCCTTAAGGAGCCTACTTCTCCCTCTGCCTATGTCTCTGCCTCTCTCTGTGTGTCTCTCATGAGTAAATAAAATCCTTTTTTTTTTTTTAAAAAAAAAAAGGCTGATTCTAGGGCTGGGTAGGAAAATACAAGATAAATCTGCAACATCCTTTTGCCCCAGAAAATAAGGAAGAGCTCAAAGAATGATGAGGGCATATCAAAAAAGACACAGAAGTATCTATAAGGGATGCCTGGATGGCACAGTGGTTGAGCATCTGCTTTCAGCTTAGGTCCTGATCCTAGAGTCCTAGGATCAAGTCCCACATCAGGCTCCTCACAGGTAGCCTGCTTCTCCCTCTGCCTATGTCTCTGTCCCTCTCTGTGTCATTCATGAACAAATAAATAAAATATTTTTTTAAAAAAAGAAGTATCTATAAAATAGAGCAATCATTCTGAATGAGAAAATGCTAGAATCATTCTTTTTAAAGAATGGGATGGATCCCACTAATACCTCTTTTATTCACATTGTGAAGGTCTGAGCCACTATGATGAAAACAAACTGGAATAAAAGAGTTACAAATATGGAAAAGGTGAAATTGAGAATATGGCCTATCCCAATTCTAAAAATTGGAAGAGAACATAAATTTATAGTTCATTGCATTTTATGATTATTTAAAAATAAAACTCAAAAGGATACATCTAGATAAAGTATTAGAAATAAAATTTAGCAAGTAGGCTGGCTATAGGATTTTTTTATGATGAAAAAATTTTATATTTAGAATTACCTAGCTGGACTGTTTAAATAATCTTAATTTAGTTGGCAATAGACAAAGCTCATAGTCAGAAGCCAAAGTACGCCTTCTCCATCAAGCCTGATAAGGATGTTGACCTAGGTCATGTCATTGTCACAGTACTTCTTCATAGCTGCACTGATCTGGTACTCACTGGCCTTGACATCGACAAGAAACATAGGCACGTTGCTATCTGCTATCTTCATCATGACTGATTTGGTGACCCAGGAGAACTTAATGAGATAGTGGTCAAGCTTCTCTCCCAGAGGCACTCCAAAGATATTTGAGCTGCTTTCTGAGCTGCTCCTGAAAGATAGGTGATGTGTACATCTTTTTTCTGTGGCTGTGGACATTTCTCAGCATTATGTCTTGGACTTCAAAGCCAGCAACAAACAATTAGAAGGTGTAATTTTTTAAAAATCCATTTATATGGGCACCTGGCTGGCTCAGTCTGGTAGAGCCTGTGACTCTTGATCTTGGGGTTGTAGGTTTGAGTCCCACATTGGGTGTAGAGATAATTTAAAAATAAAATCTTTAAGAATCAATATAATAAAATTTAAAAAAATTTTTGAAGATTTTGTTTATTTATTCATGAAAGACAGAGAGAGAGAGAGAGAGAGAGAGAGGCAAAGACAGGCAGAGGGAGAAGCAAGCTCCATGAAGGAAACCCGATGTGGGACTCGATCCCAGGACTTCGGGATCACGCCCTGAGCCAAAGGCAGACACTCAACTGCTGAGCCACCCAAGTGTCCCTAAAATTCAAAAATTTTTAGAAACCATTTACATAATTCAGAGAACATCAAGATAGGAAAACGGTCTAACTAAATGTGTGTTAGAACCACAGAAGAATTAAAAGACTTTATTAAAATATTAAGAAGACCTAAATAAAAAAAGATCTAAGACGTCCATGGGAAGAAAGACAATATTATGGTGATACCCATTCTCTCCCAATTTATCCATAGATTTCAATGTAAAATCTCAACAGGGTTTTACATGGAACTCGATAAATTGAATTCTTTTTTTTGATAAATTGATTCTAAAATGTATATGGAAGAGGAAAAGACCAAGAATGGCTAGGATCATCCATAGACAAGGAGGGCAGGGGACTTGCCCTACAAACTATCAGGAATATTATGAAGCTACAATAATTAAAATAGTGATATTTAGGACACCTCTGGTGGCTAAGCGGTTTACGCCGCCTGCAGCCCAAGGTGTGATCCTGGAGACCTGGGATCGAGTCCCACATCAGGCTCCCTGTATGGAGCCTGCTTCTCTGCCTGTGTCTCTGTCTCTCTCTCTGTCTCTCTCTGTGTCTCTCATGAATAAATAAATAAATAAAATCTTTAAAATAAATAAATAACATAGTCATATTTGTGCAAGGTCAGATAAATGGATGAATGGGATGGGATGGGATAGGGCAGGGTAGGATAGGATAGAGAGCTCAGAAATAAACTATATACTTACATAATGTTTCGATAGATGACAGAAGTGGCATATCACATCAGTAGGGAAAGGAGTAACTATTCAATAAACAAAGCTGTGGGAAAAAATGCCATCCATATAGAAAAAGAAATTGGATCCCTGTCTCACACTTTATCCAAAAATCAACTCCAGATATATTAAAAACAAATATTTTTTGAAAATGAAATGTGTATTTTTAATCTAAAAAGCATTAACTGGATTTTTAAAATGATTTTATTTATTCATGAGAGACACAGGAAGAGAGGCAGAGACACAGGCAGAGGGAGAAGCAGGCTCCTCACAGGAAGCCTGATGCGGGACTCTATCCCAGGACCCCAGGATTACCACCTGAGCCAAAAGCAGACGCTCAACTGCTGAGCCACCCAGAAATCCCAGACTTTTTTTTTTTTTACTTTGAGCTAGCAAATTATTTCTAAACAACATAAAAAGCATTGACTATGAAAAAAATTAAGAATCTGTCTATCATCAAAAGAAACCTTAAAGAAAGTGAAGTAAGACACTAGTTGTGTGTCCTATAATTTAAATCAATCCTGATGTAGAGTTAGCATTCAATCCCACAGAATAAGGGCTCAGTCCCACATGACTGCCCCCCTCCCACTACACCTCAGATGACAATCTCAAGTCCAGGTTGTTACCTATGCTTCTAACAGGCTATAAATCAGAGGTTACCAGGACCTCCTCTTTAATCTACTAAAGAGGTTTACTTACTAGATCACTATTTATTATAAAGGATATCAGGGATGCAAATGAATAGCTAGATAAAGAATATACGTGATAAAAAAAAAGATAAAGAGATAAGAGCGAGGTCTTGGAAGGATCTGAGCACAGTACCTTCTGTTCCTGTGGAATTTGGGTAAAACCACCCTCCCAGCATGTTCTTGTTCATCAACTTGGAAGCTTTCTGAACCCTGTCCTTTTGGGGTTTTATGGAGATTTCATTACTTAGGCAGATTGAGTAAATTATTGGCCTTTGGTAATGGAACTCAATCTCCAGGGGTGGGGCTGAATGTTGGAACTCTCCAATCATAAGGTTGGATCCCACAGCAAATAGCCCCTATTTTTAAGAGTGGTTCAAAAGCCACCTCATTGATATAATCTCAGGTGTGGTTGAAAGAGGTTTGTTATGAATAACAAAAGACACCTTTATTGCTCACATTACTTAGAAAATTCTAAGGATTTTAGGAGCTCTGTGCCAGGAATAAAGGAACATCAAATACATATTTATTATATATCACAAAATCACAAGACCCCAGAGAGCTCCCTCACCCATTCCACCATGTGAGGCCAGAGCAAAAAGGCAGTTGTCTATTAATTGGGCTCTTATCAGACACTGAATCTGCTGATTTCTTTATCTTAGACTTCCCAGCCTTTAAGATTGTGAGAAATATCTGTTGTTTATAAGCCACCCAGTCTCTGGTATTTTGTTATAGCAACCCAAACAAAAACAGGGTGACTTCATTCACATGCCTGATGGTTGGCCGAACAGATGGCACAGGGGCCTCCTCTGGGCCCTTTGTCTTTGCTCCCCATGTTTTCTCCTCTTATAGCAGGCTGAACGGGGTTTCTTCATGTAGTGACAAAGGAGCTCCTAGTAGCAAGAGAGAGTAAGCCCAATGTTGGTTTTTCAAGCCTCTGCATGCATCACATTTCTTAATCCTCCTTTGACCGAAGCAGGTCACATAGCCAAGCCCAGATTTACAAGGTAGAAAAAAAAGATTCCCATCTCCTGATGGAAGGATAAACAAAACCATGTGGCAAAGAGGATCCCAATCTGGGATGGGAAGGATTGGTAGCCATTTTACAATCCACCTAACTGTAAACATTTAAACAACAAGGACATGAGTTCATATTATAAGTAGTCAGTGACTAAACAGATGACTTATATTACTACCCTCTCATCCTCACCCTCTGTGGTTTGATTCCTAAAGGAAAGCTTTTTCACCAACAAGTTTATAGAACAGTCCATGTTTTTGCTTTTCACACAGCTGTCTTGTGCAAATCTCTTGCCCAAATGGGCTGAGATATTTCTATAAATACACTATTTATATCAATGATTCCCAAGAGAACAAGCACCACACACACCAAAACTCCACCCACAGAGATTTACCAGATGTAGGATGGGGGCATATAATTTGAAAACACTCAAATAAACCACACAATTTTATAGTTAGAAAATGAAACAATAATTATTTTTATAATACAAATTATGGAACATAGCACATTGATAAACTGGAGAAATGGGTTTTAAAACTTGAGAAATGCCAACCAGATACTAGAAAGATCCCAGTTCCCATGTATTCCTTGAGCTTAGCAGAAGATATTTCTCTTCAAAAGAGACCCTGTGGTCATACGCTTCAGTTAGAGAGACAGCATCCCTGGGAAAGTCACAGGAATATTATTCTCCTGGCTGAATCCACCCCCTGGTTAGTTGGCACTTGGCAACCTGACAAGTGTTTTACATTCAAAAGGTCAAGCTCTGAGTGAATCTGCCCAGAGACTCTAGTACCACTCACGCCTGGATGCCCAGGCCCGACATGCGTCCCCTGCCCCTGCCATTCTGACAGTTCTGGAAGAAGGGACCCAGGTCCCCGGTTTGGGCTGTCAGCACAATGACGGCAGCCCTTTTACTGAAGGTCAAACTCTAATTCTCACTCCAGGGAGCCTTCCCTCTCTCTTTCTTTCAGCTTGTCTACCTCAATAATTGTTGGGATTTTTTCTGCTACTTTATAGCCTTCAAAACATCTTCCCTTTCATTTGATTCTCTCCAATAGGAAGACGGTATCAGAGCAATAAGAGTTTCTCTTTTGTAAAAACAATCTGAGGCCCAGAGAGACCCCGCAATTGAGTGTTGGGAGAAAGTATAATATGGTGATTAAGAACAAAAGCTCTGGAGTTAGACTCTTGCCAGTTACCAACCAAATAATCTTGGGCAAACTGCATAAGCATGCTCTGACTCAGTTTCCCTATATATAATACAGAGATAATTTTTCCTATTTCATAAGGTTTTTTGCAAGAAAAAAGTATAACAAGACAAGTAAAGTGTGTAGAGTATAACAATAGCACCATTAGCCATCAGTATGTTTTTATTATATACATTGCTTCTGTTATTATCACATAGTTAGTGAATGGAAAAGTGAGGACTAGAACACACATCCATGGGCCTGAAAGTCATACTACTTATTTCTATCTTTCAATAAAGAGAATGTCAGTTCTGTTCTGCTTTTCCAAATGAGAAGCAAGCTATTCCATGAAGGAGTAGTCCCCAGCTCTACTGATAAACAAAGTTCTTGCTTCTAACCAGGAGTTTCAGATTCTTCTCAACCAATTTTTTCTCAGATTTGCTCAAGAATCACCAAATTTTAATTGTTTGAGTTCTTTTTCCTCATCCCAGGGTAATTATTAATATATATGTTAGTGAACAACAAAAGATCATAAAATTGGCAACAGGAAGAAGGTTAAAAAAATAAAATAAGAGTCACATGATTTATTAATCGAGTGGCCAACCCCTGAATAACCCACAATTTGACTTTGCCCACCATAAAGAAAATTAGAAATGTATGGTTAGGATGCAAAAATAAACAAATGAAAGCTTAGAAGCAGAAAAGAATTAAATTTCAAATAATGACGATATAGAAAAAAATCAAATGGGAGAGAAAATGAAAGAGAATCAGAATCCCCAGTAAATACATTAAACCATGACTGTGAAAGACAAAGAGAATAGAAAAGAGAGAAAAACAACACAGAAATCTACCTACATTGCACTGTGTCTGACCAGAGAACAGTATAATGAATCTCCCATTACCATTAAATTAAACACAAATTGCTTTTGTTTCTAATTAACATCTGCCTGGCCAAATGTGATGTGTGAAGTCTTCTTTTTAATGCCTTTCCCATGCCATGGAAATATTACAACTAGAATGAAAGCTTATGAATGTTTTTCAATAGCTTCCTCTAAAGTACAAGCCAAACCTTATAGAAGGTATATGTGAGAGTCATTTGAATTCCAAAAGCACTTATAAGGACCAGCTCCATTACGGTGCATAGCAAATGAATACATAATGAGGAGATATTCCAGACCAATTGTTCCAAATTATGCTTTAGATTATCTTCATTTCTCTTTTGAAAATATGCCTTGCTATTTTTAGCATAACATAAGAAACCCTTGACTTTTCTGGCATCAAATCCCACCTCTAATTTCTATAGTTGTTCTCCCTTATGCCTTTACACACCAGTCTGATCACACTGGACTTAGATTATCATTTCTCATCATCTCCTACTATCCTTTAAAGCCCAGCTCACACCTCCCCTGCCCCATGAAACCTTTGCCAGCACTCTCAGATGGAGTAAAGAATCCCTCCTCGGTGCTCCTATCTCCTTATGTCCATACATCTATTCTTCTACAGGTGGCCTTCAGCAAGAATCTTCTCTTCCAATATCTGAACTCACCAGGTAATGGGCATAGCCACAGTGTCCATATAAATAGAATATATTAATAATCAAGTAACAGAGGGGCATCTGACAGGTTCAATCAGTAGAGCATGTGACTCTTGATCTCAGGGTTGTGAGTTCAAGCCCCACATGGGTGTAGAGATTTCTTAAAAATAAAATCCTTAGGGATGCCTGAGTGGCTTAGTGGTTGAGCATCTGCCTTTGGCTCAGGGCGTGATCTCAGGGTCCTAGGATCGAGTTCCACATCAGGCTCCCCAAGGGCAGCCCACTTCTTCTGCCTATGTCCCTGCCTCTCTCTGTGTGTTTCTCATGAATAAATAAATAAAATCTTTACTAAAAATAAATAAAATAAAATCTTTTTAAAAATTGAGTAACAGAAATCTATGGGAATTAGCTTAAATTTCAAAGGGTGGAGAGGTGGGGTACAAATTATAAGCATGCATGAAAAGTACACAAAATCTAAGCCGAGATCCAAAAAGAGACAGATATAAGAAATGGAAAGCCATCTGGAATCCAAAAGCCACACTCTCCCATATTCCATCACCACCAATTCACCTCTACATTTGCTTTGCACTACAGATTGACTTTTCTGTTACACAACAAAAAGGGAGGATGGAAAAAAAAAAAAGGAGGATGGTGCTGAAGGGATTCAGTCCTGCCACAGTTTTTGTACCTACAGGGCAGGAGTCCAGCCATGCAAAAAGAATCCCTTGAAGAAAAAAAATAAAAATAAAAAAGAATCCCTTGAAGGAATTCAGAATGCCCAGTTTGAGTCAGGTATCCACAGCAGTCCAATTTGGTCAGGGCTATACGATTCAAATACATTACTGGGGACAATGGAAACCGGGTAAAAGAGAAGAACGAATCATTGTGAGCTAAGCAGACAGCCCAAAGAGTCACTCTTATGCAGGTGTTTTGTTCAATGTGTGAAAGAGGGAAAGAAGGAGGAAGGGAGAAAATGAGGGATGGATAAATCCAAATATATTTGGAGGGCTTCCCTATAGTGATAAGAGTCAAACCAGAGGGTTAGGAATTTAGTGTCTTACTGGAGAAAACAACGAAATCCAGTGGTAGTGACATCATCGGTGTTGATATGCATGTGATGAGTATCTGTAAGTAAGTGGCCACTGACAGGAACTCTCACCTTTGACATGTATACCAATCAAAAAAAGGGATCTATAGCTTAGGAAAATAAAAATAGGCAATGAGTTCACTGAAGAACCCAAAACCAAAGGCCATATACCTGTCAGTGACATCTGCTCCAAACAACCCAGGGGTCTCTGGTCTTCACATTTAGTACGCATCAAATCCTAGTGGGAGGCAAAGGAGAACTCTATATCTACTCACACTGATGTATAAATGTGTGCTTGCAGCATACAATTAGCTGGCAGTAAGATGAAAGTTTGGCATGACCACATTCCCCAAAGTATGGTCCACGTCAGAATCTCAAACAAGAAATGTGCAAATTTAATGAGCTCCCAAGAAGCTTCTTGTGCAGCACATCACTATGCAGTGTAGGGTAGGCAGCCTCTAAAATGACCCTCAGTAATCCCCAAGCTACACTGTTTTATAGCCGCCCCCGCCCCAACATTATACCAGGTTTGGTCTATATAACCAAGAGCATATAGAACAAGTAACACTATGGTCACTTCCAAGATTAGGTTATAAAAAGATTGCAGTTCCAGGCTGGGTCTCTCTCTCTCTCTCTCTCTCTCTCTCATTCTCTCTTATTCTCTCCCTTTCTTTCTCCTCCCGTTCCCTCACCCTCCTTCTATCTTTCCTTAGACCACTCTTACTGAGGAAAACCAATGAACAGCCCTAGGGAGAGAACCATGCAGTGAGAAACTGCCTCCTGCCAACAGCTGCATGAATGACCTTAGAAGTGGATACTCCAGCTCCTTCAGAAACTGCAGCACCAGCTAACAGCTTGACTGCAACATCAAGAGAGATTCTGAAATCAGAACGGCTCAGCTCAGTCAGTCCCAGATCCCTGACCCTCAGAAGCCGTGTGACATAATAAACATCCATTGTTTCGAGATACTATGTTTTGGGGTAAATTCGTTACACAGCAACAGATTATTAATACAGATAGCTAGTCTGCTTCCCTTGTGCCCTTCCTCTCCCTGACTACTGCTCCTCATAGCAAGAGATGAAGTTTTTTCCTCCGCTTAAATTTGGGTTGGCCCAGTGACTGATTTGAGCAATGGAAGGCTGCAGAACTGACATTCTGAAATTTCTGAGCCTACATCTAAAGAGGACTAGCAGGTTCCCCTTCCTACCACGTGGAACTCAAACACGTGCTGTGAGCAACCAATGCCACGTGGAGCAGATATGTGGAGGACAACCAAGGTGCTCCTTTGGCATACCTAGTGGAACTCACAGCCAACAGCCAACGCTGCCTAGGTATCACGTGAGTAAACTGTCTTGAACATCCCACCCAACTGAGTGCCCCAGATGAACGCAGCCTCCCCCAACACCATGTGAAACAAAAATGCCCAGTCAGCTGAAAGAACTGTGAGAAATAATAAATGGTTCTTATTATCTTAAGTTACTAATTTTAGGGGTAGTTGTTATGCAGCAATAGGTAACCAAAACATACTATCTTAGGCTAATAAATTTATTATTTAATTATTGCATTCTGAGCATCAGTCTAAGAGTGAGGTATAGATATTTTTTCAAAGAAACTTTCTAGGCAAGAATTCATGCCACATAGTCCCGCATTATATCTCCCTTGCATCCCCCATGACATGGATATCCACCAGAATCCCACTTAGTAGGCTTTTTGACATTGGCTCCTCTAATTTCATTCCTGCTTCTAGTAACTACATGAAGGACTACCATTTCCTGAGCTCTAGGATGCTTCAGCACTCTCCTAACTACTTCACTTCTCTTAATTTATGAAATTATTATAGCCACCCTAAGAGCATGGACTTGTTGTTAGCTCCATTCTCCATGTGGGGAAATGGGCTGGAGACCTAAAGAGTTTACCCAAGCTCACACAGAGCTAATACACAGCGGAGCCAGGAGTGGGACCTGGACAGTCCACCTCTGTGTCCACACTCCTAACCACTATCCCAAACCACCATCATTTCTATGAGGCAAGTTAGGTGCTGTCATTACCTCTATTTTAGGGACAAGGACCTGACTCTAAAGAACAGTGAGTCCCTAGCACAAAGTTCACACAGTTAATAAAGGAAAGAGCTAGAAGGGAAACTTCCTCTAATACCTACATTCTCAAACATAACTTTATTATTTACTCCTACATTTGGATAATGCAGACTACAGCAGGGTCTGGTCCAGTCACAGAATCTCCACCCTTGTAGACTCTACTTAATCAGATATTTTAAGAACAAGGGTCAGTGAATCACACATTTGTGGAGTAAACTCGGCAGCTCCTTAATCTTCCCCACCTCCCTTTTGGAGGAGATCCTCAGAACTTAGAAATATTCCCTTGAGTTCTTTAAATACTCTGCAAACAGTTGGCCCATTTTCAAGGACTCAGAAGAAACTCACCATATTTAGAAGTTCTAAGAGAAAAAAAGGAGTCAGCAAACTCACAGATCTGCAAAAGAGAGGTACTCTGTAATAGCTCTCATCCTGAAAACCCTTTCGCTCTGTCCTTGTTTTAACTGTGAACATTACTCCCACCTAGGAAATTTTTCACATCTGTACCCTACAAACACAGTGAGGAAATAAAAGGAAATAAAATTTCCCATACACTATTTTATCTGAGTTTCATAAGCTTATTTTAATAGCAAAGGATATTCTGCATATGTAGCATGATGTTTTATTGAGAATTTACTGCAGAATAATAATCTACTGAGATATTTCTCTGTCCATTTCTTCTTTGTCTATCAGGAAGGAATGAATGGTATTTACTCCTCCCCAAAGGGCCTTTGCTCCAGGGCCAGAAAGGAAGCTGCTTGACAGGGGTGGGAATAGGAGGGCCCTGATTACAACTCCAAATCAGACTTGTAAATCCTAAAGGCCTTGCCCAGGGTCAGAAGAGATGGGCTCTTTTAATAGGGATGTAAATACTCAGCCAGCCGCCCAGAGGAGCTTTGGGAAGGGCATTCTAAGAGCAACTAGTTTGCAACTAACTAGGTTATTCCAGAGTGGGGAGGAGTGGCCCATCACTTGGTCCTTTGGTAATCTGAGGTAAGATTCCTCAGGCCAGTGGGTGGGGGATAAGGAAGAGTTGACCCTCCTCACACCTCGGACCTATGAGGCATGGTTTTAGGAACCTCAGCAGCAATCCATCTTCATCCAGCTTTGAGTGATGCTTTAATAGAAATCAATGCAAAGTGTTCTGGGGAACTCCATTAGATTTTAAGAGGTCCTGTATGCCATCTATATGAAGTTCAGGCTTCATATTGCAAATAAAAGCTATTCAAGCTATATTTAGTCAAAAATAAGAATTTTTTATAGAATAATATGATGTCATTTTTTTCTCCATCAGTCAGAACTCAATCAGATAACAGTCACTCTCAGCATTATAGAATAGAAAATGTATTTATTTTTTAAGGTTTTTTAATTAATTATTTATGACAGAGAGAGAGAGAGAGAGAGAATGAGAGAGAGACAGCATGAGTTGGGAGGAAGGGGCACTGGGGAAAGGAGAAGCAGACTACCTCTGAGCAGGGAGCCTGATATGGGACTCAATCACAGGACCCCAGGATCATGACCTGAGCTGAAGGCAGATGCTTAACTGACTGAGCCCCCCAGGTACCCCTAGAAAATGTATTTAGTACAGAAATGATACTTTGAACAATTGTGGGAGTTGCTGGGGGAATAAAATGGTCTGAAAAGGGCAACTACTGATCAGGAAAGTCACTAACCAGGCTTCCTGAAGCCTCGCCCTCTAATACCTACGTCAGCATTCCATGTTGTTTCTCTTCTCCCACTTGCACCCAACTCAAAGAACAAAAACGAACCCCAAAATTCTACCCTTTGGAGGAGTTACGATGCTTTGGCCTAAACTGGAGAGAAAAGGGTCCTCATTCAAATTCCTCATTTTCATGCCTTTATACAAGAAGTGACAATGGTATTCTAGTTCTACTTCTCTGCAGGAGTTCTTGTCTCATGTAGAATAAGCATTCCAGTCTCAACTTAATTGATTTTGACTTTATTGATCTTACAAAACTTCCAGAACAGTGAATGGGTGAGTGATGGTTTTGAAACATGTTTGCGAGTTCTCCCACAAAAGGTGGAATGTAATTCAACCTCTCCTTGATTATGAGCTGACCACAGTGACTTCTTCAAAGGGATAGAATGCAGCAGAAGTGACACCCTGAGACTTAGGAGGTTAGATGATAAAAAGCAATACAACTTCTACTTGGCTTTTTCCTCTCTCTTTAAAATGCATGCCTCTGGAGCCCTAAGCCATTGTGTGGGAATTCCAATTACCCTGAAGCCGCCATGCTAGAGAGATTACATAGACCTTGCAGAGCTAGAGATGTCGGAGGAGCCCTGGTTGGGTCCATCCCACAGCTGTTCAAGATTCCTAGCCTAGGCAAGAAGCAGCTTTTAGATGACTCCCCTCTCCAGCTGCCAAGCTGCCCCAGATCATACCAAGCAGAGCAGAAACGAGCTTTCTCCATCGAGTGCTATTCAAAATGCAGATGTGTGAGCAAAATAAATGTCGTTGAGAGGTTATCAGTTTGGGGGTGGTTTATTATGTAGGCACTTTAACGGAAACTGAATGCAAAGCAATTTTCCCAATAAGCTATAGAGTTCTAACTTAGAGTAAAGAAGAGCTGCCAAAGATAAAACCGCATATATACCGACGCATCCATATGGAAGTTCATTCATCTGTGTCACTCATCTATCCATCCAACAAATATGTATGAACTGTCTCTGTGCTGAGGATTCAGTGGCTAAGACAGAAAAGATCTCTGCCTTGATGGAGCTTTCAGACTATTGTGGATTAAAGAGACACTGAAGGAGTAAATTATGAGAGTTACAAAAGGGAAGCCCAGGGTGCTCTGTCAGATAATAAGTCCCATGTCTTTTCTAGAAATTTCTTAAAGATGTGTTCCTCTTAATTAGTAAGAGTCCTTTAGAGTCTGGCAATGTTCCAGATATCTAGAGCAAAAGGAAAGATAGTAATTTACAAGTTCAGCAAATGCAGGCTTCCTGTGTCACAGAGGTTTATTGAGGCTGCTTTCAACTGTGACAGTCAGTCACAGACAGTCCTTTCTCTGAATCAAACATACACAAACAAGATGCTAATTATATGCTCTTTCCTGAGCCTACTTTGAAATTATTTATAATGATGAAACTATAAGATCATCTTGTCTAAGAAACACTGCTATGCAGAGTGGCCATAGTTTGGTTGCAATTCGAAATTACACACAAGGTCTATATTAGAAACTAAAAGCTTTCTCATCAGGCTGCTGATAATGAAGTTTGCTAACCATTCTAGTGCATAAAGTAGAATTATGAAAACTGATTCAGTCTAATTATCAAAGGGTCGGAGTTTTTCCGCTATTCTCAAAATGTAGCCATTGAAGCGGCCTGAAAACTCGTTGTCCAGAATTTAAATTGCCTATTGCCAAGGCTCAGTGACTGTTCCGGGAATGAACAAAAGTGCTTAAAATCTCCGGACTGTTTGATTACAGGTACCTATCCGCCGTTTGCTCGGTCATGTACAACTGTGCAATTAAAACAAATGGTGGCACATAAAAGGCTGACTGAGGTAGATTTGGCCTGTGAGCAGAGTGCCAGTCTGTTAGAAGGAAGTGCAGAGCACAGTGAGGAAAACAATACACACATAAGACACAAGCCCCGTGCAACATACCCTCTTGGAGCTTACAGTCTAGTTGGTGAGAAAGACAAGCAAATGGCATCAGTAAGACAGTGTGGAAGAGCTGTGCTGCAAAGCAGCAGTTTAGCATGGTGTGGGATGACAGAAAGCTACCCTGAGGAAGCAACCTCTGAACTGAAGGTTGTGTAGGGATCAGCAAGGCCACGGTGTGGGGGAAAAGGGGTGAAGAAAGCTCCTTCTCAGGGGTTCAGGCTGAGTCAACTACAAGCTAGGACACAAGAAAGACTCAGAATGTTGGAAGAACTAAAAAAAAAAATCAGAATAGTTAGAAAAGTAGGAGGCAAAATGGTGAGAAATGAGGCTGGACGGGCAGGGAAAAGGGTCAGCTGGGTTATGAAGGGCCTTGTAAGCCATTTTAAGGAGGTTCAACTTTCTGTGCCTTAGATTTCATTTCTAGCACGTTAAAGGTGAGTTTAGCTAGCAACTCAGATTTGTTCCTTTAAAAGATATTCACTTTTATGAGGATCTCTAAAAAACCAGGTAAATGGAAGAATCAGCTCTTCTTTGGTCTTAGCACAAGATAGCAGAGAACGTGGAGTTCCTATATCCATGCTCACATTTTTGTCTTCCCAGGACCAGCAGCTATTTACTTCTTTACCCACTCAGCCCTGACCTCTCTCTGCCCACTAGATTGGAGAGGGAGGCCACAGAATGAAGTCCAAAAGCTTGGAAAATATCATTTTTTGTTCTTAAGAGGGAATCAAGCAGCAAAAAGGATAAAGATTACTGTTTCAGACAAGCACAAGACTAAGTAAATATTGAGAGTTTAGACTTGTCAAAGATTTTATTTTTAGCGTGAGAAAGACTCCTGCATAGGACATTTATGGCTTTTATCAGGGTCTCAGAAAAATCATGCATCTTATAATTTAGTACACAGCACATGTAAATACACTACCAGCACTTGGTAGCAACCATTTTTACTGTAGCCAAAGTGACTGCACATCTATAAATTTACTAGTGGGATGACCAGCCCTCCTGAATTTTGCTCTGTTTGCAGAAAGGGCCTGAGCCAAGTGTAGGATGCCTCCTAGATTGAATGCAGACATTTAGTGTATCTTACAATGGTACTAGGGAATAATAAGAAACAAATTAAATACAAGTCACCATCCAACGAGAGTCCAGATACAGGCCTGATGACATAGGGCAGGCAGGGCTTCTAGAGCAAAAACCCTACACTCTCCTGTTTCCTGAACCAACTAGGGAAAACTCATAGTAAAGAAACCCCTTAACACTAAACAAAAAGACAAGTGTTAGTATTAGTTCTCTATTGCAGCTATAACAAATTAGTGACTTAAAACAACACAAATTATCTTATAGTTCCAGAGATCAAAAGCCCAAAATGAGTTTTATGGACCAAAGGCAAGGTGTCAAGAAAGCTGTGTTCCTTCTAGAGGTTTTAGAAGATCCATTCCTCCCTTTCTCCTGTTTCTAGAGGCTGCCCACATTCCTTGGCTAATGGATCCCTTCCCATCACTCTATCCTGTTGTCCTTTTCTGACTCTGCTGTCTCCATCTTTCTCTTATAAGATTCCTTGTAGGGATACCTGGGTAGAACAGCCAGTTAAGCATCCAACTCTTGGTTTCAGCTCAGGTCATGATCTCAGGGTCTAGCAGTACCAGGACCTGAAGGCCCATACAGAAGAGAAACTCAAGCTGACCAGTGAGGAGATTGCCCACGTACTCGGGAAGGCCCAAGAGAAGGTCCTAACCTTCCAGGCCAGCCTGAGGATCAGATGTGCATCCACTCACTGGAGAAGATAGTCAAGCAAAAGACTAAGGGAAATGAGGAACTGACCAGAATCTGTGATGATCTCATCTACCAAATGGAGAAGACCTGACCCAGAGCCCCTCCCCCCATCTGTCTGTCTGTCTGTGGGGATCCTGTTTGGGATTCTATCTCTCCCTTTGCCCCTCCTACTCATGCACTCTCTTTCTCTCTCTCAAATAATCCTTAAAAAAAAAAAAAAAAAGAATCCTTGTAATTACACTAGGCCCACTCAGATAACCCAGGATAATCTCCCCCATCTCAAGATCCTTATCCAACAACCATAATGTTCTTCTCTTTTTTTGCCTCAACATAAATATAAAAGGAGGGAAACGTCCTTAGTTTAATCATATCTCAAAGTCTTTTCTGTCATATAAAGCAACATTATCATAGGTTGCAGGGATTGGGACATGGATAACCTTGGAGGGCCATTATTCCACCTGCTACAACAAGAAGAGAACAGTCTGTAAAATCTGACAGGGTAAGATGCTGTCTAGTTCAACATCATCCCCAGCACACTACATGGCTCATCATCAGTAATCAGTATATTCCTGTTGAGTAACTGAATAAATGAATAAGGAAAAATAAAGGATGTGCTGTTTCCTGCATTGATGTCTGATGTGAATAAGGAATAGATGGTCCCAAAATCTGTAATATGCTGTCTTTTCAAAATCTGAAGGACTGAATATGGATACCAAGTGTTGGTTTGGGAAGAGATGAAAGAAAAAGTTCTGAAGATGGATGGTGATGATGGTTACACAACAGGACAAATGTATTTAATGCCACTGAACCATACACTTTAAAATTGCTAAAATGGTCAATATTATGATATGTATATTTTATATATTTATATTATATATTATATTCTTATTTATACTAATAAGTCAGGTCAAGAAAAAAATTACACAGTGGGCCTTAACAAAAACAATAACTGACTTGGATGTCCCTCTTACAATAATTTCCTGGAGAGAAAGTTGTGGAATATCCTCAATCCTGGGGCTGAATCTTCTAATTATTTTGTTTTCCTCCTAAAGCATTAGAATTTGTGACAGGTTATGTTTCATTATGAAAAATTGGTTTCCTTTTGCGTTTTGAGTTACATAAATGGAGGAGACATGAGTCAAGCAAGCAGATTTTTATTTGGGCCTTTGGTTAGTTTATTTTTCTAAGTCTCTTCATTTGTCTACATCATGGTTTTAAACTTATACACACCCACACACTCTCTGTCTCTCTAACATACCTGCAAACACACTTACACATACACATACACACTCACACACAAACCCATTCAAGAAGTCGGAGCTTTGCCTCAGACCCAACGACTCTATGAAGTGAATTTTTCACTGATTTATCAGTTCATTTGAGCAAACTGCAGACACAGCCTCGGAAAGACCATTCTCAGAATAGATAGTCAACTTTTATCCCAGAGCAACAACTAGGAACCAATTAGAGCCATTCTCTTCAATGGGGCTTATTATTGGTGCTAATCTGTGAATAGAAGAGTCCAATTGTGAGGAAGGTTAGCAACCCCAAATAACATGCCCATAAGGTTTATTAGGCTTCTGCCAACACCTTTAGGCTGCCTTAATTGCTTCTTCAGGGCTGGTTTCACACGGAGAATGGAGTCATTTCCAGTGCTCTAGCCTAGTTCTCTCAGCTTCAGGTGCAGAAGGCAAGGAAGAGCACAGAAAACTTTGGTCACTCTACTACATCTATAAAAGATGTATTTTAATGAACTTACACAACATTCCACAACTAAAATCAGTAAAACAGAACCTGGAGCCCAAATCTGTCTTACTCAAAGTCTATTACATTCCTACTACATCATACACTGACCCACTACTGAAGAGTCAGCCTTCAGAAAAAGAGCAAGCCAATGTGTGCCTACAACAAATATTGTCCTGCTCTTCCTATACTTTTTCAGGTATAGGTTTCAGGCATAGGTAGGGTTTCAGGCCCCCTTTCAGCAGCCCCCCTTCTCATACTTTTATAGAAGTCCAGTCCCCTGCCACACACACACATTAAGGAATAAAGCATTTGGTGAAACAAACTTTTAAGCCAACTACAGTTAGAACTAACTGGACCTGTGTTAAATGTCTCACATGTGTTATGAAAAATATTTTGTGAAATCTTATTCTTAGATATGATTGGTGATGCTGAGGTCTGAGAAATCATCAGCAAAACCAGAGCCTGAATTTATAACACTAGACGGAGTTCCAGGCCTTTCTATTCCACCACATTGCCCTTAGGGCCAAAACATACAACTCCATCTTCCTTACCACAGTGAATGTCAGTAAGTGGAGTACAATATTGACTTTGTCATATAAACAAAGCAGGCAAGGGAGAGAGTAGAGATGGCAAAAGAACAAGGAACCCTTAACTGAGGGAAGAAAGGACTTTTCTACAAACAAAGCTCTCTTACATTTTGCTTTCAAAGAATTTCTTTATAGCAGCAAGGACTCTATGAAATACATTTGTGTTGGAAAGCACAAGAATGCATCAATATTTCTTCTGTGTTTTCTGTCTTGGGTTGAAGGAGTGTGGCAGAAACTGTTCGTTCCAGCAGGAAACTAACCCTGATTCTAGCAGATAAATAAGGTAAGATGGATTCAGAGTCAGTCTTGATAACGTTCCAAAGTCCTCTCACTCCTCTGACCAACATCTTAGAAAACTAGATCAGACGTTTCCTAAGAGATTTGCTCACAAGAGGTTCATTATTCTTTGAATCAGGCTGGAGTAAAAATCCCCCTGTGAAACGGTGGGTGGGTGGGGAATACCGCTTAGATAGCTTAATGTTATTTCCTGTCTCAAGATCTCCAGGGCTGAGAGTGCTCACTCATGAGCACCTCTTTGCAAAGTTGGGGAAGGGTGTGGTATGCAGGGAAAAAAGACTTTTTATAGAGTTTCAGGTCAAGGAGTGAGAGAAGAGTCAAGCTAGATTTTTATTTTTCTTTCTTTTTCTCAGCCAATAAAACCTCCCAAGAAATTGCTTCTACAGACCAAAAAACTGAAGGTTTGAAAAGAAAGATTGTAAGTGCTTAATTTTCGGCTCTGTGAAAAGAAATTTTTTTCTCCAAAATTAATCACAGAAGCAAGCTAACACCGCCAAACCAGTGGTAAACAACTTTGACTGAAACTAATCAGGGCAAATCAGTGTGGCAGGGATATTTGGTCTCCTGTGAAAGTGCCAGAAAGTCATACAATTGTCATACAGTGTCTAGCTTGCAAGCCAGGACAATGCAGGAAACATCTCATGGATGAAATTAATACACAGAAAATCCCTTAGTGGGCAGTATTTACTTTCCAGGGAAGTTGGTGCCTGAGGTTAGAAAGAATAAGAGTCAGGGGCACCTGAGTGGCTTAGTGGTTGAGCGTCTGCCTTTGGCCAAGGTCATAATCCTGGGGTCCTGGGGTAGAGTCCCGCATTGGACTCCCCATAGGGAGCCTGCTTCTCTCTCTGCTTATATCTCTGCCCCTCTCTCTGTGTCTCTCATGAATAAATAAATAAAATCTTAAAAAAAAGAGAGAGAGAGAGGGGATCCCTGGGTGGCTCAGCAGTTTAGCGCCTGCCTCTGGCCTAGGGCATGATCCTGGAGTCCTGGGATCAAGTCCCACATCGGGCTCCCTGTGTGGAGCCTGCTTCTCCATCTGCCTGTGTCTCTGCTTCTCTTTCTCTCTGTGTGTGTCTCTCATGAATAGATAAATAAAATCTTAAAAAGAAAGAAAGAGAAAAGAAAGAAAAGAAAGAAGAAAGAAAAGAAAGAAGAAAGAAAGAAAGAAAGAAAGAAAGAAAGAAAGAAAGAAAGAAAGAAAGAAAGAAAGGAAGGAGAGAGGGAGGGAGGGAGGGAAGGAAGGAAGGAAGGAAGGAAGGAAGGAAGGAAGGAAGGAAGGAAGAAAGAAAGAAAGAAAGAAAGAAAGAAAGAAAGAAAGAAAGAAAGAATCAGAGTCATATGCAGCAAACAGTTCCAGGACAGAGCTAGGCTAACCAAGAACGTGTTTTTTATGCCTATCACTTGAGCTTGTAAAATTTAAAGAGCTGAAGAGAAGAAGTTAAGTCTTCACTGACAAGTCTCCTGGAGAGCCAGCACTTGAAAACCCCCAAGTGAAGTGGTCCTAGTGGAATGTGCAAGGAAAATTCCATTTCATCTGACTGACACCAAGCTAGAGTCAAATTGTGAAATTAGCCAAAGCTTCATGATATAACTGGAAAATAAAATACTGGGTTCCCATGCTGGCTCTGCTGCCGCTTCTGTGGGGAATCAATTCTAGACCTTATTGTTCTCCTCTGCAAAATAAAGATTTTGATTAGATTGTCTCTAGCATTCCTTTAGACCTTCACAATCTAGATTTCTAGATTTCTAAATTTGTCTCTGTCTCCTTTTATTTCTCTCTGTTCCAAGATCTTCTCCCCCTTTTGTCACTTGCCTACTACATTGTAAAGCAGAAGACTGATCCAGGCACTTCTCTTAATGATAATACCTGTAAATGTTATTTGATTCAAAATACACACACACACATAGCCAAAAGGATGAAGGTTTTATTTTTTTAATATTTTATTTGTTTATTCATGAGAGACACAGGGAGAGAGAAAGGCAGAGACACAGGCAGAGGGAGAAGCAGGCTCCATGCAGGGAGCCTGACGTGGGACCTCTCGGGTCTCCAGGATCGCCCCTGGGCTGAAGGCAGTGCTAAACCGCTGAGCCACCCAGGCTGCCAGGATGAAGGTTTTGTGATCTTGGTTTTGTAGATGAAAAATTTGAGACTCGGAGAGATTAAAGCTTTTGCCTAAAATCAAAGATCAAGAAGAGGATGGTATCAGAATTTGAATCCAGGACCATTTAACTCTGAAGCTCACATTCTCCCTGCTATATCCTACAGTCCCTCTCTGTGGCCCTGGATCTTTCCTATGAGTCCCAGGGCAAATGGCTCTTTTTCTCTCAGCTTGAAACTCCTGAGGAACAAAACCTCTTCCCCATCAAAGCCTAATTGTCCTATCTCTGATTTCCTCAAACACCCATCAGTTTTGCACACGTTTTCTTTATAACTGAGAGAGGATAACCTATTCTAATAACCTAATCCAACCCATTTATAAAAGGAGGAAGAGGGGTACCTGGGTGGCTCAGTCTGGTAAGCATCCAACCCTTGGTTTTGGCTTAAGTCATGACATCAGGGTCGTTGAGATTGAGCCCTGAGTCAGGTTCTACACTGGGTGTGGGGCCTGTTTAAGATTCTTTCTCTCCCTCTCCCTCTGCCCCTCTCCTGCTCATGTGCACACGCACGCACGCATACACACACACACACACACACACACACACACACACACACACACGGGTGTTCTCTCTCTCTCTCTAAAAGAAAAAGGAAGAGGAAGAAACTAAAACCCAGACAGGAAGCATTTTTCTCAAACAGTATTTACAAGTAAGGCCCAAATAAGCCCATCAAACCCGGCTGTCACATTTTAGGCTTTTTAAAACCTTAAGCTGTCACATGACTACTAAAATACCATTGAATTATCTCTGATTAATGAATTAACTCTGCTAGGTAATATTTTTTACAAATAAGATATATTTTCTTCCATAATAAAAGGAATACATGTTTATTTTTGACAATTTGGAAACTAAAGCAAAGTAGGACAAAAGAGAAATCTGTTAGTAAATCACCCAAAGAAGAACACTTAAATTTATCAAATGTACTTCCAGTAGTTTTTCTTTCTCTTTCTTTCCCTTGGCATCATTTCAGGGTTTTTTTATAAAACTTTTTTTCCAATTATAAAAATGTTATGTGGTCCACAAAGAGATACCACTGTACATCCATCAGAATGACTAATTTAAAAAAAAAATAAAGACTAACACCATCAAATATTGGCAAGGATATGGAGCAACCAGAGCTTGCTTACATTGTTGGCAAGAGTATAAAATGGTACAAACACTTTGGGAATGGGCCTGGCAATTTCTTACAAAACTAAATATATATCTACTCTGTGACTCAGAAGTATATCCAGGTATTTACCCAAGAGAAAAACACATGCCCACAAAAGACTGTATAAGAATGTTCATAACAGCTTCATTTATAATAGCAAAAACTGAAAATAGCCTAGGTGTCCATCAGTTAGAGAATGGAAATGCCAACAGTGGTACATTGATACCACCCCAGCAACAGAGAGGAACAATCTACTGGTACATGCAAAAGCATGTGCAAATCTCAAAAATGTTATGTAGAATAAAAGAACATTACACAAAAGTCTGCATACTATATGATTCCATTTACCTAAACTTCTGTAACAGGCAAAACTAATCCATAGCTGGAAAAAAAATGAGCACAGAAGTTGCTTTGTAGAAAGGTATTGACTGGGAATGAAGGGGCTTTCTAAGGTTGATGACAATGTTCTGTATCTTGTTAAGGATTTGTCAGGTGGATGCATTTGTCAGAATCCCACTGAATGGTACATAGAATTTATACGTTTCATTCCAAGTAAATCTTACCTCATAAGAAAAAAAGGTACACAACAGATATTGAATTTTAACAATATGCATAATTAAATATTTGGGCAGAGGTATACTGAGGCCAACAATTTATTTTGAAATGCATCAAAAAATAAAATGAATAAATAGAGAAATGGGTAGATAAGTGATAGAGTGTAGTAAAGTGTTCATTGTAGAATCTAAGTGGTAGATAGTGAGTATTCACTATAAAATCCTTCCATATTTACTATATGTTTGAGAATTGTCATAATAAAATGTTAGGGGGGAAAGTGAAAAAGAAAAGAAAAGAAAAAAGAAAAAAGAAAAGAAAAGAAAAGAAAAAAGAAAAGAAAAGAAGTAGAAATATGGGAAACTCAGAAGTTCAAAGAAAATAAGCTCTCCCAAAACACTAATGCCCAACAATATTGAAAACAACAGTGAATTGCTTTCCATCCTTTTTTCAATATTTATGGGTATGGGTGGGTGTTTTACAAAATTAGTACCAAATAGATATAAATCTTCCTAGTATGAAGCAGCATTTAATGAATGATACTCTCCCAGGTCATTAAATATTCCTCAAAAATACTGTTTTATAATTTATTTAAATTTATTTTGGATGTTTTAGGTTATTTTTCATTGCTATAAGTAATGGTTTGATGAACAAGCACAAGTAAATATGCATTTTGTCTAAGGTCTTATAGCCACCTAATGCTGTTACCAAAAGGAAATACTTTTCAAAGCAATACAGCATTGCAGTTTAAAGGGTGGAAATATGCCCACCTCCACCACCTACTAAACTATTACCTGGGAACAGTTTGGGAAATGTACTAAGTCTCCCTAGATCTATTTATTCTGTGTTCCAATGTAGTATTCTGGAAGTGCCTAGCACTGTGCCTGGCATATAACTAACTCCCCAAAAATGGCAGCTATTATTATTTCACCCAGTCATGTTATCTGTACACGATGACACCTAATTGAGAATATTTCTGACAAAAAAAATATTCAAGGAGACACAGCAAGAACCATAGATATAACAAAAACCTGTCTAATTTGACTTAGTATCACCACATCTTGCAGTTTCAATCCTATGAGAGGTACTCAATAAAATATAAGCCAAATAAATTGGTAATGAATGAATGTATAAATAAGAGGGCAGCTGCCTGACTTTAATTCACCTAGGCATGAGGGCAGCCTCAACTTCCCTTGTAAGCTTTTTCTGTTCTGTCCCTCTGGAAGCAGCTGAACACATCTCCTTTGTTAGCTGAAATTGCATGATATGCCTCAACTTGGAGACCAGAGTTCAAAGTCTGGCTCTATCTCTAACTAGCCGTGTGTCTTTGGACTAAGATATGGTAAAAAACATTCCCATCATTCTATGACTATTAACAATAGTCTCTAATGTGGGAGGGATACAGAGCATGTCATGATCCCCCTTGTTTCAGATGTGGAAACTGAGGTGCAGAGAAGTGAAATGATTTATCCAAACTTCCTCTTCCAGACCAAGAGGCAGTCAAGTAAACATCCTCCACAGTCCCTCTGGTCAAAGGGGCTTGGATTGCATTGTCTCCTTTTGACCACTGTCTGGCTGCAGATAGTTTCCCCCATACACTATCCTTCAGGCTACATCCTTCTGTGTTCCCTCCCTTTGTTCCCTTCCCCAAAGCCAGCTCTGCCAGGTTCTGCTAGGGATTTTTGACAACAGAGGGGGCTGCTGAGCCAAACTGGGCTTTCTCCAAATAAGGAAGAGAAAAGTGTGCCTGCCTGCTGAGATACAGCCTGAGTTCCTCATTCCATCCTGAGTTCCGTGAAACCTCTTAGGTAACAATAGTACAAAATACTCTAGGAATCTGTGGTATAAAATATAATCCACGAGGAATATGTGTTCTGGTCCTCACTCAGCCAATAACAACGTGTTCCCCAGGGAAGTCCCTTCACAGAAACGTAAAAAAGTCCTAGCTCAGGAGTTCTCAAACCTGGCTGCACATCAGAATCTCTTGGCCTGTTTATTGAAAATACACAATCTGGGTAGATGCCTGCACTGCTCAGCCATGGTCAACTTCACCCTGTTCTTCTATATCGCCATGCAAGGTAAACATTCTTGCCACATCTCCTTTGTGCTATGTGCAAACAAAGTTCTAAAGACAGCAGAAAATGCTCATGCTCTGAGCATTGAAGAGAGAGGATTTGGTTACAAAGGTTCCTGCTTTCACAGAATTATTCTGTAATTTACGTGCCAGGATGGTGACTTCACATGCCATACTGGCACTGGCAGCAAGTCCATCTATGGGTAGAAATTTAATGATGAGAGTTTCACCCTGAGGCATATGGGTCCTGGCATCTTATCCATGACAGATGCTGGCCCCAACACAAATGGTTCCCAGTTTTTCATCTGCATTGCTAAGACTGAGCAGTTGGATGGCTAGCCTGTGATCTTTGTCAAGATAAAAGAGGGCATGGATACTATTGAAGCCATGGAGCACTCTGGGTCCAGAAAAATAGCAAGACCACAAGATCACCATTGCTGACCATGAACAAATCTAATAAATCTGACTTGTGCTTTATCTTAACCATCAGACCATTCCTTCTGCAACATAGAAGAGCACCCCTTCATCCTCATCTGCTCAAAATATCACATACTCTTTGTGTTTCATATTTTTCTTATCGTTCTCCAACTCTAGCTGGATTGGAGAGTTAAGTTTGTTATATAAAATAAAAACTAAAGTAAAAGAAAAGGAAGAAGAAAAGAAGGAAGAAGAAGGAGGAGGAGAAGAAGAAGAAGGAGGAGGAGGAGCAGGAGGAGGAGGAGGAGGAGAAGGAGAAGGAGGAAAAGAAGAAGAAGAAGAAGAAGAAGGAGGAGGAGGAGGAGGAGGAGGAGAGGAAACAACACAATCCAGGGCCCCATTACACCAGACCTATTACACCAGAATCTCCAGGGGTAGAACCTGAAAATCTGTAAGTTCACAATTCAAGATCCTAGGACTTTCTAATACAGAGACATGTTTGAGAACCACTAAATTAGATACATTCAAGATTCTTTTTTTCATTCTGAGATGTAAACTGGAAATGTGTCAACCTCCCTCCTGCTCCCATAAAATACAACTCCTTTTATTTTTGGTTTATTGGTCATTGAATGCCTAGAGGACTGTCTTAAGAATGATTTGAAGGCAGCACAGTACAGTCGAAATAGAACATAAGCCAAATATGAGCCACATTTATAATTTTACATTTTCTAGTAGCCACTAGAAAAAAAGTTAAAAGGAACAGGTAAAATTAAATTTAATAGCATATTTTATTTAACCCAATATATGCAAAAAATTATCACTTCAACTTGTAATAGACATAAAATTTATTGAGATACTTTACATTTATTTTCTTTTGTGAGGTATTCAGGATCTTATATATATTTTACCTGTACAACATTCATCAATTTGGACTAGCCACATTTTAATTTATAATTTTTATTTTTTGGAATAGCCACATTTTAAATGCTCTATAGCCAAATGTAACTAATGATTACCCATATTAGACTGTTAAGCCACATCAATAGGAGGTAGTGGGACAATCAATTAGTAGTGTCCATAATGAGCAGGGGATTGCGGGGAGGCACACGTGCCCTATAGTTGTCATCACTGGATAGTGAACATCAAATGACCTAATTTCTAGTTATCTAGAAATCAGGCAAAAGGATAAAGGTCAGAGGAGATTCAGCCTAGGACTCATTCATAAGGAGGAGACAGGAAATCCACACTAGTGGTTAG